>NC_140032.1:2015656-3249524 GCF_963513975.1 Fringilla coelebs
GGGGGACAGCATGGGGGGGTTACGGGTGGCTCTGAAGCCCCCAAGGGCACAGAGAGTCCCCACATGCCGGGGATCAGCAGTGGAAGTGTCAGCAGCACAACTCAGTGGATTGACAGATTCACTCTGACATCATCTCCGCGGCTGGGGAGGTGACAGGGGGGTCTCTGGGGACACTCACCACCTCCCCGATGAGGGCTGACAGGCTGGGGGCCACCTGGCTCATCTTGGAGCGCAGGTACTCCTGCAGCCCCTTGCGGTAGTCGGACAGCGAGATGACGCGGCGCGAGAAGCTCTCGATGTTGATGAGGTCCAGGGGGGAGATGTCCATCCCTGGGGGCGGCACGGGGTGAGTGGCAGCGCTGGGCACGTGGCCAGGCCCCCCTTGAGCCCCTCAGAGCCCCCCTCACCCATGGAGGAGCGGGAGGCCTCCAGGATTGCCTGGGCCTTGGCGCTGTCCATGACGATCTCTTCCAGCCCCTCCAGGCTCTCCTCGCTCAGCTCCCGGCGGTTCCCGATGAATTTGGCCACCCGGCAGTACATGGAGTTCTCGGGGACGATCTTGATCAGCTCGGGGAAGTGGTACCCGTACCACTCCCTGCGGGGACAGGACACGGTCACTGCTGCCACCCCGGCCCCACCCCAGCTCTGTGTGTCCCCAGGCCGCCCCACCACGTTCCCAAATGTCCCCCTGGTCCATGCCATGGCCCTGTGGCCCGGCCTGTGGCCCTTGGGAAGCTGCTGTCCCTCCCCGGTCTGTACAGGCGGCCGGAGCGGCGGCGGCTGCCTGTGGTAAGCATGGGGAGGGAGGGGATCCCCAACCCTTTAAACCCCCCAAAATCCATCCCCACCGACCGGACACGCATGGAGAAGGTGTTGATGTCCTTGTCCAGCTGGTCCAGCAGGCTGATGGACTGGATGATCATGTTGTCCACCCGGTGCACGTTGAACTTCACCTTGGCCCGGGAGTAGCTGTGGCCGAGCCCCAGCTGGGCCTTGGCCGCCGACTGCGCCGTGAGGCCCCGGACCAGGGCTGGGAAGTGCAGCCGGATCCCTGCGGGACACGGGGGGACAATGGGCTCAGCATGAAGGGACAATGGTGCCACCGCACAGACACCGAGCTGCCACCACGTGCAGCCCCAGGGACACCTCACAGCCACGGCACCGGGTCCCCCCATCCCCCTCACCCCTCCCAGGTGAATCCCGGGACCCCACTGAAATGTCCCCTGTCCCCTCTGTCCCCACTCACCTCGCATGAGCTCGGCCACGACGCCCCCGGTCTGGCACTGCACCCCCAGCTCCTCCAGCACGGCCGCGCCCATCTTGGCATCGCCCACCCCCAGCACCACCTTCTTCCTCTTGGGGGGCAGCGCCGTGTCCAGCAGCAGCCGCAGGTCCTCGTGCAGGACTCCTGCGGGACAAGGAGGGCTCAGCGCGGCCCGGGGGTCCCCGCGGGAGGCGGGGGGGTCCCGCTGTCCCCGGCCCCGCGCTCACCCTCGGACACGGCGTTCATGTTCTCCAGCGCGCTCTGCGCCGAGCGGAACGGCGAGAACGCCACGAGCTTCACCACGTTGTGGAATTTGCCCAGCGTGAGGACGCTCTCCTCCACCTGCGGGGCAACCGGGGCGGAGGCGGGGGCTCCGGTCACACCCGGGCCCGGGGAACGGCCCCGGCAGTGCGACCCCCCCGCCACCCCCACGCCTTCCCCGCCGCTTCCCCCCCGCCACCCCGTTCCTTGCACCTCTCTCCATCCCCGGTCCCGGTGTGTCCCCTCCTGCCCTCACCACCCCGATCCCCGTTCTTGTCCTTCCCCACGCCATTCCCGCCTCCCGCCCCGGTCCGCTCCCGTCCCTCCCCGTCCCCGCTCCGCCGTTGCCGGTGCCGTACCTGCGGCAGCAGCAGGCCGATCTCCTCCACCTCCCGCACGGCGAACAGCGCGTACCCGGCCGCATGTTCGAACAGCACGTGCAGCAGCACCTGCGGCACCGCGGGCTCCGCTCACCGGGGGCGGCACCGGGGCCGCGCTCCCGCCCATCTCCGCGCCGCCGCCCCACTAGAGCGCCCGGCCCGGCCCGATGCGGCTCCCCCGGCCTCCCGCCGGTCCCGGCCCGTCCCGATGCGGTCGGAGGGGGCTCCTGGGTCCCTCCCCTCTCCCGATGCCGTCGGATGCGGCGCGGGCCCGTCCCCTCACTCACCATGGTGCTCCCGCCGCCGCCGCCGTCCGGAACTGACGCGCTGTCCCCGCCGGAACCCAGTCCCCTCCCTCCTCCACCAATCAGCGCACACTGCGCCGCGCCCTCCGCCAATCACAGCGGGCCACCCTCGATGGGCCCGCCCTGCAGCCAATCAAGGAGAGGAGGGGCTGACCCCGCCTCTTCGGCAGCGCCTGCCAATCAGAGCCGGGAGGGGGCGTTTCGTTCCGCCTTTTCCTGCGCGCCGGCCAATGGGAGCCCCGCACGCGCGCCCCGGCCCCGCCCCTTCCCGCGCAGTTTGGTGCGCGCGCGGCCGCACGTGGCGGGACCCGCCCCCCCCCCCCGCTGTCCCCGCGGTGCCACCCCGGGACCCCAAATGGCCCCGCGCCCCCTCCCGGCACCCAGAGCTCTCCCGGTGCCCTCCTGGGACCCTCAGTGCCCTCCAAGTGTCCCCCTGGTCCCACCCGGGACCTCCAAATGTCTCCCGGTGCCACCCCAGGATCCCCGAATGTCGCCGCGGTTCCACCCGGGGGCTCTTTGGGGTCCTCAGATCCCTCCCGGGATTCCCAGTGCCCCTCTCGAATCCCTCCTGTGACCCCCGGTCCCCTTCCGTGATCCCCCGGTGCCCTTCCAGTTCCTTCTATGCTCCCCGTCTCCCACCCGAAGCCCCTCGTGTCCCCCGCAGTGTCCCCGCAGTGTCTCTCACAGTGTCCCCGCGGTGTCCCCGCAGTGTCTCCCACAGTGTCCCCGCAGTGTCCCCGCCCGGTGCCCGGTTCCAGGCGCAGGAAGCGCGTCCAGGGAATTTTTATTGGATGCCAGGAGCACGGAGGGGCGGCAGCCCCGGCCCCGCGAGGGTCCCGGGGGGGTCCCGGGGGGGTCCCGGGGGATCTGTAGTGTCCGAGAGCAGCGCGGGGGGCCCGGATCCCCCCGGGGGAAGCGGCTCCGGCTCCCACCGCGAGTGGGGTCGGGCTGGGCGGGAACGGAGAGTCCCGAGGGAGGGGACAGCGGGCCGGGGGTCCCTCGGGGGCGGCTCAGGCGACGAAGTGCTGGCGGAGGTGCTGGAGCAGGTCGGGGGTGAGCAGCACCCGGTGGGCCTGGCCGTGCCCCGGCGCGCACGGGATCGTCACCCGCCCGCACAGCGCCGGGCCCTGCGCCTGCTCCTGCTTGGCCTGCGGGGACAGCGCCAGGCTCAGAGTGTCCCCAAGGGCACCCCGGGATGGGACCTGGCGGCTGTTGCGGCTCATGGGGTGCTGGGGTGGGGCAGGGGGTCCTCACCCGGCCCATCCCATGGGAATGGGGGATCCCTCGGGATTGGAGTTTGTCAGAATAGGGGGTGCCTCGAAATTGGGGATCAGGAACAGAGGTCCCTTGGGATGGGAGTTTCTTGGGATTGGGGTCCCTCAGGACTGGGTGTTTTTTGTGACTGGCATCTCTTGGAATCGGGGTTCCCTGAGGAATGAGGGTCCCTCGAGATTAGGGGACTCCTTTGGGATTGGGGTTCCTTGGGATTGGGGCCCCTCAGGATTAGTGTCCCTCAGAATTGGGGAACTCTCAGGAACAGGGGTTTTTGTGACTGGTCCCTCAGAAATGGGATTCCCTCGAGATTAGGGGACTCCTTTGGGATTGGGGTCCTTCAGGATGGGCTCTCACCTTGAGGAAGGAGGAGGACGGGAAGGTGCCGAAGGTGGTGGAGACGCCGGCGCCCGGCTGCTGCTGAACCATCTCCCGCAGCGTGTCATCCTGGGGCACAGCAAGGTCACCCCAAAGTCCACCCGGGGGGGACCCTCCTCACCCACCCCACGGAGCCCCTCACCCACCCCCCAGAGCCCCTCACCCACCCCACAGAGCCCTGGCCCACCCTGGGCAGGGATCAGAGGGATCAAACCCAACTGTTGGGAGGAGAACAGGAATGGCAACGGGCAGCACTCTGTCCCCTCAGTGCCACCAGGTGCCATCAGCCCCAGCCTGGTGGCTGGAGGGCTGGGCTGGGGGTGCCACCAGGTGCCCCCATGCTGGAGAAGACCCTTCCTCACCTTCAGGGCATCGATGGAGTTCTTGAGGGCACAGAGCCGAGCCGTCTGCTCCAGCAGCCGCGCTGACGAGCTCCTCGCTGCGGACAGTGGGAAGGGAGGGATGGGCCGGGGGGGACACGGACACAGCTGAGCACTGTGACCCCCTCAGGCTGGCACCCGGTGGGTTTTGGGGGGTTTGATCTCATCAGGTTGGTACCAGATGGGTTTTGGGGGGTTTGATCTCCTCAGGCTGGTACCAGGTGGGTTTTGGGGGGGTTTGATCTCCTTGGGTTGGCACTGGGTGGCTTTTGGAAGGTTTGACCTCCTCAGGTCAGTACTGGGTGGGTTCTGGGGGCTTTGACTCATTCAGGCTGGTACCAGGTGGGTTTTGGGGGATTTGATCTCCTCAGGTTGGTACCAGGGGATTTCAGGGGGTTTGACTTCCTCATGTTGGCACTGGGTGGGTTTTGGGGGGTTTGACCTCCTCAGGTTGGTACCAGGTGGGTTTTGGGGGGTTTGACCTCCTCAGGTTGGTACCAGGTGGGTTTTGGGGGGTTTGACCCCCTTGGATTAGCACCAGGGGGATTTCAGAGCTTGGGGGGGTCCCCAGTAGGGGGAGGCTGAGCCACCCTGGAGCAGCTCATCCCCCGGACACCGAGCCACATGTCCCCAACACACCAATGGCCCTGAGAGGGCCAGGCATTGGCACCCAACCCAAACAGCCCAAAGCTGCCAGCAGAGCAGATCCCACCCCGCAGCGAGCCCCGCTCCGGGTGCCACATCGCTGCCACTCCTTCTGTGGGCACAGGGACAACACAGAGGTGCCCCAACCCCCTCAAATCCCAAGGAATGTTTTTGTAGGACCTACTGGATTTGCTCTGCCTCATGTCCAGCACCTTGGCGTTGGCGCTGAGCTGGTAGAGGGTCTCCAGCAGCTGCGTGGTCTTGCGGTAGAGGCTCTGCGTGGGCAGCCCCTCGGGCGGCCGCTCCCGCGCCACGGCCACGTGCGGCACCTGCAGCGGCGCCAGGCTGGCCAGCTCCAGCTTCATCTGGGCACCCTGGCATCCACGGGAAAGCACAGTGAGGGGCACGGGAAACGGGGAAGCACCGGGGAAAGGTGGGAAATCGGTGAAAGCAGGGGGTAAAACGCTGCTAAGGACAGCAGGGATGGTCTCTGTGGGTGTCCCTTGCACGTGGAGCTGGCTGGATTTAATGGGCTGCTCCATCCCGTCCGTGAATTAATATCCATTAGAATTAGTAGCCATTAGAATAGTTGGTTAATTGGGTTATCTGCCCCATGGGGTGTTCATTAATCAATCAATCGATCAATGAATCAATCAGGTTGTGCCAGTGGCATCTGCACCGAGGCGACCAGGGCTGGCAGGGACATCAGCAGCACCCCCAGTTCCACCAGCATGCCCAGCTCCCAGTGCTGACCCTGCCCTCAGCCCCTTCCCCTGGAGCACTCCAGATGAGAGCCAGTTCTGCAGCTCATCCTATATCCCATGGGGATCAAATCCCACCGAGATCACATCCCGCAGGGATCACATCCCACCCTGATCCCATCCCACATGGATCACATCCCACAGGAATCCCATTCCACCCTGATCCCATCCCACAGGGATCCCATCCCACCCTGATCCCATCCCACCCTGATCCCATCCCACACAGATCCCATCCCACCCTGATGCCATGCCGTTCCCCCTGACCTTGAGCAGGTTGTTCTCGTTCTTGAGGTGTTTCAGGGAGAGCTGCAGGGCGTCGATCTGCTGCAGCAGGAGGGGTGAGTCCTTCACCTGCACGGGGCCGGAGCCGCCTCCCGGCACCTGCCCGGCACCAACACCTGCGGGGGGGCACCGCCATCAGCACTGCCACCCGTGATGGTGGCACAGGGCACTGTCACCAACATGTGGCACCTTCCTGGAGAAGTCCCACCGGCTCCCAGTGCCCCTTCCCAAGGCTCTCCAGCTGCGGGGTCACCCCCCTCCACATCCATCACAGTTCCATGCTCATCCCTCCCTTCCCAGCATTCCTGGGCTAGCAGCCTCCGAGCAGGACCCGGATCCTTCCCTGACTCCCAAACAGAGCTGTGTCCCAGGGTTTGGGTCTCCTGGGATTTCATTTCCTCCCCATGCACTGGGGCTGCATGCAGGGTGTGTCCATACCTCGCTGCTGTTCCTCTGCAGCACAGGGAGAGGGGCCAGGAGAGACAAGAAAAATCAGGATTAAAGCCCCGGATTGGGCGGGAGAGGAGCTGTGGCTGGATCAGCTCCGGGCTCCCATGGCTATATCTGGGACTGACCCCATTCCCAGTGGCTGGGAGTGACCCAAGCAGGACCCCTGCAATGCTCCCACAGAGCCAGGGGCTTGGCACGGAGCTCCCAGGCTGCTCCTGCTCCTTTGGGAGTGAGAATGTGCCAGCAACACTCCTGGGAGCCAGGACTGGGAGTGTGGGAGAGGCTGTGGCTCCATGAGAGCCAGGAGCTGCTGTGGGAGCACCATTCCCAAACTCCTGGTCACACATCACCCCTGGAGCTCCCGTGGCAGCAGGACACCCCAGCCCCACTCTGGCCGTGTCACTCACCTCCGGCGATGCCGGACACGATGGAGGCCACGCCCGAGGGCGGGGCTCCCCGCAGCCCCTCAATCGTCCTCTTGGACTGGTTGTTCAGGCGCTGCTTCAGCTCCACCTTCTCCGACTCCAGCTGGTCAATGTCAGCCTGGAGAGCGTCCATGGTCTCCTCAAACTCCCTGGGAAGAGCACACGGAGGGATGGGTGAAGCCAGGCATGCTGCTTGTCCAGGACCCCTTATCCCTTGTCCCCAGTCCCTCTCCAGCTCTCCTGGAGCCCCTTTAGGCCCTGCAGGAGGCTCTGAGCTCTCCCTGGAGCCTCCTCTTCTCCAAGTGAGCATTCCCAGCTCTCCCAGCCTGGCTCCAAGCAGAGCTCTTGGAGCAGCTCCATGGCTTCCTCTGGATGAGCTCCACCAGCTCCACACCCCCAGCCCTGTTCCAAACTCACTTCTCCTTCTTTTTGAGCAGTGTCTGGGTCTCGTCCAGCTTGGTCTGGATCTTTTCCACGCGGTCATCCGCGTCCTTGGACGCGCTGTCCAGCTTCTTCTCCAGCAGGCTGAGCCGCACGTTGGCCTCGCTGAGCTCCTCACCCTGGAGCAGCAGGGAGGGAATCAGGGAGCTGGGGGAGCCCCCAAAACACCAGCACCCACGGCTGGAACCCAGAACAGCTCCCCAGAGCCCCCAAAACACCAGCACCCACGGCTGGAACCCAGAACAGCTCCCCAGAGCCCCCAGATCACCAGCACCCACGGCTGGAACCCAGAACAGCTCCCAGCTCCCACCCTGAGCACCCAAAACATGGTGGGGGCAAGATCTGGATGGCAGCACCTCCCTGCCCAGGGGAAAAACATCCCCAGGAGATCTGGATGGGGCTTGGGATCGGCATCTCCATGGGTAGGAAGTCACCAGGAGTGTGAAGATGAATGCCACAGCAGCCAGGAAGGTGGGGATGGGTGAGGGACAGGCAGGGATCAGTGAGGGACACCTCACCTTGATCTTGAGGGACTTCTTCAGCTCCTTGATGACCGTCTCCCTGTCCTCCAGCTTCAGCCCCAGCCCCTCAGCATCCGTGATCTCCGCCCGGAGCGCGGCCGCCCGGAGCTCTGCCGGCGGTGTGGGCTGGACCAGTGGGACAATCGGGATTTTAGGAAGAATCCCAGACAGCCCAGCTGCACAACTCCCCGTGCTGGTCACCCACAGGCTCCTGGTGACCAGAGCAGAGCCCAGCCCACCTTGTTCTGCGGGCGGTCGGCGTCGTACTCGCCCTCCTGCATGGCCGTGGCCATCTTGTTCATGGTGGCCATGAGGATGCTGCAGGACTGGCGCAGGCACTCGTAGGGATTGATGCCCTGGGAGCCATAAATCTGGGAAGGACAGGAAGGACCTGGCTGTTGGCCCTGGGCTGGGCTCACAGCCCCCAACCCACATCCCACAACTGGTGTTTGATGGTTAAGGATGTCCCTCTGGTGTTTAAGGATCATCCTTAAAATCCACATCCAACACAAAACCTTCACTTCCATCAACAAATCCAACCAACAAAATGCAAAAAATACCACACATGAAAATCCAAGTAACACCAAACAGAAGAGGACAATTTACACAGAACCCACTCCTTGTCCCTTCACCATGACACCAAAACCAGCACAAAATTCAGAGACACCACATCCATTGTGTGCAGGGAAAGAGATAGAAAAGGCTCTGGAGAGCTGAGGGGGCTCAGCCTGGAGAAAACGAGGCTCAGGGAGGACCTTTCCTCTCTCTACAAGAATTCCCCATGATCATTCTACCCCATAGAATGTGGGAATATGGATGGGACACCCCAGCACATCCCCTCAGGGAGACCATGGAGCTGCAGGGACAGCACAGGGCAAGGCACCATGCACGTGTGGCATTCCCTGGCCACGTTCCACCTGGGAATGGTGGGAAGGGTGCTCCACCAGGAATGGTGGAGGATGCCCCACCGGGGAATGGTGGGAGGGGTGTCCCAGCTGGCAGTGGTGGAGGATGCCCAGCTGGGAATGGTGGAGGATGCCCAGCTGGCAGTGGTGGAGGATGCCCAGCTGGGAGTGGTGAAGAATGCCCAGCTGGCAGTGGTGGAGGATGCCCACCTGGAATGGTGGGAGGGATGTCCCAGCTGGGAGTGGTGGAGGATGCCCAGCTAGGAATGGTGGGAGGGATGTCCCAGCTGGGAATGGTGAGAGGGATGCCCCACCTGGCATTGGTGGAGGATGCCCAGCTAGGAATGGTGAAGGGTGCCCCACCTGGGAATGGTGGGAGGGATGTCTCAGCTGGCAGTGGTGGAGGATGCCCCACCTAGCAGTGGTGGAGGATGCCCAGCTGGGAATGGTGGGAGGGATGTCCCAGCTGGCAGTGGTGGAGGATGCCCAGCTGGGAATGGTGGGAGGGATGCCCAGCTGGCAGTGGTGGAGGATGCCCACCTGCTCGCTGACTTTGAAGGCCAGCTCCTCGAGGCGCGGCGCCGGCAGCCCCTCGTTCTCGGCCAGCGGCGCGATCAGCTGCGCCCCGGCCGCCGCCACCTCCTGCAGCACGGCCACCACCCACGTCAGGTGCTTCCGGCACTCCAGCAGCGTGTCCGACACCTGGCAGGGCAGAGCGGGATCACTGGGAATGGCAAGTGGGCTCCTGGAGTCTACACCTGCCCTGGAATTGTCACCAGGATTGGGGGAAATAGCAGGAAGATGGAGGGAAGGGGTCTTGGGTGTGAATCCAGCTCTCCATCTGAGATGGGAACACAAAATCCAGATGCCACCTCCGTCATGTCCAGGGATGGAGCCCCAGGAGGGGCTGAGGGAGCTGGGCAGGGGCTCAGCCTGGAGCAAAGGAGGCTCGGGGGGACCTTGTGGCTCTGCACAACTCCTGGCAGGAGGGGACAGCCGCGGGGTGAATTTGGGATCTTATCCCAGGGAACAGAGACAGGAGGAGAGGGAACGGCCTCAGGCTGTGCCCAGACTGGATACTGGGAAAATTCCTCCTGGGAAGGGCTGTCCAGCCCTGGCACAACTGCCCAGGACAGGGGGAAGTCCCCAACCCTGGGGGGATTTAACATCCACGTAGATGTGGCACTTGGGGACACAGTTAGTGATGGCCTTGGCAGTGCTGGGGCATGGCTGGACTCAGGGATCTCTGTGGGATTTCCCAACCCAAACCAGTCCCTGATTCCATGATCCCAGCTCAGCCCACACCACCTCCCTCTGCCCTGAGCTGCTGCCCAGCTTCCCCAGGGCGTTTGCTGCCAGCCCAGTGCATCCCACAGCTCCCAGTTTGTGCCTGAGGGGTGGCCTGGGGGGTGTCCCTGTCCCCTCACCTGCGCTCCGAAGCCCAGGGCTGCCGGAATTCCCGGCGCGTCCGTGCCTGGCATGCGGCGCCGGATCTTCTTGCAGAACTGGCGGATGTCGCTGCAGGACGTCTCCAGGTCCTTGAGCAGGATGGCCAGGTCGGCCGCCTCCTGCCCAGCCTGGGGACACAGAGGGACCTCAGAGGGACACTGGGACATGGGGACCTCAGAGGGACACGGGGACACACAGGGGCACAGGGACAGAGGGACTCAGATGGACCTCAGAGGGACACAGGGACAGAAGGATGTGGGGACACCGAGAGAACTTAGAGGGACAGGGGAACAGAGGGACATGGGGACACAGAGGGACTGTAGACAGAAGGACCTCAGAAGGTCACAGGGAAAGACAGGGACATGGAGAGATCTCAGAGGGACACAGAGTGACAAGGGGACACAGAGGGACCTTAGGGAGGGGGAGCTCTGACAGACACAGGGAGAGAGAGGGACCTCAGAGGGACATGAGAGACAGGGAAGGACCTCAGACAGAGGGACAAGAAGGGATCTCAGACATGGGGACATAGGAACAGCAGGAGCTGGCACGTGCCCAGCCATCCTGGCAGGTGCTACCCGGAGGAAGATCCTACCTGGAGGAAGATCCTACCTGGAGGAAGGCCCGCAGCCGGCACACCTCCACCCCCATGCAGTCCAAGGCACTCTGGGTGAACTGTGGGCACAGGCACAGGGACCCTCAGCACAGGGACAGGGACAGGGACAGAAGGGGTTCCAGGGCACACTGGGACTTCAGTCCCAGGAATTCCAGGATGGACCCTGCCACCACCCCAGGATTTTTAGGAGCAGGGGAATGGGCTGAGGCAGTCAGCCTATTTCTGATCTGTTTTGGTTTTATCCAGGGGTGCAGGATGCTGGTTCTTCCCTTGGGAAATCCAGGATACAACCCCCACCCTGAGACAGGAGGGTCTCTGCATTCCCATTCCTGCTCTTCTCATCCTCATATCCCCATTCCCTGACCCCAGTGCCACCACTGGGAGTGGCAGCAGGGACACATCCCCTCCCACAGGGATCCTGGGGGACACAAAGGTGGAAAAGAGGGATCAGGGAAGGGCTGTCCCTACTCACCTTGATGTGGTCAGCCAGCTGCAGGGTGCAGTCTTCAGCCTGGTCAGCCAGGTGGATGCTGTACAGGTGCTGTGGGAATGGCAGAATCAGCATCCACATGGAAAAATCCAACACTCAAAAAAACCCCAAATTTTGAGGGTTTGGGCCATTTTTTAAATGGAAATAACAACAGTGCCCCAAAAGAGCTGGTGGTGCTTAATTCCATGGAAAGAAGGAGTGTGGGGTGGGAGAACCACATCCCCTGGGGACACAGAGCAGGGGACACAGCCACAGTCACCTGGGGGACAACACCCAAAGGAAAGGGCTGCCAAAAGGAGCTAAATCCCAGCTGACCCATGTCCAACAGGTGAGGTGGCACCTGCCCCCAGCATCACCACCCCCAGCCCCACCTGGTAGTACTTGATGGCTTTGGTGAGCGGCTCCACGTTGACGGTCTCGTCCAGCTGGTCCTTGTGCAGCAGCTCGATCAGGAAGTCCAGGGAGCGCTCGTGGACGCTCATCTCGGGGTACAGGGTCCCCACCTTCTTGTACACCTCCACACTGCAGCGGTTCAGGGCCCTGAGGGGACAGGGACGAGGGGCTGGGGGACATCTCTGGGCAGGACGTGGGAAATCAGAGCCCTGAGGCATTGCTGGCCTGGGGACAGGGACACAGCTGTGACCTGGCTGGGGCTGGAGGTCCTTCCCAGGGGGATGCCAGGAGGTTCATGGAGATGGGAACCCCCACAAGGGAATAAAGGGATCCTGCTGCTTCTTTGTAGCCTGGCTCCCAAAATTCCTTCCCATGTCACCTCATGGGAAGGACACACAGAGGTCACAGAGAAGGGGATCCTGCTGGATTTTTCTAGAGTGGCTCACAAAATTCCTCCATGTGTCAGCTCTTGAGAAGGAGAAGGGGAACCCATCCTTCTTCTCTAGCCTGGATCCCAAAATTCCTTCATGTGTCACCCATTGGAAAGGACACAGAGAGGTCACAGAGAAAGGAATCCTGCCACCTTTTTCTAGCCTGGTTTCCAAAATTCCTTCATGTGTCATCTCATGGGAAGGACACGGAGAGGTCACAGAGAAGGGGATCCTCATAAGGGAATAAAGGGATCCCACTGCTTTTTTCTAGCCTGGTTCCCAAGATCCCTTCTCATGTCACCCTTTGGGAAGGACACACAGAGGTCACAGAGAAGGGGACCCTGCTGGTTTTTTCTAGCCTGGCTCCCAAGATCCCTTCCCAAGTCACCATTTGGGAAGGACACAAAGAGGTCATGGAGAAGGGGATCCTTATAAGGGAATAAAGGGATCCCACTGCTTTTTTCTAGCCTGGTTCCCAAAATCCCTGCCCAAGTGACCCTTTGGGAAGGACACAAAGAGGTCATGGAGAAGGGGATCCTCACATGGGAATAAGGGGTTCTGCTGGTTTTTCTAGCCTGGCTCCCAAAATCCCTTCCCATGTCACCCTTTGAGAGGGACACTGAGAGGTCATGGAAAAAGGGATCCCAGAGCTTTTTTAGAGCCCAGTTCCCAAGATCCATGTGATCTCTTGAGGGACACAGAGAGCTCATGGAGAAAGGGATCCCACTGCTTTTTCTCCCAAAATCCCTTCCCACCTCACCCCTTGGTTAGGACACACAAGGAGGCTCGCAGAGAAACGACCCCATGGCAAGGAAATAAAAGCGACCCCACCACTCTTTCCCAGCCCGGCCGCCCAAAGCCCTGGAACTCCGCCCGCGGAGGGAGGGCAGGGGCGGGGCGGGTACTCACTGCTCGTATTTGTGCAGCGTGGCCTGCAGCAGGCTCAGGGAATAGACGAGGCCGGCGGCGAAGCTGAGCTGCTCGCCGGGGGCTCCGCGCAGCCCCGCCCGCTCCGCGCAGCTCTCGCTCAGCTCGAACCTCTCCTGCGCCTGTTTGCTGATCAGCTCGGCCTGGAGGAGACAGGGAAATCCTTCAGGGCATCCCATACCTCCCTGCTGTGTCCTGCTGAGCCGTGGGTAACAGCCCCTGCACCCCCAAAAAGTGACCTGTCCTTGCAAGGTGGCCACTGAGCGCTCTCACCACTCAGTCGCCACCCCTGGCTGCTTCCTCCCCTTCCCTTCTCCCAGACCATTTTATAATCGTGGAATCAAGGAATTATTTCAGTTGGAAAAGTCCTTTGAGACCATCGAGTCCAACTGTTCCCCCAGCAACACCACTGACCGTGTCCCCAAGTGCCACATCCACAGAGCTGTTAAATCCCCTGGGAATGGGGACTCCACACTGCCCTGAGCCACATCCACAGGGCTATTAAATCCCATCAGGAATGGGGACTCCAGACTGTCCTGAGCCACATCCACAGAGCTGTTAAATCCCCCCAGGGATGGGGACTCCACACTGCCCTGAGCCACATCCACAGAGCTGTTAAATCCCATCAGGAATGGGGACTGCACAGTGTCCTGAGCCACATCCACAGAGCTGTTAAATCCCATCAGGAATGGGGACTGAACAGTGTCCTGAGCCACATCCACAGAGCTGTTAAATCCCCCAGGAATGGGGACTCCACACTGCCCTGAGCAGCTGTACCAGGTCTGGGCACCCCTTTCCAGAAGGAATTTTCCCAATATCCCACCTGAACCCCACCAGGGATGGCAGCTCCAGTCACTCAAGAACTTTGGGAAGTTCTCCAGCAGTGAACACCCAAAACCCCCAATCTGCCTGGGGACAAAGGTGTCGTTTGGCACCCAGGGGTTGTCCCCAGGCTGTCCCACCTTGCAGATGAGGCGTGGGATGAGCAGGAGCACCAGGACGCAGTCGTGGTCGCCGCCGTGCCGCAGGAAGCTGTCGGGCATGAAGGAGGTGAGGAGGGACACGTGGCGGTTGGCCTGCTGCACTTCCATCTGACGCAGCTCCATCTCGATGGCCTGAGGGACACGGAGTCACCTGGCTGCTCCCTCCGAGCCCCCCCGGCACAGCCAGCTCAGGGGGGTCAATCATGGAGTCCTGCTCCTTGGACAATGCCTCAAGGCCTGTCTGGGATCTCCCAGCCCACCCGGTGTCACCCCATGCCACGGGCAGGGACACCTTCCACTGTCCCAGGGTGCTCCAGCCTGGCCTTGGGCACTTCCAGGGATGGGTTTCTCTGGGAAATCCCTTCCAGGGCCTCACCACCCTCACAGGGAAGAATTTTTCCCAATATCCCATTTAAATCTCCCCTTTCCCAGTGGGAGCCATTCCCTGGCTCCTATCCCTCCATCCCTTGTCCCCAGTCCCTCTCCAGCTCTCCTGGAGCCACTTTAGGCCCTGCAAGGGGCTCTGAGCTCTCCCCTGAGCCTTCCCCTCTCCAAGGGAACATTCCCAGCTCTCCCAGCCTCACTCCAGAGCAGAAAGGCTCCAAAATCCTGGAATGGTTTGGGTTGGAAGGACCTTAAAGCCCATCTCATTCCAGCCCCTGCCATGGGCAGGGACACCTCCCACTAGTCCAGGTTGCTCCATGCCCTGTCCAACCTGGCCTTGGACACTTCCAGGGATCCAGGGACAGCCTCAACTCTGGGAATACCCTGGAGCCTGTCCCAGGGCATGGATAAGCCCATCCAGGTCTCCTGCTGGCCCTACCTTGGCGTGAGCTTTTGTCTCTGCAAATTTGATCTTGAAGTCGAACATCTCGGGGGGCGGCTGCTGCTGCTTCTCCGCAGATGCTTCCTGCTGGCTCATCAGCTCCCGGTTCACATCCTGGCCACAGGGACACAGGGACATGGAGATCAAGGACCCCCACACCTCCAGCGAGCCCCTCCCCAAACCTCCCAGCACCTCCTCCTTGGGGGGCTCCTTGTGCATCACCCAGTGAAGGAGGGGAGGGAGAGGTACCAACAGTGTTCTAGTCCAGGAATATCCACAGGCTCATTCCCCAGCTCCCTTCCCTGCCAGCAGACCTGAGCCCAGGGCTGGGATAATCCCCACAGGGAAGAATTTTTTCCCAATACCTCATCTAAATCTCCAGTGGAAAGCCATCCCCTATGTCCTGTCCCTCCAACCCTTGTCCCAAGTCCCTCTCCAGCTCTCCTGGAGCCCCTTTAAGGCACTGAAGGGGCTTTGAGGTCTCCTTGAAGTCTTCATGGACATTCCCAACTCTCCCAGCCTATCCCTGTAGGAGAAGGCCCTGTGGGGGTCCCTATGGAAGCTCCAGGAAGAACCCACTCAGCTCCAAGCTGTATCCTGCCATACCCAGGACACTCCCAGGGGCTGCTCCCTCTGGCTCTCCTGGCCTCCAGGTGAGCTCCAGGAGGGGCTGGAGGTGTCCCACGGGGACACACCTGCAGGTGAGCCGTGAGCTCCCGGTACTTCTTGATGGTCTGCTGGTAGTCAGCAACGGTCTCCTGCGCGGCCTCCACGCGCTTCTCGGCCTCGCGCACGCGCGCCGTGGCCATGTCCAGCTGCTCCCGCAGCTCCAGCTCCGTCTCCCGGGCGTTCTCCTGCAGCTCATCGTTCATCTCGTTCATGGCTTCCTGCAGGGAGGTGGCACCGAGGGGACAAAGTCACACAGTGTGCCTCGGATGTGTCCTGGCACTCTGGAAAGATTCTCCAAATCCCTCTGGCTCCATCATGCCAGCTCCTCATCCCAACCCCCTGGAGCAGCTGTTATCCCAGGGGATTCAGCAAGCTGTTATCTCAGGGGATTCAGCAGCTGTTATCTCAGGGGATTCAGCAGCTGTTATCTCAGGGGATTCAGCAGTTGTTATCCCAGGGATTCAGAAGCTGTTATCCCAAAGGATTCAGCAGTTGTTATCCCAGGGGATGCAGAAGCTGTTATCCCAGGGGATTCTGCCTTACCAGGTCCCCGACGGTCTCACGCAGCTCCCGGACCTTCTCCTCCAGATCCAGGTTTCTCTCTGTCAGAGTCTCCACCATCTCCTCAGCACCCAACGCTGCATCCACCTGCCAGGACACACATCCCAATCCATCCCTGCTCGACACACATCCCAATCTATCCCTGCCAGGACACACATCCCAATCCCTCCCGGCTCCAGGACACACATCCCAATCCCTCCCTGCTCCAGGACACACATCCCAATCCCTCCCTGCTCCAGGACACACATCCCAATCCATCCCTGCTCCAGGCCACACCCCACCTCCAGACAGAGCCCAGCACAGCCCTGCTGCTGGAACAGGGTTTGGAATTAGGGAATGTGGGACCAGGAGTGTTGCTTCCTGCAGTGGGATGTTCAGGAGTCTCAGTGCCCCAAATGTCCCCAAACTGGCCCAAATGTCCACGGATAGTCCCAAATATCCCATCCCACCTGTCCCTCACCTGCTCCTTGAGTTCATCCACCGTCTTCTCTGCCTGCTTCACCTCCTCCTGCAGCTTCTCCCGCTGCTGCCGCAGCGACTCCAGCTCCGTGTTCTTCTTCTCCATCTGCTTCTGGAGCTTCACGTGCTCCTGCTTCTCCGAGGCAGACAAGTCCCGCATCCTGGGACAGCCACAGGTCCTGTCAGGGCCAGCCCAGGAGTACCTGGGCCCTCCCAAGAGCCCCTGTGTGCCCCAGCCAGGATAACAGAGCTCATCCATCCCCACCTGCCCCTCCCTGGTGGGGACATGAGCAACGTTCCCAAAATCCAGCTCATTTACACCAAGAGACAGGTCCCATCTGAACTTCTTGGCTGTGGATTCCCAAATAAAAAGCCCTCAAGCCTCCAAGCCCTGGAAGGTGGGATCATCCAGGGAAAGGTACATCCCAGGGTTGGGCAGGGTCTGGAGAACAGTGTTGGGATACCAAGCACCACATCCATAGGGAATGAGGCATGGGAATGGTCTGGAGTGGCTCACTGTCCCCATCCCCACCACCCCTCTGTGACAAGGGACCCTCCCTTCCCTGTGGATGCTTTAAGAGCTTGGCAAAGATTCCAGAGCCATCAGCAGGAATGACATGGGCCACTCCAGAGAAGGATTTGGATTGGTGCTCTCAGACTTAGGGAGCACAAGAGGCCTGGGAAGGAATTTGGGGAAGCACAGGTGGGCCTCCACCTGACAAGAGCCTCCTTGAGCCTGGCGTTCTGCTCCTCCAGCTGTTTGACCTGGTAGCTGGATGCTGCTCCGTCAGAGCCTGTGGAGGAAAGAAGGAATCAGAATCCCAGAATGCCAGACTGGTTTGGGTGGGAAGGGACCTTAAATCCCACCCATTCCCACCCCTTGCCATGGGCAAGAACACCTCTCACTATCCAGGGAGCTCCAAGCCCCATCCAACCTGGCTTTGGACACTTCCAGGGTTGGAGCAGCCACAGCTTCTCTGGAAGAATTCATTCCAGGGCCTTGGGACCCTCACAGAGAAGAATTCCTTCCCAACATCCCACCTAACCCCACTTCATTCCCCATTCTCCAAGCCCAAAGTCCTTCTCCCTTCCCACCTTTCTCCTCAATCTCGTGCTTGAGGATCTCCAGGTCCATGGTGAGGTATTCCACCTTCTCCTTGAGGGAATCCACCTCCTGCTGCAGGGACTCTGCCCTCTCCTCAGCCATCTCCTTGTCCAGCGTGGCCATCTCGATGGCATCGGCTGTGTCTGCCATCTCCTCCATGTACCTTTCCTTGGCTTCCAGGGCATCCTTGGCTTCCTGTGGGCAAGCAGAGCAGGTGAGGGGACCCCACAACTCTGGAGAAACCCCCACAACAGCCCTCAGGAAATTATTGTCCATCAAGACTCTCCCAAAATACAATGTACACTGGGTTATCTGGGATGGGAGAGGACAGCCCACCGCTCCAGAGTGTCCCTCTCCTCCCTGCTCCACACCCACAGAGCCTGGCAGGAGAAGCATCTGCAGGTGAGGACAAAGGTAAGGAGACAGGGAATACTGGAGCAGACAGATAAATCCCTGGGGAAAGAAACCGGGAATCCACTGTGGAAAGTAGGGCAGGGAGAAGGAAACGCTCCTTGGCTGCTTGGATGGAATCCTGGGAGCTGCAGGCACAGGTGAGGGGGAAAGGGAAGCACCTGGAACTCCTGGAGAGAGAGAGGGAAGGTGGAAGCACCTGGAGAGACTGAGAGAAGGGGGAAACATCTGCAGAGAGAAGGAAGAGGGAAGCACCTGGAAAGAGAGGGAATAAGGAATTCAAATCCCACCTTGGCTCAGCCTGATTTCCAGATACACCCAACGGCAATTCGGAGCAGAGGAAAAGACCTCGAGTTGCACCAGGGGAGGTTTAGTTGGACATTGGGAAAATTTCCTCCCAGAAAGGTTTGTCAGGGCTGGAATTCCTCCTGCAGTCACCTCTGCAGGCACTGTGCCATTCCCAGGACACTCACTCACCTTCTTGGCCTCCTTTAAGCGTTTCTGGAGGTCAGCCTGCTGCTCCTGCATTTTGCTCTTCCATTCCTGCACCTGCTCCAGCTGGATCTTGTACTTCTCCAGCTCCTTGAGCTTTGCCTTGTCCTCATTCCTCTTGATTTTCAGTGTCTCCAGCTTCTCCTCAAGGTCCCTGACCTGAGCTCGGAGATTCTCCTCCTCCTACAACATCGAGCCAAAAATTAGGGAAGGAGCAAGGACAACCTTTGGACAGAGCTCTGGGGATGTTTCTGGAAGCCCAGGGAACCTGGCCTGACTTTGGTCATCGAAACTAGGCCAGTTTGAGAAGAGAGGGACTTGGGACAAGGGCCTGGAGCAGCAGATGGGATTTTGGGAAGGAATTCCTGGCTGTGAGGGTGGGGAAGCCCTGGCACAGGTTGCCCAGAGAAGCTGCGGCTGCCTGATCTCACTGCAGCATCCACATCGTTCCCAGGTGATCTCCCCCCAGGGAAAACTGATCCAGGTCCTTTTTCAGCAGCTCAGCTCCCAGGGCAGGGAAAGGCTGATGCCAGCATTGCCCAAAGGAAGGGCTGCAGGGACAAAGGGATGTCACCTCCCTCCCTGGCAGCAGCCACAGGGGCTAAAGCTTCAAATCCCAAAGCTGGGTGACAGCAAGGAGCAGGTCTTGGAAAAATCCAGAACCTCCCGTGGATTCCTCCTCTGCTGCTTTCCCAGCCTGGACATCCTGATGTCCCCAAAAAAGCCACTTCTGCACCCAGCTACAGAAACCAGTTACCAGAGAGCTCTGGGAATGGGGACATGGGTGGGGACATCCCCTATTCCCACCCTGGGGTGCCTTCCCCAGCTCTCCCTTCCACACACAATCCCAGAGCCTTGCTCTCTCCTGCTACTCCCTCCCTGGCCTTGTGCCCCAAATCTCTCCCAAGCTCTAATTAACTCATTAATCAAAGCAGGATGGAAATGATGAAAAAGTTTTTTAAAGATCAAAACGGGAATAACTCTGTAATGATTAAAAATCCCTGAATTTGGGAAATACTGCATCTTTCCAGGTGGGCTTTGCATTCCAAGGCAGGAGGGGCCCCAGTGCATCTCTGCTGGTCCCTCCACCCCAGTTCTCCCAGCATCAGTGGGTGCTGCCAACTGGACCCTCTGGATTGAACAGGATCAAGCCCTGCCTCAGACCTCAACCCTGCCAAACCGCTCCGATGCCACCCGTGTCCACAGGGATTTGGGAAGGGATGGAGGTGCACTGGGAATTCTCTTTGGAAGTGGCCTCGGAGCTTTGCTGCCGCTTCCTCAGTCCTGGCCAGCTCTGACCAGTCCCACTGCTCCTCCCACAGCCCAGTGACCACCCCCAGGACCCTCCAGGGCACCTCCTCCTCATCCTCCCGGTGCTGGGTGCAGTTTTCTCTCCTGCCCTCTGGGGAGCACGGGCAGAGCGCAGCGCTCACCTGGGCGCGGCTCAGGGCAGATCTCACCTGGGCACGGCTCACCTTGGTGGGCGAGGGGACGGGCGGTGCCCCCGGGGAGCCGAGGGAGGGCGTGGGGATGACGGGGGCCACCAGCGGGGTCTGGGCGGGCGTGCCGGGCTCGCTGCTGCTCATCTCCCCGCCGGACGCCGAGGCCGAGCCCGAGGGCCCGGCGGTGCCGCCGGACGCCGATGATGTGGGGGTCCGGGTGGGCTGCAAAACACCAGCACGGGTGAGGGGGAGTCAGGGGGATATCCCAAGGGATGGTGCTCCCACAGCCTCCCACCGTGACACCTCTGGTGACTCCCAGATTCCCACTTCCAGTAATGTCACTGTTGTCACTGTTGGACCTCCAGGAATTCTGCTCTGGAGGAGCTGGGCTTGGAGAGAATTCATGGATAATCCACTGGGGAAGGACTCCACATGTTTCCCAGAGAAGCTGTGGCTGTCTGACATCCCTGGAAGTGCCCAAGGCCAGCTTGGAGCACCTGGGATAGTGGGAGGTGTCCCTGCCATGGCACTGGATGATCTCCAAGGTCCCTCCCAACCCAAACCACTCCAGGATTCCATCTCCCAGCTCCAGAAGGTTTGACAGCAAAACCTCCAAACCCACCAAGATGAGAACTCAGTTTTAGGGGAGAAACCAGAAAATCAACAAGGAGTGAGTTCCCAGAGGCCAGTGGGGCCTGGTGCTGCTTCATTAGCACTTATGAGGCTGTTAATTAATCACTATCTGAGGCCAGGCAGTGGGAAAAGGGGCGAGGGAAGCACCCCAGGCTCCCACTGGTCACCTCATGGACCCTATTTCTGGACTACTCACCTCTTACTGTCTAAATTAAATTTCCTAACTTGATTTTATTTCTAGAAATGGGATTTTTGGTGCCTTGAGGGTTCACCAAGTGTGTGGTTTCACCCACGGGTACAGCTGAGAAAGAGAAACATTCACCCTCTGCCCTTATTTTCCCAAAAATGGAGGCAAATCTGAGTTAACTCAACTGCAGCAAGTCCAGCACCCCTTGGAGAGGCCCAGCCTGCCCTCCTGGGATGATCCCAGCTCTCCCAGGCACAGAAAACAGGGAATTTCTGGGTGACACCAAGCCCCATGTGCTTCTTCCAGATACAGCTCAAAACAAAGATGATTTCTGCTCCTGGTGCTTTTGGGGTCACAGATCCCCCACAGTTAGATGGGATATTGGGAAGGAATTCCAGGCTGTGAGGGCACATGTTTCCCAGAGAAGCTGTGGCTGCCACACCCCGGGAAGTGTCCAAAGCCAGGCTGGATGGGGCTCAGACCCACCAGGGAGAGTGGGAGGTGTTCCTGGGTGGAGCTGGATGGGCTTTGGGTCCCTTCCAACCCAACCCATTCCATGATTCCAGGATCCCAACTCCACCTCCCTGCCCAGCGCAGGTGTGAGGCCAAAGGAGCAGGAGGTCCCACGGGACATCCCTGCAGAGACATCAACAAGAACCACCCAAAGCCAGGGAATGGCAGGATCCCAGAGCCCTGGGGCTGATGGAACCCACCCCTGCCTGGGGCTGGAAGCATCTGCTGAGGATGGAGCCCTCCCTGCAGGAGAGTTCTCCACTTCCAAACTCAATCTTTAAAGATTTCTCTCCCACATTTCCTCCCTTCAAGCCACAAGTCCCTTCCCAAGGTGAATGCTGCTGGCTGGAGCAGCCCCCGAGGGCCAGGTGGGACCACAGAGCCCTGCCTGACACCTCAGGTTCTCTCAGATCCACCTCAGGCTCTCCCAGATCCCACTCAGATCCACCTCAGGCTCTCTCAGATCCACCTCAGGCTCTCTCAGATCCCACTGATCTGATCTCCCAGATCCCACTCAGATCCCATCTGAACTCAGATCCCAAATCCTGGCATAAACTGGGACAGTCAGGGAGCAGCAGCCCCCACAGGGAACCCCTGGCACAGCCTGGGCACTGCCACATGGATTTCACGCTGTTCCATCCTGGGAGAGGGTCCCCAAGGATCTGGACCTGCTCCAGAGGAGTCCATCACCGTCGTGAGCTCCTCTGGGCTCTGCACAATGAGGTGGAAGGACAACAGTGGGGTTGGGAACCAAGGGGTCGGGTTTGAGTGGGGTTGGCCACCAGTGGATCATGTTTGAGTTGGCATCCACAAGAATGGCCATGTTTGAGTGGGGTTGGCACCCAGTGGACCATGTTTGAGTGGGGTTGGCCACCAGTGGATCATGTCTGGGTGGGGCTGGCACCCAGTGGATTGTATCTGAATGGTTGGGGTTGAAGGGTTGGTATCAAATAGATCGTGTCTGTGGTGGGATTGGCACCCAACAGACCATGTTTGAGTGGGGTTGGCACCCAATGGACCATGTTTGAGTGGGGTTGGCACCCAACAGACCATGTTTGAGTGGGGTTGGCACCCAATGGACTATGTTTGAGTGGGGTTGGACACCAGTGGATCATGTTTCAGTGGGGTTGGCACCCAATGGACTATGTTTGAGTGGGGTTGGCCACCAGTGGATCATGTCTGGGTGGGGCTGGCACCCAGTGGATTGTG
Source organism: Fringilla coelebs (assembly GCF_963513975.1). NCBI lineage: Eukaryota > Metazoa > Chordata > Aves > Passeriformes > Fringillidae > Fringilla > Fringilla coelebs. The sequence continues at coordinate 2,038,120 of NC_140032.1, forward strand.
TTTGAATGGGGTTGGTATCAAATGGATCGTGCCTGTGGTGGGATTGGCACCCAACAGATCATGTTTGAGTGGGACTGGCAAAGAATAGATTGTGAGTGGGGTTGGCACTCAGAGAATTGTTCGAGTGAGGTTGGCACCCAACTGATCATGTTTGCGTTGGCATCCACAAGAATGGCCACGTTTGAGTGGGGCTGGCAATGAATAATCATGTCTGGGTGGTGTTGGCACCCAATGGATCATGTTTGGGTGGGGCTGGAACCCAACAGATCACGTTTGGGTGGGATTGGGAACCAATGGATCATGTTTGAGCTGGATTGGCAATGAATGGATCATGTTTGAATGGTGTTGGCAACAAATGCATCATGTTTGGGTGGGGCTGGGACCCAACAGCTCATGTTTGAGTGGGGTTGGTACTTAATGCACCGTGTTTGAGATGGTGTTGGCACTCAATGGGTTGTGTGTGAGTGTGGCTGGCACCCAATGGCCCATGTGTGAGTGGGGCTGGCACCCAATGGCCCATGTGTGAGTGGGGCCAATGGATCCTGTTGGCACCCAGTGGTCCATGCTTGTGATGGGGTTGACACCCGATGCTCTGAGTGGCGCTGGCACCCCCGGGGCCGTCGGTGCCCCCCGCGCTCGGTGCCCCACCGTGGCTGCTCACCTTGGGTCGGCGGGCGGTGCTCTGGAGGGCAGCGGGAGCGGAAGCAGAGAGGACAGACAGTCACACAGGGACAGAGGAGCAGAGAACAGCCGGCGGCGGCCAGAGCAGCGGAGCAGGGAAAGGAGACAAAAGACAGCACGGCATCGTTAGTGTGCCCGGCATCGTTAGCGTGCCCAGCGGCACCGGGTGCGTGCGGCCTCGTTAGCCTGGGGGCTCATTAACCTGCTCCACGGGCAGAGATCCCGTGGGACCCCCTGGCACAGCTCCCATGGGACCACAGCAGCAGAGCCCAGAGCCAGCACAGCCCTTGGTCACCCCCAAGCCCAGTCCCCGCCCCTCCAGCCTAGTGTAGGGACAGAGCTGGGGACAGAGGGCACATCCTGAACCCCCAGCCCGACCCTACAGACAGCCCAGGGCAGATCCACCAAATTTCCAAGGAATTTTGGTCTTCAGAGGCAAAGCCTGGTTCAGGTTGGCTGGGCATTCCAGGCTCCATGGGCACGGGGGGTTTGACCTCCCACGCCTTTCCCAGAGACCCCCAGAGTAGGAGATGGAAAGGATTTAATCTTAAACATGAGTTTTCTCCTCTCCTCATCTCTCTGGTTTTCCAAAGGGCCCAGAGCACCCTGGACCAGCTGCCCTAGAGCCCCCAGGCTCTGCTTTGTCTAACCAGAAATTCCAAGGACACCACAGAGCTGATCCCACACTCCCAACTTTTCATTTCATGGTTGGAATTAAATCATCCGTGATTTTGGGGCAGGACCCCCCCGCACCCCTCCATGCACATGCAGCAGCTCCCAGCAGCTCAGGGAGGGGAGGCCACAGGGCCCAGCCTGGAACAGGGACAAATATGAAATTATTTAGTATTTTTCCCCTTAGAAACAATCCCTAATGGATGGAAAATGAGGAGTGACCAGGCTGGTCCACAACATCTGTCCAGCTGCAGCCTTGGAGCACTTCCATGCTCTCCCTCATTTCTGATTCCATGACCTAATCCCAGCTGGGAATAAACAGGAGCAGAACAGATGGATAATGGCACTGCCACATGATCCCACGTCCAGGATGGGGACATGAGGCACACGGAGCCCACCAGGGACCAGCAGCTCCAGCTGATCTCCAGCACAGCCGTGTTCCCTCCCAAGGCCTCAGGAACCTTGGAGCTCTATTTCCCTGTTTTCAATATTAACCTGATGTGTTTGCACTTCCAAACTTCCCATCACCTCTGGCATTGCTTCAGCTAAATCCTGCTCTGCTCACTTCCAGCCTATTCCCATGTCAATCCCGAGGAAAGACATTCCCATCTTCAGTGACATCTCCTGCATGACCAAATTGGTCAGGAAAATGGAATTACAGCAGCAAAAGTTCCAGACCCTCAGGTGAAACCCTCAGGATGCACTTCAGGAGCTCTCCAGCATCATCCTGAAGTCCAACTAAGCAACGTGGAGCAGCAACAAAATCTGGGAAACACTTGGAAAATGTCTTCTTCAGGAATTCCACAGGTGGGGGGAGTCAGGAGTGGGGCAGGGCTGGAGGGCCCCACACTGACCACAGAGTCCTTGGACATGGGGAAATGTCACCTGAAATGACTGAGTCCTGTCCTGGGGACACCAAATCCTTCCCTGGGGAACACTGATGCCTGTCCCAGGAGACACTGAGCCATGTCCTGGGGGACACCAAGCCCTGAACTGAGGGACACTGAGCCTCGTCCTGGCTATGGGGTGGGGGACATCAACTCAAACCCTGATTCAAACCACACCAAACTCTAAAAACAGGAAGAAGCCTCCTGGTAACCGTCCCTAAAGCCATGTGGAATGACAGGGAATAATCCTGCTTCGTGCATCCTTCGGAGTTCTGATCCCCTCCATGTGATGACCACTGAAAGCTGGAGCTCCAAGACCCCTGGGGTCCGTGGCAAAGGGATGCTCCAGCTGCTCTCTCCATCAGGAATGGGGGATGGCCAGGCTCCCCTCCGTGGTGGCACCATCTGTCCCCAGCCAGTCATCCCTGGGCTCTGGGAAAGTCGGTGACCAGGATGGGACAGGGATTTTCTGGTGTCTGCCATCGTGCCAGCACTGGGAACAGAGGCTCCAGCCCCACCTGGACTCTCCTGGATCCAGGATGCTCCGACCTCCCCGCTGGGGGTGGATGGATGGATGGATGGGGATGGATGCTCCACTGGAGGTTCTGGGCTCTGCTGTGTAATGCTGCTGCATTAATATTTGATGGAATTACAAAACCTCTGCTCCCAGGGGAGTGCTGGGGGCTCCAAACTGGCGCGCTCCGAGATGGACTCGGCTTCTGGCAGCAGCAACTCTGGAAAAATCCTCCTGGATCCCAAGGACTGACTGTGGTGGGGTCAGCATTGCCTGCTGAAGGTGGGGGTCCCACAAGTCCCTCCTGATTTGGTCCCATTCCAGGTGTGGGAATCCCGATCCAGGCAGGAGCAGCGAGTGCTGGATGGATGAGCAGGAATGTGTGAATGTCACCTTCCAGCAGGCAGGACAAGGGAGGTGCCACTGGAGCCTTCTCCTGGATTAAGTTTTAAGGCTTCAAGCCTGAACTTCACAGACTGTGGCTGCTGCTGTGGAGGATTCCCAGAGTTTCCAGGAGGATTCCGATTGGCAGCAGCTCCTGAGTGGGGCAGGCAGTGCCAGGGGTGATGCCCAGACACTGATCCGGTGCTGGTCCATGCCGATGCCATCCCACTCCATCCCCAGGAATTTAGCCCCTTGGAGACACCTCCCCTCTGCTGGAGCTGAGTCTCAGCCCCTGGATGAGCTCCTCAGGGTGTGGTTCCCTGGGATACTGCTGGCAATTCTGCCTTTTAAACAACCAGCACCACCCAGCAGGTGCCTGGTCTCACAGGTGTGATTCCATAGGTGAGGAGAGGAGCAACAGGAAGAGCAGGATGGAATCCAGGCTTGGGGCTGAACACCAGCAGCCCCCACTCCCCGCTCCAACAGGGCAGAGGCAAAGCAGCATCCGTGAAACTTTCCATGGGGAAGAGGATTAACAGGGCCACGTGACGAGGAGCGTCGGTGTCTGAGCTCCGGGAGGTGCAGGGGTAAACCAGGAACATTTACTGCCAGGTACTGGCCTGGCTGGCCCAGCTGGGGTCTATTCCCTGCCATCAGCCAGAAATTCCCAGGATTTCTCTTTAAGCTGAGCAGTGACATCGTGGTTACACTAAAAATAAACATATAGGCCAGTGCCCGCGCTGTCACCTGCGGGAATGGCAGCCTGGCAGGGACTTGGGTACTGCCAGCCTCTGGGAATGCTGAACAGCGTGGCTGGCAGGAAAACCGGGATTGTGGGCACGCAGCTTCCCCAGGGTGGGCACCAGTGGCACTGGAAGCGGGGATGGCACCGGGAGCAGGAACAGCACTGACACTCTCAGGCTGTGGGGACAGGGACAGCAGCAGGGATGGCACTGGCACCCCTGGAGTGGGGATGGCATCAGCTGTGGGGAACAGGGACGGCAGCAGGGATGGCACTGGCACCCCTGGAGTGGGGATGGCACCGGCAGCAGGGACAACACAGGCAGCAGGGACAGCACTGACACCCCCAGGCAGAGGGGATGGCACCGGCAGCGGGGACAGGGCCCCGGCAGAGCCGCAGAGCCGCTGCATTGGCCGGGTGACACGGAGAGGGGACTCCGGGAGCTCGGAAGGCAAAGCCAGCCATGAACCGATGCTCACCCACCGCCCCCCTCCTCCCCGAGCCCGTCACGCTCCCAATTACAGCCCGGCAGCATCAACACGGGGAAAACGGGGGAAAACCAGCGAGGAGGCGGCTGGGAAGCGGGGATGCGATGCCGGGGGATGCGGGCGCGGACCGTACCTTGCGTGTGGCCGGGGCCTGCCTCATCGTCGCGCAGGGACGGCCGGAGCGGGAGGAGACGGAGCAGCGGGTCAGTCAGCACGGCCGGACACGGCAAATGGCCGCGGCCGCCGCCGGCCGCTCGCCACGTCCTGCCCGGGGGCTCGGCGGGGGCTCAGGGGGTCCAGGGCAGCCCCCCCCGGCCGCGGCCGCTCGTCCCCGCTCCGCCGGTGGCTCCAACCACCGCCCCGGCGGCTCATGACATCACCGCGGAGGGGCCGCACCGCCGGGCGCTGCACCGAGCCGGGCGGCGTGCGGATGAGGATGGGGATGAGGATGGTGCTGAGGATGTGATGCTGCGCTCGGGGAGGGGACGGGGGGGTCTCAGCGGCTCGGAGCCCCCCGGGACAGCCCCCCGGGTGCCACCCCGATGCTCCGCGGGGCTGGCGGCTCCGTGGCTGCGCTCGGTATCCCCGCGGTGCCCGCAGCCAAACCCGCCCCGCGCCGGCGGCTGCGAGCGCCGGGCAAATCCCCCGGGAGCGGACAGACGGACGGAGCGGAGCCCGGATGGACAGATGGACGGCGCCGAGCCCGGAGGGATGGACAGATGGACAGAGGGATCATCTTGCCGCGCTGCCATCCAGCGCCAGCTCCGCACCTCCAGCCGACACGGGCGGACTGCCGGGAGCTCAGGGCAGCCCCGCACGGCAGAGGGTGCGGAGAGATCCCCCCGGGCCTCGGAGAGCCCCTACCCCAAAATCCCTGCCCTAAAAATGCCACTCATGGTGGTGTCTTGAGCCTCACTGCCCTGCCAGGACCATTCCCACAATTCCTGCCCGGCATTCCCGTTGTCCCTGGACAAGAACTCTGCGGGGAACCCACAGGATGTCACCAAGCACCATCTCCAAACTCTCCATGAATCCATGTCCTGCCCCATGGAGTGCTGGAGAGCAGGACAGCAGCTTCCTTTGCATGCACAGATCTTAAATCCCATCTATGATATGATTATTATATTATGTAACATGAACACAGACTCACCCAGCTCCCATTCCAACTGTGTTATTTTCCAAAATTCCCCCACTATGAGGGGAGAGGAGCTCAGGGTGCCCCAGGCTCACACCCAAACCTCCACACACAGAGGGAATTTTACCTCCAGTATTTCCAGTCCCTCAGCACAATCCTGCCAATCTCCAGGAAAAAGCATTTAAAGGCCTCTTTGACATTCCCTGGGAGCAGCCCCTCGAGGATGTCATGCTGGGGACATCCTGTGTCCAACTGATCTGTGCTGGGATGTGATTCCTGAAAAACCCCTGGATCAGGGAATCAGGGCTGGGGGAAATGTCCAAGGCCAGGCTGGATGGAGTTTGGAACAGCCTGGGATAGTGGGAGGTGTCCTTGCCCGTGGCAAGGGATGGAACTGGAAGGTCCCTTCCCATCCAAACCATTCCATAATTCTGGAGCCCTTCTGCTCTGGGAGAGCTGGGAATGTTCCCTTGGAGAGGGAAAAGCTCTAAAGAATTCTCAGAGCCCCTTCCAGAGCCTGAAGGGGCTCCAGGAGAGCTGGAAAGGGACTGGGGGCAAGGGACAGAGGGACAGGAGCCAGGGAATGGCTCCCACTGGGAAAGGGGAGATTGGGCTGGGATCTTGGCAAGGAATTGCTGGCTGGGAGGGTGGGCAGGGGCCCGGCTGGAATTCCCAGATTAGCTGTGGCTGCCCTGGATCCCTGGCAGTGCCCAAGGCCAGGCTGGACACTGGGGTTGGAGCCACCTGGGACAGTAGGAGGTGTCCCTGGATGGGTTTAAGGTCCCCTCTAACCCAACCCATTCCATGATCGCCTCTCCTGCAGCTCCCTCTGGCTGCTGGCAGGCGCTGGGGGCAGGGCAGCATTCCCAAGGGACGTTTTTGGGAACTGGAATTGCATCTCTCAACAAAGAAACCCCAAACTCCACCAGCCTGAGCACCACAAACCCCTTCAGGAGCCGGAGTTGACACAGGCCCAGCTTTTGGGATCATTCAAATCCATTCCAACGCTCCAACAGAATCTCCCTCCCATTCCCACCAGCCCCCAAAACAGGAACCCCTTGTGAAGCATTTCCAGATGAAATCATCCTGGATCTGTGGCTTTAAGCCCCTGAATGATCCCAGTGCTTTGTCCATCTCTGGAGGAGCCACATGCAGGCTCACATGGATTTAAGTTTAAGATAATTATGGGTATTAGAGCTGCTCTAATGAACCAGCTCCTCTCCTCACACACAGCTCTGCTCCCTAAATCCGGAACATATCAACTCTTCCCACACAAAGATCCAGTAAATGCAGCAGCAGGGAGAAAATGCAATTTAACCCCAGGGAAATGGTGTCAGCTGCTTTGGACTGTCCCTGAAACGCCTCAGGGATGGGTAAGGGAGGTTTTTTTATCCTAAATCCATGAGAAGGAGCTTGTGGCACCACCACAGATGGGAGAATTCCTGGCTCTTGGGAGGATTGGAGAGGAGATGCCAGGGTAAACTCCAACTCTTTTCCATGGAGTCATCTGTTTGCAGCACCAGATGCTGCTCAGCTCCTGGCCCCAGAGGGTCACATCAAAATAATCCCCACAGGCTCCCTTGGGGACACGAAGAGCTGCCACAGGGGTGTCACCCAGCCCAAGGAACAGCAGGGCCCGGGACATCAGCCCTGGGTTCATCCAGGCCGTGCCATGGGACACGGTCTGGGCAGCTGGGGTGAGGTGGGGTTTTGGAGCTGATCAGATTTATCCGTTCCTTTAAAGGATTAACGAGGCTTGGGGTGGCCCCTCTGCGCTCAACAGAGCAGCTGGGACCTGCTCCAGGCTGGAATGGGCCAGCTGCTCCTGCACGGAGACCGGGATAACACCGGGATAACACTGGGATAACAACCAGATACCAACCTGGCTGCTCCTGCATGGAGACCGGGATAACACCGGGATAACAACCAGACACTGACCCCACCACTCCTGCATGGAGACCAGGATAACACCGGAATAACACCAGAATAACACCAGGATAACACCCAGATACCAACCTGGCTGCTCCTGCACGGAGACCGGGATAACACCAGGATAACAACCAGACACTGACCCCACCACTCCTGCATGGAGACCGGGATAACACCACGATAACACCCAGACACTGACCAGGCTGCTCCTGCATGAAGACCGGGATAACACCGGGATAACACCGGGATAATACCGGGATAACACCCGGACACCAACCGGGCTGCTCCTGCATGGAGACCAGGATAACACCGGGATAACACCCAGACACCAACCTGGCTGCTCCTGCACGGAGACCAGGATAACACCGGAATAACACCAGAATAACACCAGGATAACACCCAGATACCAACCTGGCTGCTCCTGCACGGAGACCAGGATTACACCGGGATAACACCCGGACACTGACCCGGCTGCTCCTGCACGGAGACCGGGATAACACCGGGATAACAACCAGACACTGACCCCACCACTCCTGCATGGAGACCAAGATAACACCACGATAACACCCAGACACTGACCAGGCTGCTCCTGCATGAAGACCAGGATAACACCACGATAACACCAGGATAACACCCAGACACCAATCTGGCTGCTCCTGCATGGAGACTGGGATAACACCGGGATAACACCAGGATAACAACTGGACGCTGAGCTGGCTACTCCTGCACAGAGAGCAGGATAACACCAGGATACCACCAGGATAACAACCGCACACTGAGCTGGCTACTCCTGCACAGAGAGGAGGATAACACCGGGATACTGACCCAGCCACTCCTGCACAGAGACTGGGATAACACCGGGATAACACCTGGACACTGACCTGGCTGCTCCTGCACAGAGACTGGGATAACACTGGGATAACACTGGGATAGCACCGGGATAACACCCAGCCAGTGACCCAGCCACTGACGGGTCACTCTGGGATGGGATGGGAGCAGGTGCCCAGCAGAGAGGGCCCAGCCCCAGGGCACAGCAGAAATCCAGCCCTGGCACATGGAATGCCGCTGGGAGGATGAAAGAACGGGGATGTCACTGCAGAGGGACAAACCTGATCATCTGAGGGACAATCCCAGGATCAAACTGGCTGCAGCTGCAGGGGACAGGTGACCTGAGGTAGCAGGACAGGATTTAACAGCAGGGTTACAGCACCAGCACATGCCACCTGTGGATGTGGCACTTGGGGACACGGCCTTGGCAGTGCCAGGGGAACAGTTGGACTCTGAGGTCTCAGAGGGCTTTCCCAACCTAAATATTCCACAATTCCATGACTCCAGAGTGGGTGGGACCCCACTCTGACACCCTGACACCCCCGTGTGAGGCAGAGCTTTTGCTGGAGCCTTTCCCTGCATCCCTGGCAGCCCCCTGCTCCCATCACAGCCCTGCCACCTCCGTGTCCCTGGCAGGTGACATCCGTGACCCAGTGTCACCCAGCACTGCAGCAGCAGAAGGGACTGGCCTGTCACCACCACAGACACATTCTCATGGGGATGAAGACAGCACAATCTGCTTCACCCCAAAAATGACCTGGGAAAGACCCTTTTCCTGCTCTTTAACCAGATTTTGGGGTCCTTCCCAGCCAGCCTGGCCCAGGACAGAGGCCAGCACCTCCTGAGGACAGCATGGACCTCCTGCTCCAAGAACAAGGACACCCAACACAGCGTCACAGCCAAGGGACAGGATGCCCTGTCCTGCAGCCCCTGCTCCAAGCCCTGGGAACAGCAGAACCCAAAGGCCACAAAGGCCACAGCACTCCCAAATCCATGGAAAACAGGGAAGGAGCACAGCAGGGGGCAAGGCCCATCTGGCAGCAGCTCTGCCCATGATTAAAGTCTATATTTGACACACAGGAGCCGCCCTAATCTCCTGAACGAGGATTTACCCGCTAATTACTCTCATTATCCAGGTGTCATCCCCTCCCCCCCCCAGATGGCACATCCCTGTGTGGGGGCAGGAGCTGCCCGAGGGGCAGGGGGGACTCTCAGGGCCCTGAATGGCTGAAAAAGTTAAATTGTGAGGGGACAGCAGGGCCTGGCATGGGGCTGTCCCTCAATGGGGACGTCCCTGGGTGAGGTGTGCCTGCATGGCCAGGACGAGGGGCAGGACAGTGACAGATCCAGATCCCCAGGACAGTGACAGTCACAGAGCCACAGTCCTCAGGAGAATGACTGTCACTACAATCCCCAAGACAGTGACATTCATAGATGCTCAAGGCAGTGACTGTCACAGATCCTCAGGACAGTGACTGTCACCCAACCAGGATCCTCAGGACAGTGACAGTCACAGCCCTGTGACTGCCAGGTCAGTCACAGTCACAGATCCATGGCAGTGACAGATCCAGATCTCCAGGACAGTGACAGTCACACCCCCTGATCCCCACGGCAGTGACAGATCCATGATCCTCAGGACAGTGACAGTCACATTCCCCTGATCCCCATGGCAGTGATAGATCCATGATCCTCAGGACAGTGACAGTCACACCCCCTGATCCCCACGGCAGTGACAGATTCATGATCCTCAGGACAGTGACAGTCACAGATCCATGACCCCCATGGCAGTGACAGATCCATGATCCTCAGGACAGTGACAGTCACATCCCCTGATCCTAATCCCAGCCTCAGCTCCGAGCAGACAGCAGGACACAGCGGGGACACGGAGCAGCTGCAAACCCACCAGAACAAGGACAGGGAAGGTAGAACCCAAGATTCCAAACAGGAATTCCATCCCAGCAGAGTCCCTTAGAGCTTGCAGAACAACGATGAGGGATCCACAGACCCTGAAGCCTTGGGGACATGCAGCCCCCTGGATCTGGGGGACACAAGGAGGGGACACTCGGGGGCAGGTGCTCCCGGCCTCTCTCCACAGGCTCTCGGCAGATTCCACATTGCTCCTCTCCTTTGGACTTCCCATGGACAAACAGAGCTCTTTGCATCATTCTTCCACCCCAAAATCAACACAGAAGCGGCTGGAAAGCAAATCTGGACCAAAGGGTGCACAGGTAACACCCCCCTCTCCTCTCCCATGGCTCCAGTGCCCACCTTGGCTTTTCTCTTGGCAAAATTCCCAAGAGGGGAAAAAAAATCCCCAAATTTCCTGCAGGGAATGATGATTTGGTGTCCCTGCCCATGGCAGGGGTGTGGAACGAGATGGGATTAAATGTCCATCCCAACCCAAACTATTCTGGGATTCTTTGCCAAGACCTTTAGAGTTTCAGCTCATCCTTGCACGAAAGATTTTTGCCTTCAGTAATTGTCACAATCCAGGTGGGTTTGAGTGTGCTCAAGAGGAGCCAGAGCCCATGGACAGGACAGCCCTGAGAAGGTGCCACTTGTCCCCAAGTCACCGGAGGGTTTAGGGGCTATAAAAATATCTGTGAGGGAACGGCCTCAGGTTGTGCCAGGGGAGATTCAGGCTGGATAGTGGGAAAATTCCTTCATGGAAAGAGCTGGAAAACATTGGAAGAGGCTGTCCAGAGCAGGGGGACAGTCCCCATTGCAGGGGGCACTGCCCAGCCCTGCAGATGTGACACCCGGGGACACCGCTGAGAACTCGCTGGCCTCGGAGGCTTTTCCCACCCAAACACTCCATGATTCCACAGTGATGTGACACCACCCTCAGCCAGGTGCCCTCCCTGGCTGGGAGCACATGCAGGGACAGCCATGCAGCGCTGGGATGGAGCGGGATGGGGACAGTGAGGGTGATGATGGCCCCGGCATGCGGCCGCGCGCGGGGAAGGGACGAACAGCACCTTTTTGGGCTTCGCTCCGCGCTGCGTGAGGAGGGAACAGAAGGAAGGTTAGACAGGCCTGGAGGCTCTCCTAGGAACCCCCTCCAGGCTGCAGGAAAGGCAGGAGGGGAAACAGAATCAGGGAAATTGAAGTAAATTAAGGAGAAAATAGCCCTGGAGTCACCCCCTTGCTCTGGAGTCACCTCCTGTCCCCCACCCCCAGCACGGACTCAGGACGTGTGCAAAGGGGAATAAATCATTTCAAAATAAATCACTGCAAAGACAGGTTAAAGGGACTGGGGGGGCAGGATCTCCCAGGATGCAGAGGAAGAGGATGTGAGGACAAGGGGGAATGGTTTCCCACTGCCAGGGGGCAGGGATGGGTGGGATATTGGGAAGGAATTCCTCTCTGTGAGGGTGGGGAGGGGCTGGGATAGAATTTCCAGAGAAGCTGTGGCTGCCCCTGGATCCCTGGAACTGTCCAAGGCCAGGCTGGATGGGGCTTGGAGCCACCTGGGATAGTGGAAAATGTCCCTGGATGGGCTTTAAGGGCCCTCCTACCCCAAACCACTCCAGAATTCCATGACAAACCAGCAGGAATGCCCTGGACCACAGCTGCTCATGGAGCAGCTTCTCCTGTCCTGACCCCTTCTCCACATCAGCAGCACAAAAAAATTCCAAGAACAATCCCCATTCCCTGATTTCAAGAACACTGAGGTTTTCTAAATATTCTCTTTGTCTTCTAATGAATTCCAGGGTGGAATTAAACAGGAGGATCAGGCAGGGAGCACATGGAGCAGGCTCCAGCAGTGCCGGGGTTGATGGATCACACCCCACACAGCAGGAAAAGCCAAAAAACCTTCCTAAATCCCTCTGACACAGGGCAGGGAATCCATTTCTATCCTCCCCTCTGGCTAGAGCTCATATTCACCAGGGTTTGAGCCCAGTGAACCCCCGGGTGCTGCTCCATTGGGGAGCAGAATTCCCACTCCTGGGAATTATCTGGAATGGCAGCACAGGAGGCTGGGCTCCAATGTGCCCTAGCCCTGCCCTGCAGGTGCCACAGAAGCTCCTTGTCCCCACCATTTCCTTTCTCACACTGCCCACATCCCAGCTGGGCCAGTTTATCCCCATGGAAATTCCAGTTTCTACCCCAAACCACACAAACCCACCCACCGTGTCCCAGGGTCACCCAGTTCCATCCCTGGTCCCAGGAGTGGTGACCTGGGCAGTGCTGGGGGAACTGCTGGACTTGATGGCCTCAGGGAGCTTTTCCAGCCTCAGAATTCCATAATTCCTCACTACCCCACACCTGTATGGCCATTCCCAAGGACAGGAACCCGTTCCAGATTCACATTCCTTGGGAAATGTCCCCCACATTTGGGTACAGCACATCTCTATCCATGTCCCAGGAGCCTCTGGAGCTCCTGGATGAAGGCACTCAGAGGGGAGCTGCCCCTGGATCTCTGGAAGTGCCCAAGGCCAGGTTGGATGGGGCTTGGAACAATCTGGGATAGTGGAAGGTGTTCCCTGCAGGAACTGAGGGACTTTGAGGTCCTTTCCAGGATTCCAGGAGGGTCAGGGTTTGGAGGAAGCAGCCAGGGAATGCTGCTGAACTCAGATCAAAATGTGTGACAGAGGACCTGTGCTGGATAATCCCTCAGGAAACCACTGATTCCTGGCCAGTGGCTGAAAATGACATTTTTTACACCTTGTTTCCCATGGGTTTTAGGAGAAATTCCCTTTTTCAAGGGCATTTTATCCCATGCAAGTGTGTCCGTGTGCTCTTCCTGAAGGGATGAAAACCTCTCAGAGGTGACAAAGTGCTGGGGTCACTCACCAGTTTGCTGGCCTTGGTGGCATCGAGGGAATCTGTGGAGAGAGCAGAAACAGCCATGAGCCTGAGGGACAGCCCTGTCCCCATCCCAGTGTCCCTGCAGCCAGAGGGCACCCAGCAGGGGGACGGGAGAATTTTGGGAAGTGGGAGTGAAGCAGAGTCAGGATCTGGCAGGAATTGGTGGCACAGTGGGATGTGGGTTTTGGGAGGACAGGGAATTCCTTATGGGAGCTGCTGGCTGAGGAAGGCAAACACTTGGATACACCTCAGAACTGGGGCAGTTCCACTGTTCTCCTTGGGCTGAATCCCTGGAATTCATGGATTCCTGAGCTACTGGCACAGGCTGCTCAGGGACTGGCAGAGTCCCCATCGCTGGGAGGGTTGAAATCCGTGTGTGTGTGGCTCTTGGGGACACAGAATCATGGAATGGCTTGGGTGAGGAGGGACCTTAAATCCCATCAGCCCCACCTGTGCCATGGGCAGGGACACCTCCCACTGTCCCAGGCTGCTCCAGGGACACTGCCAGGGATGCAGGGGCAGCCACATCTTCTCTGGGCACCCTGTGCCAGGGCCTCCCCACCCTCACAGGGAGGAATTCCTTCCCAATATCCCACCCAGATCTCCCCTTTCCCATTGGGAAGCCATTTCCTGGGTCCTGTCCCCCCCTGGCAGGTGTGTCTGCATTCCCACCCTCGCCCAGGTGTCACCAGCAGCTCCCCCCACGTGTCCCCTGCTGTGCTGGCTCCACGGCAGAGCCATCCCCGCACCTCCCACTGCAGTGCTGCTGCAGCAGCTGCTGTTTCCATGGAAACCCTTGGCAGGCAGCCACATCCCAGCCCTGCATCCCTGACAGCATCATCCCACACCCCACCTGCAGCCCGGGCTGCTCCTGCTCTGGGATGCTGCGATCAGGGAGCTGGGGCCAGTGGCTGTCTGTCCCAACCCAGCATCCAGGAAAGGGGCTGGAGCTCCAGGAGCAGCTGAGGGAGCTGGGAAAAGGGCTCAGCCTGGAGAAAAGGGGGATCAGGAGGAAACTTCTGGCTCTGCACAACTCCCTGAATTCCTGGAGCCAGGAGCTGGGATCTGCTCCCAGGGAACAGGGACAGGAGGAGGGGGAACAGCCTCAGGCTGGGCCAGGTTGGATACTGGGAAAATTCCTTCTTGGAAAGGGCTGTCCAGCCCTGGCAGGGGTGGAGTCCCCATCCCTGGGGGGATTTACCAGCCCTGTGCATGTGGCACTTGGGGACATGGCAGCGGTGGTCTGGGCAGTGCTGGGGAATTCGGGGGTGTCCGAGGGCTTTTCCAGCCTAAATAATTCCACCATTCTACTGCAGCATCCAAAGCAGAGAGCAAGGAAGGGTCCATTCCGTTTTCCCCAACTAATTTTACCTCCTACTTCCTTGGAGAGGAGAAATCCCACCCACAACCAACAGCCAGCAGCCCCACCCAGCCCTCCCCGAGGCGTTAATCCCGATGCCACAAACGCTTCCCACGCGGAGCTCCCGGCTTGGCACAGGGAGCCGCGGGAGCAGCCAAGGCAGGAAGCTGGCAGAGCCCCTTCCGGCAGCTCCGGGATCCCGCAGCGCCCGGGGAAAGCATTCCCGACAAAGTCGAGCTCACAGGGAGGGAGGGAGGGAAGCCTGGCTGGGCCCGCGGCCAGCGACAGCGGATGTGGGAAACGGGGGAGGAATGCTCAGAGGAGAGCGGGAAGGGATCCCTGCCCCCGGGGGAACGGGGCACGGCAGGGGCTGCAGACAGGGATGCTCCAGTTCCACTGGGATGTGTAATTCCACAGGCTCAGAGTGCTGCAGTGCCCACTGGGAAATATCCCATGATTTCCCCCTTCCTTCAGGAAGGATTTCCCATCTCACCTGGGAAGGACTTCCCACCTCTGCAGGAGGGATTTCCAATCTCTCCAGGAAGGATTCCCATTTATTCAGGAAGGACTCCCATTCCTCCAAGATAGATTTCCAATCTCTCCAGGAAGAATTCCCAACCCTTCCAGGAGAGATTTCTAATCTCTCCAGAAAAGATTCCCACACCTCCAGGGGAGATTTCCAATCTTTCCAGGAAGGATTCCAAACCCCTCCAGGAGAGATTTCCTGTCTTTCCAGGAAGGATTCACACTCCTCCAAGAGAGATTTCCCATTTATTCAGGAAAGATTCCCAACCCCTCCAAGAGAGATTTCCAATTCCTCCAGGAAGGATTCCCACTCCTCCAAGAAAGATTTCCCCTCTCTACAGGAAGAATTTCCCATCCCACCTGGGAAGGACTTGCCACCTCTGCAGGAGGGATTTCCCATCTCTCCAGGAAGGATTCCCACCTCTCCAAGAGAGATTTGCATCTCTCCAGGAAGGATTCCCACCCTTCCAAGAGAGATTTCCAATCTCTCCAGGGAGATTCCCACTCCTCCCTCCAAGGGAGATTTCCCTTCTCTCCAGGAAGGATTCCCACTCCTCCAAGGGAGATTTCCCATTTTTTGAGGAAGGATTTCCACACCTCCAGGAGGGATTTCACACCCCTTCAGAAATCATCTCCCATCCCCTCCACTAAGGATTCCCACCTGTCTGGGAAGGATTTCCCAGCTGGATCATACCTCTCTTAGGGACCTTCATGGCAGCAGATTCTGGGGTTTCTGGGGATGTTGTGTCCGCTCCATCCTCAAACACCTGGATCTGGAAAAAACACAACGACCATCCTTGTCCAAAATTCCCAAACAGGGAGACCAGGGAACAGATCCCTCTGGGAGTGGGTTCAGCAGAGCAGATCCCATGGTTTTGGCACAGATCTTTAATTTCATCATTCTCACTTTTCCATCAACCCTTCTGAAAACAGCCATTCCTTATTTTCATTGGGAACACAGAACATTCACCCAGGCAATGAGGAAAGTCAAAGCTTTGGATTTGACAGCCTGAAACATCCGTACCAGATTCCGGGATTTTTTTCTTTTGAACTATTTTTAGATGTATTTTTGCTGGATAAACATGGAAAATGAGGTTGGGAGGGATTAGATCCCTGAGAGAGAGCCATCCCTGTGCCTCAGATCAGCACCTCCCAAATTGTTCCTGCAGGAATTTGCCTGATCCATCACACCTCCCACCTGCGAGCTCAGCTTAAAAATCAAAATAACCTGGGAAGCTGTCAGACAGGAATTCCATTTTGGGAAGATTCTTGACACCAGGAATGATGAAATTTGAATTAAAAGCCACAAAGAGACCAAGGAAAAGATGATGCCAATGAAGTCGTGACACCTACAGCCATGCAGGGTGGGAATTCTGAGTGGTCAGGGGGTTTTCCAGCAGGAACAGCCTAGGAGGGAATTCCAGAGCTGCTGGAGAGGCTGGGGACAGGACCTGGGGTGACACTGGGAACTGCCACCACAGACTGGGCATGTGGTGCCATCGAGCTCCTCTGCCTAAGGCAGCTCCAGGTGATGCCAAAATCAGGGATTTCCAAAGACCAGAAAAGGAACAGCCATGCTTGGAATTGCCAGCCCAGGTAGAATCAGGGAATCCTGGAATGGTTTGGCTGGGAAAGACCTTAAATCCCACCCAGTGCCACCCCTGCCATGGACAGGGACCCCTCCCACTGTCCCAGGCTGCTCCAAGCCCTGTCCCTGTCCCTTGGACACTGCAGGGATGGGGATGCATCCAGCCCCATCCAGAGCCTTGTGCCCAGCACCCTCTGCCCTCCCTGCCCCTGCTGAGGGGTGCCAGGCGTGGGGTCCCCCCTCTGTGCCCTGGGGGACACCAGGGACCCTCCCTGTGCCCCAGGGTGGCTCAGGACCAGCTCTGGACCTGCTGGGGCAGCCCTGCATCCACAGCTTTGCTCTGGCACTGAGGATTTGGGGGATTTGGGGGCTGTTTATCCCTCCTGCTTCCCATCTCTGCTCCAGGTGTCCCCATCCCTTCCCAGCTCTGGAATTTGGGGCGGGGGCTGAGCATCACTCACCCCACACCCGGCCCAGAGGATGAGGTGACAAAAAAGGGGAATGGCTTCCCACTGGGAAAGGGGAGATTTGGGTGGGATTTTGGGAAGGAATCCCTGGCTGGGATGGCATTCCCAAAGAAGCTGTGGCTGCCCCTGGATCCCTGGAAGTGCCCAAGGCCAGGCTGGACTGGAGCAGCCTGGGACAGTGGAAGGGTTCCTGACTGTCAGGGGGTGGCACTGGCTGGCCTTTGGGATTCCTCCTGGTCCTGCAGACCCAAACTTTTCCCTGTGAAACCCTCCAAGCTTCTCCCAGCTGGCAGGAGGGGCCAAGAGAGATGGACAAAGGAGCCATGTCCATGTGTCCAGTTTTAATGTGGGGAACTGGGAGGGTGCTGGAATTACATCTGGGAAATATCCATGGTCGTCCCAGGAGAGCAGCAGAGCTCCATCCAGCAGTTCCTACATACCAACCCTGTTTGGGCTGGATTAGAACATGAAAAGCTTCCTGGTAAGTTTGCCTCCAGCTCTGGTGGGTTCACCTCTCTGTGTTTGTCCTATTTTTTAAAGGACAGGGATCATGTTCCCTGGAGCTGAAGCAGTGAATGGCTGAACTCCTCCTAAAGGTGTTTCCCAACCTCAGTGATTCCTGACTCTCTCCTGGATGAGCCCTGCTGCAGCCTCTGACCATGCATGATCCAAAGGCCTGTCCAAGGGATGGGACAGCAGATGCTGGGGTGCACCCCAGGACCCAAATGCCCTCATTTTGTGCTCAGCTTCCCCCTGTCACTCAATCCCAAGGTCCTGGCAATGAGAGGCCACAGGGTGGGACACAAACCAGCCCCTTTGTGCCAGGGAGGGGACAGGAGCTGGCTGGGACACGGGGGCTCCAGTGTCCTTGGAAGGTGACCCAGGGAATTCACCTGGAGGATGTTTGCTCTGCAGGGAGCTCCTGGGTCCTGCTGCAGCACATGAGCAGCAAAGCTCAGCAGCTACACCCACACTGTGTGTGTTTTATCTCCTTCCAGGTAAACACAATTTAATTAAAATTCCTTGGATCTGCTTCCAGGTAAACATCTGGGATTGATCCCAAACTCCACCTGCTGCAGGTGCTAAATACAGAGCTGGGCAGCAGAATGGAGCAATTATATTGGGGAATATAATTGGGAATACACCACACTGCTTCCATTGCAGGACTTCAAGAACTGTGCAGAGGGTGAGATTCCACCAGGTTTTAAAAACAATTAAATTAAAATTCCTTGGATCTGCTTCCAGGTAAACACCTGAGATCAATCCCAAACTCATCTGCTGCAGGTGGCAAATACAGAAGAGCAGAATGGACAACTGGGAATACACCATGCTGCTTTCATTCCAGGCCCTCAAGAACTGTGCAGAGGGTGAGATTCCACCTGGTTTTAAACAAATTTAGTTAAAATTCCTTGGATCTGCTTGCAGGTAAACATCTGGGATCGATCCCAAACTTCACCTGCTGGAGGTGCTAAATACAGGATAGCAGAATGGAACAACTGGGAATTCACCACAGTTTTCATTGCAGAACCTCAAGAACTGTGCAGAGGGTGAGATTCCACCTGCAGAACCTCAAGATCTGTGCACAGAATGAGATTCCACTTGCAGAACCTCAAGATCTGTGCACAAAATGAGATTCCACCTGCAGAACCTCAAAATCTGTGCAGAGGGTGAGATTCCATGAAGATGTGGAGCGAGCTGTTCCCTCCCCTGTGAGAGATGGAGAATCCCCAAATTCCCTGTATTTCACCACCAACCCAGCACCCCAGGACCCCAGAATGATGGGATGCCACCCACCTGGGACTGCCTGACGAAGATGCCGTGGTTCTCCTCGCAGGTGAAGTACTTCCTGCCCTGCACTGTGCCATCATTCTTGCCCTTGGCCTCGTCCAGGATGACCCCGACCCATTTGCCGGTGGCGAACAGGGTGGCCCCCACGTAGGCCACGGTGCCGCGGTGGCCCTTGCCGATGACCTCCACGCGGGAGCCCACCTTGAGGGGCTTGCTGCTGCTGTCAGAGCTCATCCTGGCCGTGCTGGAGGCCTGGGAATGGAGGAAAGAGACCCTCAGAAAGGTGGGATGGACACAAGGGGGGATGTTGGGATGGTTCATCTCCCTCTGGCCCCGCTCGCCTCCTCCGGCTCTTTGTATTTTGGGTGAGTCCTTCTGCTCCCTTAACCATGCCTTAACCATGCTCCATCTTCTCCCATTCTATCAGCATTCCCAGGGTTTCCAGCCTGGGAATTCTGTGTCCAGGAGCAGACAGAGGTCACTGTCCCATCCCTTCACACTGTTGGGATCTGGTGGCTCCCCTGGATCCATATTGGGATGGTTCACCTCCCTCCAGCCCCAGTCACCTCCTCCAGCTCTTTTTATTTTGGGTGATTCCTTCTGCTCCCCAGCAGGAGCCACAAACCACAGCACAGCCACCAGCAATGGCTCACAAACCTGATTTATCCCCTTCTATAAGCCTTAGGGGGAAAAAACCCACAGGAGCAGCAGTCAGTCAGCCTTAACCAGCTTATGCTCCATCTTCTCCCATTCTATCAGCATTCCCTTGGGTTTCCAGCCTGGGAATTCTGTGCCCAGGAGCAGACAGAGGTCACTGTCCCAGCCCAGGAGCACACAGAGGTCCCTGTCCCATCCCTTCACACTGTTGGGATCTGGTGACCCCCCTGGATCCATATTGGGATGGTTCATCTCCCTCTGGCCCCTCTCGCCTCCTCCAGCTCTTTTTATTTTGGATGATTCCTTCTGCTCCTCAACAGGAGCCACAAACCACGGCACAGCCACCAGCAATGGCTCACAAACCTGATTTATCATCTTCTATAAGCCTTAGGGGGAAAAAATCCCACAGGAGCAGCAGTCAGTCAGCCTTAACCAGCCCGTGCTCCATCTTCTCCCATTCTATCAGCATTCCCTTGGGTTTCCAGCCTGGGAATTCTGTGCCCAGAAGCAGACAGAGGTCACTGTCCCATCCCTTCACACTGTTGGGATGTGGTGGCCCCCCTGGATCCATATTGGGATGGTTCATCTCCCTCCAGCCCCCCTCACCTCCTCCAGCTTTTTATTTTGGGTGATTCCTTCTGCTCCCCAGCAGGAGCCACAAACCACAGCACAGCCACCAGCCATGGCTCACAAACCTGATTTAGGCCCTTATAACATCTTTATAAGCCTTGAGGGGAAAGAAAACCACAAGAGCAGCAGTCAGTCAGCCTTAACCAGCCCATGCTCCATCTTTTCCGAATTTATCAGCATTCCCAGGGTTTCCAGCCTGGGAATTCTGTGTCCAGGAGCAGTCAGAGGTCACTGTCCCAGCCCAGGAGCACAGAGGTCACTGTCCCAGCCCAGGAGCTCAGAGGTCACTGTCCCATCCCAGGAGCTCAGAGGTCACTGTCCCATCCCAGGAGCTCAGAGGTCACTGTCCCATCCCAGGAGCAGACAGAGGTCACTGTCCCAGCCCAGGAGCACACAGAGGTCACTGTCCCAGCCCAGGAGCACACAGAGGTCACTGTCCCATCCCAGGAGCTCAGAGGTCACTGTCCCAGCCCAGGAGCAGTCAGAGGTCACTGTCCCATCCCAGGAGCAGACAGAGGTCACTGTCCCAGCCCAGGAGCAGACAGAGGTCACTGTCCCAGCCCTTCACACTGTTGGGATCTGGTGGCCCTCCCTGGTGCTCCTGGCACTCCCCAGTGCCTGGACTGGGGGTATCCCAGCTTGGAATGTGGATGGGAGAGTCCAGCAGCTTTCCAGGTGGGATTGTCATTAAACAACCTGGCCCAAGGTTGTGCCAGGGGAGGTTTAGATGGGAAAATTCCTCCTGGGAAGGGTTCTCCAGCCCAGGGCAGTGGTGGAGTGCCCACCCCTGGAGGGATTTAAAACCTCAACAATTCCATGATTCTATCAGCATTACATCCATATTTATATTTCAGCAGGCAGCAGGACACTCCAAGTGTGACATCCTGAGTTCAGGTGGGGTTATCCAGGTGATCAATGCTCTTGGAGCAGCAATGAGCTGATGGATGTGAGGAACTCCATGGGTACTGAAGACCCTCAAGATTATTGAAATCCCAGGGAAATTTGTTGGGATCCACCCCCAATGCCTCCTGCTCTGCAATCAGCCTGAGCAAAGCAGATTAATCATGGAATTCTGACATGGTTTGGGTGGGAAGGGATCTTAAATCCCAATAATTCCACCTCTGCCTTGGGCAGGGACACCTTCCACTGTCCCAGGCTGCTCCAAGCCCTGTCCAGCCTGGCCTTGGACACTTCCAGGGATCCAGGGGCAGCCACAGCTGCTCTGGGCACCCTGTGCCAGGGCTCAGCACACTCAGAGGGAAGGATTCCTTCCCAAAATCTCACCCAAATCTCCCCTTTCCCAGTGGGAAGCCATTCCCTGTGTCCTGTCACTCCAAGCCCCTCTCCAGATGTTCTGGAGATCCTCAAAACCCTGGCAGAAACCTTTCCATCCCACAGCCTCTATCCCAGAGGGGACACAGATCTTCCCTGGTCTGCTCAGCTCCATCCTCCCACTCATCCCAACCTCCCAGCAATCCCCAAAACGGGACCAGTTTGGCATTTCCCCCACCCCATGTGTCCCTGGTTCTGGTCATTGTGCAGAAATGTGGAATTTTGGTCACTCTGGGCCTGGCTTCAGCCAAAGAATCTGCTCTTTATCCCAGGAAAACAGAGCCTCTTTCACCCTGCAGGGCTGGGGAGGCCCTGCAGACAAACCTCAGCCACAGGGGGTTTAGGACATTCAGGGAATTCTCAGCCTGTGGAAGAACCCTGGGGACTTTGGAAGCTCCTGGAATCCTACCAAAGCACCCCCTTCCCCTGCACATCACTTCCCAAGGCTGGAATGCAGAGTGAACCCACCCAGTTTGGGGATTTGGGACTAAAACCAGGGGATGTGGCTGTTCCCATGAGCCTGAATTCCAGGTTTCATCCAAACACAACTGGCAAAAATCAAAATAATGTTATCAGATCACAAAATATTCTTATATTAAGACTAAAAATCCATCAAACAACAAAGAAACCCAACACCTCCAAGGAAAAATTGATGCTGCAGACCCAAATATCTCCCAAAGCTCTGGCAGGAACATCCCGAGAGCACCTGGGAAATCATGTCCCAGGTGTTACAGAAAATGAGAGCAGAGCCCAAAGGAAAATTCCAAATCCCCAGTACATGGGAAGGTTCCTGAGCAGGAGATTTTATCCCTTCTGGTGTCCATTTGGCACCTGCAGCCAGGTAGGATCCCTTGGATGTGACACATTCCAAGGCCTGGGGTACCTCTGGCCATTCCCTGGCTCCTGTCCCTCTGTCCCTTGTCCCCAGTCACTCTCCAGGTCCCCTGGAGCCCCTTTAGGCCCTGGAAGGGGCTCTGAGCTCTACCTGGAGCCTTCCCTTCTCCAGGAGAACATTCCCAGCTCTCCCAGGCTGTCCCTGACAGACATTTGCCAACCAGCACCAATTTCACTGAACTTTTCCTGAGTCTTTCACACTTGGGAAAAGAAGGAGAGCCCAGAATGAATCTCTCCCACCCCATCCCACCCCTCAGGATCAGGCACTGAGTCTTTGCTGTTGCAAATTAATCAGGAATTGGTCTGTGAGACACCTGGAAGCTCCAATCCAATGGATAAAACACTGACTGGAATTCCCATGAAGATTCAAACCAAGATTAATCCAGGTTTTACAAGAGGAAGAACTGGAGCGGGTGGGACCCATGGTGACAATCCCCAAGGGACAAACATGGGGACAGTCATTGTCCTACAGCACAGCAGGTGGTGACACAGCCCAGAATTCCCTCAGCTTCCCAGGGCAGCTCCTCGTGGATCCCCTCTGCCACACAAACATTCCCAGAGGAGCACACTTGGCATACCCCAGTCCTGGGAACGGGGGTAGGGACAGCAAAGGAGGAGGGTGGAGGAGCAGAACTGTGGGAAGCCACAAGGGCTGAGGCCACTGACAGTGACAGCCCTGTCACCCTCGGCCTGGAAGGGGAATAAGCTCCTAAATCCCAGGAAATGAGAAATCCAGGGATTCCCAGTGAAGGAAGTGAGGGCTGGCTGAGGAGATCCGAGCAGGGCACAGGGCAGCTCAGCCAGCAGCCCAGGAGGAGCCTTTGCCACATCCCAGAGCTCCCTCCAGGGACACCAGATGAGGGACAAGCATGTGGCTGTGCTGCCACCACCGCCAGAGACTGCTCCCCACAACTTCCCACCTGGCACCGCTCCCAAATCCAGCATTTCCCCATTTCCCCCTTTTTGAAGCATGACAGACACCCACAGGCTGTCTGCTGTGCTATGTGAAGGTCCTGGTGCCAAGGCACTGAAAATGGGATGAATTCCCAGTGATTTGGGAATTTTGGTTCACCCCTGTGCTCCACCCAAACCTGAGGGCTCCAGCATTCCACTGCATCCCGGCAGAACAGCCTGGGAATATTCAGCGTTCCTCCAGGAGCTCCTCCCCCACCAGGGGAGTCTGATGGAGCCTCAAACTGCCACTCAAAGCTCAGATCAAAAGTTTCAGGAGAATCCCAAGCAGCCAACTCTGCCAAGATCCAAATTCCAGGTGCTGTCCACAAAGCTGGAAGAGGGAAAGACTTGGGAAGAATTCTGAGTTTAAGCCTGGTGCTGCTGCCCTGTGGAAAGGAGGGATCACCCTGGGACTGAGGGTGACACCAGGGGTGACACCAGGATGTGGCACTGGGATGAAGTCATGGTGGCACTGGATTCCAGGCTGCCAGACTGGGAGGGTGTGGGTGTCTCAGGACACCAGGGGCAGTGTCCCCAAAACCCAGAAGGGACACGGCCAGGGTGGCCAGCGGCTCCAGCCCCAGGAAGGGCCAGCACAGCCGTGGCTCCTGCAGGGCCCATTCCAAAATCCATGTGAGCCAAACAGGGATAATCTACTCACAGCGCTGCCCTGGGACCCCCCAGCATCCCTGGGACCCCCAGGATTCCCAGTCCTGCCACATCTCCCTCCATCAGCCCTTGGAGCCAGCATTTGGCTCCTTCCCTGAGCCCTCACCCCCCTGGAGCCCCCCAGGCTGTCGTGACAGAGCTGGCAGGACTCGGGTTGGAATCTCACCCCCTTCCTCCTGCTCCCCCATGGAAAACAGGGAGGTTTGGGGGGCAGGTGTGGGGCTCCAACCCCCAAAAACCCACATGGACACACACTCAGATCCTGCCGGGGTAGGCAAAAAAGGCTCCAGGCTGGAAAGTTTTCCCTCCACGGCCAAATCCCTTCGGCCACAGCCCAAATCCCACAGCAGGCAGGACCCGGTGCCCACGGAGGGTCTGGGGGTCCCGTGGGGAGGTGGGAAGGGTCTGCCCTCCCCAGCTCCATCCTGGAGTCCTTGCCAAGTTGGCACAGCCAGGCCCAAACGCGCTGGCGGTGCCCGGCGGGGTCTGGGACACAATGTCACCGTGGCGGCCACACAGGGACACAGCGACAGGGACAGAAACTCCCGGGAAAGGCCTGGCCCGGGGCCGGGGGGGCCGCTGGCACCGCACAGCCCAGGGGTAGCTGCAATACGGAAAAACCTGGAAGCGCTCGCCAGGCCCGCGGAAGGAAGCTCGGCATGGCTCGGTGCCGCCTGGAAAAGCGGCCCGGAGGGAGGGGAGCCCGCGGCAGGCAGCAAAACACGCCGGGATCTTTGTGCCGAGCAGCCCCGGCAAGGCTGAGCCGGAGCCCCGGCAAGGGGCCGAGCCGCAGCCGAGGCTCGGCCGCCGGGGGAATTAATTAATCGCTGTAATGAATTGGGGTAATCACCGACACGAGCAGGTAACTCCGGCCAAAAGACCCGGCCCTGGCGCAAGCCGGAGCATCCACCTCCCCTCCCGGCATTATTGTGCCACATTCCAGGGATGCACAATCGAGAATCCCTTACAAAACCCAGCTATTTTCGCTGCGACAGCGTCGCGATCTGTCGCGATAGGAGCCGGCAGAGCCAGGAGCTGTTGAGTCAGCCCTCCCCCTTACCCGGCCGGACGCGTGCCTCCTGCCCTGGGCCATGCTGCGCGCTCCAGAGATCCCCGATCCGCAGCCAGCAGCTCTCGCAGCTCACGGCCGGCAGCATCCAGCGGCGCTTCCCGGCGGCCCGGCCGAGCCCAGCATCCCCCCTCCCCCGCGAGGCTCTGCCGGCCGCTCCGACAGGGAGGGAAGCCCTTTTCTGGGCGAGGATGCTCCGAGGGAGGGATACAGAGAATTCCAGCGCTGCCGATGGAGCCACTCTGCGCCAGTGCCGCTCCAGACTTGTCACGGCGCCGGCGGCTCGCTGGGTCCTAACGCTCCCCGCAGGAGGAGGCACCGGGGCCACTCCAGGCCTCCTCCTGCTCGCCCTGTGCTGGCCACCGGGCAGGGACACCCCCAATTCCTCCGGCACGGCGCCCTCTGTGACCCCAACCAATCTCTGCCCCACTCGCTCTTCCCTTCATGGGGAATTCTGAGGAAAAACAACGCCCTGGAGAGCGGGGTTTGTCCCAAATCCCCGGGAGCGGCACCCGCGGGGGGATGGAGCTCAAAGGGTTAATGACGGGCAGCTGGAGTGATCGCTAATTGTCCTGCTCCTGGCTGTGACAGGTGACATTGTGTCCCATTGTTCGCGGCTGAGCTGACAGATCCCAAATTCGCGCCCTCACCCCTCTTCTGGGCACTGTTCCCGGTGCTAATCAGGCTAAAGAGGGGATTTGGGAACCACCAGGACTGGCCACTGCAGAGGGGATTTGGGAGCCAGCAGGACTGGCCAGTGCAGAGGGGATTTGGGAACCACCAGGACTGGCCACTGCCAAAGGGATTTGGGAACCACCAGGACTGGCCACTGCCAAAGGGATTTGGGAACCACCAGGACTGGCCACTACAGAGGGGATTTGGGAGCCACCAGGACTGGCCACTGCAGAGGGGATTTGGGAGCCACCAGGACTGGCCACTGCAGAGGGGATTTGGGAGCCAGCAGGATTGGCCACTGCCAAAGGGATTTGGGAGCCAGCAGGATTGGCCACTGCCAAGGGGATTTGGGAGCCAGCAGGACTGGCCACTGCCCGATATTCCAACACATGGAAGCACCCCCAAACCAAAGAATACCCCGAGCTGGAAGCGACCCTCAGGATTTGGGACCCACGGGATTTGGGACCCAACTCCTCCCTGCACAGGACAATCCCACCCTGTCCCTGAGCCACTCCTGGAGCTCTGGCAGCCTTGGGAATGCTGCTCAGGGCAGGAGTTTTAAAGGCACAACTGGGATAAACAACACAAAACGCAGCTGGAAACTGGGAATTTCTCACTGGGAGCACCAGAGTCCCCTGGGCACTGGAGCTGCAGCAGCTTCCCCTCTCCAGGCTGGTTTAAAGTGCACAAAATCCACACAAATTCTCCAAAAAGCTCCAAAGATTCTAAACCAGTTTAGAAGATTTAGAAAATCTGAATTATTTAATCCACAGAAGGAGAAACTCCTCTGGGAAGCTCACCTTGCTTCCCTGCCCGAATCTGGGAGCAAATATCACCTGTGTCACCTGCTTAGAGACTCATGGAATGGTTTGGGTGGGAAGAGACCCTAAATCCCAATAATTCCACCTTGTGCCATGGGCAGGGATACCTTCCACTGTCCCAGGGTGCTCCAAGCCCTGTCCAGCCTGGCCTTGGGCACTGCCAGGGATCCCGGGCACCTGTGCCAGGGCTCAGCGCCCTCCCAGGGAAGGATTTCTTCCTAATTCCTAAATTCTAAAGGATTTCTGCTCTTCCTCTCCCCTGCAGGATGCTGCTCTGGGATCCTGGCAGATCCCAAAGCCAGGGAGCAGAACAAGAGCCACAAGAAATGGGGGGAAAATGGAGAAAAAACAAGTAGAAAATGGGGAAAATGGGAAAGAAAATGGGAACCTGGGGGGAAAATAAATGGGGAAAGAAATGGGGGAGAGAAATGGGGGGAAAGAATTGGGGGGAAAGAATTGGGGGGAAATGTGGAAAAAGGGGAAAAATGGGGGGAAAGGGAGTAAAAATGGGAAAGAAATGGAGAAAGAAATGGAGAAAGAAATGGAGAAAGAAATGGAGAAAGAAATGGAGAAAGAAATGGAGAAAGAAATGGAGAAAGAAATGGAGAAAGAAATGGAGAAAGAAATGGAGAAAGAAATGGAGAAAGAAATGGAGAAAGAAATGGAGAAAGAAATGGAGAAAGAAATGGAGAAAGAAATGGAGAAAGAAATGGAGAAAGAAATGGAGAAAGAAATGGAGAAAGAAATGGAGAAAGAAATGGAGAAAGAAATGGAGAAAGAAATGGAGAAAGAAATGGAGAAAGAAATGGAGAAAGAAATGGAGAAAGAAATGGAGAAAGAAATGGAGAAAGAAATGGAGAAAGAAATGGAGAAAGAAATGGAGAAAGAAATGGAGAAAGAAATGGAGAAAGAAATGGAGAAAGAAATGGAGAAAGAAATGGAGAAAGAAATGGAGAAAGAAATGGAGAAAGAAATGGAGAAAGAAATGGAGAAAGAAATGGAGAAAGAAATGGGGAAAAATGGGAATAAACAAGGAAAAAAATGAGGAAAGAAATGGGGGGAAAACAGAATTTGGGGGAAAAGAGACACAAACACTTGGAAGGTGCTCCAAGGAGAGGCTGGAATGCCAAGAGGGAACTCAAATTCCAGAAAGCTTGAAGAGGGAACTCAAATTCCACAAAGCCTCCTCTAAGTGCAAGGAAAAGCAGGAAACAGGCACGGAATTTCAGCAGGAATTCAGATGGGAGGAAGTGTGAACACCCACTCAGAGCTCTGGGAATAGCTGGACAAACCCAAACCCAGGGAAATCCCAGACAGATTTTGCTCCCAGGTGGAGCACAAGAGTTAATTGAAATTTTGTTAATTTAAAAAGAAAATGATGAATGGCACACAGCTCCTGCTCCTTCTCAGTGGGAGTTTGCCATGTTAAATTGAAGCACAAGGGAATTTTTTTCCACACAAACATAATTTGATGGGATCACAGGATGGTTTGGGGTGGCAGGGACACCTCCCACTGTGCCAGGCTGCTCCAAGCCCCATCCAACCTGGCCTGGGATATTTCTGGGGATCCAGGGCCTTCTCTGGGCACCCTGTGTTGAAAATCATGGAATTCTTTAGGTTGGAAAAGCCCTTCTGAGTCGCAGATATCCCATTGGCACCTCCCAGAATATCCCAGTTCTCAACACAGCAAAGTCCCAGGCACCACTCACCATCTCCTGCTGTATTTATTGCTTGGATTTGGGATGGAAATTAACCCCTGAGGGGAAAATCCTGGAAAATCCTGAGCTGGGAAAGACCCACAAGGATCCTGAGCTTAAAGAAGAAGCTGAGGTGGGACAGGAGCTTTCTGAGTGCCTGAATTAAGGGGATGTTTGGTAATTAAAGCTCTGTGAGATGATCCAGAGCCCTCTGGGAACACCCCAGCCTCCAGCAGGGCTTGGCTGCTCCACCCTTGCCACAACCTATGGATTTGGGGCTAAAACTTCTCTGTACAAAGAGGAAAAATCCCAATTTTCCCCCAAACTCAGGCACTGCCACGTCAGGATGAAAAAATCCCCAGGAGAAATGAACCTTCCCGAGTCTTCCACACACATTTCCAGAGAAACACACCCAAAATCTGAGGAAAGCCCTGAATTCAATTTCCTGGTGCACTGAGCAGGGATGGGACTGGCACAGGGCAGCCCTGGCACAGGGAGCAGGATCCCATAGCAGGGATTTTGGGATTGATCAGGAACACCACGGACTGCAGCTGCTCCCACCCCTGCCCATGGACTGGGGGGGACACTGGGGTGGGGCAGCCCAGAGCATCCTCAGGGTCACAGGACTGTGACTGGAGCCATGCAGGCTCTCCTGGGAGGAAGCACCAAGTGTCACAGAGCTCCAGGGACCCCCAGTGCCAGCCATGCCACTCCCAGGGACTCCCAGTGCCACTCATGTCACTCCCAGGGATTCACAGTGCCACTCCCAGGGACTCCCAGCGCCACTTCCAGGGACTTCCAGTGCCACCCACTCCACTCCCAGGGATTCCCAGTGCCACTCCCAGGGATTCCCAGTGCCACTCATGCCACTCCCAGGGATTCCCAGTGCCACCCATGCCACTCCCAGGGACTCCCAGTGCCACCCGTGCCACTGCCAGGAATTTACAGTGCCACCCACTCCCCCTCCAGGGACTCCCAGTGCCACTCCCAGGGATTCCCAGTGCCACCCATGCCACTCCCAGGGATTCCCAGTGCCACTTCCAGGGATTCCCAGTGTCACCCCCTCCACTCCCAGGGATTCCCAGTGCCACCCACTCTCCCTCCAGGGAATCCAGTGCCACCCATGCCACTCCCAGGGAATCCCAGGGACTCCCAGTGCCACCCAATCCACTCCACTCCCAGGGATTCCCAGTGCCATCCACTCCACTCCCAGGGATTCCCAGTGCCACACACTCCCCCTCCAGGGATTCCCAGTGCCACTCATGTCACTCCCAGGGATTCCCAGTGCCACTCCCAGGGACTCCCAGTGCCATCCACTCCACTCCCAGGGATTCCCAGTGTCACCCAATCCCCTCCCAGGGATTCCCAATGCCACCCACTCTGCCTCCAGGGATTCCCAGTGCCATCCACTCCACTCCCAGGGATTCCCAGTGCCACCCACTCCACTCCCAGGGATTCCCAGTGCCACCCACACCACTCTCAGGGACCCCCAGTGCCACCCACTCCACTCCCAGGGATTCCCAGTGCCACCCACACCACTCTCAGGGACTCCCAGTGCCACCCACTCCCCCTCCAGGGATTCACAGTGCCACTCCCAGGGACTCCCAGTGCCACCCAATCCCCTCCCAGGGATTCCCAGTGCCACCCACTCCCCCTCCAGGGATTCCCAGTGCCATCCACTCCACTCCCAGGGATTCCCAGTGCCACTCATGCCACTCCCAGGGATTCCCAGTGCCACCCACTCCACTCCCAGGGATTCCCAGGGCCACCCACTCCACTCCCCAGCTGATGGATCCCCCCCAAACCGGCCTAGCCATAGCTCTGCAGGATCCACATGGATTTCCTGCTGCCCAAATTCTCTGTCTAATTCATCAGCACAGAGAAAAGAAGTCCAGAAATATCCCTCCTCATCATCCAGGCTTTTTCTGGGATTCATGCCAGCCCCCTGCTGAGCAGCTGGAACACCCCCAGCTCGGGGACAGGAGGAGGAGGGAGGTTAAAAACCTTCAGAAATTCCCACTGTTTATCCAGTAGGAGCAAAATTCCCCCTTATTGAGTTTTGATATATTTTTTACACACACATCCCAGTGAAATTCCTCCACAAAGCTGATTTTGGGCTTGAGTTTGTCAGGAAACTGAGTTCAGGAGAGAAATCCTAAACTAGAATTTGGGGTTTGGTCTTTATTGACTCAAAACAAATCCAGAGTGAGTTGGAGAGTTTTTTTAATTCCTCTCCAAGTCTTCAACACTCCCAGGGGACCCCAAAAGTCTCCCTGTGGAGGGGAATCAGAATCCTGGAGTCATGGAATGGTTTGGGGTGGAAGGGACCTCAAAACTCATCCAGTGCCACCCCCTGCCATGGCAGGGACACCTCCCAGGCTGCTCCAGTCCCCAGTGTCCAGCCTGGCCTTGGGCACTGCCAGGGATCCAGGGGCAGCCCCAGCAAATCTGGGAATTCCAGCCCAATCTCCCCTTTCCCAGTGGGAGCCATTCCCTGGCTCCTGTCCCTGCAGGCCTTGTCCCCAGAGTTTGACCAAACAATTTGGGGACATCCAGCACCCAAAACGAGGCCACTTGGGAACAACACAAACGGCAAGGGGGACACAGTGTCACCCACTGGGATCTCACAGCAATTTCCATGGAATTACAGAGTACTTTAGGGTGAACATTCCTCAGAGAGCATCGAGCCCAACCATTCCCAGCACTGCCAAGGCCACCAGCTGGGATGTCCCCAAGTGCCACATCCACAGGGCTGTTAAATCCCCCCATGGATGAGGAGTTGGGGCTGGACATCCCTTTCCATGAAGGAATTATCCCAACATCCCACCCAAACCTGGCACTGTGGTAATCACATATCCTCTGAAGAGAGACACAGCTCTCTCCCAGGATTTCCCTGGGACACTGTGAGAAGCTCTGAGAAAGCTCAGAGAAAAGAATGAGAAACAATTCTCATCTTCACTGCTGTTGTGCACATGCAGAATGTGTTATAGAGATTTGTTTACCAAAGAGTGATTTCCTAATTGATAGTGTTTAAATTCACTGACCAATTAAATCTGTCTGTAGCAGTAAAAAGCTTCTTAATGAGTATAACAGAACAGAATAAAGCAATTAATCAGCCTTCTAGAACCATAGAGTCAACACTAATTATTACCCGGCCAAAACCCCACAACAACGCGGCACAGCGCTGTCCCCTCTCACCCCATCCCTGCCGGCAGAACCGACCCCTCCCGACTCCACCCTCCTGCAGGGAACCACGAGGTCCCTCCCGACGCCTTTCTCCCCTCGGGAGCTCGTTCCGGCGCTAGGACCCGCCGCTGGAGCCTGCGCCCTGCTCGGCTGCACCGCGGCACCGCAGCCCCCGCAGCCGCCTCCTCCTCCTCCTCCTCCCTCCTTCCCTCCCCGCCCGGCCCCGGGGATCATCCCGGCGCATTCCCGGCTCTTTCCGCCCTGGGATCGATGCTCCGTAGCCACAGCAACGCCCGGACAGGCCGAGGATGCGGCGGGAGGTCAGTGGGAACCGGCTCAGCCCGCGGAGAAGCGGATTGAAGAGCTCGGTCCCCGGGGAACGGGAGCGACGGGACCGCTCGGGACTTTGCGGGGCGGCCGGAGCAGAAATCCCGGGATCTGCACCCTCCCAAACCCCCTCGGATCTTGCTGCGGGCAATTCCCAGCTTTAAACTTTATTCCCTCGTCCCTTATGGAATTCCTGAGCAGCCTCTTCCCTCGGAGGGTTGGGGAATGAGGGCATGGAGCAGGGGGGATACCCAGGGCGGGAAGTCATTCCATAATCCATAAACCTCAACCCCATTCCCTTCCCAATCCATCAAAGCTCCATTCTCTCAAAAAAACCCCCAAATCTATCAAAACCCCAATCCCTCCAAAAAAAAACCCCAATCTCTCCAAAACCCCATTTCCTCAAAAAACCCCAATCCATCAAAACTCCATTTTCTCAAAAAACCCCAAATCTATCAAAACCCCAATCCCTCCAAAAAAACCCCAATACCTCCAAAAAAACAAACCCAACCCCTCCAAAACCCCATTTCCTCAAAAAACCCCAATCCATCAAAACTCCATTCTATCAAAACCCCATTCCCTCAAAAAAAAAAAAAAACCAATCCCTCCAAAAAACCTAATTCATCAAAACCCCAATCCCTCAAAACCTCCAATCCCTCCAAAAAAAACCCCAATTCCATCAAAAAACTCCAATCCATCAAAACCCCATTCCCTCCTAAAAACCTCATTCTATCAAAATCCCATTTCCTTCAAAAAACCCAATTCATTAAAACCCCAATCCCTCCAAAAAAACCCCAATCTCCCCAAAAACCCCAATCCCTGGAAGAGCTGGAGCAGAGCTCTCTGCACCACACCAAGGTGCCAATCCCACATCCCTGCCATCCTCAGCACCTTCCCCATTTTTCATTCTTTAGGAATTTTCCTCAGGAATGGGGATGAAAACCCACCCAAAATTTTCTTTCAGCAGCTCCTGGGTGGGATTTGAGGCTCTGGAGAATCAGCAGAACCTCCCTGGGATAACCTCAGCATCCAGAGCTCCCTGAAATCCTTTAAATTTCCTCATTTTCCCCTTTAAATCCACCAAAATAATTTCATTCTTGTGTTTATTCCCAAAGGCATCAGCCAGCTCCAGGTTTGGGAATGGAGGGAGAAAGGAAAGAAGCTCCAAGGTCACCAACAGCCAGCAGAGAACCCAGAAATTCCAGGAATTCCTGATTCAGAGCCGGAATTTTGAAAAACCAACAAGAAAACCCCAAAATGCTGCTTGAAATCGGGGCCTGCCTGCAGTGGAACAGCCCTGGGAGGTCCCTCCCGGTGGGAATTTGGGAATTCTGGAATTCCCTGAGCAGTGTGGAGTGAGGGATGGCACCAGAGGGACCAACACAGCTCATACAGGTAAAGGCTCTGCCTGCATTCCATGCCTTAATTAATCATTGTTAATTAATTATTCATATCGTGCTAATGAGGGCGGGTCATGCTCTGCCAGAATTCTCGGCACACAAAAACCTCTGCTGGAAAATTCCAAAATTTCCTGGAGCCAGGAGTGGCAATATCCACATTGCCACCCTTAATGAGCTCCCCCCAATTAGCCAGGGCGTTAATTACCCCCCGGGGCTGAGTCATTCCCACCTTGTCTGAGGATCAAACCTTCCCAATCCCAAACTGAAATCCCGAGGGGGAAGCGCCGCCCTCATCCCATCGCTGACCCTCACACGGGATCCAAACGGCCCTAAATGCCCTCAAAACAGCCCTAAATAACCCCAAAACTGCCCTAAATAACCCCAAAACAGCCCTAAATCCCCTCAAAACAGCCCTAAATAACCCCCAAACATCCCTAAATCCCCTAAAAACAGCCCTGAATAACCCCAAAACAGCCCTGAATAACCCCAAAACTGCCCTAAATCCCCTCAAAACATCGCTAAATCCCCCCAAAACATCCCTAAATAACCCCAAAACAGCCCTAAATCCCCTCAAAACAGCCCTAAATAACCCCAAAACTGCCCTAAATCCCCTCAAAACATCGCTAAATCCCCCCAAAACATCCCTAAATCCCCCCAAAACAGCCCTAAATCCCCTCAAAACAGCCCTAAATAACCCCAAAACTGCCCTAAATCCCCTCAAAACATCGCTAAATCCCCCCAAAACAGCCCTAAATCCCCCCAAAACAGCCCTAAATCCCCTCAAAACAGCCCTAAATAACCCCAAAACTGCCCTAAATAACCCCAAAACTGCCCTAAATCCCCTCAAAACAGCCCTAAAGAACCCCAAAACATCCCTAAATAACCCCAAAACAGCCCTAAATCCCCCCCAAACATCGCTAAATACTGCCCTCAGTGCCCCCTAAATACCCCTGCAGACACCCCCAAAACGCCAAAATGCTCCTAAAAACCCCTAAATCCCTTCCAAATACCCCAATGCCTTCAAAAAGCCCTAAACCCTCCCCAAGCATCCCTAAACTGCCCTTAAACACCCCTAAATACCCCTGCAGATCCCCCTACAACCCCAAAATGGTCCTAAAAAACCCTAAATCCCTTCCAAATACCCCAATGCCTTCAAAAAGCCCTAAATTCTCCCCAAACATCCCTAAATGTCCCTATACATCCCCCCAAAAGATCCCTAAATGCTCCCAGAACAGCCCTAAATATCCCTGCAGACCCCTCCACAACCCCAAAAAAAAAACCCTAAAAACCCCTAAATCCCTTCCAAATACCCCTAAGTGCCCTCAAAAAGCCCTAAACCCTCCCCAAACATCCCTAAGCTGCCCCTAAACATCCCTAAATGCCCCCCAAACATCCCTGAATGCCCCCACAGATCCCCCTACAACCCCAAAATGCCCCTAAAAACCCCAAAATCCCTTTCAAATGCCCCTAAATGCCTTCAAAAGCCCTAAATACCCCCAAACATCCCTAAATGCCCCCTAAGCACCCCTAGAATTGCCCCTAAACATCTTTAAATGCCCCCCAAACACTCCTAAATATCCCTGCAGACCCCTCCACAACCCCAAAATGACCCTAAAAACCCCTACATGCTCCCCAAACACCTCTAAATGCCCCCAAAACATCCCTAAATGCCCCCCAGACATCCCTAAATAACCCTGCAGACCCCCCACAACCCCAAAACGCCCCTAAAAACCCCGAAATCTTCACCAAACGCCCCTAAATCTCCCCAAAACATCCCTAAATCCATTCTAAACACCCCTACAGACCCTTCCATAGCCCCAAAATCCTCTCCAGACACCCCTATACGCCCCCAAAACGCCCCTAAATAACCCCCAGACACCCCTAAATCCCCCTGCAGACCCTCCCACAACCCCTAAATCCACCCAGACACCCCTACATGCCCTCAAAACACCCCTAAATAACCCCAAAACATCCCTAAATCCCCTCCAAACACACCAAAATCCTCCCCAAACATCCCTAAATCCCCCCAGAAACCCCTAAATACCCCTCAAACAGCCCTAAACAACCCCCCAAACACCCCCTACAACCCCAAAATGCCCTCGAACACCCCTAAATCCCCCCCAAAGAGCCCTAAATGACTGGGCACACCCCTAAATCCTCCCCGAACGCCCCCACAGACCCCGAAATGCCCCCGAACGCCCCCCCAGACCCCTCCACACCCCCGGAATGTCCCCCTGACCCACCCGCACGCCCCTGAACCACCCCCGTGCCCACGGCAGGATCCCCAAAACCCCTTTTAGAGCCCCCTAAAACCCCAAATCTCCCCAGAGCCCCTCAAATCTCTCACGCATCCCTCCATACACCCCCAAATCTCCTCGAAGCCCCCCAAATCCCTCACGCGAACAGCCCTTAACCCACACCCGGACCCTTCAAACCCCCTCGGAGCCCCCCAGACCCCTCACGCAGACCCTCGGACACCGCCTCACACCCCTCACAACGAAGGAACCCGCCGCGTCCCGCCGCCACCGCCGCACCTCCCTCTCTCTCCCCCGCCCCAAATCCACATCCCATCCCCACCCCTCATTCCCGGGGCGCTCCGGGAGCCCCCGACCCCCTCAGGCCTCCCCCGGTACCTCCGGCCCGGCCGCTCCCGGTACCGTCGACCCCGCCCGAAAACAAAGCCCCGGCGGGCTGCCCCGCGCCGTGCCTGACGCATCGCGCCCCCTGCCCTGCGCGTACGGCCGCGCTGGGCGTCAGGCACGGCGCGGGGCAGCCCTCAGGGGCAGTAAGGGCGGAAGGGTCTTTACTCGTTACGCATGCGCAGTGCGCAAAGTGAAGCCAGGGAAAAGGCGGGGCGAGTGATGGCGGGGCCAGGCCCGGGGAGGAGGATGAGGAGGAAAAGGAGAAGGAGGAGGAAGCAACGCGACGGGACGGCACCGGCGGGGACGAGGCGGCTCTCGGTACGTGCTGCCGAGCTGGCACGGCTCGGTCGCAGCAAGGGGATGGCGGCGGGAGGTGTTGCCATGGGAACGGGGCGTTTGTTCTTTGGGTTTTGGTTGGGGTTGGGTCCTGCTCGTGGTTCTGGTTGGGATTTCGGGATTTGGGGAAGGGACCGGGAAGAGGGGACCCCAAAGGGGGCGGGGGTGGTGTCTCAAGGTCCCCGAGGGTCCCCAAGGACAGGCTCGAGGAGGGGCCGATGGAAGGGGGGGAAATTCCTCCCTTGGAATTTCCCCGCTGGACCCGATCCGGTCCGTCCGGGAGGGGTTTGGGGCCGTCCCCCGTGATCCGCTCCCCTCCCGGTGTCCCATCCCCAGTGTCCCATTCCCGGTGTCCTATTCCCGGTGTCCCATCCCCAGTGTCCCCTCCCGGTGTCGCATTCCCGGTGTCCCATCCCGTGTCTCGCTGTGTCCGTGGGAGTTCCCGGCGGGCCGTGCCCTGGTGACAGTGGCAGTGACAGTGGCAGTGGCAGTGGCAGTGACACACAGCCCTGCCCTGATTACTCACCGCACTCCAGAGCTCTCTCCCTGCGCCTCAGCGGCTTCCCCGAGGGACTTCCCCGATTCCCGGGGGTTTCCTCCCGTCCCAGAGGGTCCTTTTCTGGTACCTGAGGGCTCTTTCCCCATTTCCCGGGGCTCTTTCCTCATTTCCAGGGGTCTTTTCCACATTGCCTGGAAATTTTCCCGAAATTTCCCGGGTTTTTTCCCCCCATTTCCCATTTTTTCCCCCTTTCCCGTTTTTGTTTCCCATTCCCCCTTTTTTTTCCCCATTCCCCCTTTTTTTCCCCCCCATTTCCCGTTTTTTTCCCCCATTTCCCGAGGTTCTTTTCCCAGGGGTTTTTCCCGTTTTCTCGGGTTCTTCCCCCCCTTTCCCAGATCTCTTTCCCCATTTCCTGTGGGTCTCTTCCTTTTTACACTTTCTTCCCAGTCCCCGCAGCTCTTTTCCCGTTTCCAGTGTCCTTTTCCTGATCCTTCAAGGTTTTTTCCCTCTCCCCGTGCTCCCCCCTCCCTTTCTCCAGCCTCCAGCCCCTCTCCCCATCCCCGTTACCCTTCCCCGCCGGGATCTTTCCCGAGGAATCCAAAACCGGGATTTGCTGGGGCTTTACCGATCCCATCGGGATTCGTTCCTTGCTCAACTCCAGGGACACCGGAGCCAGCGCCACCGCCCGGGCGTCCCGTGGCCCGGAGCCGAGGGATCCCGTCCCGGTGTCCCGGTTAAACCCGGGATAACTCCCGGAGCCGAGGGATCCCATCCCGGTGTCCCGGTGCCCGCCGGGAGCTGCGGGTGAGCTTTGGGCTGGCCCGGGGGAATTGCGGGGCTGAGCCGCCGTTCCCGGTGCCCGTTCACTCCCCCGCGGCTCCCGGTGCCCGTTCACTCCCCGCGGCTCCCGGTGCCGGTTCACTCCCCCGCGGCTCCCGGTGCCCGTTCATTCCCGGTTTATTCCCGCCGGGAATGGAGTGAAGCCGGCACCAGCACCGGGCGGTTTCTGAGCCAGTTTGGGGCAAGGGACTCCAAAATGAGGTCGGGCTGTGAGAGGTGGCGGTGTCTGTCCTGTCCCTGGGTGTCCCATCCCCCCAGCGGTGGCTGTCCCTGACTGTCCCTGTCCCAGGGATGTCCCAGCGGCTGGCAGTGCCCACGGTGGCTGTTCCTGACTGTCCCTGTCCCCGTCCCTGTCCCCAGGTGATGCCCACGATGGCTGTCCCTGACTGTCCCTGTCCCAGGATGCCCTGGCAGTGGACAGTTCCCATGGTGGCTGTCCCTGTGCAGGGATGCCCTGGCAGCAGTCGGTAGTGCCCATGCTGGCTGTCCCTGACTGTCCTTGTCACCATCCCTATCCCCAGGCGGTGATGCCCACGGTGCCTGTCCCTGACTGTCCTTGTCCCCAGAATGTCCTGGTGGCACAGTGCCTATGCTGGCTGTCCCTGAGTGTCCCTCTCCCTATACAGGGATGCCCCAGTGGCAGGCAGTGCCCATCATGACTGTCCCTGACTGTCCCTGTCCCCATGCAGGGATACCCTGGCAGTGGGCTGTGCCCGTGCTGACTGTCCCTGACTGTCCCTGTCCCCGTGCAGGGATACCCTGGCAGTGGGCAGTGCCTGTGCTGGCTGTCCCTGACTGTCCCTGTCCCCATGCAGGGATACCCTGGCAGTGGGCAGTGCCCGTGCTGGCTGTCCCTGACTGACCCTGTCCCTGTGCAGGGATACCCTGGCAGTGGGCAGTGCCCGTGCTGGCTGTCCCTGACTGTCCCTGTCCCTGTGCCCCTGCAGGGATGCCCCAGCGGCGGGCAGTGCCCACGCTGACCTCGCTGTGCCTGCAGAGCCTGGCCCAGCACATGCAGAGCCTCTGGGCCAAGGACTACAGTGACAATTACCTGGACGAGTACGAGTTCCGCTTCCTCGTGGGACCCTTCAACGACCTGGGTGAGCTCTGGGGGGTGCCCCAGGCCACCGGGACCCCCGTGGGGGGAGGGCAGGGGTGTCCCCAGGCCTCGCTGACCCCCCCTGTCCCCCCCAGCCTGCGGGCTGGTGCAGGAGCTGCTGCAGCTGCTGGGGACGAGCCGGCGGCTGTCGCGGGCGGCGCTGCACCTGCTGCTGCTGCCACACCTGCGCCAGCTCAGCCTGAGCGCCTGCCCCGCCCTGGCCAACAATGCCCTGGGGCACCTCATCGTGCTGCGCTGCCAGGTGGGCACGGGGCAGGGGCTGGGAGAGAGGGCAGGGGTGCTGGGGGATGGGGATGGGGCTGGGAGTGATGTCTGTGGGGTTAGGGGTGCCCACCGTCCATGGGCAGGGGGTGACAACACGCTGGGGGAGCAGGGCTGTGGGGAAGGGGCAATTTGACCCCCTCTAGGGGATGGGAGAGTGGGACAGGGGTGCCCACCTTCCCTGGGGTAAGGGGGATAGAGCTTGGGGTGGGTGCTCACCATCCATGGGGCAGGGGGTGACAACACTCAGGGAGTGCCATGGTGTGTGGGGCAGAGGGAGTGAGGATGGGTGTGACCCTCTCTAGGGGATAGGAGAGTGGGACAGGGGTGCCCATCCTTTATGGGGCTGGGGGTGCCCACCTTCCATGGGGTAAGGGGGATAGAGCTTGGGGTGGGGCTGGTGATGCCCACCATCAGTGGGGCGGCTGGAGGTGCCATCTCCATG
The DNA here is from genome assembly GCF_963513975.1 of Fringilla coelebs. Taxonomy (NCBI): domain Eukaryota; kingdom Metazoa; phylum Chordata; class Aves; order Passeriformes; family Fringillidae; genus Fringilla; species Fringilla coelebs. The sequence goes on from NC_140032.1 coordinate 2,077,374, forward strand.
TGCCAAGGGGTTGGGGCAGGGGGAGCAGGGCCTGCCCACCCTCTCTGAGTCGTGAGTTGCCGGGGGTGAGAGTGGCATCCCTGCCCCCCCGCCCACCCCACTGAGGCTCTCCCCGTGTGGCTGCTGCAGGGCCTGAGCGTGCTGGAGCTGGGCGGCTGCGGGCGGCTCTCTCCGTCCGTGCTGGTGGACCTGGCCGAGGGGCTGCCCCGCCTGAGCCGCCTGGGGCTGGCCCACACCCAGGCCAACATCCAGGTGCTGTCAGCCGTGGGCTCCTGCTGCCGCCACCTGCGGGAGCTCGACGTGTCCGGCTGCAAGAAGGTGACAGCACGTGCCCTGCGCCACCTGGGCTACGACCCCACGGAGCGGAGCCCGGGCTGCCCCGCGCTGCGCGTCCTGCTGGCCCGCGACCTGGAGCACGCCGGGGACGGCGACACGGTGGCTGCCGTGGCCTTCCTGCTGCTGGCCCTGCCGTGCCTGGAGGTGCTGGCACACGGCGCCCTGCCGGATGCGCTCCGGCTGCTGCGCTCGGGGCAGCTGGATGGCACCCAGGACTCCGAGGGTTTCCCCTCGCTGGAGGAGCTGGCGCGGGGCCGGTGGGCAGCAGCGGAGGGAGCCCCGCTCACGCTGCCCCTGCGACAGCTGGAGGAGGTGGAGGAGGACGCCCTGGGCACCGTCCACGCCGTGTGTCCCCAGGCTGAGGAGGTCAGCGTGTGGCTTGGGGACAGTCCCGGCCCCTCAGGGCTCCGGGAGCTGCCGAGCTGGAATTGCCTGTCCCGGGTGACGCTGGGCTGCTCCGGGCGGCACGGCCGGGCGCTGGCAGAGGTGCTGCCCCTGGCACAGAGCCTGGGCACCCGCCTGCGCGCCCTGACCCTGCACGGCTTCAGCTGCCGGGACCCTCTCTCGCTGCCCGCCCTCCTCGCCGGCTGCCCCGGCCTGCAGAGCTTCAGCGCCGAGCTGGAAGTGCCGCCGGACCCCCGCGCCCACCACGAGCCCCTCGAGGAGGAGCCCCCTGCCCCTCCACCACGCTGGGCCACCGACCTGCTGCCCCGGGGGCTGCCCCGGCTCCAGAGCTTCTCGCTGAGCCTGGCCGGGCCCGTTCCGGCCGCGCACGGGCCGGTGCTGAGCTCCACGCTGGCCTCGCTGCTGTGCGGGGCCCCGCGGCTGCAGACGCTGCGCCTGCTGGCCCTGCCCTTCCCGCTGGACTCGGTGCTGGAGCCGGCGCTGGCGGGGCCGGGGCTGCGGGAGCTGCGGGAGCTGTCGCTGGCCGAGAGCCGCGTGTCCCCCGGCGCCGTGTGGCAGCTGCTGGGCTCCGAGGGGCCCCTGCGGCGCCTGGAGCTGTCCCGCTGCCCCGACATCCACCGGCGCGACTACGACAGCTTCCTGCAGGCCGTGAGGAAGCAGCGGCTGGACCTGGACATCACCTGGGAGTAGCGCCGGGGTTTTTAATAAAAGCGTCACAGTCACAGCTGGCCGGCGCCGTGTTGTCCCCTCGGCAGCACAGGGGGAGCAGTGCATCTGTGCCCCGTTCCCGTGCTGGGGGGTGACGTCCCGGTGGCTCAGTCGTGCTCCGTGAGCCCCGTCAGCCGCTCCGACGCCTCCCAGAGCTTCCGTGCCAGCGCGGCGTCGCGGGCGGCCGCCGAGGGCAGCGCCAGCCGGCAGCTGCTGTCGAAGTATTTCCCGGTGATGCCCGCGGCTTCCTCCGAGATGGCGCAGAAGATGGTGCTGGCAGCGCCCTGCTCGGCCGACTGCATGAAACAGAGGTGAGGAGGGGACTGGCACCCCCCTCCCACCCTGCTGCCCCCGGGATGGGCAGGACCCGGCCCTGCTCACCTTCAGGAAGGGACGGAGGAGGACGAAGAGCGCCCGCACGGCCCAGCTGAAGTGGCGCATGATGCTGGTGCTCACCACGCCGGGGCTCAGCGCGTTGGCCGTCACCCCTGCCAGGCCGCACCGTCAGCAGGGTGGGCACCCCAGGCACCCCAAATCCCTCGGGGAGCAGCAGGAGCAGCCCCCGGGGTTCTGCCAGCGAGTCTCTCAGACCCCCCAGCTCTGCCGGCAGCCCGAGATCTGGCACAGGGAGCTGGGACGGGGCTGTCCCCAAGGTGCCACATGGCACGGCTGAGCCTGGCACGGCCAGCACCCACCTGTGCCCTGCAGGCGCCGTGCCAGCTCGGCCGTGAAGAGCACGTTCATCAGCTTGGTGCTGTTGTAGGCGGCGTCGTAGCCGGCCGGGCGCCGCTGCCCCGTCAGGTACCCGCTGTCGGCCGTGCCCGCGCTGTGCCGGAACGACGACACGTTCACCACCCGGGCGGGCGCCGAGGCCTTCAGGAGGTCTGTGCCAAGCAGGGGGTTGTTGTTGTTGCAGTGTCGTGTCATGGTTTGCCTCAGATACCCCGGGTTCCTCCCTGATAATTCCCTGCCAGGTGTGTCCGTCACCTCTCCTTTCCCCTCCCAGCACTGTCTGTCAGTCCTGGCATTGCAGAAGGGCCTCGAGTGATTGGCAGATTCAAAGGATGCCCTCTACCCCTGTGGGGACATTGGGCCATCCAGGTGTCCTTTGTCCCTTGAGACCTCCTTCTGTGTACCTGGTTGGTGGGATTTCTCCTCTTCCCTCCCACTCTCCCTCTCCCGTGGGTTAAAAGAAGCAGCAACCACGCGGTACAGCGAGTTCTGTTGCTGGATTGAGAGGCCTGTGGGCCAGAATAAAAGCTCTGGATCCAAACCCTCCAGCAGAACCAACTCCTTTCCTTCACCATCTTAAAGCTTCTCCGTCAGAGGTAAACTTGAGGAGCGGCCCCTCCACGGGAGGAAGCTCCATCCCACCACCACCAGAGCTCTGGCATGTCTGGACTTGCCTCCACGTGCCCAGCTGCAACATCCAGCCAGCCAAAAGTGTCTCTGGGGTGAAACACCAAAGTGCTGCCGTTTGGTTCAGCCGCAGGGGCCAGACAAGCCAAAGCACTTCCCATCCAGCTATACTGGTAATTATACCAATAATTAGCAATTATTAATTGGTAATTATACCAATATAGGGGGTGAGCAAGGAGGTGTCCCCAGACTCCCTGACTCCCCCAAGCCCTGGACTCACCCAGGAGCAGGTTGGTGAGCAGGAACGGGCCCAGGTAGTTGGTGGCGAAGGTTTGCTCCAAGCCCTCCGACGTGATGGTAAAGGGCAGCCCTGAAAGGAGGGTGGGTGTGCAAACCCAGGGCACTGGGAATATTTCTCTGTCTGCTCTGGGGTGCCCTGACCCCCAGGGCAGCACTGGCTCTGACCCTCATCCATGGAGAAAGTTTCCCAGACTTCAAGATAGACTGGAATCCACAAAAGTGTGAAATAGATTATAGAGAGCAGTGTAGGTGTGTCACTGGGTGAGAAATTGAGGTTTTGGGATTTTTCGTATGTTGTAGATGGAAGCAAGATGGAGGGCACAGGGTGTCATCCTGGGTTTCTTCTTCATGCTGCTTCTTCCTCCTTCTCCATGGGTCTAGATGGCATTTTGTAATTGGGCAGAAAAGTCTGCATTGTGGGCTCTGTGGGATCAGTTATTGGGTTAAAAGGGGAAATAATCCAGGTGTCAGTTCTTACTTGGATAGTTTAGTCTTAAAAGACCTTGGAACAAGAGATTGTTGGCCATTTTGTGCCTTCAAATGAAAAGCTGCCCAACTCACAGTAGTGAGACTGTTTTACTGATGAGAAATAATAAACGCTTGAGTCCAAACACAGAATCACAGAATAATCACAGGATCCCAGAATCATCACAGAATAATGAGTTTGGAAGAGACCTCTAAGACCATCAAGTCCAACCTATGCCCTCACATCCCAACCAGACTATAGCACCAAGTGCCATGGCCAGGCTTCCTTTAAACACATCCAGGGATGGTGATTCTACCCCCTCCCTGGGAAGAGCATTCCAGCACTTTATTATTCTTTTGGTGAAAAATTTCTTCCTAATATCCAACCTGTCCCTTCCCTAGCTGGAGTCTGTGTGCTCTGGTTCTGTCAGTGCTGCCTGGTGGGAGAGACCGACCCCACCTGTCTGCAGCCTCCCTTCAGGGAGCTGTAGAGAGCAACAAGGGCACCTCTGAGCCGCCTCTTCTCCAGGCTAAACAGCCCCAGCTCCTTCAAACGTTCCTCCCAGGGTTTGTGCTCCAGGCCCCTCACCAGCCTTGTGTTTGAGCATCCCAACATCCTTCCCAAACTGAGGGCCCAGAACTGGACACAGCACTCGAGGTGTGCCCTCACCAGTGCTGAGCACAGGGGCAGAATGACCTCCCTGCCCCTGCTGGCCACACCATTCCTGATCCAGGCCAGGAGCCCTTGGCCCTCTTGGCTACCTGGGCACACTGCTGGCTCACATTCAACCACTGCTGACCAGCACCCCCAGGTCCCTTTCTGCCTGAACAGTGCCCAGCCACACCGTCCCCAGCTTGTAATGTTGTAGGGGATTTTTGAGGCCAAAATGCAGAACTCTCACTTAGACTTATTAAACTCCATGCTGTTGGACTCTGCCTATCCATCCAACCCATCTCAGTCTCTCTGCAGAGTCTTCCTTTCTTCCAATAGATCAGCACAAACTCCCAGTTTAGAATTACCGTCTCAAGCGCCTTCAATCCCGGCAGAGAAACCAACAGCAGGTACCCCCACAGGGGGGCACTGCCGTGGGCACCGGGACGGGCTTGGACCCCTGCTGGGGCCGGAGGGTTTTCCCGGCACCTACCGGTGACGCCGGCGTTGTTGACCAGCACGTCCAGGCGGGGCTCCTCCCGCAGCACGGCGTCGGCGAAGGCGCGCACCGAGGCCAGCGAGCCGGTGTCCAGCAGCCGCAGCACCACCGCCGGGTTCCCGGTGGCCGCCCGGATCTCCTGCACGGCCGCCTGGCCCCGCTCCCGGCTCCGGCACGCCAGGATGGTGCGGGCGTTGCGGCGCGCCAGCTCCATGGCCACGCACTTGCCGATGCCTGCGGGACGCGGAGAGGGTGTGGGCAGATCCCAGGCGGGTCCCTCTGGTCCTTTGGGGTCCGTGCCCCAGGGTTTGGGGGGCCCCTGCCACAGCCAAAACCACCCGGGAGGAAATGGAGGGCGCTGGGGTGGGGATGGAGCCCAGCACGTGTGGGGTCACTCTGTCCCTGGGGGCGTGTGGACATCCCAGTGCCAGCCTGGGGGTCCCAACATCTCCAGCAGTGGCAGTGAAACGCGGGTGGGAGCAGTGCTCCCACCCCTGGTGTGACATGGTGGCCGTGGTGGCCTTGTCTGTCAGTCATGAACAGTCCCGGGTCCAGCCTCGGCAGGTGGGCAGGGGGCATCTGGGTGCTCAGGGATGGCCACCAGCTTTTTCTGCAGCCGCTGGCACTCCCAAAGCAGGGACTGGGGTCCTAGGCTGGCGAAGGGACACCCATGTCCCCCGCAGCCATCATGCCACCTCCCACCATGTGTCCCCGCCCTCCCTGCTCACCGCTGTTGGCTCCGGTGACAATCACTGTCTTGCCCGTCAGGTCAGTGGGACACTTGCGGGGGTCCCAGGGGCTTCTGCGCGTGGCCCGGAGCAGCAGGGCCAGCGGCAGGAGCGGCAGGAGCCACCACGGGGGGCTCAGAGCCCCCAGCAGCTCCATGGCCGGGCGCGGGGTGGCGCTGGGGACAGAGGTCACAGCAGGACCTTTGTCCGGCAGGTGGCACGGCACGGCACGGCACGGCACGGCACGAGTCCCTCTGCTCCGTGAGCCGCTGGGAGCCGAGGAGGGACAGCAGAGTGGTTGGAGCAGGCAGGAGGGTGAGCCGCGTGTGCCCTGTGCCACCCCGCTGTCCCCAGTGACACCCCGTCAGGAAATGACAGTTCATTTCGTGCCGTTAATAAGGTGTGCCCAGGCTGAACCTGGCACGTTCCTCTGTGTTACGGTGTTGAGTAACAGGGGAGGAATGTTCCTCTGTGCTGTTGAGCAACACGGGACGAATTGTACCTGCGCAAAAAATGGGGTCACAGCTAGGATGGGTGATTTGGGGGTTTCCTGTTTCGTAGGACCGCCAGAGTGGACCCTGGACGAGCGCTGAATTAAGCGGTGACACCACTCTGGCGCTAATTAAAGACTGAAAGCCACGCCCACTCTATTTTCTTCTGCTAGTGAGGAACCGAAATCCCCGCCTGAGGCCTCGCCTGGTGCCGAAAAGGAACAGGAAACCACGCCTGGTATCACCCCTCATGCTAATGAGCGCAAACCACGCCCACTCATATGCTAATGAGGGTATCTATAAATACACCTCGGGGGACAGGTAAAGCTCCCCGTGTCACACCGCTGTCCTCGGTGCCACCTCAGTGTCCCCGGTGCCATCCCAGGGCTGCTGGCCCGCGCCACTTCGGGCCCACTCCAACCCCGGGGCAATGCCCCCCGAAGTCCCCTTCGGGCAGTGCGGGGACACTCGGACACTCCAGGGCTGGAGCATGTCCCCGCGGGAGCAGGGACCTTCAGGAGTGGCCCAGCGGGCGGGGACAATCCCAGCGAGGGACCCCGAGCTGCGCCCGGAGCTCCCGGGAAGGCAGAGGAGGCTCCGGGCAGCCTCTGCCCGCCCCGTCCCGTCCCCGTTCCCCAGCACGGAGCTCCCGGGCGAAGCCACACGTGTCACATCGCCCTTATTCCTCATTTGGGGACAAAGGGGCTGCGGGGACCAAGCCACGTGCGGAGGCGGGCGTTGGTGGCACCGTGGGCGCAGTGCCCGGTGCTCCCGTCTCGGCTCCGGTGGCACCACCGGCTCTGCAAAACTTATTTTAGTGGTTTTTTATTTACTTCTGAGAAAAAGAGCCCCGATCTCCGAGAGCGTCCGACAAGGCCACGCCCGGTGCCAGCCAGAGCACCGGCGACACTCGGGGCGACTGGGATCCCCCCAGAGCCGGGCCCGGCGCCGGGAGGGGCAGCACCGGGAGCTGCTCCGTTTCCAGCGGGTCGTCCTGCCACTCTGAGTCTCCGTACTCCGAGAGCCGGCACTCCGGGAAGGGCAGGATGGGCTTCAGGTCCTTCTCCGCCCTCCTCAACGCCTCGTCCCCCTGCTCGTCCCCGCCGTACCCCGCCAGGGCCGGCCCGCGCCGCTCGCAGCCGCCCCAGCGCACGGTAACACCGGGCGCCAGGCGGACCGAGGCCAGCCAGGGGTCGCACAGCTGCGGTTCGGCCCTGGCGGTCCTGGCCGTTCCCGGGATGACCTGCAAGGCGGACCCCGATAGGGGCAACCGGGAACGCGAGACTCCCAAGCGCGGCCGCTCGGACTCGGTGCTCACGTCCAGCACCTTCACCTCGGGCAGCACCCAGCGAGCGGCGCCGCGGCGGGCACGGAGCCGGGGCACGCCGGTGCTGCGGGCGGGTCTGAGCGGCTGGATGGACGCCACGCTGGAGCTGGAGGAGGATGACGTTGATGACTCTTGGTCGCCGACCTTCATCGCTCCCTCGCGGGGCTCCGGTGCTGCCGGCGCTCTGGGTTTCGGGGGCGCGGCCGGCGGCGGAGCCGGGGGCCGGGGCGCCTCCGGCGGGGCCGCCCGGTGCTGCGGGTGCCGGGAGGGTTGGCGGCCCCTCCCGGGGGCTCGGGAAGGTTGACGGCCCTTCCCGGTAGCCCGGGAGAGTTGGCGGCTCCTCTCGGGGGCCCGGGAGGGTTGGCGGCCCTTCCCGGGAGATAGGGAGGGTAGGCGGCCGGTCTCGGGGGCTCGGGAGGGTTGGCGGCCGCTCTCGGGAGCCCGGGAGGGTGGACGACCCTTCCCGGGAGCCTGGGAGGGTGGGGGGCCCCTCTCGGGGGTCCGGGAGGGTGGGCGGCCCCTCCTGGGGGATCGGAAGGGCGAGCGGCCCCTCTCGCGGCGCTCGGGAGCGCTGAACGGCTTCGGGCGGGGCGGTCGTGGCTCGGGAGGCTGAGCGGGAGGAGCGGCGGCGGCTACGGACCGGCACTGGCACGGCGGGCAAAGGGACCCGGTGTCGGTGCGGGTGTCGGGTCCCCCGCGGGTGACACCGGGTGTCCCACGGCCCCCGGAGCTGCTGGGGCTCAGCCCGAGGGGGTCTCGGGGAGGGCAGATCGGGGCACGTCTCACCTGGCCCGGGAACAGAGGGACACCCACGGTGGGCGAATTGGCGGTGTACCGGCCGAGGGGACCTTTGGCTGTCACCGGGAGAGCCCCGGACGGGACCTGACCGCGGGGCCGAGGGACATCCAGGGCGGGAGCAGCGGCGGAAACCTCGCCGGGACCCGCGGGCGGATTGTCGGGCTCGGCTGCCAGGGAGAGAGACTCGGACGAGAGCTGGCCGGGGACAGAGGGGACCCGGTGCGGTGACACCGCCATCCCACGGCCCGGGCGGGTTCCGGGGGCTCGGGGAACCTCTCACCTCTGACGAGGGCGGAGAATCCTCCGCGACGGCGACAACGCCCGGTGCCCAGGAGTCCAAGATGCCGGCTGGAGGCTCCTCGTCCTCCTTCCAGACTCCGTCCCGCTCGGGATCCGGGTCCCCCTTGGGGTCCGGGTCCTTGTCGTCCCGCACCAGGAAGCGCCACTCCGCCACAAACAGGATGGCGTCCCGCGCCCGCGACACCGCGAATGGCACCCGCTGCGGACACGGCGCTGAGACCCCGCCCGCAGCTCCCAGCCCCCCAAAACCTCCCCGAATCGGGGGAGCGGGTGTCTCACCTGCCGAGCCACGGCCGCCAGCGCGCTCTCGACCAGGACCCGCTCCAGGAGCTCGTCCAGGATGGGCTCCACGTCCAGGGGCTCCTGGGGCTCGGCATCCGGGGACGGGCTGAGCTGGATCGAGTCGCGCCCCGAGCTTTTGGGGGATCCCTTCTTGGACTGCCGGGGCTGCGCTCGGGGCTTGTCCTGCTTCGATCTGGTGCCGGCCCCGCGGGATTTCCCCTTCTGCGCCGGGACAGAGGCACACACAGCTCCCCCTGCCCCGGCGGGAGCAGCCCAGTTCCCCCAGTATGGACCAGTACACCGCCACGCGGCCCAGCGTGGCTCCTCAGTACATCCCAGCTCATCCCAGTACACTCCAGTATGTCCCAGTACCTCCCAGCCCACCCCAGCATGGCCCACCACTATAGCCCAGTACATCCCAGTATAGCTCAATACATCCCAGCCCACCTCAGCATGGCTTCCCAGTACATCCCAGCTCATCCCAGTACCTCCCAGCCCACCCCATCATGGCTCCCCACTATAGCCCAGTACATCCCAGTGCATCCCAGTATAGCCCAGTACCTCCCAGCCCACCCCAGCATGGCCCCCCAGTACATCCCAGCTCATCCCAGCTCATCCCAGCTCATCCCAGTACACTCCAGTATAGCCCAGTGCCTCCCAGCCCATCCCAGCATGGACCACCACTATAGCCCAGTACATCCCAGTGCATCCCAGTATATCCCAGTATAGCCCAGTACCTCCCAGCCCTCCCCAGCATGGACCCCCAGCTCATCCCAGTACATCCCAGCCCACCCCAGCATGGCTTCCCGGTACATCCCAGCTCATCCCAGTACATCCCAGTATAGCTCAATACATCCCAGCCCACCTCAGAATGGCTTTCCAGTACATCTCAGCTCATCCCAGTGCATCCCAGTACACTCCAGTATAGCCCAGTAACTCCCAGCCCACCTCAGCATGGCTCTCCAGTGTAGCCCAGCACATCCCAGTATAGCCCAGTACATCCCAGTGCATCCCAGTATATCCCAGTACCTCCCAGCCCACCCCAGCATGGACCCCCAGCTCATCCCAGTGCACTCCAGTATAGCCCAGTACCTCCCAGCTCACCTCAGCATGGCTCCCCAGTACATCCCAGCTCATCCCAGTACATCCCAGTATACCCCAGTATACCCCAGTACACCCCAGTATACCCCAGTACACCCCAGTATTTCCCAGTACACCCCAACTCCCCACATCCACCAGCTCCTCCCAGCCATCCCCCGCCCCCTCCGCCCCGCTCCGCCACGTCCCACTTCCCCCAGTCCCTCCCAGTCCCTCCCAGTCCCTCCCAGTTTCCCCCAGTCCCTCCCAGTCCCACCTCGGCCATCCCCGCCCCTTTGGCGTCCCGGGCTCCACGGCAACGTGACGTGTCACCGTGCGCCGCCCGCCGTTGCGTCATCACGCCGCGACGCGTCTCCATGGCGGCGGCAAGCACCGGGTGAGCGGCGAGGGGGGGAGGGGAAACCGGGGGGCACTGAGGGGAACCGGGGGGGAATCAGGAGGCACTGAGGGCTGAGGGGGAATCGGGGGGCGCTGAGGAGGAACTTGGGGGGAACTGGGAGGCACTGAGGGGGAATCGGGGATACTGAGGGGGAACTGGGGAGCGCTGAGGGGCCCTGAGGGGGAACGGGCCTCAGGAGGGGCTCGGGGAGGGCGGGGGGTCCGTGAGGTGGGGCTGGGCTGGGGTCCCTGGCACAGGAGCTTGGGCCGGGGGTTGCGGGGGGCACCGGGAGGGGAGAGGGGTGGATCTGCCCCCAGCCCCCCGGAGCTCTCCGGACCCCCCTGGACCTACCCTCAGCCCCCTGGGTCTGCCCTCAGCCCCCGGAGCTCTCCGGACCCCCCTGGACCTACCCTCAGCCCCCTGGGTCTGCCCCCAGCCCCCCTGGACCTACCCCCAGCCCACTGGATCTGCCCTCAGCCCCCTGGAGCTCTCCGGACCCCCCTGGACCTACCCACAGCCCCCTGGATCTGTCCCCCGCTCCTCTGGATCTGCCCCCAGCCCCCCCTGGACCTACCCCCAGCCCCCCTGGATCTGCCCCCAGTCCCTCTGGATCTGCCCCCCGCTCCTCTGGATCTGCCCCCAGCCCCCCTGGATCTACCCCCAGCCCCCTGGATCTGCCCCCAGCCCCCCTGGATCTGCCCCCCGCTCCTCTGGATCTGCCCCTCCCCATCTGTACCCATCACCAGCCCCACACCAGCCCCTCCAGACCCATCCCTGCCCCTCTTGGATCCGCCCCCATTCCCTCTCTGTTCCCACCCCACCCCTCGGATGCGCTCCAGCCCCCCCAGAACCGGCCGCAAACCCCGCTGGCCGTGCCCCCGGAGCCCTGGCAGCCCCGCTGTGCCCGCAGGCCGTACCGGCGGGAGCGGAGCCTGGCGCTGCGGAGCAGCAGCTCGGCCCTGTACAACAACCTGGCCGTGCTGTGCCCGCCCCGCCGCGCCCCCGCCTTCGGGGCCGTGCACGGCACCACGCTCAGCCTGCTGGCCAGCGAGGGGCCCACCCGGCAGCTGCAGGCGCGGGGAGGGGGCTCGGCCCTCAGCACCCCCCTGCTGACCCAGGTGAGACACGGGGAGAGCCCGGGCTGGGTCCTGCGGGCAGCGGGCAGGGAGTGGCACACGGCCCTGGCACCGGGGGGGGGTCGTGTCACAGCCCTGGCACTGAAATGGGGCGGGGGGAGGTTCAGGATCCTGCGGGGTGGGGGAAAGGAGCCCCCTGAGGGGTCTGGGGGAATTGGGGGGGGTCCTTGAGGCTGGCAGGGACTGACCTGTGGGCATCAAACACACCTGGGGGAGGGGACTGCACCCCGGGAGAGGGGGCTGGGGGCTCCAGGAGGAGACTGGGGGGCTGCTGTTCCAGAAGGAGGGGTCTGGGGGGCTCCAGGAGGGGTTTGGGGGGCTCCAGGAGGAGATTGGGGGGCTCCTATTCCAGGAGGAGGGGTTTGGGGGGCTCCAGGAGGAGATGTGGGGGGCTGCTGTTCCAGGAGGAGGGGTCTGGGGGGCTCCAGGAGGAGATGTGGGGGGCTGCTGTTCCAGGAGGAGGGGTTTGGGGGGCTCCAAGAGAAAATCTGGGAGCTCCTGTTCCAGGAGAAGGAGTTTGGGAGGCTCCAGGAGGAGACTGGGGGGCTCCAGGAGAAAATTTGGGGGCTCTTGTTCCAGGAAGAGATTTGGGGGTTCCAGGAGGAGATTTGGGGGGCTCCAGGAAGAGATTTTGGGGCTCCAGGAGGAGATTTGGAGCTCCTGTTCCAGGTGTAGGAGTTTGGGGGGCTCCTGGAGGAGGATTTGAGAGGCTTCAGGATGGGATTTTGGGGGTTCTCCAGGGGAAGACCCCCAGAGGGTGGGGTTGGCAGGATGTTTTGGGGGTGCTGCCCCAGGAGGGGACAGCGGGGTCCCTCGGTGTCCCCTCTGTGTCCCTGCAGGCCGCGTGGTGCCAGCTCCCGTCGCGGGTGCTGCTGGTGCTCACGTCCCAGCGCGGGGTGCAGGTGAGGCCTGGGGGGCAGGGGGGGTCCTGGGGGTCCCCCTGTCCCCCCCAGAGTGTCCCAGCCCGTCCCTCTGTGGCAGATGTACGACGCTGATGGCTCCACCATGGTGTTCTGGCACGCCCTGGACGTCCCGGAGCTCCCGGCAGGTGAATCCCCCCAGCCCTGCCCAGGCCACCCTGACCCTGTCCCCAAGTGCCACCTGCACAGGGCTGGGAAATCCGCCCAGGGACAGCCACTCCACCCCTGCCAGGGTGGAAATTCCAGCCCTTTCCAGGAAGGAATTTTGCCAATGTCCAACCTAAACCTCCCCTGGCACAGCTTGGGGCTGTTCCCTCTCATCCTGTCCCTGTTCCCTGGCTGTCCCCTCCTGTCAGGGAGTTGTGCAGAGCCACACGGTCCCCATTTGTCCAACCCTTCTGCTAAACCTTAAAACTTCTCTACAAATGCATTTCCCACAGCCCCTGATCCCCTTTTCTCCAGGCTGAGCCCCTTCCCCAGCTCCCTCAGCTGCTCCTGGGGCTCCAGCCCTTTCCCCACCTCCTGCACACCAACACCTCAATGTCTTGTGACAGGCCCAAACCTGTGCCAGGACTGGAGTGTGACCCCAATCCCTGTCCCACAGTGACACAAACCTGTCCCTTCCCCAATCCCTGTCCCACAGTGACACAAACCTGTTCCCTTCCCCAATCCCTGTCCCACAGTGACACAAACCTGTTCCCTTCCCCAATCCCTGTCCCACAGTGACACAAACCTGTTCCCTTCCTCAGTTCCTGTCCCACAGTGACACAAACCTGTCCGTTCCCCAATCCCTGTCCCACAGTGACACAAACCTGTCCCTTCCCCAATCCCTGTCCCACAGTGACACAAACCTGTCCCTTCCCCAATCCCTGTCCCACAGTGACACAAACCTGTCCCTTCCCCAATCCCTGTCCCACAGTGACACAAACCTGTCCCTTTCCCCAATTCCTGTCCATAGTGACACAAACCTGTCCCTTCCCCAATCCCTGTCCCACAGTGACACAAACCTGTCCCTTTCCCCAATTCCTGTCCATAGTGACACAAACCTGTTCCCTTCCCCAATCTTTGTCCCACAGTGACACAAACCTGTCCCTTCCTCAGTTCCTGTCCCACAGTGACACAAACCTGTCCCTTCCAGCCCAATTCCTGTCCCACAGTGACACAAACCTGTCCCTTCCAGCCCAATCCCTGTCCCACAGTGACACAAACCTGTTCCCTTCCCCAATCCCTGTCCCACAGTGACACAAACCTGTCCCTTCCCCAATCCCTGTCCCACAGGGACACAAACCTGTTCCCTTCCAGCCCAGCTCCTGTCCCACAGTGACACAAACCTGTCCCTTCCCTAATCCCTGTCCCACAGTGACACAAACCTTTCCCTTCCAGCACATTCCGTGTTTGCCCGAGGCATCGCCGCGGTTGGCGGCCGCTTCATCTGCGTGGGTGAGCCCAGGGCGTGGGCAGGGTGGTGGCCCTGGGCTGGCCCAGCCCCTGCTGACCCCCCTGACCCCACAGGGACATCCTTTGGGGCTGTGCTGGTGTTTGACATCCCCCCAAAAGGGACCAACGTGACGCTGAGCGAGGTCCTGGAGCAGCACCGGGATCCCATCACCGACATCGCGGCCGAGCAGGGCCAGGCCCCGGTATGGGGGAGAGGGGGACCCTAAATCTCATCAGTGCCACCCCTGCCATGGCAGGGACGCCTTCCACTGTCCCAGGTGGCTCCAGCCTTGGGAAGCCACAGCTTCTCTGGGCCTCCCCACCCTCACAGGGAAGGGAAGGATTTCTTCCCAAAATCCCACCCAAATCTCCCCTTCTCCTGTGGGAAGCCACTCCCTGTGTCCTGTCACGCCATGCTCTGTCCCAGATTCCTCCCATCTCTCCTGCAACCTCCTTAGGCACTGGAAGCTCACAGGGCAGGTCTCTGCAAACTCACCAGCCAGTTTCCTCCCACTCAGCACTTTCCCTGATGAGTCACTGAACTTTCCTTGCTCTGGGATCCCCAAGGAATTCATCCCCCAGATGCCATTCCCGAGCTGCCGTGTCACCGTGGTGACACGGAGCTCTTGTGTCACCTCCCACTGCCGCCCTGGGCTTTGCTCCGAGGGTTCCCAGGGCTGCACTGGGGCATTCCCAGGGCCGGGAGGAGCTGGGAATCCTCACGAAGGGAGGGAGGGAGGGAGGGGTGCCCTGATCCTTCCTCGAAATCCACCCTGGCGTGGCAGCGTGGGCAGGGCCGGACGAGTTCCAACGGAGCCGCCCCCGGGCGCTGCCGGCCCCGCTCCGGCCGGGAGCCGTCAGCGCTTCAGGAGCTGTCCCAGCTTGTCCTGGTGCCCGTGGGACAGTGCCATCCCAGAGTGGGGACACTGAGCCATCTCTCCCCACAGGACGGGGCTGCGGACCTGGTGACAGCCGATGACTCCGGGATGCTGTGCCTGTGGAGCAGCGGGGAGGAGTTCACCCTGCTCGGGAAGATCCCGGGATCTGGGTGAGCCCCGGGGACCCCGCGGGGTGTTGGACACGAGGGAGGGACACCCCAGAGGTGGTGACACGTGGCCCTGTGTCCAGCTGCACCTGCTCCTCGGTGGCGCTGTGGAACGGGATCGTGGCCGCGGGCTACGGGGACGGGCAGATCCGGCTGTGGGAGGCGGCCTCGGGGCGGATCCGTGCCCAGGTCAGCGCCCACGCCCGCTGGATCTACGCGCTCGACCTGGCCCCGCTCACCGGCAAGGTACGGAGGGGACAGGGGTCACACCTGGTGTCACACCTGGAGTCACACCTGGCATCACACTCAGCATCCCACACTGGCATCCTGCCCAATATCCCAACCTGCATCCCACCCCGACATCCACCTGGCATTCCAACCTGAAATTCCCACCTGAAATCCCAGCCTGGCATCCCACCCCACATCCCACCTGGCATTCTAGCCTGAAATCCCAACTTGGAATTCCAACCTGAAATCCCAACCTGGCATTCCAACCCGGTGTCCCATTTGGCATTCCAACCTGAACTCCCACCCCCCCATGCCACCCCAGTGTCCCACCCTGCCAATGGCACTGCCACCTCCGTGGTGTCCCCACGGTCCCTGTGCTCCCCTGGCAGCTGCTCTCGGGTGCAGAGGATTCCTTTGTCCACGTCTGGAAGCTCAGCAGGAACCCGGACACCGATGACATCGAGGTCAGTCCGGGCTTGGGACATGGATGCGGGACTTGGAGCCACGGCTGCTCCATGGGGACAGGGGACAGAGGGATGTGGCCCTTGGAGCTGTGGAAATCCTGGAATTCGGATTGGAATCTGCATTGGATCCGCCCCTTCTCCCCCGCAGATGCAGCACTGCCACGCCGAGTGTGTGACAGACACTCAGGTGTGTGGCGCCCGCTTCTGTGACCCCGCCGGGGACACCTTCGCTGTCACCGGCTACGACCTGAGCGAGATCCTCTGCTACGGCCCCGCCTGAGCCGGGACTGCCGGGATAACGGGAACGCCGGGAATGCCGGGACGCCCCGGCAGCGCGGCCGTGGGAGAGGGGTGAGCACAGACCCCCCTGCCGCCCCGTGGGGGGAGCCCGGCCGGGATCCCCCCCTGCCCGAAGCCCTCCCGCGGGCTGGGAGCTGCTCCAGCACCCTCGAGGGGATCCTCCCATGGCTCCCACCGGCTCCCGGATCCTCCCGCGGCCTCCCGCCCTTCCCGGAGGGCGGCGTGGCTGGGAACAGAGCCGGCTCAGACGGGAGGATCCCGGGAAACCTGCGCTACCTGCTGCTCCGGCCCCGAGAGCCCCGAGCTCAGCCCGGCGTCCCAGGGCGCAGCATCGGCCAGGCACGGGTGTTGGGGAGGGAAAAAAATGGGGGAGGGAGGCCATGGGGATCTGGGGGATCCTGCATCCCACCCCCCCAGGATCCCAAATCCCCATGGGATGCTGCAGTCCCATGGCCACTGGCCAGATGTTTGAGGCTCCAGCTGTGCTCCCGGGCTGGAAACAGCAGCAGCAGCTGCAGTGGGACCCCAGGGACATCCCCGGGTCCCCTCCAGCCCCCCCTGACTGTCCCTGACCCCCCCACGGGAGCTGAGGTGACCTCAGGCTCTGCTCCCAGGGCCCTGCAAGATCGGGAGGGGGGAATGGGGGACCCTGGAGCTGGGGGGGCTCAGCCTGGGACAGACCCTGAGGTGGGGGGGAACCCTCCCCCCCCCACCCCTCCTGCCGTGCCAGGGATCTCCCCCACCCATAAATGACCCCCCCCCCCCCTTTATGTCCCACTCGTGTCCCCCCCAGTGTGTGGGTCAGGTCCCCCCACTTCTGTTCCCCCCCAATAAATACACCCCAGTGAAGCCCCCCCGTGTCACTCCTTCCTGGAGGGGAGGGCTCGCGTGCTGGGGGGCCCAGCAGGGTTTGGGGGGGCCCAGCAGGGTTTGGGGGGCTCAGCAGACCTGGGGGGGCCCAGCAGAGTCCAGCTCCGTTACAAAAAGCTTTATTAAAGGTTAAAACAGCCGCTGCTGAGGTGGGGGGGCCCCGCTCCGGGCCGGGTGGGACCCCGAGGCCGGGGGGGGCCGCTGTGCTCCTGGGGTAAAAAAGTGTAAAAACGGTTGTGCAGTTCAGCCCGAGGGAGGGGACGGTGCTCCCCCCTCACTCCGGGGTGGGGACACATCCCGGGGACAGCGACAATGCCACGCCCTCGGGACAGGGACAATGATCCCCCCCCGGGGGGCCCGTCCAAGGCACAGAGATGAGCCGGGGGCTCTCGCAGCCACACAAGCACCCAGGGACCCCTCCCCGCGCCCACCCCCCACCCACCCCGCCCTGCTCACAGCTTGGCCCCCCCCTGCCCCACGGAGGAGAGGGGGGAGAAAATACAGCACCAGAGAGCCCTACGGGGGTGGGGACCCCCCAGAAAAGAAAGGGGGAGCGGCAGAGCCCCCGCTCCCTGCACACCCCCAGCCCCAAATACTGCTCGGTCAGAGGTAGCACCAGCGATGGCCGGGGCGGGGGGGCCCTGCCGGGGGGAGGGGCTCAGCACGGCCCCCCCCACCGGGGAAAGGCACGGTGGGACCGGGGGGGCTGCGACCCGGCAGAGCCTGTAAACAGCCGGGGAGGGGGGGTAAACAAGCCCTTGGGGGACCCCCACCCCGGCCAAGCCCCCTGGTTCAGAGGTGGGGGGGTCCCAGGGCTGAGAGCCACAGCCCAGGGTGGGGGTCTTGGGGCCAACCCCTCTGTTCAGTGTGGGATCCCTGGGGCTGAGAGTGGGGGTCCTGAGCCCCTCAGCCCAGCACAGGGGACCCCCAGCCCTGCATGGGAGCCCAGGGCCCAAGCCCCCCCTCAACACAGGGACCCCCAGCCCAGCTGAGCCCCCCAGCCCTTTATAAAAGCCCCAGGCCAAAGCCCCTCACTCCACACAGGGACCCCCAGCCCAGCTGAGCCCCCCAAGTCAAGTGTGGGGGTCCCAGGGCCTGAGCCCCCAGCGCAGCACAGGGAGCCCCAGCCCAGCCAAGCCCCCCAGCCTCGAGCCCCCCACTCACCACAGGGGCCCCCAGCCCAGCTGAGCCCCCTCACCCTGCACGGGGACCCCGGGGCCAAACCCCCTGCTCAGCACAGGGGCTCCCAGCCCTCCCGAGCCCCCAGCCCCACGCGGGGGTCCCCTCCCCGAGCCCCCCGCTCAGGACACGGGGGGTGAGGGTCTCCAGAAGCACCACTTGCTGCGGGGGTGCTGCTTGCGCTGCAGCTGCTCCTCGCGCTCCCGCTCCTTCTTGGAGCGCAGGTACAGATCCTCCTCCTTCAGGTACCACACCGGCGGCCAGCGGTGCCGCTCGAAGTGCGCCTGGTTCTCTGCGGGGACATCCCGGGGCTCAGGGCACGGCGGGGGACCCCCACCCCTCCCCGTGCCCCCCGCCCACCCCGTCCGTACCTGGGGACATGAACTTCATCTCGCGGGGGAAGCGGCGGCACACGCGGTTGTAGTTGGTGCAGATGTAGTGCAGGCACCACGCCGCCAGCTGCCGGGCGTTGTGGAACTGGAGAGGGATTTGGGGAGAGGGTCACTCCATCACCTGGGAGTCCCTGTGCCCCTCCCCCCCTCCCGGGGGTCTCCGTGCCCTCCAGCCCCCCCATACCTGCGTCATCTCCAGGTAGATGATGACCTGCTCGTCGATCTCCACGCGCTGCATGAAGGCTCGGAGCAGCTCGTCCACGGCGTATTGCTCTGGGAGAGGGGGGAATGGGGGCTCAGGGGGGGTCACACACCGGGGATGTGCCCCCCGGGCCCCCCCCCCCCGCGCTTACATAAGGACAGCGAGTGACACACGGGGACGATCGATCCGTCCCCGCGGCAGCTGCAGGGTATTGACAGGTGACGTCAGGGGCCGCGGGGAGCGGGGGGGATACCGGGGGGGGGGGGGGGGGTGCGGGGAGCGGGGGGGGGCTCACCGGTGAGCGCCTGCAGCCGCGGCAGGCACAGCCGGTCCGTGAGGATGAGCAGCTCCATGGCGTCCAGGTCGGGCGTGGGGGTGAAGACCCCCGTGTAGAGGAAGTCGAGGACGGCGCGGAGGCAGGCGCAGTTGGTGCCGGGCAGGGACACCTGTGGGATCGGGGGGGGGGGGTTGGGGGGAGCTCAGAGACACCCCCAAAATGGGCTGGGGGAAAGGGAGACCCTCCTGGAAGTGCCTGAGCTGGCACAGCACCCCCAGCACTGGAATAGCCCCCACAACCCAGCACAGCTCCCTGTGCAAGAGGGAAGTAGGACACACATGTCCCTGGGCCAGGGGGTCTGAGGAGCCCCCCGACCCCAACCAAAGCTGCCCCCCCGGCCCCACAGGTCCCTCCTGGTCCCCACCTCACTGGCGTAGCTCTCGCGGAAGCCCCCCCGGAACATGGCCCTCATCCAGTCACAGCCAGCAATGAGCAGCGGCTTGTGCGCCGGCACCGCGCCGTCATCCACCAGGAACACCACGTCTGGGGACAGGGGACAGCTCAGGGGGGGACAGCCGCCCCTCAGATATCCCTTGTCCCCCTCAGCCCAGGGACAGCCACCCCTCGGACACAGCAGACCAGGGACAGCCACTCATTGACCACCGCTGTCAATGAGGGGGCACAAGAATCCCTTGGACACTCCTTCCATGGGGACACCACTGCCTTGGGGACAAGAATCCCTTGGACACCCCTTCCATGAGGACACCACTGCCTTGGGGACAAGAATCCCTTGGACACTCCTTCCATGGGGACACCACTGCCTTGGGGACAAGCACCCCTTGGCCACCACAGCCCAGAACCGTCACTCCACCCCAGCAGCACCTCCATGACCGACTGGGACAGGACCCCAGACTACAAAGACCTCAGTGGTGGAAAAGGTTCAGGTTGACCATAGCCCCATGACCACCCTGGCACCACGAGAAGGTGACACCATCTGCAGGTGACAGCGGTGACCCTCCCATCCCCACAGCCCCCACCCCACCCTCTATACCTGCGAAGACGCCCTTGGCCAGGCACTCCTTGACGCGGTTGGCGCGGCGCACGTGGAAGGCCTTGGTGATCTCCTGGTTCATGAAGCTCTCCTGGTTGAGCTCGTTGGCCACCATCATGCGCAGGTCGAACACCTCCAGCAGCTCGGCCACGGCCCCCACCTGCCTCAGGTCGCCGTGGGGCCTCTCCAGCTTCCCGGTGTACAAATATTCCAGCACGGCGCGCAGCGGCTCCGGCCGCACGCCCCGGTCCATGGCCACCACCGCCATCCGCCGCTCCCGCCCCGCCACCGGGTCGGCCACCGGCTCCCAGCGCAGGCTCAGGAAGCCGCGGCCCCACGAGGACAGGTCACGGGTCCCCCCGTCGCCCTCGGGCGGCGCCTCCAGCGTGAAGAGGTCGTAGAAGCGGGAGCAGGCGGTGGCCAGGTAGACGCGGTGGGCGAAGACGCGGTGGCCGCCCTGCAGCTGGAAGACGACGTCGGCGCAGAGCGGGGCCTGGAACAGCGCGGCCGGGCCCCCCCCCAGGCCGGGGGGGGCGTCGGGCACCTGGATGAGGGGCGGGGGGGGCTTGGGGGGCAGGAAGGGCGCCTGGAGCAGCGGGCGCTGCATCTTGCGCAGGTGGGACTTCCAGAACTGCAGGTGACGGCGGGACACGAGCGCGGCGCGGATGGCGTTGTCGAACACGTCCTTGACCCCGAACTGGGCCACCACGCTGGTCTCGTAGTACGGCACCCCCAGCTCCTGGGCCACCTCGTGACCGCGCTCCGGTGGCAGGATGTCCGAGGGTTTGATGGGCCTGGGGGGCACGGAGAGGGTGAGGGGCTGAGGAGCGTGTCTAGGGCAGACCCTCCTTGTTCCAAGGATGCTGGGAGGTCTTGTCCCCATCACAGGTGGCCCCTCATTGTGGGGGTGCCAGGGGGGCCTGGAGGGGAGGCCCCAAGCAGGGCAGAGGTTCCACCCCACAAGCGCTGTCAGAAGCCCCTGACCCACAGGGAGACCCCACCCTGAGGGGAGATAACACCCCCTCACATGGTGGTGGCAAAACTGGGGGTCCCCATAGCGGCACAGGGAGGGGTCCCCACTTTAATGGGACTGGTGATGACACACTGAGGTGTCCCTGTCCCCGTGGGGCTGGGGGGGTGACACTGGGGGCTCACTTGGCCAGCGGCCGGCGCGCGCGGTTGACGGCGTCCAGGTCGGCGTAGCGCAGGTCCAGCTGGCAGCCCACCAGCACGATGGGGGTGCGGGGGCAGAAGTGCTTGATCTCGGGGTACCACATGGTCTTCACGTGCCGCAGCGAGTTGGGGTTCGCCAGCGAGAAGCAGAGCACCACCACGTCCGACCTGCGGGGAGGAGCGGCAGCGGGAGGGCAGCGCTGCCCCGGGGCCACCCGCTGCCGCTCGCGTCCCCAAACACGCCCTGCTCAGGCGGCACCCGGGTCCCAGCCCCGCCCCGGGACACTGTCCCCAGCCTGGGACGCCCCAGGAGCCTCAGGACCCCCTGAGAGGTTCCCCCACGGCCACGGGAATCCCACAGACCCCCGGAACCACAGGACCCCCTAGGAACTCCATGGCCTCTGGGAGCCCCGTGACAGGGACAGGGGACAGGAGGGACCCGACGGGACCTGGATTCGGGTCACTGCCGCCGGCCAAGCCACGGGCTGCCCCGGCTCGGGTGGGCACCGTGGTGGTCCCAGCCCGTGAGCACCCATGGGGGGGGTCCCACGGGGGGTGTTTGGGTGGGTGCCAGCCCCCAGCACCACCGACATTCCACGCCTGCTGTCCCCAACCCTGCCCCGCGCCCACCGTGGGGCGGCCACGGCCATCCCAGCCCTGCTCCGGGGGCATAACGTGCCAGGGAACATGGGGGCCCTGTGTGCCAGGGGACACAGGGGGGTGCCAGTACCCCCAAGTCCCCGGAGCAGCCGCGTGGCCCCGGGCCCGGGTTGTTTTTAGTCCGTGCCGGGACGGGACGTGACCGGGAGGCGCCGCTGGAGCCGGGCCCGTGTCCCAGACCAAGATAGCCGCCACCGGCCCCCCCGGGGCCCCCGGCCAGCCCCGGGGCCACCGCGAGCCACGGGGACACGGCCCCCGCAGCCCCCCCAGCCCCCCCAGTGCCGGGGGGCTCCCCACCCGCGGGCCCCGCCGTGCCCCGGGGAGATTAGCGGTGCCGCGGGGCTGGCGCGGGGCGGCGGCGATAAGAGCTCGGACGTGCCAGCGGCCACGGGGACCGGCTGTTTACAACCGGGGGGCCACGGCAGGTCTGGGGGACGCTCCTGCGGCCAGCTCAGCGCCCCCCCGAAAGGATTCCCGCACCACAAAAGCCCCCCTGGAGCCGCCCCCCACCCACAGCTCCGGAGGGGCCGTGAGCAGCAGGGTCGCTGCTCGGGGGGGGCTTCGGGGGGGACAGCGTTGGGGTCACGGCGCCCCCAAAGGCGCGCCCGGAGGGGGATGGGGTTTGGGGTGCCAGAGCTGCTCCCCGGGCGCTGGCAGGAGCCCAAGGGGCTCCTTTGGCTCTGTGCATCCCGGGATGGGCAGGGCTTGCGTTCGGGTGCTGGGGGTGGGGGCTGGGCTGCCGGTGACAGGAGCTGGGGTGGCGGTGGGGGTCTCGGGGGTGCCGGTGGCGGTGCTGGTAGGGGGTGGGGTTCCGGCGGCGGGTCGCGGTCCCACCTGCCATAGGCGAAGCGCCGGTCTTTATGGTGGTCCCCAAAGGTGTCCCAGAGGCGCAGGGAGACGCTGACCTCGTCCACCACATCCCGGGAGCGCTCCAGCACCTGTCGGCACCGCGAACGGCACCGGGAACGGCGCCATCACCGACCGCCCTGCCCGGAACCACCGGGACTACCCCGCTGTGCCCCCGCTACCCCCTCCCAATTCCCCGCTCGATGTCCCTTGCGACACCTGCTGCTCCCGGGTGCTCGGTACCCCCTGTTGTTCCCCCCTCGCCCCGGTGCCCCTCGGTGCCCGGCGATGCCCGGTGCCCGGTGTCCCCGGTAACGCCCCTCCCGCCGTTCCCCCGCTCGGTGCCCGGCGGTGCCCGCGGCCCTCACCTCCTGGCAGACGCGGTACTGGTCGATGGCCCACACGGTGGGCACGTGCGTGGCCAGCAGCCGGTACTGGCTCAGCGTGGCGTTGCAGGCGCGGGCGCAGATCAGCCGCGTCTTGCCCACGGCGTTGTCGCCCACCACGACGCACTTGATGGTCTCGACGTTGGGGCGCTCGTAATCCACGTCGGGGTCCATGGGGG
This sequence comes from Fringilla coelebs, assembly GCF_963513975.1. Taxonomy (NCBI): domain Eukaryota; kingdom Metazoa; phylum Chordata; class Aves; order Passeriformes; family Fringillidae; genus Fringilla; species Fringilla coelebs. The sequence goes on from NC_140032.1 coordinate 2,100,246, forward strand.
CGCGGGGGGCCCCGGGCAGCGGAGCGGCCCCGCTCAGCGCCCCCCGCCCGGACCCGGCCCGTTACCGACCCCCGCCCCGCCCGCCCCGCCCCACCCCGCCCAGCAGCCAATCAGCGCGCGTCGCCTCGGCACGCCCCGCCCCACCCCGCCCCGCCCCGCCAATCCCGCGCGGCGCCGCCCGCCTGGCCACGCCCCCCGAGGCCCCGCCCCCCGCGCGGACAAAGGAGCGCCGCCAGGGGGCGCCGCGCCGCCACGTGACGGCTCAGCCCCCTCGGGGCCACGCCCACCCCCGCTGCGGAGGCCACGCCCACCATGCTGGGCGGGGTCGAAGGGCACGCCCCAATGAGAGGCCACGCCTACATCGGCGGGGGGGCGGGGTCGCGACAGCAGCGACAGCCGCGACAGCAGCGACAGCAGCGACAGCGATGACACCTGTGACAGCAGCGAGAGCAGTGGCATCACTGGCAGCAGGGACACCAGTGACAGTAGCGGCACACAGCAGTGAAACCGGTGACAGCAGTAACCCCAGCGGCACCAGTAAAACCAGTGACACCAGCAAAACCAGCACTACCGGTTACACCAGCCACAGCAGTGACGTCACTGACAGCAGTGACAGCAGTGACAGCAGTGACAGCAATGACAGCAGTGGCAGCAGTGACACCAGTAAAACCAGTGACACCAGTGGTACCAGCAAAACCAGCAAAACCAGTGACACCAGCAAGAGTGACACCAGTAAAAAGTAACACCGGTGACACCAGTAATGTCACTCACACCAGTGACAGCAGTGACCCTGGGACAGGGGGTGGCAGGGCTCGCCACGCACTGGGCTGGGCGTGTCCCTGGGCCCAAGATCCCATTTTCCAGCATTTTTCTCCTCCCTGGGGATTTGGGATTTTCCAGACGCGGTGCCCAAATAAGGGAACGATGGGAGAGGCTTTGGGACAGGAGCCGTGCTGGGCCGGGCCGGGCCAGACGCTGGGCTGGGAATGTCCCCGAGACCCCCCTGCCACCCCCTTCATGGTCGAGGGGGACCTGGCGACTCCCCCAGCCCCCAAAATCCCATTTCCTGGTGTAAAAAGGGAATGGGGGAAAGGCTCCAGGGCCGGGGGAAAGGACAGGGGACACAGTCTGGGGTCCCTCCTGCTGGGGTGGGATCCTGGCACTGCAGCCACATTCCAGTGCTGGAGCCAGGCACACAGCCCAGCGTGGGCCCCTGGGACCTGCCCCACGTCCTGCTGTGACATCCGTGTCCTGCTGTGGGATCCTGGGACCTCCACAAACGTTCTAGAGTGGGATCCTGGAATCTGCATCCATGTCCTGAAATGGGAATCTGGCACAGCACCCTCATCCCGGTACAGGGACCTCCATTCTGGTACAGGGACCCCCATTCTGGTACAGGATCCTCATCCCAGTATGGGACCCCCATCCCAGTAGAGCACCCTCATCCCGGTACACGGACGCACATATAAGGACCCCCATCCCGGTACAGGGACCCCCATTCCAGTACTGGACCCCCATCCCAGTATGGGACCCTCATCCCAGTATGGGACCCTCATCCCGGTATGGGACCCTCATCCCTGTACAGGAACCCCCATCCTGATATGGGATCCTAATCCTGGTACAGGACCCTCACCCTGGTACAGGGACCCCCATCCCAGCACAGGGACCCTCATCTCAGTACGGGACCCCCATCCCGATAAAGGATCCTCATCCCTGTACAGGACCTCCGTCCCGGTACGAGATCCCCATCCCGGTACGGGACCCTCATCCCGGTACCGAACCCCGTCCCGGTGCGGGACCCAGGCCCGTTCCCCGCGTCCCAGCGCTCCCAGCGCCGCCCGTCCCGTGCCGGTGCCTCCCGGCCGCTCCCGCCCCCGCCCCGCCCGGTGCCGCCCGTGGGCGGTGGAAAGTGCCGGGGGGGTGGCGGGGGAGGGAGGGGCGGGCGCAGGGCGGCGGCGGCGGCCCCGGGATCGGGATCGGCCCCGGGATCGGGATCGGCCCCGGGATCGGGATGGCGGGGCCGGGGCTGGAGCGGTACCGGCTGGCGCTGCTGGCGGCGCGGGAGGACGTGGGGAACCCCCGGGCTGGGACCGACTGGTGAGAATGGGAGGGGGGGGGACACCGGGAGAAGGAACGGGAGCCGGCAATGGAGACCGGGAACGGGGACGGAAGGGAGGACAGGGAACAGGGCACCGGGAATGAGGAGCCGGCACGGGGAAGCGGGAATGGAAACGAGAACGGAAGAGGGGACCGAGACCGGGAACGGGCACTGGGACGGGCACCGGACACAGGACCGGGAACGGGAGCAGGAACAGCCACCGGCACGGGCCAGGGCGTCGGGGGCGGGCCGAGAGGCACCGTTACCGGCACCGGGAAGGGGGCTCCGGGGCGCACCGGGGTCTCGGCCGGGGGGTGCCGGATCCGCGGGGGCTCCCAGGACTGAGCCCTACGCGCCGCCGCGCTGGGAACCGGGAGCCCCAGCCGGTCTCGCCCCGTCCCGCCCGCTCCCTCCCGATGCCGCCGGGCTGGGAGCGGCGCCGCCGCCCGGGGCTGGGGCAGGACGGGCCCGGGGGGGGCTGCGGGAGCGGGGAGCACCCCGGGATGCGGAAAGGGGGGTTCTGCCCGGCTGCAGCGGGGGTACGCGGGTCTCGGGACGGTCCCGGGCTAGGGGTCCCGGGCTGGCCCCAGTTCGGTACCGGTGTCCCCCAAAACCCCCATCCCGGGGTGGGGGGCGACGGCACCGGGGCTCATCGGCCTCGCAGCCCCCCGGCGTCACGGGACGGCTCGTCACCGTGGCCACCGGCCGCCCGGGCATTGCCCTCTGCCCCCGCAGCGCGGCTGGACCCGCTCCAGCGCCGGCTCCTCCCGGGCGCCCTCCCGGCCGCGTGCCGGGCTCTGTCCCGCCATGTGGCGCCGCAGCCTGTCGCGACATGCCGTGACATGCGTGACGTGCCCCGCCGCGCCGCGCTCCACGCGTGCTGCCGGAGCCGTGCCCAGCCCCGTCCCGCGTGCGCCCCGAACCGGAGCCACGCGGGAACAAAGAGGGGCAGAGCCGCCGGGAATGCCCGGGGGGAAAGAGGAGGGTCCCGCCGGGATGGGGCCCCCCGAACCCTCCCAGGGCCGGGCGGGGGTCCCGGCACGGCCGCACGGGGGGGGGGGTCGCTGGGGGGGCAGTGCCGCTCCGGCGCTTCCCACATTCCCATTGTCCCGGGGGCGGATGCTGCCGGCGGCATTTCCATGAATTCATCCCAAGCTGGTGGCACGGGGGAGCACGGGGGGTGCCCAAGCCTGGCAGGTCCCCCCATTTTATGTGACACCCGCTCTGACCCCCCCACCTTGACCCCCACCCTGACCCCCTTTCTCCCCCCAGGGCCGTCTTTGGCTATGAGAAGCACCACGACCTCAAGCTCCTGGATTCCGGAGGTACCGGCAGCGACGCTGCCCTGGAGTATTAGGGGGGGTCCCCCAGTTTCCCCGTACCCCCTCTGACCCCCCCTCCTTACAGCCGGGGGGCCGAATGAACTCGCTGGAAAATTCTCTGTGGGCAGCGTCATGTACGGGCTGTGCCGGGTCCCCGATCCTGGTTCTGGCACTCCCAGGATCGTCCTTATCAGCTGGGTGAGTGCGGGGGGGCAGCTCGGGGGGACCCCCGGACGGGACCCCCCCGAGCTGAGCAATGGCTGCGGTGCCAGGTGGGGGAAAAGGTGCCGGAATCTCAGCGGGCGGCGTGTGCCGGGCACCTGCCGGCCATCCGCAGCTTCTTCAGGGTGAGTGGGGGGCACGGAGCCCTCGGGGGGTGCTGGGGGGGTGTATCGGGGTCCCCGCCACCCCAGCTTCCCCATTCCTGCCCCCCCTGTCCCCCCCATCCCGCCTCCCCGACCTTTGCCTGTGCCCGGGCGCATTCCTGGCGCTGCTGACTCAGCCGCCGCTTTCCCAGTGCTCCCAGTCTTGGCCGCCGTGCCGGAGCTGTGGTTGGGATCCCTGCCCCCCCCGGTCCCGTCCTAACGGGGGGGTCCTGCCCCCCCCATCCCCCGGAACAGCTTCCGGTGATCTGTGTGGGTCCGGGATCTGGATCCGGCCCCACATCTGGATCCGGCCCCACGTCTGGATCCAGTCCCACATCTGACACGGCCGTGGGAATTGTGCCGAAGTTCCCCGGGGAGCTGGAGCCGTGCGGGGGGGTGGGCCGTGGGAGGGATGGCACTGTCCCATCCTGTCCCGTGCCGGTGGCAGGAGGCCACGGCCGTGATCAGCGCCCGGCGCCCCGAGGAGGTGACGCTGGAGGGGCTGCGCCGAGTGCTGGCACAGCTGGAGCCCCCCGCCCCTCGCCCTCCCAGGAGGACCCCCCAGGACACCCCGGAGCTGGTGGTGAGTGGGGGGCGACGTCCCTGCGGCAATGGGGAGGGCACCTGGGGGGCGGTGGGAGCTTGCCCGTCCTTCCCGGGGCTCTCTGGGGGTGTTGGGGGGTTCTGGGGGTCTCACCCTGCCCCCCCCGTGCTCCCCAGGGAACCAACTACCGCAAGACCAACCCGGCGCTGGAGCTGCAGCGCACCCAGCGCGATTCCTTCTGGGAGCAGGCTGAGGTGAGGGCTGGGGGCTGGGGAAGGCCTGGGGGGGTCTCCCGGTGTCCCGGGGATGGGGACACGGCTGCTGCCTCGGGACAGAGCCCGGGGGTCCCAGTGCCGAGCTTGGTGATGGTCCCAGTCCCGGTGTGGGGTGCAGCGGGGTCCCGGTCCCGGCCCAGAGGTCTGTGGGGGTCCCGGTGCTGACGCTGCAGGGGTCCCAGCGGCCATGGGGTGGGGGTCTCAGTCCCAGTGCCGAGCCCCGGGGGATTCTTGTGCCAGTGCTGGTGCGGCGGTCGGTGGGGTCCCGGTGCCGGTCCCGGTGCCGAGGTTGGGAGAGCCCCAGCACGAAGTGTGGCGGGGTCCCAGTCCCGGTGCCGGTTCCCTGTGCCGGTGCCGACGGCAGCGGGACCCCGGCCCCTCTCCTGCTGCCGGGGCGGGTGAGTTCCCGGTCCAGCTGCCGGTGCCGGTTCCTGGTGCCGATCCCGGGGCTGATCCCGGTGCGTGCGCAGCGCGAGGAGCAGCAGCGGAAGGAGCAGGAGAAGCAGCGGGAGCGGGAGCAGCGGCGGCGCTGGGAGCGGGAGCGCATGGAGGAGGAGCGGCTGCAGGCGGCGGAGCGGGAGCGGCGGCTGCAGGAGCGGGAGCGGCTCATCGAGGAGCGGCGGTGAGGGGCAGCGCTGGCCTCCATCCCTGTCCCAGCACCGTGTCCCCATCCCTGTCCCAGCCTCGTGTCCCCATCCCTGTCTCAGCCCTTTGTCCCTGTCCCCATATCCCACTGGTGTTTCCCATCTGTGTCCCATGTCCTAGACCCATGTCCCTATCCCTGTCCCACCCCCATGTCCCCTTCCCCACATCCCACTGGTGTTTCCCATCTGTGTCCCATGTCCCACCCCCATGTCCCCTTCCCCACATCCTACTGGTGTTTCCCATCTGTGTCCCATGTCCCATTCCTGTGTCCCTGTCCCCACATCCCACTGGTGTTTCCCATCTATGTCCCATCCTGTCACATGTCCCATTTCCACATCACACTGGTGTTTCCCATCTGTGTCCCATGTCCCACTCCTGTGTCCCCATCCTTGTATCCCAACTGGTGTTTCCTATCCTGTCCCACGTCCCATCCCCATATGCCACTGGTGTTTCCCAGCCTATCCCATGCCCCCATCCCCCATGTCCCCATTCCTGTCCCACCCTCATGTCCCCATATCCCATTGCTTTTTCCCATCTGTGTCCCATGTCCTAGCCCCATGTCCCCATCCCTGTCCCACCCCGTGTCCCGTCCCCCTGTGCCCTCCGTGACGCCCCCTGTGCCGGCCCCGCAGGCAGGAGCAGGCGCGGCTGGACGCGGAGGAGCGGAGGAAGGAGCAGGAGCGATGGGTGAGCGGGAAGGGGGCAGGAATGGGAGTCTCAGGGGGGATCGAGGGGTCTGTCCTGGGAGACACGGGGGCTCCACCCCAGCAGGATCCAGGGCGTTCATCCCGGGGAGTCTGGGCTTCATCCCAGGGGGTTTCAGGGGGTCCATCCCGGGGGGACAATCCCAGGGGGTTCAGGGAGTTCTGGGTGTCTGTCCGGGAGGATCTGAAGGGGTTCATCCAGGGGATCAGGGGGAATCTGAAGGGATTCATTCCGGGGGATCCGGGGGGATCTGAAGGGGTTCATCCCGGGGGGGTTCAGTGGGATCTGAAGGGGTTCATTCCGGGGGATCCGGGGGGATCTGAAGGGGTTCATCCCGGGGGGGTTCATCCCGGCGGATCCGGGGGGATCTGAAGGGGTTCATTCCGGGGGATCCGGGGGGATCTGAAGGGATTCATTCCGGCGGATCCGGGGGAATCTGAAGGGATTCATTCCGGGGGATCTGGGGGTTCATCCCAGGGGGTGCAGGGGCTCCATCCTGCGGGATCGAGCGGGTCCATCCCAAGGATTCAGGAGATCTGTTGCAGGGGGATGCGGGATGGGGCTCTGACCTGGGGAGGTGTGAGGGCTCTACCCAGGGCACCCAGGGCTCCAATCCAAGGGATCCAGGCTCCATCCTGAGGGATCCTTGTTTCCCATCGCCGCCGTGTCCCGCAGGAGCAGCAGCAGCGGGAGCAGGAGGCGGCCGAGCGGGAGCGCGGGGGTCGCACCGGGCTCAGCGGGACGGCGGCCGTGAGTGTCGGGACCGGGTCCCTCCCTGCCCCCGGGGTCACAGGGGCACTGGGCCTGCCGTGGTGCCCCACGGTGCCCCGTGCCACCCCCGCTGACCCCCCGGTCCCGCAGGAAGCCGCCATCCTGGTCTCCCAGCGCACCCAGAACCCCCGGGAATTCTTCCGGCAGCGGGAGCGCTCGGGGTCCACGTCCACATCCCCCCTGGCCGGCGGCACCCCCGGTAGGAGCCATGGACGGCTTGGGGTGCACGGGGGGCTCTGGGGGTCCCTGCTGAGCTTTCGCCCCCGCCAGGTGCTCGCCGGCCCTTCCTGCGGTACCAGCGCAGCCTGACGGAATCCGCCTTCATCTTCCGCCGGCCGGAGCCCCTCCAGAGCCCCCCGCCCGGCGCCTCCAGGGGGGCACCGCCCCCCAGCCCCCGCCGGCCGCCGCCGCCTCTGCCCCCCGGCCCCGCGGGGACAGGGACACCCCAGAGTGCCACCAGCGGGACCCCCGCCAGCCCCATGGGGAGGGGCACCCCTCCCTCTGCCACTCTGGGGACGCCCCCCAGCCCAGCCCGAGCAGGGTCCCCTCATGCCACCAGTCCTGTGGGGACAGGGACCCCGCAATGTGCCACCAGCGGCACCCCCGTCACTCCTGTGGGGACAGGGACCCCACAATGTGGCACCGTGGGGACCCCCTCCAGCCCAGCCCGAGCAGGGTTCCCCCGTGCCACCAGCCCTGTGGGGACAGGGACCCCACAATGTGTCACCACCGAGACTCTCCACAGCCCCCTGGGGACAGGGACCCCTCCCTCTGCCACCCCAGGGAGCCCCCCCAGCCCTGTGGTGACGGCCACCCCCCAATGTGCCACCACTGGGACCCCCTCGAGCCCCATGGGAATGGGGACCCCTCCCTCCGCCACCCTGGGGACCCCCAATTTTGCCACCACCGGCTCAGGGTCCCCCCCTGCCATGTCTGGGCCCCCTCCCAGCCCCCCCCGGATGGGGGTCCCTTCTGTCCCCTCAGGGCCGGGGTCTTCTGAAAGCACTTCTGGGGTAGAGCCCCTCCCTCCTCCCAGCACTCCGGGCTTGGGGTCTCCCCCCAGCCCCCCCCGGGATGTGGAGGGGCCCCCCCCGGACAGTCCCCCCCTCCCCAGCCCCCCAGCATGGGAATCTCTGGGGCCGCTGCTCGAGGATGTCCCCAGCCCGCAGGAGGGGTCCCCAAAACCCCCGGCCGGGCCCCCCCTGCACTGCCCCGGCCCCCCCCGCCCGGTGCAGGACCCCCAGGATTTGGGGCGCAATGGAATCGGGGGGCACGAGTGGGGGAAGGGCTGGGAAGCCCCCTGGGAGCCGGGACCCCCCCCGGGGCAGGTACGGGGAGAGGCTGGGGGCGGTGGGGGGCTGGGGAAATGTGGGGGGCTGGGGAAATGTTGGGGGGCTGAGATGGGGGGCTGGGGAAATGTGGGGCTGGGGGTGAGGAGGGGCTGAGATGGGGTCTGGGGGCGATGGGGGGCGCGGGGGCTGCGGGGGCTGCAGGTTTTGGGGTTGGGGGAGCTCTGGCTGGGGTTCCGGGGGGGAACCCAGGAGCCTGGGGGATGTTCCGGGGGCTGGAGAGGGAGTGGGGTGGGGGGCGGGATGGGAGGTGGGGTGGGGTCCCCTGGTGGGTAGGGCGGGCCCAGCCGGCGCTGCCGAGACCCCTCAGGCCCCTCCCAATTTCCGCAGGGGGAGGAGCCCAGCGAGAGCCTCGTCCTGCACAAAGCCACGCCAGGTACCCCAAAACCCCCCCGGACACCCCCAAATTTACCCAACCCCCCCCATCTCACCCCCACTCTTCCCCCAGGCTTCGCGCTGCTGCTGGCCCGGGACGCCCCCCACCCACCGCTTTTGGGGGGCCCCAGCCCCCCCACCGAGGACGAGGACCTCTCCCCCCACGCTGTGTAATGGGGGGGAACAGCACCTCCTTTTGGGGGGGAGGGGTCCCCCCTATGGCACCACAGCACGCAGGATGGACACCCCCTCCCCCTCACCCCCCAGCACAGCCTCCACACCCCATTTGCACCCCAAAAAAGCATCTTGGGGAGGGGGCAGCACCCCATGACCCCCTCCCCCGCTGGTGGCAGCACAGAATGGGAGGGCACGGACACCCCCCCCAAACTCGGGCACAGGGACCCCCACGCCCCCCACCCCCCCAAAATCACTTACAGCAGCTGTTAAATAAATTTTAATGCAAATTATTAGTGAATATTATTAATTGGGGGGGCCTGCCGGGGGGGCTGTGTCTGTGTCCCCCCCCCGGGTTAGAGGTGAGGAAAGCAGAGCTGGGGGGGCTCTGTGTCCCCCCCGGGTTAGACCCTGAGCACCCACCCTGCGGTGGGGGGGGGTCCCCAGCACCCACCCTGTGATGGGGGGGGTCCCCAGCACCCACCCTTGTGGGGGGGGAAGAAAACCACCCCCCCCCTTTTTGGAGTTTAGCCCTGAGCCCCCCCCGGCATGGGGAGGGCAGAAATTCCAGTTTCTCCCCAAAAACAGAAGCAGGGAGCCCCCCACCCCCCTCAACCCCCCTGGGGGGTGGGGTCCATCCCCCCCTGTCCCCCCCTCCCCAAAAGTGCTGGGGGTCAGACCCGGGACTGGAGGGCTCTGGGGGTGTCGCGCTGGGGGGGCCCGGGGCTGCTGCTGCCGCTGCTGGAGGAGCTGGAGTGGGGGGGTTTTGGGGGGCCCCCCCGGCCTTTGAGGGTGCTGAGCCGGGCGTCCAGGGACAGGGTTCGGGGGCGGCCCCGGCGGGGGGGGCTGGGGCTGCGCAGGGGGGGCCCCTCGAAGAGCGAGAGCCACGGGGGGGGGCCCGGAGCGCGGGGAGCCGCCCCGTGCCCCGCCAGGATGTCGGTGACGGCCGCGATGTCATCCGAGGGGTCAATAGCTGGGGGGGGGGGGGAAAGGGGGGTCACGGGGGGGTACGGGCAGCCCCAGAATCCCCCCCCCCGCACCCCCGGCTGCTGTGAAAGCCCCCCCCCCCCAATACCCTGTGGGGGGGTTTGGGATCCCTTCCTGCCCCCCTCCCCCGGTCCCCACGGCCGTGCTGGGGGTGCTGTGGCAGCGGGGGGGGCTGTCCGGGGGTCCCCCCGTGTCCCCCCCGTCACCTGTCACTGTAGTAGGAGCTGAGCAGAGCCCGGATCTCGGCTGAGACATTCTCCTGCAGCAGCAGCCCCTCGGCCGGGGGGGGCCCGGGGGGGCCCGGCGGGGCTGGGGGCGCGGCAGGGGGGTGGCACAGCGGCGGGGGGGGTGGGACAGAAAGGGGGGGACAGAGGGGGGGCACAGAGAGGGGGGGCACAGAGAGGGGGGACAGCGAGAAGAGCAGCGTTAGGGAGCGAGCAGAGAGCAGAGAGGGGGAGACAGAGCAGAGCCCCCCCAGATAGCCCCCCCCGCCCCCCCCCAGCCCCACTCACCCGTCTGGTGGTAGAGGGAGCCCTGGGGGGGCAGCGGGGCCGGGGGGCGGCGTGGGGGGGGCTCCTCGATCCGCATCAGCTCCTCACAGCACTGCTTCCACTGGGCTGGGGACAACGGGGACAGGAACAATGGGGGGGGGCGTGGGACAGAGCCCCCCGGGATGCAGGGGGTCCGGGATGGGGGCTGCAGGGGGTGGGGGCTGCAGGGGTTCCCATTGGATGGGGTCAGCCTGGAGTGGGGGGCTGACAGGAATAGGGGTGCTCCCACTGGGTTGGGGGTCCTGGGGTGATGGGGCTCCCACAGGGATGGTCTGGGGTGGGGGTCTCCCAAGGGGTCTTGTCCCTTCCCATCTCTGTGCTACCCTTTTCTTGTTCCCACCCGTGTCACCATCCCCATCCCACTCCCTGACCACATCCCGTGCCCATCTTTGTCTCTGTCCTGTTCTCAGCCTTGTCCTTGTCCCCATTGCTTTGGAGTCCCACTGGGCTCGGGGTCCTGGGGTGATGGAGCACCCACAGGGATGGTTTGGGATCCTGACAGGGTGGGGGTCCCACAGGGATCAGGGGGTCCCACTAGGTTTGGAGTCCTTCAACAACGGGGATCCCACTGGGACAGGGTCCCACCAGCACAGAAGGTCCCACAGGGATGATGGGGATTCCCACAGGGATGTGGAGGGTGCCACAGGGCTGGGAGGGTCCCACAGGGAATGTGGAGAGTCCCACAGGGATTTGTGGGGTCCCACAGGGATGATGGTGTTGGGGGTCCCACAGGGCTGGGAGGGTCCCACAGGGATGATGGGGACTCCCACAGGGATGTGTGGGGTCCCACAGGGCTGGGAGGGTCCCACAGGGATGATGGGGACTCCCACAGGTCTGGGGGTGGTCCCGGGGGTCCCAGCTCACCCAGGTCGCAGAGGTGCTGCCCGAAGGCCTGCAGCCAGCGCTGTGCCTCGGCCGTGCTCTCGGCCAGCAGCGCGTGTGTCACCTCCTCCCCGCCCAGCCGGTTGGTGACGGCCACGCCGGGGGGCTGCCCCCGGCCCCCCGAGTCCACCGCCCGCACCCGCGTGTCCTGGGGTACCAGCAGGGCTGGGGAGGGCCCAAAGAGCCCAGAGACCCCCCAGAGACCCCACAGACACCAGAGATCCCAGGGACACCAGAGCTCCCCACAGCCCCCATAGACCTCAGAAACCCCACAGCCCCCAGAGACCCCAGAACACCCAAAACCCCGGAGCTCCCCATAAACCCCAAAGCTCCCATAAACCCCAGAACACCCCAGAGACCCCCACAATCCCCATAGACCCCAGAGCTCCTCAGAGACCCCAGAACACTCCAGAGCTCCCCATAGGTCCCAGAACACCCCAGAACAACCCAGAGACCCCAGAACACCCCATAGACCCCAGCACATCCCACAGACCCCAGAGCTCCCCACAGACCCCAGAACACCCCAGAGACTCCACAGCCCCCACAGACCCCAGAACACCCCATAAACCTCAAACCACCCTGACCCCTCACAGTCCCTTTCTCCCCGTACCCCCCACAGCTCCCTGTCCCCTCCATCCCCCATAACCCCATAGTCCCCACACTCCCCGTGCCCCCCTGAGCCCCCCAGCCCCCGGGTGTCCCCTGTGTGTCCCCTGTGTCCCCTGTGTACCTTGGTGACAGCGATGGTGAGGGTGGGCTCCTGCCCCGCCTCAGCCTCGCCGGCGCTGCCGTAGCAGAGCAGCCCCGGGCCCCGCAGGACACAGAACAGGGGGGCCCCGCCCGGCCCCTCGGCCCCTGGAGCCTGCCCCGAGAGGCCCAGAGCCGTCAGCACCCACGGGGGGCACCCCAGCACCAGTACCCCCATTCTGTGCCCACAGTGACACCCCAGCACCAGTGTCCCCCCTTCAGCACCCACAGGCGGCACATTCCCTATATCCCATTTTTCTATCCCATTTCTTGATCCCATTCCTAGATCCCATTTCCTATGTCCCTTTTCCGTATATCCCATTTCTCTCTATCCCATCTCTCTACCCCATTTCTCTATCCCATTCCTATGTCCCATTTCCCTATATCCCATTTCTCTATTCCATTTTTCTATCCCATCTCTCTATCCCATCACTATATCCCATTTTCCTATATCCCCTTTTCCTATATCCTATTTCTTTATCCCATCCCTATATCCCATTTCCTTATATCCCATTCTTCTATCCCATTTTTCTATTCCATCCCTATATCCCATTTCTCTACCCCATCCCTATATCCCATCTCAGTATATCCTATTCCTCTATCCCACCTCTATCCCATCCCTATATCCCATTTCCCTATACCCTATTCCTCTATCCCATCCCTATATTCTTTCCCTATGTCCCATTTCCCTATATTCAATTTCTCTATCCCATCTTTATCCCATCCCTATATCCCATTTCCCTATACCCTATTCCTCTATCCCATCCCTATATCCTATCCCTATGTCCCATTTCCCTATATCCCATTTCTCTATCCCATTTTTCTATCCCATTTCCCTATATCCCATTTATCCCATTCCCTCCCCTGCAGTTGCAGTGTCCCATCTATCATGGCAGTGTCAATAAACCCCACCCCCCATCCCATTCCTGATCCCATCCCTCTCTCCCATCCCTCTCTCGGACTCCCGGTGCCCCTCCCGGTGGCGCTCGCGGTGTTCCCGCTGTCGCTGACCTGCAGCCGCAATGTCCCTGTCGCCGCGGGGGTGTCCATGCAGCTGGGCCGGGCCGCCAGGCGGCAACACACGCGGCCATAGAGGGGCACCCAGCAGGGGCTCTGCTCTGGGGGGACACGGGGACAGGGGGGACATGGGGGGACACGGAGGGACCCACACACACCCCCAGCAGGGCTCTGCTCTGGGGGAACACGGGAGACACTGACCCCAAACCCCCCAGCAGGGCTCTGCTCTGCTTTGGGGGGACACGGGGACATGGGGGACATGGCGGGACATGGAGGGACCCCCAAACCCCAAAGGCTCCCAGACCGCCCCCCACCCTCGCTCCAGGACGCCCAGACTCCCCCATCCCCCAACGTACCAAGACCCCAAATCCACCCCCACCCTTCGGGACCCCAAAATCCCGGACCCCCCAACTACTCCCTGTCTGCTCCAGCCCCATTGCCCTGTTTTTGGGGTCCATGGGATGGGTGGGGAGTTTTGGGGTGTTATGGGGTGTTTTGGGGTGCCATGGGGTGGTTATAGTGTGGCCATGGATGTTACAGGCTATTATGGGGTGCTGTAGGGTGCCATGGGGTGTTTTGGGCTGTTACAGGGTATTTAGGGGTGCACTGGGCTGTTATGGGGTGATATGGGCTGTTTGGGGTGTTATGGGATAGCATGGGGTGTTTATGGGGTGTTATACGGTACCATGCCTTGTTTTGGGGTGCCCTGGGGTGTTTTGGGGTGGTTTTGGGTTGTTTGTGGGGTATTTAGGGGTGCCCCGGGCTGTTTGGGGGTGCTGTGACCCCACTGACCGTCAGCGGCGATGACGAGGTCATGAGTGCGGAAGCCATCGTGCACCTGGGCCAGGGACAGCGTGGTGTGGGCCAGCAGCTGGAACCGGGGACACCTGGGGACACGGGGGGGACAGGGAGATAATGGGGGGTCAGGGGGACATTGGGAGGTCAGGGGACACTGAGAGACAGGGGGGGACATGGGGAATATGGGGGGACCCAGAGCATCGGGGGACAAAGGGGGACATGGGGCACACAGGGGGCACAGGGGGACATAGGCAGCACACAGGGGGACATGAGGCACACAGCATGGGGGGACATGGGGCACACAGGGGGGATAAGGGGCACACAGAGGGCACAGGGGGCACACAGAGGGCACAGGGGGCACACAGGGGGGTCATGGGGCACAGGGGAGCACAGGGGTACATGTGACACACAGGTGACACACGTGTGACACACGGGGTACTCACGGCACGCCGGGCGGCGGCAGCAGCAGTGCCCCAGTGCCGCCGGTGCCCGGGGGGCTGGCGGGGCCCCCCTCCAGGGCAGCCCGTGCCCGGCGGCCCGAGGAGCGGCCCAGGGAGGTGCTGAGGCGCGATGCCAGCTTGCGGGGGGCACTGCCCTGCGCCCCCCCGCCGGGCAGCCCCGCGCTGTACAGCTCCAGCCGCAGCTCGAAATCCGGGCCCGCCTCCGGGCTGGGGACAGGGCACAGAGACACCGGGGTCAGTGCCAAGGGGAGCACAAGGGGGACAGTGCCAGCCCAGGGGTCAGTGCCAGCCAGGGACACCCCCAGGGCCACCCCGTGGGCTGTGGGGACACTGCAGGGACACTGCAGGAACAGGGAAGGGGGTTTGTGGGGCAGGGGTCCCTCCCTGGGTAGGCAGAGGAGGACAGGGGTCACCCCCAGAAGGAGCCAGAAGTCCCTAAAGGGGAATTTAGGGTCCCCTAGTGTGGGTACAGGAGAGGGGAGGGGTCCCCAAGCAGGGGGTTGGTGGTGGCAGGGGTCCCATGGGGGGTGGCAGTGGCCCTGGGGGGCTGTGGAGGTGATTGGGGGTCCCATAGAGAGGCCTCGGGGTCCCATGGGGGGACATGGGGGTGCCAGGGTCCCATAGAGGGTGTGGGGGTGTTGGGGGTCCCATGGGAGGGGTCAGGGGTCCCATTGGGGCATATTAGGATGGTCAGGGGTCCCATAGACAGGCTCAGGGGTCCCATGGGGGGATATGGGGGGGTGTCAAGGGTCCCATGGGAGGGGTCAGGGTCCTGGGGAGGGGTGTGGGGATGATCAGGGGTCTCTGGGGGGGATCAGGGGTCCCATGGGGGTGATCAGGGGTCCCACAGGGGGGTGTCAGGGTCCTGGGGAGGGGTGTGGGCATGATCAGGGGTCTCTGGGGAGGATCAGGGGTCCCATGGGGGTGATCAGGGGTCCCATAGGGGGGTGTCAGGGTCCTGGGGAGGGGTGTGGGGATGATCAGGGGTCTCTGGGGGGGATCAGGGGTCCCATGGAGGTGTATTGGGGTGTTCAGGGGTCCCATGGAGAGGCTCAGGGGTCCCATGGGGGTGTCAAGGGAGGTGCCAGGGTCCCCTAGGGGGTGTCACTGTCCCTGGAGGGATGTGGGGGTGGTCAGGGACCCCATAGAGAAGCTCAGGGGACCCATGGGGGTGCCCAGATCCCATAGGGGGGGTGCAAGGGTCCCACAGGGAAGTGATCAGGGGTCCCACAGGGGGGTGTCAGGGTCCTGGGGAGGGGTGTGGGGATGATCAGGAGTCCCATGGGGGCGTATTTGGGTGATCTGGGGTCCCCTAGTGGGTGTCAGGGTCCTGGGGAGGAGTGTGGGGGTCCTGTGGGTCCCATAGTGAGGTGTCAGGGTCCCGGGGAGGAGTGTAGGGGTCCCGTGGGTCCCATAGGGAGGTGCCAGGGTCCCGGGGAGGGGTGTGGGGGTGCCGGGGGTCCCTTTCCCCCCCTCACAAGAGCACGGCTCCCTCGAAGCAGATGTCGGTCAGGGTCCTGTCCACCAGCACCGTGGGGGTGTCGTAGATCTCAGCCCCCACCTGCAGCAGCAGGAACACGGCACAGCGGTGCAGCTCTGGGGGGCACGGGGGGTCAGGGGGTCACGGGGGGCTCCCCGGGGGCAAGGGGCGACCCCGACACCCCAACACTCACCCCCCTTGTTCCTGAAGTACTCCGTGTCCTTCCACATCAGCGGGATGCGCAAATCTGGGGGAGGGGAGGGAGGGGAGGGCAGGAGCGGGGTGAGACCCCCTGAGACACCCCCAAACCCCCCAGCGCAAATGCAGCCGGTGCCGCAGGGGGGGCAGGCAGAGAGGATGGGGTTCCCCCTCCCCAGAACCCCCCCAGAACCCCTCCGTACCTGAGATGCAGACGGTGCCCCGGCACGGCACCCGCTCCGCCCCGGGCCCGCCCTCCGAGGGGCTGCGGGGGACGGGAGGGCTCAGCAAAGCTCCCCCCACATTTTGGGGGGCTCCCCTCCCAGGTTTGGGGGGTCCCCTGCCAACACACCTCCCCCACTGTGTGCCCCTCTGCATTTCCCCGCTGCCCACAAATTTCGGGGTGTCCCTCACTGCCACAACCACCCCCCAAGGGTCTCCCATCCCACCCCTGGGTTTTGGGGTGTCCCTCACTGCCGTGTCCCCCCAGGTTTTGGGGTGTTCCTCACTGCCGTGTCCCCCATGTCCCCCCAAGCTTTGGGGTGTCCCTCACTGCCGTGTCCCCCCAGGTTTTGGGGTGTCCCTCACTGCCGTGTCCGCCATGTCCCCCTAGGTTTTGGGGTGTCCCTCACTGCCCTGTCCCCCATGCCCCCCCAGGTTTTGGGGTGCCCCTCACTGCCGTGTCCCCCATGTCCCCCCAGGTTTTGGGGTGTCCCTCACTGCAGTGCCCCCCATGTCCCCCCAGATTTTGAGGTGTCCCCCACCACCGCAGCCCCCATGGAGTCCCCAAACCCCCTCCCTAACTTTTGGGGACCCCCCCCCCCTTTGGTCTTCCAGGATTCCCCTGTGGGGTTCTCCCTTCCCCCTCCCCTTCGGGGGTCCCTCAGGGTGCCCTCCCCACCTCGGGGCCTGCCCTGGGGTACCCAACTCCCTCCGCGCTCATTTTTGGGGTGCCTCACCGCCGGGCCCCCCTCAGCCGGGCCTCCTGGCGCCGCTGCAGCTCCCCCCCGGCCGCCACCACCCTGGCCTCGCACAGCACCAGCGTCTTGGTGGTCTCCAGCGCCTGCTCGGGCCGGCTGCAGGCGGGGAGGAGCCGCCGGGCGCCCTCCCTGACCCGCAGGGCCCGCTCCAGGGCCCGCTGCAGCTCCGGCTCCTGGGGATGGAACACTGGGGTCAGGGGCACCCCAAAAATTCATCCCTGACCCACAGTGACCGCTCCAGGGCCCGCTGCAGCTCCGGCTCCTGGCAAAGGAACACTGGGGGTCAGGGGCACCCCAAAACCCTTCCCCTACCCACAGCACCCTCAGTGAATGCTCCAGGGCCCGCTGCACCTCCGGCTCCTGGGGATGGAACACTGGGGGGTCAGGGGCACACCAAAATCCCTCCCTGACCCACAGTGACAGCTCCAGGGCCTGCTGCAGCCCCGGCTCCTGGCAAAGGAACATTGGGGAGTCAGGGCGTCCCCAAAATCCTTCCCAGACCCACAGAGCCTGCTGCAAATCTGGGTCCGGGCAATGGAACATTTGAGGGGTCAGGGGCACCGCAAAACCCTTCTCAGACCCACAGTGACTGCTACAGGGTCTGCTGCAGCTCCAGCTCCTGGGGATGGAACACTGAGGGTCAGGGGGTCCCCAAAATCCCTCCCTGACCCACAGTGACTGCTCCAGGACCTGCTGCAGGGCCCGCTGCAGCTCCGGCTCCTGGGGATGGAACATTGGGGGTCAGGGGATCCCCAAAATCCCTCCCTGACCCACAGGGCCCGCTCCAGGGCCCGCTGCAGCTCCGGCTTCTGGGAAAGGAACATTGGGGGTCAAAGGCACCCCAAAACCCCTCCCTGACCCACAGAACCCGCTGCAAATCTGGGTCCTGGCAATGGAACATTTGGGGGGTCAGGGGCACCCCAAAACCCCTCTCAAACCCACAGTGACAGCTAGAGGGCCCACTGCAGCCCCGGCTCCTGGCAAAGGAACACTGGGGGTCAGGGGGTCCCCAAAATCCCTCTCAGACCCACAGTGACCACTCCAGGGCCCGCTGCAGCTCCGGCTCCTGGCAAAGGAACATTGGGGAGTCAGGGGGTCCCCAAAACCCTTCTCAGACCCACAGTGACCACTCCAGGGCCCGCTGCAGCTCTGGCTTCTGGGAAAGGAACATTGGGGGTCAAAGGCACCCCAAAATCCCTCCCTGACCCGCAGTAACAGCTCCAGGGCCCGCTGCAGCTCCGGCTCCTGGGGATGGAACACTGGGGGTCAGGGGCACCCCAAAACCCCTCCCTGACTTGCAGGGCCTGCTCCAGGGCCCGCTGCAGCCCCGGCTCCTGGCAATGACACATTTGGGGGGTCAGGGGCACCTCAAAACCCTTCTCAGACCCACAGAGCCCGCTGTAACTCCGGCTCCTGAGAATGGAACATTTGGGGGGTCAGGGGGACCCCAAAACCCTTCCCCTACCCACAGCACCCACAGTGAATGCTCTAGAGCCTGCTGCAGCTCCAGCTGCTGGGAATGGCACATTTGGGGGGTCAGGGGGACCCGAAAATCCCTCTTAACACCCATGGCAAACACTGCAGCTCTGGCTGCTAGGAATGAGGCACATTTGGGGGTCAGGGGGACCCCAAAAACCCTCTCAGACCCACAGAACCCGCTGCAAATCTGGGTCCTGGCAATGGCACATTTGGGGTGTCAGGGGCACCCTAAAATCCCTCTCAGACCCACAGTGACCGCTCCAGAGCCTGCTGCAGCTCTGGGTCCTGGGAACGGAATACTGGGGGGTCAGGGGTTCCCCAAAATGCCTCCCCAACCCCACAGCACCCTCAGTGAACGCTCCAGGGCCTGCTGCAACTCTGGCTGCTGGGAATGAGGTACATTGGGGAGTCAGGGACACCCCAAAAACCTTCCCATACCCACAGAGCCTGCTGCAGTTCTGGCTGCTGGGGACGAAGCCCTGGGGGTTCAGGAGCACCCCAAAACCCTTCCCACACCCCAAAACCCTTCCCACGCCCACAGCACCGGCTCCAGGGCCTGCTGCAATTCCAGCTCCTGGGAATGGCACATTTGGGGGGTCAGGGGCACCCTAAAATCCCTCTCAGACCTACAGCGACCGCTCCAGAGCCTGCTGCAGCCCCAGCTCCTGGGAACAGAACATTGGGGGGTCAGGGTTTCCCCAAAATGCCTCCCCAAACCCACAGCACCCTCCATGAATGCTCCAGGGCCCACTGAAGCTCTGGCTGCTGGGGATGGAACATTGGAGGGTCAGGGGCACCCCAAAATCCCTCCCATACCCACAGAGCCCGCTGCAGCTCTGGGTCCTGGGAACGGAACATTGGGGGGTCAGGGGGTCCCCAAAATGCCTCCCCAAACCCACAGCACCCTCAGTGAACCCTCCAGAACCTACTGCAGCTCTGGCTCCTGACAGTAGCACATCTGGGGGTCAGGGGCACCCCAAAACCTTTCCCATACCCACAGAGCCTGCTGCAGCTCTGGCTACTGGCAATGGAACATTTGGGGGGTCAGAGGGTCCCCAAAACCCTTCCCACACCCCAAAACCCTTCCTCCAGCACCCACTGCAGCTCTGGCTCCTGGGAACAGCACATCTGGGGGTCAGGGGGACCCCAAAACCCTTCCCACAACACCAGGTCCTGCTGCAGGGCCCACTGCAGCTCTGGGTCCCAGCAACGGCACATTTGGGGGGCAGGGGGACCCCAAAACCCCTCTGCACCCACAGCACCCACTCCAGGGCCTGCTGGAGCTCTGGCTCCTGGCAATGGGCACATTTGGGGGGTCAGGGGGACCCCAAAATCTCCTCTGCACCTGCAGTGACCACTACAGAGCCTGCTGCAGCTCCAGCTCCTGGCAATGGAACATTTTGGGGGTCAGGGGGACCCCAAAACCCTTCTCAGACCCACAGCACCCACTGCAGCTCTGGCTCCTGGCAATGGCGAATTTATGGGGTCAGGGGGACCCTAAAACCCTTCCCACACCCACAGCACCGACTGCAGCTTAAATGGCAATGGCAAATTCAGGGGGTCCCCAAAACCATCCATCATGCACTCCACAGATTTACCAGGCACCCCACAAATTATTGCTGCACCCCACAGGTTTACCAGGCTCCCCACAAATTATTGCTGCACCCCATGGGGGAGCCATGCACCCCACAAACACACCGTGCACCCCATAAGGGCAGCACGTGCCCCACAGATCCATCGTGCACCCCACTAGGGAGCTGTGCACCCCAAAAGCAGGGCATGCACCCCACAAACTCATGCAGCTCCCCCTAGGGGAACCACGCACCTCACAGATCCATCCTGCACCCCAAAAACTCATCGTGCACCCCACAGACCCCTCCTGCACCCCACAGATCCATCCTGCACCCCACAAACCCCCCCAGATTCACCAAACACCCCCAAATTTCCCAGCACACCCCCTCCCCCACCGACCACCCTCCGCCCCCCCAAGTCCTTCCCGGTACCTCCGGCTCGTCCATCCCGATCCCGATCCCGATCCCGATCCCGCCCATGTCCCCCCCTCCAGTGACGTCATCACCTATAAATAACCCCCCGCTGCGAACAGGGGGGGACGGGAGCCCCCCCCCAAAATCGCCCCTCTCGTGATTTCGGGGGGCTCCTCAAGGGGTGAATCCCTTTGGGATGAGGAGCCCGTTCCACCTTCCCGGCCCCCCCAACCCCCCCCGCGGGGAACTCGGGATCCGGGGGCTCCGGGGGGGTCTCGGGGGATCCCGGATTTGGATTTGGGGAGGGGGGGGGGGGGGTCTCCCCAAAATTCGCACCTGGATGCTGGCGGCGATCTGGCGGATGTAGAGCATGTTGAGATCCTCCAGGATCCGCAGCCGGCGGCCCCCCCCCACCTCCATCGGGACCCCCGGGACCCCCCCAGCTATTTTGGGGGGTTCCCCCAAAGCCCCCCAAGGGGGTCCCGCCGCATCCAGCGCTGGGGTGCAGTGGGGGCCACCCCCCACTCTACCGAGGTGGCTGCGGGGGAGAAAATGGGCTTTTGATGGCGCCCCCCCCTCCACTCCCGGGAATTTGGGGGGGGTCCCCCACGTGTTTGGGCCCCTCCCTGGAATTTAGGGGGAGCTTGGGCCCTTCCCTGGAATTTGGGGGGGCTCCCGCGTTGTTTGGCCGCCCCCCCGGCAGGGAACAAGGGGGGGACTGTGCGGGAAAGGGCAGCGGGGGCGGCGGGGAGGGGGCGGGGACGGGTTTGGGGGACAGGGAGGGGAGGAGGAATTTGGGGGGCGAGAGGGGGAAGATTTGGGGTGAGGGGAGAGGGGAATGGGGGGTGGGGGAGGGAAGAGATGGGGGCCAGGGTTTGGGGGGCAGGCAGCGGGATAAGGGGTCAGGAAAGGGGGGCAGGGGACAAAGAGGGGGGACAGGGATGGGATGAGAGGTGCACGAATGGGGTGCAGAGATTGGGTGCAGGGTTTGGGGTGCAGGAATGGGGTGCAGGGTTTTGGGGTGCAGGAATGGGGTGCAAGGTTTTGGGGACGGGATGGGGCAGGGTTTGGGGTGCAGGGATTGGAGTGCAGGGTTTTGGGGAGCAGGGATTGGGCTGCAGGGTTTGGGGTGCAAGATTTGGGGTGCAGGGCACAAGAAAAGAGGTGGAGAAAATGGGGTGCAGGAGACAAGATGGAGTGTGAGGATGGGAAAAGGGGGGCAGGGTTTTGGGGCCAGGACAGGGATTTGGGGGAGCAGGAGAGGGTGCAGGGGAATAGATGGGGTGTAGGATTTGGGGTGCAGCGAGGGGATGAGGGGTGCGGGGGAGGGGAAACCGGCTGCGGGGTGGGGAGGGGGTGCAGAGGAAGCGGTTCCAGGGTTTGGGGTGCGGGGGACAAGACGGGGTGCAGGGTTTGGGGTTCAGGGTTTGGGGTGCAGGCACAGGACGGGGTGCAAGGTTCGCGGTGCGGGGGCGGAACGAGGCGTGCGGAGTTTGGGGGTGCCGAGGACGGGAAGAAGGGTGCGGGGAGGGGGCGACACCGTGCCCGGGGGTGCGGAACGGGGCTCGGGGAACGGCACCGGAGGAGGGGGTGGGGGAGGCGTGGGAGGAGCAGATGGGGTCCCGTGCGGGGGAGGCGGGGAACGGAGTCCCGGTAGGGACGGACACCGGGACCCCTTCTCCCCCCACCCCCCGTTCAGCGCTGCCCCCCGTTCCCGGTACCTCCGGCCGCTCCCGCTCCGCAGCGATCGCGCACAGGAAGCGGCGGCCGCCCCCGCCCCATGTCCCGCCCCGTGTCCCCCGTTGCCCGTGTCCCCCCCTCCCTTCTCCCAGGAGCCGCCTCCGTGTCCCCCCCGCCCCCCCCCGCGGGGCTCCGGGACACCGGGAACGGGCGGGGGGCGCCCCCTGCTGGGGGAAATCCGCGGTGCGGGGGGGACCGAGACCCCCCCCGGGGGCACCGCGACCGCCCCGAGCGAACCGGAGCCCCCGTGCGGAGCCGGTACCGGGGGACTGGGACACCCCGCAGGCACCGAACACCCCCCCGAGTGAACCGAGACTCCTCCGGATGCACCGGGAGCTCCCCAGAGAGCACCGGGATGCCCCCGAATGCCCCGGGACGATCCCCAACTGCACCGAGACCGCTCAGAGGGCCCCCCAGACACCCCCGAGCGAACCGGGAGCCGCCCAAGTGAACCCGGACCGGCCAGGTGCCGTTGGCGCTGAAAGACGGAGACGCCCCTGTACGCACCGGGACCCCCCAAGCGCACCAGGAGCCCTCAAAATGCACCGGATCCACCACAGGATGCACCGACCCCTCCTCTAAATTCACCGGGACCCCCGAGTGTGGGTGTACCGGGTGAACCGGCACCCCGCCAGCACACCCGGACCCCTCAGCGGGGAGCTGGGACCGGGGGAAACGGAACCCCCGAGTGCACCGAGACCCCCTCCGCGCTCACCGGGAACCCCAGAGCGCAGGGACTGGGTGAACTGGGACCCCCTGTATCCACCGAGACCCCTCCCGGCACCGGGACCCCCAAGCGCAGCTGGTTTGTCGTGAACCGGGACCCCACAGACCCACCGGGACCCCCCAAATTCCCCGTGTGCCACGGTCCCGGCGCCGCCGCCGCCACGTGCGGGACGCCCCGATCCTCCTGTCCCCTCCCCGACCCCCCGGTCCCTCCCAGTCTCTCCAGTCCTCCCAGTTCCCCCCTCCCTGTCGGTTGCCGGGGGCGCGGGCGCTTCCCGCTGTACCGGATCCCACCGGAATTCCCGGCTGGGCCGGGGCAGTGGGACCGGACCGGCCGGGGGTGCCCCGGGGGACAGGGAGCGGCCGTGACCGCCCCCGTGGCCTCGTGCCCGGGCTGCTCCCGCTGCTCCCGGGGCTCCCGGTGCTCCTGGGGCTCCCGGTGCTCCCGGGGCTCCCGGGGCTCCCGGTGCTCTCGGGGGTCCCGCTGCTCCCGGTGCTCCCGGTGCTCCCGGGGCTCGCGGTGCTCTCGGGACTCCCGTTGCTCCCGGGGCTCCCGGTGCTCCCGTACCTGCGGGTCCGGGGCCGGGGGGCAGCAGCGGCCCCGGCGCAGCTCCATGTCCAGCGCTGACCCCTCCGCCACCGTGGCGCGGCTTCGCTCGTCCCGCCGGAACATGCCCGGCGCTCCCGGGGGTCCCGGAGGGTCCCGGCGGGTCCGGAGGGTCCGAAGGGTTCTGGAAAGTCCCGGGGGTCTTAGGGGATCCCGGGGCTCGGAGCCTTCCGAGGGATCCCGGGGAGTGCCGGAGCCCCCGTGAGCCGGAGATGTGCGGTGGGTCCCGGTGTTCCCGGTGCTCCCGGTACTCTGGAGCCTTCCCGGTGCCCGGAGCTTTCCGGGGCTTCCCGAGCCCGCGGCAATCCCGGCGTTCTGAGGGTGCCGGTGCTCCGGGAGGGGGTCCCGGTGTCCGGTGGGGAACACCGGGATGGAGATGCCGGGGACGCCTCTCGGGGCCCCGCTCAGCCCCGGGATGCCGCGGGGGGCGGAGCGGGCGGCGATCGGTGCCGGCGGCTCCTGGCACGGCGAGACAATGGCCCGGGGACACGGGGGGGACAATGGCCCGGGGGGGCCCGTGTGACATCTGTGCCCCTGTGACATCGCTGGGCGTGCCACACCGGGGCTGTCACACGAATGTCCCCGCGGGGAATCCCAAAATCCCGCAGCGGGAGGGAGGGAAGGACCCTCTGGGGAGGTGGCGGTGCCACCGGCAGAGGTGACACACGGCAGGGTGACCCGTGCCGGGGATTGTCCCCTCCGTGGGACGGGGTTTGCTTCGTGTGGAGGGGTGGGATCCGCGCTCAGATGGGAGATTTGGGGGAATATTGGAGATATTTGGGTCGGTGTTGGAGGGGCTTGGTGTGAATATTTGGGATGTTTGGGTGGGTATTTGAGAGGTTTTTGTGGATATTTGGGATTTTTGTGCGGATTGATGAAGTCAAAACTCCCTGTCCTGCCCCAGACATCATTCTGACACCGTGGGAAGAGAATTTTTTGGGGGATTTTTGTGTGGATGGATGGAATCCGCTCTCAGATGAGAGATTTTTGTGAATATTTGGGTGGGTATCTGAGGGTTTTGTGCGGATATTTGGGATATTTGGGTGGGTATTTGAGTGTGATTTGAGGGTTTTTGCGTGGATTTATGAAGTCAAAACTCCTCATCCTGCCCTGGGTGCCATCCTGGCATTCCAGGGAGAGATTTTTTGGGGATTTTGTGTGATGGATGCGATCCACTCTCAGACAAGAGATTTTTGTGAATATTTGAGGTATCTGGGAGGGAATTTGAGGGTTTTTTTGGATATTTGGGTGGGTATTTGAGGGGTTTGTGTGGATATCTGGGATATTTTGTGTGAGTACTTGAGGGGTTTATGTGATTATATCAAGTATTTGAGAGCTTTTTGTGGATATTTGTGTGGATTGATGAAGTAAAAACTCCTCGTGCTGACCGGGGCACCATCCTGATGCCCAGAGGAGGGATTTTTTTGGGGCTGGATGTGGATTTTGTGGGATGGATGGAATCCACTCTCAGATGGGAGATTTGAGTGAATATTTGTGTGGGTATTTGAGGTTTTTTTTGTGGATATTTGAGATATTTGGGTGGGTATTTGAGAGTTTTTTGTGGATATTTGAGATATTTGGGGGTATCTGAAGGTTCTGTGTGGATATTTGGGCGGGTACTTGAGGGGTTTGTGTGGATATTTAGGATATTTGGGCGGGTATTTGAGGGGTTTGTGTGGATTTTTGGGATATTTGTGTGGATTGATGAAGTCAAAGTTCCTCATCCCGCCCTGATCGCACCTGAGACACACCTGCCCGGCCGGCCCAAAAGCACTCGCGGCACCGGTTTCCCCCCGGGACGACGCACAATGTGCCCATTTCAAAGATGGCGGCGGTAGCGTCACCCGCCCCGCATAACAGGCGGGGGCCAGTCCGGGCGGAAGTGAGTTTGGGCGGAAGTGAGTCCGTCCCGAATTGGGTCCCCCGCGGGCGGATGCGCAGGGCCTGGCGGCGCGGCGCGATGGAGGCCGGCGGCCACGGTGAGAGGGCGCGGGGCCGGGCAGAGCCGGGGGAGGGCTGCGGGATCGCTGCCCGGCGGGACAGAGCCCGCGGAGAGCCCTCGCTGACCCCGTGTTCCCCCTCACAGGGCAGGAGGCCGAGGCGGGCGGCCATGGCGGCCACAAGAAGAAGCACAAGAAGCACAAGAAAAAGCACAAGAAACGGCACCACCACGAGGCGGGGCCGTCCCCGGGGCCCGAACCCCCTCGGCAGCCGCGGCTGCGGCTTCGGATTAAGCTGGGAGGGCAGATCCTGGGCACCAAGAGGTGAGGAGGGAGCTGGGGGCAGGGCCTGGGCACCAAAATGGGGGAGGAAGAGGAGGAGGAGGAGGGGGGAGGCAGGGCCGGGCACGTTCCGTGTGTCCCCCCAAACTCCTCTCTGTTCCCCTGCAGTGTCCCCACGTTCACGGTGGTCCCTGAAGGGACGCACTCGCCGTCCCCGCTGCTGGCAGGGGACGAGGAGGAGCCCAGCGTCCCCATCGAGCAGTACCGGGCATGGCTGGGTGAGCGGCGGGAGGGCAGGGCGGGAAATGGGGGGCTCAGAGGGAGGGCTGGGTGGGCAGGGGGGAAATGGGGGGCTCAGAGGGAGGGCTGGGTGGGCAGGGGGGAAAATGGGGGGGCTCAGAGGGAGGGCTGGGTGGGCAGGGGGGAAATGGGGGGCTCAGAGTGAGGGCTGGGTAGGCAGGGGGTGCTCTGGGGGGGCTCAGAGGGAGGGCTGGGTAGGCAGGGGGTGCTCTGGACCCCCCAGAGCAGTGTGACCCCCCTCCCCCTGTGGCTGCTGCCATCAGATGAGGACAGCAACCTGGCCCCCTCACCACTGCCTGAGCTGGACCCCGAGAGCTGCTTCCCTGCCCGTGAGGAGGGTGAGGAGGAGGAGGAGGAAGAGGAGGAGGAAGAGGAGGAGGAGGAGCGGCGCTGGCTGGCGGCCCTCGAGAGGGGGGAGCTGGATGACAATGGCGACATCAAGAGGGAGGTGGACGAGTCCCTCCTGACAGCCCGGCAGGTCAGGGGGGCTGGGGAGGGGCTGGGGATGCTCAGGGAGCTCCAGACCCAGAGGGGAGCTGGGCTGAGGAGGGATTGGGGAGCCTCATAACCCCTGAGGCATGACTGGGGCGATGTGGAAGGGATGCAGGAAGCCCAGAACTGCTGTGGGGCTGAGCTGGAACCCTCGGGGAGTGACTGAGGGGATCTGGAAAGGCTGCAGGGCAGGGCTGGGGATGCTCAGGGAGCTCCAGACCCAGAGGGCAGCTGGGCTGAGGAGGGGGTGGGGACCCTCATAACCGCTGGGGCATGGCTGGGGGGGGGCTGGGGACGGGCT
Source organism: Fringilla coelebs (assembly GCF_963513975.1). NCBI lineage: Eukaryota > Metazoa > Chordata > Aves > Passeriformes > Fringillidae > Fringilla > Fringilla coelebs. Next base: position 2,126,822 of record NC_140032.1, read on the forward strand.
GGGGATGCTCAGGGAGCTCCAGACCCAGAGGGGAGCTGGGCTGAGGAGGGATTGGGGGGCCTCATGGCCCCTGGGGTATGACTGAGGGAGCCTGGAAGGGATGCAGGGCAGGGCTGGAGGGGCCTCATAGTCCCTGGGGCATGACTGGGAGGATCTGGAAGGGCTGCAGGAAGCCCGGAAGTGCTTTGTGTGGATATTTGGGATCGATGGAGCCGGTCAAGGGGGGCTGAGCTGGAACTGGGGGTACTCCCGGCCCCCCCAGAGCCGCTCTGACGCCCCGGCTGGCCCCGCAGCGCGCGCTGCTGCACAAGCAGCAGAGCCAGCCCCTGCTGCAGCTGCCCATGGGCGCCAAGGCCAAGGAGGTGACGGAGGAGATGCGGGAGAAGCGCGAGGAGCGGGCGCGGCGCCGGCGGCTGCAGGCGGCCCGCAAGGCCGAGGAGAGCAAGAACCAGACCATCGAGCGCCTGACGCGCACGCACAAGGCCAAGGTGAGGGCCCTGCGCGAGCGCCGCGCCCGCCCCGCGCCCTGCCCCGTCGTTCACTACCGCAGCGCCGCCGACGGCGTCACCGTGTCCTTCCCCGGGGGGTTCCCGCTGCCGCTGCCCGCCGCCGCCGCGCCGCCCGCGCCGCCCGCCCAGCCCTGCGCCGTGCCCGGTTGCACCAACGCCAAGCGCTACAGCTGCGCCCGCACCGGGCGGCCCCTCTGCAGCCTGGGCTGCTACCGGCGCAACCTGCAGCTGCTGCAGAGCGCGGGATGAGCGCGCCGAGCGGGGTACGGGACCTCACTGAGGGGCTACGGACACGCACCACGGGGCTACGGATCCTCTGCGGGGGGCTGTGGATCCTCCCTGGGAGCTACAGACCCTCCCTGGGGGGCTGTGGACCCTCTGAGGGGAGCTATGGACCCTCACCGGGGGGCTACAGATCCTCTCTGGAGGCTACAGACCCTCTGTGGGGTCTATGGGCCCTCCCCGGGAGCCTGTGGATCCTCTGCGGATGCTTTGCCGTGGATACAAAGGGCCAGATCACCCGGCCATATGGAGTTCCTGGATTGTCCACATGGACACAGAGGGCTGGAAGAGGAACCTGTGGGTCTCTACTGTGGGGAGGTCCAGACCTTCCACGTGGAGCCAGAACAAGGAGCTTCAAAGCGTCTGTGTCTGCTGTGGATACAGAGGCACTGGCCGTGCCACCTGGAGAGCTGCAGTTCCTCATGGACAGCTGGAGCTCCTCCAAACAGATGTGGACACCTGGGATGTGGAGCTCCAGAGGGCTCCAGGCTCTCCACCATGGACACTGAGGGTTGGGGACCCCAGCAGGGACGGAGGGTGGTTTTGAGATGGGTCCTGGTGTGGCAGAGCTGATTAAAGGCTGTTGTTAAAGGAGCCATGTGTGGGTCTGTTGGGATGGGAGGCAGCCCGACCCCCAGGAGCGCTGTGGTACAGTCCGACACCCCCCAGGAGCGCTGTGGTACAGTCTGACACCCCCAGGCTGTGGAACCGCCCAACTCCCCCCACCCCGGTGTGTTATGGTCTGTCCCGGGTGGACGGGGCGCTCCCCGGCAGCGCCCATTGGCTGCGGCCCTGCCCATCGGAGAGTGGCGACGCTGATTGGTCAGACTCTTTGCCAATCGGACGGTCGGAGTGCTGCTTGCTCGCTAATTGGCCGCGCTGTGCCGAGTGCCCGCCTCAGGGCGGGCCGGGAGGCTGCGCCCTCCGTCGAGCTCAAGGCTGGGTCGCCATTGGTGAGCACTGCTGTCAGTCACAGGCTGAGGGCGGTGCTCCGTCCCCAGTTGGCCCCTACAGCCGCCATTCATGGCGGGGGCGGGGCTCGGCTTCTTTGTCTCTGTTGTTGGGCGTGAGACTCAGGCAGACGGCGAGCGATTGGCTGCAACCGGGCGGCGGCGGCGGCGCCGATTGGCGGTCGGCTGCAGAGCGTCCGCTGATTGGCCGACGGTGGCCGCGGGGGCGGGATTTCGGGCCGGGCGTGATGGCGGCGGCGACGGCCCCGGCCCGGGCGGCGGCGGCCGCGGGGGCCGCGATGGCGGCGGCGGCGGCGGCAGCCACGGGGCGGCGGCGGCTGCTGCGGGCGGTGGGGGCCGCGGCCGGGCGGGCGCGGGGCCGCGGCGGGCTTTAGGCGGCGGCGCCATGGAGCGGCCCGGGAGTGCTGAGGGGGCCTGGGCCGCGCTGCTGGGCCGGCAGCACCCGCAGGTACCGGGCGGGCCGGGGCTGGGGGGGCCGCGCGCGGGGCTGCGGTGACGGTGCGGCCGTGCCCGCAGGCCCGGGAGTTCTGCCCGGGGGTGAACAACCGGCCCTACGTGTGCGAGACCGGGCACTGCTGCGGGGAGAGCGGCTGCTGCACCTACTACTACGAGCTGTGGTGTGAGTGCGGGGGGAGAACGGACGGGAACGGGGACTCCGGGCGGGCTGATGGCCTCGGGAGGAGCCGGGACTCCGGGGAGGTCAGGGGCTGTGTCGGGGCTGAGGGCTCCGGAAGAGCTGGGGGCGTCTGAGGGTTCTGGGAGGTTCTGGGGGACCCCCCGTGGGAACGGGGGTTCCGTGTGAAGGTGACCGCCCCGCTCGCGGCCCCGTTCCCGCAGGGTTCTGGCTGCTCTGGACCATCCTGATCCTGCTGAGCTGCTGCTGCGCCTTCCGGCACCGCCGGGCCAAGCTGCGCCTACAGCAGCAGCAGCGGCAGCGTGAGATCAACCTCATCGCCTACCACGGTGCCTGCCACTACCCGCCCTCCTCGGGGGACCTCCGTGAGTGAGGGGCTGCTGAATTTCCCCCGTACCCCCAATCCCAGCCCCTGACAGCATCAGCCCTCTCCATGGGAACCTCAGTGAATTGGGACCCCCAGCCCACCATACCCCACCATATTCATGGGAGATCAGTGAGTCAGGACCCCCTGTGCCACCCTGTGCCCATGGATCCCCTTGTACATCCCCAGCCTTGCCCCGTGCCAAGCTGTGCCGTCCATCTCCATCCCCACGGGGCCGTTTCCCGGTGCCAGTCCGTGTCCCGGGTGTCCCCCTGACCCCGCCTCTTCCCCCCCAGGGCTGCTGGCCTCCTTCAAGCTCCCGGCGTACGAGGAGGTGGCGCAGCGCCCCGGGACGCCGCCGCCGCCCTACAGCCCTGGGAGCCCCTCGCTGTCCCCCGGCTCCTCCGGGGGCTGCAGCTCCTGCTCCTGCGGCTGCTCCTGCGCCTCCTCCCCCAGCAGCTCCTCGCTCTCGGCGCCGGGCACTGACGAGACGGACCCGGAGCCGGGCCCGGGCACGGGGGGCGGCAGCACCGGCCGTGACTACGGCTCCAGCAGTACCGGCACCGGTGCCAGCTGGGACCTGCCTCTGCCCGAGGAGCCGCTGGCCCTTGGGGGCCCCCCAAAACAAGTGCCCCCGGACTTCTGTGAGGCCGAGGGCCACCCCTGCTCCAACACCGAGGGGGGTGAGGATGGGGGGAGCAGAGCTGTGCCAGGGGGATGCCCCGGGCGGCACCGGCGGCTCACGGGGGATTCGGGCATTGAGGTGGGCAGGGGCCTAGAGGAGGAGGAGGGAGAGCCTGAGGGCTGTGGGGGAGCAGGGGGTGGTGGGGGGCCTGGTTCACCCGTGCTGCCTGTCTGAGCCTCCCCACAGGACCCCCAGCTGTAGTCTGGACTCATCATGGAGCCCCTGGGGGCCCCTCGCCCCGACTGACACCCACTTTGCAGTCTGGTGGGGTCCTGCTGGAGCCCCCTCCCCTCCAAACTGCTCCTGGGGCCTCCCCTGTGATCCCAGTGCTGCTGCCCGGGGCGGGGCCCCATCGTCCGGGGGTGCCTGAGGCCATGGGGGTGGGAGGTCCCGGCGCGTTCTCTCACCATTAAAGAGATGTGGAAGTACCGTCGACCCTTGTGGTGGGTGCACTGGGCTGGGTGGTGACCCCTGACTCCACAGGAAGGGGCAAAACATCCCCCCCATGGCACAGGGGGCACCAGTGTGACCTGGGGTCACCAAAGGTGACGCTGTGACACCCTGACACGGGTGGCGAGAGGCCACAGTTGTGGATGTTTATTGCAGGGGAGGCAGGGGGGCTCTGGCACGGCTCCCCAACACCTTCCCTGGCCCTGAGCACACCAGGCAGGCAGGGGGCTCAGCGACCCCCCACACATCAATAGTCCTCAGCCATGGCCAGCACGACGAGCGCGGACCAGCCGGCGAAGGGGTGACAACCCTGCCCGGTGCCATCGCTGTCCCGGTAGTGCTCCCACAGGAATCCGGTGGCCTCATACTGCCGGAACACGTTGGCCACGAGGTTGTGGCGCAGCTCCCGGTAGAGCTGGGCCGCGCGCTCCCGCTGCGGCCCCGCCGCCCGCGCGTACCCGTGCAGCGCCCGCAGCGCCAGGAAGTTGATGTTGACCCAGACGGAGCCGCGCCAGTACGGGGGGTCGTGCTCGGTGTTGCGCCGCAGGTACATGGGGCTGTCGCGGGCCAGCGAGCGCAGCCCGAAGTGCGTCCACAGCTGCTTCTCGCTGCTCATGGAGCCCAGCAGCGCCGGCAGCCGCGGGGAGTCCGCCCGGAGCAGCTGCAGCAGCAGCGGGAACAGGCTGACGTAGCCCAAAGCGGCCACGAACCGCGGCCGCGGCGCCTCCCGCACCTCCCGCCGCAGCTGCGGGGCCGCCGGGGGCCTGCCGGGCACGGGGGCCGGGCGGTGCCAGCGCAGAGCCACGGCCGAGCTGTGGTTGCCAAAGTCAGCGAAGGTGCCCAGCTCGGGCGCCCAGTGCAGCCGGTCCAGCAGGTCGTTGTCGCTCAGGGCGGCGGCCATGTCGCGATAGGGCGCGGGGGGCTCGCCCAGGCGCTCGGCCAGCGCCGCCAGCACGCGGGCGCCCAGCGCCATCCAGCAGCGCAGGTCCAGGTGCCGCTCCTGGGCGGACGGGTGGGAGGCGCGGGGGTAATCGTCCAGCCCCGACGACAGAGTCTTGGGGTTCAGGAAGCGCTCGGGGTCGGGGTCGCGGCCACGCCAGCGGAAGGTGAAGGGCTCGGGGCCGGCCTGGGTGCGGTTCAGCCACTCGAACCAGGCGCGCAGGCGCGGGAAGAGGCGGCGCAGGTAGGGCAGGGGCGCGTCGGGCAGCAGCCGCTCCAGCGCCAGCAGCAGCGTCGGGGGGTTCGCCGTCTCGCTGTGCTGCAGCACGAACTCGGGGGGCACCCGGGAGTGCGCCTCCTCCCCCAGGATCTGCTCCCGCGGGATCCAGCCGTCAACGTTGAGGAGGTCGAGCCAGTGGGCGAGGATGTCGCGGGCCAGCGCGGGGTCCCAGCGGGCCAGCAGCAGCAGGTGGAATCCCTCGTCCCACAGGAAGCCCCGCGGGAAGCAGGAGCGGGAGGGCACGGCCGTGAACAGCACGGACTCCATGCCGGGCACCGGCTCCTCCTGGTGCTCCGAGCGCAGCAGGGAGCGGCCGTGGAAGAAGCCGATCCCGCCCAGCATCTCGCTGAGTGCAGCCTGGGCGAAGCGGCGCTGCGGGAGGGACACCCCCTGTGCTCCCAGCCTAAAAGTGTCCTCAAAGCGTCGCTCGAAGGCGGCCGCGTGCCGGGCCAGCGCCGCGCTCAGCGCCGGCCCTGCCAGCCGCCCGCGCCGCGCCCCCGCCGCGCTGCCCGACTCCAGCGTCACCTCCAGCGCCGCCGGCGGCTCCAGCGTCACCTGGTGCAGCAGCAGCTGCCCCCGTGGGGGCTCCCCAGGCAGGCCCCCAGTGCTGGACACCCCAAAAAAGCGGCGGCGGGGTCGGCCCGGTGGGGAGAACACGGAGCTCTCGCGGAGGCTGTGCCGGACCAGGTCGGTGAGACGGTGCAGCCCCGGCACCCCTGCGGCCAGGAAGTTGTAGCTGGGGGGGAGAGGAGAGTCAGGGATGGGGGACACAGTGGGGACATGGGGGCAGGTGGACGGGACACAGTGGATTTGGGGCTGCATCCCAGACACTCACCTGGCATACTTGGGCCCCTCCCCACCCTCCCCGGTGGGGGGCAGGAAGGTGAGGGTGAAGTCCCCGAGCTCCTCTGCCGTCCCTGCCACGGCCGCCAGCCGTGTCCCGTTCTCCAGCACCGGCCGCAGCGTCCCCTGCCCGTCTGTGGCCACGTAGAAGAAGAGGGACAGGAGAGGGGCCGGGCCATTGCCCTGGGGAGGAGGAAGAGGAGGATGACAAAAGCTTCCCGGCATCCCAGCCCCTCTCCCACTCTCGCCCCCTCACCTCCATCTTCACTGTGACCCGCCAGCTCCAGTCGCCGCCATGGTCTCCCCCCGGCTGCTTCACGAACTCGGTTCTCAGCACCAGCCCCTCATCGCGGATCTCCTGTACTCCGAAATTCTCCCCGTCGTGCATCAGCCACCCATATCGCGACACGCCGTTGTTCTGCTCGCTCGTGTGCCGCAAGTTGCCGCCGTGTTGGAGCCACATCAGTCCTGAAGGAGCGGGGAGGTGTCAGGGGCGGCCTCGTGGTGGGAGCGGGGCCGGACGAGCCCCAGGCCGGGGCAGAGCCCCCCGCGCCCCTCACCAGTCACGACAGCGCGCGGGCTCCGCGTCTTCATCCCGAAGTAGACGTGAGGCCGGTACGTGCCCCAGAAATAAGTGGGCGATGCGAGAGGCCCGGTGGAGCCAGGGGGGACGGCGGGGGGCGCGGGGTGCGGGGTGACGAGGCGGGAGGCTTCGCTCCACCGGTTCCACCAGGCAGCCGCCGCCGCCAGACCCAGCGCCGCCGCCGCCGCTGTAAGCGTCAGCGCCGTCCGGCCCCGCCCGGAGCCTCGCTGTGGCTTTTGCTGTTGCCGCAGTTTCGGGTCCCGGTCGCGGAGCCGCTCCCGGGGCCTCTCCCGGGGTCCATCCCCGCCGCGCCGCCGCCGCTCGCCCGCCATCAGGGCAGTCGCGCTGGTGACGCCAGCGCTGCGCCAGCTGTGGCCGGGCTGCGTCCGCGAGCGCCCCCTGGCGGGCGGGAGGACCACGAGCAGGCTCAGTCCTCCGAGGGACCCCGCGGGCCCAAAGTGGCCCCGAGGCGACAACGACACCGCAGGGTGTCCGCGACCTGCTCTGCCACCAAGTCCACGCTCGTCCTTCTGTCCGTTGATCTCCTCCCCAACCTCTCCGGGGATATCCAAAGGATCCCCAGCCTTCCCTTCACTGGAACCCCAGCTATGCACGTGCAGCATCCCGCAGGACCCCAAGGGAATCCCACCCTGCACCCCTGGCCCCTCCAGGACCCCCAAGCCCCACCAGTCTCCCCACAAAACTCCCAGTTAGATCCTGCCCACCCACCAGCAACTGGTCCTAGTTGGAATCCCAGGATCACACGCCGGGAATGCCAGACCCCCATACCCCAATATCCCACCCGCAGACACAGCCACGGCCATGGTGTTTCCCGGTTTATTCCAGCTCAGCCCTCGGGGCTGTTCCCCACACACGGCAGCCCTGGCACACGCCAGCGGCGGGCGCGGTGCAGCCGCAGGGACAGCCACTGCTGCTGGCTGCCCGGGAACGGGGACTCGGGCCGGGACGGGAGATCGGCCTCCGGAGCCGCAGGGGGGGTCCCTGGGACTGGGCCCAGCCCCTCCAGAGGGTCCAGGCCAGGGAGAGGGTCCGTGGATTGTTCCAGGGGGTGGGCGCCTTCGTCTGAGCCTGGCAAGGGATTGGAGAAATGATAGTCTGGGATATCAGATCCTGCTTCTGACGGGGATTCCTGTCCCCATTCCAATCCCATCCCCATCCTTGTCCCTCTCCCTGTCCCCATCCATCCTTGTCCCAATCTCCCAATCCCTATCCCACCCTGTTCCATCCCATCCCTGTCCCCATTCCAATCCCATCCCCATCCTTGTCCCCCTCCCTGTCCCCATCCACCCTTGTCCCAATCTCCCTATCCCCATCCATCCTAGTCCCAATCCTCCACCCTGAGCCATCCCATCTGCACCCCATTTCATCCTGATCCCACTCCATCTCATTCCATCAGATTCCCATTTTAACACCACCCCATCTCATCTTCATCCCAATCCCACCCCATCCCCATTCCAATCCCGTCCAGATCCTTGTCCCTCTCCCTGTCCCCATCCATCTTTGTCCCAATCTCCCGATCCCTATCCCACCCTGTCCCATCCCATCCCCGCCTGTCTCATCCCCTCCCACCGCATTCCCCACCCCTCCCAGCCCATTCCCCACCCCTCCCGGCCCGTCCCGCTCTCACAGCAGCGCCGGAGGCTGCCCCAGCCGCGGGGGGGTCCCCCCAGCCCCCCGGGCTGCTGCAGGAGGCAGCGCACGGCCGTGTCCGTGTGTCGGAAGACGCAGAGGGCCCGCAGCGCCTGCTGTGCCTCGGGAGCCAGCCCGGAGCGCTCCGAGCACACCAGCTCCCTCACGGCCTCGAAGTCCCGCCGGAGCTGCAGGGCACCCTGCAGGCTGGCACGGGGATCAGCGTGTTTGTGGTACCCCTGGCATCCCCACCAAAACCCCCTGGCACCGCCACCACATGCTGTGACCGCCACCGAGATCCTGGCACTGCCATCAGACCCTCATGACCACCACTGGGACCCCCACAGAACCTCTGGCACTGTCACCAGAGCCCCCAGGACCCCCACTGGGACACCATCAGCGGGACCCCAACCTGCCACTGAGCCCCCTGGCCTGCCACTGGGACCCCCAGGAGCCCACTGGGACCCCTGGGACTGCCACTGGGACCTCTGAAATTGCCACTGGGACCCCCAGGACCACACTGGGACCCCTGGCACTGCCCACAGGCTGTGGCCCCCCATCCCCAGTACCTGAACTTGATCCGTCGGGTCAGGATGTGATCCATCCAGGCCTCCAGGAAGGCCGTGGTGACCCGTGCCAGGGTGGGCACCTGGGCATCGTGGGGCAGGGCCTGGGCCCCCTGCAGCACCTGCCCCAGCACCGCCTGCACCGCGGCCGCCGCGTAGGCGCTGGGGGAGCTGGGCAGCTCTGGGGGGACACAGGGACCCAGGTCCGTGACCCCCCAAATCCCCCCAGAGCCCCCCAGCCCCAACACCCACCAGCGCGGGGCCCGAGCCGCCAGTGCCGGCCCAGTGGCATCGTCTGGTCAAATATCTCGGCTGAGAGCCGCTTGCAGCTGGTGGAGAACATCCAGAGCACGTCCCCGGAGAAGAGCTGGCACATGGGGGGCACAGGATGGCACAGGATGGCACAGGGTGACACAGGGTGACACAGGCATGCTGGTGCTCAGACCACCCTCCCGCAGTCCCACCATACCTGGATGCTGTTGACCGTGTCGCGGATCTGCCGGCACAGCTGGAGCTCCCATGGGGATCCCAGGCTGGGGGGTGGCTCAGGGGGGCTGTCCCCAGGAATGTCCCCTGGCTCCGGGAAGGTCCTGCTCACCTGCAGCATCAGCTGCTCTGCCTCTGCCTTCAGCACCTGGAGGGCAGCAGGTGGAGTGAATCCAGCCCCACTCTGTCCCCCCAGCCCCCCATGCCCCCTGTGCCCCCATACCTGCAGGTCTCCCTGGGTGAGCAGCAGGAACTGAGGCAATGCCCAGGCCGCCAGGTACCGCCCGGCCCGGCCCGTCAGCCACGCATGGGCAGCTGCTACCACCGCCAGGCACCGGCCCAGCACCTGCAGCCGCAGGCAGAGACCCCCGGGGGGGGCTGCAGGTGGGGGTCAGCACAGAGAGGATCCCCAGACCCACCTGCCCCCTCCCCCAGACCCCTCTCACCGTGCGGGCGGGCGGGCAGCAGGCGCAGGCAGCGCAGGGCCAGTGCCAGGGCCGGGAAGATGCCCCGGAGCTGCTGGGCCGTGCGGCTGCACCCCGGCCCTGGGGACCCCCCTGGGGCCTCCAAGCACTTGTCTGACAGCCCTGAGCCCAGAGCACGGGTAAAATCTGGAGGAGAAACAGTCAGAAGGCCTCAACATCCCCCACTTGCACCCCACACCCCACCCCATATTGCATATCTAATCCTTCATAGCATACCCCACTCCCTCACCCCGTATCCACTGAGTGCTCCACACTCTGCCCCCCACCTTGTACACCAGAGCCCACACTCCCTACCCCACATCCTGCACCACACCCTGCCCCACACCATGTACCCCAGAGCCCACACCCTGCCCCACACCCTGTACCCCTCCCTGTGACCCCCCAGCCCACCATACCTGTGTCCCAGCTGCAGAGGACGCTCCGGCAGAGCAGCTGTAGGCAGAGCCCCCCCAGCTCCTCCCGGCACTCAGCGGGCACACGGGCTGTGGGGACACAGCGGGGCTCAGGGTAGGACAGGGACACCCTGAAGGAGCCCCACACCCCCTGTACCCCCACATACCAACAGCGAGTGCACGGCTCAGCTCCCACGCCGCGGTGACGGTGGCACTGGGGGTGGCAGGAGGGGTGCCCGGGCTGTGCCCCAGCACAGCACCCACAGCCTCCCAGAGCAGCCGGCGGTATCGGGCACTCAGGGTGGAGGCCACGGGGCCACGGGCAGCGTCCAGCCACCGCACGGCCTTCCAGCCCCCTGCACTGCCCGGCCGCAGCCCCGGGGGCTCGGGGCTCTCTGACAGCACTGGTTGCCACAAGCTGTCAGCTGAGGCCACCAGCGCCCCAAAAACGTGCCCCATCAGCTCCTCGTCCTCCTGGCACAGTGCCTGCAGCTCAGCCGCCAGCGCCGCTGGAACCTCTGCTCCAGAAGGTTCTGTGTCCATCCCCGTGCCCATCTCAGCTGTGTCGTGCCCCGGTGGCCACGGTACCCCCACATCCTCCCAGCAGATGTGTCCATCCCTGATGTTCCCACTCTGGGGCCACAGGAGGGGCCGGAGCCTCTGGGCCACGGCCCGGCCGCGCTCGGCCGCCAGCAGCCGCAGCACCCCGCCCACCGTGAAGGCACCGGGGGCCTTCACCTCGGGGCCCAGCTCCTCCGCCAGCCCCCGCACCACGCCGTTGTAGATCTCCAGCCCCTGGAAGAGGTCAGCCAGGCACTCAGAAGCCGGAGCGGGCGTACCGGGGCGGCCCAGCTGCCGCAGCCGTCCCTCGATGTGCCGCCCGGTCAGGCGTGCGGCCGCCAGCGCGGGCAGCAGCAGCGCCCAGCGCACGTGCAGCACGGCCTGGCCCCGGTGCCGCGGCAGCGCCCGCAGCCACGCGTCCGTGCGCAGCCGCCGCAGCAGCGCGGCCCAGTGCCCCGCGTGCGCCCGCAGCTCCAGGCACAGCTCCCGCAGCGCCGGCGCCGCCTCCCCGGGCTCGCCGGGCTCCGGTAAGGCCAGCAGCCGCCGCAGGAAGTCGGAGGAGGCCTTGAGGCGTCGGGTGAAGTCGCGGGCCAGGCGGAGCTGGTGGCGGTGCTGCAGCAGCGCGTGCAGGGTCGCTCCCCGCTCCGCCACGCGCCGCCGCACGGCGTCCTCGGAAAAGTCACCGGCGCCGCCGGGATGGGGCCGCACGTACCCCAGGAAAGTCTCGGTGCGAGGGTCCTCCCAGACGCAGAGGCAGCGGCGCAGCGCTGGGAAGGCTTGCTCCAGCGGGACCACGATGGACGCTGCTTCATCCTCGTCCTCGTCATCGTCCTCGTCGCCGTCACCGCGCCGGCTCGACCGCGGAGACAGCAGACGGCGCAGTCCCGGGGTGACACTGCGCAGCATGGCCTCTGCCCGCTGCAAGGAGCGTGCCAGGGGCCCCCGCGACCCGCCTGGGGGCATGGGACCCTCAGGATGGGGCAGGGACCACGGTGTAGGGTGGGCAGCCCCAGCTTGAAGAACCTTGCTGTGGGGCAGCACCTGCCCATCACTGTCCCACTGCCACCCTAACCCTGAGACCCCCAGGACCCCATTACATTCCCCATAGGTCCCCCAGGACCCCACAGCCCATTGGGGTCCCCACAGCCCACCATATGCTATCAATGCCTCCCTAAGGCCCCTAGACCGCATTAGGGTCCTCCACACTCCCCCCAGGACCACGCACCCCATCAGGATCCCCGCAGCCCCCCAGAACACCACATCCCCTTGTGCTCCCCGCAGCCCCCGGGGGTCTCACCGGGCTCGGGGGCGTCCCCTCGAGCAGCCCCATCGCCCGGTCCCGGCCGGGCCGTCAGCAGCAGCAGGATGAGGCCGCCCAGGCCGGCGTCGCCCACCTGGAGGGGTAAGGGGAGCTCAGGACCCCCGGGCCGGGGACCCGGGCGGAGCCATGTATGACCCCGCCCAACCACGCCCTCACGCCACGCCCCCAGTCGGCTCCCGCTATGACCACGCCCCCGATCAGGGCTCGCCACGTTTGGCCACTCCCCGCCCCGCCCCCTGTCCCGTTGCCATGGAGACGCAGCACTGCCTGGGCCCGGTGCCCCCCCGCCTATCCCACTACCGGCCCGGCCCCGCCGCTGCCCCGTGAGGGGTGTCCGACCCCCCCTGCCCCGAGCGGCCTCACCTGCAGGCATAGCTCTCCGCCGCGCCGCTCAGCGCCGCCGGCGTCCATGCCGGGCCATGCCGGGGGCGGCGGCAGCAAAGAGGCTTAGGCCGCGCCCTCGCTAATCCGGGGGGCTGGGCCAAGCTGGCAGCCAGGGGCGGCCCGGTGTGAGGGGCGGGACGACCGGCGGGGGGCGGCCGAGCCCACGGCCTTGGAGCAAGCGGGGACGGCGGGAGAAGATGTGAAGAGCCGGTCCCGCTCCACGAGGGCCCTGCGGGCCGCCGTCCTGCCCGCATCCAACATGGCGGCCGGGCGGCCTCAACCGGCGCCGTGACGTCTTTCCGGTAGGCCCGTGATGCAATCCTGAGGCGCGGCGGCGGCGGCGGCTCGTGGCGATGCGGGGCTCGGGCGGGACGCGGGAGCGGGACGGGCCCGGACTGGGCGGCTGCGGCTTCGGGCCTGCTGCCGCTGCCTGCCCCTGGGGCTGCACGCTGGGCCCCGCCGGCTGGAGCGGCGGTACGGGCCGTGGCGGGGCCGAGCGGGGAGCCCAGAGCGGGGCCCGGTTTCGGTTCCGCCTCCGTCGGCTCACGGCTGTTTCTGCTTCCCACAGCGCCCTTCTGCCCCCGGCACCGTATGTCCAGCTTCGCCGATCTGCCGGTGCCGCCGCAAGGCCCCTCCCAGGCAGTGATTCAGTGTAAGGACGGGGAGGTGTGTCTGTTCTGGGATGACGGTGAGTGCGGCGGGGCTACCGGGGGTCCCGTGCTCGGGAATTGCCAGCGGAGGGGGAACGGGGTGGGTGCTGCCGGGATCCGGTGCCTGGGACTGCTCCTCTCACAGCCGGTTCTCCTGCCAGGCCCCAGGGTGGATTACTACCGGCTGGGGGATGACGATGACGATGGCAACGACGATGACGATTACGATGAGGACGAGTTCGACGCGGGTTTGCAGTTCTTGGACGTTCCCGTGGCGGACGGGGCCGTTCCCTACAGCTACTGCGGCTTCCGCAAGTCCTTCCTGTGCTCGGAGCCGCCCCCGCAGCTGCCCCGCACCCCTCCCACCACCCTGGACGCGCGGCTGGACCGGCTGCCCACGCCCCGCCGGCCCTGGCTCACGGCAGAGGTGGGCAGGCTGTCCCCCAGGGGCTGGGGCGTTGGGGTTGACATCACCAGAGGGTCCCACCTCGCGGCCCTGGGGCTGTTCTGACTCAGGTAACTCCTGCAGGAAGCTGAGAAGAACGCGCAGGAGCTGGTGGCAGAGGAGGAGCGGGCCAAGAAGAAAGCAGAGAAGAAGAAGCTGAAGAAGAAGGTGGGTGAGCCCTGGGAAGGGTCACTGCCAGCTCCTGGGGATTGGGGTCACTGCTTTTTCTTGGGGTGCTGCCAGCAGGTCCCTGAGCTGGGGGCTAAGGGTGGTGGGGTTGGGGGACTGCGTTTCTCTGCCTGACACCTGCTCGTGGGTTTGTGCTCTTCCTTTTCAGAAACAAAAAGACCGAAAGAAACGGGAGAAACTGGGTCAAGAGCAGAAGAATAAAGAGAACACTGACCCAGTGAGTGACCAGTCCAGCCTGCTCGTACTGTTCTAGGGGTGCCCAGAGGTGGGGGCCAGCCAGCACCCCCTAGCCCTGTCCCCTCACCCCCTCTCTGTCCTTGCAGCGCCCCCCAAGTGGCCCTGCAGACACTGGGCCTCCCTCAGATGGTGCTGAGGATGAGGGATGCTGCCCAGAGCCCTCCCCGAGCCCTGGGGACTCCACAGACCCCTCAGGGGAGCCTGAGCCAGAGGACACAGCAGTGACAGAGGTGAGAGACAATCTCCCTATGGGGACCATCTGTGGGTGGGGGGTCCCAGAGCTCTGCCTGCCCATCCCTCCCTGCTTCCCCAGGAGGAGCTGGACCTGAGCTGCACTTTTGTCTGCAAAGCACGGGAGAAGGCAGGGGTCAGGCTGCCCCCCCCGAGCAGTGACCTGTCCCCTGGGCCACAGAACGTGGAGCCAAGCAGGAAAGTGCCTGAGAAGGGAAGTGGGGACCCTGTGGAGACACCTGTGTCCCCCCAGCCCCTCCAGCCCGGGCCACCCAGCCCCAGCACTGTAGCGCAGAGCCTGGCGCTCGCAGGTCAGTGCAGAGACCCCCAGAGGGGCCAGGGGAGGGCATTGGGGGCTCTCCCTGCTTCTCCCCAGCTCAGAGGGGCTGTGCTAGGGCAATTGTCCTTCACTGTGCCCTCACTACCACCCTGTGTCACCTCCCCAGGCCACGGCATCGAGGCAGCCCAGATGGGCCAACACTCTGAGGCCGTTTGGGCTTTCACCGTGGCCCTGGAGCTGAACCCCCGGGAACACCGGTGAGCAGAGGGGTTGGGGGTGAGCTGGGGGTGCTGGGGTGGCAGGGCCAGGCCTCGGTGACACCCCCACATCCCCTCAGGCTCCTGGGGAACCGCTCCTACTGCCTGGAGAAGCTGGGTCGCTACGAGGAGGCGCTGGCGGACGCGGAGGCGGCGCTGGCGCTGCAGCCGGGCTGGCCCAAGGGCTCCTTCCGCAAGGGCAAGGCCCTCAGGGGGCTGCAGGTACCTGGGGGGGCTCCAGGGACTCTGCAGGGGGCTGGGGTCTTGGGGGGGGGCATGGCTGGGTGAGGAGCTGCTAGGTTCTGGGAGTGAGTATGGGGCTGTCAGAGTTACTGGAGACAAACTGGGGGTTTTGGGGTGCTGGTGGGCCGGGCAGGGGGCTGAGGGGTGCCAGTGGGTCTGGTTGGGTGCTGTGGGGAACTGGAGGAGCTGTAGGGTGCTGTGGATGAGGGGTGGGGCTGGCAGCATTAGGTGTGAATTGGAGCCGGGAGGACTGGGCAGAGCGCAGGGTGTTGGTGCGGTGGGGCGGGGCTGCGCTGGGGGATGTCAGTGGGGCTTTGAGGTGCCATTTGGGCTGGGGGGGGCGGGTGTGGGGTGCCTGTGGGGCAGGCAGGGGGTTGCACATGCCCACTGGCCCCCAGCGCTACGCCGAGGCAGCACACACCTTTGAGGAGCTGCTGCGGCAGGACGGGGCCTACGCTGAGGCAGCCACGCAGCTGGAGGCCTGCCGGGCCCTGCTGCAGGTGAGAGCCCCTTTCCAACCCCTTACCCGCTGCCCCCTGCCCTGCTGTGCCCCCCACGCCTCACCCCTGTCCCCTCACAGCAGTGCAGCCGCCCCAGGGGTGTCCCCGTGTCCCCCTTCCTGCTCAAGGCTAAGGAGCCGCTGTTTCTCCCTGGTAAGGGACAGGGGTGGGTGGGCTGGGGGGACCCTGGGGCTATCCCTGTGTCCCCAGTGGGTGCTGAGCCCCTTTGGCCCCTCGGCAGCAGGATGGACAACCAGGAGCTGCCAGGACACAGGTGACAAAAGCGTGACGGAAGGCAGTTCCAAAATCCCCACAAAAGACCCAGAACGGGCACCTGCTGTGGGCAGTGACTGCCCAACATTGCCACCCAGCCACCCTGCCAGGTATGGGGGTCTGGTGATCTGACAGGGAGACTCAGAGCGGGGCAGTGCTGGCTCTGGTGACACCAGGATGGCTCTTGGCAGGGACTGTTTCCCGCTCTGGGTGGGCAATTTCACCTCCCACATCAATGAGAAGGTGCTGCGTCGTGCCTTTGGCCGGTGAGTGACCCCCAGGGCTGCTCCTCCTCCAGGACCCCCAGCCCCTGGCACCCCCTGGTGACCCCAAGCTCCCCAGCTCTGTCCCTGTCCTCCTTCTCTGGTGGTTTTGACCTGCAAGGGATGCTTGGGGAGTAGTGTCTGACTCACACACCACCCTCAGGTTTGGAGAGGTCTCTGTCCCACAGCTTGGGGTGTCTTTTAACTGTTCCTCCTCAGCTTTGGGAGTCTCTGTTCCCCCATCCAAGAGATTTGGGGGTCTCACTCTCTCCATCTTTGGGTGTCATTCACCCTTCCCCAGCTCTTGGGGGTTGCTAAACCCTCTTTGCATGTTTGAGAGTCTCTGACCCTCCCACCCTGCAGGTTTGGGGGTCTCTAACCCTCCACCTCCCCATTTAGGAATCTCTAACTGTTGGCCCCCAATTTGGGGGTCTGTGCCCCCCAGGTTTGGGGAGATCCACTCCGTGCGGCTGCTCCCGGGGCGCCGCTGTGCCTTCATCAACTTCCGTGGGAAAGCAGAGGCCGAGGAGGCCTTCAGGGTCATGCAGGTGAGCTGGGGGAACTTGTGGGACCCCCCTCCACCCCTCAGGGACACCCTGTCCCCACAGGGGACCTGTGCCAGCTGCCAGCTCCTTCTGTCCCCAGGGTGCCACCGTGGAGGGCAGCAAGCTGTTGCTGCAGCTCAAGCACCCGGCCCACGCCACCCCGGCCCCCCTGCCCCGTGCCAAGGGCAAGGCCACCCCCGGGGGGCTGCTCAGCTGACCCTGCTCTGTTGGGGGGGCCCTGGCAGCCCCCCCCCACCTGCCTGTACCTGCCTGTGCCTTGTGCCCCACTGCCAGGGGTGGGGATGTCTCCTCCTCCTGCCTTGGGGGTGCTGGGGGGGGGGTCGGGGCCCACCCTGCAGCCCCTTGCGCTGGGGGGGTGGGCCTGGGCTGTTCCCCGGGGCCCCTCAGGGATTTATAGCAATTTGGCTTTTTTAATAAAGCTGAGATTTGTTTTTCTCTCTGGCCTTTCTTTGGGCTGGTGTTCCTCAGCCTCTCTGCCACCTCTCTCCCTTGCAGTCTTGGAGCCCCGTGTCCCTGTCCACTCCGTGTTCCCCTGTGTCCCTTGTCACTTCCCATGTCACTCCAGCCCCGGGGGACAGCGGGGGGGGGGTCTCCACCCCCCCTTAATGTCACTGGTTGGTGACAGGAGCTTGGGGGGGGGTGTGACAGGCGTGAGATCAAATACAATTTGATTAATATGCAAATTGAGGGGGGCAGGGGCGGCCACAGCCGGTAATTAATCACCGGTTAAAACAAATTAATGCCCGCGGTGGGAGGTGCTCGCCCGGAAAAAAGTGGGGGTGGGTGGAGGGCTCTGGGGTCCATATTAAGGTGTTGCCTTTATTGCAAATATTTACACCGGGGCCGATAGAAAATAAAATTTAAAAAAGGAAAAAAAAAACAAAAAACAACGGAAAGACGAACAAAAAAAAAAAGCCGCAAAAGGGTGCACGGAGGGGGCGGGGCTGGGCTCGGCTCGGCTCCTTTCGGAACCGAACGGAGCGGGTGTGGCGGGGCCGAGTCACTCCGAACGGAGCCGAGTGTACCCGAACGGGTCCGAGTGCACCCGAATAGAGTCGAACGAAGCCGAGTGCACCCGAACGGAGCCGTCTCGGCCTGACCCGACCCGAGTGAATCCGAACTCATCCGAGCCGGTCCGGGTGGTTCCGAACGGAGCAGTCTCGGTCCCAGCGGGTCCGAACGGAGCCGAGCGTGCTCGGCTCAGTCCGCCACGTCAATCTCCTCCTCCGAGAGCTCGGCGGGCTCTATGGTCCCGGTGCCGGTACCGGGAGCTCCCGGGGGCTCGGGCAGCCCCGCCAGCTGCTGCAGGGCGGCGGGGGGCAGCGCTTGCAGGGAGGCCACGTCCGCTCGCAGCTCCTCCAGGTCCCGCTTGAGCTTGGCGCGGCGGTTCTGGAACCAGGTGATGACCTGGGCGGCGGAGAGCGCCAGCCGCGCCGCCAGCGCGTCCCGATCCACCGGGGAGAGGTAGCGCTGCCGCCGGAATCGCTGCTCCAGTTCCCGCAGCTGCTGCGCCGTGAACGCGGTCCGGGACTTGCGACGCTTCCTGCAGGGAGGGCGCGGGCCCGAGGCGCCAGGCGGGGACGGACCTGCGGAGACAGCGGGGTTAGGGCACGGAGACCGGGGAGCAGCGCCGGGACCCGCACCGGGGAACGGCCCCCGGCTGGGGAGTGCCTGCGGGGGCAGGGCATCGCACCGGGAACGGCCCCGGGAACCGCAGCGGCCCCGGGATGCCCGGCAGGGAAGGGCTTGTGGGGCAGGGTACGGCTCGGGGACCCGGACAGCCCGGCACCGCCGAGCCGCGGGGCACCGCGGGCCTCGACCTGCGGGAGCAGCGGCGTCCGGTCAAAGACACCGGTACGCGCAGACACCGAGCACGGCGGGTCCCGACCGGAGGGCGCGGCAGTGCCGGGGCACCGGTAACTGCAGCCGCACCGGCCCCGCCGAGCCCTACGGGTACGTCCTGGCCCCGCCGACTCCCGGTCGAACGGAGCCCAACCGGCCCACATCGAACGAAGGCAGACGAGCCGAACCGAGTCGTGCCCAACCGAACCGAACAAACCAAACCGCGGCCGGCGCCGGAAGCCGGGATTCATCGTCCTACAGCGGCCGCGGCCGCGTCGGAGTCGCCCCCGTTGCGACCGGGACTGAGACACCCGTGTTCCCCCGGCGGCTGCTCCGGGAGCCCGGAACGAACCCGCGAGCCTCGGCAGAGAACCGGGATCCTCCTTCTCTGCGATTCCAGGAGACCCGAGGCCGTGCTGGTCCCCGGATTCGATCCCGTCGCCTCTCCCGGCCCCGGTGCGGTCGCTGCTGCCCCTAGCGACCCAGAAAACCCCGCCGAGACGCGATCGCCACCCCGGGCAAGGTTTCTCGCCGCCGGCGGGATCCCGGTCGCTGTCCCGATCTCTTTCCCGCTGCGGCTCCCGGTCGGTTCCAGCTCCGCCGCTGCCGGCGGCTCCGGTAACGCGGCTCGCTCGGGCCGCGCGTCCCCCGGTACCAGCGGAGGCTCCACTCCTCCTTCGGCAGAGGAGCCCCGGGCGGTCCCGGCCGAGTCCGTGGGTCCGTCCCGGTGGTACGGCTTTACGGCGGCCACGAAAACCCGATCGATGCCGTGTTCGTCCGTCGGTCCAGTAACGCGGCTTCCCCTCCGCTCTCGGAGTCCCGATCGGCCCCGTTTCTGTCCGTCCGTCCATCCCGGTAACGGGGATTTACCGCCGCTCAGGGAGCCCTGATCGCTCCGTTGTCAGTCCGTCCTTCCGTCGCGGCGAAGAGGCGTTTTCGTTTACCACGGAAGCCCGGGGCTGCCCCGGTTGTGTCGGTGGGTCCGTCCCGGTAACGAGGTTTTACCTGAATTACCGGCACCTCCATCTGCCCGCCAGTCACGGCTCCTTCCACCGTTACCCGCGGCCGGTTCGCGACCGGGTTTTGTTAATTCCGAGATCCCCGCTCGGCCGTGTCTATCTGTCCGGCCGGTACCGGAGCTTCACGCCCGCTCCGGGAGCCCCGGTCTCTCTCGGCCGGCAGCGAGATTTTTTTTCGTTCATTTTTATTAGTCCCGTGTCTGTCCTTCCGTCTGGCCGGTAACGGGGAATTATCTTCGCCCCGGGAGCCGCTATCGTTCCGATTTTTGTCCGTCTGATCACCGGGTAGCTATTTATTTCGTTTTTCCTTTTTTTTTCGGTTCTTTTTCTGTCGATCTGTCCGTCCGGTAACGGGCCTTTTTACCTTAATTCCGGGAGCCCCGATCGGCCCCGTTTTCACTCGTCTGTCTGTCCCGGAAAAAGGAATTTTTCGCCCCCGTTCCTGTCCGTCTGTCTGTCCACCCGGTGATGGGATATTTTCGCTCACTTATTTCGTTCCTTGCCATGTCCGTCTGTCAGATAACGAGGGTGTTAACCTTAAAACCGGGAGCCCGAGGCGTCCCCGTTGTGTTCGTCTGTCCGCCCGTTAACGGGTTGGTTTATTCGTTAATCACAAGATCGCTGCTCTGTCTGTCTGTCTGCTCGCTGTGGTAGGTTCCTTAATTGCCGGAGCCCCTCTTCTTAATTTGGGAATTTTTTTCCCCCGTTAATTACCGGAGTCTGCCTCCATCCTCGATCATCTGTCCGGCTGGTAACGAAGGTTCGGTTACTCACGGGAGGGCTGATCTAGCGCTCCGTGTCCGTCTGTCCGAAGGGCTTTTCGTTACCGGCGTGAGTCGCGTTGTGCCCAGCCGTATCCGTTAATTACCGGCACGCTGCTCTGCCGTGACTGTCGGTCTGTCCGTCTCGGTAATATTTTTCTTTTCACGTTAACCACGGAGACGCTCTCTGTCCGTCTCAGTAAGGGACGGTAATTATTTTTCTGTGTTAATTACCGGAGCCTTTTTCGGTCTGTCCGACTCGGTAACGCTTTTATTCATTCCCGGCGACGCCGTGCTTTGCCTGTCCGTGTGTCCCTCCGTGAGATGGATTTTCCGTTAATCCCGGAGACACGATCTGTCCGTCCGCGTCTGCCTCTCCAACCCAGGAACGGATTTTTTCGTTCCCGGAGGCGCCGTGCTGTCTGTCGGTGTCCGCCCGTCCTCCCGGTTCGGCCGAGCCCGTGAGATGTGGGGCCGGTTTGCCCGTCCGTGGGCGGCCGTCGGACCCCTCCGGTACCGGGCTGCTCGGGCAGGCCGAGCCCCGGACGGAGCCGCCGTCCCCGCTGAGGCTCGGGACCGGTACCGAGTTTCCGTTGCCGGCGGGCCCGATCCGACGCTCGGCCCCCACGCTCGGTCACGGTCACGGTCACGGTCACGGTCACGACTCGGCGGCGCCGATCCACCGCCCGATTCCGCGGCTCCCGGTAAAGCTGCCGGCCCCGGCGTGCTCGGTTCTCCGGGAGCTCCGGTGCCTCGGTGCCTGTGGCGGCTCACCGGCTCGCTCCGGTTCCCCGTGTCCGGCCCCGGCACTTCTCCCTCCCTTCGGACTGAGGCTGCCGCGTGTCCCCGGTGTCCCGGCCGAGCACCGGCGGCTTCTCGGGCCTCCCAGCCCCGCTCGCCCCTCTGGGACAAGGAGGAAACTTCCCGGGACGGGGGACGAGGGGCGCCCCTGGCCTCCCCACGGCCTCCCCACCGCCCTCCAGCCCCGCCACCTGCCCGGTGCCCGGTTCCCGGTGCCCGGCCCGCTCCCGGCGGAGCCCCCCCGCCCCGGTAGCCCCCCGGCCCCGGTACCTCCGGCCGCCTGCAGCATTCCCAGCTCCAGCCCCTGGAAGGTTTTACTGGCGAGTTCCTCCAGCGCCCAGAGCGGCGAGGCCGGGGCGCAGCCGCCGCCGCCGCCGCGGGGCCCTGTCGGGGCGGGGGGGGCGGCGGGACCGGTCCCGGTCCCGGGGGGGCTCCCGCCGCGGGGACGTCCAAGGATGTCCTCGATGCCGAAGGGGGTCAGCGGTTTTGTGGTGTTGGCGGGGGGCGGGAGCCGGTCCAGGGGGCTCCGCCGGTGGCCGCCGACCGCGGCGGGCAGCGGGGGGGAACCGGCCGCCTCCCCCGCCGAGGTCATGCCGGGACCGGGACCCGCGCCGGGACCGGGACCCGCCGCCGCCGCCCCCCCCCCCCCAGCCCCGCGATTCCCGTTCCACCGCCTTAAAGCCCCGGGATACCGGGAGGAGGAGGAGGAGGAGCCACCGACGCCCCCCCTGTCGAGGGGGGGGGACCGACCCCTCTCCGCCACTACCGGGGCGCAGCCCCGCGCCTCCCCCCTGTTGTCTCCCCCATTTTAACCCACCCCAGCGAGTCCCCCCTCCTCCTCTGCTCCCTCCTCATCCTCACCGCGGCTCTTACCCTCACCCAAAAATTTATTGGCTCTTTTGCTCTAAAATGCCCCATAAAAGCATCGGGGCCGCGGCTGGGAGTGATTAAGCCCTTTTGGGTGGGTTTTGGGTTTCAGAGCCATAAATCCCCCCCCCCCCAACCCCGCCACATTCCCGCTGCCCTTTCCCGGTACAAATAGCTCCGGGATTTCGGCCGCTCGTAAAAATCCCGGGATGCCGCACACGCAGGTGAGGCCCGGCTGGCGACGCCGCGTCCGGATTATCCGGTGGGTTTGGGGCTGGGGGATGCCGAGTCGCCCCTCCGGAGAGGTGATTCGGTACTCCCCAGGCCCAATCCCGTCGGGTGTCCCCACGGATCTGCCGCTGGGATCGGGGACACGGCGGGGTCACGGGGGTCACGGCGGTAATGAACCTGCGGACGGTGCTGGGGGGGCCGCTGGGAGCACACGGAGCCGCCTTGGGGGAGCAGGTGCAGGGGGATCCGGCAGCGCCGATGCCAGGATTATGGAAGTGGGGAGGGGGCGGGAGGGATTGGGGGGGGGGGGGGGCGGATTTTTCCAATCTTGCTGACAAAGGCAGAACGCGATCTCCCGGCTGGAAATCGGAGTTTGACAAATTCAACCTTGAAATTTCCCAGCAGCCGGAGCAATTAAAGGCCGGCGGGTGCGGGGGGGGAGGTGGGGAGGGGGCTCGGTTTGGGAGAGGGACACGGGGCCCCTCGCACGGCGGCGTGCCGGGCACAGCGGCGTTCGCACGGATTCCTCGCACGCGGCTTTTGTCCTCTCCGCAGGGCGCGGGGAGATGGCGGAGCTGCCGTGACCGCACGTGCCGCCGGCTCCCGCCGGGGGACGGAGCCCGTCCCGAGCTGGGACCCCCCATTCCCACCCCCGCAGCGGTCCCGCACTCGGATGGACCCCTGTGAGCCCAGTCCCTTCCAGCAGCAGCGCTGGAATGAGGCCACTGTGCCGGCCGCAAGGCCCTGGGCGCCCGGTGAGCGGGGAATGGGGATCGCAGCCCTGGCCAGGAATCCCAACCCTGCCCGGGGATCCCAGCCCCGCGGGGAGGCCGCGGTCTCAGTCCTGGTTTAAGGCTCTGGGACACACACAGAGGGAAATCGCTGCTCGGGGTGATTCCATGTTCTTGTGTTGGTGGGGAATTGCGGCCGCCCACCCGCTGAGCAAACCCCTCTGGAACGCTCCGGCTCCTCCGGGGCCGGCCGGGAATCCCGGGCTGGGAATGCGGGAGCCACACGGGAATCTGCAGACACCGGGCAGTGCTGCTCACCCTGATGGACGGGATGTCACCCTCACCCCCTCGCCCCCTCTCATCAACCCCCCCATTATCCCCACCCTGCTCTTCAGCCGTTGGGGTGAATCCCTGCGCCCAGGGGTGCTCCCAGCTCATGGTGCTGGCACCTCCTTCCTTCCCCGAGCCCCCGCTCGTGTCCCGAGGAGGCCGCTGAGGCATTTCTGGGGTGGGCTGAGCCCCCCCAACCCTGCCCGACCCCTCCGGCTTCCCCCCGGTGTGGGAATTGCTGGCTCCAGCTGCCGGGAACACAGGATGGGAAACGCTTTTCACCCCAAACCAGGCCACGGGGTGGGAACAAAACGAGCCCTCGGGGGTTTTGCAGGAACACGGGAGCTTCCTGCGGAGCCGGGACAGTGCCCGGCGCTGGCCCGCGGCCCGAGGGGACGGTGACGGGCACGTCCACGGCGTGAGGCTGAGGGCACCCCAGGGTACTGCACCCGGTGTGGCACTGACTGCCTCCGCCTTTGTCCCGCTCCTCCAGCCCGGGGTGTCCCTGGGGGTCTCTGGGGTGGCCTGGAAGTCTGGGACCTCGGGTGTTCCAGGCTCCTTCCAGCCTCTCACACCCCATCCCTGCCATGAGCAGCACCGGGGCACACGCGTGTGTGTGTATGTGTTCACCAGTGTGCATACGTGAGGGGGGTTGTGTGATCCATGTGTGAGGGGGCACCGTGGGGGTGTCGTGCTGGAGCTGGGGCTGCTGCCGTGTCCCCCCACCCAGCACGGCCCATCTCGGGGGCTGCCGTGGCTCCGAGCACCGGGAGCTCCTGGTATTCCCCCACCCGGGGCCGGCAGCGGGGAGTTCGGGTGCCAGGGCTCCGGGAGCGGGATCGGGATGTCAGGAGCGGCGTGCTGGGGTGCCAGGGCAGCTCAGGGGGGTCAGGAGCGGGGTGCTGGGGGTGCCAGGGCTCCAGGGGCGGGGTGTCAGGAGCAGGGTTCTGGGGGTGCCAGCGCAGCGCCGGAGGTGACACCATTCGGGGTGCGGCGCCCCCGGAACGCGCCTCCCCCGCGCCGCGCCGCCCTGATCCATTATTTATCGGCTCCATCCCAATATTGCGCCGCAGCGCTCTGTAACGCGATTAGGGCCTCGGCCCCGCGCGGCCCCGGCACATGGAAATCGCTGGCAAATGAATTTTCCTTTAATAAGGGAACAGCTCGGTGCGGAATTAAAGTGTAAGGAGCGGCGGCAGCGCCGGGGGGGTGCCGGGAGCCCCCCCGCGCCGGGGGACGGGACCCCAGCAATTACTGGCAATAAATCCTGACCCTGTGGTGGGCTGGGACCTCGGCGGAGCCGGGAATAATGGGATTACACCTGGCTCCTGTGAATGGGGATGGATGTGTCGGGAGTCGGGGGAGCCAGGGGAGACGGGGATCCCTCCCTGGGGCTGTTGGCAAATCATCGATTCATTAACGGGAGCGGCATCGCCCCCCGCGCTCCGGTGGTCTGAGCACAACCACGGCACGGGGGGAGTGTGGGGGAATGGGATGGGATGGGATGGGATGGGATGGGATGGGATGGGATGGGATGGGATGGGATGGGATGGGGACATGGGGACACGCGGGGCCCTGCACACGCCTCCACGGCTCCCACAGCCGTGTGTCTGTGCGGCCACAACCACCCCAGCGGGCTCCTCGCAGCCGTGTGTGCGGGCACAGCTGTGTGCAGGTGTGCAGGGGCGTGTGCAGGTGTGTGCAGCTGTGTCCAGGTGTGCGTGGAGCGCTCACGGACACATCAGCTCACATCCAGAGCCGCCACACGCGTGTGCAGGAGCGCACACGCGTGGAGCCATCAGCGCCAGTGCCAGGGAGCGGCCGGGCTGAGCCCCGGCCCCAGCTGCCGCACCCCCCAGGAATCCCCTGCTCGCTCTGGGGCCTCCATTTGTGCCTGGGCCAAACTCCAGCCAAATGGGCCGTGGGCGGGCGGGGGGGTTGCATTTCAAAGGCTCCGGCTGCAGCAAACGCCGCTGCCCCCCCGCCGGGCTCCCGGCCGCCCACGCCCCCTGACCCCCGCACGGCACGGCCGGGATGGGGGCGACTCCGCGTCCCCTGCCCCAGCGGAGGGACCCGCTGGGACCCCCGTGGGGTGCGGGTCTGCCCGGAGTTGACCTACGGCTCTGGGGGGGCGGGGGGCGTGGGATCCCCGTCCCGCCGCGGCGCGGCACCGCGGACCCGCTGCCCACCGAGCGGGGGTCTCTGTGCCGGGGGAGGGGCGGCAGCAACCGGGATGGGGCGGCTGGAGAGGGTGGGGGGCTCCGGGTGCCTCCGGCCGGTGCCTGGCGTGGGGCACCCCCAGGCTCCCCGCGGCACCGGGGCCCCGGGAGACCTGCTGCGGGCAGCGGGACGGTGGCGGGTGCCGCGGCAGGGCCGGGCGGCGGCGGGGCCATGAGGATTCAATTAGGGCCGAGCGCGGGGGACTCGGCTCGGAAATGGCCCGTCTGGGCGTTGACAGCCCGGCCCCCGCCCAAGATGAACGACCCCCGGATTAAAGCGCGGAGGGGTGACAGGGGCACCTGAGCAGGGAGGGGGCTGGGGCGGCTGCAGGGGGGCGGGACCCCGCCTTTGGCACGGCCGCGGGGCCACTGAATGGCCGGGAGGGGATCCCCAGTGAGGACGTGGCACCAGCGCCGCTACGGGACCACCCCTAAACCTGGCTGAGGACACCTCGAGCAACGTGCGCCCACAGCCCCGCATCGCCACTGTGGCGGCAGCAGAGTGGGGGCACCCCGGGGGTCCTGCGGGACTCTGTCATGCGTGGGATTGAAGGGGAGAGGGGGGCACACGCCCCTGTCATCCCGCAGGACCCCGAGGGGGCCCGTCCGTCGCTGCGAGCGCGGCGCAGGGCTCGGGGGATCGATGGCCGCGCGGGTCACCGCTGCCATTAACCCCGGCGAGGCAGCGCCCCGAGGTTAATTAAAAAGTGAAGTGCAACGAAACGCGGCGGCGGCGGGGGGTGACAGCGGTGATGGGGCCTGACAGCGGCGGGGGGTGACAGCGGCAGGGAATGGTGGGGGTGGCACTCGTACGGGCCGCGGGCACGGTGGGTGCTCCAGGGGACACTGCCGATTGCCAGCAGGGGCTGTCACACTGGGACAGCGCGGGGGGGGGGCAGGTGGCACTCGCAGTGTCCCCGTGTCACACGTGCTGCCTGGCAGAGCCGGGCAGGAGGAAGAAGAGGCGTCGCAGAGGAAGCCCCATCCTTCCTCCTCCTCCCACCCCAGCGCTATTCTTAGCCCCGGTCTGTCCTGCATCCTCCCCGCCCGGCGGGGTCCGGCCCTGAGCCCCGCGGGACCTTCGGGGTGGGACAACAGGGGGACCCCAAGCGAGGACACCCCCGCAGGGACCCTGTCCCTCTCCGGGCCTCGCTCCCCGCCCCCAGCCGCCACCGTAACTTTAGACCCGACAGCTGCTCCGCGCCCGCCGCCTGCAGCCCCCACGGCCCCCGCGGCTCCACGGCACGGCACGGCACGGCACGGCACGGCAACACCGGGGGTCCCCATTCCCGGGGGCCTGGAGGAGGGGTCTCTGCTCCCCCGAGAATGCGGCGAGAAGAGGGACAGGGAGCCCCTGGTGCCCATCTTGCTTTGGGCAGAGGAGGTGGCACGTGGCATCCTCCGGATGTGGGCAGGGGGTGGCACATGGCGCCCATCCCGTGACGGCTGTGTCACCCCATCTCAGAGACCTCGGGGCCACTGCCTGTCCCTGGGTGGGGTGGGGACAGGCAGTGTCTCTGGGTTTGGGGATGCGGGGACAGAGCCCCATCGGGTTTGGGGACAGCGGGATGTCCCCGTCAGGGGCTGCGCCCGTGGTGACCGAGCCCGTGGTGACCCCGCGTGGCGGGACCCTCGCGGCGAGGCGGGCACGGCGGGGTCAGCGGCGCATTCCTGCTCCCGCGGGGCGATCCGGTTACCGGCCGGCCCAGCCCCGGCCCCGGCCCCGGCCCCGCCATTAATCTTCCCGGGTGCCCTTTGGAATTTGCCGCCCGAGGCCCCGGGGGGGTGTGGGGGTCCGGGGGGTGCAGGAAGAGCGGGAGGATGGATGGGGATGAGGATGGGATGAAGTGGAGATGGGGATGGGACGCACACGGGGATGGGGACGGAGAAGGGATGAGACGGGGATGGGGAGGGAGCAGATCCCGGTTCACCCCTCCAGGAGCACCCCCTTGTTCTCTTGGGCTCCCCCACTTCTCTCCAGCCCCGGTCCCACAGCGGGAGCCCGGTGCCGCCGTCAGAGCGGCGGGATGATGGCGGCACGGCCCCTCCCTGCCGGGATCACATGCAATTATCCGGCAGACGGAGACGCGGCGTTGCAATAACGCACCCAAATTGTTTTAGGGATCAGGGGACTGGTGGGCGACAGCCGTGGCAGAACACGCCCCCCCACCCCCCCCCCCACCCCCCCAAGCTCTGGGGACAGTCCCCAGCCTCTTCTCCGCCGTGGGATCCCGGTATCGACACCGGCACGGCCGTGACGGGGACTCAGACCTGCGTGGTACAGCCGGGACCCCCCGGTACCGGGGTCTGAGCAGGGTTTGGGGGCTTGAGCAGCTCCCGGGGCTCCGGCTGTATCCCTGCCCACGGGGAGGGGGCCGGGAGCGCCGTCCTGCTGGTAACGGAGCCGCCGGCCCCGCGGGACGAAGGGTTTCCTGCGAGGAAGGTGGGACAGGGAGGGAAAGACAATAAACCCCAGGAAATGCTGGGAATAGCGGAGGGAACGGCCGTGCCGTCAGCGCTGGGCCCGGACGGAAGCCTCGGGGCGCTGGGGGCAGCCAGACAGGAGTGGAGGGACCGTCCTAAGCCCTGGCACATCGGTTGGGCTGTCGTGGGCACTTCCAATCTTGCTGTGATTGGCCCCAAATCCCAACCCCGGGGTTGTCCACGTCCTGTTATACCATGGGGAGTCAGGGGGGACGGGAGGTCCACGGGGAAGGAACCACTGTGATGTCCATCCTGACGGTACCACGGGCCTCCAGCGAGCCCTTGCCCTGCCCTGGCAGGTCCCAAGTGAAGGTGGGCTCGGTGGGAGCCCCTTGCCGGGCTGTGACTGCGGCCACAGGAGCACCAAACCCCCGTGTTGGGTGATTTATGGCTGGGAAGCACCGGCACAGACGGGCTGGGACAAACCCGCCAGGAAACAGCGACTTCAAAGGGTGGAACAATGGAGGGATGGCGAGTGCCACCTCACTGCTACACACGGGGGACTGGGGACCCTGCGGTGGCACTGGAATGCACACTGTGGCACTGACACACACACTATCACACTGGAACCCACACTGTGGCACTAGCACCCACACCGTGGCACTGACACCCACACCATGGCACTGACACCCACACTGTGACACTGGAACCCACACTGTGGCACTGGAATCCACACCGTGGCACAGATACATCATGCTCTGCACCCACACTGTGGCATTGGCACCCACACTGTGGCATTTGCACCCACACTGTGGCATTGGCACCCACACTGTGGCATTGGCACCCACAACGTGGCACTGGCACCTACACCGTGGCACTGACACCCACTTTGTGGCACCAGGACCCACATCGTGGCATTGGGATCCACGTCACAGCACTGACACCCACATGGCATTGGGACACGCGTTGTGGCTTCAGGACCCACGCTGCAGCCATGCCACAGCACCAGGACCCACACCAGGGGGTGGCACTGGCACCGTGGCACCCTTGCTGTGACACCCACACCACAGCACCTGCATCCACGTCGGGGCAGCAGCGTCCAAGCCACAGACCCTTGGGAGCAGGCTGGCACCCCCCGAGGGCACCCCCACCTGCCCCCTGTGCCCACCTGTACCCCATGTGTGTGTCCCCTCCATGCCACATCCCATATCCCATCCCATGTCCCATCCCATATCCCCTATCCCATCCCCCACATCCCACCCCATATCCCATATCCCATGTCCCATCCCTGTCCCACCCTAGCCCCTGGCAGAGCCACCGGTACCGTCGCCCCCTCCCCGCGCTCTCCCGCCGCCGGTCCCGGTGTGCCGTGCCGGGGGGCGCTCCCGTGGAGCATCCCCCGCCCGTGCGGGCAGCCCGGGGGGCGCGGGGGGGCTGCGGCCGCCATAAAAATGCTCGGAGGAAACTCCGGCGGCCAAAATAAACCGGGAGACGTGAAGAGGAGACTTGAGCCCGCTCCCACGGCCCCGCCGCCCCTCGCACCCGTGCCAACGAGGGCTGCCGGTGCCCGGTGGCCCTCTCGCCGGTGACATTCGCCCTGTCAGTGCCCCCAGCAGCCGGGACCGCGCCTGCAGGCTCCCGGGATGCCGGTGCCAGGGCCGGGTGCCACGGTTTGGTGCCACAAGTGCTCCCATCACCATCGCGGCTGCTCCGAGCAATCCCGGGGGTCCCCCAGGCGGCTGCGGGGGGTGTTGGGGTCCCGGGGGCGGCACTTTCCCAGGCCCTGCCGTGACCCCTCTGTCCGCAGGAAGGTGCCCCCCTTCCCACGCCGGCGGGCATCCCGGTGCCAGTGCCGGTGCCCACATCCTCAGGAAGCGGGCAGGAAGAACGGGCCCGGGGGTGGGGGGGCAGCGGGGGTGAGGAGGGAGCAGTGTGGGGTGGGCTGGGGTTGGGGGGGGCTCAGCGTGGGCCCGTCAGAACCCCCTGGCGTCATTTAGAGCCGCTCAGGCGGTGACAGGAATTAAATTGCGTTTGGATTTTTCTCATCAGCCTCATCCCGGCGCTTCGTTACAGGGAACGTCCCCGCGCTGGGGCGGCGGCTCATTCCCGCCGTGACAGCGCATTCCCGTCGTGACAGCGCATTCCCGTCGTGACAGCCCCGTGCCCGTGCCGCTGGGCACAGAGGGGATGGCATGGCATGGCACGGCATGGCACGGCATGGCACGGCACGGGCGCCACAGGGATGGATGGCTGTGTGTTGCCATGGGTGTCCTGGGGTGGGAGATCAGGATGGGGGGCAATACTGTGTCACACGTGTCCCCACGGTGCCTACCTAGCTCCTGGCAGTGCCCACCACGTTCCAGGGGGCCGGGCATGGCCCCTCACCCGGCGATGGGGTGTGAGCGTGCCGGGGCTCATCTGTCTCTGTCACGGCTGCCGGTGCTGCCGGAGCATGGCGGGGACGGAGCAGCCGGGGGGGCTCAGCAGCCCGGGGTCCCCTGTCGGTGCCCATCCCCAGGGCAGGGGGTCAGCGGGACCCCCAGAGTGAGAGCCCATGGGGCTGGTGGGCTTTGGGGGGCTTTGGAGGGGGCCCAGTGAGGGGCAGGGGTGGGGGTGTGGAGTTGGAGGGGGCAGAGCTTGGGGACATGGCATAGGAGGGAGGGATGATGCTGTGCCCCCCTCCCCGGGCTGTGCCGTGCCCCCAGTGCCCCCACAAGGCACAGGAGCTGCAGGGCTGGGGAGGGCGGGGGGCTTGAGGAGTCTCTCTGTGGGCTCCCTCTCACAGACACCCCCGCCCAGTACTGCTCCTGCAGCCCCCTGGCACATCCCTGCGACACCATGGGTGAGTCCCTTCACCTCTCACCCCGCATCCGAGCCCTGGCACCCTCCACGCTGGGGGTGCCACCATTCCCAGGGGGATTCCTGGGGGTCCCACAGAGCCAAAGAACTCCTAAGGGTCCCGTCGCCCTGGTCACGTGGGTCCATCCATGCCATGCCCAGATCCTCTCGAGCAGAGCTGGGGACCCCCGACAGCCCCCCAGGTTAAGGACAGGGGGCTGGGGGCTCAGGTTTCCCTCTCTGCCGGGCTGGAGCCGGGGGCCATTAGCCCCCTCGGAGCATGACGGGCCGGGGGGACATCAAAGTGCCTTCAGCTCGTCTGCGCCTCGGGGGTACGGGAACATCCCCCCAGTACCTGCCCCTGCCCCGCTGGATCCCCCAGCCCTCCTGTCCCCCCCTCCCCAGGGCAGCCCCCGTGGGCGCTGGGGCCAGGCCGTGGGCGGGGGGCTCATTTAGCAACGTCAGCCCCGCAGTTGGTTTGAATTAGGCTCCTCCGGGGCCGGCGCTGATAAGGGAGGGGGTGCAGGGCTGGGGGGGACGTGGGGGGCTCCGGGGGGCTTCCTGCTCTGCCGTCTGTAACTGGCTGCCAGAGCCGCTGCTGACAGACACAGGGACAGCCCCCGCCTCGCCACCCCCACCATCCGTCCATCCATCCACCTACACGCCCACTCTCCCACACGCAGCCCCCGTTTGGACCCCTGTCCTGCACCCCCAGCTCTCCAGCCCTGTTTGGGATCCCCATCCTGCTCCTCCACTCCTCCAGCCCTGGCTGGCACTCCGATATTGCACCTACAGCCCTCCGGTGCCAGTCGGCATGTCTGTCCCACACCTTCAGCCCTGCATCCTGATTTAGGATCCCCCACTCATCCTTCTGACCCCATTTGGGACCCCCATCCTGCACCCCCACCCTTCCAGCCTCGGCTGGGACCCCAGTCTTGCACCCCAATCCCTGTGGCCCCGTTTAGAACACCCATCCTGCTCCCCCACACCTCCAGCCTTTTTTGGGACACCCATCCCGTACCCCAAACACTCTATCCCTGCTCGGGACTCCCACCTTGCACCCCAAGCCCTCCAGCCCTACTGAGCCCCCCATCCTGCTCCTCCAGTCCTATTTGGGACCCCCATTCCATAACCCCGCCCCTCCCTCTCCGGTTGGGACTCCAATCCTGCAGCCCACCGCTCCAGCCTCATTTGGAACCCCCGTTCCGCCCACCCACCCCTCCAGCCCCAGCTGGGATCCCCACGCCCGGATGGCCTCGCAGCCCCCGCGTTTCCCTTCGTCCTTGTGGGGGCTTTGGGCAGGCGAGCCCGGCCGCCCCCCGCCCGGTGAGCGATGGCCGACAGCTGGGCCGGGCCGGGCCGTAACCGGATCCCCCGGCGGCGGCGCGGGGGTTCCGGCGCGGGGACCGAGCGCGGGGCCGGGCATGAAGGACGGGCCACGGCGCACCCGGTGCCACATCCGTCCCGGTGGGTCCTGGACCGCGCCCACCACAGGATGGGACACCCGGCTCGGGGGGCGAGGATGGAGGGGAGATCCCCGACAGCCCCCGGCACCGGCACCACCGTACCGGGGGGACGGAGCGGGGTCAGCACCGGCGGGCTTTGAGCCCTCCGGAGCCGCGTTCCCGGGATCACCGGGATCACTCGGATCCGGCACCTGTTCCGCCCGCGGCCGTGGGTCCCGGCCCCACCCCAGGGACACCTCCGCCCCCGGGACCCCCCGCCCGCAGCTGTGCCCGTGGCTGCCGCGGGAGGATCCAGATGGCGGAATATTGTCCCGGGCTAATTAGGGCGGCGCGGGCGGGGGGGCTGCGAGGCTCCCCGCTTCCCCCGGCAATCAAAGGGCCGATGGCTTTATTAAGGCTCATTATGTGGGGCGGGGGGGCCGGACACGCGGCAGGCAGCCGTGACGGGATCGGGACGGGATCAATGTGGGGAGTGCCTGCACGGGGCTGAGGGGCTGCGAGACCCCCTCGGCACGGCGGGGGAACGGGGACATGGGGGTTGCACAGCCCCACCGCCCACAGCACACCCCCAGCACCCCATGACTCAGCCCCCCATGGGTACAGCCCACCTGGGGGTCACCGAGTCCCCAATGCAGCCCCCCAGGCCCTGGAGCTGCTGGAGCAGAGGGGACCCTCCTGAAACCCTCAGAGCAGCCCCTCGAGACAAAGCAGGGAGTCAAGGGGGCTTTTCCACAATTTTATTCCAAAAATAAATTCGAAGAGGGGTATAAGTTATGGGGGTGGGGGGCAGGAGCAGGGCTGCACTGGGGGGCAGTGCCCACCCCCTGCCCCTACCTCCTCTTGTCCTTGATGCTGTAGTGCAGCAGGAGGGGCGCAGGCTGTGGGGCAAGGGGGGGGTCAGGGCTGGGGGATTCCAGCCAAGGACCCCGCTTGGGGCAGAGACCCCAGATACCAACCCAGGAACCTGGGGTAGGGACTCCAAACCCCAGCCCAGAGACCTCCCCCCACAGACAGGGTCCTCCCATCCCAGCCCATGACCCCAAACCTCAGGCCACGGAATGCCCCCAGACAGGGACCACCCCCCATCCCAGCTCATGACCCCAAACCCCAGCCCAAGATCCCCTTGAGGCAGAGACCCCAAACCCCAGCCCTGAAGTCCCCTGGTACAGGGACCCCAATCCCAGCCAGGAACTCCCCTTGGTCTGTACCTCAAACTTGGCCAACCCCTTTGGGGACCCCCTATTACCTGACCCATGCAGGGGCCAGGGACCCCCCCAGATCACCACTGCAGCCACTGACATTAAAGATCCTCAATCCCCCAACCCCACACTGCCCTGAACCAGCCCCAGAGGGTGACCCCATCACCCCCTGGCAGGGTGAACCCCAAAATCAGAGCCTGCCATCCCTTATGATGGACTCACACCTTGCCAAACCAGCGTGAGAGCCAGAGCTGCTTCATTGTCATGTGGTCGGGGAGGGGCTCGTTGTCAAACAGGATCTGCACCTGCACAGGGGAGCTGCATCAGGGGGGCCAGGATACCCCTGGGGGCAGGGACGACCCCCCCTGGACCCCCACTCACGTGCTGCAGGGACAGCCCCAGCTTGTGGCACAGGACCCTCCGCAGGTGTCGGATCTGTGCCCTCACCGAGCACCTCACGTATTTCTGCTGTAAGGGGCAGAGAGGGTTGGGGGCTGTGGGGGTCTGCAGGAACCCCACACACCCCTGCCAGGGCCAGGGTGACAGCTGGGGGTCAGGCCTGGGTCTGCAGGGAACCCCACTCACCTGCAGCATGGCCTTGCTCTTGTCCTTGCTGGAGCTGTGGCAGGAAGAGAAAGGGACATGTGTCCAGAGTCTCACGGGTCAGGGCCATGCTCAGTGTCCCTTGTGTCCCCTCCCCAACCCCACTGAGGGGCTGCAGCCCCCCCCGGCCTCACCTCAGCTTCTCCAGGCAGAGCGAGACGTGCTCGTCGTAGCGGAAATAGTGGGCACGCGAGTGGTCAAAGGTGCTGTAGGGGAGCCCCATGGGGTCACCCCCCACCGTGTCTGGGGACACAGGTGGCACCATCAGCCCCCTGTGCCCCCGACACCCCCCCAGCACCACGGCTGGCTGCCCCCCATGCCCCCCTGTCCCACCGTCACCGCTGGGCTGCGTCACCCGGTCGAGGCCTCGGGACTGGTAGAACTCCCGGATCCGCTTCTCCTCACCTGCAGGGGACAAGTGGTTCAGGGACACACCTGGGCCCAGCTGGCCCTGAGGGCAGTCCCTGGCTGTCCTCCCTTCCTCCCTCCACTGCACCAAGCCCTCACCATGTCCCCATCCCTTTTTCTCTCCCTGTCCATATCCCCATTCCTGTCCCTGTCCCCACCTAGCTCCCCATCCCTGTCCTCATGCTCCCCATACTGTGCTGCAGGACATGTCCCCTGAGCGCCCCCGTGTCCCCTGTGTCCCCTTACTGTGCTGCAGGCCGGGCACCAGCTTGTAGACGATGTCCTGCATGACCCTGTCCAGTTTGAGGTTGAGCAATGGCTGCGTCTCGTGGATCTTGGTGTTGCACATGGGGCAGTACTTGCTGGTCTGCAGGTACTTCACAATGCAGCTCTTGCAGACTGGGGACAGGGACAGGTGTGGGGGGACAAGGACAGGTGTAGGAGGGGTGGGACTGCACGCCCACAGCCCCCCCCAAGCCCCTCAGCCAGGTGGGGACACTCACAGGTGTGCAGGCACTCGGTGATGGTGGTGGCGTCGATGAAGTACCCGGCGCACAGGAAACACACAATGTGCTCGTTCAGCTCCTTCATCTTCACCTTCACCTCCTCCTGGGTGGGGACACATCACTGTCACCTAGAGCATCCCGAGACCACCCCCACCTGTCACCTGGAGACCCCTCTCATCCTTCACTTGGAACCCCTTTGCCCAAGGAGCTTCTCCTGCCATTTCTTTAATATATTAAAAAATGGGATTTTTGGGGAGTTGCACCCCTTGTTTTGCTTTAATATGCCACAAAACAGATTCTGAGGGACTGAACACCCTCGTCTTGCTAAAATATGTCAGAAAACGGGATTTTGTAGGGATTGCCCCCTGTCTTCCATTATTGCACCAGAAAATGGGATTTTGAGAGGCTGGCCTCACTGTCTTACTTTAATATGCCAGAAAATGGGATTTTGGGGGACCCCGCCTCCTATTTTCTCTTATTGTGCCAGAAAACAGGATTTTGGGGGGCTATACCTCCTGTCTTCCATTATTATGGCAAAACACCGGATTTTGGGGTGCTGCACCCCATGTATTGCCTTAACATGCCAGAAAACAGGACTGACCACTCTGTATTCCATTATTACGCTAGAAAACGGGACTTGAAGGAGGGTGGATACCCTGTTTTGCCTCATTATAGCAGAAAATGGGATTTTGGGGGTCCGGGGACGCCACCAGCCCAGTGCCTGCTCCGATCCCTGACCACGCCCCCTTCCCCAGGCCCCGCCTTCCCGCACCGCCCCTCGGTCTCACAGCGCCCCCCAGCGGCGCCACTGCGGCACCTCCCGTCCTCTCCCGAGCTGGCCCCCGGTGTCGCCGCCACCGCCTCCTCCCGGTGCCTCCCGCCCTCCCGGTACGGCTGCTCGCCTCGTTCCGTAGCGGGTCCATCTTGTAGACGGCCTGGAGCTGGTTCCGCAGCCGCATGGCGATGGCCATCGGGCCCCCCTGAGGAGGCGACGCCATCTTAGAGCCGTCTCCGCCTGTGGCCTCGCGCACTTCCGTGTTCGGGGCGGGGCCGCGGCGAGCGGCGGGACTACAACTCCTAGCGTGCCCCGCGAGTCTCGAGTCGCGGCGGGCAGCGCAAGCTCGGCCCTGTGCTGATCCTTCCCCACGACCCACGGGGAGAGGCCCGGGATCCCGAGACTCCCCGACCTCGTCCGTGAGGGGGACCCGCCGCGAGCCGCCGCCACCGGACCCGCCGTGTTTAGGGGAGGGCGTTCCCAGCGCTGGCCAATAGCGAGAGGGCGCGCTCTTAACGGACAGCAGCGGCCACCAATCAGAGAGGGCTCTGCGTGCGCGTGGTGCTGCGGAACGCCGCCAGAGGGCAGCAGAGCAACGCGGGGGAACGGGAGGGGCGGAAGGGGCAGCGGGAGTGCGGGGGGCGCGGGAGGGAACCGGGGGGACCGGGGCCTGAGGGGATCTGAGGGGGCTTGAGGGGGCCTGAGGGGGTCAGAGGGGGCCTGAGGGGTCTGGAGGCTGCGAAGGGCCACGAAGGGGACGAGGAGTCTGGGTGGGGCGCGGGGTACACGCGGGGGACTCGGAGGGGTGGGTTAGGAGGGGTCCGTGAGGTGCGGGAGATCTGGGGGGTTCAGGGGGTCTGGGAGGATTCGGGAGGAGACACGGGGGTGTCCCGACGGGGACTCAGCGTGAACGGCGGCAGCGAGGGCAGGGCTGGGCTCAGGATGCAGCGGCACCGGCAGAGTCGGGGTGTTTGCCCCGGCAGTTCGGGGTACCGGGGCACTTCGGGGTGCCGGGGTTCAGGAAGGGTTGGGGTGCTGGGGTGTCGCTGGGGTACCAGCGTGCTGACAGTTTGGGGTGTCGCGCTGCTGTTGGTGCTGACATTTGAGGTGTCCGGTGGTGGGGTGCTGGCAGGGTTGAAGTGCTGGCAGTTCGGGGTGCCAGGTGCCGGGGTGCTGCAGTTTGGGGTGCAGCAGTTTGGGGTGCCCAGGTGCTACAGTTTGGGGTGCCAGCGGAGCAGCCCGCGGCCCCACCCGGCGCAGCCGGAGCCACGCTAATGAAGGTTTGGCTCAGGGGAAGCAGCGGCCGCGCTAATGCGGAGCCGAGCCGAGATCCCCACGGCTCCTCACGGACTGTGCCACCCCCCGGACCCCAGACCAGACGGCGGGGAAGGCTGGTCCATGCCAGGGAGTGGGAGCGTGCGGAGGAACGGCGGGACCCCCGAGCAGGGGCTGGCACCCATCACCCCAGCGTGGAGCTCCTGGCACACAGCCGCGCTGCCAGCTCTGCTCCGGCACCGGCTCCGCACGGGATGCCACGGCCAGAGACTGGGTGGGTTTGGGGGTCCTGATCCGTCCCGGTCATTGTCATGGTCCTGGTCACGATCCTGGCCCCAATCCTGATCCAGGTCCCGGTCCCGGATACGGGTAACAGCCCTTACTCCACCCCTCAGCTTCCTCAGTGTGCCCAGTGCAGTCGCGCTGTCCCACCGGAGCGTCTCAGCCTGGCACCGTGCGGCACCGGCCGAGCCCCGGTGACCCCGGTGCCAGCCCCTCGTCCCGGGCGGCGCACGGTGTGTGGCCGAGTCCTGGGACCAACACGAGCCCCTCCCGGTACCGGGGCGCCGGCGGGCAGAGGCTCCGGGCCAGTCCCCGCCCCGCCGTCCGCCCACCCCCTGTCCGCGCCTCCGGGGAGGCGAGAGCGCGGCGGGGCCGGTGACCCCCGGCTGGGGAGGCTCCGGTCCCATCTGTACCTGCCAGGAGCCATCCGGGGAGGGGCGGGGGTCATAGCGGGGCTAAGGCGGCCCCACGGCGGGGCAGCATCGCTTTCTGCCGCCGCCGTGAGGAGAACCGGTACCGCACCCGGCAACGGCGCCGCGAGTCCCGGCCGGGCCAGGAGCGAGCTCTGTGGGTGGCTCTGGCGTGGGCCCCGGGGACCGAGGGCGGAGAGCCCGTCCCGGGGCTGGGGTCCCGGCAGCCGGTACTCCCGGAGCCGCCCCCGCCAGGCGGGCACGCGCGAGGCCGCGGATCCATCTCGCCGTTAATAATTGATGGCGGGAGCCGCCGGGGCTGCGCGGGGCTGCGAGGCCGAGGCTTTTAGCTCAGCCCTGCTCAGATATTCAGCTCCATTTCCGCGGCACGGCCGGGGCGGCTCCTTCTGGGAAGCGCTGCCGGGCGTTTTCCCGGCCGGAGCCCTCGCTGGGGCTGAGCGAGGCTGGGCTGAGGCTGGACACACTCATGGCCGCAGTGGTGCAGGGCAGCAGCGTTAGCTCCCCCCCTCCCCCCCTGTCAGGTGGACCCCCCAAGGGAGGCAGGGGACCCCCAGGGTGGACAGAGGTCCCTGTTAGATCGGGCAGGGCGGATAGGGGTCCTCTATTAATCCCTCTGAGGTGGGCAGGGGTCCCTGTTAGATCAGGCAGGGGTCTCCCAGGGTGGCTAGGGGCCCCTCATTAATCCCTCCGAGGTGAGCAGGGGTCCCTATAGGGCAGCGGGGGCTGGGTGCTCATGGACTGAGCTCCTGCCTAATGCACCGAGTACATCTGCAAAATCCAATTAACCTTCGATAACGAGGCGCTGAGCGACGTGGCTTTCAGCGGCCACCAGCCACCGGCACGCTGTGCTCCCCCGGCGGGCACCGGCCCACCAGGACGGGCAGCACTGGCACCCGCAGCCCCCAGGCCAGGCAGACCCCCCCCTAAAAGCCGCTGGCTGGTGTCGGACCCTGGGGTGGTGACGGTGGGGTACCCCGAGGGCGTGGGAGAGGGGACCGGTGTGCTCAGCCATGTGTCCCGTCGCTTCTGGGCACTGCTCCCACTGACCCGTGGGGCTGGAGCTGCCTGTCCTGCAGCCCGAGCGGGGGGTGGGGGCTCCGTATGCCCCCTACTCCCACAGCACCCCCTCCGCCCCCTGCTCCATCCCTCACCCCCCACCGACAGCCCGGGGGCTCTCAGCTCCCGCTCCGCTGGCATCCATCCCCTCTGCAGCCCCCCCAGGCCAGACTGTGCCCCCCCAGCCCTTCTGACCCTGCTCCCAGACCACGGAGCTGGGGTCTCCAGGGTTTGAGGGGGGTGGTCCGTGCTACACCCCGAGTCCGGAACCGCAGTACCCCTGTCCCCCGCCCCAGGGGCTGCAGCCTGGCGGTGCCCGGGGGGAGCAGCCCCCCAGCAGCCGGGTGTTGGCGTCACCGTGCAGCCGCCCACGCACCCATGTGGCACCCGGCTCCTCCCCGAGGACACCGCGCAGACGCCGAGGGCCACCGTGACGTCCGAGCGGGCGACTCGGCCGTCGGGTCCGCGGGAGCCCGCGGGGACCATCCGCGGCCACGGTGACCCCATCCCAACCCCACAGCGGTCCCATCCCGGCTCCATCCCGACTCCGTCCCATCCCCATGCCGGCCCCATCCATCCTCCATGCCAGCCCTCCGGCGTGCCAGCCGGGTCGGGGTGGGCACCGCGCCCACCGGCTGCTGCCGCCTCACCCCGCGCACCCCGTCCGGGTGCCGGCGCCCGCGGCGGGCGGGCGGCGGGGGGCACCGGGAGTGTTTCATGCGGTTAAGAAGTGTCTGATTGAGGCAGGAGGCGCCAGCAGCTCCCCCGGGAGCCGCAAGCCAAGGACTGGAGGACCAAATGCAGGCTAAAGTAATCCAATCTGGGCTGGTTCATCTAATTAGCCCAGAATTAACCCAGCAGCCAGAGAGGAGCTGACTGTCCCTCCAGTTTGCCAGCGGGTTTGGGGGGAAGCGGGAGGAAGAAGGGGACGTCCAGCGGTAATGAGATTACGGGGGGGAGCGGGCGGGAGCGGGTGCGCGGCAGCCTCTGGCCGGTGGGAGCGTGGGGCCCTGCCAGGTCCCCGCCGCGCCACCGCCGTGATGGTCGGGGCACCGGGCCGGCACCGGGGACAGGCAGGGACCCGTCCCTGCGACCCCTGCCCCGGCAGTAGCTTCGGAACCTGCGGCGTCCCCGTGGGGGATGGAAGCACCGGCACGGGCGGCACCGGGGACGTGGCACTACGAAGCCGCGCAGCTGCACCGGCAGCCCCGGGGCCACGGTGGGGGACGGGGCGAGGAGCCCCGGCAGCTTCGGGCAGCACCTCCGTGGTGGGGCGGGCAGGGGCCAGACCCCACAGACCCCATGTGTGACCCCCTGCTCCCAGGGGCAGAGGGGCGCGGAGGGCGCGGGGCGGGGAGATGCCGGTGCAGCTCTGGCGGTGGCGGGGCCCGGTGCTGCGCTGGCTGAAGGCTGATTCCGTGCTGGGACTCGGCAAATGCCCTTTTTTCTGCAGCATCCCCTCCAGCTGTCACTGCCACCCACGAGAACCGCCAGGCCCAGCCCCTTGGGGTGGGAGGGGGGACACAAAGGACACAGAGTTGCTTGCTGCGGTCGAGAAATCAGGAAGGGTCTGTACTGGCCCACTGGGGGCTTCCGGGTGCAGGGCCCCTGCCTGGTCCCCACAGTGGCTCAGGGGACCCTGGGCCAGGCACAGGGACACGGCCTCCTTCCAGGTGGCCCAAGGGTCACTAGGAAGGCAGAGCCAGCGGCACCAGGTGGTGACACCTTGGCTAGTGGGGTCCCTGGGAGGGAAACACCTTACACCCACAGCCAGGGTGGGGAGGGTCTCAGAACTCCTTGAGCACCCTCAGTTCTTCCCCTCCCTCCCAGGGTTGTGCTGCTGGAGGCTGCCGGGCAGGGGGGGCTGCTCTGGCCAGGGGTGCCTCCTGCAGACCCCCGTGGGCGTGGGGCGGGCCCTGGCGCAAGCAGGCGCCGGGAGAGCCCGCACTGCCCCGGGCCCCGTTCCAGCCCCCCAATCCATCTCCCAGCCCGGCAGATTCCAGCCCCTGGGCACGGCAACATCTGCCTCCTGCTCCGGGTTCAATTAACCTGCTGCCGCCTCCTCCTCCGGCACCGGCCATTTCCTCCCACTGCCACTGTCACCGCCACTGCCGCCACTGTCACCGCTGTCACTGCCACTGCCGCCGCCATGGCTGCACCCCACGGGGTCACAGCGGGTCCCTTTGCCGCAGCAGACCCGGAGCCGGTGGCTCTTTCCAGGTGGAAAAGCCACAGTGGGAACCTCGGGATTTGTCCCGGCACCTGCCGGGCTGCGAGAAGGGAACGCCAGAAATCCGTGGGGCCTGCAGGGCAGGGTCCCGGTGCTGCGTCCCCTCCCCTTCTGGGCACACGAGGCTCCGTCGGTGCCCCTGGTGTGGAGAGGAGCAGCTCGGCCGTTCCCGGTGCCGGGGTGGGCCGTGGGCATGGCAGAGGGTGGCACAGGCGTGTGCCCGTGAAGCCCCGGTTCCCGCGGCCCCACGCCCGGCAGAGCTGCGGCCGCGGGGACGGGCACCCCACACTGCGGCGAGCCCGGGACCACTCGGTGCCCCCCGGTGCCTGCGGTGCCCCCGGGATGCGAGGTGCCCCGGGGTGTGCAGTGCCCCCGGTGCGGCAGCTGCAGCCCCCGGTGCCGCCGTGATTTACAGGCGCAGGCCCCGGTAATGTCATTTGCCCCAGACCGGTGGCGCCAGCGTGCCCGGGAAGCCGCCTCCGCCCCGCCAGCCCCTGTCCCGGGGCCGTGACCCGCTCGGGAGCCGCCGGGAACCCACCCGCGGGGCCGCCGTGTCGCTGTCGCGATAGTCGTCGGAAGACCCGACCCAGCCAGTGCCGCTCTCCGCTGCCGTTACCGCCCGCCGACGGGACCGGGCTGGGCTCTGTGACCGGGAAAGGCGGGCGGGGAACATGGGTCCATCCCAGGGAACGGCGGATCGGGAACCGGGGTTTATCTCCGGGAATGGCGGGGTTGGGGGTGTCGGACTCCACCCCCCCGAACGGTCTGGCCCGTGGGAAACGGAGTCCCTGATACCGGGAACGGCGGGTCCCGGGGAGTGGGGATTCATGGCCCGGGAACTGAAGGTCGGCGTGGGGTCGGTTCCCCGGGAAAGGCGGTTTCCTGGGAACTGAGACCCCAGCTACAGCCAACGGTGGCTGGAGGAGATTGGGATCCACGTCCCGGGACGTGTCCTTGTTCTGGGAACGGCGGGTCGGAACAACCCCGGGTCCCTGCACCGAGTGCGTTGGCTCCGGGGCTCCCGTACGGACGGGATCGGCGGGAACTGGGCTCGGTGAGAAGACTGCGCACCGCAGGCGCCGGTCCGTGCGCCCCGCGATAACGGCGCTGGGGCAGGGGACGCTTCGTGCGCCCCGGGAGGGGCGGCTGGAAGCGCCGACGGAGCTGCGGACAGAGCGGGGACTCGAAAAGGCGCCGCGCTGCTGCCCGATGCGACAGCGGCTCCGCCGGACCGGCTAGGCAGTCGGGCGGACGCCCCGGCGGGGCGAACGGGTACGGAGCCCGTCGATGCACGGGGGGCATTCGGGACCCGACGGGCCCGTCCGCTTGTCCCGGAGCCGGGGCGGGGGCCCGGAGCGGCGGGGGCGGGGGGGTCCCGGGGCGGGGGCGGGGTCCCGGGCTGTCAATCACGGGGCGCGGCCGCCAATCAGGGCGCAGGCGGTGGGAGTTCGGCCGGTCCGGATGGAGCGGGGCAGAAAAGCGCGTCCCGCCAGGGCCCGCAGCCCACCCGCGCTCCCGCCCCGGGGCCGCCAGCGGCTGCGAGCCATGCCCCGCACCCTGCCCCGGGCCCGCACCCGCAGCCGGCACCTGCCCCGCACCTTGCTCCGGGCCCGCACCCGCACCTCGCACCGCGTCCTGCCCCGCACCGGGCACTCCGTACCCGTCGCCGCCGCCGCCCCCCGCCGCCCCCCGGCCATGCCCGCGCCCCGCCGGCTCTGAGCGCGGCCGGGATGGAGCGGGAGGGCGGCGGCCCGGGGCCCCCCGCGCCCCACGAGCCCATCAGCTTCGGCATCGACCAGATCTTGGGCGGCCCCGAGCCCACGGGGCCGCACCGGGCGGCGGCAGAGCCCGA
This sequence comes from Fringilla coelebs, assembly GCF_963513975.1. Lineage (NCBI taxonomy): Eukaryota > Metazoa > Chordata > Aves > Passeriformes > Fringillidae > Fringilla > Fringilla coelebs. The sequence continues at coordinate 2,169,487 of NC_140032.1, forward strand.
CTACGGGCTCTACGGCAGCGGCTACGGCCCCACCGGTCCGCTCGGCTCCTACAACCTCAACATGAGCATGAACGTGAGCGTGAACGTGACCTCCGCTCCCGCCGCGCCGCCCGCCGGAGTCATCCGCGTCCCGGCGCACCGGCCCGCGCCCGCCCCGCCGCCCGCCGCGCCCGCCGCGCCGCCGCCGGGGCCCGCGCTGCCGGGGCTCACCTTCCCGTGGATGGAGACCACGCGCCGCATCGCCAAGGACCGGCTCTCAGGTGAGCGGGCGGGACGGCTGCCGGCGGCCACCGGCGGCTATTGACAGCTCCGGGCACTCACGCGGCACCGGCCGCTCCCGCGGTTCCGTCGGGGCAGCGCGGTCCGGCGGGCGCGGCGCGGCGCGGGTCGGGGCGGACACGGGGATCGGTCGGGGATGGCGGGGGCCGTGCGCTCCACAGGTTCCCGCAGTGCCCGGTCCTCGCCCGCCGCCGTCGGGGCCCGCGGAAGCGGCTCGGGGTAGACGCGGCTGCCGGCGGTTCCACTGCGGCACCGGGCAGGATCCGTTGGCTCCGGGTGGAGGCCGGGGGGTCCCAGCGGGCTCCGGTATCGACCTCTACTCCGTGTCTGGTTCCTTGCCCGGTTCGGAGGTACCGGTGGCGATGCTTTGCCACCGTAACAGGGAGGCTGTGGGGAGCCGGAGTGGGGTGGGTGCGGAGTGGGGGCTCCCTTGGAACAGAGAGTGGGGTGGGGGCTCTGCAGGTGTGAGATGTGATGTGGGGGCTCTGTGGGGACACGGCGCAGGGTGGGGGACCCACCGTGGGACTGAGGACAAAGCCCATCCATGCACAGAGCAGATGTCCCATGCCTTGTGAACCCCTGAGAATGGGGGTGGTGGTGCAGGGGTACCTGGGGGGTGTCTGGGGATGGGATCCCGGATCTGAACGTGCCGGGATCGGTGTGGAACACTGAGTGCCAGCGCTGTGGGAGAGGCCAGGGCGGCGATGCGGGTGTTGGGGAGGCAGCGAGGGGTTGAGGTGCTGCTGGTGTGGCCGGGGCTGAGTGCCCTGCTGGGGGCTGAGCAGCAGTGCTGGGGGTGCTGATTGCTGCACCCGAGGAGCAGGAGGGGTGCTGAGGTTGGGGTCCCGGGCACTGGGACCGTGTGTGGGTGCTGGGGACCCCCGGCCTGGCTCAGCTCCGCTCCCACCCAAGATGGCGGCACTGCCACGTCCACAGTGTGTGGCCGCATGCGGGGACAAGGCTGGAGGCCGTGCGGGGCTGGGGGCCGAGTCCCGGCCATGTGGGTGATGGGGGGGTCTGGGGCAGGAGGCTGGGGACTCTGGGGGTCCCACCCGGACACCAGCAGAACCGTGTTCACCTCCCGGCCCACCCCGCCATGGCAGCGGTGACGAAGCACCGTCCCCGCGCAGGGGTGGCGGGTGACGTCCTCGTCTCCTGCCTGGCGCCAGCGTTGGGTGGATGGGGCAGCCCCTCCCCAGCACGGGGTCTCCCAGCCGCAGCCATCACTCAGCACCTTGGCCTTGGGGTGGGCTGCGGGCAGGAGGCAGCTGGTCCCGGCGAGGGGCCGCCCATGCGGGGAGGGGGCACGGGGGCCTCCATCCCCCCGGCTGCACGGCTCCACCTGCCTCAACCGCGCCCGCCCCCGCCGGCGGCCAGGCGGCCTGGGCGCGGGTGGGAGGGAGGGTCTCTGGGTGCCAGGGGGTCCCTGGGGTGCTGTGGGCTGTGCCCCACATCCCTGTGCCATGGGGGGATGTAGCCCCATGGCCACCCGTGGTCCCGGCCACGTGCAGCCCTGCCCACGCGGTGCTGGCCTTGGTGGCGGCTGTGGTGCCATGGCGCCATGGGGATGCGGTGCTGTAGGGTCATGGCCTGGCCAAAGCTGCTGCCAGAGCAGGAGGAGCGCAGGCATTGGGGGCTGGCCCTGCCAAACATTCACTTTCCTCCATGCTGCTTTGCTGCTGTGATTCTCCCTGCAGCTCTGGCAGCTTCTGGGGCTGGGATGTGGCATGTTGGCCTCACCAGGGCTGGCTCACACCTCAGCTGGGCAGGGACATCCCCTTCCATGGCCCCTGGCAGTGGCCAGCACAGGCACTGCTGGCCCATGGAAAGAGACATTGTCTGCCTCCCAACAGCTTCTGTGGTCCCGTTCTCTCATGGGCAGGGCTGGGCAGTCCCTGCAGTGCCCCGGAGGCTCCTCGGGGGCTGTGCCAGGGCTCGGTGTGCGAGGAGGGTGGGTTTGTGCAGCCGGGCTCGATGGTCCTGCCTCAGTCCTGTGACCGGGCCAGCCCATCCACCCCGACATTCCAGGGCCGACTGCAGGCCTGGGGAGTGACTGTGCCGTGGGGTAGGAAAGGGGACGAGCCCTCCTTCATGCTATGTCTTGAGCTGCCCCCATGTCCCCAAGGTGGGGACAACTCTGGGTGTCCTCCTCCCCTATTCTCCCAGGCGGCACTGGTCGCTCCCTTCGAGCTCCCCATCCCCATGTGCCCCCTTGGTCCCGAGCCCCCTGCCATCCCCCAGGGCCCTGCCTTGCTGTGCTTTGCTGGGGTGACCCTGAGCCCCCCTGACGCCGCTGTCCCCACAGCCGCGCTGTCGCCCTTCGCGGTGACGCGGCGCATCGGGCACCCGTACCAGAACCGCACGCCGCCCAAGCGCAAGAAGCCGCGCACGTCCTTCTCCCGGGTGCAGATCTGCGAGCTGGAGAAGCGCTTCCACCGCCAGAAGTACCTGGCCTCGGCCGAGCGTGCCACCCTGGCCAAGGCCCTCAAGATGACAGATGCCCAGGTCAAGACCTGGTTCCAGAACCGCCGCACCAAGTGGAGGTAACAGGGACAGCTGCCACAACCGTGATGCTCACACCCCTTTGACAGCCACCCCAATATCCCTCTGGCAGACGCCACATAAACCCTATGACAGCCACCCCAATGTCCCTCTGGCAGACACCCCATAAACCCTATGACAGCCGCCCCAATGTCCCTCTGGCAGCCCCAAACCCCACATCCCTCCAGCAGCAAGCCCCGTGTCCTGGGAGAAGCTGGGACTGGGATGAACTGGGGATGGATGGCACGGGCTGCCCGCTACCGTGGCCTCCCCTGTGCCCTGCTGGGCGAGCTCTGGTGGCGCTGTGGCACGTGTCACATGGCAGTAATAAGAGGACAAGGGACAGTGTGGCAGGACAGTGACCCGCTGGCACGTGGCAGTGCCAGCTGCGGCCGGTGCCAACGGTGGGTGTGTGTGTGTGTGCAGGCGTCAGACGGCGGAGGAGCGCGAGGCCGAGCGGCAGCAGGCCAACCGGCTGATGCTGCACCTGCAGCAGGAGGCTTTCCAGAAGAGCCTGGCGCAGCCGCTGCCGCAAGACCCGCTCTGCATGCACAACTCCTCGCTCTACGCCCTGCAGAACCTCCAGCCCTGGGCCGAGGACAACAAGGTGACGTCGGTCTCCGGGGTGGCCTCTGTGGTGTGAGGGCTCCGGGTGCTGCTGATGTGCCAGGAGGTGGCACTGGGAGCCCGCTGGGCTCTGAGCCTGGACCGTGGCAGGGAAGGGGCTGCAGCTTCCTGAGAGCCCCGCACTGGCAGCCCCCTCCCTGCCATGGAGAGCCCCCCAGGAGCACCCGGGAGTGAGGCCGTGCCCCTGCGGTTGGACTCAAAGCTTCACAAACCCCACCTGGAGCACTGCTGTGGGCAGCCCCCTGCCTGGACCCCCAGGAGCCCAGGGATGGACCCCCATGCCCTATGGACCTCTGCAGCCCCCTGCCTGACCCCCAGGAGCCCAGGGCTGGGCCCCTACACCCCACAGATGTCTATAGCCCCCTGCTCAGACCCGTGGGAGCCAAGGCCTGGGCCTCTACACCCCATGGACGCCTGCAGCTCCCTCCCCGGAGACCTGGGAGCCCAGGGATGGGCCCCGGTACCTGGCAGGGTTCTGCAGCTCCCCCACCAGCAGCTCCGTGGGCCCCACAGCCTCCAGCCCACCTGGAGCAGGGCGTGGACCTCCCGTTCCTGGTGCTGGAAGCCCCCCACCCTGGCAGTGGGGTCTGCACCTCCTGTACCACTTGCCTTATCCGGGTCGGAGTTTGCCACCTCCGCCTTCCGTCTGTGCTGGAAGGACTTGGCCGCCCCGGCCCCACCCCGTGGTGGGACAGACTGACAGTCTGGGCCCCCGGCCTTCCCCCCAGCTGGTCTGTCAGCTCCCTGGGCCTGGACATGCCTGTGCAGCCACCCACCATGGGCTCGGGGTGCCCCCCATGCTGACGGATTGCCCCAGTCCCTGACTGCCCCTGGGAGTCACCTCCCTCAGACTGAGCCTGGGTGTGACCCGCAGGACACTCGTGGGGTACAGAGGGGCTGAATCCCCCCCTTCTGCTGGCAAATCTCTGCACCCCTTCCCCAGTGACCCCCTAAGCGGGGGGCTCCCTCCTCCAGGACCATCCAGCCCCACTCCAGCCTCTGTTGATGATGATGGAGGGGATGAAGGGGGGGGGGGGGGGAGGGGGTAACAACGGCGACCTTGACCCTGAACTCGACCTTGGCCCCCGCCCCGCCGCCACCGGCGATGCTGCAGCCCCTCACCCCACTTTTGGGGGACAGCCTTCTGCGGGCTCCCCCTCTCCGTTGCCATCGGGAGGAGTCGGACACCCGGTACCGGCGGGATTGGCTGCGGTTCCGTGACGCGGAGGGGTGGAACCGCATTACCACCGGGATGAGCGCGGCCGAGGGCCGGCCCCGGTGCCGGTGGGGCGGCGGCGGCGAGGCGGTGCTCCGTGCCCGTGCTGAGGCCGCCGGTTACCGGAGGCTGCTGCGAGCCCGAGCCGCCGAGGTGGAGGCGTTGCGGGGGGCGGTGGGCGCGTTACACCGGCAGCTGGAGGGGCTGCGCGACCGGCGGAGCGGGGAGCTGGCCAAGTACCAGGTGCGGGCTGGGGGGGCTGGGGGGCGCCTGGGGGGCTGGGAGGGAGCGGGGGTGGGGGCTGGGATGGGAGGAGTGGGGGTGGATGTTTGGGGAGGGGCGGTGCTGGAGCTGGATGCCCGGAGGGATGGGGAGAAGGGGGGGTGGGGATGGGGAGGGGCGGGGGTCAGGGGTCCGGATGGAGGTGGGGGGCCCCGGGAGGGATGGGGGAGTTCAGGTTGGACTGGGAGCTGGTGTTTGTGTGGGTCGGGCCGCCGGGTGTCGCGGTGGGTGGGTGTCGGGGCGGGGTTGGGGATCCCGTGGGTCCATGTGGGGTGGGGGCCGTGTAGGGCGGGGGTGTGCCCGGGGATCCGTGCGGGGCCGGGGCCGGTGCGGAGCTCCAGGGGCCGGGTCAGGGGTGCCGGGAGTCTGTGTAGGTGGGGTTCGGGCCGGGAGTGGAGGTCCGGGCGGATCGGGGCTCTGGAGGGGTGGTCGGGGTCCGGGCCCTGGCGGGGATCCCTGTGGGGCCAGAGGTCACCGTGAGCGGGGGTCCGGCCGGGGATCCCGGGGATCGCCCCGCGGCCCCGGCGCTGCTGACGGCCCGGCTCAGGAGCGGGTGGCGGAGCTGGAGCGGGAGATCGGGGCGGCGGAGGCGGAGATGGCCCGGTGCCTGCGGGAGTATCCGGCACTGCTGCGGCTGCGGATGGCGCTGGAGGCGGAGATCGCCGCGTACCGGTACGCGAGGGGGGCGCGGGGGGCACGGGGGGCGAGGGGCTTAGCCCGGCCCTTCTTTTCCAGGGAGATGCTGGAGAGCGAGGAGCTCCGCCTGGGCGGCTTGGCCCCGCCGTGAGCGGACCCCCGGAGCCCCGGTCCCACCACCGGACCCCGGCCCTGCCGTTACCACCGGACCCACGGTTCCGGGACCGGATCCTCAGCCCCACCACCGGAGCGCGGTTCCTCCGCCGGACCCCAGACCCCCGACTCCTGCACCCCGGGCCACGGTTCCCTGGGACCCTCGGGACCTCTCTGGACTCACGGAGCCCCGGTCCTTCTGCCCCCTCGTTCCACGGGTCCCCCGGACTTGTGCCCGCCTGGCCCGGGAGCCCCGGGAGGGCAGCGCCCGTGGGGACACGCACTCACCAGCCTCTCCGGGGAGGGGGTCCCGGCCCAGACCCGTGTGGAAGCACCTCAATAAAGCCCCGTGGCATCACTCGGAGCCGGCCCGGCTGGAGGGGGGTGGGCGGCACCCCCGGCTGTGCTCCAGGGCTCTGCGGTGGGCTGGGGGCATGGGGGGCTCCGTGGGCTCAGGGAGGGGTGTGGGGTCCCTCCTGCCTGGTGCAGCCCCTCACCCCCGAGCTGGGCACGGCACGGGGACATTGAGGGGGCGCTTTGTGGGGCCACAGCTTCGGTAGGAACTGAGCCCCCCCAGTGGTGACGGGTGGTCCCTGACCCCCCCCACACTGTCAGCGGCACTCTGGGGTCAGGAGGGGATCCTGCTCCCCGGGATGTCGGGACGGGGTGCTGCTCCTGTACCTGGGGGAGTTGTCCCACCGCAGTCCCCGGAAAGGAGGCAGAGCTGGGAGCGGTTTTGAGGATTGAGGGAATTCAGGGAACTGAACTGGGCAGGGCGTGGGGACGCTCTACCCTGCCTGTCCCCGAGCTGGGCTGGATCACGGGTGTAGCCTGTCCCAGCCACGCAGATGGACCCCAGGGCTGAGTCTTGTGCTGTGGGGGCCCAGCACCTCCCTTCCCACAGACACCGAGCAGCATTTGTGGTGGCAAAGAATTTTAATAGGGAGAAAAATCTTTTTCCGAGCTGTAAGGGAGGGGGGTTCTGGGGAAAGGAGGTGCCCGGTTGTGGGGTCGGCACCCTCCAAGCCACTGTTATTGGAGTGCATCGAGGCCCATCCAGGCGCTCCAGGGGCTCCAGGCCGGGGGGGTGTAGGGGTCCCGGCAGCTGATTCGCACCCGCCCCGCTCCCGCCGGCACCGGCGTGTCCTCCACACCCTCCACGAACTGCTCAACCTGCAGAGGGGCAGGGCATGGTCTAGGGAGACCCTCGGGGAGGGGGGCACAACCCCCCCTGGCCCCGGCAGCGCTGGGGGGAGCAGGGGTGAAAGCCAGGGGTGACAGTTCATCATCCCAAGAAGAGAAGCAGCAGAGTGAGGAGGAGCTGTGGCTGAGCATCTTCCCAAGCACAGGGAGGAGTCAGGGATGGGGCAGGGTGGGCACAGGGCAGGGTGGGCACATGGGGCAGCCTGTGCAGGGTCCCCCCTAGGCAGAGACCCCCCTCTGTTACCTGGGTGCCATTGTGGAGCTCGTACTGCAGATGGTAGAGCAGTGCAAAGTAGGACTTGGGGAGCGGCCAGGAGGCCGGGGGGGCCCAGGCCAGGTAGAGCTGCTCCCCCCGCTGCTGCAGGGTCAGCTCCTGGGGCGGATCAGGACGCACTGTGGACAGAGTGGGCTCAGAACAGCGGCTGAGACCCTCCCCCCGCAGCCTCCAGCGCCTCTTGGACGCCCCCACCCCGCTGCTCCTGCCCTGAGCTCACCAATGTCGCGGAGGAAGAAATGCCTGGAGAGGTTGAGGTAGGAGGTGTCCGAGAGCCCCTCCAGGTGGAGCTGGAGCGGGCGCAGCTCCTCTCCGAAGGGGCAGAACAGGGGATCTGCCAGGCTGGCGTTGAACCGGCCGTGGACACTGGCCACGGGTACCCACGGCCCCACGGAGCCATCGCTGTGAGGAGGGAGGTGTGAGCAGCTCTTAGGGCAGGGTGCCCGGGGTGCTGCTGTGGGTTTGGGGGGTCCCAGGGCACCCACCTGCGGATGAGGCGGGCACGGAAGACGGCAGAGGGGGGCCCGGGCCAGGAGCAGTGGAAGGAGCCGTTGTAGGACTCAGCCTGGCAGGACACGTTGATCTCCTCTTCTCCTGAGGGGTCGAGGGGGGCTGGTCAGGGGCTGCCTGAGGCCAGCAGTGGTGCCCCCTCCCTGCACGGGGCTCCCCCCGGCCCCAAAGCCCTCATGCCCACGGGCTGGGCACCAGAATCTCCTGGTCCTCAGCCCTCCACCCCCTGCCCCCCATCACCCCCGGCTGCCCCAGCCATGCCCCTCCTTACGGGGGCTGCTGACCACCACGTAGGTGGTGTCCAGCAGGACAGGGCCAGCCCAGCAGCTGTAGTTGCCTGTGGCTGGCAGGTCCAAGCCGAGGATGGTGAGCTTCTGGCCCTCAGGCACCAGTTCGGCCATGGGCTCCTCCTCCCCGTTCAGTGTCCAGGAGATGTGCTGCTCTGAAGTGTCACATCGCACCACCACGTCCTGGCTGACCTTCCCCACCTGGACTGGAGGGGAGAGGCAGAGCCAGTGGTCATGATTGTCCCCCAAACTACCATGGGTGGTGGCCTCACAACCACCCTGTCCCACGGTCCTCACCCTGCTCCTGCACTCCACATCCATCCCTCCACTCCCTCACCCCACATCACCCTCATGCCCATCCTCTAATCTCCCAGCAGATTAGAGGATGTCTCAGCCCCTATCAGAGGGATGTGGATTTGGGATGTCCTCCACTCCTCCTGCTTCCTCTGCAGTCCCTGCAGCTGCCCCAGCTAGGTCCCCCCTCCAAGGCCTCCCCTGTGCCCCGGGAGCAGCACTCACACTTTCGGGGGAAGGCAGTCAGGGCTTCTGCAGGCACCAGGAACAGCAGCAGTCCCAGCAGCACCAGCATCTGGGAAGGGAAAGGGCAGAGAAGGGCAGCCCCAGCAGGACATAACCCGGGAGAGAGGCAGCCAGGGCAGAGCCCCCAGCCCTGGGAGCAGCATCCCCAAAGCAGGGTCCCCCCGAGCCCCCCCAGCCCCCCCAGCCTGTGCCTACCTCTGCGTTGTCTCTGGTGGGCTCGGCAGAGCCGGGGGCTGCGCTCTTATACTGAGCTGGACTGCGTGGGGCTGTCCCAAGGTGCAGTCACAGCAGCATCACACTTCTCAGAACTAGAGGATGGGACCCATGCTCAGCCCCCTGCCTCCCACCCACACCACTGCTGGTACTTCCCAGTGGGGCAGGGGGCACCAGACACCCCTGCCCCAGAATGCCAGAGGATGGGCGCCCCTGGGAACAGCCAGGCGAGGGGCAGCGCTGGGCACCTGGGATGGTGCTGGGGTTTTGGGTGGTCCCAGCTCTCTCAGAGGGGTCCTGAGCCCCTGCAGCACCTGAGGGTCTGCACATCATCACCGTGTGCTGCACAGAACCCCCACGGTGCCCTGCTGTGGGGTGGGGGGACCTGTGGGGTCTATCAGCACCTGTGCTGGGGGGCTGGAGAGGGACAACTCAGGGCAGGGCCCCTCTGGGTGGGTTGAGGAGAGGGGAGGGTTTCCACTGAGCCTCAGGGTGATGCCTCCAGCCTGGCACAGGTTGGCACACCCCTTCCCTCCCCTCCTCGGGCCACTGCATGTCCCATGGGATGCTGTGCAGAGATGAGGACGCAGGGACAGAGACCATCAGGGTCACCAGCTGTCCCTTTGCCACCCCACTGATGCCAGCCCCTGTTGAGGGCAGACCCCCCCTGGGGAGGGCAGCGCTGTACCCTTCCATGTACTTTCTGGAGTTCCTAGAAAGCAAAGTGGGAAGTGGGGCTGTGGGAGGCTGGGAGAGCCCAGCTCTCACCTTTTGAGGCACTGTGGCCAGGACAGGGCAGTGGGACCTCCAAGGCCCCTCCCTGAGCAGAGCCAAACCCCTGTGCGTGGGCTGAGGGGTGGGGATGGGGAGCCAGGACCCTCAGGCCCCATGCAGCAGCTCAGCCCTTGGCTGTAGCACTGCTGGGGACCCCAAAAGGAGAGGGAGGGAGGGACGGGGTGCCTTGCCCGGGGGTGCCCCCGTGCCCTGCCCTGTCTGGGGGAAGCAGGCACTGGGCAGCAGGTTTGGGGCCCTGCTCGCCCCCATCTCGCCAACCACAGCTTCCCCTTGGCTTCTGCAGAAGAACCACAACCACGGAGGGGAAGTCCTGAGGCAAAGGCCAGGGATGCCTCAGCATGGTTGGAACTCCGAGGGGAGGGAGGCCTCACAGACAGAAACCATCCCCGGAAGACGGGAGGAGCAGGGACAGAGCCCACCCTGGCCAGACCCCTCTGTGGTGATGTCCCTCAGTGGCATGGACCCCACCCTGGCTGCACCCTTCTGTGGTTATGTCCCTTGTCACGATGGACCCCACCCTCACTGCAGTCATGGACACGAAGCCAGGAGCAAAGGTCACAAAACTTTATACAGGAGGAGGGACCCGTGTGTGGCCCCTCGGCCCCGGGCGTGGGGGGGAGTGGGACAGGCGATGCCTCCAGCTCCGCAGCACCCCCGGGAAAGACGGGGTGAAGGAGCCCAGTGAGGAGGGCCCACAACACTCCCCCGGCCGGGGCCAGCGCTCCCCAATCCACGCTCCGAGGTGCCGGGGTGGTCCCACGGCCGCTGGCCCACGACTGACGGCGGCGCGGCGCTGAGGCAGTGCCAGGCCGTGCCCGCGCCTCCCTGGGACCCGGGACAGCCCCTGCGGCCACACAGCCTCCCTGGGGCCTCCCCGGAGCTCCCCTGCCCCCAGGGTCATGGCCAAGCCCAGGCAGCCCCACCGCGGGGCTCCGGTGCTCCGGCTCACTGCAGGGCGCAGACGTCCCCGTGCTCATCCTCGCGTCCGGCCCCCTCGGCCAGCTCCGCCTCTGCCGGCGCCTCCTCTGCCGCCGCCACCTTCTCCCGCAGCTCCATCAGCAGGTCCCGGCCCTCGCTGGGAGGCAGGTTGCTCAGGTAGTACTGCGGGGCCAACTCCACCAGCCTGCGAGGACAGGGTGGGGTCAGCCAGCTGCAGGGACAGCCCATAAGGAAGGACCCGTCCCTCCCCGTCCCCTCACATTTGGGGCTGGATCTCCGAGACCACGCGCAGGCAGTTGTCCTGGGAGATGGTGAACTCGTGGTACAGCACCCAGGGGGGCAGGCGGCGCGGGGGCGCCCGCAGCAGGTACCCACAGGCGGGGGCCAGGTGTGCCACGTGCTTGTGCGTCAGCATCACGTAGTTACCGGAGCCGTCGATGTCTCGGGCGACCTGGGCGGGAGCAGCAGGGAGTGGGGTGGCTGGTGCGCCCCAGCATCTCCCCCATAACTGCCCACAAGGCCCTGGGCCCACCTTGAGGAAGTACCCGGAGATGAGGGCGCGCTGGATGTTGAGGGTGTTGGCGTCGGAGCCGAAGGCGGGCGGTGACACCGGGAGCTCGATGCGGCGCATGGCCTCCAGCAGCTCGGCGCGCACGGTGCCCGCCAGGCGCAGCGCCTCGGCACACAGCCCGTGCTTCCGGCACCAGCCCTCGTCCCCCGCGTCTGCAGGAGGGACAGCGGGGTCAGAAAGGGGGGGACAGGGGTGGGACAGTGGGGGCTGTGATGTGGGGACAGGGATGGGACAATGGGGTCACCAATGTGGGGACAGGGGTGGGACAGCGGGGTCAGAAATGTGGGGACAGGGGTGGGACAGTGGGGGCTGTGATGTGGGGACAGGACAGTGGTGCCACGGGGTGGGCACAGGTGAGCAGAGATCCCGCTGGGCTGGGGGCTTGGGGAACACGGAAGCACTGCTGCTCCTTCTGTCTCTCACCCCTTCACACAGTGGTGACAGGGACTGAGCCCCCAGGCTAGAGCTGGGACCCCCAGATCCTCCCCCAGCCAGGCTGGGCACTAGGAGGGGGTCAGGAATGTAGCTCCAGGGCAAGGGCACATGAGGGGGTGTGGGACACCAGAAAGAGCAGGGGATACAGAGGACACAAAGAGGTCTGTGGGTGCCCACAGGAGTGCAAGCCCCCCGGCCCCTGCCCCACTCACGCTGCTGGAAGGCATTGAAGATGTTGATGAGGGTGAAGTGGTCCCCGTTGGGGTGCAGCAGCACCCGCCGGCGCAGGGCCACGGCCTCCTCCAGGTGCGTGGACAGGGGCACGAAGCAGGGGGATGCTGGGGGTGGGCAGGGGGTCACTGTGTGTCCCCAGCACCTCCCTGGCAGTGCTGGCTCCTGAGGGCCACCCCAAGCCCCCCACAGCGTACCTGTGAGCATGGCAGCCAGGCTGACCATCTCCTCCACGCAGTCGAACTCGCAGGAGGCGATGAGGGCCTTGGCCAGCTGCGGGTCCAGGGGGAACTCCGACATGATGATCCCCACCTCTGACAGATTCCCGTCATCATCCAGGGCTGCCAGGTAGTCCAGGTCCTCCAGCGCTTGCATCAGCGACTCGGGGGCTGGGGTGGGACATCAGGCAAGCTTTGCCCACTCTGTCCTGCACCTGCCAGGCTCCCAGTCCCTCCTCAGAGACAACCCAGACTGCAGTGATGGCCACAGCCACGGCTGCCCCATCCTGCCCCTCTGCTCCCCACGCCATGCCTGGCCCCCGTGGGCTCTACCTGGGCGGTCAAGGAAGTCACACTGGCCCATGTCGGCGATGTCCAGGCGCTTCAGCAGCAGCACGAGGCGGCTCAGGCTGGTCTCGCTGACGTGGGGCGCGGGGCTGGGGGGCAGGCGCTGCTCAAAGGCCTCCGAGTACAGGCGCAGGCAGGTGCCTGCAGGACAGAGGCCATGAGGACAGGGACAGGTGGGGACAGGTGCTGGCCTAGGGGCTGCTGGCAGTCCTGAGGGGGGAACACTGGAGCAGAGGCTCACCTGGGGGAGTGCCAGCGGCTCGCTGCATGCGTGACTCGGCCTGGCTCCGGCTGATGGGCCGCAGCACCTGGGACTCGGCGCGGATGCGGGGGTTGTACACCTGCAGGGGAGGCTGTGAGTGGGACACTGCAGGGGACCCCTGCCATCTCCCAAGGCCCCTCACCTGCCACTGCTGCCCCCTCCCTGGGGCAGACTCCTCCTCCCAAACTGGAACCTCACAGCCCACTGCACCCAGGGCAGACCCAGACCCCACGTGTCCCCTGTCCCACTCACGCTGCGCAGCTCCAGCCCCGAGTCGATGACGAAGCGCACGGTGCCCAGCGAGAAGGATGAGTCCCCGAGCCAGTGGGTGACAATGACACGCCGCTCCCGGCTCTCCTCGGGTGTCTCGTAGAGTCTCTGTGCGGCCCGGCCCACCCCGGGGTGCAGTGGCAGCACCAGCAGCGGGCCCAGCGCCGGGCTCAGCGCCACGGCCTCCGTCTGGATGGCAGCGCAGCACTCGGAGATCTCCTGGACAAGGACAAGGAGGGACAGGTGACACATTCTGACACCTGCAGCGTCCCCATTCCCAGGTTGTGCCATGCCCTGTGCTCACCTCCACTACAGAAGAGCTGCAGCTGCCCCTCCATCCTTTGGGCTCCCCACTGAGAGGAACCCCCCCAAACTTCCCCTGCCCTGTTCCCCCATCAGCCCACCTGCTCGCTGGCCAGGAAGACAAGGACGTGGCCGGGCTCCTGGCGCCGGTGGATGTCCAGCACGGCCTGACAGGCAGCGGCCACGCTCCCGTGGGCCGGCGGCTCCCGGTAGAGCAGCTGTGGCGGGGAGCCGTGCCCGGGCACCCGCACCACGGGCGGGTCCCCGCAGAAGGCGCGCAGCCGCGGCTCCAGGGAGGGCAAGGTGACCACGACGAGGCGCAGGGCCGGGCGCTGGCGCAGCACGTCCTTGAGCAGCCCCAGCAGCGCGTCCGTGGGCACCGTGCGCTCCTGCGCCTCGTCCAGCACCACCACCCCGTACTGCCGCAGCAGCGGATCCGACGTCATCTCCCGCAGCAGCATCTCGTCCGAACAGAACCTGACACGGCCCCGAGCCATCAGTGAGGACCCCTGGCTGGGGGAATGCCTCACCCCCTCCCCAGAGCAGCCCCTTCCCCGTGTCCCAGATTGCCAAGCAATGTGTATTCTATTTGCTCCTCCCACCGTGGTCACCATGTCACCATGCTGTCACCATGTCTTGGTTTGGAAAGCCAGGTGTGTGTTAAGGAAGGCAGGAGCCTCCCCTGAAATGGAGAATGTAAACCCTGCCCACCAATTGTTATAAATTTTAAATGAAGGGGCTCTAAGGCAAAAAAAAAAATAGGAGCAGGAAATAACAGTTCTTTAATAGGGAAGAAAATAAAAGGATAAAATAAACAATGCAGTACACTAAAACAGCACTGACAGAGTCAGAACTCAACTGGACACCCTGTGGGTCAGGGTGTTGGTAGCAGTCCCATTGGCAATGTGGCTGCAGCCCTCCTGAAGTGCCAGGTGTGGTTCTGTGGAGCAGGGATCCTGTAGAAGGGTGTAGTCTTTCTGTGGGAATCCAGTGGAAGAAGAGGCAGCTGCTGTTCCTCTGGGGAATACAGTGGAGAGGCTGTGCTGGTGTTCCAGAATCTCCAGATTATATCCGGGTAGGAATGCTTGGCTCCTCCCTCTGGGCTCACATCTCCCAATGGGATGCTGTGGCTCTTATCAGCTATGCACTCCCGAGGGAGGAGTGATTGTGGAGAAGATAAGGCAAACTGCTCACTTGACGAAAGGCAACTGCCACACAGATGGTAACAGAATACATCTTGCCCTGCAATCTGGGACACACCACATGTGTCACCATGCCACACACCTTCCCTGGCATCCATCCTGGACTGCAAGGCAATGTATGTATTCCATTTGCCATCTGTCAGAGGTGGGGCAGTTATCTTCTGTTCATTGGGCAGTTTTCTTTATCTTTTCCACAACCAATCCTCCCTCCAGGAGATCTCTGCTGTTCATGGGCCATTAATCATTAATTATCGTCTGTTCATGGCCAGTGAGTGTCCCTGCAGGGCTGATGAAATTCCATCATCCCATGGGGAGATGCTCTGCCCAGGGGAGGAGCCAAGCATTCCTACCTGGATACAATCTGAGATTCTGGGACAGCAGAACAGCCTTTTCACTGCATTCCCAGAGGAACAGCAGCTGCCTCTTCCACTGGATTCCCAGAGGAAGACTACAGCCTTTTCCACAGGATCCCTGCTCCAACAGAACCACACCTGACACCACTCCAGGAGGGCTGCAGCAACAATTCCAATTGGACTGCTACCAACACCCTGACCCAGGGGCTGTAAGCTCCTGTTCTGACTCTGTCAGTGTTATTTTGTTTTACTGCATTGTTAATTTTATTTTCATTTTCTTCCCTAATAAAGAACTCTTATTCCTACTTCCATATCTTTGCCGGAGAGCCCCCCTTAATTTCAAATTTATACCAATTCAGAGGGAAGGAGTTTACATTCTCCATTTTTAGGGGAGGCTCCTGCCTTCCTTAGCACACGACTTTATCTTTCCAAACTGAGACAGCCCAGATCCCAACAGCAGCCCCCTCCCCAGATCAGCCCCCTCCCCAACCCCAGAGCAGCCCCTCCCCAGATCAGCCCGCTCTGCTCCCCAGCGAGGCCAGCCTGGATTAAAGGATTAGGCAGAGCTCAACAGGATTAGGGCGCCGTGCTCCCGCTCCCAGCACGGGCCCTGCTGTCCCTGCCCTACCTGAGGATGGTGTCAGCAGTGCAGCAGTCCTCGTGGGGCACGCAGTAGCCCACCTCGTGGCCCAGGTTCAGGTCCATCTCGTCGGCCACGCGCAGGGAGAGGCTGAGGGCGGCCAGGCTGTGGGGCTGGGTGCAGGCCACCAGCCCGTGGGCAAACGACATGGACAGGGCGTACTCGGTGCACCACTGAGGGATCTGTGGGGACAGGGCATGGGGTAGTGTGGCTCCAGGACTGTCCCCTCCCCGCTGTGCCACTCCAAAGGGCACAAGGACCCTCCCTGTGCAGCTGGCTGCAGGATCTCCAGGGCCAGGGGCTGTCCAGAGGCACTCAAATCTCATTTTGTGTGAAAAAGCCCTATTTCATGATTGGCTTTTCACAAATATTAAAATGAATATTATATGTGTTGTGTCAGAAAGTTATGCTGTGTTAATTTTCTTAAGTGGTGGGTTAAATATAGTTTTAGGTTATAAGAAAATGTTAAAATAGAAACTGTGCTATGTAAGGTATATTTTTAAAGGAAGGACTCGCAGCGAGATAGCAGCCTCAGGACACCTCAGTCTTTCAGAGAAAGGGAATTTATTGCTCCATTATCAGGAGAAATGAACTTCTTCCCACCTCGCTCAGCCATGAAGACACCGGTTAGGATTCAAAGAAGCTGACACTGACCAGCCAGAATCCTTTGTTTGAATGGAATTGATGCATCATATATAAGATGTATGAATATGCAACAGGTTATTGTTTTTAAGGGTTAATCCTCTGTTAATGGGGGTCCTTTTTTGGGCTTATGCTGCCCAGAAAGAGGTACCTGGACTGTCTGTAACTCTTTGTTTCTATTGTCTCATATTGTCCTAATCCAAACTGTCCAAAATTTTTATTACTCTAATTATACTGCTATATTTATAATCATCTTATTACTATTAAACTTTTTAAATTTTAAAAACAAGTGATTGGCGTTTTTCAGAGGCAGGAGCTTCCCTCTGCACTCTTGTCACCTCTGAGGCCACAGTATGTGACAGGAGCCCCATGGCCTCACACCTGCAGCTTCCTGCCCCGGCGAGGGACACCACGACCCTGCTCTCACATGAGGGACGTGGGACAATGGCCTGGGAAAACCCTCGGAGGGACAGGGAAGGGATCACCAGGGAGCAGCTGCTGGCCAAGTGCCCAGCCTGACAGTGTGGGACAGTGCCAAGGCCACGCAGATGTCCTTTTGGCACCAGGGACCTGAGTCCTGCTTCCTGCTGTCACCTCTGAGCCCCCTGCTAGCAGTGCCTGTGCCTCAGGGTCCCCAGGGCCCTGCAGGGCCTGCTGGCGAGGTGCTGCAACCCAAAATACCGACCCTGGGGCCCGCACAGGAGCTTTGATCCCCAAATCCGGCAGTGCCAGCCCAGCCCAGGAACTCAGCAGGTCACACCCAGGGAGCTGATTTGGTTGAGCACCTGGAGCCCAGGGCCAACACCCCGATAGCCCGGGGCGACCCAGCCCATCCCGGCCCCGCCGCAGCCACCGCAATCCTCTCCCGGGTCAAAGTCTGCTCGGTGCCGTCCCCGAGTGTCACCAGCAGCTGGGGCCGGCTCCCCGGGCCAGCCCGGGGGGGTCTGGAGGCCCAGCTCCGGGAGGGGCCATTCCCCGATCCCCCTGCCGCCTCCGGTGCCAGCGCTCCCCGGTTCGTGCCAGGCTTTGCCCAGCCCCAGCACATCACGGTGCCCGCCCACCCCGCCGGGCTCCGTGCGGCGTTCCCGGGCACCCCGTCCGTGTGTCCCTCTCCATCCACACTGGGAGGATCAGACACCGCAGCCCAGCTGCCCCCGGCCTCACCTGGGTGCTCTTCCCGGTACCGGGGGGCCCGGACACCAGCACGATGCCGCTGCTGCCCTCCAGGTGCTCCATGAAGCTGTACTTGGCGCTCCACACCGGCAGCTCCCGGCGCTGCCGCAGCAGCTCGTAGTACCGGGAGGAGAAGGGCAGCCCATCGTAGGGGTTCACCTCCAGGTCGCCGTCGCAGCCCAGGGACGGCTCTTCATCCTCCTCCTCCTCCTCCTCCTCCTCCTCCAGCGCGGAGCCGGGGCTGCTCGGTCCGGGCAGGGGAGCCGGGGCCCCGGAGCCGGCCATGGCGGGGATACCGGAGCTGCGAGGGCGGGCGGGGGTGGAGCGGGACCGGCGCTGACCCACCCCCGCCTACGTACCGGGAAGGCGCCCGGTGCAGCCCAGTGCCACGTCCCGTCCGGCGGGGAGGGGGGACCCGCAGACCCTGGGGACGGGCGGGGGAATGCTGGCACAGGGGCACGGACAGGGGTGACACGGCAGCGGAGATCAGGAACAGAACCGGAGTGCGGGGAACCGGGAGAACGGGCGGGGAACCGGGGAAGGGGATGGGGCACCGGGAGAGCCCCGCAGGACCGAGCGGAGTGAGGACACCGGACAGGGCTGTGCGTGGGGATCGCACCAAGGCAGGGTACAGGGGTTGCGGGACTGGGCGGACACCTTGGAAGGGTCGGTCCCGAACGGCACGGGCCGGACCGGGTCGGCGGAGCACCTGTACGGGACGGTCCGGACTGGGCACCTGAGCACCGGCACCGGGCCGGACCTCAGCGGAGCGAGCGGGCGGGCGGGTCGGGGGCGGGTCAGGGGCGGGTTCCCCGCACCCCCTCAGGGCCGCGGCCCCGGTTCCGGCCCCGGCTCCGGTTCCGGTCCCGCCGCTCACCTGCGCGCGCCACCGCGGGCCCTGCCGGGGGACACGGCCACGTGACCTGAGCGTCGTCACGTGCCCCGCCCGCGGCAGCCAATCAGCGCCCGCGCCGGGCGGGGCCCGGATGTAGCGGCGGGACGGGAGCGGACGGAGCCCGCCGGGATCCCGGGAGCCCCGGCACCGCTCCCGCCTCCCGCCTCCGCCGCCAGCTCCGCCCTGCGCCTCCCAACCGGGCGCGACTGCGGCCTGAGTCCTCCCGCAGCTCCTATTCGAACCGGGCTTCCCGGTACCGGACGTTTCGGTGCTGGTGCGGGGCATCCCGTACTGGATCCGGGCATCCCGGTGCGGGACCGGGCGTACCGAAGCTGGGCATCTTGTACCGGCGTAGCAGTGTCGGGCATTGCCATACAGAATATCGTATACTGCTGTGGGGTGTACCGGAGCCGGGCATCTCGTACCCGTGTCGGTCCTTCCGTACCGGAGCATCCCGTAACGGTGCTGCTCATACTGGTGCCGGCATCCCGCTGCCGGAGCGGGGCATCCCGTACCAGCACGGGGCGTATCGCGGCCGGGCATCCCGATGCCGGACATCCCGTACCGGCGCCTCGCATCCGAAGCGGCTCCCGGTGGGACCGGCAGGTGGAGCTCCCTGACCGGCGAACGGCCCGGCCTGAGCTCCCGCCGGGACCGCGCACCGGGCAGCGCCGGCTGAGGAACCAGCGGTGCCCGCTGGCCCCGGCACTGCGGAGATCGGGAACCCCGGGGGCTGCGGGGAGTGCCAGCCTGCGGTTCCTGCTCACCGGGAGCCCCGGCAGCCCCCGCACGCCCGTGCCCGTGCCACATTTCCTTCTGCCTCCCCCCCCCGGTGCTGTCCGTCCCGGTGCGAGCAGCTCCGTGCAGCGGCGGGGATCTGGCGGCACGTCCCGGGCTTTGCCGTGCGGGGCGGCGGCTCCGGCGGCCGCTCCCGCTCCGTGTCCCGCCCTCGCAGCTCGGGCCGGGCGGTGCCACCGGAGGGGCGATGCCCGGTGTTGGCTGATCCTGGTCTCCCTCTCCCGTGGGACTCTCCAGCTCCTCTCAGGGCCGGCTTTGGGGCAGGGGGGTCTGTCCTGGGCTGGGGGTGACCCCAGAGCAGGCTCAGGTCACAGGGGGGTTTGGGGACACGCAAGGAGGGGGATGCATGGAAGGAGCCGAGTGCTGGCACCGAGGGGCTGATGGAGAGAGACCCGTGCCCGTCTGTGGGAGCAGAGCAGGATTTGGGGGGCTCAGAGCGTCCCAGGGCAGCATGGCCCAGTCCCATCCCTGTGGAGCCACCAGTGCTGGACAGACAAACACAGGCAGCAGGAGGAAGGAAGAGGTGGTGCTGTGTGAGTGCTCCACGGGCCCTCCTGGTGCTGCAGGAGCCCAGGGCTGGACAGGGATGGAGATATGGACAAGCCAGAGCCAGCCACTCTTGCATTTGTGTTGCCCCCAGACGAAGGAAGGAATGATCAATCTGACTCCATGTTCTCAGAAGGCTAATCTATTATTTTATGATACCATATTATATTAAAGAAAAACAAAATATACTATACTAAAGAATACAGAAAGGATACTTAGAGAAGGCTAAAAGGTAATAATCAAAACTCGTGACTCTCCAGAGTCCTGACACAGCTTGGCCCTGGTTGGCCAAAGAGTGAAAACAACTCCCAGCAGAATGCAATGGAACAATCACCTGTGGGTGGACAATCTCCAAACACATTCCACATGAGCACAACACAGCAGAAGCAAATGAGATAAGAATTGTTTTCCTTTCTCTCTGAGGCTTCTCAGCTTCTCAGGAGAAAAATGCTGGGCAAAGGGATTTTTCAGAGGATGTGAATGCCACAAGCCACGATGGCAGAAACCTTGTGCCAGCAGTGCCAGCAAGGAGCCTCACAGCTGGCACATGCCCAGGGCTCCTGGTGGCTCCTGGTGCCCTGGTGTGGTTGGAGCACTCGGTGCTCCCAGCTCCAGCCCCAAGTCCTGCTCTTGGTCACTCAAAGGTGTCACCGTGCCACCACGACCCACTCAGTGGCCAGACAGTGCCCCCTGAGCCCAGACCCTTGGCTGGGGGCCGTGGGGGTCCGGGGGGCTCCATCCTCATCCCGCTGCTCTTGGCAGGGCAGGTCGGTGGGTGGGAGCACGCTGAGGAAGCGGAGGTTTCACAAGCCGGGGGGGTACACGTGACCCCGGAGGGCGGCAGGAGGAACCACCCGCAGCTCCGCAGCGCCCCGGTCCCGCCGCACGGCCCCGGTGCCGTCCCGGTGGCCATGGCGCCCTGGCTGCCCACCAAGGAGAAGTTTGGCGTGGGTGAGTGGGGGCTGTGGGGGGTTCCACTTGGCTGGTGGAATGGGGTGCTCAGCGTGAGGTGACATCCGTGGTACCCCCGTGGCCGTGCTGGTGGCAGCTGGGTGATGGCACTGTAAGGTGATCGAGGAGGGGACCGGGTCCCGGCGCTGGCTGGGTGCAGGAACAAGCAGGGACTGCAGGGCTGGTGACAGAAGGCTCGGGGAAGGTGGCCAAGCAGGACAGGTGCCAGCAGCACCCACGCACCAGGAGGCTCCGGGGCTGCTGCTGCTGCTGGGGTGGGAAGCACTGGGCTGGGGGCTTGGCTTCCCTCCAGGCTCTGGGCTCAGCCCGGCTGCCGAGGCTCTGCAGGAGCTTTCAGACACCCCAAGAATTTTCCTCAGGTTCCAGATAGGGCTTTGCAGCTGCCTCGGTGTTGGTGATGGCAAAGCCCTGGGCACCCCCATTCCTTGCAGCACCCCCAGTTTAGGCTCCCTGTGCCCTGCACCAGCCCTGAGCACCCCCACTCCCTGCAGCACCCCCAGTTTCTGCTGGCTCTGGCAGCCCTGTGCTTCTTCCCTTTTCTTGTGGGGCCGTTTCCTGCACCCTTCCCTTGCACTCTCTGCAGTGCTGGAGCAAGGGCTGAGCTCCTGCAGGTCCTGGGGAGTGCCTGAGTGAGGGCTGAGCTTCTGCAGGATGCTGGGGAGTGCCTGAGCGAGGGCTGAGCAGCTGCAGGGTGCTGGGCAGCACCTGAGCTGTTGCAGAATGCTGGGGAGTGCCTGAGTAAGGGCTGAGCTACTGCTGCTCCCAGCATGGGGAGCTCAGGGTGATGGGAGGGGTCCTGTGGGACCTCGGGTCTCCCGGTGCCGGGTGGATCTGGGGGTGCTGCAGTGTGAGCTGGCCCTGCCTGGGGCTCAGGGGGGGCACGGACATGGTCCTGGCAGGGACCCCTGCGTGCAGGGACTGTCCCCCAATCTGGAGGCCAAACCAGAGCTGTCCCTAGGGTGAGAAATAGCGACAGGGACAACCGCAGCAGCCGGGCAGGAAGCCGCTGGTCAACGAGAGCACCGCCCCTGTCCCCTGCCGCCAGCTCTGATGTCCCCGGACAGAGCCGTCCCTGCACCGCCGACCCCGGGCAGGGGCTCAGCGGGACCACCAGCCCCCAGGGTGTGGGTGGAAGCAGAGGGGTCCCATAAGGGACCCCCGAGTGCTAAAAAGGGGCTGGGGGCTTCTGCTGTGCCCGGCCCTATGTGGGGTTGGGGTGCTCGGGGGTCTCATCCCCGAGCTGTTTGTGGGGCCGGGGCTCTGTCCCGTCTCTCGGGGCTGAATGGGGTCTGTGGGGGGCACCCATGGGGTGTGGCTGTGCAGGTGCCCAGGGCCTGGGGGCTGCTGAGGGGCTCCAGGCAGGGATCCCAACTCCCAGCCCCTCTTCCCACAGCCGTGTGGAACTTCCCGCGCACCAAGGAGCATCACCTCCCGCTGCAGATCGGGGAGATGGTGCACATCCTGCAGGCCTCCGAGGGTAAGGGGGACCCCTGGGTGCACCCCAGCGTGGGTTCCTGCACTTTGTCCCTGAGCTGAGGCCAGGACCCCCAGCCTGGCTGACCATGTCCCCTCCCCTGGCAGGCTGGTACTGCGGGTACTCGCTCCGGAACAGGGCTGCCCAGGTAGGCGAGGGACTGCTGGGGTTTGGTGGCAGGAGGGACACTGCTGGTGGCTTTCTGTCCCTGCTGGGTGTCTGGGGGGGCAGGCTGGGCACCCTGTGGCATTGGCAGCCCCCAGCTGAGGGAAATCTCTGACGGCTCTGCCTCCCTCAGGGCATCTTCCCGGCCTCGCTGATCCGGCTGAAGGGCGCCGCGGTGGAGCAGCGGGGGTAGGTGCGGGGGGCATGGGCAGGGGTGGGGGGCTCCACCTCCTGCCCCCTGCGGGCTCCCTGCGGTGCTGGGGCACTCCAGGGCTCCCTGTGCCTCCCCCAGGCTGGAGGAGAGCGCGGTGCCCTCCGACATGCCCATGGTGCAGGAGATCACCACCACGCTGCGGGAGTGGGCCACCATCTGGAAGCAGCTCTTTGTGGTGAGGGACGAGGGTCTGGCTTTGGGGGGGATCTGGGGCAGGGTGGGGATCCCCAGTGACCTTGTGGTGCTGCTGCAGGCCGGGCAGACGGAGCGCTACGGGCAGGTGAAGAGGATGATGCAGGAGCTGATGGAGCAGCGCTCGCAGCTGCTGTCGGGGACGCTGCCCAAGGACCAGCTCCTGCGGCTCAGGAAGGAGGTCACCGGCAAGATGGACTATGGCAACAAGTGAGAGTGGGGACAGGGACCTCAAATCTGCCACTGGCACAGGCTGTGAGGAGCCCAGGTGTGCTCCCTGCTGTCCTGGCTGGCCGTCCCTGTGTCCCCATCATCCCAGCTGGCAGTCGTGTGGTGGCTGGGGACAGTAAGTGTGCCACCAGCTGCTCAAGCCACCTGGCCGAGGGCTATGGCTGGGACAGAAATGGTCCTGGTGCTGCCAACTCCTGTCCCCTTCCCCAGTCCCCCCAGGCACACAGGCCCATGTGGCCCCAGTCCTGCCTCACCCCACCCCTGCCCCTGCAGGATCCTCGCGCTGGACCTGGTGGTGCGGGATGAGGACGAGAACATCCTGGACCCCGACAGGACCAGCGTCATCAGCCTCTTCCGGGCTCACAGGAGGGCAGCAGAGACCCTCAGCCAGCGCATCCAGGAGGAGACGGTGAGGCTGCTGCCAGCCCTGCACCCAGAGCCTGATGTCCCCTGTGCCACAGGGGCTGAGCCACCTCGTGCCCCCCAGAGCTCGCAGCAGAGAGCACCAGGCCATGGCCTCCACGGGGCTGCTTCGCCCTCCCACAACCTCTACCTGTGTGTCCGGAACTTCGTCTGCCACATCGGGGAGGAGGCGCAGCTCTTCATGGCGCTGTACGACCCCGGCGAGCAGCGCATCATCAGGTGTGGGCTCAGGACAGACCCCTGGCCCCGCCCCTGCTGTGCTGGGTGTTTGTCCTGCTGCCCCCTGCGGGGTTCCCTCCAGGCTGTCCGTCCTGCCCAGCCCCGAAGGACCCAGCGGGTGTCACAGGGGGAAGGGACATGTCCCTTCCTTTGTCGTGGCGTGCCAGCCATGCAGCCATATCCCACGGGACAGCCCATCCCTGTTCCTGCCCCAGGCGCTGGTGAGGTGACCAGTGCGGTGACTGCGGACAGCCAGGCTGGGCCAGTGCCTGTGCCGTGATTGGGGACCCTGTTGGGCTGAGGGGTCCGTGCGGTGGGAGCTGGCGGGGGCTCTGCCACCCAGTGCCCACCTCGACCATCACCCGTCCCGCAGCGAGAACTACGTGATCCGCTGGGCCAGCACCGGCGTCCCCCAGGACATCGAGCTGCTCAACAACCTCAAGGTGGTGTTCACGGTGAGCGCTGACCCCGGGGGAGCCGCGCTGCTGCCTCCCGCCGCCCCCTCCTGCAGATCTGCCCCCACCTGCAGCATTTTGGGTACCCCGTGTGCCCCCCGGCTCAGTCCCCCTGCTCAGGGACCCCCAGCCCCTTCGCAAATCCCTGACGTGGCGCTGCCCCTCGGGGTCCCCTCCCGGTGCTGCGGGTCCCGGGGTCCCCTCCCGGTGCTGGGGGTCCCGAGGTGCCCCGTCCCCGTTCGTCCCACGCCCCCCGCCCCCCACTGCTGACTCAGCGCTTTGGCTGCAGCGCAGCGCTGACCCCCGGGACGCCGCGGAGCCATCGATATGCAAATGAGGCGAGAAAATCAATGTTAATGAGCAGCATCAGCACTTCGGCTCCGCTGCCGCCCCCGGCTCTCGCCCATCTCCGCCCTCTGCTCTGCTCTGCTCGCTGCCGATGTGTCCCCACGCGTTGTGGCGTGTCCCTATCCCTCGTCCTTAGTGCCTCTGGGAGGTTTTGGCGCAGGGGCAGCCCCCGAGGGACCCGATCCCCTCCCGGTGTCTCCGGAGCTGGGGCACAGAGCCACCCCGACATCCTCACACCATGCCAGGTTGGCCCCCGCTTGCCAGACTGCGTGGTTTGGGGTGACCCGTTGGGACCGTCGGTCCTGGCGTTGTCCCCACCGCGGGGCTTTGGGACTGCTGGGGTGCACAGGAGCCCCCAGGGCAGCGGGGCTGTGTCCCCACTGTCCCCACAGTGTAGGGCAGCAGGGATGCTCTGTGCCCACCGCATCCCCCTGGCCACTCCGAGGTCACCTGGCGCTGGCACGTCCCCTGCGGTGCTGCCAGGGTGACACGGCCCCTGCGTGTCCCCCAGGACCTGGGCAGCACGGACCTGAAGCGGGAGCGGCTGTTCCTGGTGTGCCAGATCATCCGGGTGGGGCGCATGGACCTGCGCGACAGCCACAGCCGCAAGCTGAGCACGGGGCTGCGCCGGCCCTTCGGCATCTCAGGTGGGGCTGGGCTCCATGGACACCCCCAGGGACCCCCGTGCCACCATCCTGGCACCCTCCCCAGCCACCACACCAGGCTCTGCGATGTCCCTGGGCTGCTCCCGGTGTCCCTTTTCCCTGCTGGCAGACCCCAACCCCGTGGTTGTCCCCACGCTGTCCCCCCCGGGGCCGTCCCTGCCCAAGGGACACAACACCCGCCCTGTCCTGGCACAGGGGACGCCCTGAGCAGCCCTGGGGAGCTCCCCTGCCTTCACCTCCCCCCATGATCCTGTTCTGGACATGGATCACTGGGCTGGGAGTGCCACCCCTGGCACGGCGCCACCTCTGTGTCACTGCAGTGATGGACATCACCGACATCACCAAGGGGACGTGTGACAGCGACGAGGACAAGCAGCACTTCATCCCTGTCCACCTGTGAGCCCCGAGGGCGGGGGGAGTGCTGGGGGGGGCAGGGGGCAGCACCCCAGGGCCTGGCTGGCACGGGGACACCACCTGGCTGGCATGGGGACACCAGCTGCCAGGGGACAAGAGGTGTGAGGACCAAAGAGAAAAGGTTTTTCCCCCGAATGTGGCTTTCCCAGAGTGGCTGCTGATGGCGATTTCCTTCACAATATGATCCGGAAGGCGGTGGAGGGGAAGGACATCAACCACAAGGGACAAGGTAGAGACCCTGTGTCCCCTGGGCCCACTCCTCCCAGAGCCATCTGCTTGTCACATGAGGCAGTCCCTGCAGGGTCAAGGACTTGTGGGGACCCTGTCACCCCTTGAAAAATCCCTGTGGTCCCTGCAGGGCTCTGGGTGTCCCTGAAGATGCTCTGGGGAGACCTGAGCCAGGTGAGGAAGGACCACCCACACCTGGTGGACCGCAGCACGGCAGTGGCTCGCAAGCTGGGCTACCCGGAGGTCATAATGCCAGGCAAGCGTGGTGGGGACAATCCTGGGGGTCCCTGGGGGTGGCAGCGTGGTGGCAGGAGCTGGCTGACAGGCCTGTCCCCCCAGGTGATGTCAGGAACGACATCTACCTGACACTGGTGCAGGGGGAGTTTGACAAGGGCAGCAAGAAGACGCAGAAGAACGTGGAGGTGACCGTGTGTGTCTGTGATGAGGCAGGAAACGTGGTGCAGGTATGGCAGGTGTCCCCTGTGTCACCTCACCTCGGGTATGGCAGGTGTCCCCTGTGTCACCTCACCTCGGGTATGGCAGGTGTCCCCTGTGTCACCTCACCTCGGGGAGAGCCAGCAGCTCCAGTAGCAAAACCGGCTGGAGGAGCCTCTTGGGCCATTGGAGCTGCCTGGAATAGAGATCTGGGAGTAGAATAAGAAATGGGAAAGTGAGAATAAAGATAAGGGATAGAGAGGAAATTGTCCTGCCTTGGGGACAGCCAGACCCCCTGGCCATCCCCAGTGTCCCCAGGCATCCATCCCCAGTTCAGGAAGGAGCTGGGGGCAAGCAGGAGGGCAGGGGGGGTCAGACCCAAGTGTCACCTGCCCAGGCTGGCTCTTGCCACTCTCCAGGTGCTCTGACACCAATCCTTACCCGGCTCCTGAGGAATGGGCTGGAATTGCGTTCTCCATCTCCCTCCCCAGGGCCACGCCCTGATGTGTCCTGGGAGGGCCGTGTGTCCCCTCGGAGGTGGCACCAGGCCTGGCAATTTAGGAAGGTGTGGGCAGGGGGATTTGGGGCGTGGCCGGGGCTGGCAGGGACAGGAATTGTCCCCTCCCAGTCAGGTCATTTGGGCTGATCCCGAGGTGTCTCCTCCCGCAGAACGTGATCCAGGCGGGAGCAGGGGACAGCCCCAGCAGCCACTACCGCTCTGTTGTCTACTACCAGCAGCGGCACCAGCGCTGGATGGAGACCCTGAAGGTCTGGGGACACAGGGGCTGGGGTGGGACAGCCCTGCAGCCCCTCCAGGCTGTGGCCCTCGCTCCTCCTGCTGCTGTAAGGGGTTCCTTTCAGGGCAGGCATTTTGGGGGTCAGTCTTTGGTCCCATCTTGGGGATGATGGAGGTGCTGCCAGGGTCGCAACCAGTCCTGGGGATGGGCACTGCAGCCCTGTCCCCATCCCAGTGCCTCCAGTTCAGCCTCACTGGTTGACTGGGTAGGATGTGGGGTTGGTTTGCAGCAGTGGGTGGTCTGGCACAGCCCCTGCCTGGGCACAGAGGGACATTGCCCAGGTGGGCACAGCCCCTGCCCTCACCTTGGCACACCTTCCCCCCCAGATCGCCGTCCCCATCGAGGACGTGCACAGGACCCACCTGAGGTTCACCTTCCGCCACCGCTCCTCCAGCGAGTGTGAGTGTCCCCTGCTGCCAGCACTGCCTGTCCCTGCCTGGGCACGTGTCCCTGGTCCCCTCCAGCTCCCCCTCACATCCCCCCCCGGGTGTCCCCCCAGCCAAGGACCGGGGCGAGCGGATTTTCTCCATGGCCTTTGTGCGGCTGATGCGCCCCGATGGCACCACGCTGCGGGATGGGGAGCACGACCTGGTGCTCTACAAGGTATGGGGGGGGCCCAGAGCCCCCTGAATTGGGGAGGGGGGGGAACTGTGGGGCAGCATCACTTCTGGGGCCAGGGTCCCAGCCCCTGCCTGAGCCACGTGCCCAAAGCCCCCCAGGGTTTGCAGTGCGTCCTCGCTGTCCTTGGTGGCAGGGGGTCCCTGCACACAGTGTCTCCAATCCCTGCTGCTCCTCTGGAATGCCAAGTTTGCTTTGGGAGAAGGTGATTTAAGCCTTTGTGACGGGCAGGGAACGTCCCCGTGGTGTGGCTGACTCACCTGATTTCACCAGCCCTAGCACTGCTCGGGTTTGCTCTGAGAGAGTGGAGGGGAGGCAAAAATCTCTGCTCATTTGGGGAAAACGCTGTCAGCTTTAATGTGAAGGGCCCCTGAAGGTACTGCCACCTTACCTGGTGTCCCCTCCCCAGACTGGGACAACTGTGACCAGAGGACCAGGAGGCACAAGCTGGCCCCCACTGCCAGGGCGAGCTCAGGGCTCTTCCCTGTGTGTTGACAACTTCTGGGGTCCCTTCTGGGGTCCCTTCTGGGGTTCCTGCCCAGCCATGGAGCTCCAGTGTCCCTGGGGGATGGGGGGGTCACCTGCTCCCCCGACCCTGGGCTGCTGCATGGGAGTGGTCTCTGATTTTGGCAACGTGACCACAGTTTCTCCAGGCAGAGCCACGTCCCTCCCTGAGCTCTGCCTTTTTTGGGGATGAGCCGACCTGTTCCCTCCTGCTGTGGCAGCCCAGGACGGGGACAGGCCATGCTGTTCCTCCCTGAGGCTCCTGCACATTTGAAATCATTATATTCCTCCTCTCTGCTTTATTTTTGGGTGAAAGACCCAAATTCTTTAACTGCTGCCGTGGCCCTCGGCGCTGGCTCTGCTCCCTGGCTCTTTGGGGACTGTCCCCTCCACAGCAGCAGCAGCAGCACCTTTGGGACTCCCACACCTCCCTGCTAGGAGAACAAACCCTGCACAGCTCCTGTTCCCTCAGAGAGCTGTCCCTGCCCTCCTGAACCCCCAGGCCCTGAGCTGCTCCATCCTCTCCCTGCTTGGCTCCGGCTTTTCCCGGCAGGCACCGGGTGCTGCACTCTGGGAGTCAGAAAATATTTCATCTTTTTGTCTCTGCTCGCCAGAGGAATGTGAGTGAAGGGCTTTTAGCTGCTCAGACCTCTTGATCTTCAGCTGCTCTGAGCTCCAGACAGTTTTCACTGCATGGGCTCGGCTCCAGATGTGTCCTGGAGGGGAAAAGCCACCAGCAAACAGCTCTGTCACCTCCCTGCCACCTTCAGCTGGAGGGGTTTCACCCTGCCAGGCTGCAGGCAGGGAAGGATGGGTGTCTGTGAGCTGTGGCCCAGCTCTGGTCATCCCCCATGTCCCAGGCTGGCCAAAGAGCAGGGAAGGTCACTCAGAGTCACCCCAGTGAGTCCCCCTGGGTGGAACATTTTCAGCTTGGAGCAGGGGACACAGAAAGAGGCTGGTTTGTGGCTGTGGAGGCCCTGGATGCCCATACAGGTGGGAGATGGAGGGTGACAGCGATGTGGGACTGGCTGTCCTGGACACCTGGGTGGTGTCCTGCTCCCTGTCAGTGTCCCACTGCAGGTCCACCCCTGCAGCAGTGCCCAGGTGTGTTTAATTTCCAGCCTCAGACTCCTCTTTGTCACTCTGCTCCTCCTGCCTGTTGTCCTGTCCCTGCTGTGTGGCACAGCTGGGGTTTGGGGGCTCCAGGGGATACCCAGGGGTGGCATGAGGGGGCTCTGTGGTGGGAGCCACCAGCCATGGGGTCAGACCTGAGCCCCTGGGCACACAGAGGGCCAACTCTGTTCCCTGATGTGCAAACCCAGGGCACTGGGAATATTTGTCTGCTCTGGGGTGCCCTGACTCTCAGGGCAGCACTGACTTTGACCCTCATCCATGGATAAAGTTTCCCAGACTTCAAGATAGACTGGAATCCACAAAAGTGTGAAATAGATTATAGAGAGCAGTGTAGGTGTAGCACTTAGGTAGGAAATTGAGGTTTTGGGATTTTTAGTATGCTGTGGATGGCAGCAAGATGGAGGGCACAGGGTGTCATCCTGGGTTTATTCTTCATGCTGCTTCTTCTTCCTTCTCCATGGGTTTGGGTGGCAGTTTGTAATTGGGCAGAAAAGTCCCCATTGTGGGCTCTGTGGGATCAGTTATTGGGTTAAAAGGGAAAATAATCCAGGTGTCAGTTCTTAATTGGGTAGTTTAGTCTTAAAAGACCTTGGAACAAGAGATTATTGGCCATTTTGTGCCTTCTAATGAAAAGCTGCCAAACTCACAGTAGTGAGATTGTTTTACTGATGAGAAATAAAAAACACTTGAATCCCAACACGAATTACTGCCTCAAGTGCCTTCAATTCTGTCCCAGAGGAACCGACGGCTGGGACCCCCCAGCCTGGGGCTCCAGCTGTCACCTGTGCTGTGCCCTGCAGGGTGACAGCAAGAAGCTGGAGGACGCCAGCGCGTACCTGTCGCTGCCCTCGGAGCGGAACCTGCCGGAGCCGAAGCTCCTCTCCGGCTCCTCCTTCCGTGTGAGCGGGGCCGCGGCGGCGCTGGCCGCGTCCAGCCGGGACAGCTTCCAGATCTCCACGCTGGTCTGCTCCACCAAGCTGACCCAGAACGGTGAGTGCTGGCTGCCCGCAGGGCGGGGAACTGGGGCTGTGTCCCCTCCCCGCTGGTGTCACCGCAATTCTGATCTTTGGCTCTGCAGTGTCCGTCACACCGGGCTGTGAGCTGGGGACAGTGGGGACAGTGAGTGCTCAGTTTGGCTGTGCTCAGGATGGCCAAGGCTGTTCCTGGGGGGATCAGCTCCATCTGGGGATTTTGGGGGGCTGCCATCCACTGGAGAGGAGAATTCCCACTTGGCTCCATGACCTTCCTTGCGAATGGAGGTGGGAATTGGAGCTCTGGGGTTTCACCCCCCTCCCTGGGTTAGCTCAGGGGAGTTTCCACCTTCCCTGGGCTGCTCTGCACAGGTCAGGGCAGCTGAGAACATTGGTGCCCTCTCGGCCAGGGGAAGGGAATGCTGGGCTCTCCTCCCACCTGCTGCAAGGCTGGAGGGTGGGAATGGCTCATCCTGCTCTGGCTGAAAGCAGGGGGCTCAGGGGACATGGCCTGGTGGCCTGGGGATGTGACACACGGTGACAGCACGTGGCTGCAGGGTGCAGGGCGCAGTGTGGAGGGCTCAGGGGTGAGGCTGCTCCATTCATTCCCTTCCTGCAGCACAATTTTGTCTCCCCCAGCCACGACTTATTTAAGGTCGGTGCTTTCTGGTCCTGGCTTCGGGGGATCTCTGCACTGAGCAGTGGTTGTGGGAGGGGGTCCTGGCTGCTCCTGATGGGGGAGCAGGGGTTGGTGACCCTGGGCTCTGACAGTGCTGAGTGCCTCGTTCCTCCTGCCCAGTGAACCTGCTGGGGCTGCTCAAGTGGCGCTCCAAGCCCAGCCTGCTCTGTGGGAACCTCCAGAAGCTGATGAACGTGGATGGAGGAGAGGTCATCAAGGTACAGCCAGCATTTCCTCCCTCTCTGGTTCCTGCCCCCCCCTCCCCATGCCCAGATCTGGGTCTTGGGCAATGCTGGGGTCAGCCCTCGAGCCCTGCCAGCCCTCCTGTCCCCCCAGTTCCTGCAGGACACGCTGGATGCCCTGTTCTCCATCATGATGGAGCACTCAGACACCGATGTCTATGACACCCTCGTGTTTGATGCCCTGGTGAGCACAACCTGAGTGGGTCTGAGCCCCCCCAGTGCAGGGTGGGCACTGGTTGGACTGGGGCAATGGGGTTTGCTTGCCTGAGTGACCCAGCACAGGGCAGGGCTGTTCTGGGGGACACTGTCCCTTTGGGGGACAATCTCAGCATTGTTCAAAGGTGTTTCTCCCACACCAAGACGAGAGTGCTGCTGCTGATGGCTCAGGGTGGGCTCGGGGTGGCAGAGGCATCCCCCTGCCCACGCCAAGCCGTGCCCCTGCCTGCTGCCCTCAGGTTTTCATTGTCAGGCTGGTGGCTGACAGAAAGTTCCAGCATTTCAACACGGTCCTGGAGGCCTACATCCGCCAGCACTTCAGCGCCACGCTCGCCTACAAGTGAGGTCCTGGGGCTGGGGCACGGGGAGGGACAGGGATGGGACAGCTGGAGTGGGGGGGGACAGGGATGGGACAGGACTGGGACAGCTGGAGTGGGGCTGGGACAGCCAGGATGGGGCTGGGATGGTTGGAATGGGCTGGGGGACAGCTGGAAGGGTGGGGGACAGGGCTGGGACAGCCAGGATGGGGCTGGCACAGTGGGGACAGGGAAGGACAGGGCTGGCACAGCTGGAATGGTGGGGGACAGGACTGGGACAGCCAGGATGGGGCTGGCACAATGGGGACAGGGAGGGACAGGGCTGGGACGCCCACGGAGACCCCTCCCCGCAGGAAGCTGCTGTCGGTGCTGACTGAGTACGTGGAGCAGGCGGGCCGGGGCGAGCCCTGCGAGTCCCTCCCACGCACCTTCAAAGCCCTGGAGTACATCTTCAAATTCATCGTCCGCTCCCGCCACCTCTTCGCACAGTGAGTGCGGGCACTGCCTCCCAGTGCTGGCTGTGCCTCCCGGTGCTCCCAGTGCCTCCCAGTGCTCCCAGTGCCTCCCAGTGCGGGCAGTGCCTCCCAGTGCGGGCAGTGCCTCCCAGTGCTGGCTGTGCCTCCCAGCGCTCCCAGCGCCTCCCAGTGCTGGCTGTGCCTCCCAGTGCTCCCAGCGCCTCCCAGTGCTGGCTGTGCCTTCCCATGCCTCCCAGTGCCTCCCAGTACTGGCTGTGCCTCCCAGTGCCTCCCAGAGCTGGCTGTGCCTTCCAGTGCCTCCCAGAGCCTTCCAGCACTTCCCAGTGCTCTCAGAGCCTTCCAGTGCTCCCAGTGCTCCCAGTGCTGTGCTCTGCCATGTGCCAGCACCCAGCTGGTCCCTGGCTGTGGGGTCTGTGGGAGGGAGGTCCTGTGAGGGTCCCTGCGCTGCAGGAGCAGTGTCAGTGCCACCCTCAGTGCCAGGGTTGTGACAATGGCAGCTCAGCCCACCTGGTGGGCACCCAGGCTGGCACCCACCCCTCCTGGCCATGCTGCTGTGGTGGCTGGTCCCCAGGCAGGCTCCTCCATGGCTGTGAATCCTCTCCTTGAGGATTTTGGCAGTTTTCAGCTTCATGCCAGCCCCTGGATGCTGCTGGACAACGGTGGCCCACTGTGGGGGTGGGCAGTGCTGTCCACCTCAGAGTGGGAGGGCTCTCTCTGGCCACCCCAAATGGCCAGCAATGTCCCTGCCCCACAATGTCCCTGCCCCACAGTGACCCTGCCCCACAGTGACCTCTGCCACTCTGACAGGGACTTTCCAATGAGCTCCTGAAATCCTCCCACCATGGAAATGGCAAAATGCCCTGGGCAGTCTGTGCCCCTGCCCGGCTGGTGCTGTGCTGGGAAGGTTTCCTGGAGCCATGTGGGAGGTGGGGTGGAGCTGGAGGTTCTGTGAGGTGCCTTCCAAGCCCAGCCCTGTTGTGATGAGCAGAGAAAAGGTCTGGGTGCCTCCCCAGCTCAAAGGTCAAGGTGCCCCCAGGCCCCTCCAGAGTCCCCACTGGGCTGGTTTCACTTGTTCCCCGTGGGCACAGGGGTCACATCCAGTCTGGGTGATGCACAAACCCCCCTCCTGGCGTGGGAGAGGAGGAAATCAGGAAATCTGGCATCACCAGACCTTCCTCTTTCGTTCCACGTGGGCGGCACCAAAAGCTGAAGAGTCCTGGGGGGGCAGTGAGGTGGGCAGGGAGGGACCCCAACCCCCCCCACACACACCCAGGGCACGGGGTGGGCACTGCTGGCACTGACAGCAGCGGGGTCACCCCATTCCCAGGCACCCTGGTTCAGCAGGAAGCTGTTTTTGGGGGGAATGAGGGCTTTGCCTCCTCCACCCCAAGCCCAGGGTGTGCTGGGGTCCCTGTGTTTTGTGTTTGTTGGGAATGATGAGTCTGACTCTATGTTCTCAGAAGGCTAATTTATTACTTATATATATAATTTATATTGTTATATAATTTATAGATAAATTACTTATATAATACTATATTATAGTAAAGAATACAATACTCTACTAAAGAATACAGAAAGGATACTTACAGAAGACTAAAAAGATAATGAGAATTTGTGACTTTCCAGAGTCTTGACACAGCTTGGCTCAAACTGGCCAAAGAGTGAAAACAACTCACAGCAGAATCCAATCCCTCACCTGTGGGTGAACAATCTCCAAACACATTCCACATGAGCACAACACAGCAGAAGCAAATGAGATAAGAATTGTTTTCCTTTTTTTTCTGAGGCTTCTCAGCTTCCCAGGGGAAAAATCCTGGGCAAAGGGGTTTTTTCAGAGAACCTTGTGCCCCCTCCCACTGGCAGTGGGGAGCTGTGCTGGTGTCCCCGTGTCCCCAGGGACTGTCACACTCACTTTGCCCCACTCTGTATTAACCATGGGGTTTGAGCCCTGTCTGTCCTTGCCACTTCCACCCCTCCCAGTGTCCCACCCATGGCTCCAGGTGCTCCAGAACATCACACCCAGCACCTGCCTCTCCCTCCTGTGTGAGGACACCGAGCACATTCCCAGCTCAGAGCGCTCCTGACAGGAGAAATTAATTACCCAGCTTGTTTGCAAACAGCCCCCTGGATGAGTTTGCCTGGAGCAGAGGCATCCCTGAGGACATTTAGTGATTTTATAGAGCTTCCCTTTATCTCAACATGCAATAACTCTGGCTCCTCAGATCCTCTAAGTGCTCTGAGCGTGCAGCAATTTGTACAGGCTGTAATCGACAGGAATTGGGCTGTAATTAGAGTCAGTTGCTGCAGATTGCCGGCTCTGGGATTGCCTGGAGCTGGACAAGCAGAGCCTGCAGCTCCTCTGAGGAGCCCAGGTCGCTGCAAGGGTGACTGAGCCCTGTCCTCCACCTTGGGACACTCCCTGTGTCCCCTCAGTGCCCCAATGGCGCCGTGGTGACGTCTGTCCCTCGCCGCTTCCTCCTCGCTGCTTCCTCTGCCTGCTTCTCCTTTTCAGCCACCACTGAGAGTGGCAAAACTTTCCCTGACAGTGCTCATCGCCCCCCCCCCCCCCCCCCCCCAGATTTTGAGGTCAAATTTTGGAGCAACCCATGGCAGGGGGTGGGGCTGGATGGGCTTCAAGGACCCTCCCAGCCCAAACCAGTCCATAATTCCAGGATTTCCTTTCATAGCTGGTGGCTGGGTAATTTTTCCTGCCACTGCTTGGTGTCAATGGTGGGGGAATCATCTCAAGCAGTGCCCATTCCTGTGATCCCACCTCAGCTTTGCAGTTTTTCCTGCAGCTTTGCACATCCCATGGCTAAAATTCCCTTGTTCGGTTTGCTCTGGTCCGGCTGGTGAGGGGGGACAGAGGGCTCAGGAGGTTCCTGCTCAAGTGGGATGGGGCTGAACTGCTTTGAGAGGGTTTTGGGCTGCAGAATCATGGAAAAGAGGCTTCTTTTAAAAAGAAAAAGTGAGTTTTTTAAGTGGGTCTGTGGACGTGGTGGGGCAGTGGCTGTGCCAGGGCTCACTCCTAGATTCACCCATGGATCCAAATGTTGATGGATGAGTATAAAGAACTGGGATGCTGCCTTGGTTTGGAAAGACAGGTGCGTGCTAAGGAAGGCAGGAACCTCCCCTGAAATGGAAAATGTAAACCCCCTCCCTCCAAAGTGTTACAAATTTGAAATTAAGGCAAAGATATGGGAGCAGGAAAACCAGTTCTTTATTAGGGAAGAAAATAAAAATAAAATAAACAATGCAGTGATACAAAACAGCACTGTCAGAGTCAGAGCAGGCCCTGTCCCCTGTGTGTCAGGGTGGGGGCACAGCCCCATCCCATGGGGGCTCAGCCCTCCTGCAGTGCCAGCTGTGCTTCTGCTGCAGCAGGATCCTGCACAAGGGGGGAGTTTTCCTCTGCAGCTCCAGGGCTGCTGGAGATGGGCCTGCTCTCCCTCTGGGAATGCAGGGCAGGAGAAAGCTGCTCCTCTGGGAATGCAGGGGGCAAAGGCTGCTGTGCTGCTCCAACCCTCAGATTGTATCCAGGTAGGAATGCTTGGCTCCTCCCCTGGGCAGAGCATCTCCCCATGGGATGATGGAATTTGATCAGCCATGCAGGGACACTCACTGGCCATGGACAGAAGATAATTAATAATTAATGGCCCATGAACAGCAGAGATCTCCTGGAGGGAGAATTGGCTGTGGAACAGATAAAGAAAAAACTGCTCAATGAACAGAAGATAACTGCCCCACCTCTGACAGATGGAAATAGAATACACACATTGCCTTGCAGTCCAGGATAGATGCCAGGGAAGGTGTGTGGTGTAGCATTCACATTCTCTGATAAAATCCCTTCACCCAGGATTTTTCTCCTGGGAAGTTGAGAAGCCTCAGAAAAAAAGGAAAACAATTCTTATCTCATTTGCTTCTCCTGTGCTGTGCTCATGTGGAATGTGTTTGGAGATTGTTCACCCACAGGTGATTGTTCCAGTGCATTCTGCTGGGAGTTGTTTTCACTCTTTGGCCAATCAGGGCCAAGCTGTGTCAAGACTCTGGAGAGAGTCAGGAGTTTTCATTATTATCTTTTTAACCTTCTGTCAGTATCCTTTCTGTATTCTTTACTATAGTTTAGTTTGGTATTCTTTAATACAGTATCATAAAATAATAAATCAGCCTTCTGAGAACACAGAGTCAGACTGATCATTCCTGCCTTCATGGGACAGTCCCAGCAAACACAGCAGTGTGGCAGGGTGGCACTGTGGTGGCAGCACGGTGACTCTGGCCCTTGCAGGCTCTACGAGGGGAAGGAGGTGGCCGAGTTCCAGCGCTCCCTGCAGCGCTTCTTCCTCGCCCTCAACCAGCTGATGGAGTCCCCGCTGGAGGGTCCCACCCTGCTCTCCCAGGTAGGGCATGGGGGGCCCTGGGGGGCTCTGCTGCGCTGTGGGGCACCAGGGAGGGTGTCCAGGCCAGGCACTGGCTGTCCCCATGCTGGGGTGACACTGTGCTGCTGTTTTGGGGTGGCACTGTGTCACTGTGTCTGTGTTTGTTTTTGGGGTGACACTGTGTCTGTGTTTGTTTTTGGGGTGTCACTGTGTCTGTGTTCATTTTTGGGGTGACACTGTGTCACTGTGTCTGTGTTTTTGGGGTGACACTGTGTCTTTGTTTGTTTTGGGGTGACACTGTGTCACTGTGTCTGTGTTTTTGGGGTGACACTGTGTCTTTGTTTGTTTTGGGGTGACACTGTGTCTGTGTTTGTTTTTGGGGTGTCACCGTGTCTGTGTTTGTTTTGGGGTGACACTGTGTCGCTGTGTCTGTGTTTGATTTTGGGGTGGCACTGTGTCTGTGTTTGTTTTTGGGGTGACACTGTGTCCCTGTGTCTGTGTTTGTTTTGGAGTGTCACTGTGTTTGTTTTGGGGTGACACTGTGTCCCTGTGTCTGTTTGTTTTTGGGGCAACACTGTGTCTGTGTTTGATTTTGGGGTGTCACTGTGTCTGTGTTTGATTTTGGGGTGACACTGTGTCTGTGCTCATTTTTGGGGTGGCACTGTCCATCCTGTGTGCAGCCCTCAGAAGGAGCTGCCACCCCGTGTGCTGCCCTGCTGTCCCCAGGTCCCCCCTGGTGCACCCTGAGACCCCCAGCCCCTCCCTGCACTGGGGCTGTGGTGTTGATTTGGCTCAGCAGCTCGGTGGCACTGGGCACTGTCCTGGCCACCCCTGTGCCGAATTCTGCAGGGGAAAATCTGGGAAGGGTTCCTGGGGATTGTCCCCATCCTGGAAGCAGGGCTGGGTCTGGGATGGGGCTGCACTCTCCCCAGAGGGTGCTCTGGGAGCCCTGTCTGAAGGCAGCTCTGTGGTGTCTCTGCAGGGAGCAGCTCTGAAGTACCTGCCCTCCATCCTCGAGGATGTTTTTGGGATCTTTGACTCCTCCACTCTGGGGTAGGGTCCCTGTGTCCCCACCAACCCCAGCCCCCTGTCCTGCTCAGCCCCTGCCACAGCCACCTCTGTCCCTGCCTCCAGCACAGAGCTGAGGGCAAGTAGGGGGTCTGGAATCACCTCCTGATCCCCTTCCCAGTGCAAAAATTGGAGAGTTCTGCTCAGTTTTAGCCTGGGAACTCAGCCCCAGCTGGCTTCATTTTGGGAATTCAGGCTGGGTTTGCCTGCTGGGTGCCTGTGGTGGGCACAGCTGCCCTGTGGGACCATCCTGCCCCCATTTGGGGGGTCCCCCCCACCCAGCAACCCCATCCTGAGCAGAATCTGGAGCTCCTGCTTTAACTCCTCTCCTGATGGCAGGGCCGTGCTGCGGGACTTTGTGGGGAACCTGGTGCCCCAGCGCCTGCTGAAGCAGAAGCTGCAGTCCCTGACTGACATTGCCAGCAGCAAAGCCTTCCAGTGCCATGGTGAGAGGGGTCCTGGGGGCACTGCCCTTGCTGAGCTCAGCCAGAGGCCATGCACAGGGTGGGGATGAGCCCCTGAGCAGGGAGCTCTCCTCTAACTCATGCCTGGGGTGGCTCCAGAGCTGGGGACAATTCCCTCATCCCAGGGTGGCTCCAGAGCTGGGGACAATTCCCTCATCCCAGGGTGTTTCCAGAGCTGGGGACAGTTCCCTCATGCCTGTGCCCCCTTGTGCCCCCCAGAGTGCAGGGAGCTGGTGCTGCAGGCAGCCCTGCCCATCCTGCAGGAGCTGATCCAGGCAGGGGAGGAGGAGGACGCCTGCATCGAGCTGCTCAGCAGCATCCTGGAAGTGCTGTACCAGGCCCAGAAGGTAAAGCAGGAACCAACTGGGCAGTGACCTGACCAAACCCCTCTGAGTGGGGTTAAGCACCAATTCCTGGCCAGGATATTGTTGGAGTTTGCTGACTGGGAGTGTCACCATCCCAGCAGGAACATGCCCAGGGGGGGACACAAACCTTGTGCTTTCAGCTCCTGTGAGTTTCTGCTGGGTTGCCTGACATCCACATGAGTGGGGAAGGGGCTTCCAGGCTCAGGGATGACACTGACCTGAGGGTGGTGGGGACATCATCAGCTCTGCAGAGCTGGGAGGGAGGTGGAGGGAGGGAGGAAGAAAGTGAGGGAAGGGAGGAAGGTGAGGGCCCATTGAAAAGGAATAATGAAAGATCTGGGAGACATTCTGTGGTATTGGCCAACCAGGCCAAGCAGGCTGAGAATGGCTTTTCTGGATTTGAATGTCAGACAAATGGTATCCAAGCTTGATGCACTGGCCAAGGTCACCCAAACATTGGTTTTTGGTTGGCTCACAGGCAAGATCATGTTACTTAAGGCAAACAACAAAGTAATAAGGCACAAGTATGATATCTGATTTAGTGTCATAGTTTTCTTTGGTTTCTTTTCTGATTCAAGACACTTTTACTTTTTGTCTTTTCCCAATTCTATTTTGGGACAGGCCAAATGTAATTAAAATTTCAATGGCCTTATACCTCGAATGCTGGTCAGTGATTGCCAGTCAGCCCCTGGGCAGTATCACACTCCAAAATGAGGAGTGATGGCCCCAAACATGAGGCAGGGACATGGGGGGCACCCACCCACCCAAATGTGGCCTGTCTGGGGTGGGCTGGGACCGTTCCTGGGGGTCTCAGCCCTGGTTCTGGTGGTTGCAGAGCGCAGAGAAGCTGCGAGCGCGGCACAAGGACCGTGGGGACGTGGAGCTGGTGAGTGTCCCTGCAGCAACACAGGGAATGGTTTGGGGATGCACAGGGCTCTGTGCTCTGGCTTTTCAGGAGCCTTCCTCGGTTCCTGCCCTTCCTGGCTGCTCTGGGGTCCCTTTTGGGGGCCCTTGGGAGGTTCAGGTGTCCCACCTGCAGTGCAGTGACCGTGGGAGCTGAGTTGGACCCTGTGTCCTGGGAGGGTGAGGTGGTTCTTTAACCCTCACAGCACCAGGAAGCCCAGGAACGGGATGGAAAGCTCAGAAATTGTGGTGAAATATCTCATTTGGGGCTTAACTTTGAAACCTGAAATAGCCTTTATGGAGAGCATGGTGGGGTGCTCTGGGGGAGGATTCTGCTCTCAACCCCTTGAGAGCTGAACCCACCTTTACCTGCCCAGTGCCACCCCCATCATCCTCAGCCATCCTCAGCTGTCCCCATTGTCCCCAGCCAGGTGGCCACAGTGCCATGGAGGTGTACAGAGCTGTACACCTCCCTGCACAGGGCTGAGCTGTACAGAGATCCCAAATCCCAAATTTCTGCTGGAGCACATTGCCTGCTCTGACTCCAGCTCCAGGCTCCATTCCCATCTCACCACCCCGATGTCACCAGGAGCCATGCTGGGACACATCCCACAGCTGGGACGTGCCCTGCCATGGCCCTGCCACCTCTCACCTTGCAGGCACAGGTGAAGAAGCACATCCAGGTGATCCTGGAGCGGCTGCTCCACACGGTCAATCGCAGGGTGATCGTCCTGGACCGGGAGAACCCGCTGAGGGTGAGTGCCACTGTGCCACTTCCCTTCGGGCCACACGGGAGAGGTGGCACTGCTTTGGGGGCCTGGCTGTGTGTCACTGGCTCTGCTCCTCGCTGGCCCTGCTGCCAGGACCCAGCGGGATGGGGATGGATGCCAGGGATGTGCCCGGGGAAAGCTGGAGCCGTGCTGGGAGCAGGGCTGGAGCAGCCGGAGAACAGGAGGGAGTGGGCAGGGGGCAGAGGGGCAGGAAAAGCTCTTTTGGGAGCAGTGAAGGGTTTGGGCTGCATTATCTGGAAAACAAGCAGCTGAACTCGGTGAACCGTCGCAGTTTTACACGCCAAAAACGCGTGAGGAGCACGCTGGACACGCGGGAAGGGAGGCGGCTCAGAGCTCCGCACGGAGCAGCGAGGGGAGGGCGCAGAGCCGGGGCCAGCGGGGGCTCGGCATCTTCTCTGGGGACCTGGTGACAAACCCAGGAGCTGCACTGCGTCTTTGGGTGGGCGATGAGCTGTGTTGGTGTGCGTTCTGGAGGCTCGGAGCGGGGAATTGCCGTGCCGTGCCGTACCGTACCGTGCCACGCTGTGCCGTGCCCGGGGCGCTGTGGGCAGCCGGAGCGGAGGCTCCGCCGCCGGGGCCGTGCGGCGATCCCAGCGCCGGGCTGTGTGTGATTCAGCCGTGACTCAGGCAGGAGAGGCATGCGGGGTCGCGCTGGGCTCCATCCTGCTTTTACCCCTCGTTCCCAGGCTCTGTGACTCAGAACCGAAAGCGATGGAGGCGAGGGGGGATGAGGGTGAAGTGCAGCCCAGGGCAGCGATGGAGGCCGGGGAGGATGAGGGTGAAGTGCAGCCCAGGGCAGCGATGGAGGCGGGGGAGGATGAGGGTGAAGTGCAGCCCAGGGCAGCACGGAGCGATCCTCGGCTGTGCCGTCTGGCAGCTCTCCCCGCAGCCTCTGCCTCAGTCGGGGGTGCCAGACCCTCCAGCTCCAGCTACTGGGAAGGGCTGAGGGGACCAAAAATCCCTGTGCCCGCGCCAGGACAGCGCCCATCCATCCATCCATCCGACCGTCCGTCCGTCCATCCCGTGGCTGCTGGGCACAGAAGGGAGTTGTGTCCCCGGGCCGCTGTCCCGGCTGCAGCCCCCGAGTACCCGCGGTGTCCCTGGCACACGGGGTGGGGTTTAACCCTGCGGGCACCAACCGGAGAGCCGCGGCCACTCCTGCCCGCCCTCCGTTCCCCTCCGTGGCTGCAGCAGCCGCTCGGCATAGCCGGGGGTTGCCAGTGCTTTTGGAGGGGGCTGGATGATGTCCCCCTCCCTTGCCGAAGTGGTGGCCCTGCTGGGGGAGCTGTGGCTGCTCCCACCACAGTCACTCCTCAGGGTGTGCTCAGACACTCGCTGCTGCTCTGGGAGCCCGATGCTGAGTTTTCCCTCCCGTGGCAGCCCCACAGAGGCTGGGATATTTGAGCTCCTCATTCCTGTCTCCCTATCATCAGCCAGCGCGTCTTCCCCATCCATGAGACCCCTGCCCAGCCCACTCTTCCCCGCGGGGGTTTTGGGGACAGATCTCCTCTCTCCAGGCCAGAGTCTCACAGAGACCATTCCTCACTGTCTGTGCCCAGTGGAAACCCTCGGTGCTCCCAGTTAACCTGCAGGAAGCACTGGGAGGGGTGGCTGAGCTGCCCCCGCTGTGGGGTGAAGGGCTGGGCACTGATTTGAGTCTGATTTGAGTCTGATTTGGGGCACCTCGGGGAGCCCCAAACAGAGGGAAATCCAGGGAAACAGCCGCTGCCCCCCCCCCATTCTCATCCTCCTCCGAAACAGAAGCGCACAGGCGGGAGAGGATGTAACAAAAATAGCGTCTCCTTGGAATTTATTGAATTCTCCTTAAATACAGCCGCTGCTCCCCTCGCCGTTTCCACACCCGAGCTCCCCGCGTTCAACGGAATGGTTAAAAATAGAAAAGCTGGTGCTACCCAAACCCTACCGTGGGAGGGAGGGAGGAACGGAGGGAGGGAGGCAGGAGAGGTGGCCGGGGGGTCAGTGCTGGGACGGTGCCCCCGCGCTCCGGGCTCACAGGAACCAGAAGCATTTGCGCCGCGATTTCTTCACGTCCAGCTTTGCCGGCAGCCTCGACACGGGCGACGGCTCCTGCCTGGGCGGTGAGGGGGTCCCCGCCGTCCCCACCGCCACCCCCGCCGCCCCCAGCGCCGTCGGGGGGGAGCTCGGCCCCGTGTCGCCCTCGATGTGGCTCAGCACCCGCTGGAAGCGACCTTCCTGCTGTCGGAAATCGTGCTCCACGCTGCGGCGCGCGGGGCGAGGGGACCGTGTCAGAGGGCAGCATGGCATCCCCTTGTCGCAGCCCCCCAGCTGCCACAGCCCCTGGCACCCCAAACACCGTCCCCGGGCTCTGTGTCCCCAACACAGCCCTCAGGAACCTCAGTGTCCCAAAGCAGCCCCCAGGGAGCACATCCACCCAGGGCACGTCCCCCAGAGCTGAGCCCTGCCACCCTCCCAAGGTGGCACAGGGACATGGCCGGACTTCCTGGGGTCCCTGTGCACCCCTGTGAGGGGACACCCTGCTGCGTGTGCCTTCAGACAGCCCCTGCCCACCCTCTGTGGGCTGTGAGGGGGGTCCGGGGCCGGATCCCTCCCAAACCTCCCGTGGGAGAATCCCGGCCTCCCTTGTGCCAGAGGGACAGAGCGGTGCCAGCCTGACCTCGTGTCCTGGGGACAGAGAGGTGCCAGCCTGACCTCGTGGCCCGGGTGTTTGGGGTGGTTTGTCCTTCTCAGCTGCCTGCCCCGGCCATCCTTTGCTCCATCCTCTACCCCACCCCCTGACAGCGCCTTGGCTTTGTGCAGAACGCCGGCCTGGATGGGGACAGTGCTGAGCTGGGGGGGCAGCCGGGGGTCTCTGGGACCCCTGTGAGCAGTGAGCCCCCCGGAGAGGGGCTGTGTGTCCCGGGGGCCGTGGCTGGGGACAGCTGCAGCATCGGGAGGTGGCGAGAGCTCTGCTGCTGTCCATCACGCGGGTGACGAGGCAGGAATTGGGGTGTCCCTGGTCTGGGTGGGTGAGGGGGACTGTGCCACCACAGCTCTCAGGTTTCTGGAGCCCTCAGGGTCCTCACAAGTTCAGGTCCCTGCAGTTGTTGCTGTCCTCTCCAGCCCTAGCTGTGCCCACAGTGTCCCCGCTGTCTCTGCAGCTCCCGATGTCCCCGCAGCCCTCGATGTCCCCACAGCCTCTGGAGCCTCGGGTGTCCCCGCAGCCCCCGGTG
This sequence comes from Fringilla coelebs, assembly GCF_963513975.1. Classification (NCBI taxonomy): domain Eukaryota; kingdom Metazoa; phylum Chordata; class Aves; order Passeriformes; family Fringillidae; genus Fringilla; species Fringilla coelebs. The sequence continues at coordinate 2,212,437 of NC_140032.1, forward strand.
TCCCTGCAGCCTCCAGAGTCCCTGCTGCCCTCGATGTCCCTGCAGCCTCTGGTGTCCCTGCAGCCCCCAGCATCGCTACAGCCCCCGGTGTCCCTGCAGCCCCCGTGTCCCCGCAGGCCCCGGTGTCCTTGCAGCCTCTGGTGTCCCCCCAGTCTCGGGTGTCCCTGCAGGCCCCGGTGTCCCTGCAGCCCCCCGTGTCCCCGCAGCCCCTGGTTGTCCCCGCAGCCCCCGGTGTCCCTGCACCCCCCCATGTCCCTGCAGCCCCCGGTGTCCCCGCAGCCCCCGGTGTCCCCGCAGCCCCCGGTGTCCCCGCGGCACCCTGTGGTGCGGGCTGGCTGCAGGCAGCCACGTGCTGCGATGTTCCCTCTCGCGGAAAACGCGTCAATCTCCCGGCACCAGCCATGTCCCATCGGATCAGCGAGGTGCCACCGAGTGTGCCCGGGAACGGCCACGTGGCGCTGCCACCCCGCACACGGGGAGCGCCCCACGAGCCCCCCGGCGTGCTGACACCTCCTGTCACCTCCTGTCACCTCCCCTCGAGAGGACAAGGAGTGTCCCAGCCATTTCTAGAGAAAAGGGTGAGGGGTGCAGACCATAATGGGGGGGCAGAGCAGGGAGGGGCCTCAGCTCCCCTGCAGTGACACAGGGAGGGGTTGGCACTGCTGTGGGACCCTAAGGTGGGACAGGGCCAGGCAGGTCTGATCCCCTCCATGGGCCATCCCTGGGGTCTGGTGCTGGGGGTGCTGCCCCTGCTCCCTCACCCTGTGTCCCCCCAGAGCCTCTCCTCATCCCACGGGTGACAGTGACAGTCACAGCGAGTCCCCAGCGAGAGCATGGCCATTCTGGGGAGCCACCTCCCCCAGATGTGACATCTGTGCCACTGCCATGCTGCCTGGAGACAGGCTCGTCAGGCCTAATTAGCCTGAAGTCCCCCAAGAGCTACAGGGAGGGAGTGTGGAGCGAGTCTGGGGAGCAGGAGCGCTGAGGCAGCACCGCCACTGAGCACAGGGACACGAGGGGACCCCAGCCAGGTACCCCCAGCCTGAGGTGCCCCAAGGAGGGGGCACAGTGCTCACAGAGCATGGCAGGGCAGTGGCACATGTGCACCATGGTGATCAGGCACCTCAGAGCATGGCATGGGACCAGCTCACCATGTCCTACACATCCCAGTGCTAACAGCCTCAGCATCCCCTAATTAACAGCAAATGGGAACACACCTGGCCAGCCACCTGCACTGCAGAGGGGACGGCCAGAGGGACAGAAGGACACCCAGGGGTGCCTGGAAGGGCAGAAAGCTTTAGCAAAACTGCAAGCCTCCCATTTCCCCCAAAGATGATGCTGAGAGGGCATGAGATGCCTTTTCCCACGCCCCAAATGGGATCTGAGGAGAGAGTGCAGCAGAGCAAGGGGCTGCCACACCCTGGCCCAGAGCCAGCGCTGGGGAGCAGAGCCCAGGCCCTGTGTTCCCACACCATGGTGAGGGGCAGGAGCCCATCTGCAGCATCTGTGCAGAGCTGGCACAGGGACAACAGGATGCAGCCTGGATTTGGAGCGAGCCCACGCAGCAGCGGCTAGCGAGGCTTCCCCGATAGATTGCTGCTACGGGAGAGAAATGCTCTGCCATGGTGCCAGAGCAGCCCCTTCCAGATGCTGCTCCTCCATGGAGATCACCCTGGCTGATCCTGATCTGCGGGGAGGGAGGGACAGATCCAGCCCAAGTGACAGCCCAGACACCCAAAAATGCTCCGTGGTGTCCCCCAGCACGGGGACAGGAGGCGCAGGCTTGGCTGTCACCCTCCCTGCTGCCTCACAGCCAGTGGAGAAATCCGGGGGTGCAGGGAAGCAGAGCCCAGGGGGTGCTCAGAGCTCAGAGCCAGGGCTGGCCCTCACCTGTAGATGATGCAGGCACAGTCCCGGCAGGTCCCGCAGTTGGCGATGTCCTGCCCCGTCCGGTACGAGTGGCGCCTGTGACAGAGGTGTGCCGTGAGCCTGGAGAGCTGCTCTGGGTCTGCCTGAGTCCTCTGCTGCCCCTGTCCCACCCCAGCAGCCAGGACTCTCCTCCCTGGATGCCACCCCCTTTCCTCTCTGGGATCCCTCTCCTCTCCTCCCTGGATTCCAGCTCCTTTTCTCCCTGGCATTCAGACCCTCTTCTCCCTGTATCTCCTCCTGAATCCCAGCTCCTCTTCCTCTCTGGGATCCATCTCCTCTCCTCCCTGGATGCCATCCCCTTTCCTCTCTGGGATCTATCTCCTCTCCTCCTGAATCCCAGCTCCTCTTCCTCTCTGGGATCCATCTCCTCTCCTCCCTGGATCCCAGCTCCTTTCCTCTCTGGGATCCCAGCCCCGCTCCTCCCTGGATGCCACCCCCTTTCCTCTCTGGGATCCCTCTCCTCTCCTCCCTGGATGCCATCCCCTTTCCTCTCTGGGATCCCTCTCCTCTCCTCCCTGCATCCCTTTCTTCTCCTCCCATGTGATCCCAGTTAATACCCAGCCAGGTGCCTCAGCTTCACAGATTTCTCTAATGAGAGCACACCAGTGCTGGGCACAGTGGCCCCTCCAAACCCTTCCTGCTGTGTCCTCCCCTCCCATCCCCATCCCCATCCTCCTCCCAAGGCTCCCCACACCTCTCCCCACACAGGGTGCCATGGAGGGAGCACGAGGCACGTGGTGCTGCCCTGGCACAGCAGTGCCCTGGCAGATGGGCACAGGGAGATGCTCCAGACTAATCTCCAGCCTACGCCAGACTCGGAATTTATCTTTTTGATGTTTTTGTACCAGAGCATCCTTCTCCTCCTCCAGGAAGGTGCACAGGACTTGGATTAAGCTGATTCCTGCCCAGGCTCAGCTCATGCTGCTGCATCCTCCCCCCTCTCCACAGAAGGGGTCTTCACCCCGCATGTCTCTGCTGCTGCCAGACCCCAGCCCTGAGACACCCCAATCCCAAGGGCTGTACTGGGGTCCTCCTGCACCCCAGCCCTGCTGATCCCTGCTCATTCCTCTCTGTCCAAAAGGAGCCCTGTGAATGCTTTTGGTCCCTTTGGGGCCCCTTCAGGCCTGTGAATTTTGGGGCCACAGCTGACAGAACATGTCCCACATACACATCACATTTCCTTGTTGAAATCTTCCTCCTGTTACTCGACCTTGACCACGGTTGCTCTCAGCCCTCAGAAACTGGGTCTGTTAATGCACCAAATTACACATTGCATGGGGATTTATTCTGCCAGCACCTGAATTAGATCATGAGGCCCTTTATACATATATATATATATGTGTGGTACATAAATGTGTGTGTGCCTGCGGCTCTGGCGTTGTACAACAGCCCCCCTCTGCTGGGAGAGCTCATCCTGGGATACTCTTTCATGTTTTATATGTATATTTTTTTGTGGGATGTTGTTGGTGGTCAGTGCCAGGATGTCTCAGGGCTGGTGGCCCCGCTCTGGTGCGCAGTGGGCACCTGGGATCTGACCTGTGGCAAACGAGGCTCTGCTGTTCTGCAGCACAAGGACACCAGGATAATGTTTGATGTGATTTCCTATCCCTGGATTTCCTGTCTCTGGGTGTCTTGCTTGTTTGACTGTAGCAGTAAATGGAGTTGAGATCTTAATTAAGGTGTCCCAGACCCCCGAGGGGTCTCTCCCCACTGACAGTGCTCCAGGAGTGGAATGGGGCAATGTTCCCTGTGCTTCACTCACAGCCAAAACCACCTGATTTAATGGTTAAATCATGGTAATATTGGGCATCAGGAACAAGCCCCAGAGATTTTACAGGAGGATGCCAGGCCTGGCATCTCTGGGGGGTTTGTTGGTTGCCCTCATGTGAGATGAGTTTGGAGCATTTCAGCTCAAGGCCATGGTGGGCTGACCTAAAACACCTTCCTCACCTTCCTCCATTTGGCAAATCTGCCTGGGAGGCCAAGGAATGCTGGCCTGGGGAACTCCCTCCCCCTCAGAGCAGGCCCTGGGCAGGGCAGGATGGAGGTGCTGGGCACCTCCCTGGGACGCAGCCAAACCCATCACGGGCACACCAGCCATGGATTTGTGCCAAAGGAACCTCCAAGGATGGGGCAGGGATGTGGTGCCTGGCTAAGCCTGCTGTTGGGATGTGACACCCTAGATCCCTGCTCCCAGTGACCAAGGGACAACTCAGCTGCAGCAGAGCCAGGCAGGAACCCAGCAGCCCCTCATCCCCCATCCCTGGGCACGGGCAAGGCACCGTGGGCACCTGAGGCCTCTCACCAAAACCTGGAGCCACGTGCACAGGGACAGCAGCTCTGAGTTTCTCAGAGGGAAACACCCTAAGCAGGCAGCAGCATCCAAAACTCTGTCAGGGTCCCCCATCCTCCATCCCCAGCCCCCAGGAACTGTCCCCACAGCCCCCCCAGTCCGTCCCCTCCTACTCACCCATCCCGCTGCGCCTCCTTCTTCTCCAGGTCCTGGATGACGTCCAGCAGCACCCGGATGGTTTGCTGGCTGGTCTCCAGCACCCCTTCCAGGGACTGCAGCTGGGAATGCAGGTCCCCCTGCTCCCCGGGCCCCCGGGGGCCCTCTCCCTGAGATGTCCGGGCGTCCTCGGCCCTCGCTGGTGGTCCCACCGGCCCCTTGGCCACCACCACCAGCTGCAGAAGGTCCTGGACGTGGTGCAGCGTGTCCGGCTGCTCAGCGGCAGGGCAGGGCTGTCCGTGCCGGGGGGGATCCGCCGCCCCCCCGGCCGCTCGTGTCCCCACGCTGGGGCCCTGCGGGGCCGTGGACGGCGGCTCCCCGGGCCCCTCGGGTCCTGCCCAGCCGTGCCCGGGTTGGGCGGCGCGGAGCCGGCTGCAGGTGCCGAGGGCGGCTGGTGTTCTGTCCGGCGTGGCGGCGGCCGAGCCGTGCCAGCCCGGCGCCGGTGGGACGGGGGCTGGCGAGGCGCAGCAGGGCCCCCCCCAAAGCGCGGCGCAGAGCTGGTGCTGGGGGGGCGGGGGGTCCCGCGGGGGGGTGCCCTGAGGTGGCCGGCGGAGGCCGTGGGTGTCCGTGGCGGGGACGGGCTGCCGGCGGTGCGGCGAGGGCTGGCACGGGGGCGCCGGGCGGCCGCAGGGCAGGCTCCGCTCCGAGTCGCTCCGGCCGAGCCCCCGGTGCTCGGCGGGCGGCCGGGGCTGGCCGCAGGGCACGGAGGCCGGGCGTGGGGTGACCCCGTGGTTGGCCCGGGGGCTCCCGCGGAGCTGGGCACAGGCTGGGGGCGGCGGGCAGGGCTCGGGGGCGCAGCTTTGCACCGGAGGGGCGCAGCGGGCGGCGGGGCACCCGGCCGTGCCCTGGTAAGGGGGAGGGGGGTCCCTGGGTGGTGGCGGCGGCGGGGTGCGGCGCGCCTTGGCGTGCTGGGCGAGGGCCGCGGTGTGGTCCTGGCTGGGGAGGCCGCCGGGGGCCCGCGGGGGCACGGCCCAGCTGGCCACGGTGGGCACGGCCGCTCCCGGGCACCGGGCGCTCGCCACGGCGGGCGGTACCGCATCCTCCGCCACATCGCAGACGCTCTTGCTGCGGGGCTGGGGGGCCGGGAAGGGCTTCTGGAGGCTGGGGGAGGTCTGGATAGCCGTGCTCATGCACGCCTTCCTGGGCATGGGCAGCGTCAGCGAGCCCGGCTGCGCCTGGGGCCAGCTGCGCCGCGAGGCACGGAGAGCCGCCGGCTCAGGGGGGTCCCTGGGGGGCGGCGAGGCACGTGGGGTGTTGTGGCCGGGGCCGGCCGCGGGCCCGGGGCTGTCCGCCCGCCCCGCGCCGGCCTCCACCAGGTCCTTGAAGCGGACCTGCTGCGTGCGGTTGCGCCGGCGCTTGAGGCGGCTCTCGATGTCGGGCGAGTCGCGGTTGAGCAGCACCGAGCGCACCGTCATGGCTTTCTCCTGGCTGCCCTCGCCGGCGGGGGCCGGGCCGGGCACGGGCTCGCGGCTGACCATGGCTCAGGGCCGCGGGGCCGGGGTGCTGCGGCGGGGCGCGGGGGGCCGAGCGCCGGCGGCCGGAGCCCTGGGCTGCAGCCGTCCCCGGAGCTGCTGGGGCGGCGGGCAGCCTCATCCCGCGCCGCCACGGGCAGGGGATGCTGGGCGGGAGGTGGGCGAGGGGCCGCCGGGCATGCTGCCCGCCGCCCGGCCCTACAGCCCCCGGCACGCCGCCCCGACAGCCGTGCCCGGCTCCGCGGCTCCCCGCCGGCGCCCGCAGCCGCTCATCGTCCCGCCGCGGCCGCCCGGGCTCAGGGTCGCCCGCTGCGGGCCGCCCGGTGCCGCCCGTGCCCGCCCATGGCTCCCGGACCTGCGGGGATAAAGAGAGGTGCGTCAGACCCGGCCACGCCAGCGCGGCCCCCGAGGACACGAGTGTCCCCGTGGAACTGCCGGCCTCTCCCACCTCGGCTCCCTCCCAGCCCACCATCAGCAAACGCGAAGAGACAGGCTTTGATCTGCGGCGCTGCCTCCTCAGCACAAAGGGAGAAGGGAAAAGAAAGCCCTTTAGCATAAACACGTTCCGAGTTCACAGCTCAAATCAAGCAGAAGCAGCTGTTAAAAATAGCTCTGCCTCGCCGGGGCTGGTGCCTCGTGTGCGGGGCGCGGGCAGCGGGAGGGCAGGGCAGAGGCCAGGGCAAGGGACTGCTGTCCGCGAGGAACAGATGGACGGACGGACACGGGGCACCCCCCGCACGCGGGACACCCGCCGGGCACGGGCACCAGCTCTGCGGGGGATGGGCAAGGCGTGGGGCACCCATCCAGCCCGGGACGTGGCGGGATGGGCACGGGGTCCGTCCTGCCTAAGGCACGGCCAGGGCGACACGGGGGACATGTCACGTGTGGTTGTGGCCGGACTGGGCACCAGAGGTGCTGGTTGGGCTGCAGGCATGGGGGACCAGCTCTGTGAGCAGTGGCGAGACGGTGGCTTGGGGACAAGGAGTCACTTCAGACGCATGGGAACGAGCAGAGGGAGAACCTTCAGTAAGGCCGGGGGATGACACTGGCACCAGCAGCGCTTCACAGGCGGCACAGGGGCAGGACGCGGGGTCACAGGGAGGATTGTACCCAGCTATATCTCCACCCCTGCCATCATCCTGGTCCCTGCCATTGTCCCCGTCCCTGCCATCGTTCCCGCACGGCTCTGCAGGGCTCCTCCTCCCCACAGCTGCAAGGCGAACCGCTCCGCTGCCCTGTCCCAGACGTACCCCCAGCACCCACCCCGTGCCCCCTGGGCCGCCGGCCCATCACACTGCCCGGGGCGCACCGGGAGCCCTGCTGGGGTGTCCCGGGCTGCAGGGGAGGCCGTCGGCTCGTTTTGGGACGCAGCCAAAGGCAGAGATTCCATCCGCAGCGAGCAGCGGTTCAGCTTTGTCGCACCACACCGTGTCCCGTGTCCCACATCCCCGTGCTCCCCGCCCCAGAGCACAGCCCGGTGCTCCCCGCACCCTCTCCGCACGCCGAGGCGGGAGCCTCGCTGGCTCCGCAGCCGCCCTGCCCTCACTGCGGACGGACACACGGTTCAGACACCCCCGGTCCCCTCCCTGGCTTGCCTTGTTCCTGCTGGCACGAAGCGCTGACTCAGCAGAGCAGCCCGGAGTCCCCAGCGCCGGCACAGCCAAACTTCCAGCGCCGCGTGCCGGTGCCCCGTGCCCGCCCAGGCCGGCAGTGAGCGCTGACCCAGCGGTGCCGGGGGCTCTCACTGCCCTCCCCGCGCCCACCCCGGCCCCGCACGCCCCGCTCCGTGTTCGTCGGGATGCTGCTCCACGCGCCGCCCGGCGCTTCCCTCCCCGAGCTTGGAGCCGTGCCCAGACACCCGGAGATGTCTGCGAGGCAGGACGAGACGAGGGACGGGATGGGGCTGCTCGTTAGTATGGACAGCAACAGGCGGAGGAGCGAGCCGAGCTGGCTGGGGCTGGAGCCAGAGGCGCCCGTCCTCGCTTCCCGCATCGCCACATCCCTGCTGGCCCGGGGCACGGGCACGTCGGCCTGGACACAGCCTGCCGCGACATCCGCGATATATGAGCCACCCCTGCGGCCCCGTCACGGACGTGGGGTCACCTCTCTCCTTGTGCCAGAGCTTGGCGTGCCCGGCAGGAAGAGGACATCGAGGGAGGGCAGCACGCCGAGGGCACAGGGACCTGCGGGCCGCATCCGGAGCCCAGCGCTCCAGAGGAGCCCGCGTGTGCCAGCCTGCTCCGGAGGATCCTCCATGCGTGCTGGGAACGGCTCCGAGGGCCGGGCACGGGGCAGGAGCGCCGCTGGCACGGTTTAAAACCAGGAGCAGCCCCGTGATGCTGCGCCGGGGCCCGGGGCGAGCCGTGGCTGACGCAGCGTGGGACGGGGCCGCTCCCCTGCCGACGCAGCAAACGCGGCGCTGTCACTCAGCGGGGCCTCGCCGGAGCACCCTCGGCCTTCCCGAACCGCCGGCAGATCAGAGACGAGCCACAAGGACAAAGGGAAGCCTATAAATTATACATGGAGCAACTCCGTTTGGGAACAGTTCTGAGGATGTCAAACACCCGCGCCAGGACACTCCCACGCATCCCTGCGTTTTCTCCGTGCTGTGGTTGGATTTAGTGCCCCGCTCGGGCGCTGTTTGCAGCTCACCGGCAGCTCCGAGCACGGATAACGGGCCCCGCTGTGGGGCGGGATCAGGAGGCAGCCTAGGGTCTGATAGACTCTCCTCGGCTGTCCCTGAACCTGAGGAACTCACTCTGCTGGCGGCTCCAAAGGACATCTCAGATGCACCTGGCACCCAGCACTTCCCAGCCACCCTTCAAGCACTTTTACTGGGAAATGGTGCTCAGCCCCTCAATCCTGGGGCTGCTGGAGCCCCTCCAAGGTCCTGAGCCCACCACAGCCCCTTCCAGGGTCTCCTCCAACAGGACCCCAGGGCTGTGGTCACTTCTCCCTCCAGGAGAGATCTGTGCAAACCCCCTGAAGCCAAAGCAGGAGCCTTGGTGCTCCGCTCTGCCGGATGCCGGGGTCCCCCTTGGAGTGGTAACTGCACTGCGACCTCAGGAGAGCCCAGTGGGTGGGACAGGGAGCCACAGAGCCTGGCACGGTGATCTGGGGGATGCAGGCGGGCTGGAACCGCCCAGGGGATGGGTTTGGTGCCTGACTAATCCCCTGTGAAGGAGGGCAGCATGAGGCAGCCACGCCAGTCAGCGCGGGGCTGAGGAGAGCACGGCTCATCAAACCCATTTGCTGCCAGGCTTGATGAGGTTCCAAGTTTGGTCAGGGGAGGTAAAAGCCTCGGCAGAGCACACTCGGATTTCTGTGAGGCATTTGACATTTCAATGAAGAAAGCTGGATGATCCCAAAAGCAAAGTGGCACACTTGAAGTGGGTTAAAAGCAGCTAACCAGCACGTCTCTGCTTGTAACCATCCCGCAGCCCTGAGCACAGAGGGAAACTGAGGAAAGGGGAGAAAATGAAGAGCAAGGAAGGAAAAAGGCCAGTTCAGAGGCAGGCAAGGGGCATGGAGCAGAGAATGTGCAGGATGGGGCTCTGAGTGGCAGCTCCAGGCTCCGTTCATGGCAGCTGGAAATGCATGTTGGCATGTCAGAGAAGCAACTTCCTTAAAAAGTGAGGCCAGCTGGCACAGGAACAGCTTGGAAAGGTTTTGCACAGTGGTGGACCCTCCATCTCAGAAAATTTTAAAGATTTGAGTGTTTTTCTCCTCTGGTTCCTATGGGAATTCGAGGCACATGGATAAGGTGAGACAGCAGGTCACATGGGCGATGTGCAGGTGAAAGCAGGTGATGCCACTGTGACATGCCATGAGTTCTGCAGCAGTGGGTTCTGCTGGATGCTCACACAGTTGGGAATGATCTCTCCTCTGCTGAGGGACCCCAGGAGCTGAGGAAGCATCAGGAATCTCTTCTCATGGACACCCCTCAGAGACCCCCAGCACTGGGTTTCTCTGGCCACCACGGGTGGTGAATTTTGTGAATAAGAGGCACTAAACCCGCTGGGTTTGCATCATGGGACACATCTCTGATGGTGCAGGGCTGACCTCAGAGGTCAGAGCCCTGCTTCTCACCGCCCTGACTGGAAAGTTACCTGCCAGCTTCGGCCCTTTCTCCACCTATCCTCTCCCTCACCATTATTGGTAATGCCGTGGAAGAGGGAAAAACAGAGCAGACACATAAATCTTCTCCTCAGGACACAGGAAGCCAGGAGATGAGATTTATGAGGGAGGAAGTCAGGTTCTCCTGGAACCACAGAGGAGAGAAGTGAATGACCCAGCTCTGCTCGCAGGGTAGTGCCTTTGTGGGGCAGCACATCTGATTTTCCTGATCTGCAGAGGGGAGAGAGGTGCTGCTGGCTGTGGGCTAGGGCAGCACTGGAGGATGAGGCACTGGAGGGGCAGGAACCAGGCTCGTGACACATCAGAGCCTAATCCTGCCTTGGCTCTGGGAGGACTCGAGGCGTTTGTTCTCAGATCAGAGCATGTGTGGGACTCGAGGATGGAGGACTTGGAGCAGCTCCTGGGGCAGCTTGCACACCCCAAATCTGCTTCCTCGCTGAGGAAGCTCCACCACGAAGCCAGCTCATGCCCTGCCCTCATGCTTCTCTTCTTGGAGGCTCTTCCAGAACCCGGCTGCTGGGAGCCTCACAGCCCTTCTCGTTTCCTGCAGGCACTTAATCACACCCGTTCACATCCGACTGTACTCGTGCCAGCGGAGCGCTTCCGCTCCAGCCGCTCTTTTCCCTCCTCGCTGCTCAGCCCTCGCGGCCCCCAGCAAGGAGAAGCCCCTTTTCCAGCCACATTCCCAGCACTCCCTGAGTCCAGTTTGGCTCCTGTCCCCAAGGCCAGCTCCCCGTGTCCCTGAAGGACCTCGCAGCGCTGACCCCCTCCCTCTCGGCAGCGCTCCAGGCTCTGCTCGAACACCACTGGCTCCCGCAGGAGCCCTGGGCTGGCCCGGCCGAGGACACAGGAGCTGTCCCTGCCACCAGGGCCGTGCCTGGGGTGGCTGTGCCCCGCAGTCCCCCCAGCCCAGCATCGAGCATCGCCCAGGGGTGCAGGGAGCAGCAGGGGCACGCGGGTCCCGGCGCCAGCGGCGGCACACGAGCGAGGGATCCGCACTCATCCCTATGTAGGTCACTGGCTGGAGTGCTCTGCGGGAACATCACTCACTCTCCCAGCCACGGGGCCCAGGAGGAGGCTCTGGCACCCAGCCTGGGCAGGGAGCCCCCACCACCCCCGTCCCCACGGCGCCAGCACCCACGGCCACCCCGTGGGCTCCCCTCCGGGGCTCCCGGCTGGCCTGGCCACCTGGGCCATGGCTCGTGCCCACGGAGGGATCCCATCAGCTGGGGAAGGAGCAGTGACATCCTCCTGGCACACCGAGGTCACCGGCCCTGCTGCCACCGCTCCCCTCTGACTGTGGATGTGCTGCTGCCGCAGATGGAGCTGCACACGGTCAGGGAGACGGGAGTACAAAGCCTCTGCACGAGCCTTCAGAAGCTGCAGAAGCCAAAATTATTCCTGTGTCTCCCGTGGATGCTAATACGGCTGTCATGGCAGTGGTGTCTCTGTTCACTGTGCTACCTGCTGGCGTTCCCACCTCTCTGCCAGGCAGAGGAGCTTTGGTATCGCTGCTTTAATCAGACATGAAGAGGTAGAGTGACCTGCCTGGGGGAGCGCGGGCAGAGCGCGAGCAGCTCAGGAGGAGTTTGTTCCGTGTCCCGAGGCTTCCCTGGTCTCATCCAGGGAAGGAGGAGCAGTTGAGCATCCCTGGAGCTGCTGCTGGCACTGTGGTTCAGTGCCACCCCCGGGGCTGCAGGAGAGACCACCCCGGGAGGAAGAACACCCTGCTCGGCTGCTTCCTTCGCAGTGAATGGGGTTTGGGCAGTACCATCCTCCTCCTCCTCCTCACCCTGGGGATGCCCTGGGTGGCTACACGGACCTGGGAAGATGCTTGTGATGGAGATCCAGCCCAGAGAGCTCGGCTGGTGCCCAGCACCAAACCCCAGGGCTCTGCTGGCATCTCCAGCACGGGCTGATCCTGCAGCAGTGACAGGACAAGGGAAGTGGGACATGGCCCAGAGACTTTTGGCCACAGGAGACCCAGCTCATCTGCGGACCCCCACAGCCCTGCGCTCTCCAGGGAGGATGTCTCAGCTCTGGAGAAGGGGTTGGGCACCAATCTGGAGCCCACCTGCCCCAGCCTGCAAAGCAATCCCTGGGCCGGGGGACCCTGGGCGACAAGGGCTCCGTGGGCTCCCTCACAGGCCAGAAATGGCATCAGAAAGCCACCAACTGTCCCCAGAGCACACTTCTGGAAAAAGCTGGAAAGGCTTCACCGCCCAGCAGTTCCTGCACCGCCTCAGCTGCCCCTGCACACCCTGGTCCAGGCTCAGGGGGCTCGGTCCTGGGTGCAGCAGGGACCCCCGGGGCAGCCCCCACGGTGCTAGCAGCACGGCCTCTGCAGCTGCAGCTCCCAGCGCTGGGAACGTCCTTCCAGAATACAAATTCCTGCCTTTAAGTACATTCTCAATGCCATCGAGCAGCCTGCTCCCCTTTATCTCCGTGTGCTTTAGACAACGCTGGCTACCGGGGGAATTTGGGAATTAGCGAGTGTTTTCCTCTGCCTCGTGCCTCAGTTTCCCCACCACCAAACGGCCCAGACCATACGGAGCACCTCCCCAAACAGGCTCTGCCCGCGGCGCTGGGTAGGACCGGAGGAGTGTTGTTAGCAGGGACAGGAATAGACCCGCTCATTATCTGTGGCCTCTGGATGCCACCATGCTATTAAGTAATTACGATAATTATCATTTGTAAAGAAGACAACCTCAGTCCGGAGGAGCTTCTGCGACGAAATCCACCCCGCTCCTCCGAGCGCGCCGGAAGGACGAACGCTCCCTGCGGAGAGGGGACACAGGGAAGGGCCGGGGGTGCCATCCTCAGCCGAGGGTCCCCCCCGCTGCTCCCGGCCCCGCTCCTCGGGCAGCACCGCCGGGAGGGAGCGCAGCCGGACGTCCCCGCGTCCCCTGCCGCCGCGGCTGTGCCGAGGGGCTCGTTCCCGTAGCCCCGGGAGGGGCCGAGCGTGGAGATCGCCGCTGGCACTGGGCACGCCGTGCCCCTCGGAGCGAGCAGCTGACACCGATGTCCCCGTATGTCCCCGTGCTGGCACAGCCGGGGCCCGGTGGTTACTCATACGTGTCCACCTCGTGCTCCCGACACGAAAGCGGCTCCGCGGAGACCTCGGCCCCTCTCCCGCACCGCCGCCGGCAGCCGCAGCTCCGGCGGGGTCTGCGTGCGTTCCCGCGGGGAGGATCGGGACCGGAGCACCCCGGGAGGGACCGGCGCACCCTCATTTCGCGGGACTGCCCGGGGCTCGCTCCGGCGGACACAAGGCCTTGGGCGCGGAGCTGCCGGGAGCAACGTGGGCTGAATCCCTCCATCCCCGGCCGGCGTCACCGCGGCGCGCGGTACCGAAAGTGACATCCCTGGATCTGCGTGTGCGTGTGTCACCCGGCACAGCCCCGGCTGACGGACGCGTTCCTAACGAGGGGGAGCGGAGATGAGCCCGCCCGGCCGCTCCCCAGAGCGGCTCCAGCACGCAGCGACCCAGCGAGCGGCGGGGCCACGGGCCGGGGCGGACAGGGCGAGGCTGCGGCACCGCGGCGCGATCTGGGGGTCTTCGGCCCCTCTAACGCAGCAGCTCCCACCACAGACGCACCTCGGTAGGCTACGCTCCGTGCCACCGTTCCGGCACGGCTGTGTCCCCCTGAGACCCCCGCCACGGTAGCCGGTGGCCGCCTCGGTGCGGGGCGCCCAGCGTAGGGGGCTCGGTGCGGGGTGCTCGGTGCACGGTGCCCGCCGTAGGATGCTCGGTGCGCGGTGCCACCGTCCCCGTGCCTCCCGCAGTTCCCCAGGCAGCTCCTGCTCGCCGGGGGCAAAGAGGGGAGGGCAGGGAGGTGCCGCGACCCCCGGGGATGCGGGGACACCGAGGATCCCCCTCGCCAGCCCAGCTCGGCTCCTCGCCCCAGCCGCGCCGGCCCCCGCGCATCCCGCGGGCCGAGGGTACCCGCACCGCTCCCGCGCCCCTGGGGTCCCCGCACCGCCGCGCAGTCCCGGTTTCGGGGCTCCCCGCACCGTGTCGCCGCTCCTGGCCCCGGGGTTCCCACGCCCCGGCCGCGGGGCCGCCCGGGGTCCCGGTACCGGGCGGCGCCGCAGGGCCGATGCCCGCAGCACCCGGTCCGGCCGCCGCCCCGCTCCCCGGCCGAGCCTCCTCCCCATCCCGCCCGGTACCTGGTGCTCGGCGGCGGCGGCGGCGCGGGTCCGGCAGCGGCGGGCGCGGGGCTCAGCGGGGCGGGGCGGGGCGGCGCGCGCTCGCCGGTACCGGGGCGGAGCCGGCGGGGGCGGAGCGGGGCGGGGGGCGGAGCCCCGCCACGGGGTGCGCGCCCGGGAGCGGAGCCCCGGAGCCCGGGAGCCGAGCCCCGGAGCCGGCACCGGGAGGGCGCTGCCCGGGCGGAGCGGTGCCGGCGTCCCCCGGCGTGCCGGTGCTCCTGCGCGGGGCAGCGCTCGGCGGGGCGGCCGCGGGGCTGGGACACCACACGGATTCCCGAAGGAGCGGGAGATTTTGGGGTTTGATCCGTTTGCTTTGCACAAGAGAAGTCCCCGCAAACCCCTCGTAGCCAGGGCCGGCCGTGGGCGCTCGTTACTGACCCGCCGCAGCCCTCGGTGGGCTGCGCCCCACCCCGAGGAGCTCCCGGGGCTGTCCCGCGGGCTGGTGGTGCGAGGCTGGAGCCCTCGGTCACCCGCAGCGGTCACATCCCTCCCCGAACAGTCCGCTTGGGTCTGCGTGTGCTTGGCAAGGTCTGGCCCGGGGCTGCAGTGGGGAAATTGCGGTGCGGGAATGCTCCGCTGGAATCCAGGCGGGAGCGGCGGCAGTGCCGGACCTGCCAGGGATGGAAGGGCAGCAGCGGTGCCCAGCGCCCCGTGCTGCCCTCACAGGGCTCAGGCTCAGTCTCAGGGGATGGGTTGGCACCTGAAGCCACCCACAAAGCTCCATCAGTGGCACCGGGGCAGGGCAGGACCATCACTCCCCCCGAGCGTGCCAGATGATGCTCTTAGCCCAGGAATTGCTGCCCTCTCCCGCAGCTTCCAGCCTCGGATGTGTCTCTGGGACAGCTTTTGGGCAGCATCCTGCTCGTGCACACTCCACTTGTCCTGCTACAAATCTGGGAGCCTCCTGGAGTGGAGCCAAGGGCTCAGTTTGGGGCCCTGCACTCGAGGCACTCCAGAAGGAACCTGCTTGCCATTTTCAAAATGCCCTTACACTAACAGATGGCCTTAAATTATCTCAGAAATGACAGAGGTGCTTCAGCACCACTCTGTGATAACTCCTGCATCCCCCTGGCGTTGTGGTGGGCGCAGGAGCCCTCCCGTCCCTGGAGTGGGACACACATGGAGGGGCTGGGGAAGAAGGGACCAGGGAGGAGGGTCGGGGTGAACAGAGCCCAGGGCAGCTGGGGCTCTGGGTCATGAACTGACTGGAGGAACAAGGACAGTGTCCTGTTCCACAGCGCAGCTGCAGGACCCAGCAGGGCCTGAGCAGCTCCTGTCCCCCAGAGCCACTACGTGGCCTGCATGGCCACCATCCTGAGCCAGATGGACAAGGACCACTACAGCACCTACATCCAGGCGTTCCCCTCCCGGCCTGAGCTGATGGTGAGTGCTGCCCGCGGCAACAGGGGCCCTCTGGCACCAGCGCCTCCCTCACAGCATCCTCCGGAGGGCACTGCAGCCCGGCACGGCTCCTGACCTCTCTCCCTCCCTTGCAGGATTTCCTCATGGAGACTTTTATCCTTTTCAAGGACCTGATTGGGAAGACGGTGTATCCTGGTGACTGGATGGTGATGAACATGGTGCAGAACCGGTGAGGGGCTGGGGAGGGACCACAGGGGGAGGCTGGGGTGGCTGTGAGCACCTGGGGTGCTGTGGGGTGTGGTGTTTGTGAGGATGAGATGAGAGATGAGAATTTGACTCCTTGTTCTCAGAAGGCTGATGATATGATATGATATGATATGATATGATATGATATGATATGATATGATATAATATAATATAATATAATATAATATAATATAATATAATATAATATAATATAATATAATATAATATAATATAATATAATATAATATAATATAATATAATATAATATAATATAATATAATATAATATAATATAATATACTGAAACTATACTAAAGAAAAAGGATCCATCAGAAGGCTTAACAAGAATGGAGAATAAAAACCCGTGTCTGACTCAGAGAATCTGGCACATTAGGAAAAAACAATTGGCCATTAGGAAAAAACAATTCACATGGACCCAATCAAACCTTCACCTGTTGGTAAACAGTGTCCAAGCCACATTCCAAAGCAGCAAACACAGGAGCAGCAATCAGATAATTGTTGTTTTCATTCCTCTCTGAGGCTTCTCAGCTTCCGAGGAGAAAATCCTGGGCAAAGAGGATTTTTCAGAAAATGTCACAGTGACAGTGGGGCAGTGGAGCAGGGCTCTGGACACTCAGGATCGGTGTGCTGGGCAGCGTTTGGGGGCAGAAAGGACCTCACCCCCTGTGTGTGATGGTGGTGGGCACACCAGGCTGGGCACTGGGCACGCTGGTGCTGCCCTCCCTCAGTGCCCGTGCTCGCTGTCCCCAGGGAGTTCCTGCGTGCCATCAACCACTTCGCCACCACCTTAACCGAGATGTTCCTGAGCGACGGCGACTTCGAGCTGCAGGTGGGTGGCACTGCCTCAGCGCCGGGTGGGTCAGGAGCAGACCCCGCGGTGCCACCCAGCCTGGCGCTCATCCCTCTGCTCCCACTGCAGCTTTGGAACAATTACTTCCACCTGGCCGTGGCTTTCCTCACCCAGGACTCCCTGCAGCTGGAGAATTTCTCCCCGGCCAAACGCCACAGTATCCTGGCCAAGTGAGTCCCCACCCCGCCCGGTCGCGGCCCCGAGGACAGGGATTTTGGGATGAGCCAGCTGGGCTGGGCACACCCGGGGCTGCAGAGCGATGCTGTCCCTCTGTCCCGGCAGGTATGGGGACATGAGAGCCACGATCGGAGCATCCATCCGGGACATGTGGTACAGCCTCGGTGAGCCACGGTGTGCAGGGAGGGAGTTTTGGGTCTCTGTGGGCTGATGTCCGTCAGCGCCATCCCCAGAGCGGGTGTGGCTGCTTTGGGCATGGATCTGCCTCCCAGCCCTCCCTGTCCTCCCAGGCCAGCGCAAGATCGAGTTCATCCCGGGCATGGTGGGTCCCATCCTGGAGATGACGCTGGTGCCGGAGCTGGAGCTGCGCAAATCCACCATCCCCATCTTCTTCGACATGATGCTGTGCGAGCACCGCCTCACCGGGAGCTTCAGCCGGGTGAGGGCCGGGGCTGCTCCCGGGGCAGCGGGACGGGCTGGGAGCCACCCACAGCCGGGGAGTGGCGGGGACGGGAACCGTGGGTTTGGGATGGTCTCTGGGGAGGGGCCGCTCCGAGCTCAGCCCATCTTCGTCCCCTCTCTGCAGTTTGAGGATGAGATCCTGCGCAGGCTGGACAGCGAGGTGGAGGGCGGCCGGGGGGACGAGCAGTACATGCAGCTTTTCAAGAGCATGTGAGTGTGCAGTGACATCCCTGTCACCTTCTTCCCAGGGCACGACCTTTTGCTGTCACCATTCCCTGCCATCCCGCTCCTCCTGGCCCGGAGTGTGCCACGGGGGAAGGGACCAGCGAGGAGGAAGGCTGGTGCCTGAGCACCACCGTGTGCCCCCTGCACATCCCTGCTGGCCCAGCCAGCCTCCCTCTGCCCTGGGAATTACCCTGTGCCTTAAGTGATACCCCTGCTTCAGGTGTTACCTCTGCTGCAGGTGATGCTCCTGTCCCTGGTGACACCCCTGCCCCAGGAATTACCCTATGCCATAAGTGATGCCACTGCCCCAGCTGTTATCTCTGCCCCAGCTGTTATCTCTGCCCCAGCTGTTATCTCAGCCCCAGGAATTACCCCTGCCTGAGGTGATGCCCCTGCCCCAGGTGTTATCTCTGCCCCAGGAGTCACCCCTGCCCCAGGTGATGCTCCTGCTCTGCCCAGGCTTTGTCTCTGCCCTTTGCTGCTGGTCAGGGCAGTGCTGGGAGCCCTGCAGAGCTGGCAGTGCAGTGGGACTCGTGGCCCCCTCTCTTCCCCAGCCTGCTGAGCTGCTGCCAGAGCCACCCCGAGCTGGCCAAGCCTGGAGAGGACTTTGTGAGGCTGGTGAGCGAGCTCCTGGAGCGGCTCATGGACTACAGGGCTGTCATGAATGACGAGAACAAGACCTACAGCATGAGCTGCACTGTCAACCTCCTGGTGAGCATTTGTGCCCTGCTCCAGCTCCCTCAGCTGCCAGGGCTCACCCCATGTCCCCAGCTCCCTGGGGCAACCAGGGCTTGTTCCCGTGCTTCCCCAGGTCCCCAGGGTTGGTAGGGTTTGTCCCTGCACCTCCCCAAGTCCCCACGGTGCCCCTGGCACAGCAGAGAGGGGATGCACAAGGTGACAGAGCTGGCATCCCTCGGGGTGTCACATATCACTGTGTAGCTGCCCAGTGCCACGGCCATCCCCATCCCTGTGTGGGGACAGTCCTGGCAGCACCATGACCCAGAGGGGGGCAGTGGGGGGGGGCTGTGGCATGTGCCACCCCCAGGGCCACTCAAACAGCCTCATCTGCCTTTCCACAGAACTTCTACAAGGAGATTGACCGCCAGGCCATGTACATCAGGTGAGCACAGCCCTGGGATCGCCAGCAGCACCTGGGCTGGGGCTCCTGGGCATTCCCAGTGGCATGGGCTTGGCAGAGTGGCCTGAGGGGCAGGGTGATGGTGCTGTCACTGCCCACACGTGGCTCTGTCCCCCCCAGGTACCTGTACAAGCTGAAGGACCTGCACATCAGCTACGAGAACTACACGGAGGGAGCCTACACGCTGCTGCTGCACGCCCGGCTGCTCACGGTGGGCACGGGGGGCTGGGGAGGCTGGGAGGAGGGGACAGCCCCGTGGGATTGGTGTGACAGGTCCCCAATCCCTTGTGCAGTGGTCAGAGGAGTCGAATGCAGCCCCTGTGCCAGGCCCCCACGGCCTCCACCTGCACACCCAGCGCCAGCTGAAGGAGGCTCTGTACAACCAGATCATCGAATACTTCGACCAGGGCAAGGTGAGTGTGGCCCCTACGGACCCTGCAGCCCCTGAAACCCCAAAACTGGAGGGAGCTGGGCTGGATTAGGCCAAGCCTGGCCCCCTTGCCACCAATTCCCCCCTGTTCCATGCTCCCAAATCCCATTCCCAGCACAGCCCCTCACTCCCCACTGCTGCAGATGGGCTGGAGCTGCCTGCAGTGAGCCTGGGCTGGATGGTTCACCCCACAGCCACTGTCCCTCATCCCATCCCCGTCCCATGCTGGCCCAGCCCAGCCCAGTCCTTGTACTGGCAGGGGTCAGAAGCTTGGACATCCCTGGACAAAGGCCTGATGGGGTCAGCTGGGGGCTCCAGGGCTGGGGATGGTGGGAAGCCAAGTTCTGCTGCTGCCCACTGGACCCCCAGTCCCCACAGGAGAACCCTCTCCCCCTCCTCACAGGGGGCAGGGGGGCAGGTGCCCCCACAGGCAGGGTGGTCTCTGCTGGGAGCCCCTGGTGCCCCTTCCCCAGTTCACCCTGCGCTGGGGGGCCCTGTGCTGGCCCCTCTCTCCTCCAGATGTGGGAGGAAGCCATCCACATCTGCAAGGAGCTGGCAGAGCAGTACGAGAGCCACGTGTTCGACTACGAGATGCTGAGTGACATCCTGGTGGGTGCCTGGCTGGGTTGGGGGTGCTGCTGGCAGCAGGGGGGAGTGGGGGGTCTGCAGGGCCCCTTCCTGCCCTCATCCTGCCCCTCTCCTCTGCAGCAACGGGAAGCAAAGTTCTATGAGAAGATCCTGAAGGTGCTGCGGCCCAGCCCGGATTACTTTGCCGTGGGGTACTACGGGCAGGGCTTCCCCACCTTCCTCAGGGTAAGCAGAGCCAGGAGCAGCCCCACAGCTGCCACCTCCATAGCCAGGGACCCCCACTCCTCACTGGCCTCCACCTGGAGGTGGAGCTGGGCACCACAACTCTCCGAGTGTCATCACCCAGCCTGTTCCTCACCCGGCATCTGTCCCCCCATCCAGGGGACATGCCAAGGTCAGATGGTTTGCACAGGTCCAGACACTCTCCCCCCATCCACCCGTGCTGCCACACCCTTGTAGAAGCCACCAAGTTTGTCACACAGGATTTGTCCTTAGTGACATTGCTTGGCTGGCACCAATCCCGATTCTCTATGTGCCTTCTTCCTTTTTCTTCTAGTTCCTGGGTTTGGGGAGGTATTTTTTTCCAGATGGGGGGATGTCTCCTGCTTGGCAGGAGAGCCTTATCAGCACAGCACCCCAGTGCTCTGGGGCTTGCTGGCCCTGCTCTGTGGCACAGGGATGAGCTGTCACCTTCCTGCCCTGCAGAACAAGGTCTTCATCTACCGGGGCAAGGAGTACGAGCGGCGTGAGGACTTTGAGATGCGGCTGCTGAGCCCCTTCCCCAACGCTGAGAAGCTGAAGAGCACATCCCCCCCTGGCCAGGACATCACAGACTCCCCAGGGCAGTGTATCCTCTGTGTGCACAGGGACAGGGCTGGGTGTGGTGGTGTTTGAAAGTCCCCCAGGACGGGGGAAGAGATGAGAATCTTGACTCCATGTTTCAGAAGGCTGATTTATTATTCCATTCTCTTCCATTCTCTTCCATTCTATTCTATTCTATTCTATTCTATTCTATTCTATTCTATTCTATTCTATTCTATTCTATTCTATTCTATTCAAAATGCTTTACTGAAACTATACTAAGAGAAAGGAGACATCAGAAAGCTAGAAAGGAATGAATAATAAAATCTTGTGGCTGACCAGAGTCCCAACACAGCTGGACCATGATTGGTCATTAATTAAAAACAATCCACATGAGACCATCTCCAGACCACATTCCACAGCCATCAGATAATTATTGTTTCCATTTCCTTCCTGATGCTTCTCAGCTTCTCAGGAGAAAAATCCTAGCAAAGGTGTTTTTCAGAAAATGTGTCAGTGACAGCTGGGAGCGTGGCTTGGTCTCTGTCCATCGCTCTCCATGTGGGAATTCCTCAAATGCCTCTCTGTCCCCCTGGGGTTCCCCCTGCAGGGCTCTGGAGCCCCTGTCCCAGCAGCCCTGCCCTGCAGTGTGTGCCTGTGGCTCCTTCACTCCCTCAGACATCCAGTGCTTCACCGTGCAGCCCGCAGAGGAAGCCAAGGTCCGGCTCAAGGGCCGCAGCATCCCAGAGCAGATCACCAAGTGAGTGTCCACACAGAGCCCCTGCCCTGCTCCCAATGTGGGTGGGGCACAGTGGGGTCCTCTCCCATTTCTGTCCCTTCCCTCCCCACAGCTTCTACAAAGCCAACCACATCCAGAGGTTCAGCTACTCACGGCCTTTCAAGAGGGGCCCGAGTGATCCTGACAATGAATTTGCAGTGAGTGCTGGGGGGAGCAGCCAGGACCCTCAGCTGGGGGGACCCTGCAAGGACCTAAGGGTCCCTGGTCCTGTGCCCATATGGAGGTGGGAGCTCCCCATGCCATGGGGCAGCCAGTGGTGATGGGAGAAGGGTGGGGAGTGACTGCTGCTCTTGCCACAGAACATGTGGATTGAGAGGACAACCTTCAGGACAGCCTATCCCCTGCCTGGCATCCTGCGCTGGTTTGTTGTCACCTCCACTGACACGGTGAGGAGGGGGCTGGGGGCAGCAGGGGGGATGCTCCAGCCCTGCCAGGAGCTCAGGCTGGGGATGGGGAGCGTGTCCTGCCTGTGCCATGCTCCTGGGCAGCAGGGACAGTGTGTGGGTTTTGCTCCTCTGTCAGAGGCAGGTGCTTGGCCAGCATCCAGGGAGTCTCAGGAGCCATGGCAGTGGAGATGTGATGTGCCCAGGCTGGGCTGTCACAGGGTGCTGCAGGCACAAGGATGTACGGCTGCATGAGTGCTGCATGTGTGTCTGCTGTGGCACAGCTGCACCCCCAGAGTGACACCAGTGGTTACCCAGGTCTCCTGTAGCCTTGCTGCTGCCTCGTGCCCAGGGGGTGACTGTGCTGGGAGCAGGACCAGCACGGCCAGCACATCCCCAGGAGCTCTCGCCCAGGCTGTGCCAGGGGTCTGAGGGGCTTCATGGGGTGAGATGTGCAGCTCCAGGGGTCCCTCCTGCCAGGCTGGAGAGAGCCCACCCTGCCAGCCTTAACGAGGAGGGGCAGCATTGAGCCCTCCATGTGCACAGATCATCATCTCTCCCCTGGAAAACGCCATTGAGACCATGATGAAAACCAACGAGAAAATCATGAGTGAGATCAACCGGCACCAGAACGACCCCAGCCTGCCCATCAACCCTCTCTCCATGCTGCTCAACGGCATCGTGGACCCCGCAGTCATGGGTGGCTTCACCAAGTATGAGAAGGTGAGAAATGCAAAGGCTGTGGTGGGGCCAGCTGGGCACAGCCAGGACTAGCACTGTGGGGAGCCTTGGGATGAGGACTGGGATGGGGATGGGAGGACAGAGGGAAGGGTTTGGAGTTGCCACTGTGCCCAGCACTGGTGTGCTCCCATCAGAGAAGCACCTGGCTTGGTATTAAGTGGGATCACATGGGAGGAGAGGGGCTGGGATCCGGGGAGGAGATGGATCCCAGAGAGGAAAGGGGGTGCCGTCCCCAGGCTGTGTGAGCTGGGCCAGCCTGGCAGTGTGACTGAGGAAGGTCCTTGCAGGCTTTTTTCCAGGAGCTCTACATGCAGGAACACCCTGAGGACGCAGGGAAGATCGAGAAGCTGAAAGACCTGATCGCCTGGCAGGTACCAGGTGCAGCATCCCTCCGGCAGCACCAGCTGGCCCCGGGGCCAGGGAGCCCCACGCGTCCCCGTTGTCCCACAGATCCCCCTGCTGGCAGAGGGCATCCGGATCCACGGGCAGAAGGTGACAGAGGACCTGCGGCCCTTCCACGAGCGCATGGAGCAGTGCTTCGAGCAGCTGCGGGCCAAGGTGGAGACTCAGTACGGGGTGCGCGAGATGGTGAGTGCCACGGCCCCGGCACGGGCAGGCAGGGCCCTGGACGAGCCAGGAGGGGTGGTGGGGCAGCAGGGAGCAGCTGGCTGAGGCCACAGCTGGGGCAGGAACAGGGTGAGGAGCACTGGGCCCTACAGCTCAGGGGGCCTCCTGCTGAGAGCCCCGGGAGAGGTGGAAACCTAAAGTAAGTAACATTTTACTGACCAATAAGTGACCCTAAGGGACGAACACTGGGGAATAGATATTTAGGACAGTGCATGGAGGAATATTTGAGGGGTTGATTGACCCCTGGCCTCTGGCTCATCACTCAACATCCTGGACCAAAGCTTCTAGATGGAGGGGATGGGATGCTGAGTGATTGCCAGAGAGCCAGGGCGGGGATTTGGAGATGATCTCAGCAAAGGAAAGGGATTACACAGGTCAAGGGAGGGGGTACAATCTGGGGTAAACCATTTGGGAAAAATATGGGGATACAAATCCAAAACTATTACAGAATATAAAAACACACCACAACATCTCTCACTGGGCATGGGGGACCTCAGGGTCCCTGCCTCCCCCAGGAGGGGATGGGGCACAGCACTGCTGGGGGTGGCTGGCACTGGCACAGAAGCAGGGCTGGTCAGAGAGGGCACTGATGGCCCTGGCTGAGCCCAGGGAAGGACTGGGGAGGCTCTGCCCTCTCATCCCTCCTGGCTGTCTCTCAGATGTTCTTTGAGGACCGGCGGAGCGGTCGGCCCCGCTCCATAGCCTGGGTACCTGACTGGGACCGGCCGAGCCACGCTGGAGCCAGGCAAGTGCTGCACTCGGGAGTGCTGGTCATCCCCCCTCATCCCCCTCTGCCCTCCCTGCTGAGCCTGCCTTACTCTGACCCAGGTGCTTTTCTCCCACCTCCCCAGTCCTCTGCCCTTCCACCTTCCCTTTATACCAAGAGCATCTCAGCCCTGTCCCTATGGGGGGCATGGAGGAGATACACTCCATGTGCAGCCCCCAGGCTCACCTGGACTCTGCTGTCACCTGAGCCATCCATCCCTGTCCCCCAACCCTCCCCTGCTGAGCTCTGCTGTGGATGGCGCTGATCCCCGAGTGCAGCCACTCCCAGGGATGCTCCAGCCGCTCCATGGCACAGCCTTGCTCCTCCTTTCCCTGCTGCCCCTCACCTGTCCCAGTCACCCCACAGCACGGAGGTACCCCCGACCCCAAAGCCGGCCCGCCGCCCCTCTGAGAGCGAGGAGCACAGGAACGAGCGCAGGGAGAGCCGCGCCAGCGCCATCTTCGGGTCCCGGCGGCAGGATGCACGCCAGTCCATCTCAGAGCTGCCAGAGCCCAAGGTGATGCTCAGCACAGCCCTGGAGCCACCCTGGGGCTCTGCTCGCACCCCCTGGGTGCTCCTGGCCCTGCCTGCAGCACGAGCTCCCAGCCTGGATGGGACCCCTCGAGGGGCTGGTGGCAGCCCCTGCTGCAGGGAGGGCAGGAGCAGGGGCTGGAGGGGCACCAGGCTGGACACTCAGGGGCTGCAGGTGCTGCCATCCAGCCTGGCTCCCCGAGGTGCTGAGCCTTCCTTCTGTGCCCCAGGACGAGAAGTGGAGACTCTCCTGCAACATGAGCGAGAGCAGCCTGAGCGCTGATAGGAAACAGCCCCCGCCAAGCCAAGCTGCTGCTGGTGCTCAGCCCAGCACTGCAGGTACAACCTGCCAGGCCACCTTCCCGAGCGTCCCTACAGCCCCACGAGCAGGGCTGTGCCCTCCCACACCACCCCAACACCTTCCTGAGCATCCCTACAGCCCCACGAGCAGGGCTGTGCCCTCCCAGGCCACCCCCACACCTTCCTGAGCGTCCCTACAGCCCCACGAGCAGGGCTCTGCCCTCCCAGGCCACCCCCACACCTTCCTGAGCGTCCCTACAGCCCCACGAGCAGGGCTGTGCCCTCCCAGGCCACCCCCACACCTTCCTGAGCGTCCCTACAGCCCCACGAGCAGGGCTGTCCCCTCCCACACCACCCCAACACCTTCCTGAGCGTCCCTACAGCCCCACGAGCAGGGCTGTGCCCTCCTACACCACCCCAACACAGGTCCCCTCACCCCCTCGTGGTGGCACAGAGACGGAGCACGTCCCCCTGCTGAACACTCCCTGTGGGGCTGCAGCCATTGATCCTGGACCTTGTGCCAGTGGGTCGTGGTGCCAAGAGCTGTTCCTGGTGGGAGCCAGCCCCCTGCTCCTGGCTGGGCTCACATCCCACAGCACCTCTGTCCCCTCTGCCCAGCACTGCCACACTCCCATAGGCAGAAGCGCCGGCCCCGACAGCTCTGGGGACTTACAGCCCTGGGGACACTGATGGGTGGGGACAGGCTGGCTGAGCCTCCATCTCTCCTCTCCTCCCACCTCTCCTGCCTGCACAGGCTCGTCCCTGTCTCCCACGGGCTTTGGTGGCCGGGTGAAAAGTGCCAGCAAGCTCGCACCGCTGCCCCGCAAGTTCAGCCCCGCGGTGTACGAGACCTTCCTGGAGCGGGGCGATGCTGCAGCAGCAGGGAAGGTACAGCAGGGGAAGCACTGCAGGGGAGGCACTCAGGGCTGGCCCTGGCCCCAAGTCCCCCCACCCCTCACGTCCCTCTCTGCTCACAGGCGTCCATGTCCCCGACAGGGGATGGGAACAGAAGCCTCAAGTCACCGCCACTGCCGCCACCCAAGTCCAAGCGACTGTCACAGCTCTGACCTGGTGCCACCTCCAGCTGTGCTGTCTGTTGGGCTACCCCTGCCCAGAGTGCCCCTGTGCCCAGCCAGCTGCTGGGCCCACAGTCTTGCTTCATTCTCACCTGCTGGAGCCGATCTTGCAGCACTGACACCCAGAGCAGAGTCCCTGTGGTGCACCAGGCACTGCCACCCTGTGTCCCACCAGCTTGGCCTACTGCCACCCTTCAGATGTCCCCTGGGGCTGGGACCCACCTGGCCATGGATGGTACCTGTGCTTCTGGAGCCATGCTGAGCTCCCACACAGGCAGCCCCTCCCAGCCATGAGGACACCCCTCCCTCCACCGACCTGCCCACGGACTGTGCCAGCCACAGGAGCAGTGACTTCCCCAGTGGCATTTGTGTGTGATTCCTGCTCCCCACTCGTGGGACAGCTCCCACCCCATCCTGCAGCACCAGGACACATTCCTGGCCCACACTGCACAGGAGCCAGCCAGGTGTGCACATGGGCCCTGGCAGGCTCTGCAGTGTCACCTCTTTTGCCCCCAGCTGCCACCTGCACCAGGCAGGTGTCCCTGCCCTGACTGGCCATGCCACGCTCAGCTCCCATCTCTGCACAGCAGCCACGGCGAATAAAGGGCGAACACATCAGCCAGGCACCTGTGTGAGCCCCAGCACCCAGCCCTGCTTGCCCACAGCCCACCCAGGGGCTCATCCCCAGCTGGCACCACCCCAAAGCACAGGGAATCATCCTCATGCAGCAGGGACAGGCCCAATGGTCACTTCCCAAGGCAGGCTGTGCTCCCAGACACAGGGAGGGGACTCGCTGCTCAACCCCTGAGCTGGCACAGGGCTCTTTATTGAGGTGGGCTCAGTTGTATTTACAGTCTGTTACAGGGGGACCTGGAGCTGTAACCAGGGGCTGGGGAGGGCAGGGGCTGCCTGCAGCTGGGAGCTGCCATCAGCGGGTTCCGTTCTACGGGGACAGTGGGATCAGCTCCCGGGGCAGGGCTGAGGGACAGACAGACAGACACGGGGCCTGGGAGCGGTCAGGCTGCTGCTGCCGGGCTCTCCCTGCATTCCCAGCGGAGCAGAAGGTGCTGCCTGCCCAGCTCCTCACAGAGGGTTGGCTGAGGAGGCTGCCAGGCGCTTCCCAATGTAGATCCTGGATTGGAGAGAGTGACTGTGAGGCACTGCTACAGGCTGCTGGGCCCCAGCAGGCCAGGAGCAAGGGGAGATGGCAGCAGACCAGTGCAGCTGCTGGGAGCAGCCAAGGATGAGCAGCCCAAATTCAGGAGTGTTCCCTCCTCCCCCAGCCCCATGGTGAGAGCCACAGATACTCACCCCAGCCCCAGGGTCAGCAGGTGGCTGAGCAGAAGCGAGGGGATGAAGAGCAGCAGCAGCTCTGAACTGAAAAGTCTCTTCTTCCTCCCCACGGCACCTCCCTGCAGGCTCCACAGCATTGGCTGGGGGGAGCACACAAAGGCAAGTTCCCTGGGAAAAGTTCATGGTTAACAGGGACACAGGGACAGCAGGACAGGCATCAGCAGGATGTGCTGGTGGGGGACACAGGACTTACTCTGCAGACAGGTACCGAGGGCAGCGGGTACAGGCCCAGCCCAGGGACGCTCTCAGGCGTCGCTGCCTCCACTTGGCTTCCTGTGGCACATCCCGCTGCAAGGAGACACAGGGCAGGTCAGAGCAGGGCCTGGGGGCACAGCAGGGTGTGCCAGGGGCAGCTCCCTCACCTGCCGGGGGTGGGGGCAGCCGGGCTGGGGCTGGCTGTGGGCAGGCAGCACCTCACTCTCCCCTGGCTGATCACTCCCATGGCTGGCTCCGTCGTCATCCCAGGCTGGAGAGCCCAGCACGAGCAGGGCCCTGCAAAGAGAAACACTCAGTCACTGAGCCCAGCCTATGGCCCCCAGCCACAGCTCAGCAGGGCTCTGGAGCCCAGCTCCCCCTCGGGACTCACCCATCACTGCTCTCTGTCTCCAGCTGGGCCTCCAGCAGCATCCGCTCCACGTCGGCGTGGCAGGAGAACGGCGAAGGCGCCGCCTCGGGCTCCGGGCAGCCTGGGCCACAGCGCAGCTCCACCCAGGAGCCTGGGGGGGCTGTCAGCCCCTGCGCTGCTCCAGGCCCACCCCGACCCCAGCCCATCCCGGGATGCCGGGAGGCTTCCCCAGCACACCCCACACCCGGGACATCCTGTGCACCCCAGGGCTTCTCTCCCACGACCGGCATCTGCCCCCGCCCCCGTGGTGCTCATCAGCCCCCTGGTGCCCCCACCGACCCAGCCCCCGGTGCACTCCAGCCTGCCCGGGATCCCCGGTGCATCAGCCCCCCAGGAACCCACCTGGGCTCCGCACGGACCCACTCCCCATCCGCAGTGCACATCAACCACCCGGGGCTCCCGGTGACCCAGACCCCCACGTGTGCACGTCAGCCCCTTCACCCCCGCGCTCCCCACTGTCCCGAACCCCCGGCTCCCCGGCCCGCCCGGGTGTCCCATTGTCCCAAACCCCTCGGTACCCCGAAACCCCTCGGTTCCCCGTCCCGCCCGGCCCTCCCATGGCCCCGATCCCGCCCCGGTGCCCCGGTTCCCCCCGGACCGTCGTCGCCGGCTCCCGCCATGGCCCCGCGGCTGCTCCGCGCGCGGCCCCCGCCGCTGACAGTCACGTGACGCCCGCGAGCCCCCATGTAAATAAAACCACCGGCACCGGGCGCCGGTCTCTTAAAGGGGCGCTGGCTCCGCCCGCTGGGGCCCGCGAGCCGCAGCTCGCCCGGCAGCGGCGGCTCCGCCGCGTTGCCTCTTTAAGCGGCGCCTACGTGCGGCGCGCGAGCAGGCGTCGGCTGCGGCGCGTGCAGACCCGCACGGAGCCGGCCCGGCCCGGCCCCGCCCCCTGTCCCGATGGCCCCGCCCCCTGTCCCGATGGCCCCGCCCCTCGCCCCGGTGCCCGCACAGCCCGAGCCGCGCCGGACGGTGCCGCCGTTTATTTCCGCCGCCAGGGGGCGCCCCCGCCCCGCCCGTCCCGTCCCGCCCGCGCGGGGCCCGCGCGCTCCCGGTGCCACCGGCCCGGCCCGGCCCGGCCCGGAGCTCCGGTCAGGGGTTGCCGCCGGCCCGGCTCGGCCCGGTCAGGGGCTGCCGCCGGCCCTTGCCGCGCCGTGCTTCTCAGCGAACCGCCTGCGGGAGAGAGCACCCTCCCTCAGACACCGCGGGGCTGGGACCACCGGAGGGGCCTCCCGCAAACCCACCCGGGGATCGCCCGCCTGGCCAGGAAGCAGTCTCGGGGGACCGGGGACACTGCGGGGACACTGCAGCAGCCCAGGGCCGGGATGGCTCTGCTCGGACCGTTTTCATCCCATGCTCACCTGGAGCCCAGGGGAATGGGTGAAGGAGCAGGAGCTGCTCTGGGAGGGACAGGGGAGGAGGAACCATCCCTGCTGGGGTATGGACCAGGTGAGGGCAGGGAGGGGCTGCCAGGGCTGCCCACAGCAGCTCATGGTCCCCCAGGACCACCCTCTGTGCCTCAGCAGATCCCAGCCAGGTGTCCCAGTCAGGGATTCCCAAAAGTGCCCAGGCACACTCAAATTCCTCTCAAACACATCCTCAATTTTTGGTGTCTTCCTAAACCAAGACCCACACACCAGATCTGGCCAGGATTTGCCTCACGAAAAGCCTGCACAAAGACCAAACTCACTCCCTGTGCCCTCACACCGAGGAGCATTAAAGGAGCTGTCCCTGGTGCCAAACAGGAACATCCTGCCCACACTGAGAGTGCCACGGGGCCAGTGGCACCCCAGGGAAACCCAGTCCCATGGGGGCTCCTGTCAGCCAGACATGGAAAACCCAGTGCCTGGGGCTCCTTGGGTGCTGCTGGGGCTGCATTCTGGGGGCTTGGGCAGGGGGAGATTTTGTGTGGCCCTGGCACGGGGAGGTGTGGGGGGCTCTCACCTCCTGGCATAGTCGTACAAGGCTCGTTTCCTCTCCTGCAGGGACAGGTGACGCTCCACGGGGGACTTTGCAAACTGCTTTGTAGCCGGCTGGAAGGGAAAGCACAGGAGCCATCAGGACACAGATGAAGCAGGGGCCTCCTTGGTGGCTCTGCAAGGACCTGGCTGGTGCTCCATGCCCCTGGCTAGTCCTGAACACGAGCCAGCAGAGCAGGGAGACACAACCCCAAAGTACCTTGGAAGAAGGCGCAGCCACAGAGCCCTGGATGCCAGAAGCAGCTGCAGCCTGGGAGGTAGATGGGGCAGGCAGGTCTCCAGCCTCTTTACTCTCAGGGAAGAAGGGAACTCTCCCCTCCAGCAAGTTGGCAATGGTGGTGTCCACACAATTGGTTTGGACTGTGGGGACAAAGGGAGCCATTAGAGATCAGGACACTCCATCCTGGCTGCCAGTGTGTACCAGTGCAGCGGGGACAAGGTTTCTTCTTTCTGAGCACAGAAGGGGCCCCCACATCCCTGCTGCCACCCCTGCTCACCCAGGTCTGTCCTGATGACCTCCAAGGGCACGTGAGGCAGCACCTCCTTGACCTGCTGTGCCATGGCCACGACCCTCACGTCCTCAGGAGCACCCCCGGGCAGGCTGGGCAGCACCCTGGGCCGGGCTGCCGGGCGCTGGCTCAAGGCTGCAGGAGGAAGGACAGCGGGTGAGTTTGTCACTGAAAGCTGATAGAGAGCCCCCCAAAGCAGAGCCCAGGCTGAGGTTCTAAAGCCAGGATCCCCACCTGGGGCAAGGGGCAGCCTTTGTGCCGTGTGCCTCAGCCTCTTCATGTGCTCGGTCCTGTCGGCAGCGGTGATCCGTGTGGATACCACACCCAGCTCCATGGCCAAGAGCTGTGGAACACAGAGCAGTCCCGCAAAAATCACACAGCACACACAGCCCCTCCAGGCTGGGGAGAGTGCCAGGGCTATGTGGAGCCATGGTGAGGGCAAGAGGGCTGGGAACTGATTTCTCCAGGGCCTCTGGGATGCATTGCAGTGTTGCAGAGGGCACAAGAAGGATCAGGAATTGCAATATCATCCTGCCAAACAGGCTGACAAGGAGGTATGAGATGTCTGGAGCTGTCAAATACCCAGCACATATGGGCAGGGTGGAGAAACAATTGCTTTGTATGATTTGTGGTGTTATAAAAAGGGGGTGAAAGGTTTGAACTTGATGGGAAAAGCCCTGACAGCTGCAGAAAGGCTCAGTGTGGGGTGGCAAATAGGCCATGAAATAACTGAGGTCTTGCAAAGGAATAAACATGTTCTGTTGGAGTCCTAGATGCTGAGAATTTTAGACTTTCTGTGCTGACAGACTTTAGCCCCCAAGGGAACACTGCATCTGACCTGAGGCCGTAGAGAAAGCTTCTATAATTAAATAATAGAACTAAGATTATGAGTGTGTAGTTTGATTAGAAGTGTGTAATATCACGTAGTAAAAAACTTAAGAGTTTAAAGCTTTAGAATATAATAATATATATAACAAAATAAAAGTTTTAAAACAAAAATTAATCCTTCTTCATAAGTTTAAGTAGTATTTTATAACGAAACAAAAAATCCACATTACAAAACACAAGTAGTTAATTATTAAGATAAAAATAAAGTGTAATTTCTTAATTAGTTTTTCTTTTAAAAAACCTTATAAAAATACATATCCATTTTATAACTTATTATTAAAATACTACAAAGTTCACTACTTATAAAACTATAGCATAATTTAAAAAAAACCAAACATCTAAGTCTAAACACAAAATAACATCTACAGCTTCCTCAGCACCCTCCATACAACCCCAAAAACTGCCCACCCAGTGCTGTGGGAAACCCTACAACCAGCCCTGCTCCCTTATCCAAAAGGCCAGAGAAGGAAGCAGCTGCTGGGGTCTGCCCAAAATCAACCCCACCTGTAACAACTCCTGCTGCTCCTCACCCTGTTCCACTTTTTCATGCAGAGCCCAAGAGTGACACTGAGCCACAAAAAACACCTCAAGATTAACACCCTGAGTTAATAAATCAGATCTGGAGATGAAACTTTCCAGGATCTGAAAGAGCCTCGTGGGAACACTTTCAATCCCAACCTTAACAAAAAGAAACCCCAAAAACCAACAACGTACCAGAGCTCCCATCACACACACACACATCCAGAAATGCTCTCTGCACCTCTGCCTGCACCCTGCTCTCCCCTGTGCCCACCCTGAAGAGCAGCAGTCCCACAGACCCCACCCCGCTTTCCTACCTCCTGAACTCGGAGCGCGAAGTCCTCACTCCGCTCGTCCGCTCGTCTGGGGACAGACGGCATCCACCTGAGTGGGGACAGCAGCACATGGAGCCACCCTGCTGGGAGCAGCCCCTGGGGACACCCTGCCAGGGGCAGCCATGCCATCCCCACCTCCAGGCTGCCTGCTCAGCCCACAGCTTTCCCCAGGGGAGCAGCAAAACCCAAGAGCCACTCCCAAATGCAGGAGACAGGACTGGCTCGCTGGAGCTCGGGGTAACACGAGGGATCTGCAGTTCCCAGAAAGGCCTTAATGAGGATCTGGGGCCATTTACATGGAAGGAGGAAACAGGTCACCCAGAATTCAGGCAGATAGAACCAGGGAAAGGCTTTTCTTTGCTGAAATACACCAAGCCCTACATTTGATTCCCAGTCCTTTCCACTGCCCTCATTACAGCAAAGCTACTCAGCCAGTCTGGGCAGGGCTCTGGACCACCCCACTCCCAAGGGACTGGAGGGACAGACAGAGACATTGGGGGCCAGCACTGCTGGGCTAAGCAGCCCAGCTTCAAAAATACCCCTGGAAACTTGAACACCTGGAGAGACTGAGACTCCTCTCCTTCCCCAACAGGAACCAGGAGCCCTCTCCACATCAGAAGCTGGTCCAGGCCCAGATGGTGCCAAGCCCAGCCCTGCTGAGGCAGCCAGGGAGGGAGCTCTCAGTGCCACGGTGACACCACAGCCCTGCCCACCCCCAACCCTGCCCCAAACAGAAGAGAGAGACGTAGTACCTTACTTGATAAACTGTGAAGGGAACAAAGAAGGTCCAGAGCAGCTCTGTGATCCAGGAGGAGTCAGCCACGCTCTGGGGAAGAGAGCACAGTGAGATCCCACTCATGGGACAGGAGCAGTGGGGAGGGAGGTGGGCAGAGCACACCTGAGTTGTGGCTGGAGGACTGGGAAAGGGGGAACAGCAAAGTCAATGCAAGCCCCAGTGCAGCTTCACCCTCACTGGTCATCACCAGTTTTCACTTTCCTCCCACTAAGACAGCAGCAAGACTTTCCCTCAGTACCCTCCCATTCCCTACCAGTCTGTCCCTTCAGAAAGCTACAAAAAATGCCTGAAAACCTACTAATGCTTCCTCAGAAGCATGAACAATCCTCCCCCACTCTGCTGGCAACAGCCTCTCTGTGATGTCCCAACTCCTGGAAGCTCTCCCAGGGAACAGCACAAGAGGAAACAGCCTCAGGTTGTGCCAGGGGAGGCTGAGGTTGGATATTGGGAAAATTCCTCCTTAAAAGGGCTGTCCAGCCCTGGCACAGCTGCCCAGGGCAGGGGGAAGTCCCCATCTCTGGGGGGATTTAACAGCCCTGTGGATGTGGCACTTGGGGACATGGTCAGTGGTGGCCTTGGCATTGTTGTGGAATGGTGGGACTTGATTTTCCAGAGGGATTTTCCAAACAATTCTGTGGTTCTCAGACAGGCTTGTGCCTGGGAAGAGGAGCTGTAAATGAGAAAAGCCCTGAAAGCCCAGGCACAAGATGAACAGAGAAGCCTCATCTGGATAAAGAGAACCTCAGAACCCTAAACCCAAATGCCTGGAGTGATGCCCACAGCCAGATTTCAGTTACACTGCCTGTGCCACAGAACAACACCCTCCTGCAACATTCCATGCCACTGGACCTGGAGAAAATTATTTCTTAATCCCAAATTTGGTGTTTGGCCCAACCTAGTGCCTAATATACATTACACAATTATATAAGAAAACTTTCTATAAAACACCAATTGATCCATTCAAAATATCACATCTCCAATCCTTCCAGTTTCTGATGGTTTAAAATCACCCCAGAAATCCACCAGGATTTATTCAGCCAATATGCAGGAAGCACAAAGTCCTGCTCAGACTCTGAAGGTAAAATTTGAGCCAAGAAGTGACTGGAACCAGCACCTCCACACAGACCTGCTGCGCTCCCTGACATGCAGGAGGGAAGGGATGCACAGACACACACACAGCTTGTCACATCTCAGAATTTCTCAAAGGAACCAAAGCCATAAAAGCATAATATATTCCTTATAAACTGTCCAGAACAGAAAAACTCTCCCACTTCTCTGGAGGAGAAATTCAAAATGTAACTTATTCCCAGAAAACTGCATCTTCACCCACCTTGTGGCCTGCCTCAACTCTGTCTCAGCACCTCTGGCCTGCCAGGGGTGACCAAAGCTCTGCCAAATATTCCTGCAGTTCCCATCCCTGGACACATCCAGGTGACTCCTCACCCTGCCAGGGCTTCCTTTGCCACAGAAACACCAGACCCATGAGTGACAGCCTGGTAGCTCTCTGTAGTCACCATATCATAAATAATAAATACCAAAAATAAGAAATTCAACAAAGCCTTGCTGAGGGCAGTTTCCCTGCAATGCCTTTGGCAGTGCTGCCATTGCCTTCATGGACTTTATCCCTTGTGTGGGGCTGCTCCTGTCCCATGTCCTGTGTCTGTGCCAGGGGCACCAGCTCAGGAGCCTCCAGAGCCCTGCATGACCTTTGGCACGAGGGCTGCCTGCAGCTGGCCTTTCACAGCAGGGAACTCAGCAAGAGCAAAGCAGACTGGCCATGGAAGCCAGAGGCACAGTGACAGCCAGCTGGGCCACCAAACATCTGTCACGCCACCAAACATCTGTCACACTGGCCAATGTAACCAGGGGTCAGTTCCCAGGAAAGGCACTGAGAACTGTGTTAGCACTGAGCAGCTGGTTCCAGGGTGCCAGGACACGAGGCCAGGCCACACCACAGGCTCCAAAGCAGAAAGAAAAGCTGTTCCCACCCCACACCCTGCCCCTGTGCCCACCACTCACCACAGCCACCAAGGGCCTCCGGACCTGCAGGGCAACGGGCTGGACCTCATCCAGGATGGAGAAGGGCCAGGAGCTGGAAGGGAGGAATTCTGCAGTGAATGACCCAGGAGCCACCTGAAGCCATTTTGTCACAATACAGCAGAGCCATTCCCAGCCACCCTACCAAATTTGCAGGGGCAGAGAGAATGATTCATCTGACTCCATCTTATCAGAAGGTTAATTAATTAGTTTATTGTACTATATTATTCTATACTATATTACACTATATCTAAACTGAATCTGCTAAGCACTCAACCCTGCACACAACTACACTGGATTTCGTCAGCCTTCAGTCCCAACACAGACACACACACACAGACTCTCTTAGCCCTGATAAGCCAAGGAAATAAAACACCATCACTTTGAACCTCCATATTGCATTCTACTTTTGCACAAACACAGGCACAGCAAACGATAAGAATATTCTTGGGAAGAATTATGCCTTGCTTTTCTCTGCAAAGAGAAATGTAGCTACACCACCCTGCTGCAGGAATTCCCACCCCCTGCTGGGGGAAGTCACCTGAAGCGGAGCAGCCCGGCCCTGCCGTTGGTGGCAGCCTCCTCTGGGAACAGCAGCAGTGGGGGGTTCCCCCGCTGGGCCGAGTATTCCTTCAGGGAATCCACCAGCTCTGCCCGGCTGCCCGTCACTCCCAGCTCCATGAAGCCCCGGGACCAGCAGATGAACCCTGGGGCACCGCTCAGGGCAGGCTGCAGGGAGAACAGCAGTGAGGAGGAAACCCCGCCCTGCCCACCCTTCCACGCCCTCCTGCCCACCCAGACCAACCTACAGAGGTGACAAAGTTGCTGCTCATTAGCAAAATCCCCCCTGGGACTGAGAGTGACCTGTGTTGAACACGATACTGCCAGGCCTCAGCCCCTGCTCCAGCCCCAGTTCCACAGGAAATGGATTCCAAATCATCAGTTCAGACTGTGCAGACACATGCACTCCCAGCTAGCTGCCTGTGTCCCCAGTGTTCTCTCCAGCAGTCCCTGACACACTTGGCAGGACACACTCTGCTCCCAGGAGTCCCCCCTCTCCAGGCCAGGGGTAAATCAAGGGCTGTGCAGGACACAGGAGCCACCCGGAGCCTGCTGACTCAGGAACTCCCCACACAAAGAATTTTAAGGGAGAGCAGAGACAGCCCAGAACTAGCCAAGCACTAATGACACACATTCCATCAGCACCTCCATGCACCCCCAAAACTGCCCACCCAGTGCTGGGGGAAACCCCACAACCAGCCCTGCTCCCTTATCCAAAAGGCCAGAGAAGGAAGCAGCTGCTGGGATCTGTCCCCACTTCCACCAAAATCAACCTCCACTGGAACAACTCCTGCTGCTCCTCACCCTGTTCCACTTTTTCATGCAGAGCCCAAGAGTGACACTGAGCCACAAAAAACACCTCAAGATTAACACCCTGAGTTAATAAATCAGATCTGGAGATGAAACTTTCCAGGATCTGAAAGAGCCTAGAGGGAAGCTGGAGAGGGAATCTGTGCCAGAAACTGGAGCGACAGGACAAGGATTAATGAGTACAACTGAAAGAGGAGCAAGTTAGGCTGAATATTAGGGGGGAATTTTTGGGTACGAGAGTGGCAAGGTTGCCTAGAGAAGCTGTGGCTGCCCCTGAAACCCTGGAGGTGTCCAAGGCCAGGCTGGATAGGGCTTGGAGCCGCTTGGGCTGGTGGAAGGTGCCCCTGCCCATGGCGAAGGGTGGCACTGAGTGGGCTTTAAGCTGCCTTCCACCGAGCCCGGTGCAACGGGGCAGAGCTGTCTGTGTCCCGCCCTCGGGGAGGAGCCCCGGCCGTGCCCTCACCGTGTTGCAGGAGGTGAGCAGGCTGACGACGTTGTGGTCGAAGGGGGTGACATGGTTGGCAATGAAGACCCTGGCGCCGGCCCCGCGCAGCCGAGGGTCGCTCTGACGCACCAGCAGCCCCAGCACGGAGCACATCACACGGACAATAAACCTGCCGGGGGAACACGGATCTTCCTCAAGTCCTGCCCTCCAAAACACTGCTAGGTGACATGTCCAACAGGCAACGACACAGGAATTCTGCCGGCTGGACAAATGACACTGGCACCAAATGGAAATGACACGTCTGGTGCAGGAATTGGTGTGGGGCTGACACTGGGATGAGGGCAGCAAGTGTCCCACAGAGCTCCTGAGCAGCACAGCAAGGTGATCCACACCAGTCCCTGAGCGCTCCAGAGGTGGCTGCCAGCACCGGGCTTGGCAGAGGAAACACCTCCAAGGCTCCTGAAGACGGAGATCCTTCCTGAGCCAAGCCCCCACGGCTCGGGACACGCAGGGGTGGGGGCAGCCCTGCCATCACCCCACACCCACCCGGGGAAGCAGCACCCCGGAGCCCCCCGAGGTCACACACCGGCGCACGACGCTGTCGGGCAGGGCGCAGCTGACCAGGAACACGTGGACGCCGATGAAGACGCGCAGGACGAGCAGGCAGAGCCCCACGGGAGCGTAGAGCAGCAGGGCCAGGAGCAGGAACCCATCGGTCGGGAACCTGCAGGGCAGAGAGCGGCCTGAGCGCGGCCGGGACGATCCCCAGGATCCGCCCCGCGGCCGCCGCTCCGCGTGCTGCCCCCGGCAAGTCTCCCAGACCACCTCGGGACCACCCCGGAGCCTCCCCGGTCCCCCCACGGGCCGCCCCGACCTTCCTCACGGGGCTTTGGTGAGACACCCCCGCCCTCCGCTGGCCCCGCGACGCCCGCCCAGGGTTCCCGCGGTTTTCGCGCGGCTCTCCCGGGAGTTCCCACCGCGCGGGCCCCGGACGGGCGCTCACCGGTGCGAGTCGAAGAGCCGCTCGGGGCCCGGGGCCGCGGGCGGTTCCATCCCCGCCGTGCCGGCGCCTCACGGCCGCTCCGCACCCGCCGCCATCTTGCCCGCGGCCGCGCGCCTGGCCCGCGCGGGGCGCGCTGGGAAGGCGCCGCCTTCCTGGTCCGCACCGCGCCGCCGCAGCACTCTCGCCCCGATCGCGGCCCTCGGTAACTCCGGCAGACCCGGTGAGCGGCTCTGACAATGGGGCTGCCCCGCTTCGCTGCCGCGCCGGTTATCAGCGCATCCCGCTGGCTGCGGGATGGTAGCTCCCAACAGGACTACAACTCCCGGCGTGCCCCGCGGCAGAACGAGCTTCCGGCAGGCTCTGTCTCGGAACTACAGCTCCCGGCGGGCTCCGCGGCGGAGGACCACTTCGGGCGGACCCTGTCTCTGGACTACAACTCCCTTAGTGCCCCGTGGCTCGGTCCCGCCCCTGCAGGGCGTGGTTTCCGTTCGGCAGCATGGCGGCAGCGGCGCGGAAGATGCGGATTCGGTACATCCCGGTGCCACCGGCTGTACAGCGCTGGTGCCGAGCGCTTACCGGGACCGCCGAGCCACCGCCGCCCCCTCCCCCTCCTCCTCCTTCCCATCCCCCGCCGCCGTCCGCCTGGGGCCGGTCTCTGGCGGCGGCGGTGGGCGCCGGGGCGGCGGCGCTGGTGCTGCTGTGGGCCCGGGAGCGCCGCCGGTCCCCGCTGAGCGCCGCCGTGCCCGCCCCGCCGCCCGCCCCGCCGCCTTCCTCACCCCGCGCCGCCTTCAACTTCATCGCTGACGTGGTGGAGAAAACGGCGCCCGCGCTGGTCTACGTGGAGATCGTGGGCAGGTACCGGCACCGGGAGGTCCCCGGGAGGGATTTCCCTCCTCCCTGCGCAGTGTGACCCCGGCCTCTCCTGAACCGTCCCGGAGGGCTCCCACAAGCGCCTCGGGAGGGACCCACACGCCGCTGCCACTTCCATGTCCTGCGGGGCCGTATGGCAGAGCTGCCTTCCGGGCTGCCCCGCTCCTCTGCCTGGAAGCAGCACTTGGTGTTTATTTCCCTTTGTGCTCTCGAATGTTCTCACCGTCCAATGCCTCCAGCCTCTCGGAGCAGCTCTGTGCAGCAGCTCTGCTCTCCAGCTGGGTGACTGCTGCTTCCAGCTTGATGTCACCTGCGTGCAGTGTCACCCTCTCTGTCTCTCAGTGTGAGGATGTATCAGGTGGTGCTGCTTCTTCTCTGAGTTCCTGAGCCACACTGGCAATAATTCACCACCAGCTGGGCTTTCGCTCCATCCCATTCTCCATTCATTTCAGAAATTTGCATTTTCCTATGCCCTTTGCACTGTGGCAGATGTTTCTTAAGTAAAAAGGTTTAAATTCACACATAATTCTACAGGCTAAACTTTAAATGCTTAATTCATATTGTGAACTCAAGTGAATTCCAAAAATCTCTATTTCAACTTCACCTGACTACCAGCAGAGGCAGGGGTGCTCAACCAGGGCCCTGAGTTGTGGCTCCACTCCCGCTATCAGCAACATTTCCTGTTGCCTCTCAGGTGTTTGTTGCCTGCTCCAAGGTTGGGCTCCCTGCACAGGTCACAGCCCCTCCTGCTCCCACATGCTTCTGTTCCTGGTAGGATTGTACCTTTGTGGCTGTGCACGAGCGCTGGATTCCCGCTGTATTTGTGCACATTCCCTTATTTCTGCAGACTCTTGGGACAGGGAAGGATTCCCCATTTTGCTCCTCCCAGCCGCTCCTGACCGGTGCCCTCCTTGCAGGCACCCCTTCCTGGGCCGGGAGGTGCCCATCTCCAACGGCTCTGGCTTCGTGGTGTCCCCGGACGGGCTGATTGTCACCAATGCCCACGTGGTGGCCAACCGGCGGCGCGTGCGGGTGAAGCTGGCCAGCGGCGAGATGTACGACGCCGTGGTGCAGGACGTGGACCAGGTGGCTGACATTGCCACCATCAAGATCAAGCCCAAGGTGTGTGCGGTGTCCCGGTGGCCGTGGGGACTCCGGGAAGAGGGGACGTTCCGTCTGTCCTGCTTTATGGGTAGTACCAGTATTGTGGATGGGAAGTGCCTTGGCTTGTTGTCTGGCCCCTGCGGCTGAACCAAACAGCAGCACTGTGGTGTTTCACCCCAGAGACACTTTTGGCTGGCTGGATGTTGCAGCTGGGCACCTGGAGGCAAGTCCAGACATGCCAGAGCTCTGGTGGTGGTGGGACGGAGCTTCCTCCCGTGGAGGGGCCACTCCTCAGGTTTATCTCTGATGGAGAACCTTTAAGGTGATGGTGAAGGAAAGGAGTTGGTTCTGCTGGAGGGTTTGGATCCAGAGCTTTTATTCTGGCCCACAGGCCTCTGAATCCAGCAACCCCTCCATCAGAACTCCCTGAACCGTGTGGCTGCTTGCTCTTTTACCTGGGGGAGGGAAGGAGGAAGGGATAGGGAGCCCACCGAGCAGGTAAGGGAGAGGAGGTCTCAAGGGACAAAGGACACCTGGATGGCCCAATGCCCCCCAGGGGTAGAGGGCATCTTTTGAATCTGCCAATCACTTGAGGCCCTTCTGGAATGCCAGGATTGACAGACAGTGCTCAGCAGGGGTCAGGGTGGGGAAAGGAAGGATGACCTGGGAGGGAATCTTCAGGGGA
Organism: Fringilla coelebs; assembly: GCF_963513975.1. Lineage (NCBI taxonomy): Eukaryota > Metazoa > Chordata > Aves > Passeriformes > Fringillidae > Fringilla > Fringilla coelebs. The sequence goes on from NC_140032.1 coordinate 2,252,731, forward strand.
GAAACCCGGGGTTTTGGGGTAAACCATGAAATCACACTGCAACACTGCTTTGTCCCGCTGACCGTCTGGCTGCCCACAGCACCCGCTGCCCACGCTGCCGCTGGGCCGCTCGGCCGAGGTGAGGCAGGGCGAGTTCGTGGTGGCCATGGGCAGCCCCTTTGCCCTGCAGAACACCATCACCTCGGGCATCGTCAGCTCGGCGCAGCGCGGCAGCCGCGAGCTGGGCCTGGCCGCCACCGACATGGAGTACATCCAGACGGACGCTGCCATCGACGTAAGGGACATGGGGACATGGGAGGGGTCACATGGAACATGGGGGTCTGGCTGGTCACCCTGGGATCGGCCTCAGGATGGGGCTTTCGTGGTCTGCTCACACTCTCTCTCCTCTGCTGCAGTTTGGGAACTCTGGGGGCCCCCTCGTCAACCTGGTGAGTGCTGCTGCTTGTCGCCTTGCTGGCTGGGACAGGGGTGTGCTGTGTGCCCCTTGCTCTCTGCCTCTCTGTGGATACTGGGAGGGAGCCCTCCTCTCCCTCCTCCCTTCCTGGAGGGAGGAGAGAGAGCAGGGCTAAGCCTGGCATGAGAACCTTGTGCAGTATCTGAGGCAGCTGGAGCTGATGGGGCTTTGGTGGAGACGAGGTCTGGCTGGTGCTGGCAGGGCAGAGCCAGGGACTGCATGGACTCATCCTGTAGACTCAGCCTTGGCAGGGTCAGGCAGGACACAGGGACAGCAGCCTGGCAAGGGGTGGGCAGAGAGGCAGGACCCCAGGCTGGTGCAGTAGTTCCCCTGCTCTCCACACTGATCCAGGCTGGGTCAGTGCTGGGATCATTGGGATCCCAATGCCCTTTCCCTGCAGGATGGCGAGGTGATTGGTGTGAACACCATGAAGGTGACGTCGGGCATCTCCTTTGCCATCCCCTCGGACCGGCTGCGGAAGTTCCTGCAGAAGGAGGAGCAGCGCAAGAGTGAGTGGGGACCTCCCTGCTCGGGCTCTGGAGGAGGAGGATGAGAGAGGGAAGCTTTGGGCTCTGCACCCTTCTTCCTGAGAAAGCAGGAGAGCAGGAGAAGTCTTTGGGGTCTCATCTGCTGCCACAGGAAAGCTGTGCTGCTGCTGCCTTGTCCTGTCTGTTTTTTCTGTGACACTGGGGAGGGACATTCTCTGTCAAAAATCTGACAAAGCAGGGAAGCCAAGTCACGGTGCAGAATGCTCCTGCTGGTGCTGGGAACTGGACTGAGCTGTTGCAGGGATTTGGAATGGCTCTGGATGCTGCCTGCCCTGAGGGCTCAGTCCAGCAGTGTTCTGAGCACATTTCTGCTTTCCAGCCATGCCATTCCGTGTCCTTTTCCTCCACAGGCTCTTGGTTTGGCAATGCAGAGTCGAAGCGCCGGTACATCGGGGTGATGATGCTGACCCTCACTCCCAGGTACCTGTCCTGAGCTCAGGGGCCAACAGACCAGTCCTGTTGGGGCAGGGGTGTGATGGGATCTTCACAACTAACTGAGAGTGCCTGGTTTTGGGAGGATTGTCTCCACAGCTTAAGCTTTCACTCTCAAATCTCTTTGTGCTTGTGTTGGGGTTAGAATGCTAGCTCATGGATAAATTGGAAACTTGCAAGTTTGTACACTGGTAGCAGACTCTGTGAGCATTTAAAAAGTGCTCTCCCTCTCCACAGAAGGGTGGAGCCAGGTGGGGGTAAGGCTGTGTTCCAAGGGAGCAAGGGACAGGACTAGAGGAAACTGCCTCAGGCTGTGCCAGGGGAGGCTGAGGTTGGATTTTAGAAAACTCCTTGGAAAGGGTTGTCCAGCCCTGGCACATCTGCCTAGGACAGTGGTGGTCTCTCCATCCCTGGAGGGATTTAACAGCTGTGTGATGTGGCACTTGGGGACATGGCTAGTGCTGGCCTTGGCAGAGCTGGGGGAGTGGTTGGACTTGATCTTAAAAGTCTTTTCCAACCCAAACAATTCTGTGAAGTGCCCATGCCAGCAAGCAGGACCTGTGCTCTCACCTCTGGGAGAAGAACACCTGCTCTGGTTCTTTGGCTCTTGCAGTCTCATTTTTAAGTGACCTTCAGCTGCCTCGCGGGGCTGGTGCTGTGCCCTGCTGGACAAACACCTTTTGGGGCTGTGCTCTGCCCTCCTAAAGGTCTGGTGAGTTTCCCGTTGCCCAGCAGATGGTGCTGGTAGCCATCAGAACCCGCGGGATGTGGGAGGCCAGCCCAGCCTCCTCCTGCTTCCCTGGCCACGCTTGCAGGGACCGGCTCTGTCAGGAAGCAGCGTGAAATTCCTGGGACACGGCTCCAGGCACGCGGCTCCAGCTTCCACAGAGCCCCCGAGCCGGTCCAGGGAAAGCACCTGACTGCCAGCCTTGTTTGTGCCCAGCAGGAAGGGCTCCCAACAAGGGACTGCTCGCATTGGAATCGTGTGACTGCCCTGAACACTCTGAGCCTTTCCATCTGTAAACCTTTCCCTGGCACAGGAAGGAGAGGCTCTGTGTAGGGCACAGGCTCAGGCCCAGACCCCGTTGTTCTGTTCGTGGTGCCCAGGCCAGATCAGAGGCAGTGGGCACAGACGTGTGAGAGTCCACAAGAAATCTCTTTTTTTACTGTGAGGAGGGTGCTCAGAGCCTGGCACACATTGCCTGGAGGGTCCTTGGAGATCCTCAAATCCCAGCTGGACACAGTCCAGAGCAGCCTGCCCTGACTGAGCCTGCTGGGGGTTGGGTGAGACGAACTTGAGAGGCCTCTTCCCACCTTTGCTGTGTGAAATTGGGAAGAGATAGCAGCTTGCCCTGGGCGGTGGGACAGCAGAGTTCAGCACAGACCACAGCCACATGGGGAGCCCTGACTGGCTGAGCAGGGACCTGACAGGAGCAGAGCTGGGCAGAGACTGAGTGTGTGGGTCTGCAGGGATTGGAGCTGATGCACTGTTAGAGGGAAGAATGCTGTCACTGGAGAGATCCAGCTGGAGTGTTGCATCCACTTCTGGATTTCATTCAAGAGGAGCAGTTGGGGAGAGTCCAAAGAGGAGCTGTGAGAGATTAAGAGTTTCAATTTGGTTTAGAAATCCTAAAGTCTGTGGGAAAGTGTGAGAAACTGTGATTGTTTAGTCTCTAGACTCAGGAGGAGGGCTCTGCTGACATGTCTGGCAGGAAGAGGGGCACAGCTTGTGTTGTGTATCCTGCCCAGCTAGGGCAGAGAAGTGAAACTGCAGCAGAGGAGGGGTGGGTCTGACCCCGGGGAGGGTGATGTGACGTGGGGATGTGCCTCACCACAGCTCTGATCCAGCTGGCAGCTGCTCCGGGGGTTTCCAGCTCTCCCTGGTGCCATTTGGATTCTCATCCTCTCGTTTTGACAGGAGGATAGTGATGCTTGGCGCTGGCAGCTGTGGCTTGTGCTCAGCAGGGTGCAAAGACACAGGAGGGGAGCTTCTGTGCCTGTCTCTAAGCCTGTGCAGCTGCAGGGAGTGGGGTGGGAGCCCTGCTCTGCCTCCAGCTCATCCCTGATGCTGCTGTTCTCTCTGCAGCATCCTGACAGAGCTGAAGCTGCGTGACCCCACCTTTCCTGACATCTCCTACGGCGTGCTGATCCACAAGGTGATCATCGGCTCCCCGGCTCACCAGTAAGTGCTGCCCTGTGCCTTTGTGCTGCCTGAGGGAGCAGCTGTGGGATGTGTTTTGCTCCAGAGCAGCAGGGCTTGGGCTCTACAGCAGAAACCACCTGGGGACCTTTCCCCAGGCTGGCTGTCTGGCTGGCCAAGCGCAGCTGTAGAACCTCTGGTGCCACAGCTCCTGCTGCACTTGGAGGATGATGATGCCGAGCGTCTGCCTCACCCTGTGTGTGCTTCATCTGTGTTGTCCCCTCAGGGCAGGGCTGAAGGCTGGGGACGTGGTGCTGGAGATCAACGGGACAGTGTCAAGGCGTGCTGAGGACGTGTATGAGGCGGTGAGGACGCAGCAGAGCCTGGCCCTGCTGGTGCGGCGCGGCTATGACACCCTGCTGGTGAGCGTCGTCCCCGAGGTCACCGAGTAGCAGAGACCACCCAGCTGGAGCTGAGGGCAGGACTCAGATGTGTCTGTGCTGGCCAGGCAGAGACAGCTTGTGCAGGGCTGGAAGAGGCCAGGAGAGGGGCCTGTGCTTGGGTGACTTGGGGTGAAGCCGTTCCTCTCTGTACTCAAATAAAGCACTTTTCTAGCGGCCCCCAGGGCCGTGTCATCTCCTTCCCTGGTGGAGGGAGCTGTGTGGGACCTTGCTCCTCCTGTCAGTCCCCACGAGGCAGCTGGGGAGGAGCTTGCTGTGCCTCCAGGGACCTTATCAGTGTTCATGGTGTTCTGCCACCTGCTTGGAACCCGCCTGGGCTGGGATCTGACTCCTCTGTCTACCTGGCAGGCAGCTGTCGAGCCATGGATTGTGTGACCCCACTGTAGGTGAGAGCAGCCCTGGAGCAGGCCTGGGACTGGCATTACCTCCCTGGAGTGCAGCAGTGCTGGTGTGCCATGGCCATCTGGTCACATCCCTTCTGCTGGGAACTCTGCGACTGCTCCAAGCCCTATGTCAACATTCCCTCACATCCGTGCAGCAGCTTTCCAGGCCCTGGTAAATTGGTGTCAATGCTGGAATTGTGATGGTTGAGATGACATCTCCTGGCCCTGATGTCCAGGAGGGCTGAGGATGGGAGCCACAGTCGGGGCCGGGGCTCGGCCTGTCCCGCCCCCAGCTCGCTGTCAGTGCTGGAGCTCTGCTCCCACACACACCCGGCCCCTGGGGACAGCTGGCGGCCGAGGGCCGTCGGGGCAGGAACAGCTCCGGCTGTTCCTCGCCTTCCTGGAAGAGCCGCCGCTGGAGCGGGAGCAGCGGCGAGGGCAGCCCGGAGCAGCGGAGGAATGCGGCTGTCGGGCCAGACCCTGCCCGTGGCGGCGCTCCCGAGCCCCGGCTTGCTGCTTTTGGGACATGAAAGAAGCACAGTTCCTCGGGGGTGCTGCGGCGAGGGGCGCCTCTGCCCTGAGAACAGGCTTCCTTTCAGCAGCCCCGGCCTCGCCGGAGGAATTCGCTGCCCCGGCCGGCGCCGCCGGCCCGGGGGAAATGGCGGCGTGTCTGGCATAGCTGCTCCGGCCGCGCCGACCGCAGCGTTCCGGGCCCGGGCCAAGGCCTGCCCCCTCCTCCTCCCCGGCTGAGGGCAGCGCCTGCGGTCCCCTCAGTGGGAAAGGGTTGCTGGGGTCACAGCACCCGGCTGAGGGGTGGGAGCTGGGCCGCACCTCCCTGGGCCCGCCTGTCACATCCCCGTGCTCCTGCCCAGTGTCTCCAAAGGCCCGGCGGGGCTCTGCTCCCACACGAGTCGAGGCAGCCCCGCAATGCTGTGAACACTTGTTCTTGTGGGTCACGGTCCTGTGGACCCCAGTCCTCAAAGGTCACAGCCCCAGGACGGGATTTCTGCTCGGTAACATTCGCCATGGATCTCGTGAGGTGGAACCAGCTCTTCCCCACATCCCTGCTCCCAGTTCCTCCCCACAGGGTGCTGTGGGGCTGCTGCTGCTCCCTTCCCCTCACCCACCTGGGCTTGCCCCAGAGGACCAGCCCTCGGTGAAGAGGGTGCTGGGGGTTGCTGTGGGGCCATGGCTGTGTGGATGAGGCATTGCAGGGGCCAGGGGATGCTCCCACACTGTGCCAGGGTGGCGACCAGCCCTGCAGAATGAACCGTGCCACCTGCTCCTCATCCCAGCCCAGAGATGTGCCAGCAACCATTGGGAAATAGAACTTACAACTTTATAGAGGAAATAAAATTACAACTGAGAGATGGGGTAGGAGCCACCCCTGGGCAGCGCTGTGGGCAGAGACACCTGCACCATCCCTGGGGGACCAGGGGCTCCAGGGCCCTGTGTGGCTGGTGGGCCCTGGGGCCAGCTGAGGGGGTGAGAGGAACCAGGGCTGAGGGGGCAGTGGGAGCTGGGGTGCAGCTGGGATGGGAGGGATGGGGCGGTGGGGGGTGCAGGACCTCCTGGACTGTACCCGTGTGCCGCAGCCCAGGGGATGTGGGCACACTCTTCTGGCCAGTGGTTGGGGTGGCAGCCCCAGGCTGGGAGGTGCGGGTGTCAGTGCCTCCAGCACCAGCCCCCCCAAAGTGGGCAAGGGCAGCCAGTGGCGAGTCCTGGGCAGTCCCCGGCAGGACACAGTGGCAGCAGCACTGGGCATCAGGCCTCCCTGCCGGTCTACCAGCAGCTTCCTCCCACCAGGATGGGGTGAGGGAGGGAGATGCCTGTCTCCCCAGGGCCGGGGCCCTATGAAATCTGGTTGTTGAGCTGACCTGGGTACTGCTCAAACCGCTTGTTGGCCTCCTCGCTGAGCGCATCTCCTGCAGGCAGAGGGTAGGAGCTGTCAGCTCTGGTGCAGGGCATCCCCCAGCAGCACCATCCCAGCCCATCCTCATCCTCATGGCTTCCTGCAGCCCTGTCACTGCCCTCCACCCTCACCCCTGTGCCGTGCCCCGGGCCGTTACCGATGTGGCAGCTGTGCACCCAGATGCGGTGCCCGTCGTACTTGCAGTTGCATTTCATGGCATTGTTGGTGAAGTCACTTTCTGCCACCTCGAAGTTGGGGTTGATCACGACCTGTGGGGCACTGACAGTGAGATCCCTGCCCCAGCCCCAAAGGATGAGTCTCCCCAGCTGTGGTGGGTGTGCTGGAGAGCTCCAAGGAGCCAGTAGCTGCTGATGTAGTGGGGTGGTCCTGTCCCTGTGCACCATGTGCCCACGAGCAGTGCTGCTCAGAGTTGGAAAACCCATGTGCCAGCATGTCTGAGCAGCCCTGCACGTCTGTGGGCACAAGGACAGGCACTGTCCCGTGCCAGTACACCCACTGAGCTCCAGTGGGAGAGTGATGGGTGGCTGAAGTGTGTGGAGGGCTGAGGTGCAGGGACAGAGGCTGGGAGGGTGGCAGGAGGGGCTGGGGAGGGTCAGGTGCAGCACCTGCAGGATGTAGTTGCCTGGCTTGACGTCGGTGATGTCGATCCACTGGCAGTCGATGTCGTGCCGGTACAGGTCCCAGCAGCCCACGGTGATGCCCTGCTCCCCAAAGTTGGCACACTCGTACCTCTTGGCCACGTCTGCAGGCAGGAGGAGACACAGCTGGTCCCTGCTGAGACCCCCAGCCTGGCCCCACCATGGGGACACAGGTAGGGACGGTGCTGCAGGGCCCCATGTCGCCCACCTTCCTCGCACTCGGTGTCCTCCAGGCAGAAGCTGGCCTTGTGTCCCTCGGCCACCTTGGTGCCATTGGGGGTCAGGATGTCGTAGTGGGTGAAGATGTCCATGCTGTGGTAGTGCCTGTGGGAGGGAGCCAGCACCTGCTGCAGACCGCCCTGCCCTGCATCAGCTCCCTGCCACCTGCCCAGCCCCTTGCTGCCAGGAATGTCCCCACAGCCCCTGCTCTGAGGTGGCAGCACTGAGGTTGGGCAAAGCTGTGTCCTGCCCTGGAAGGGGACGCTGCTGTCCTCAGCCAGCTGGCCCATGCAAGCAGAGGGCTCGGGGGCAGGGCACAGCCTGCAGCCCTGTCCCTGCCTCCTGGAGACCTCAGCCCCAACACTGCTCATCCAGGATCAGCCCTAAGCCAAACCAGGCAAAACTGGACCCTGAGCACCAGATTTGGGCTATCCAGTGTCACCCTCACCAGGTGTCACCCTCATCCAGCATCACCCTCTCTCAGTGTCATACTTGCACAGTGTCACTCTCCTTCAGCATCACCGCTGCCCAGCACCCTCCTCACCCAGCCCATGGCAGCACCGCCACCCTCTCCCATCCCTGGCCCCCAGCCCTGTCTGTCCCCTGCCCACACGCACCGGTGGCACTCGTGCCAGACCCAGGAGTGGCGGCCAGCCTTGGGGCGGAAGTCGGCGCGGCCGCGGTTGTGGATCTGCGAGGAGAAGCGGAGCAGGCGGCGGTGGCCGTAGGGCCAGTTGGCCAGGCGGGCCGAGCTGGCCAGGCAGTTCTCCTCAGCAGCACAGTACAGCATGTGCAGCGGCCTGTCCTCGATGTACGCCGTCTCCTGCACCAGCGGCGCGTGCAGCAGCAGGTCGGAGGCGGCTGGGGACAGGCGGCTGCTCAGGGACAGGCCCTGCTCTCGGCAGGGATGGGGCGAGTGGAGGGGACGGGGCAGTGCCCAGGGCTGGCAGGGCTAAGCCAGCTGGGGGGGACATGTGTCCTCTGCATTGGCCGAGTGTTGGCTGACCCCTGACCTCCAGCTGCGAACCCCACTGAGCACAGCTCCTGGCCCTACAACACTTGTCTACAGAGCCCACTGCCCACAGAGCCCACTGCCCACTCAGCCCAGTGCTCAGAGTCCATACATGCAGACTCCACTGCCTACAGACCCCATCGCCCACAGACCTCAGTGCTCAGAATCCATACCTGCCAACCCCACTGCCCACAGATCCCACTGCCCACAGAGCCCACTGCCCACTCAGCCCAGTGCTCAGAGTCCATACATGCCAACCCCACTGCCCACAGATCTCACTGCCCACAGCCCCCCCTCTCTGCAGAAACCCCACCACAGACCCAATGTCCCAGACCCAGCAATGGGGTCCCTTGCAGCCCCCATTCCCTCAGCCCCCGTGGCCGCTCACTCTCGGAGCAGATGACGCCCGCAGCGAAGCGCGTGCCCGTGTTCCTGCAGCTCAGGCTGGCGCCATGGTGCTGGCAGTGGCTCAGGGACATCTCGTGGCCGGCGCACTTCACCCCGCTCATGACCATCTCTGTCACGTTGCTGGCATCCCAGTACCACGTCTCCTGGCAAGGGGGTGAGGCAGGGTGGGTGGCAGGGCTGGTGGCTGGATTGCCCAGGATCACTTATACCCAGGCTGCAGCCAAGCCCCCCACCACAGCTGCCCAGGCTGCCCACAGGGGTCCATGTCCCTCCGTCCCCATCTGTCCTCATTCAGCCCCACGGTCGTTTGGGAAGTGCTGGCCGGTGCCTGTCCTCGCCAGGGTGTCCCCGGGGCCCTCCTCGCTGGCACCTACCGTCACAGCATGCAGGGAGTAGCCCAGGCCGAGCTGACGACAGGCCACCATGGCCTCCTTGGTGGTCCAGCCATCGCTGCAGACCGTGCCCCACTTACTGCCTCGCTTCACCTCCACGCGGCCCTCAAACTCTGTCCTCCCGCCGGCCAGGCGGATCTGCAGGGAAACCCTGGGGCCGTGAGCGGGCACCCCACGCTGTGCCACCTCCTGTCCCACCTCCACCCCCATCCATGCATATCCCCAGCCCCGTGAGCAGTGGTGGTGGCTGCTGCTGCCCTAGCCAAGCTGGTGCTGGCACCTACTTGTAAGCCGTGGTTAGCGAATCCCAGACCCAGCTGGCGACAGGCCACCATCGCCTCGAGGGTACCCCAGCCTTCGCCGCACACCAGACCCCAGCGGGGCTGGTCCCCGTCGCCAGCCCCCACCGCCACCTCGACCCGCCCCTCGAAGCGGCTCCGGCCCCCGCTCAGCCGAATCTGCAGAGAAAGGCAGTGGCAGCGTCATCCCCGTCACAGGCGATGCTCCCCCTGTCCTGCAGGGCTGTCCCCAGCCCCTGTCCCAGCACTGCCGGGGCTGTGCTGCAGCGCCTGCACACGGGCGTGGGAGAGCCAGCAACTGAGCAGAGCCAAGCACGGCTTTAGCTGGCAGGGAACTTGCCGAAACTGGTGGATTTGGGGACAACAAATGGCTTGTGAGTTTGGGAATTTTCTCACCAGCACTGAATGAACTGAAAACAGTTCATTTATGAAATGGCATCATTTCAGAAATGACAGGTATGAGAGAGTTAAAGATCATTAAAAAAAGCTCAAAGTGGATGAAACAATGGGCCAGGGCAAACAGGAACACGCGGCTCCATTTGCTTGTTTCATCACAGGTAAAAAAAAAAAAATCTCTCTTGGTTATCCCACAGTGATTTTTTTTTCCTGGTGTTTCTGCTGGGGAGTGGGCACAGGCTGGCAGCAGGAAAAGCAGCAGGGAGCAGCTGCCCCACACCTCCCCTCACAGAACAGCACCCCCACAGCCTCCCCTCCGCCCCCTTCCTCACAGGGATTCCCACCCACAAAACCCCCGAGCTCCCAGGACAGGGGGAAACGTGTGGGGTGCAGAGGAGGAGGGATGAGGTTCCCATGGGTCCTGTGGGCCTTTCCCAGCACCCCACTCTGAGGTCCCACTGCTGGCAGCCCCCCGCGGTGCGCACCAGGTTCTCGTAGCCCATGTAGGGGATGTTGCAGCGAACAGCCGCGTCCTCCGTGTGCTTGCAGTCCTCTTGGGTGATGTTCCTGAAGGGGCAGCTCCACAGGGACTTCTCGGTGCCCCGGCACTGCACCTCGTTCAGGTGGATGGGGCCCGTCCCTGCCGGAGGACAGCAGAAATCAGGGCCCTGTGACACAGGGATGCTCAGGGCTGTCACCACATTTCTCTTCACAGAAAAAAGCAAGGCACAATTCTTTCCAAGGATTTCTGAGATTCACATTCACTGAACCTCAGAGAAAGGGAAAACACAATTCTTATCACTTGCTGTGCCTGTTTTGTGCCAAAGTAGAATGCAATATGAAGATTGTTTACCCAAAGTGAGGATGTGTCAGGGACAGCCACGAGATTCAGTGCAGCGTGAGCAGTTGTGTGCAGAGTGAGTGCTTGGCAGATTCAGTTTAGATGAAATGTATATAGTACAGTATAATAAAGTAATTAATTAGCCTTCTGATATCCATGCAATCAGATGCATCACTCTCTCTCCCCTTTGCTGGAGTCATCTTTGATTTGCAATACAGGACCACCCATGTCCCCAACACTGCCCTGTCTTTTTGGCAGCTCTGAGGGGGTTGGACACTCCAGCCTCCACAGCTGCTGCCTGGGGCAGTGTGGTTGAGTGCTCGTGGTCCCATTGGGATGCTCCATATACATCCCAGTGCTAACAGGGCACCCCAGGCAAAGTAAAGCCTGGATAAGTGCCTCATCCATAGCTCCAGGAGGGGATGCCTGGCGCTGTAGCAGCCACAGGGCCTGCAAGGCCTCCCTGGCAGTGTGTTGCCTAAGATAAGAAATGCCTAGTCATGATGACTGGACCAAGAGAGGCCCCTCTTCTACCTCTGGACCATTGTTATCTCTCTGTAAGATGATAGGTCACTTTCACCTTAACCCTTACTACTGGACTGTTTCCCAAAATCCCTGTACCCTAAATAAACCCCCATTTCTGTGCTGTTCAGCAGAAGAGCTGTCACTGTCACCCTTCACAGAAGCTGCTAAGAAAGACACCTCTGTGGAACCCTGTCACATTCACATTTTCTGAAAAATCCCTTCACCCAGGATTTTTCTCCTGGGAAGCTGAGAAGCCTCAGAGAAAAAGGAAAACAATTCTCATCTCATTTGCTTCTCCTGTGTTGTGCTCATGTGGAATGTGGTTGGAGATTGTTCACCCACAGGTGATTGTTCCATTGCATTCTGCTGGGAGTTGTTTTCACTCTTTGGCCAATTGGGGCCAAGCTGTGTCAGGACTCTGGAGAGAGTCAGGAGTTTTCATTATTATCTTTTTGGCCTTCTGTAAGTATCCTTTCTGTATTCTTTAGTATAGTATTCTTTAATACAGTATTTTAAAATAATAAATTAGCCTTCTGAGAACATGGAGTCAGATTCATTGTTCCTCCCTGTTACCTTGATGTTTAAATATTTTCTAAGCCTTCTGATGTTTAAATTCTTGTAACAAACTTTTTCACACACTTTCTGTAAATAACTTATCGTTTTGCATTCTTTTATAGAAGAAAAGAAATTAACAAACTGTTAGTTTGTCCAGTGTCATCGGAGACGTGACACTTTCACCCTCCAATCCACTACCACTTTTAGAAATCCATAAATGTTAGAGTCAAAAAATAAACTTACCTTTCTTACCTTACAAACAACAGTGTATGCACGTCGTGTTACTTTGTGTCCTGTAGTGACACCTCCCTGCCACGAGGGTCCCAGCAAATACAACAGCACCTCATACAACTCTTCTCCTCTCTCTCCTGCGTCTGCCAAGGCACTTAGCAAGCAAAAAGCTGAAATCTCTAAAGAGCTGATCTCACTTAAGAGCAGAGCTGCTTGCTAAGATTGCCTAAGTTGGGAGCCTGTCTGAGGGACCTGGACAAGTGGAGCTTAGCAAGACTTTGCTATTTGGACACCTTTGGCAGCCGGGATGGGAGAGACCCCAAGAGCTCCCTGGTGTAACAAACGAACCCCAGCAGCCTCACCTTGGCCCATGCGTGCCCCGGTGAGGGCCTCCTTGGCGCTGCCGAAGCCCAGCTCGCGGCACACCACGCTGGCCGACTGCAGGTTCCAGCGGTCGTCGCAGATGGTGCCCCACTCGCTGCTCCTGAGCACCTCAACGCGGCCCTCGCCCACCCTGGCGCCGCCCTTCAGCCGGATCCGGGGCTGCGGGAGCAGGGACAGGGTGGGATGGCACAACACAGCGCTGGCACAGCTCCTGGGACGTGCAGGGACAGGACACCGTCCCCACCTCCCGCTCCGGAGCCGGTCACCCAGCAACCCACACACCTGCAGAGCCCAGGGGCAGAGCCTGGCCCAGAGCGGGGCACTGTCCTGCTGTGGGCCACCACAGGACGCGTCCCCCTCCCTGCTGGGCTCACCTGGCCCTGCTGCTGCTGCTGCTGGCGCTGCTTCTTCTTGTGGGTGCTGCCAGTGGCAAAGAGGGGCCCGGGCACGCAGCTGACCACGGCGGGCATGCCGGAGCCGCAGGCTGCGGAGGAGTTGCCCCGGTAGAACTCGAAGGAGCACAAGGACAGGTGCACCTCTGTCCCCGTGCAGGACACCGAGTGCAGGCGGTAGTTGAGCTGCTGCCGCTCCGTGAAGAGCCTGTGAGGGGAAAGCAGCCCTGAGCCACGGCCAGCGTGGCCAGTGGCAGTGGAGGTGTCACCAGCCACCCTGCCTGCAGCTCCATGCGCTGGCTGTGCCCCTTGGCCTGTCCCCAGGGTGACACACGGCGCCTGCCAGGCACCCACCCCTCGCCAACTGCCTGTCCCACACCCCCAGCAGCACAGGGACGCAGGTGGGGACATGCACAGCTCTGGTGGGACTGCAGGGGCTCCTGCCTCTGGCTCTCCACGGAGCCATTTACCTCTTCTTGGGCCCTACGTCCTCCCTGCGCTTTTGTTTAGGCTGAGATTTGGAGGCCAGCCTGGAAAATAGAAAACAACCATCACGAAGCCCGGGACCTCAGGCTGTCACCTCTGCCCTCAGCAGTGACACAGGGAGCACAGCCTGCCCTGGCTTCACTGCAGGCTGAACTGGGCACCTTGGTCCCCAGGAAGACTCGTGTGCATCCCCTTTGTGTCACACAGCATCATCTGCTGCCAGCAGTGTGACACAGCCAATGCTGCAGTTTCCTGCATGCATTCCACCAGGAAACTGCTGGATGCAACCACATCCTGCTCTGCCTTGTCACAGACCAAAAGATCAAACACCAGCAGCCACCGTTTGATCCGTCAGGTGTGGTTGTGTCTGTGTCCTCATCCAGACACCATGCCACCACTGTGCCATGTCCCCAAGGGGCAGGACACCTGGCCAGCAGCACCAAGCAAGCAGCACAGGCAGCCCCAGGGTGCTTGCCCTGGGGCCATGGGGCACGGTGGGACTTGCTGCAGGCTGGCAAGGACTGCTGCCAGCGAGGGAAGCAGCCCTGGCACAGGCTGAGCCGTGAGGGGAAGCTGCCTGGGGCTCAGCACACACAAGGTGTAGGTGCAATCCCAACATCCTCAAATGCTTCTTTCTCTCAGGGAGGAAGATGCTGAGCAGAGCCAAAACCCCAGAGCCCACAAGGAGGGAAGAGCAGAGTGGCCCAAAGGAGGGCAGGGGACTGCCAGCTCCAGGAACCAGGCAGGACCAAGCCTGGCCACTGTCCCTGCAGGCCAGCACAGGTTGGTGTCAGCTGCACAGCCCAGCGAGCCCCAGGACACAGCACAGGGCTGGGATTGAGACAGCCAGAGGACATCAGTGCCCACTCACACTCAGGAAACCACATCTGGATCCTGCACCTGCATCTGGGTCCCCAGGACAAGATGTCACGTGTGTGGTGTGAGCCCCAGGGAGAGCAGCCAGACAGAGGCCTGGGAGGAGATGGGGGTGTGGGACTGTTCCAGCCAGGGCTGAGGTGGGAGCTGTGAGGATCCTGGCTCTTCCAGCAGGGAGGGAAGAGCGCAAGAGGAAAGAGGCATGACTGACAACAAAAGGTTCAGGCTCAGGGTAAGGAAAACCTTTTGCCCATGAGGGCTGTTCCCAAATGGAGCAGAGACCGCAGGGCTGCAGAATTTCTATCCTTGGAAGGTTTCAAAAGCCAGCTGGATGAAGTCCTGGGCTTAACCCACAGCTGGCTCTGCTCCACACAGGGAGCTGGACCAGGACTCTCCGAGGTCCCTTCCAGCCTGGATTAGCCTGTGCTTTCATATGATTGTGGCTGTGCAGCCCCAAATTGATCAGCCCCTACAAAACAGTGTGGCTCCCAGGAGCCAGTTCCTGCTCAGGGCAGAGGGACAGGACTGCAGCCTCATGGAGACACAAACCATTTCCCCCAGAGCTGCAGGGGAAGGACCTGCTCGCTGGGAAAGGGGCAGTCAGCACCACCCAGCTGGGAAACAGCACATTGGAGCAACCAGGACCTTCAGGTGGGAGTTGGGGAAACCCATGGGATGACCCTGTCTGAATTCCCATCACCAGCTGCAGGAGCTGGCAAGGATGACTTCTGGGGACACAAATCTGGGAGTGTCACAACAAAGAGCTCAGAGTGGGTGTAGGGCACATTCAGCACCAGGGAAGGTGGTGGGACTGGGGCAAGGCCCCGTGCAGGGGGCAGAGCATCGTGGCAGCAGGCTCAGGAAAGAGATGCCATGGCCCAGCCCAGAGAAGAGGGGCTCTGGTTCACTGTATCCACCCACAGATCCAGCAGCAGGATTCAGGGATGGAGGGAAAAGGCAGCCAGGATTCAGGGAGGGAAAAGGCAGCCAGACCATCCCCTGGGCCTGGCAGAAAGGCAGCAAGAATGAGTAGGCAGAGGATGAGTGGGCAGACCCCAAGCAGATGTGGCCCTCAGGGCCTGCCACACTGTGCCCATCAGCACTACTGAGCACGGGCTCTGGTGCCCATGCCAGCTCATCCTGCAGGGAATGGAGGGGCCCACAGCCTTTCCAGCATCCCCAGTGCTGCTTTCTGCAGAAAGCAGCCCATTTCCACAGCCCTTCCTCCCCATCCACCAGGAGAGACAGCTCTGCTCTGAGGCCTCCTGCTGCCCTCCCAGGGTGCCAGGACTCCTGCCTGGTGTGCAGGACAGGGCTGCTCTGCCTGGAGCACGACCAGCCTGGGAGAGAGATTGTCTCTCGTGGGGAATGGGGGACCCCAGCACGCCCAGGCAGATGTCCTGGGGTGGGGTTTGTCCTACTGGGCCAGCACAGCCCAAGCCTTCAGTCTGCTCCATCCAGATCCGTCTGTGCCCGGATCCATTCTGACGGCAGAGACTGGTGGGGCTGGACAGCCCAGCTCTGCCATGGCTCAGCAGATGGGGCCCTGGCCCATTACCTGCTGCCCACCCTCAGGCTGGGGCCCTTGGTCCTGGCTGCTCGCCTCAGCCGCCTGTGGAGCAACACCAGAGCTGCCTGCTCAGGGCACACACAGTGCCACACACACAGCACCCCTTGTCAAGCCACGGTGTGGATGGAGCATCCCCTGATGGCTGCAAACCTCCCCCTGGGCTGGGGACAGCACTGCCAGCGAGCAAAAGTGCTCCCCTTGGAGTGGCCTTTGCTGTAGCGTGTGTGGCGGCCACCCCATGGCCCCCCAGCTTGGTTAGCAAGTGTCCAAATGGCCAGCTGGGGTTTGCAGCAGGGTGGGAGGGATTTTAGAAGCCACAACACCCGACAGCACAGCCTCTGCTGTCCCCACAGCACTACCCCACACCCCTGGCACCATCCCCAGCCCTGCTTGGACACCCCACCCCTGTGTGCCCCCTGCCAGCCTCACTCACCTGTAGAAGTTCCTGTTGACTTTCTTCTCCGCCGGGAAGCCCATCATGCCGCAGACGACGCGGCTGTTGTGGCTGTCCCAGCCCTGGTCGCAGATCTGTGCCCAGCTGTCCTTGTAGCGCACCTCCACGATGCCCTCCGTCACCGGCAGCTGCCGCCGCCCCCCGGACACCACCGGCCGCAGCCGCACCTCCTCCAGGTGGCTCTGCTCGGTCTGCAGGGATCAGTCAGCCCCAGGTCACGTCCCATCCCATCGCCCCTCCTCCTGCCAGCCCAGCCCCAGGGAATCTCCTAGGATGAAGGAGAGGGATCCCCAAGCATAGATGGGGCACAAGGACAGCCAGTCCTGCGTTCCTGCTGGCCACATCTGATGGCCCTGAGCAGTAAAGGATTGAACCTCACAGAGAGCTGAGTGCCTCTTGTCCCCTTGGGTCCCCAGGTGCATCTCCAGGGAGCACAACCAGGAAAGCCAGTGCTGCTTTCCTGCACCCCCAGGGAGAGTTCCCAGGCTGCCCCACACCCAGGGTGCTCTGTGGCATCCTGGCCATCACCAGCTGCCCGCTCTGGCCAGCTCAGCAGCCTCCTCACCTCGATGACGTTGGAGTCCTTGAAGCCTGGGATGCGCTCATCCTTGCAGACCACACCTGCATCCTCCTCGTGGCTGCAGTCACTGTTCCCCCAGCCCCGGTGTTTGCAGTCCCCAATGCTCTTCTCATTTCCCACACAGTTCACGTTGTCCAGCCAGATCCGCCCTGCCAGACACAGCCTGAGGGTGAGGGGGAGCCAAGCGTCCCCTGGGAGCAGGGAATGTGCCCTAGAGCATGGCCAGGATCACACAGCAGGTTACAGCAGGAGCTGTAACACAAAGCTGAGGGCAGTGAAATGCCAGGAGTGAAGTTCTGGGTGGCATTCACATTCCCTGAATGTGATTTCTTCACCCAGGGTTTTTCCCCTGGGAAGCTGAAAGGCAGTGAGAGGCCTCAGAGAAAAGGAAAACAATTATTATCTCATTTGCTTCTCCTGTGTGTGTTGTGCACATGTAAAATGTGTTTGGAGATTGTTTACCCACAGAGGATTGCTTGATTGGATTCTGGTGTGAATTGTTTTGACTCATTGGCCAATTGGGGCCAAGCTGTGTCAGGACTCTGGAAAGAGTCACGAGTTTTCAATTGTTATCGTTTTAGCACTCAGTAAGTATCCTTTCAGTATTCTTTAGTATAGTATTCTTTAATATAATATAGTGTAATAAAGTAATAAATTAGCCTTCTGATAAGATGGAGTCAGATGCATAATCTCTCCCCTTGTTGCCTGAATTTACAATAGTTCTGGGCGGGGTGGTCTGCAGATGGGGAGCCTCCACCTCCCCAAGGGGCTGCTCTGCCACACAGAAAGCTCCCACAGGCGCACACCTGAGCACACAATCACTGCCAGGCACCCTGCAAACACAGAACCTGCCCCTTGCAGAGATGCCCTGGCTGTGCCAGGGGGGTGCTGTGCCCACCACCCCTCTCTTACCGTGCACACCTGAGCACACAATCACTGCCAGGCACCCTGCAAACACAGAACCTGTCCCTCGCAGAGATGCCCTGGCTGTGCCAGGGGGGTGCTGTGCCCACCACCCCTCTCTTACCGACTCCTTTGCCGTACTTGGCGCTGTGGGCCCAGCCGGTGGCAGCCACGAAGCCGAGGTGCCGGCACAGCACGTGCGCGTTGCCCAGCGTGAAGTCGTCGTCGCAGATGGTGCCCCACTCCTCGTTGTAGAAGACCTCCACGCGGCCCTCGTTGTGCTTGCGGGGGTACCCGGCCAGGCGGAACCTCAGCTGGGGCCCGGGGGCGTGCGTGGGGCCCGGGGGGGTGGGCTGGGCACTGCCCACCCGCAGCCAGGCGCTGCCCGGCAGCACCAGCAGCACCAGCAGCTCCGGCCATGCCCACGCGCCGCAGCCTCCCATGGCGGTGCGGCCCTGCAGGGGCAGACAGGGTCAGGGCTGTGCTGGAACGCCAGCACCCCCATCCAGCCCCCCAGCACAGCCACATGCCTTGTCCTGGCCAGAGTGTCCCTAACACACAGCCCACTGCCAGGGACCTGCCCAGTGCCCCTGTCCCCCTCTGCCAACAGCCCCCACCGCGCTGTCTGGTGACATCAGTGAGGGCAGATGGGCACGGGAGAGGTGAATGGAAGGAGGGGGATGAGCTGCCAGAGCTGAGGGAGCTGGAACAGGCTCAGGGCACAGGGAAAGCCCGTCTGGATGGGCCAGGAGCTCGATCCAGCAGGAGCAGGGAATGTCTGCTGGCTGAGGGGATTCCAGCCCACGCTCCTGCCCTCCCTTCCATGACGAGCGAGGCAGCCGGAGCATTCACATTCCTCTGACAATATTTGTGGCTCCCCGAATACCTGAGGGAGATGTGGTATTCCTGTACCAGTCTCACGGCAAACAATAGTGAAAACCCTTCTCTGTGAGCTGCCTTCCCTTCCCAGCGTGCTATTCCCATGGATCCTGTAGCTCAGGAGCAGCATTTCTGCACGGGGGATGTTGACAAGCTCTGACCGTGGCAGCCTCGTGCCACCATCCCTGCCAGTCCCTTCCATCATGGGAAAGCATTCCCCCAAAATTGCTCCAGGGCAGCCCCCCAGCAGGATATTTCTGTCTCCAAGTTCCCCCTGAGCACAGATCCTGCCTGCTGCACTCACACAGACCGTGCTTGCCATTAGAAAACATTAAAAAACCATTAAAAATCCCGGGGTGATTTAAAATTCCCATATTTAGCTGCAGTGTCACAGAGAAAGGGAAATTAATTCAAATCCCACACAGAGCTAGGGCCTGGCACAGCTGCTCCACCTCCCCACCAGCCTCCAGGGCAGGGTTTTCTCAGGGGAATCAGCCCCATTCCTGCTTGGTTCACTTTTCCAGATGACGAGGAGCTGCTCCACACTCCAGCCTCTTGAGAACACCTCCTGGGCCAAGGCAAGGATGAACCAGGATGGTGCCCAGTGCCAGCCCCTCTGCCACACCCAAAACACCAACAAAAGCCTCCACAGGGCCCAGCCCTGCTGCCTGCCTGCCCCTTTGGGCACATGTGACATTGGAGGTGCCACCAGGAGCAGTGAGAGCCTTGGGATGAGCCCGCAGAGATGCTCAGGAAGAGTGAGGAATAACAAGGATAACTGCTGGTCCAGTTCCACCCCAGACACGGTGGTGGAAATGACTGGACATGGCACTCAGTGCTCTGCTCTGGCTGGCAAGGTGGGCATTGGTCACAGGTTGACTCAGTGACCCTGGAGGTCTTTTCCAACCCTGTAATCCTGTGAAGCACATCCCCTCCCTCGGAGCAACCACATCAGAGTGGGTCTGGCTCTCTCCTATGTCACAGCTGGGGCACAGGGGACACCACAGAGCTGGTGGGGACATTGCCCAGGCAGCTGGGGTTGGTGGGAGCCAGCTCTGGGCTCCTGGTGCCTCAGCTGCCTGCTCTGGCACTGCCAGAGCTCAGCAGGATGTGTGTTTGTGGGCAGACAGCAGGGAAATGCTCTGCTGAACCTTTTACCCAGCCAGCAGGGAGGGAGGGAGGGTGCAAAGGGCCACCCCAGCCCTGCCAGTGGCTCAGGAAAGGGGATTTCTGGGCTTGGAATGAGAATTCTCTATCCTCATCTCCACACTGCCTGGGAAGCAGAGAAGGGATGAGTTTGCCTTCTCACAGCAGGAATAAAACTTCTTCCACCCTTGGGTCACCAAGGGGACACTGCCCTGCCCAGAGGAAGGGCTGCAAACCCTCAGAGCTGTCCTGAGCCACAATTTGGGCCCCCTCAGTGCTAACTGCAGCACACCTTGGGGTGTTTCATTGGGAATGCACAAGGATTGGAGCTTCCCCAGCGCTCCTGAGCGAGCAGGATGCTCTGCTGTGGAACTGGGCACTTTCACAACGGGGTCAGTACAACCCTGAAGGACACAATTAATGCCAATCTCCACGGTCTGGCAGAAATAGCCCGTGTCAGGAAGTGGGAATGGCCTTTTATGAGATCACAGGTCCTGTTAATTGGAGTAACTGTGTTGATATAACAGGCTGAGACTGGAAGGCATCTGATTCATCTTGCACCACCTTTTAATGAATAATTAGCACTCAACAAAACCAGTGCACCTTCTGCTAAGTGGATTAAAACTGGTCACCTGCTGGAACACTAATGTGGTTACATGGGGAAGTCACCACTCTGTAGGCTTTCTGGTGAGGATCACATGCTTTTCAAAGCAAAACTGTGTCAGGAGGAGGAAAAAAGCACCTTCCTGGTACAGACTGCAGAGACAGAAATGGGGGGAATCAGGGATGGGAATAGGGACAGCCTGGTAAATCAGCATTGTGCAGCCTACATCCTTAGCTACAAGGAAAATTTAAATCTGTGCATTGAGAAACAAAACACAGAGGACCAGAAAATGGCACCTGAAAAGTGCTTGGGCTTTGTGCAGCAAATCACTGATTCCCCTCTGAGCCTCAGCAGCATGACCTCCAGGGTCTGTAACCCCTGCTCCTGGGTCCTGCTCCAGCATCTCTCATCCCACTGTCCTCCCTCTGCCCCGGCTCCTCAGTTCTGCCACTCACCTCAGAGTTTCCCAGTGACATTCCCAGCTGTGTTCTGTGGTTCCACAGCCTTTTCCATGGCCAGCCCAGCCCTGCCATGTGAGCTCCCTGCAGCCCAGCACGGCTCCGTGCCCGTTCCTGCAGCACCTCCCTCCCTCTCTGAACGCGCTCCGTGCCCGTGTCCATGTCCTGGGCAGCCAGGCTAACAGGGCTCTCATTGTCCACAGCACTTTTTCCACCTCTGAGGCACAAGCCATGTGTTTGCTCCTCTCCTGCTGCTCTGCTGCTCCTTCTGCTCGCAGGCTTTGCTCTGAATGGGCAGCCCACCCCAGCATCCCAACCAGCCTGCTGTCAGCTCCAGCCTGGGACAGTGTCCTCTTGGACCAGGGCTTGTGGCACTCTGGATGTGCTTGTGGCACTCTGGACGTGCTGCCCCAGGCACAGATGCTCAGCAGAACTCCACAGTGAGGGTAAAGGGCTCAGGAGGACGGGCTGGCTGGGCGTGGGAGCCGGGAAGCAGCCCAGGTCCTTGCCACTGCCCAGGAAACCTCAGGAATGTCCCAGCCGGGTGTGCACGAGGCCCTGAGCCACATCCCAGCCTGCAGCACAGCTGGTGCTGCTGCTGGGGTGTCTGAGAGTACTGCAGAGCCAAAATCCTGGGGCTCCCTCCAGTCCTCAGCCTCAGCCCTGCTCTGCTGAGGTTGGCATGGGTGAGAGGACCCTCCAGGGCAGGGGACAGCCCCACATGGCAGCAGGAGCCGTGACACTGCTCAAACTGCTCCCCTGCCAGCCCACTGGTGATACTTGTCCCAGTGGGCGATGGATCAGAGGACAGAGTCACCCTGGCAGGTGACTTACAGCCAGGCACTGTCCCCATCAGTGCCCTGCATCTTGCACAGGGGCTGCCCCTTCCAGAGGGGTCAGCTGTGCTGGTGGGGGTGCCCTGGGCCCAGGACTGTCGAAATCATGTGTGTCCTTCAGCACTCACTGGGCATACAGTCTGCCCCACCAAAACCCCAGTGAACAGCCAACAGAGCTCGGGAAGGGGCAGCTCCTGCTGAGGCAGCTCCGTGGGCTCGGTCAGCACGGGGCATCCCTGCACACAGGGATGACATCCCAAGCCACAGCAGCAGGGAAAGGCCACTGAGGCCCCTCAGGGATGTGCTGGGACAGCAGCAGCCTTGGACACACCCACGGGGGACATGGAGCACCCCAGGCATTGACAACTGGGAGGACTCAGAAAAGAGCAGCACTGGGAAACCCGCCAGCACAAGGGAGAGGAAGCTCGCTCTGTTTATCCTTCTTTGAGAAGGTTAAGGGGTGACACAGCCACTCTCTGTTGATGTCCCATGCCGGGACATCCCTGAGAGCATGGGGTCAGCAGAAGGTCTGGTGAGTCCCATGGCTTCAGGGCTCCATCCCTCCCGTCCTCCCCAGGGCCCCTCACACACACACACACACGGCCCTTTCGCAATCCCGCCTGCTCTGCTTTTCCCACTTCCCGGCAGCCCTGGAGAGCTGGGAGAAAACGTGCACGAAGCAGGGGAGCCCTGACACCCCCACCCTGCTCAGGAGGGGACCTGACATGGGTCAGAGCTCCGGGGCAAGCACCACCAGGGTCTGGAAGCAGGAAGCAGCCCAGGGTCTCCATGGAATCTGGATTCCCCGACAGGATTGGTGTCACTCCCAAAACTACATCCTCCTGTGGCTGGGAGCTCAGTGCCCCCCTTGCTGCCCACCCCTGCCACCCACTGTGTGTCCCCATCCCAGGCAAGGACAGGGACCCTGCTGCAGAAAGGGACAAAGCACTGTGTGGGGCTGGGGCTGCACTTCTCCTCCTCTGACAACTCCAGGTCCAGTCCCTTTGGGCTGCCTGATGTCCCCATCTCCTGCAGTCACCCCCTAAGCCAGGGCAGGTCACAGCACAGCTCCTGGCAGCTCCTGCCCCAACCCAGCCCCCAAAGGACACAGCAGGGCCCTCAGCAGAGCTCTGCCCGCTCTGCTCTGAGCTGCCCGGGCTCGGGAGAGGCAGCCCTGGGAGGAACCGGCTGCCGGCAGGAGGGAAAGCCCTTGGAGGAATGCGCAAACATCGGCCATCCCCACGGGCAGAGGGGCGGGCAGGGGGCCAGGGGCTGTGGGGTTGGTGTCCCAGGCACCCTGGAGCAGGGAGCCAGCCTTCCCGGACCTGCTGGGGACGGGACCGGCTCAGCTGCGGGCTCTGAGAGCAGCAGGGAAGGCGAAAAGCCAGCCGAGAAGAATCATCCCTTCCAGCGCCGCCAGCCCGCCCGCCCCACATCCCTCCATCCATCCTCTCTTCCATGAGCTACAGCATGTCCGGTCCTCATGGAAATCCTGAGTCTCCCGGCCCTGTGTAAGCCGCTGCTCGGCCCGCAGCCCGCACGCTTTGGGGTGCGGTACAGCCCCAAAACCCGCCGGGCTCCGCTTCCCCGGGACCCCCGCGCTGCCCGCCCCGCTCCCGCTCCCGCTGCCCACGGCAGCTCCGGCCCCACGGCACGGCACGGACACGGCATGGCCGCCCCCACCGCGCACCCGGGACACCCCCGAGGCGCCCCGGCCCCGCAAGGCGCAGCCCCCGCCGCTCCCGGGACAGGCGGGCCCCGCGCGGCATCGCCGGGGTGCCGAACGGAGCCGTGCCGTGCCGTGCCGAACCGTGCACAACCGAGCCGAACCAAGTTCCGCAGTGCCGTACCGAACTGAGCCGTGCCGTGCCGAGCCGTGCAGTGCCGTATCGCGTCCAGCCGTGCCGAGCCGAGCAATTTCGGTCCGTGCCGCCGCGCTCCGCCCCGGCCCGCCCCGCGCCGTGCCCGGGGCCGTGTCCGGGGCCGCCCCGCCGCACCGGCCCGCGCCGAGCGGCCCCGGCCCCGCCGCCGGCACGGCCCGGACGGGCCCGGCCCGCCGCCCCGGCATGGGGCCGGCTCCAGCCCCCGCCCCGGCCGGGCTCGGCTCCAGGCCCGGCCCCGGCCCCCCGGACGGAGCTGCCCGGCCGCTCCTGGGGCCGCGGGGAGCCGCCAGCCGAGCCCCCGCTCCCGGGGTTTTGGCCCTCCCGACCCCACCCAGCCCTCTCCTCACCCCGGGCAAGAGAGGGAAGCAGCCAGGAATGGTTCGCCCTTTTCCAGAGGCTGCAGTGGGGTGGCTGGACAGGTCCCCCGCTTTGGTCATCCTGCCTGTCCTGGGCAGGCTGCGGCCCCCAGACCCCCCGAGGATCCCATCCTGCAGGAAAGCCCTGCAGGGCTGGGGCTGTGAGCTCACACTGCCAGCGGCTGCAGGCTGGGGAGCAGCTGGGATGTGCGGGGAGCTGCTTTGTTTGAGGGGACACAGGACCGACTGTAGCAACAGCCGGTGCGAGATGTGTGAGAGCGTTTGAGGGTGTGAGAGGGATCTGCTGGCACCCCAAAACCTTCCCCCAAGAAATGAGCCACGGTGAGAGCCCAGCAAACGCTTTATTGCCAAGGACAGCGCTTCCCTCAGGCCCCAGGCACAAAAATAGAGGCTGCCTCACCGCATCCCACACCAGATCAGTCCATACAGACAAGCAGGTCCTCAGTGCCGAGAGCCAGCCCCAGCACCGGCTGCCCAGTCTCAGGCCACCCGGGGCATGGAGAGAGCTGGGCAGCCCAGCCTGCATGACAGGGACACTCCCGTGGCACTAAGGCACCGTGCTGTGCCCCAGGACCACAAACCCAAACGCTGCTCACGAGCTCCTGCAGGCCTGAGGGTCCCCAGCAAAGGTGCAGGGTACCCAGCAAACAGCAACAGCTGGGATGGCACAGAGGTGGCCAAATCCCGTGAGCAGCAGAAATAGCTCTCTGCCACCCAGGTGCCTCACAGCCCTGCACACATCCCAGTGACATCCTGCTGCCCCCATGTCCCCTCTCATGAGTACCTGGCCTGCTCCAGGTGCCCCTCTGCTCCCGCTTGCTCAGGCTGATGCTGCGTGGGATGGGGAGCTGAGCCTGGCCCGGGAGCCAGCCTGGCCTGGGGCACTGCTGCCCTGTGCCCCGTCAGAGGAGCCGTCCCAGGAGCTGAGAGCCGGGAGAGCTGCCCCAGGCCACCGGCAGGGCGACAAAGCCCAGCTTGCTGTAGAAGCTCAGCTGCTGCCGGTCGGTGTCACTGACCTGGCAGAACACTCCCCGTGACCCTGGAAGGGAGGCGACGGGTCAGGGCACTGGGACACCAGTGCTGGGACTGGGGACACAGTGACAGTGACCCCTCCATAAGGAATCGGTCTCTCCCCTGTCCCTTTGTCACAGAGTGATGCCCTGAGACACAGGCCCGCATGTCCCCAGTGCAAGGGGAGGGGACAGTGCCTGGGAGCAGGGGACAGCTCCCGGCTCTGGGGGGTGAGGGAGCACTGGGATGAAGGGCAGCACTCGGAGGTCACGCTCACCGTTGGCCCTGAGCGCGCTCAGCAGGCAGAGGGCCAGGCTGCGACTGGCGCCCACGTCCAGCACTCGGGGGGCCGTGCCCAGCTGCACCAGGGAGGGGAAGCGCCTCAGCACGGGCTGGGGCACTGCCAGCGGCTCTGCGTGGAAGAAGAGCACTGCTTCCTCCAGGGCATCCTGCCGGAGACAAGCACAATGAGGGAACCCCCTCCACCTCTCCTATCCCCACTCCAGGTGTCCCCTCACCTGTCCCAGAGCTGGCCCCACTGTGCCCAGCTCTGGGGGGTACTTGTGCCGGATGGCTGGCAGCCAGCTGCTGTCTCGCTGCTGCAGGAAGCCTTCGGCGTGGAGAGCTCCGGCTGCGTAGCCGCAGGGGCCACCCTCGTCCTCCAGCACAAAGGTGTACTCGGGGCTCAGGCTGAGGAAGCTGCCCAGGAGCCTGCCAGGGAGAGGGGGAGCACGGCTGAGCTGAGCTTGGAGCCCCTGGGAAACCTCAGAGCAGCCTCCTCCTTCATTCCCCAGCTGGACAGCACACCCAGCACTCACTGACCATCCCTCTGAGACCCCTCAGCCAAGGAGAGCCCCTGCAGCCTCCAGCATCCAGGCTGGACATCCACAGTGGTGGCTGCCATGTCCCTGCTGGACATAAGCATGGGGATGTCCCTCCCAGTGAGACCACTGTCAGCCATGGGGCAGTGCTGGTCCCCACAGGGATGCCAAGAGAGGCCATCTCCTCACACCCTAGCCCTGCACCATGTCCAGGAGGGAGCCTCAGAGGGGCCACATCTCACCTGTCACCGAGGAGATCCGGGTGGGCCACGAGGATCTCTGCCACTTTGGGATCACAGTCCAGACTCTCCCGGCACATGCGGTAAAGCTCTCCCTGGAAGAGCCAGATCCGTGTCAGCCCTGGCTGTACCTGCCATGCCACAGTGCCACCACCTTCTGCTGGCCTCGGGCTCATGGCCACAGCACAGGGAGCCTTCAAATTGCCATTCCAGTCAGGCATCCTGAGAGCAGCTGCTGGAGCACCAAAAACAACCCTGAAACTCAGGTCTCCAGAGAGCCTGAGCACAGCAGGACATCCCCAAATGTCCCGGTCACAGTCGAGTTTGCTGCTGCAAACATTCTGATAAAAGCCTTGCTCCTGAAAGGGGAGGCTGCCCTGATCACCCAAAAACAGAGGCAGGACCGTGCCCTGCTGTGCCTGTTCCTGCAACGGGCTGATGGGCTCAGCTGGCTCTTCCTCTCAACATTGTTGTTGTCAAGGTTCAGCCTGAGCGAGCCTGCACTCGTGTCTGTGCTGGCTGGATTTGTGGTGTGAGCCTTTCCTGGGCTGGAGAGGAGCAGGGTGAGGGACAGGGATGCTCACTGCAGGTGCATGGGAAACCTTGAACATTTTGTGCCTCCATATTCAGATTGTCCCTTTCCCTCCCTGTCCCATCAAGGGATGTCAGAGCAGAGCTGGCTCCAAGCAGGTCACAGCTGACAGGAACTGCTGCTCTCCAGCAGGGAATCACCCCATCAGCTGGATGAGTGTTTGAAGGAGGGGTTTGGAGATGGATCCCCACAGCCTCTGGCAGTGTCCAGAGCTGCAGACTGGTGAAGGCTGCAGGAAGTTGCCATTCACACTTGTCCTGTTCTGGATTTTTCCTGACATCTGCTCACGGCCAGTGCTGGAGATCAGCACTGGGGCTGCTCTGGAGATCATCCACAACCTGGCAACCCTGCCCTGGTGCTGGTTTATCCATGGCTGAGGGGGCTCCCTCTCCTGCTCTGCCCAGGCCCCTGTCACAGAGAGGTTGGTTTGCTGAGGCCACAGCACATTCTCCAGGCCAGGGTCTGACACGCTGCTGACCACAGCCCCAAATTTTGCCCTAGACCAGCTGACTCTGAGCAGAGCTGGACACAAGGACCCTCCCACCTGTGTCACCCCACACTGGGAGCTCAGCAGCAGATGAACCTGTAACTCATCATTTTGAAGGCAGCACAAGCCACACAAAGGCTCTGGCAGGATCTCCCTGCATGCCACAGCTCTCACCTTGTCCAGGGGCAGCAGCGGGCGCAGCACGTACAGCTGGCTGGACGGGAAGAGCGGCGGTGGATGGTAGAAGAGGTCACAGCTGTTCCCCACGGGCAGCAGTGCCTGGAAGAGATACAGCCCATCAGTTCACCCTGGCTCCAAACCTCATCCTGGAGGCAGCAGGAGAAGGGCTCTGAGACTCCTGAAACGCCAGGAACCACAGCTGAGGCGCAGAGGCGCGGGGCAGCTCTGCCTTCCCGAGTTTGCAGCAGCTCAGCAGCAGGGTTGGGATGGTGACTTCCAAAGGCTCCTCAGCCCCAGAGAGAGGGAGGGACCCACTCTCACCTGCAGCTCTCCAAAGAGGCCCCCACGGCGCGCCCAGGGCTCGGCGTCCCTCCCCAGCAGCATCGGGGCACTGACACTCTGGCACCCTGGAAGCAGCAGGAGATGAACACATGAGATGAACAAAAAGCTGCTGGGCAGGGGGAGATCAGCCTCTGCCACAGCTCCAAGGAGCTGCTCCCCAGATGTGCAGCCCAGGATGGTGAGAATGTGCCCTGCGTGCTGCTTCCCCACGGAAGGGGCTCAAGGCACACGGCTCCTTCTCACACTGAACTTGGGGACCTGCTCAGGTCATCACCTGGTGACGGTTCTTGCTTAGTAAGAGGTCACAAGGCCCCCAGAGCAACCAGGGAGCCCTAAACCAGAGGAAAACTGTGCAAAGTGATGCACAGGCATTCAAAACACAGTCCCACCTCTCACCCAGGGCATCACTGCTCCCAGAACCCTTTTCCCACACAGGCTAAGGGGTCTCTGGGATAAAAGGGCTGAGGAACCATATCCTAGAAATGGCTGTGGGATATGGCGAAGATCTGCTCCCTCCCTGGCAGCATTCCCAGGGCCATTCCTGCAGGCAGAGTGTGGGGAAGGGCAGCCTGATGGCTGTGGCATTCACATTCTCTGAACAGAGAGAGAGATGATTTTCTCTCACAGGTTTTTTCCTGGAGAAGCACGGAGAGAAGAAGAGAAAACAATTCTTAGCAGGATCCAATTACCAAATCCTTTCAGGTAAATAATCTCCCTAACACATTCCACATGTGCAAAAACAACAGGAGCGGCAAGTAGAGCTAAGAATTGTTTTCTTCTCTCTGTGCTTCTCCAGGAAAAAAACTGTGGGAGACAATTATGTCTCTCTCTGTTCAGAGGATGTGAATGCCGCAGATGGTGAGTGCTGGCTGCTGCTGTGGGGCTGGAGGTGATGGGGGGCAGCAGCCAGGCCCCCAGGCAGGTGTGTGAGCCAGGGCAGTGCCCATACTTACAGCCAAAGCAGCTCCCCCAGGTGCCCTTGGGGTCAGGGTCGCAGAGGAGGTGACCATCTGCAAAGGAGGAGAGGTGGTCAGCACAGGACACGGGGCAGCAGCAGAAAATGTCAAGGGGGGGTGAGCTCCAGTGGGGACCCTGGCACTGCCAGCTGCACAGCACAACCCCACATCTCTGGGCTGGGCCCAGACACCTTCACCTCCTTCTTGGGGAGGAGAACAAGCACCAGGGTGCTGGTGCCCTGGTGTAGCTCCACATTTCACTTCATAGAGAAAAGCAAGGCATAATTCTTCCCAAGAATATTCTTGTCTCATTTGCTGTGCCTGTGTTTGTGCAAAAGTAGAATGCAATATGGAGATTGTTTACCCACAGTGATGGGGTTTTGTTTCCTTGGCCTATCAGGGCCAGGTGTGTGTGTGACAGTCACAAAATTCAGTGTAGTTGTGTGCAGAGTGAGTGCTTGGCAGATTCAGTTTAGATGTAAAGTAATATAATGTAATATAGTATAGAAAAATATAGTATAATGAAGTAATTAATTAGCCTACTGATAAGGTGGAGTCCTCCTCATCATTTGTTGGGGGTTGCCTGCAAATACTGTACTCCCACACAGCTGGGTTTAGAGAGGTGTGATAGGGTTGGCAGGAAGGGCAGGGGTTGGCAGGAATGGCAGGAAGGGCAGGGGCTGGCAGGGCTGACAGAGCTGGCAGGAATGGCAGGGGTTGGCAGGAATGGCAGGAAAGGCAGGGGCTGGCAGGAATGGAAGGAATGACAGGGCTGGTGGAATGGCAGGGATGGCAGGGCTGGCAGGAATGGCAGGGCTGGCAGGAATGGCAGGGGTTGGCAGGGGTTGGCAGGAATGGCAGGAAAGGCAGGGGCTGGCAGGAATGACAGATCTGGCAGAGCTGGCAGGAATGGAAGGAATGACAGGGCTGGTGGAATGGCAGGGCTGGCAGGAATGGCAGAGCTAGCAGGAGCTGGCAGGAATGGCAGAGCTGGCAGGAATGGCAGAGCTGGCAGGAATGACAGGGCTGGTGGAATGGCAGGGTTGGCAGGGGCTGGCAGGGCTGGCAGGAATGGCAGGGGTTGGCAGGAATGGCAGAGCTGGCAGGGCTGGCAGGAATGGCAGAGCTGGCAGGGCTGGCAGGAATGGCAGGGGTTGGCAGGAATGGAAGGAATGACAGGGCTGGTGGAATGGCAGGGCTGGCAGGAATGGTAGAGCTGGCAGAGCTGGCAGGAATGGCAGGAATGGCAGGGCTGGCAGGAATGGCAGGGCTGGCAGGAATGGTAGAGCTGGCAGAGCTGGCAGGAATGGCAGGAATGGCAGGGCTGGCAGGAATGGCAGAGCTGGCATCAGCCACGTACCCAGCCAGAGGACGAAGGCGCTGGCTGCCAGCAGCATGTTGCGGATGTCCCAGAGGTAGGGGTGCAGGTCGTAGAGCAGCGCCCTGCTGGCCGTGCTGACCAGGCGGCTGTGCAGGCGGCACGTCCGAGCGCAGAGCAGCTGGAAGGACTGAGCCCGGCCCCGCCACCGCGTGCCCTGGGGACACACACCGCCCGTCAGCCACCGGGGGGACACCCGAGCCACCGCAGCCGCCTTCCGGGAGCCGCCTTACCCCGCAGGCATCGGGAGCCGCGGCCGGGACCCCCACGCTGAGGCTGTTTGCTCGCAGCCACCGAAAGTGCTCCAGGAGCTGCTGCGCCAGAGCCCCGTGGTGGTAGGGCAGGTAGAAGAGCTCCACCAGCATCCGCACCTCCTCCAGGGTCAGGGGGGCTGGAGGGCTGGACACGGCCTCCTCTGGGGTCACTGGTGCTGTGGGCTGGGGTCTGGCCTCCTTTGGGGTCATCAGTGCCATAGGGTCAGACTCAGCCTCTTCTGGGGTCATCGGTGCCATGGGGGTGGTCCTGGCCTCCTCTGGGGTCACCTGGGATGTGGGGCTGGTCCTGGCCTCCTCTGGGGTCACCTGGGATGTGGGGCTGGTCCTGGCCTCCTTGGGGGTCACGGGGCCAGACCCAGCCTCCTCTGGGGTCACTGGTGCCATGGGGCTGGTCCTGGGCTCCTCTGGAGTCATCTTTGCTGTGGGGCTGGTCCTGGCATCTTTGGGGGTCACGGGGCCAGGCCCAGGTTCCTCTGGTGCCATGGGGCTGGTCCTGGGCTCCTCTGGGGTCACCTGTGCTGGGGAGCTGGCTGTGGCTTCCTTGGGGGGCAGTGGTGCCACGGGACCAGGCCCAGCCTCCTCTGGGGTCACTGGTGCCATGGGACCAGGGCTTGCAGCAACCTCATCACCCAGTGGGGCTGGGGCACCAGGGCTGGCACCAGCCCCAGGTCCTGGGGGGGTCTGGGGCACATCAGTCCTGATGGCCTCAGGCTGGCTGCTGCTGGGAGACGGGATGGGGCTGCCAGCCCCTGTCCTGGCATCGCTGGTGGGCAGGGAAATGTTCTGATGGGTGTTGGCCCCACTGCTGGAGCTCGTGGTGGGGCTTGGGCTGGGGAGGGTCCTGGTGGCCACTGGGATCCCTGCAGACTGGGCACTCCCAGCCACACTGGGCAGAGCAGAGGGGGGCTCACAGCTCCCTGTGGTGGGCTGGTCCCCAGCCCTTGTAGGGCTCTGCTGATGGCCAGGGGTTGTCCTGTTCCCACTGTCCTCCTCAGGCTCTGAGGTCACCTCCCTGCACCCCTCCTCTGGTGCCACTGCACAGGGCTCAGGGCTCTGCTGGTCTGCCCCACCAGGAGCAGAGATGTGGGGCTGAGGGTCAGGAGTGCCCTCCTGTCCTCCTGCTGTGCCAGGCTGCAGCTTTGGTCCCCCCTTGAGGCTGACACTGGGGTGTCCTGGGGTCCTTCCTCCTGCCAGAAAGGAACAAGAGGGAAGCTCCTTTGGCACCAGCATGGAAACTACTGCCCACGGGGCAGGACGGTGCCAGGGACCTCCACCCCTGAGCTGCCAGGACCCTGGCTCGAGTTCAGGCCCCCAGAGCTGGTGAGGCTGTGGCTTTACAGAGGCAAACACTGCAAAACACCAAGCTCACCCCTGGCTGACCTCTTCCTCCAGAGCTGGCCCAGGCTCTGCTCCTGCCAGCCAAGGAAACCCTCTCCAGGCTGTGGCCGTGGCAGGAGCACCCACGGGGCAGCAGGGCAGGATGGGCACGCATGGCCCTGCTGCCACACCAGCCCCACACCCTCCAGAGGGGCAGGGAGGGGCTCCTCACCCCCCACCCACCGAGCTCCTGGCAGAGCTGATCCAGCCCTCCAGGCACTGAGGGATGCTGCTCGTGCAAATCCATTTACCTGGCTCCAAGGCTTGCTGGTTTATCTCAGCCACCCAGTCACGCAGCGCCAGCTCCAAGGCTTCCTGGGGGCTGTAGCTTCCATCCTGAGCTCCCTGGCTGTCCCCCAGGGCTCCCTCCACTCCTGAGGAACTGCAGCTCATCAGCCTGGGCAGCCCCGGGCAGGGAAGCCGCAGGGCTGGGCAGGCACGGAGCTGCCGAGGCGCGGGTGCCAGGTACCTGCACGCTCAGGGCGGGCACAGCTCCCCAGCTCGCTCCCAAACCAGGTGCCCAGCGTGTGGATGGGGATGAAGTTGGCCTGGAGCTCACAGTTGGGGTTGAGGAGCAGCCCGTGGAGCCTGGACATGAGGCCAGGAGCTCGGCCCATGTAGGGGCCCAGGAAGACGCGTCGGCAGTCGTAGTCGTTGGCGTAGAGGTTGTCCCAGATGACGGGGCGGCGCCTCAGGACGGCCTCCACCTCCTCCAGCAGCTCTGCTGACAGCTCCTGGGACACCACCTTGGGGCCTGGGCCACCAGGGGAGGCACACACAGAGGGCACAGGGTCCAGCACAGACACACAGCAGGGACAGGGACACGGGGATGGGGTTGTGCCCAGCACAGCCACGCTCCCCAGCGAGCAGAGCAGAGCCCAGCTCGAGCCCTGCACACCCCAGTGTCAGGCACCACAGTGGGGTCACTTGCTGGTGGCTCTCCCAGGACAGCCCGTGGCCACAGGGTTTGCAGACACTGCACATGGCCACGTGTAGCCACGTTTCTCCTCACAGAGAAAAGCAAGGCACAATTCCCTAGAATATTTCTGAGATTCACATTTTCTGAACCTCAGAGAAAGGAAAAACAATTCTTATCACTTGCTGTGCCTGTGTTTGTGCAAAAGTAGAATGCAATATGGAGATTTTTAACCCACAGTGATGGGGTTTTGTTTCCTTGGCCTATCAGGCCAGGTATGTGTGTGTGTGTGGGGACTGAAGGCTGAGATTCTGGGCAGTGGAGTGCAGTCGAGTGCTTGGCAGATTCAATTTAAATGTAATGTAACATAGTGTAATATAATATAGAATAATGTTGTATAATAAAGTAATTAATTAGCCTTCTGATAGGGTGGAGTCCTCCTCCTCATCACTTCTCCCTGCCACGGGGCTCAGCCTGTTTCCATAGCCACCCACCCAGAGCTGGTCCTGGCTCACCTGTCCAGATGACAGCAATCCCTGGGAGCAGCTCCTGGCCAATGGTCTGCAGGTAGCAGGACTGGCTGGGGCTGGGAGAACACAGTGAGCTGCAATACTCTGGGGAGAGAGCACAGAGCATCCCCTGAGAGCTGGGCACCACCAGAGGAGGGGCTGCCAGGATCCTGGACGAGTCCTGAGGTGGCCAGAGCTCCCCTGGGAGGGTGAAAAGGCTGGGAGGGGCTGCTGGGATCATGGACTAGTTCCAGTCTAGTCCTGAGGCGGCCAGAGCTCCCCTGGGAGGGTGAGGAGCCCAGGCAGAGCTGTGGGGGCCGCCAGGGCACTCAGCTCTCAGCAGGGACAGGGGTGCAGCCAAAGGGCACCCCCGTCTGAGGGGGCTCCCCGCTTTGGGGGGCTGCAGGGCTGCAGGCAGTACCTGTGGGGCAGAAGAGGAAGACTGAGGGTTGGCCCAGCTCCTGGTAGACCTCGTTGGCCACAGAGGCCTGAGCCTGTGCCAGGGAGGGGAAGACATCTCTGTCAGCTTGGCACATGCAGGGGTCGATGTCGTCGAAGAGCAGCGCGAAGGAGCGGCACCCCATGGCAGCCACCTGT
Organism: Fringilla coelebs; assembly: GCF_963513975.1. Lineage (NCBI taxonomy): Eukaryota > Metazoa > Chordata > Aves > Passeriformes > Fringillidae > Fringilla > Fringilla coelebs. Next base: position 2,286,106 of record NC_140032.1, read on the forward strand.
GGGCACAGACAGGGGCTGCTGGGACCCCCGGGCAGCAGAGAGCCCCGAGGGGCTCCAGAGGGGACCTGGGCACGGCACAGCGTGGGGCAGCTCCTGCCAAGGGAGGAGCAGCTGCCCACGGAGCAACCCCACCGTGCCAGCAGCTCTCTGCCCTCCCTGGGGCTCTGCTCCAGCCTGTGCCACCCTCAGCGCTGCCCAGCAACTTCTGGGGCTTGGCTGCTCCTTCTCCTGCCCCAGTCTGGCACCCACGGAGCCCTCAGCTCTCTGTCACCACAGCAGGGACAGCACATTGGCCACTGGGCAGCCCAGAGCAGCAGGAGGGGTTCACAGCCCCAGAGCAGCCCATGGGGTGGGCACGGGGGGCACACAGAAACACGGGTGGATGGGCACGGGGGGCACACAGAAACACGCGTGGGTGGGCACGGGGGGCACACACAGGCACACGTGCCCCTTGCCTGGGAGCAGTGGGATGAAGGAACGGCCCACGGTACCTGCCTGAGTTTTTGCTGCAGCAGGAGGCGATCCCCAGCGCTGGAAAACACCATGTCCTGGCCAGCAGAAATGGCGAAAATAAACTCCACCCCCTGCTCCTGGGCAGCCTGGATGAGAGACCGCATGCGGGCTGGGGACAGAGCACAGGGGACCTGTGAGAGCTGGGAGGCACGGGGGCAGAGGGACAGGGGTGGGGGGACGAGGGCTGGAGGGGGAGAAGGGATGGAGGAGAGTAAGGGATGGAAGACAAAAAAGGATGGAGCAGGACCAAGGGATGGAATGGAAGGAGGAATAAAGGGGAAGAAGGGATAGAGCAGGACAAGGGATGGAGAAGGGATGGAGGGGGAAAAGGGTTGGAGAGGGATAAGGGTTGGAGAGGGAAAAGGGATGGAAGGGAATAAGGGATGGAGGAGAGTAAGGGATGGAGGGGGACAAGGGATGGAGGAGGACCAGGGATGGAATGGAACAAGGGATGGAGGGGAATAAGGGGTTGAGGGTGAAAAGGGATGGAGCAGGACAAGGGATGGAATGGAACAAGGGATGGAGGGGGATAAAGGGTAGAGAAGGACAAGGGGTGGAATAGGACAAGGAATGGAGGGTACAAGGGATAAAGGGGAATAAAGGATGAAGGGGGACAAGGGACGGAGGGAATTAAGGAATGGAGGGAGAAAAAGGATGGGGCAGGATCAAGGGATGGAATAGGACCAGGAATGGAGAGTACAAGGGATGGAGGGGGACAAGCAATTTAGGGAAGTAAGGGATGGAGAGAGAAAAAGGATTGAGCAGGACAAGGGATGGAGCAGGACAATGGGTGGAGAGAGAGTGGACCCCAGGATTGTGAGAGGAAGGAGCTGAGGTCGTTGGGAGGGGAGAGGCTCCAGGAAGAGCATTTCCACTTCCTTATGACACAGAGGATTTTGACAGGGGTCTGTGGGCCTGGCTATACTCAAGCACATTGCCTGGGACCCACAAGGGAAGCTGGCTGGTCCCTTAGGCAATTCCCCATGATGGGCACGGTCTGGGAGTCTTCTTGCCCTTGGCAAGGTCTGGGGGCCTCCCAGCAATGGGCAGGGTCCTGGCAGGATGGCAATAGCTGGGACACAGCCCATGCTTTCCCCTGAGGGCCCTGGGATGGCTGCAGCCCCCCGAGGGGCCCAGCAGAGCCGCTACCTGCCTCATGCTCTGTGTAGGGCTCTCTCCAGAGCAGCCGGTGCTTCAGCTCGTCCTTGGGTGCATACATGTAGCAGTTGAGCCCTCGGTGCTGCAGCCTGTGCAGGGAGAGCAAGGAGTCAGCCAGGCTCCACATGGGCTCTCTGCACAGCCACAGGGAGACAGAGATCCCAGCCAGGGCTGAGCTCTGAGGTTTGTGTCACACACCAGCAGGATGTGCCCCCTGGGAGGGCAGACACCTCCCTCTTTTGGCACTTCTGTATGGAAGGCATCTGATATATTGATTTGGTTTTATTTATCCTCCTCAGCAGACAATGTCTGACATTTTCCCATGGCAAACAGAGTAGAAAGCACTTCAGGTATCTCGTGATGAAAGTCCCTTATTTTGTTTCTTTCCAGATAAGAAAAATACCAATGGACATGTCACCCTCATGTGCCACCACGGGAACACATCCCAGTGCAGCACCAGGCAAGACCTTCTCATTCCTGAGGTCCTTTAGAACATCACAGCTTCTTTTCCTTCCACTTTCTGTACCTGCATCTCAGGGAGCTGGGGGTGCTCAGCCTGGAGAAAAGGAGGCTCAGGGGTGCCCTCATCACCCTGCACAGCTCCTGAAAGGTGCCTGTGCTCAGCTGGGCTGGGCTCTGTCTCCAGCAGCACTGACAGAACCAGAGCACACAGCCTCGAGCTGTGCCAAGGGAAATACAGGTTGGATATCAGGAAAAAGTTTTTTACAGAAAGGGTGATAAAGTTCTGGAATGTTCTGCCCAGGGAGGTGCTGGAGTCCCCATCCCTGGGTGTGTTTAACAAAGCCTGGATGTGGCACTGGGTGCCAGGGTTGAGCTGAGGTGTTGGGGCTGGGTTGGACTCGATGATCTTGGAGGTCTCTTCCAACCTGGTCGTTCTGTGAGTTCTGTGAATTCTGTCCCTGCACTCTGCTCCTTAATTACACTTGTGATTCCCCACACTGTCACCACTGCACTGCCCCCAGGAGCCCTGCAGAGCCCCAGGTCACTGGTGGCAGGTCCTGCCAGTGCAGCTCACCCCACTGGTGGCCCCTGCATGGGCAGCAGCCCCTTGGAGAGGAGCTGCACAGAAAACTCCCATCCCAGAGACAGACCCTGAGCACATCCCTTTGTCACAGGGACACAGGGTGACACACAGACATGCCTGGGGGCTCACAGGGACACAGCAGGGCACCCACAGCAGGGGATGGCAGCCTCAGGACAGAGCTGTGCTCAGGATGGAGTGATGCTCTCCCTTCCCACCGGGTTCAGCGAGCCTGGGCTGGCTGGAAATGCCCACCTGGTGTCCTGGCTTGCTGCTGGTGGCATCACCCTGGGGTCTCTCAGATTGCTAGAGCATGCAGCCCCCTTTTTATTAATTTCCCAGCCATATTTCCCTCTCTCTTTCCCTATTGGTTGAGGTACTTGAGAGGTACAGACTTCCTGAATCACCTAATACAGACCCCTCCTCTTCCAATGTACATTTCCCCCTCCCTTCTTTTTCTTTGCGTCTCTGGTCTTTTTCTCCAAGTCCAGGAATTTAACACGGCCTTGGGTGAGCAGCAGTCTGTGTCAATTAGTGGAATTCCTATGGAATTTATGGTTACTCCTGTTGCTTTTTTCAAATATCAGTGTCTGGGTTTATCTACCTGCAGCCCTACAGTTTGTTTGTTAAGACACCTCTCTCTCACTCCTTTCATTAGTACAGATCAGCTCCGAGTCCTAACTGCATCATTGGATGGCAGAATAATTCATAATTTCCACGAAGAAACCGTCTTTTAACTCTGGAGAAATGGGACTCCAGCACCACCTGCCGGCCCCGCGTCTGTCTGTCCGTCCGTCCGTCCCGCCGCACCCACGGCCCGGCCGAGCGCGGATCCTTCCCGGGGCCGTGAGAACGCCGGGACAGGGGGACACTGCAAGAATGAGGTCCCTTGGCTGCCACCCACACCTCCAGAGAGGAAAATTCAGGGTACTTGCCATTGAAAGAGAAGTTTCCTCTGGTCCATTGACCATGGTCTCCCATAGAAACCTGGAAAAGGGAAGGGAAAAAGGCACAATGCAGCTGTTGGGAAGTGCCTTGGAACAATCTCTCTGAAGGCAGAGATGCTCTGCCAGACATGCAGCACCCCTTCTGCCTTTGGGATCACTTCAGGGAAGGGCCTTTCCTATTTCTGCACGCAGGAAGACCTGGCAGGTGCAGATCTTGCAGGGAGAAAGGATGTCCAGAGGAACACAAAGCCCTTCTCCTGGGACAGGCTGATAAATGGGTTTGGAGAAATGCAGATTTGACAGCTCCTCAAAGTGGAGGTTAAAGGGAACCTGTCAGAGTCCCAGCACAGGCCTGAGATTTAGCAAGAGCTAAAGAGCTTCAGCCACTTAAATTCTCTTCAAGATCTGGCAGATGCAACGTGAAGTCTCACAGGAAATCCATTATGTCTTGGACAGTGATGACAATTGGCCATCAAGGTATCTCCCTGCTTTCTCTCTGCATCGTGGGCAACTTTTGAGCCAGTCACTGCAATTTCCAGCAGTCAGGGCCAAGGACAGAAGATGCTTGGGGAGTGACAGCATTCCCAAAACTGGGTGGTGCAGGCTGCACTGGCTCCATCAAGCTGGAAGAAAGGACCAGCTCTCCATGAGGCCAGTGTCACCTGCATTTCCCAAAGAACCTGAGTGTCCCAGAGCCCATCTGCCCTCATTCCCTTGGCTCCCTTTGGCAGGAGCCCACCCTGCAGCCCCCAGCACCAGCCCTGGGCAATGGTGGGGGGGTTTGCAGCACAGCAGCACCCACTCTCCATCTGTCTTCTCTCTGCAGACAGATTTTCTACCTGCCTGAACACCTACATGGTTATTCCATATACTTTGAAACAATATAAGGTCACTTTGCCATCCATCCCCCACCGTGCACGGGGCCAAATTTGCGGCCACTTGAGAATCCCAGCAAACATTTTACCCTAAAAAACTTGTTTCTGAGGTAAATAATTTGCTATTTTGAGATCCCAGCAAGGTCCCCAGAGTCCCTGTATGGCCCCTGCAAGTGACACTTTCACAGCACGTGCTGCTGCGAGCTGACGTGGGCTGGCAAGGAGGCCGCTCAGCCCTGCCAGCAGCGTTCTCCTGGAATGGATTTGCCAGCATCATCCCTGTCCTCCTTCCCAGGTCAGCTCTACTACATCAATGATTCACGTCTGAATCATGTCAGCTTCTCCGCCCCTGCATTTCCTGTTTATTTTACATTCATTTGCACGCTGCTCCTGCTCCTCTCAGGTGGGGCGGAGGGCAGTGCCCCTCGCAGGGGTGCTGTGCTGCCAGCAGGAGGGCAGATGGTTCTGCCGGGCCGTGCTCAGCTCCAGAGGGAGCTGGGGATGAGGGGAGGGAGAAGCACAGAGCTCTCCCCGGCCAGCTCTGGGCACAGGTCCTGCACGGCTGCCCCACGGGCAGGGGGGCACGCCGGGGAGTGCCCCAGAGCCCAGGGCAGCCAAGAACCCCGTGTGGAGCTCCGGAGGCCGAGCAGAGGCTCCCTGCGCCCCTCTGGGGGCTTTGGCTCTGCTGAGGGCTCTCTGGGGAGAGCTGGGAGCATCCCAGAGGTGCTGGTCCAGCCCCCTGGCAGAGACGGGGGTCTGTGCAAGGGCCCCACTCCCACCTCCCCCCCAGCCTGGGGCCCGTCCCGATCCCGCTTCCCTTCGGGTGGATCGGAACAGCCCCCGAAACGCCCGGGCGGGTCGGGCACCGGCCCCAGCCGCGGCCCCGGAGGGACCTACCTTCCACCACACCGCAGAGGAAGCGCGGCCGCTCCGCCATCCCCGCGCAGGAGCGGCCCCGGCGGCCGCGGACAGGCGCAGGGTGCGCGGGGGGACGGAGGGATGGAAGAGGGATGGAGGAATGAGCGGGGGGATGGAGGGATGGAGGAGGGATGGAGGAGTGCGCGGGGGGACGGAGGAGCGCGTGGAGGGATGCGAGGGAGGATGGAGGAGTGCGTGGAGGAATGCGAGGGACGACGGAGGAGTGCGTGGAGGGATGTGCGGAGAAAGACGCGGAGGCACGGACGAGTGCTTGGGGGATGGATGGAGGGGGAGCGGGGGTTGAGGGCGTGCGCGGAAGGATGCGCGGGGGGGATGGAAGGTGCGCAGGGGGATGGAAGGATGCGCAGAGGGGTGGAATGTTTGCTGGGGGATGGAAGGATGCACGGAGGATGGAATGTTTGCTGGGGGATGCAGTGCTCGTGGGAGGGGATGGAAGGATGCGCGGAGAGCTTCGCGCAGGGGCGGCTCCACCGCCCGCTCCCCCCGCGGGACGCGCTCGCCGCAGCGCAGGGGGCGGCCCCGCGGGTGGGGCCGCGGGGCGGAGCGGGGAGGGGATCCCCAAAATCCCTGCGGAGCCCCTGGGAGGCGATGCTTGAGCCGCAGTCTCGGAGCCCGCGGAGCAGAGCCCCCGCCGCTGCCGGGCACCGGGGCCCCGCCCGATGCCCACGGCAGCCCCGGTCCCCGCGTCCCCAACGGCGGGGGTCCTCCCGGTGCAACAGTTCGTTCTCCCTCTTTTGAAGCTTCCCGGGAGCCCACAGCCCCAGAGTTGTTCCCGAGGGGCGGAGTGCCATCATCTCCTTGTGCTCACCACCGAGCTGGCGCCTGCCCTGGCACACCCTCATGCCAGGTCCGTGTGCCCTGCAGGTGACTCACCTGTGTCAGGCTGTTTGCCTTGTGCTCCCTGCGCTGAGCTCGTCTGGCTCGTGGTTTTGTCCGTCCCACGGGCTGTGCTCTGCAGCTGTGCTGTCGCTCATGAGTTCTCTGTCCTGCAGCTGCACATCACAGAGCCCTGCCCACACACGGGCTGGGCTGTGTGACACCACCGAGTCATTCTGTTCTTTTTCAGACCGCTGGATCTGTTTGTTGATGTCATTATTTTGCCCGGGTTTGTGGTCTGATCTTTCATCTGTCTTGTACACTCTGTTATTGGTATTGCTGTGGTTACATCCCACTGCTGTTTCTAGCACATTGCTCTCATCTCAGCCTGTCTGATCTTTACATTTTGTGCCTCCAATTCTGCTCTCCGTCCTGCCTCGGGGGAGGGTAGGGCTGTGAGCAATTGGTCTGGGATGTTTCAATGTGAGCACTTAATTGGGGAATGTCATTCCTAAACCAGGACACCAGCACAATTTTGTCACCATCCAAATGTGAGGGGTGAAGCCAGGACAGTGCAGAGGGTCACCCCTGCATCCATGCAGGCACTGCAAAGCTGCCCTCAGCAGCTCTCCCCACCTGCAGCCGTTTCATCAAAACCACAGCTGGAGAAATGGAGATCAGAGCCTGGAAAACCAGGATCTGTGGCTTCTCTCTCCTCCCTTTGCAGGTTTATGTTGTGTCAGGAAAACAACTCATGGTGCCTGGTCCATCAAAGCAGCAAGAAGCCCAGGAGTGCCTGAGCAGCCGTGAGCTGGCAGGTCCCAGTGCCATCAGAGTGCCACCAGGCTGGCCCATCCACGCCGGGTGTGCTGAGCACAGGCTGTGCTTGTCCTCGCTCTTTGCCTCACAGCCTCACCTGGCCCACCTGCAGCTGGGGATGCTGGACTCAAGCCTGGCCCTGCAGGAGGCTTCTGGGGCAGACCGGAGTGGCCAGCAATGACAAGGACAGTACTGGCAGCAGCCCAGTGCCCCTGGAGTGGCCTCGGTGCCTGGGGACATGGCATGAGATGTGGATGGCATTACCATAAAGACAGTCAGAGAATGAAATTGTGCAGGGCTGTGCATACACAGGTGTTTGCTGTGGTTCTCTGCCTTCTCTGCTCTCTCTGCAAGCACCTGGCTATTCCACGATTTTCCTGGACTCTGAGCTTGAGGTAAGCAGCCCCTAGTCCTCCACTTCATTTTCTCTCCTGTCAAAGACATCACTCCTTTCTCCTGTCCTGTGAAACCTCACCTATCCGCTTGTCCACTCCCCATATCGCCCTCTGTGAAAAATGCCTATTTTTTGATTGGCTTTTTGCAAATATGAAAATGAATATTCTATGCGTTATGTTTGAAAGTTATGCTGTGTTAATTTTCTTAAGTAGTGTGTTAAATATAGTTTTAGATTACAACATAATGTTAAAATAGAAACTATGCAATGTAAGATACTTTTTTTTTCTAAAGAAAGGACTCACACTGAGATAGCAGCCACAGGACACCTAAATTTTTCAGAGAAAGAGAATTTATTGCTTCATTATCAGAAGAAACGAACTTCTTCCCACCTCACTCAGACCTGAAGAGCCGTCAGGATTCAGAGGAAGAAGTTGACACTGACCAGCCAGAATCCTTTGTTTGAATGGAATTGATGCATCATGGATGAGGTGTATGAATATGCAACAGGCTGTTGCTTTTAAGGGTTAATCCTCTGTTAACGTGGGTCCTTTTCCGGGCTTATTTTGCCCAGAAAGAGGTACCTGGACTGTCTGTAACTCTTTGGTTTTATTGTCTCATATTGTCCTAATCCTAATTGTCCAAATTATTATTACTCTAATTATATTGCTATTTTTATAACCATTTTATTACTATTAAACTTTTCAAATTCTAAAAACGAGTGATTGGCGTTTTTCACACCTCTCTTACCCTCAGCCCGTCCGAGCGCGTTTTCCCGTCCCCACCGAGAGCACACGCCTGTGTCGCACGCGCGTGCACGCGCCCAGGTGTGCACACATCTGTTCACGTGCACGCGCACACGCGCGAGCACGCCCCGCCCCTGACACGCCCGTCCCCATCCCCATCCCCATCCCCGTCCCATGTCCCCGTCCCGGTCCCCACCCTGTTCCCGTCCCCATCCCCGTCCCGGTCCCGTTCCCGCCCCGTTCCCGCCCGGTCCCTGCCCCGTTCCCGCCCCGTTCCCTCCCCGTTCCCGCCCGGTCCCTGCCCCGTTCCCGCCCCGTTCCCGCCCCGTTCCCGCCCGGTCCCTGCCCCGTTCCCGCCCCGTTCCCGTCCCGGTCCCGCCCGGTCCCGCCCCGGTCCCGCCCAGCGGTGCGGGCGGAAGCGCGCGGGGATGGAGCCGCCGGCCATGGAGGGGCCGCTGCTGGTGCAGCACAGCCACAAGTTCGGCACCAAGGTGAGTCCGGGAATCCCTTCCTCCCTCTCCCTCTTCCTCCCCTCCTCCCCGCCCTCGGGCCGGCTGCGTGCCGGGGCGGGGGCGCTCCGGGGGCCGCTCCCGGTGCGCGGCGGGCCCGGGCGCGGTGTGACCCCGCTCCCCGCTCCCCGCAGCGCTGGAAGCGCGGCTGGTCCGCGCTCTACCCCGCCAGCCAGCACGGCGTGGCCCGGCTCGAGGTGTTCGACTGCAAGGAGCCGTCGGCGGCCGGGCGGGCGGGCACCCGGCGGCTCGCCCGCACCGTGGTGCGGCTCAGCGACTGCACCAGCGTGGCCCCGGTGGGCGAGAGCGGCCCCCGCGCCGGCACCGCCACCTTCCGCCTGGAGACCCGCGACCGCAGCTTCCTCTTCGCGGCCGAGAAGCAGCAGAGCGAGGAGTGGGTGGCGAAGCTGTGCCAGATCGCCTTCCCGGTGAGCCCCGGGCTGGGGCGGAGGGGACAGGACGGGACACGGACATCAGCGTGTGGGGGTGACCCGTTCCCACCTGGCAGCTCGGGGAGGACACCCTGAGGCAGCGCCTGTGGTCCGGGTTTAAAGTGCCCGGCCCTGGCACTCCGGTGCCCTCTCGGTGGCTCCTGCTGTGGTTTGCGAGACTCCTCAGTGTGCTGTCAATAATTCGAGGTTGTGGCTCCAAATTTCGAGTCGGGCTCTTCTTGCCTGACGTGGAGCCCGTGCTCGCCCCTGCAGAGGGCTGGCAGGAGGCCAGCTGATGGCCAGGAGCGTTTCCTCTTGGCCCAGCCATTGCTGCCTTTCCTGCCACAGCAGCGGTGGAAGCGCAGCCCCAAAAGCCTTGGGGGACCTGTCTGGTTCCAGGAGCTGGAGCCCCTTTCCCAGCCTCGGGGCTCCCTCCTGGCTGCTGCTGTGGGCACCCAGCTTTGGAACACTGTCCAGCCCCTGGAGCTGCTGGTCAGCCAGTGTGCCCAGCCAAGGCTGTTTGGGCAGTGGGGGCCCTGGCAGCGAGGTTTTGTTTGCCCTCTGGGGCACAGCCCACCCTGCCCGGCTCCCCAGCGCTGGCTCTCCCTCCTGGGAGGTGTCTGCAGAGCCCTGGGTTGGGCTCCAGCTGATTCCAGCCTTGGAGTGCTGGGCAGGGCTGCCTGGCAGGAGGACTGGCTGCACAGCTGGTGATCCCAGGATGTCCCCTGAGTGTGATTTACCTTTGTTCCTCCCTGCAGTCTCCTGGCAGGTCAGGTGTGTCTGTGCTGGGAGGCACTGGTGGAAATGTCTCTGTGTCTCCTGGTGCAGTCAGGGTTGCAGCCTTTGCACTGAAAGTGGCTTGTGGGGCTGAGCTGGGGACACAGCACACCCTGGGAGTGGGGCAGGGTGGTGGCCAGGCCAGGGAGCACCTGCTTGGAGCTCCCAGCCCCCACATGGGAGCCATCATTTGTGTGCCTGAGGTGCAGAAGCAAGCTGAAGGTTTAGGAGAATGTGAACAAAAGGCTGCAAGGTTGGCATGTGTTTTAAAAAGGCCTGACCTGGAGCAGGAGGCACAAGAGCTGCACGTGGCCTCTGCACAGAGCTGGAGATCCTCAGCTGGGATTGCTGATCATCTGCATGGAGAATGTGATTTTGTGTCATGTTCCTGCCCAGAGGGTATGCAGGGTCCAGCAGCTTGGGAGCTGGGGCCAGAGATCATTTGGAGTTCAGAACAGATTTTTTTTTCAGTTTCCTTTTGAAGATGAGGAGAAGTGCAGTCAAATGGAGCCTTAGAGGCTCTGGCAGATTTGGTGGCCCTTGGCTTTCCAATCCCAGGCTGGAGCCCTGCTATGTTGGATGCTTTAACAGAGAAGGAGCTGCTGCTATCAGCTCTCAGGATATGAGGTTTTAGGATCCAAACACAAGGGCTGGATGGCCCTTTTTTGGGTCTTCTTTGAGTTAAGAAGTTCATGTGTGTGGGTTTTAAACTGAAACTGTGGCACTTGCCTTCTGCAAGATGCAGCCTCTGCTGCAGCCCCGAGGAGCAGCTCCACACGCTGAGCTCCCTTGTGCCAGCTGCACAGGGCCTAGGGAGCCCTCATTTGTGAGGGGCTTTTCTGCAGGAGGATCTGTGAAAGCACCAAGGGTTTGTGTCCTCCCCCAGGCCTCTGGGGGCCCTGCTGCTGGGACACAGTGGCTGACAGCGTGTGTGTTGCATTTTCAGTTCTGCATGTGCTAAAATAGAAGCGCTCGCTTCCCCTCTGCAGGCTGCCCCTCCTCCTGGGCAGGGCACGACACAGGACACAGGACACCCCGTGTCACGAGGCCACCAGCCCCCCATCCTTGGGGTGGTATGGCCAGGGGGGTGTGTTTGGGTTGTGCCATGCTTTGGGGACAGCTCTGTGGGTGCAGAGCCCAGCTGGGGACAGGGTGCTGCCAGGAGCTTAGGGAAGTCCCCCCTGTGCTGCCTGGCCCTGTTCATCCATGTTCAGGTGAGTTCAGGGGATCCTGTGGCCAGCTCTGGGGTGGACAGGGTGCAAGACAGCCAGGCTCTGTGGGGCCATGGAGGGCAGCAGGGCTCAGGCCATGCAAGGGGGCCTGGGGGCTGCTGTGGGAAGGGAACTCTGGGTGTGATCTGCTCTCCTTTGTCCTTTGCCAGGGCAATGGCCCCAGCGATGGCCTGGTGTCACAGCATGGCCGAGAGGGCAGCGGGGAGTCACCAGCCCTGGAGATGGCCGTGAACTCCATCTACTACACCAGAGATGAAGGTGGGACCTGCTGCTGCCCTGACCTGGGACACCTTCCACGGAGCCTTGTCCTGCTGCTGCCCCATCCCTGGGGCCATGCTGGGCATTGCCTGTGTCCCCTGAGCAGCCCTGTCCCTGCAGTGTGGCTGGCTGTCCCTGAGCAGCCCTGTCCCTGCAGTGGGGCTGGCTGTCCCTGAGCAGCCCTGTCCCTGCAGTGGGGCTGGCTGTCCCTGAGCAGCCCTGTCCCCGCAGCGGAGCCATGTGTGTCCCTGAGCAGCCCTGTCCCTGCAGTGGGGCTGGGTGTCCCCCTGTCCTGAGCAGCCCTGTCCCTGCAGTGGGGCTGGGTGTCCCCCTGTCCTGAGCAGCCCTGTCCCCACAGTGGGGCTGGCTGTCCCTGAGCAGCCCTGTCCCTGCAGTGGAGCCATGTGTGTCCCTGAGCAGCCCTGTCCCCGCAGTGGGGCTGGCTGTCTCCTGAGCAGCCCTGTCCCCGCAGTGGGGCTGGGTGTCCCCTGAGCAGCCCTGTCCCCGCAGTGGGGCTGGCTGTCCCTGAGCAGCCCTGTCCCCGCAGTGGGGCTGGCTGTCCCTGAGCAGCCCTGTCCCCGCAGTGGAGCCATGTGTGTCCCTTAGCAGCCCTGTCCCTGCAGTGGGGCTGGGTGTCCCCTGTCCTGAGCAGCCCTGTCCCTGCAGTGGGGCTGGCTGTCCCTGAGCAGCCCTGTCCCTGCAGTGGGGCTGGCTGTCCCCTGTCCTGAGCAGCCCTGTCCCTGCAATGGAGCCATGTGTGTCCCTGAGCAGCCCTGTCCCTGCAGTGGGGCTGGCTGTCCCTGAGCAGCCCTGTCCCCGCAGTGGGGCTGGCTGTCCCCTGAGCAGCCCTGTCCCCGCAGTGGGGCTAGGTGTCCCCCTGTCCTGAGCAGCCCTGTCCCCGCAGTGAACGCCTTCTGGGTGACGGTGCAGAGGACGGAGGCTGCGGAGCGCTGCGAGCTGCGTGGCACCTACGTGCTGAAGGCTGAGCGGGACAGCCTGGTGCTGAAGGACCCACGGACAGACAGGATCCTCTTTGTGTGGCCCTACCGGCTGCTCCGGAGATACGGCCGGGACAAGGTGGGCAACGGGGCCCCGTTGTGCTGTGCTGCAGCCGCTCCCCTGTCGCTGTTCCCTTGTGGAAGGCTGAGCTGATGTCCTGCAGCCAGCCCTGCCAGGATTGCTGCAGCCCCCGGTGACCTTGGCTGTCCCCAGTTCCTGCCTGTGTCACCGTGCTGGAGCGTGGGCTGGTGGGACACTCGTCCCTCTGTGGTTGTCCCACTTTCACTGAGGCCATTGCCTCTGGTGCTCTCCCTCTCCATGCCAGCACTTCCCAGCTCGTGCCAGGAGCAGGGGCATCCCTCAGTGCTGCACACAGGCTCTCTCTCCCCAGCTCCTGGAAGCTTGGCTCCTGTCTCTGCCCCGGGTTCAGTCCCTCCCTCCTAAGGATGGTGGCCAGAGCAGAGGGGCTTTGAGACGCCAGTTGCTCTGGATTTGTTCACTCAGTGGAGGGAACTGCTCCTATTCTCACTGACCTTTGAGGGTCTGCCCCTCTCCAGAGACCTCCTGCAGTGAGTCCCTAGTCTGCCTTGCTGCTACCCTGGGTGTAAGGGGCATGGGCCACGCTGGACAGGGAGGAAGTGGTGGCCCTGGGGCCGTTCAGTGGTGTCCTGGGGGTGTTCAGTGGTGTCCTGGGGCTGTTTATAGCAGGGACCATGTTGGCCACACTCTGTTTATGGTGCTTTCTGCAGCATATTGCCAAAGCACGGTGGAAACCCTGTGGGGGTTATCTGCAGAGTCTGTGCTGGGGGCAGGAGGAGAGTTGCAGGGTGTGGGGAGCTGCACCCGCAGTGACCTGAGCAGAGAGGGTCTGATTGTGGTTCTGTTCAGCAGCACTGACCCATAAAAAGGAGTTTGTCCCCATAAAAAGGAGTTTGTAGCAACCACAGGGGCTGCTGCTGCCTGTGAGAGAGGCAGAAAAATCCTGAGGCTCAGGAAGGGTGTGGGTGTCAGCTGGTGGGAACCTGCTCACCAGAGAGTGTTCAGGCCAGAGGAAGCACAGCCCTGGTGCAAGACTTCTCTTTAAAGGATCTTTTACCATGAACAGATTAATGCTGATAGGTCAATGCTTTGCTTACTCTTGGTAACTGAGCTGCTGCTGCTGAGCTTTCTCCTGTGAAAAGCTGTTCTTCCTCTTGTATCTCTTGCTTCCAGAGCACTCCCTTCTTTCCTAGGATTCCATACTAGTTTCCCCTGCTGAACTGTCATCCACCTTCTCACCCTACTCCTTCCTCAGTGTTGTTTCCTAGACTATCTGATGGTAGTGGTGGAAACTGCTGGAATTGCTCACGTGAGGCAGCAGGGCTCCAGCAGGAGCTGCAGCTCTCTGGGGCACTCACATGATGTCCCTCAGGTGTGGCTCCATCTCTACAGCTCTTAGCGTGGCCTTTCCCCGCCCAGCTGCTGGGCACAGGGTGGCCCTTGCAGTGGCAGTGGAAGGAGCAGGATTTCAGGCAGGATTTCAGGCAGGATTTCAGGGCAGTCCCTCCTGCAGGGTGTGCAGGATCAGCGCTGCAGCCACACGGCCTTTGGTGGGAAGCACAGCCTGCAAAAGGCGCTGGGTGCTGAGCAGGACGTGACCCCTCTGCTTCCCTTCAGGTGATGTTCTCCTTCGAGGCTGGCAGGCGCTGTGACTCAGGACCTGGGAACTTCACCTTTGAGACCAAGCAGGGCAACGAGATCTTCCGCCTGGTGGAAGCCTCCATCCAGGAGCAGAAGGCTCAGGTGGAGGAGAACCGGCAGAGCTGCGACTCGCTGGAAGCCGACAGCCCCGGCCTGGTGCAGATCCGCCAGGCCCTGGCTGACGGCCTGAACCTGGAGCTGCCCGCCGAGGGGGACGACATCCCGGCGCCCAAAGCAGGGCTGGCACCCAGGGCTGGTGCAGCAGCAGCAGCAGAGGAGAGAGATGCCACATCTCTACTGAAGAGCCGGACTCTGCCAGAGCTGCCCGTGCCACCGGCCAAGCCCTCGGTGTCCAGCACCCCTCCACGCTCCCCTCTGCCCAAGGTGCTCCGTGCTGTGCCAGCTGAGGACCCTTCCAGCGTGTACTCGGAGCCCCTGGACTCGGTGAAGGGCCTGCAGCCGTGGCCGGACCCGCTGTACTCGGACCCTGTGGACAGCAAGGCCCTGAGCGTGGCCAAGGCGCCCGGCGGCGCCGTGGAGGAGCCGAAGCCGCGGCTGCCGGTGCCGCCGTACTCGGGCCCGTACGAGCAGGTCCGGGCTGAGGGGCAGGGCCAGGGCAGGGCTGAGGGCCAGGGCAGGGCTGAGGGTCGTGGCCAGGCTCTCCCTGGGCACAAGGAGCACATCTATGACGAGCCCGAGGGCCGTGCCCCCCGCTCGCTGCACCCCTTCACCTACATCTACGACGAGGCGCGGCCCACGAGCGAGGCCTGGCGCACGCAGGGCCACGATGGCAGGGGGGGCTACGAGTACCCCTACAACCCCAGCACTGACGATTACTCGGTACCCACCTTCCCTGCCAAGGCCAAGAACCCCAAGCCAGTGCCAGCCCCCAAGCCCCAGGCAGCCTTTATCCCCAAAGGGGCAGAAAGGGCGGAGGACCCTGGCAGGCGATGGGGCAGCGCTGCCCCTGAGAAGGTGCTGACCAAACCCAGCCTCAACAGCAGCAACAACAACAACGTGGAGGTGCTGTACAGCCAGGTGGTGAAGCCCCAGCAGCTGCAGAGGAAGGAGCAGTGTGTGGATGAGTACAGCTTGTCGCCTCTCTATGAGGATTTAGGGGAGATATAAGGTGCTGCTGCTCTGTTTGTATCCCAGCAGGGCCTGGGCATCCCAGTGCCAGCTGGGCTTCTCCTCCCCAGGATGACTTGGGGCTGTTTGGGCTCAGGCAGAGCCCCCTTTCTCACCAGTGCTGAGGGGCTGTGTTTCCCTGGAGGGAAACAGCAAGAGAGCCATGGCTGGAGCAAGCCCCAGCTCTGGAGCTGGCTCCACTGTGCCTTCTGATCTGCAGGAGGGCTGGTATTTTCCTGTACCTGCTGCTCTGGCTCTGCTCTGGCTTCCTGTCTGACCAGGCTGCAGGGCTCTGGTGCCTTTTTTGGTGTGTGGAAGGCTGCTTGCCATCAGTTTCCAAAAGTATTTTTATACAAAGTTATTTTAATATTAAAGTCTTTATGTCTCAGAATGACACGTTCGCCTGTGGCATGGATGGGGAGGTGCAGGTGCACGTTTGTGTCTGTGCCAGAGCTACTGAGCTCAAAGAAAAGTGCCTGCCAGGTTGAGCTGTGGCTGGATGCCCTGGTGGCAGGGAATTAAGGGAAATGAGAGTCAGGCTCAGATATGTGATGGCCTCCAGGCACAGGGCTGGGCAGGGGCAGGCGCCAGCTCTGCTGCAGCTCAGTGCCTGTTGGTGAGTCACAGGATCTCCTTCTCCAGCCTGATCCCACTGCTGAATTCCCCCCACTCCCAGCTGCTTGGGAAGGCCTGGAAGGGCCCAGCCTGGATCCCATTGATTTTACTGGCCCAATCTGTGATGCCTGCTGTGTGGTTTGTGGGATTGCTGTGTGGCCAGCCTTGGCCAGAAGCCTACCCAGGGGAAAACCAGGTTGTGCTTTCTGTGTGGGACCACACCAGGCACACTGGCATTGGCTGTCCCCACATCTGGATGGGGCTGCTGGTGACTTCTGCTGGTACCTAAAGAACAGGCAGGTGACAGGCAGCACTGTGCTGCACCTGTGCAGAGGGCTAAGCTCGACTTCTGCAGCCCCAGCTCAGCCAAACTGCTGGGGAAGCCTGGAGGTTCAGGTCCCCAGGCTGGTGAGATGGTGATGAGGTGATGAACTCTGGGCATTTAGCTGGTGCCCAGGTTGCAGGGGGATGCCTCACTCCTGTAAAAACACAGCTCAGCTGTGGCCAGGACCAAGTTGTGGCTGTTCCCCTCTGCTGGGTCCTCTTCCTCACTTGTTTTGCTGCAGGAGAAGGGGAAAAGTCTGTTGGGTTTTGGGAAATCTGAGGGAGGCTGAGGTGCTGCTGCCTCCTCCCTAAACTTGACTATAATTTTTATGTTGCTGACTGGTTTGCAGGCCCCAGGCTGAGCCATTGGTTTGTTTATTCCCAATGATCCCTGTGCCTTCAGGGGTGTCTTCCCTGTCTTCCATGCTACCCACCCTTGATGTCTTGTCCCAGCAGCTGCCTGATGAGATACCAGGGCATGGGAAGAGCCAGTCCATGCCTTTGGGCCTGTCAGAGCTGGGATCCCAGGGAGAAGAGATGGGATTGTGGTGCTTGCCTCATGCCCCTGCAGGTCAGTGGTGGATAGCAGTGCTGGACATGACAGAAACCACAGGCAGGGAGTGAGCTCCGTGGAGGATAACTTTATTTTGGAATAGCTTTTCAGAACCAGGTAAGTAGAACACAAACTCTGCTGGTGCTTGGCATCAGGGGCTCAGTGAGACCACCCCACCTTGGCTTGGTCAAGCTGCCCTTGGCTCACACCTACCCTACACCTGCACTGAAAAACAGGCTGGCATCTGGGCAGCAATTCTCTGGAATTGCTCTGGTTTGGCATTTGCTCCAGCCCCCTTCACAAGCTGGGGTCTTGGAGAGTGAGGCCAATCTTGGAAGCAACCAAATCATCTGGAGAGCAGAGCTCCAGGCTTTAAGATTAAATCCAAGAGCCCTGTTTCATTCCCATTCAATCACCCCACTGAACCTGCTGCTGTGGGATGAGCACAGCTCAGCACGACTGCCTGCCTGCCTTGTCTGATTTCCTCCCTGCCCTGCCTGCAGCTCTTCTGCTCCCACTGACAGCAATCTGTGATTTGTGGCCTGTGCTGGCCCAGTCTCACAAACCCAAATTTGAGGCAGGCTGGTGACGTGTGCTGGCAAGAACAGAACATACATTGTGCTGCTGCTGCAGGGGACAGCTGGATCTCTGGACAGAGGGTCCCTGAGCAGCAAACTTCCTGCAGAACTGGCTTGGTGACGAACACAACGTGAAACAACAACAAGGAGGAACAAACGATGGGAAGTGCCTGCCTGCCCAAGGCCAAGCTCGGTGTCTTGCCTGACCACATCCGGCCAGCTGCTGAGCCGGGACCTGTGGCTGCCCAGGGGCAGCTCCTGCTGCTCACTGCAGGAACTCCTCGTACTCCTTGGGCAGCAGGGAGCCCTCACAGGAGCCTCTCCTGGCTGTTGCTGCTGGTCTGAACGTTTGGAGGGGAGAGGGAGCCATCAGCAGGGGAGCCACTGCAGCTTTGGCTCTGCTCTGAGGCTGCAAGACAGGGACAAAACACAAATCCTTGTGTGGGGAGGTGCTGGCTGTGCCTCACCTTGCTGGGAATTCCTGCAGGAATCTGGCCAGGAGTGCACAATCTGCTGGAATCTGGCCAGGAGGGGACATCAGAGCCCGTGCAGGCTGCTCACACACAGGACTCACCTGCCTGGGCTGGTGCCGCTCCGGGCGCTGCTCCCGCGGCTGGGGCTGCTGCCGGTGGGGAGGTTTGTACAAGGAGCTCTTCAGGTATTTGTAGAGGTTGCTCTTCAGGTGCAAGGGGTTGTAAGCAACTTCCACTTCCAAGTTGTTCAGGGCACTCTGCTTGGAAGAGAGAACTTGAGTTTGCTACAGGATGTGACAGGTAGAGGCTGTGGGCTTTGCATGTTTGTGGGTTTTTTGGTTTCTTTTTCAGGGACAGGATTGTAGACACTCCAAACCACTCACCCTGCAGTGAAAGGTGAAGGGATTTTTGGCTGTGCTGCAAACCATAAGGAGCACTCTTAACTGTGTATAGAACATGAGGCATCTCCAAACAGATCTTAATGCATTTAAACATCCCCTTGCGGGATACAGTCCTACCCTTTCCCATGCCCAGATATAGCCAGCAAGCTGGAACTCCCTTTCTGGGCACTGTCACCCCCAGCTGTGCTTCACAAGGCCACTTCTCCCCAACAGACACCAACATTGCTCCCAAGGACAGGCATTTGCTGTCCATGGAGAAAGCTGTCTGCTGGGAAGGAGTTCTGGAGTGCAACATCACACAATGTCACTAGACATTGTCACAGCCATTTCCTTCTCTCTATCTGCCGAGGTGATAACGAGAGCTGATAATGAGTGACTCACCTCGATGGGGCCCCTGACTCGCTCTGGGTGCTCAGCCAGGAGGGCTGGGAAGGCTGATGGCAGCAGGAGCTCTCTGATGGCCACTGCTTTCACCAGGAGAGTGGCAGAGTCAGAGGGGATGATGATGTAGTAGGGGTGCAACACCACGTTCCAGTTTGGTCCGGGGTTCTGGGGCTCGTGCCTGGCCAAGAGCATCCACTTCCTTTTCTAAAGGGCAAAATCCAGGTGTGAAGAACAGCAACAGCCACTTCCTTCAGCACTGCCACCGTGGGCTCAGGGCAGCACACTCACACATCACGGAAGGGAAACTATTCTGCAGCAGGGCTGAGGACAGTATGGCATCTGGTTTGTTTTTTAGCAATTCAGTGCTTAAAAAACCACCCAATTTTGGTTTGCAGCTTGTCAGTAACAGCCAGTTCTCCACAGTCCGAGCCCTGCTTAATTATTTTCGCTGTTAAAGTCTCAAGTCTAACTCCAGCCCTGGCATTTGCACTTCACACCTCCAAACACTCCTTTCTGGTAGGTTTGAGGGTCTCCCCTAAGCTCTGATGAGCTGTAGCATCTTCCCAGCAGATGGAAGGATCTACAAGCCCAATTCTGGCCCATGAGATGAGGTTGCAGCTTTTAAATGTTTCCTGACAGATGTTACAAGGTGTGCACTCACTGTTCCCTTCCCTGGCCATCCCTCCCCATCACACTGCATTTTCACACACTCACCAGGAGGCTGTGACACAAAGCATGGAAGCTGTGCTGGTTTGTCTCCAGTTCATCCCAGTCCAGCTGCCAGCAGCTTGTGGGCTTGATGATGAAGGGCAGCCCATAGAGTACAGACTCACAGACCCCTTCAGACTTCAGAGCCCTGCCAGGATACAGCTCATGTTAGTGCTCAGCATTGTAAGAACAACTGCACAGCTTGGAAATTATCCTGGTTTTCCTATAAATCAATTTCAGAAAAGACACTGGAGAGCATCTCTGTGCTCTGCCCTGAACTGCTGCCAGGAAAGTGAATTCTTGGGTGAAATCACAGCACTGTGAGGCTTTGCTTAGGTTCTGACATCCAATTCATTGCTGTGGCCTCATTAGGTAAGGAGAGAGCAGAATTACTTCAATAAAACATTTCACTGGGGTGTAAGAACTTCTTAAGGAATGGCATCTGTGGTGTCACCCTCACCGAGTGCTGTGGTGACACCAGGTGTAACTGTGGTCTGCACGTGGGCTGTGCTGTTCCATGAGAGGAAGAGTGATGGAACTGAGGCTTTTTCACACCAGAATTTGGCTCACCAGCACCCCAGAGCCTCCTGGTGATGTCACAGGCCCCAGGAAAGTGAAGCTTTTCTTACACCCTCCCCCAGTTACCCCGTGGAAGACAAGGAGCACCACTCACTTCAGCACCCGGAGTTTGTGCAGGGCTGGGGATGGCCAGGCTGCCATGTGCCAGGGAGAGCTGGCATCTGCTGCTCTCCCAGTGCCATCAGCTGTCCCCAAAAGCAGGGCTGGGTCCAGCAGCCTCTCCTGCAAATCACACTTCAGGCACACTGGGAGAAGGAGAATGGTTTAGGTCGCTGGGATGGGCAATGTTGAGCACAGGACATGCTCAAAGCACTTAAAAATTAATGTTTTCTAGCAACTGTTGGGGGAAGGAAAATATTAAAGCCTGGCACAAGGCATCAACCTGTCCCCAAGTCCCTCTGCTGGACAGCCTTTATTTAAGTGCAGCTCTCTGTAAGACAGCCTTTATTTAAGTGCAGCTCTGGCACAGACTCTGTTTTGAACACAATTTTTAGGGCTATTCAACTGTCAAGGCTGCTTTTTACCTTGACCACATGGCTGTAAATTCACATGCCCCTCCAGGCACATTTTTGCTGCAGAATGGAAACAACTGCAGCCTCAGCAGCTGTGGCAGCAAAGAGCAGCTTTGTAAGCCTGATGATTTTCAATTATCCACAGACCTCACCTGGGTCTCTAAATGGGAGGGAAGGTGCCCAAAGGACAATCCTGGGTAACCTTTAAGGCTGAGGGATTCAGGAGCTCCTTGAAGGGGAGCAGAGGGGAGAGAAAATGAAATACTTAAGGAGTTCTTGGGTGCAGCAGCATGGCCAAAACCTCCTGAGGGAAGGAGGAGATGGAGCTGTTCCCTCTCTGTCCCATGGTCATGGAGCCAGGTTTTAAACAGCATCTCCAGGCTGATGACATTGTCCTCTACAGTTTGCACCTCGATGTCCATTCCCAGGATTGACATATCTGCAGGAAAAAAAGAAAAAATAGGTGAAAAAGCACCAATATTTTCAGCCATTGAAAAGATTTCTTCAGCAATTATTAAACTCCTTTGTTGGAGGTGCAGACAAATGTGGTTTGATGAAGCAACAACTTTTAAGCGTGGAGAAATGTGGGCTGGACAGCAGAGTGAAGCAGGATATAAACAAGATAAACCCCAAATAAACCCCCAAAACCACCTACAAATAATATCTCAAAGGTGCATCCAGGTGAGAAGCTACTTGAAGTCCATCAGATAAACAAAAATAAAATGGGATAAATAAAATAAAGGGAAGGAAAAAACGCCCAATTTGCAAATTGCTTAAGATGTGCAATATAACCACATGTAAACCCAGAAGGTGCAGTGTGGTAGCACTAATAGCTTTACCATACAGCCAGGATGTGGAAAGGCTTTCTGAGAAGAGGAATAAATAGCAGAAATAGCATTTTTCCACCCCTTGTGTTTACCAGGACAGCAAGGGGATTAAAAAACAGTGCTGCATCCATCTACACTGAGAAATCTTTACATTTCTAATGCCATGGTAGAAAATGACACTTATGCATTAAAAAAAAACCCAAACCAAAGAAAAATAATTTCTAGCTGGCAAAAAATCCAGAACTACTGTAATGACTGTAATTCTACAAATGCTTTGCAGGACACACTTTTTGACTGTCCCCACCTCCCAGCCTTGAGGAAGAGATTGTGTTGATTGATTATCTGCAGCAAAGCAGCTCCCACCCACAACGGGAGATCTTTCACACTGTCCTTGCTACTAAAAACCTTTCCTTGTCCTCTCTGACTGTCCCTGGCTGCCAGGGTATTTAATTCCTTTATGGTTTTTTTTAGTTCTTTTTTTTTTTTTTTTTTGGTTCTTTATTTCTTGTTTTTTTAGTTGGAAACTGCTCTTCATGAACTGAGCTGTTCCCACCTCCAGCCCCTTGCCCTGAGTGTTGCTCCCATTTCCCTGCAGAATTCACTGCTGTAGGATGATCCTGTTTTGGGTGCATTCCCTACAGATTTTAGACTTGGGCTTCTCTCAGGGATGTGCACTAAGAGGGCATTAACAGCCCAGAAGACAAAGCACCAGGAAATCCATGTAATTAACTTTTACCAACAACAAAACACAGCTGACAATGGGAATTATTTGTGTTTTGGGGGTGGTAAATGCTGTAGTTCCTCCCTCAGTAAATATTTCCCTGGTTTTTGTTTTCTTATTTTTTTTCCTCTGTAATAGATATTTAATCACTTACACACCTGCAGTTGGCACGAGACATGACAATTTTAAAAGATTCATTAGGAAAAGCAGGTTGGGGTGCCAATATCTCCTGTGCAGTGGGTTTCAAACTTCCTGGAGAGCAGAGCCCAGGTAGAGAAAGGAGCCCTGGGATTGCAGAAGATGGGCTGGGGTCATAAAGAAGGAGTTAGTGCTTTATCTGCAGGACTTGTTGTTTGTTTTTATCCAAGAGAAATAGCTGGGAGCAGTTATCTCCAGCACAAGCAAATATTAACCTTTGTTAGCAAAAGGTCTGGCAAGGCTCAGCTGCTTTCAGGGAGTGTAATGGGGCAGGGGAAGACAAATAATAATAACAACAACAGTAATAAAAATATATAATTAACATTATATAATTATAATAGAATAGTATAATTATATTGATAATTTATAATACAACATAATTATAATATAATCACAACACAAGATAATTATAGTTTTTATCATTATTAATAATAATGATAATAGTTATTATAATAATTATACTAAATCTATATTGATTATAGAAAATTAATATTATATAATTAGTATAATATAATTATTGATTTAATATAATTATAATATAATATAATTATAATACAATAGAATTGTAATGTATATAATGAATTATTAATAATAATTATAATAGTGGTGATGATGATAATAATATATTGATTGTATAAAATTAATATTATATTGATAATATATAATTACAACATAATTAAAATACAATAGAATTGTATTATATATAATAAATTATTAATAATTATAATAGTGATGATTATGATAATAATGTATTGATTATATAACATTTCTATTATATAATTATGATAATAGTATAATTATATTGATAATATATTATATAATTACAATATAATTATAATACAATAGAATTGTAATGTATATAATGAATTAATAATGATGATAATAGTGATTATGATGGTGATTTTAATTTTAATTATCAATTAGGGACCAGTCCATCCAAAGGCCAGGCATCCTGTTGGTTACTCCCCCAGATTATTCCCACCTCAAATGTCCTTCTCTCCATGGGCTTCAGTTAAATCAGTTTGCTCTGATCCCGAGATCTCAGCATGTTCAAAGCTGTTCTAAGATTTGCCAATGTGGGGTTTTCAACCTCCTGAAGTCTTTTCCAGCTGCACTAACCTGGGAATGAGCCTGTGGAGGGGATATCCTGATGCTGCTCTGGATATTAAAAGTGTAAGTAGGTTCAAATAACCCCTAAATAAACTAATGGAAGAAATATCCTCAGTGAATGAAGCTCTTGATTAAGTGTTGCATCACAATATTTATTTTCTAGTTCAACACAGCACCAATCTTGTGCTTCCTGCATGCTGGATCTTGCAAAGTCAATGCTGTTTACTGTAATTTTTTTATAGGAAAGTGGATTTTTTTTTTTTCTGAAACAGAAGGAGGGACCTCCAATGGGTATCATAAACCAGCTGGGCTCATTTTCCCAATTATCTGACTTATTCATCCCCTGTTGCTTTTCTTAGAGAGCAAAGAGTTCATCCATTGAGGGAAATAGAATCTCATCCCTTGACATTTCAATGGCCTTTATGTCCACATTTATATTTTCATTCCATTTACTGGGTGAAAGGGCTACATAAAAATCCACATTTAGAAATAATTTGGGTGGGGTTTTGCATTCCCTGAAGCAGCTCTGTGACAGAGAGGAACAGAGCATCTCCTCCTGTTTGAGCTGAGCTGTCCAAGGCTTCCCTGCAGGATTCCCAGTCCTTACTGGGACAATTGACCAGAAATTTGCTGCAACCATGAAAGGAAATGAACAGCAAGAGACAAATAAGCCTGCTTGTTCCTCAGTAAAAACCAGAAATAACCCCTTTTAATCCTGTTGGAATCTGAAACACAAAGCATTTCAGAATTTTGGGCCCGTAAGCCAAAGCCAAACACAAGATTTGATCTGAGACTTTAGAAAAGGCTTCCAAAGTTAAGGGCTAGAAGCAAAAATTTGGATTTATAGTTTAAAGCAAAGACATGTTAAGCTAAGTAAAAGAAAGCTGAGAGTTTTGGAATTGAAGATGTAGAAAAAATAAAAGTAGCTACTAAGGTCAACAAAGAAATTAGAATGCAGTACTGTGAGTTTGTGTGTCATAAATGATTAGCTAAGAACCATAGCATGGGTCCATAAGACAAAATATTTAAGGATTGGGTCAAAAACATAAATATCCTTTATTAGTGCAGTGTTTTATTAGTCAATAACTCCTTAAAAAGTCTTGTGATTAAAGGTCTTATGGCCTTCTGAACCATGCTGTAATGATGTGAGCTGAACTCACCCATTCTGCTTATGTAGAAGGTAAGAAAAATAAACCACATACTCTAAAAAGCTCTGAAGTCCCATCTCTAACTCATTCAGAACTTAAAAAATCCCCATATAATCCTCTCTCCCAGGCTGCACATTGCTGGGAAGTTACTGTCACTGACTAAACTGCTTAATTAGCTGTTTTTTTGTCTTTGATACAGTTCCTGCTTACTTCTGCTGCTTTCCTCCATGCTCAGAGTGTGTTACCCCCATAACTCGATGCCTTTTTCTCTTTAACCCCCACAGTGAAGCTGTGTCACACATGAATTTTAAATAATACCAAGAGCTGAAGTAATACACTGCCAGTTCTTGGCTTCTTTTTTCTGTCCAGGTTGGGATTGAAGCACTTGAGAGGGTATTTCATGCTCAGACTCAGATGTTTATTATTTCTTATCTATGTTACAGTCTCACAGCAGTGAGTTCTGCAGCATTTCACTAACAAGCTACAAAATGGCCCTGTATCTCTCTCTACAAGGTCTTTTAAGGCTAAACTATCCAATTAAGAAATGACACCTAAATTATTTTCGCTTTTAACTCAATAACTGATCACTCAAAGTCCACAACGTCGGCTTTTCTATCCAATTATACAATACCACCCAAACCCATAGAGAGGAAGGTGAAGAAGAAGGTGAAGAAGAAGGACCAGCCTCTGCCCTAAAACCTCCATCTTGCTTTTTTTATATATATATATATATATATATATATATATATATATATATATATATATACACATATATACATATATATATATATATATTTAGATACATTCTAAACCCTTAAACTCTAAGTTTCCCACCCTGTGATATTACACATTTCCATGCAAACTCCACACCCAAAATCCCAGTTCTGTCATTCCATTCTGGAAGCTTCTCCACAGCCTCAGGTTAAATGCAGTGTTCTCCTGGGGGTCAGAGCCTGGCAGCACAGGAAGTCTGAAATTCTCAGCACTCAGGACTCCAGCAATACAGGAGCTCTGTAAGTTCTACAAGCCCCAGAGAAGAGCTGTGGTACAAAGTTCCTCCAGGCACAGCAGTCCCCACTGACCCAAGGGACATGAAGTGGCCCCAGGGGAAGTGGCAGATGTTGGACTGTCGTGCTGCCCAAAGCCATAACTTCCCTAAAAATGCCCTCCACTCACCACTGCTGGGCTCCTCTGCTGGCACACACTGCTCCACATCCTCAGGCTCCAGGAAATCTCTCTTCAGAACCTCAATGACCTGTATTCTTCGCAGGCTCACCAGGTCTATGTCTTGTAACTTCTTTTCCAGCTGCTTTACCATGTCTCTGCTGGGCTGGCTGGTCAGAATTGTGATCTGAAACACAAATCAGAGCATGAAGAAGCTGCCTCTACCCCAATTCTCTCTTGGGAGGTGAAGATGTTGGGTAGCACTGGTCTCACTATGGAGAGAGAAGAAATCTTGCTGAAATATCTATTCAAAAGCAGATTTATAAGCAATTTTTTTTTGAGCTTTAGCTCACATTTAAGCCAATATGAAATGGATTGAGAGGTTCACTGGAGGAACATCTACAGGTTTTGTGCTCTGTGCTTTGCACTTGTGACCATTGAGTCTCTGTGTGTAAGAAGGGACTTGTACATGAATTATAGTTCAAATAGACTAAACTTGGCCTTCTCCCTTGAAAGCTGAATGGGATTTTTTTTCCCTCTTTTAATGTATCCAGTCTATCCTAAAGATATTTCCAAAGAGAGCAGCAGTAGGTGTGATTCCCACCACCCAGTTTTGGTCTGATACTGAGAAAGGGAAAGAAAAATTCAACTTACTTTGCATTAAAAAATGCTTGTGATGGGGGGAGGGGAGGAAATTGCAATCCCTTAAGTATCTGGAGCAGAAAGAAGCCTTTCTTGAAACTTTTTTTTGGCCTTTGCCTTTTGTAAGGGTCAAACTCCCTCCTGCCTGTCAGTGACCAGAGCCTGTCCCTGCAGCATTTCATACATCCCCTTGCAAAGAGAAGTACAATAAAATTGCATAATCTAGAAGAACTAGAAGAATAATTGCATAATCTAGAAGAACTAGTCTAAAAGGACTGCTTAGAGGAACAAAAACTCCCTGCATCCATGGATTAACTTAATTTTTAATGTAGCTTGTTCCTTCAAGTATATTAGAAAATGTCCTGGATTTTGCTGTGTGTCAAAAAGGGTCTTGTGCCCAAAGCATGCTCTGTTTGTTCCAACCCCCAGCTTTTAAGCACAAATCACCTTTCAAATGGTCAGAAAAAATACCTTAAAGCCTCAAGAAAGGCTCAGTAGAAAAGTTTCATGGACCGACACTGGGAGTGAATCTCAATTGCAGCCTGATCACAGCGTGACTCTGTGAGACTCTGAAAGGGTTTAAGGACCTAAACAAAGCAGAAAGACTTGGCAAATTTCAATCTCAATTTGTTTTTTATGACTGGCAGGTGGACCCTGAGCCTGGGAAGTCTGAAATGCAAGATTGTTTGAAGCTGATATTTTCTGCTGTCCAGAGGAAAACATTCCTGTGTGAGTCCTTTCCCCTCGATAACTCCCTGTCCTTTCATGTCAGTTGATACTATCTGAAAAAATACTTCCTCCTGTGAACCTTGCCCTGCTTTCTGCATTCACACATCTGTTCTCATGTGTTATTGGCAGCTTCCCTCCCCTTCATGAAAAATCACACATTTAGAGCTGAAAACACAGCCACCAAAATCCACCAAAATCTATCAGATCCTGGACCAGGACAGCTTTCCCTAGATGTGTCCCCTTTTCCACAGGAATCAGTCCAGAGGGATTTGAGGACTTGATATCTTCCTTCAGGACCTCTGTGGATCATCCAGAGGGCTGAATACCTAAAATTTTCAGCATGTTCACTGCACATAAAAGACACATTTATAAATCACAATGATGTGGGATGGCTCCCACTCCCCTCCCAGCATTTTCTTACCTCAACAGAACTATTTGTGGAGCCTCCTGCTGCTGTGTGCCTGCTGTACTGCTTGAACTGCTGCAATCCATCCTGCACAGCTTGCAGCACTCCATTCCCCCCCTGGGGGAAGCAGCCTTCAGCTGGCAGCGAGCGGAGCTCCGAAATGCAGGCTTGAACTCGGGCAAAGTTTTCTTTCACTTGCTGCAAAACAGGGTTCAAGGAAAGGCTGGGGTCTGAGCTTACAAGATGTGGCTGAGGGTGTGGATTCTATCCCCATCTGTCAGAGGTGGGGCAGTTATCTTCTGTTCATTGGGCAGGTTTTCTTTATCTGTTCCACAGCCAATTCTCCCTCCAGGAGATCTCTGCTGTTCATGGGCCATTAATTATTAATTATCTTCTGTTCATGGCCAGTGAGTGTCCCTGCATGGCTGATCAAATTCCATCATCCCATGGGGAGATGCTCTGCCCAGGGCAGGAGCCAAGCATTCCTACCTGGATACAATCTGAGGGTTGGAACAGCACAGCAGCCTTTGCCCCCTGCATTCCCAGAGGAGCAGCTTTCTCCTGCCCTGCATTCCCAGAGGGAGAGCAGGCCCATCTCCAGCAGCCCTGGAGCTGCAGAGGAAAACTCCCCCCTTGTGCAGGATCCTGCTGCAGCAGAAGCACAGCTGGCACTGCAGGAGGGCTGAGCCCCCATGGGATGGGGCTGTGCCCCCACCCTGACACACAGGAGACAGGGCCTGTCTGACTCTGGCAGTGCTGCTTTGTATCACTGCATTGTTTATTTTATTTTTATTTTTTTCCCTAGTAAAGAACTGTTATTGCTGCTCCCATATCTTTGCCTGAGAGCCCCTTAATTTCAAAATCATAATAACTTGGAGGGAGGGGGTTTACATTTTCCATTTCAGGGGAGGCTCCTGCCTTCCTTAGCAGACACCTGGCTTTTCAAACCAAGGCAGCTGGTAAACAAATGAAATATCTCTCCATAATGGGGAAGAAGCTTGGTGGTCACAGAGAAGTCAGCTCACCGGAGCCTCACCAAGAACTCAGCAGCTAAACTGGTACATTGTGGCCACAGGACTCTACCAAATTTATTTAACACAATACAGGACACTGCTGCCAGAGGTCATCTTCCCCACTGAAGAGGCAGCAGGTGAACATTTGACTTGTTTGCTTCAGGTGTGTGGAGCTCTGGGTCACTGAAGCACCCCTGAGCCCTGGTTTGCAGGGTGGCCTTTCAGTGGGACCGGGTGGGAAGCTGCAAAGGCTCTGCTCAGTCCTTACTCATTAAATTTTTCGATGCTCCAATGCTGATTTCTTATCTTGCCATCATTTACTCTCCCCAGAGTTATCTACTTTCATTCTGGCTTCTCTTTCTTTGCCCTCCCTGCCCTTTCCAGGGAGGCTTTATGGACTCTCCTGCTGGGGAGACCAGTGGGAACAGAGACCATAAACAAGCACAGAGGAAAGGTTAAAATCAGGGTAAGTGTGTGTGACACTTCCCCATGTACTCTCCCCATCTCTATTTTCAGTTCTGGGGCTTTCCTGACTTCATGATTTGTCTAACACAGCTCTGAGAAACAGCTTCAGTACAGCAGCTGATGTCTACTATTGGAATGTAGCACCCAAAAAAACAGCAGAGTGAATACAAAAAATGGCTTAGAAGTTATTAAAATCATTGTAAACATGTTTTGCAGTTAAACTCATAATTTTTTTCTCGATTTACCAGTCAGAACAGAGAAGGGACCTACTCCTATTTAGAGGAAGAAAGGATAAAATACAAGCATGTTCTTCAATCTAGCCAGAAGAGTGAGTATATTATGAAATCCCTGGAGGATAAAGCAAATAAAGGCAAATTAGGAACCAGGTACAGGTTTCAGAATGACAATTATTAACCACTGGATGAAATTATCAAGAGAAGTACTTGATTACCCATCTTGTCTTCAGGTCAAAACTAGATGGCTTTCTGGAAGGAAGTTTAAATGAAATAGGGGTACTTTAGTGAAATATAATAGCCTGTGATGTGAACATACAAAACAGTGATCTAAGGGCTCCTCTGCCTTTAAAAACAGTGACTGTCAAAATGAGGAATTGTTGTTTAAATAAAAAAGACAGCCGGTCAGGAGCAGCAGTCATAAGATTATCCTTGTCACATTACCTATAATTAGCCAGAGTCTTCTTGCAGATCACATTTGCTAATTTACCCTTGACCTCTGGTTTTTTATTTTTCTCAAGATGTGAAGACTTGACAAAACTTTTCAGAATGTTTCCACCATTACTGTATAAGTAGGGTTAATCCTATGTGTTTGCAGTGATGCTGTGTAAATGGGAGTGCTCAGGGTGATTATTTCTAACAGGATGACTTCAAAAATTCTTGTGAACTTTAGGATGCAGATTTGTATTCCCAAACTATTACTGCAGAGCTGCTTGCTCACTCTCCATCTACATTTACTCCTGTGCAGAGCCCTAAGTGAGAGCAATATTTGTTCTTACTGACTTAGAGGTCTGTATTTAAAATCTGTGGGGATGTGGCAATTAGAAACATGTTTAAGAGGTGGATTTGCCAGAGCTGGGCTTAGAATTGGATTTAGTCTTAGAGGACTTTTCCTGAAATCACAGAATCATCTGGATGTTTCTCAAATTCAGCACATATATATTTTTATATATATAGATATATTTAAATATATCTATATATATAGATATGTATTCAGCACACACACATATAAATATATATTTGTTTTTAAATTTTTTTTTTCAATTCTGCACCTTTCCCCTTCAATATCTAGAGCATCTCACACATTGGTAATATTTGTCCAGCTTGAGTTTTGAGTTGTGCGTGATAATTCTGACAGAGAAGCAGTACAGCACAAAGCAGCACATGAAAGGTGCAACAGATGCTCCAAAACAGATGTTTTAGGAAGGAAGAGCACAAAACCTAATTTATCAGATTGACAGATCAAAAATGACACTCCTCCTTTTCAACTTTATGAAATGTATGAAATTTCATGAAATTCACCTGACGGCGAAACATTCTGAGAACGGCCGATTTTGAAGATGTGAATTTTTATATCGATTTTTAGATATGAATTCAGATATAAATAATTAACTTTTTTTCCCCCCTGAGCAGCAGCACAGCCTGGGCCATACCGTGAAGGGCAGCAGACACTCCTGCTGGGGCTGCACCACGTAGAGGCTGAGCAGGGGCACCCTGCAGGGCCCTGCCAGGCCGCAGGCCAGGCACAGGACGTTCTCCAGAGCCTCGGAGAGCACAGAGCAGGTGCTGGCCCAGGAAGGGGAGGTGGCATCCACCACCAGGATGTGGGAGGGCTGCTGGCTGGGGGCTTTGGCAGCAGGGAAAGTTCTCCGTGGTTCTGAGGGGAATTTTCTGGAATTCATGGCTCCTGCACGTGGGTGTTATGTGCACGGTGATGCATCTGAATGGGAGAAAGAAATAAAGAACAGCAATGAGTGAGGCTCTCTTTTAGAACCCTGATAAAATTACTGCGAATTTTAGACTTTCTGTGCTAAACAAGCATTGACCCCCAAGAGAACACTGCATTTGACCTGTCGCCATAGAGAAAACTTCCAAAATTAAATGATAGAACTAAGATTATGAATGTATAGTTTAAATAAAAGTGTGTAATATCATAGAGTTGAAAACCTAAAGTTTAAAGTTTTAGAATATAGTAACACATACATAACAAAATATAAATTTTAAGGCAGAAGTTAGTCCTTCTTCTTCATAGATTTTAGTAGTATTGTGTAATTAGATAAAAAAGTCCACATTGCAAGCCACAAGTAGCTAGTTATTAAGTTGAAAATTAAAATTATAAGTGCATAGTTTAAATAAAAGTGTATAATAACACTTCAGATACTTAAGTGATTGCAATTTCTCTCCCCTCCCCATCACAAGAATTTTTTTAATGCAGAGTAAGTTGAATTTTTGTTTCCTTTTCTCTGTATCAGATCAAAACTGGGTGGTGGGAATCACACCTACTGCTGCTCTCTTTGGAAATATCTTTAGGATAGACTGGATACATTAAAAAAGATATATAAAATTTCCATTCAATTTCAAGGGAGAAGGCCAAGTTTAGTCTATTTGAACTATAATTAATGTACAATACAGAGACTCAGTGATCACAAGTGCAAAGCACAGAGCACAAAACCTGTAGATGTTCCTCCAGTGAACCTCTCAATCCATTTCATATAGAAAAACCTGGAAGTTTAAAATTTTAAAATATAATCATATATATAAAAAACAAAATTAAAGTTTTAGAACAAAACCTAGTCCTTCTTCACCTTCTTCTCCCTCTTCTTCTTCAGGAGTTTAAACAATATTGTGTAATTAGATTTAAAAAATCCACATTACAAACCACAAGTAGCTAGTTATTAAGTTAAAAGTAAAAATAATTGAAGTGTCATTTCTTAATTAAACAGTTTATCCTTAAAAAACCTTACAGGAAAAAAAATACAGCTCCATTTTTAATTTGTTAACATAAAGTACTATAAAACTCAGTTTGTAAAACTGTAATATAAATAAAAACTAACAAACATCTCAATCCAAATTCTGCACTGGCCAGGAGGTTGCACCCAAACCCCGGTGAGAACAGTCCCTGTTCCTTCACCCCCAGCAGCAGAGAGAAGTAGCTGGAAAAGGCAAAAGAGGCCAGCAGGATGCAGCAAGAAAATCTTGCACATACATGAATTTTACTTTGTAGGTAAAATTTACTTTTTTTTTTAAATTTTTATTTTTATTTTTTCTTTTTATTTTATTTTTTCTTTTTATCTATTTATTTTATTTATTTTATTTACTTTTACTTGGTGGGTGTGAAGAACTAACTTTTGTCCTTCAGAGTGTCAAACACCTGGGATGAGCTCCTCCACAGACCTTGAATTTGACTTTTGTTCCTCACCCCTATCTC
Source organism: Fringilla coelebs (assembly GCF_963513975.1). NCBI lineage: Eukaryota > Metazoa > Chordata > Aves > Passeriformes > Fringillidae > Fringilla > Fringilla coelebs. The sequence continues at coordinate 2,318,359 of NC_140032.1, forward strand.
ACTTCAACCTTAAACATAAGAGCTTTTTCCTGTTCAAAAATGTATTTTTTACTTCATGAGCAAAAAGCTTTTCTAAAAATCCTCTCTTCTCTACAACCATGCAACTCATTCAGAGCTGTTTGTAAAGATGCAGGAAATGCTTCAAAAAAGAAGTGTTGGTATAACTGCACACATCTTGTTATGAACTGGGATTAGTTTTTTTTTCCCTACAGTTTTATTCCCATCAGAATTAGTAAAAGTTTGAAGAAGGATTTACACAGTTGGGCTCTGGCCTGTCATTTGTGTGCTGTTTTCAGCTCACACAAACAGCTCTTTTATGGTCTCCAAGGAGACAAGATACTGCATTTCCTACAGCCTCCAGCACTTTGGAGTAAGAATTTCTGTGAGGCTTGGGAAGAGCAAGAAATGAGTTTTTATCTGGCTGAAGAATCATCACAAAAAAAAAATAAAATCTGAATTTCTAGGATTCCTTAGGATGCCTGTCAGTGCAGGCAAAACAAGAGTGATCACAGCCTGAATTTCAAAACTGGGGTTAACACTTCAGAGCTGATGAAAATGTTCTAAACACAGATAGAGATCATGTAGGTATCTTGCTTTGATTAGTCCTCTGGTATAATTTGATTGTCAAATGAAAAACTGCCAGATATCACTTTAATCAGCGTCTCTCCTGAAGCTTTTCAATTTACAGCAGAGTTTACTCAATTATTTCACTGAATCTGGGAATGGACTTGTCTGTCTGAATTTTTTCTGATGAGGCTTCAGTGCTACTGAACTCTGCGAGCCCCCAGAGCTTTCTCAAACAAGGAAACAAACCCATCCTGTCAGAAATCCACAAGAGTTGGGCCTTAGCATTGGTTTCAGAGAGGAAAATGAGTTTTGATGCTGAAGCAGAGAGAGTTTTACTCATTTTGAATGTGTTCTGTCATTCTTGGCACTCTACTTATTTGTATTCCCAAACTATTTCTGCAGAGCTGCTGCTCATTCTCCATCTACATTTTATTCCTGTGCAGAGCCCTAAATGAGAGCAATATTTGTTCTTACTGACTTAGAGCTCTGTATTTAAAATCTGTGGGGATGTGGCACTGAGGAACATGCTTAAGAGGTGGATTATTAAGGACTATGCTTATTTTAAAGTGGTTTTGTTAAAATAGATCCCTCACCAGCTCCTTACCAACTCACTTTAATTTCTTCATAATTGTGGTGTCTTAATTAGTCTCTGCTTAGCAATATTAACGTGATTTATATGAATCTCTCTGTACAGTATTTGACAATATTTGACCTCTTTTATAGCTCTAATGAGGCTGGAGAATGGAGGAATTCTGTGGTAAAAAAATTCTGTGGTAAAATGACATTTTCATTTAGGCATTGGGTGGACTGACAGAGCCCATCCCGAGGGATCCTCCACAATTCCAGGAGAATTGGGTAAACTCTGAGTTCTGGCAGCTGATTTGACATTAAGTTATTGCTCAATAAAGCAGAACTCTCCAGGTGTCAGGGCTGGTGATGTGCATTTTGCTCAATGCAAGGAGACACAAATTGCGCAGAACTAGAAAGAGGCAGAAAGGAAATTTCTTTGTAGTGAATGATTTGTGACTGCTGAGGACATTCTACAGTTGCACATCATCGTATGGGCTTAGTTTGTTATGTAAAAAAAAAAATTATTAAATAATATCCAGGTCTAAAAAGACAAAGCACAAAAGCTACTGGTTAAAGAAGATGGAGGATAATTGGTTTTAAAAGGTGCCATTTTCAGAGTAAGCTTCAAACCCCTGGGAAACAGGAATATTCTCAAGTGGAAAACAGATTAAGCTGCATAAATGAGGCTTTACTAAAGAATAAACTGTCTGTGCAGTGTGGATAGTCTCTGGTGTGAACAGCTTTTTCCACCTAGCCTAGAAAGGAAGGTATTTATTTTAAAAGGTCAGGATGAACAGAAGAATAAAGAGTTCTCAGAAAATCAATCTACTGAAAACAAAATTATTCCAGACCCTATTTAATAGAAGATATTATCTGTTACTCTATTCATCAGTGCTATAATCAATCATAAATAAATGGTTTTAGGCCTGTGCTTTTATTGACATAAAATCATCAAACCTTAGCTTGAATTGTCACTTCATATTAGTGTTAAAATCACTCATTATAACCTTTAGAGCTTCTTGGCTTTTTTTCTCAAAAGAAGAGGAACTATAACACTGTATGAGTTTAGAAAAAAGGCATTTTTAAATTCTGAATCACTAAAAATGAGTAAAAATAACAAAACCTTAAGAGAGCAGCAGAGCAAGCACAAACTGCTGCAATTCCCAGGTGGAAATTTGTGGAAAAGCAGCCAACTCAAACCCCCCCAGGAGAGCTGGGCTATCAGGGTGCTTGAGTGACAGGCTGGAATTGCCAGAATTCAATTTCTAGGAACTGTAATAACTCAGTGATCAGATTATGGGCACGGCTAACGAAGCCTCACGGGGCAGCTGCTCCATCTTCCCTGGCATCTTGATTAAGAATCCGGGCTGACACTTTGTCAACACACACACTGCACCCTGAGAAAAACCTGCAGAATTCACGGGCAGGGCGTGCTGCAGGCAGGGAGTCACCACTGAGGCTGCAGGGAAAATCCTGGGATACACCCACGTGCTGGAATTGTCCTCCATGGCTCCTACAACCTGGATGTGACCTCAGAGTCTGAAGTTTCAATCTGTGACATTTTCATATTTCCTGTACTGCTTTTGGGTTTGTTTTTTTAAAGCTTTAGGCAGCAACACTCCCTCAGTGGTGGCTGGATCCGGGGAGCAAGGGAAGGCAGCACTTGTCCCACAGGAAATCCTGTGGCAGGTCCCAGCTGGAACAGCAGGATATGCCGAGGTGGCTCTGGCTTTTGAGGTCTCTGCAGGGACTGGGAGAGCTCTGCTGGGATGGACTGGGACTGGGACAGCTGGACAGGGACTGGGACACCTGTACTGGGCTGTACTGGGATTGGGAAATCTGGACAGGGACTGGGACCCCTGTACTGGGCTATATTGGGATTAGGAAAGCTGGACAGGGACTGGGACACCTGTACTGGGCTATACTGGGATTGGGAAAGCTGGACAGGGATTGGGACAGCTGTACTGGGCTGTACTGGGATTGGGAAATCTTGAAGGGACTGGGAAAGCTGTACTGGGCTGTACTGTGATTGGGACCTCTGTACTGGGTTGTACAAGGACAGGGACATCTTTGCTGGGCTGGACAGGGACAGGGAGAGCTGGACAGGGATCAGGACACCTGTACTGGGGTTGGGACATCTGTACTGGGCCGTACTGGGGTTGGAACACCTGCACTGGGCTCTACTGGAATTAGGACACCTATACCAGGCTGTACTGGGGTTGGGACATCTGTACCAGGCTGTACTGGGATTGGGACACCTGTACTGGGCTGTACTGGGATTAGGACATCTGTACCAGGCTGTACTGGGGTTGGAACACCAGTACTGGGCCGTACCGGGATTGGGACCCCTGTACTGGGTTGCACAAGGACAGGGACATCTTTGCTGGGCTGGACAGGGACAGGGAGAGCAGGACAGGGATTAGGACACCTGTACTGGGGTTGGGACACCTGTACTGGTCTGTACTGGGATTAGGACACCTGTACTGGTCTGTACTGGGATTAGGACACCTGTACTGGGCTGTACTGGGATTAGGACAGCCGTGTGTGCCTGAAGGGTGGCCAAGCCCCCAGGGGATGTCAGGGCAAACCAGCAGATCTGCTGGGCTCTCTCACACCCATCCTGTGTTTCCCAGACACTCCTCGCTGCCATTCATTTTCCCTACACTGGGTGCTGTGGGAAGGATGGATGGGGAGGGAAGCACCAGGTCCAGCTTTTCCCCCAGCTGGGGCCTTGAGGGGGCATTTTGGTGCTGCAATTAAAGCAAAACCAGGAATAAACTCCTCGGCCTGATCTCTGTTTTTTAAGGTGCACCTTTCATCCCTGAACTGGGTTTTCCCCCACAGTTTCCTTCAAGTTTGCTCCACACCAACAGCGCCCGAGGCTGCTGACCTTGGATGCCTTAATTGTATTTACAGAGGAAATGAGGACTAATTATTAACTTCCCATGTGAGCAACTCCCACGGGAGGTAGATGTTTGTCACCTCCCAGCTCCCAAATACCCTCCACAAGGCTTTCCCTGAGGGATTTGGGGCAGAATTTCCCTGAGGGATTTGGGGCAGAATTTTCCTGAGGTATGATATGGGATGGAATTTTCCTGAGGGATTTGGGGTAGAATTTCCCTGAGGGGTTTGGGATGGAATTTTCCTGAGGGATTTGGGGTAGAATTTCCCTGAGGGGTTTGGGATGGAATTTCCCTGAGGGATCTGGGACCGAATTTCCCTTAGGGATCTGGGGCAGAATTTCCCTGAGGGGTTCAGGACCGAATTTCCCTGAGGGACTTGGGACCGAATTTCCCTGAAGGATCTGAGGCAGAATTTCCCTGAGGGATTTGGGACCGAATTTCCCTGAGGGATCTGAGGCAGAATTTCCCTGAGGGATGTGGGGTAGAATTTCCCTGAGGGATTCGGGACCGAATTTCCCTGAGGGATTTGGGGCAGGATTTCCCTGAGGGGTTTGGGACTGAATTTCCCTGAGGAATTTGGGACTGAATTTCCCTGAGGGATCTGGGGCAGATTTCCCTGAGGGATTTGGGACCGAATTTTCCTGAGGGATTCGGGACCGAATTTCCCCGAGGGGTTTGGGACCGAATTTCCCTGAGGGATCTGGGGTAGAATTTCCCTGAGGGATTTGGGACCAAATTTCCCTGAGGGATTTGTGATAGAATTTCCCTGAGGGATCTGGGACCGAATTTCCCTGAGTGATTTGGGGTAGAATTTCCCTGAGAGATCTGGGGCAGAATTTCCCTGAGGGGTTCGGGCCGGGATTTCCCTGAGGGGTTTGGGACCGAATTTCCCTGAGGGGTTCGGGGCGGGATTTCCCTGAGGGGTTCGCGGCCGAGGCTCCTTTCTCGCTGCCGTGTCCGCGGCCGGGCCCTGCCCGGTGCCGCCGCCCCCGCAGCCGCCGGCGCTTCCCGCTCCCGGCCCATCCCGGGGCTGTTCCCGTGGGATTGCCGCCATCCGGGCTCGGACCCACCTGGGCGGGGCCGTTTTCCCGTCCTGGCCCAAATCCCGGGTGAATCCCGGGTGGATCCCGGCCGGGCGGGGCCTCCGCGCACGCGCAGCGAGCGCTTCCCGCAATCCCGAATTTGGGACGCTCGGGAGAGCCGGGATCGCTCTCCTGCCCAAAAATCGCATTTTGAGACCCTCCCAGCACATCCAGCACCGGCTGAATTGGTTTTATTTCCACCATCCGATCACCCAAACGTTAATTCTGCCAAAATGAACCCCGGCAAGGCTCAATTAAAGCCAAAGGGAGTTGGAATGTTGGACATCTGGGATTGGAAATTTATGGCTCTTCCAGGAGTCTGGAGGGACCAGGAGATGCAGAACGGATAAAAGGATGGAAAGTTGGAAAATTCCCTTTTGAGAAAAAGATGATTAAATGTTGGAACCCTGGTTTACTGAGAATTTTTCTGTGCTGACAGGCGCTGACCCCCAAGAGAACACTGCATTTAAATTAAAGCCGTAGAGAAAGCTTCCAAAATTAAATGATAGAACTAAGATTATGAATGTATAGTTTAAATAAAAGCGTGTAATATCACATAGTAGAAAACCTAAAGTTTAAAATTTTAGAATATAGTGACACACATATATATAAATAAATTTTTTAAGGCAGAAGTTAGTCCTGCATAGATTTAAGTAGTATTGTGTAATTAGATAAAAAAGCCCATATATATTTATAAAATAAATATATTATATTAAAATATATTTTATGTATTGAGAAATAGATAATATAATTATATATATGATAGACATTTTATATATAATATATATTCTATATCTCTCATGTATATGATATACAAAATGTAACTATGTTTATAATATATCTGTTATATATATTACAGGTATAATTATATATATAATACAATAGAATATATGTTATTATACACATCATAGATATAATTAAATATATGATATGATATTATATACTGTAGATATAATGATATATAATACATTGAAAAAGAAATATAAATACAGAAAACCATTTTTATATAAATATAAATAAATAAATATACACATACACATATATATATTTACGTATTGACAAAATTAATATAGATAAAAACTGATTTCAAACCAAAACACCTGTCTGTGTCTGCTGTATTAAATACAGGATTTTAGGACATAAGAAAGCTCTGGCTATAGAACTTTAGGGTTTGAAAGGACAAATATAATTTTTGTATTTATAAATTAAAAGAATAAAAGGTAAGAAAAATGAAGTCCGGGATGGCGGCTTGACTTCAGTCGCTGCTGCCACCACGTGGTGAACATGAAGAACTGCAGCCCACCATGACTCAGTGGTACTACAACCAAAAACACCCCAAAAACACACAAACCCCCTCCGAAGCGAACAAAACCGAACCAAACCAAACCATAAATCCACCAAAATAGCCCCAAAAAGCCGAATTCCCGTTCCAGCCATAATTAAAGGTGAGATGGAACAAAGAGAGCGGCGCATGCGCAGTGACCTTCCCAGCAGAGTGCTGCCGCCCTGTGGCGAGATCGCGGTACTGCAAGGGGGCGTTGCGTCCCCTTCGTTGCGGATTTTAGGGGATAAAATGAATATTTAGGGGATAAAATGAACATTTTGAAGCTAAAATAGGAGTCATCTGCGCTGGAGAAAATGAAAACTTTGCTGTGAAATGGAGGAGATTAATAGGTGATATTATGGGAGGTAAAATTGAAATTGTCATTAGGGGATAAGTACGGAAAATTTGAGGGATAAAACCTGTAAGAGATGGAATGAACATTTTTTTTTGGAGGGGGGAGGATGTGGGGTAAGCTATAGGGGACAGAGGGAACGTTTTGGGTTTAAAAACTGAGGTAATCTATAGAGGACAGGCATCAGTGAATTGGTCAGGGAGGCAGGGGTGATGTTTCAGACAAAGATTCAAATTCAGAAATATGCTGATATTAGTTTTTTAAAATATATATAAACAAAGCATCCGAAAACACTCCACAGAAGGCTGCAAAATCTGGAAGTCAGGATAAATTGTGACTTCATTCCCTGGTTCTGTAATTAGGAAATTGCTCAGATGTGCACTGATTAATTTTTTATATCCTCCACCTCTCCTGACTGAGGTAAAAGCATCATTCTCCTCCCTCCCTTCCATCATTCCAGGGTCAGTATTGATTATTTTACAGCTGGAATTTGCAGAGGGAATTCTGCCTGGACTGTGCTTCCAGAACATATTTGAGCTTGTATTTTCTGCTGCTGGACAAAATTCCTCAGCAGCTTTTGGGATTTTTGGGGAGAAATGCAACAGGAAAGGTTCAATGTGTGGCAGAAATGAGGCAGGATGGAACAGCCCTGTGATGCTTTAGCCTTGAAAATGGAAATACTGCTTGGAAATATTCCAAATATTTACTATAATGTTAGAAAAAAACAGAAATAATCACTGGGAATTGGAGCCCTCGACTCCTCCAGTTCTGAAATTTCTGCAATTTTCAGATTTTCCAGCCGGCGTCACTCCTGGGTCAGGCAGAGCCCTCCCAGCCATGAGGGGATCCAGGAGGTGTGGCTGGCTCTGGGGAAGGGCAGCAGGTCGTAGTTTTTATAACTACGATTTTTAAAAGATTTTTTACATATATATAAAAATTTATTTATTTTTATATAATTTAATATTATATATAATTAGATATATGAAAATAATATATAACATATAATATATAATATAGAACATATATAAAATATAATATATAAAATGTAATATATAATATATTATATAATACATATTATATATTATATAATATATACTATATAATATATACTATATAATATATAATATATAATATATAATATATAATATATAATATATAATATATAATATATATTATATATTATATAGTATATATTATATATTATATAGTATATAAAATGTAATATATAATATATAATATAGACTATATATGATACACTATATATAATATATAATATAGACTATATATTATATACTATATATAATATAGTATATAATATATAGTATAGAACATAGAATATGGAATATAAAATATTTATTTATTAATTTAAAAACTTTAAATTTTTATTTTAATTTTCATTTTTATTTATTTTCTTTAAAATTTGATTTATTTATACATATATTACATATATTTTATTAATATAATATAATATAATATAATATAATATAATATAATATAATATAATATAATATAATATAATATAATATAATATAATATAATATAATATAATATAATATATCTATTAAATTACATCTATTATGTTATATATAATATATAGTATATAATATTATATATAATATGTAATATGTAATATATAATAGCTATATGATATGCTATCCATAATAGATATGAAATATAATAGAAAAATATTATCTATTTATTTAATGTATAAATATATATTGTATAAATATATATAATTTTAATATTTATTTTCAAAAAATAACTTAGTTTTTATAACCAGTTTCATAATCTTATCAGCTTTTATAATCCAAAAGATTTGGGGGTAATTTCCCCCCTTTGTCTCCTTTCCCTGATGCTCTGAGGTGCCTCTGTGCTGTCCTGAGTTCCCTGCTCTGCTCCTGTGCCGTGTCCTTGTCGTGTCACACCCCACATGTCACTTCTTGAAGCACTCAAAAAAGGGCAAAACTTCATTTTATAGTTCAGAAAAAGCAACTTTGGGCTCCATCTGTAACAAGTTCCCACAGCAAACTTGCTAAATTAAATTTAAATATTGTTTAGTTGTAATTGTCCAAAAGCATTCTATCAAAAAATGGTTTGGAAAATGTTCCCTGTCTTGGATCTCCGGCTGAACTCTGAGCTCTGTTACCTCTGGAAAGAGAAATTTCTGCTCCTACTCCCACCCATCCCGGCAGAACAACTGAAATTGGGCAGAGCCAAATCTGATTTTCAGGTTCTACAGGACCCACGCAGGGCTGGCACTGAGAAAAGTGTTTGTTTTACAAAAATAAAGAATTTATTAAATTCACGCTGCAACACAAGATCCCTGTGAGCACGTGGGCTGAAATGACTCATACCCATAATATTTTTGCTTTTTAAATGAGCCACTTTATGAATTATGGAAAAGGAAATTATTAGCATTGGCAGCTGATTCTTTAAAATGCAGTGTAAAAAAAGCACAAAAACTTAAAAATGCACCTGAAATTCCACAGAGCTGACTCTGCTCAAGGTTTGAAATGCTGTTAGCAATGGGTTTTTCCCCAAAATTCCTCATTTTCCAGGTATTTCCCGGTCTTATTCAGAAATATTTATGGTTCCTGGGCACTTGCAGATGTTTTGAAGATGATTTTTAAATAAAGATTTTTAAACTTTATGTTCTAGATGAGGCATCCTTGAAACCTGACCCCATGAAGAGTTGGGGACAAGGTTTGCCAATCCAGGACAAGGAAGTACAAATTGTTTATGAAAAATTCAGTTTAAAAACTAAATATTGAACTAAAAAACCTCACAAAAATCACCCTTATTTTAAAGAGAAATCTTTGAATTTCCACTGGAAAGTTCTGGAGGGGTTGGTCACTCCTGGATCTGGTTTAGCTTTAGGTGATGGGAGCTTTTGGAGAATTCCTCCACCTTTCCTTCTCCTTGAAATTTGTGTGGGTGTCGCTCATGGAACAGCGTTGGAGATCAAAGGAAATTTCATGGAATGGAATTAAACGAATTAAAATGAAATTAAAATGATATGAAATAAATTTTTGTGCAATGCAACGAAATAAAGTGAAATTTCATTTGGTGAAAGGAAGGAAATTTCATTTCGCTTCATGGAATGAAATGAAATGCGAGGAAATTTTGTGGAATGAAATGAAATGGAATTTCAAAATTTCGTTTCATGACAGGAAATTTCATTTTGTTTCATGGAATTAAATGAAAGGAAAAGCGATTTCATGAAATGAAATGAAATTTTGTGGAGTGAAAGAAAATAAACTTTTAAGTGCCGTTCTATTTCATGAAATGGAATGAAACTGCATGGAACGAAGGGAAGTGAAACAGAATTTCATGGGATGAAATGAAATATTCTGGAATTAAATGAAGTGAAATGAAATTTCATGCAATGAAATGAAATTTTGAAGTGGGGCTGCCCTGCTTCTGCCTGAAGGGGAGGGCTGAGTTTGAAACTTTGAGTTTAAAGCTGGGTTTTGTCACTTTAGGACACGAAACAGAAAGACGTGAATTTTCTAAGGCAAAAAAGAGGGAATTTTAAATCTGACTCCAACATTTACAGATTTCCAGAAGTGACAGTGGGTTGGAGGGTGACAGTGCCACCCCTCCAATGACACTGGACAAACCAACAGTCCATCCAATTTCTCCTCCTCCACAAAAGAGCTCAAACCAATAAGTTATTGACACAAAGTGTGTGAGAAAGTTCGTGACAAGAATGTAAACATCAGAAGGCTTTGAAAAACTTAAAAAATCAGGGTGACATGGTTTAAAGGAGAAGAAATTCCTCCCAGTGAGGGTGTGAGGCCCTGGCAGAGGGGAGCTGTGGCTGTCCCTGGATCCCTGGCAGTGCCCAATGCCAGCTTGGATGGGCTTGGAGACACCTGGGACAGTCCCTGCCATGGATGGGATGGGACTGGTGGGATCTGAGGTCTCTTCCATCCCAAACATTCCCAGATTCTCTGCTGTGTCCATGCTTCCCTGCCCAAGTGATTTCATTATCCCTGTAGCTAATTAAGAGGCTGTCTGTGTCACTTTTGTGCTCAGCCACAGCCAATTCACCTTTTGAGTTGATTTTCCCCTCATTTTTGTGCCTGGCTAAGCCAGACCAGCTCTGATCCCATTAACTTCATGCTCCACATACCTGGGGAAGATAATGAAATTACACCAAGGGATTGAACCTGCCCAGAATTAAATACTGGGAACTGCAGCTCTTCCTGTTGGAGGAACCAGGAAATGAACAAGAAAACGAACAGGAAAATAAAGATATTAAACAGGCAGGACATTCCTGATTCTGGTGTAGCCCATGGAGCTGGGCATCAATATAATCAGAATTTCCCCTCTGCCAGATCATGGTTTGTGCAAATCACATATCTCCTTATCACATTAATCACATATTCCCTTTTCCACTGGAATATCAACATCCAGGGTTGTCCTGGTGCCCAAGCTGTGCCTTCCAGTGGGTGACATTCTGTGGTGGAGTTTGGAGGGGTCCCAGGATGAGGAAAGAGATGAGAATCTTGACTCCATGCTTCAGAAGGCTGATTTATTATTTTATGAAATATATTATATTAAAGGAAATTATTGATTAAAACTATACTAAAAGAATAGAAGAAAGGATTTCATCAGAAGGCCAGGAAGGAAAGAAATGGAATGGTGATAAAATCTTGTGACTGCTCACAGCCTCCACACAGCTGGCTGTCATTGGTCATCAAGTAAAAACAATTTCACATGCTGGGTGAACAATTCTCCAAATCACATTCCAAAGTGGCCAAACATGGAGACTCTGAAGCTTCTCAGCTTCTCAGGAGAAAAGACCCTGGCAAAAGGATTTTTCATAAACTCTGTCTGTGACAACATTTGTGGATGTGTTTGGAGAAACAGTGACTTCTTTTCTGCCTCCCCTAGAGATAGACTATCAGGTGAGAGCAGAATCCCTAAAAGACCAGGATGAATTTTGTTCATCCTCTGAGACAGGGACTTTGCACATTGCAGTAATTTATAATTTGCAATGGAGAGAAATTCTGGCTCTCCTCCCACAGGAGGAGCAGGGCAGGTCCTGGGCCCTGCTTTGTGCAGCACCTGCAGCCTCTGACCCTCATCAGGATCCTGATTTATGGGATGGTGTGAGAGTCCCCTGATTTACTGAGCATCTGGCTGGGATCTCCTTACAAACCCTGCTGCTCAGGGCTGCCTTCACACTGAATTTACCAGCCTGGGGTGAGCTGGCTCAATAAATTGGCACAGGGTCTTGAAATCACAGTCAGACGTGATGGAGGGATGGATGGATGGATGGATGGATGGATGGATGGATGGATGGATGGATGGATGGATGGATGGATGGATGGATGGATACATGGATGGATAAATGGATTCACTCACTGCCTCCCTTTTTTTTGTGGTTATCCCAAATTCATGCCTTCAAGAGCAACGCTCATAAAATAACAAACGCTGTCTCCACGTGGATGTAATTAAAATCCAAGCATGAACACACAATTATGTGAAACTCCTTTCTTCAGCTTCCAAGCCCCACGAGGCCAGCCTTTAGGTCTGAGTTTCACTGCTGATTCACTGTGTCTTGAGTGCCTGGCAGGTTGTTATTAATTTTAATGACTTCTGTTTCCCTGCACTGGTGCTGGCAGTGGTGAGCACGGCCTGCAGCAGTCTGGGTGTAATTGCTGTGCAGATCCTGGCAGCAGAGGAGGAGGGAAAGGCATGGGCAGATGACAAAAACCAAGCAGAAAAGCTGATTGAGCCTGGAGGAGGAAGCAGCTCTGTGAATCCTTTCTCTGTGAGTCCAAGCCTCCCTTCCCAAACCACTCCAAGCCCCATCCAACCCAGCCTGGAGTGCTTCCAGGGGCATCCCTTTAATTTCTGTGCACATTTCAGAGAAGGGACCTGAGCAAGAGCCTCCAGCAGGTGAAATAATCCCTCAGGTGGATTTTTTTTTTTGGATCATCAGTGTTGGTTTTTATCCCTTCCTGTTGGTCCTGGCAGCTGGCAATGGCTCCTTGTCACCACACACTGCACTTAAAGCTTCTCCTCCAGTTTGTGGCTCCCCATTTTGGTCAGAAATGCCATTTCTCCAGTTTTCAAGCTGGGGATGGCTCCTGTCACAAATGTCGTGGTCACTCCCAGAGATCCTGGGATAATACCTGAACCTGGAATCTGGGAATTCCTGTTGCAGACATGGAACATCCCTGTGTGACCCTTCCAGGACAGAGAGCCTCCAAAAAAGGACAAAAACCTCTTTTGCTCTGGTTTCAGGGCTCCTTTCTGCCTCTGCCTGCATCTCCTGCTGCAGCTGAAAGCAAATTCCAGGTTTTGCCTGGATGTAGAGGAGAGGAACAGCAGGAGCAGCAAAGCTCAGCAGACCTGGAGGAAGAACCTGCTGCAATTAAAACCAGGAATATGGTTTTATGGTAATATTTGTTATTCCCGAGCTCAGCAACAGCCACAGGAGGCAAAGCAACAGCCGGTATATATATATTTTTTTTTTCCTTTGGCTTTGCACCTTTTTTTGTGGTTTTGCTGCCTCCTGGTGCCAGTGGAACTTTAAATACACAAATATCAACATATTTGATGTATATCTACATGAATATCAACTTATTTGATGTATATCTATCTCATGTTTTGCTTTCATTAGGTCTGGAGCTTCCAGGGATAAGAATTCACATGTGCTCAGTCATGAAGACACCATCAGGATTCAGAGGAAGAAGTTGACACTGACCAGACAGAATCCTGTGTTTGAATGGAATTGATGCATCATGTATGAGGTGTATGAATATGCAACAGGCTGTTGCTTTTAAGGGTTAATCCTCTGTTAACGTGGGTCCTTTTTTGGGCTTATTTTGCCCAGAAAAAGGTACCCGGACTGTCTGTAACTCTTTGTTTTTATTGTCTCACATTGTCCTAATCCTAATTGTCCAAATTGTCATTACTCTAATTACATTGCTATTTTAATAACCATTTTATCATCATTAAACTTTTTTAAATTTTCAAAACACCCGATTGATTGGCGTTTTTCACATTTCCCGTATTTCCTTTCCAGGGATTCGCATCCTCCTCCTCCTCCCGAGGCGCTGAGCGCGGGCGGGCCGTGCCCGGGGAGCGCTCGCTAATGAGATCAGTGGTTTGTTTTCATTTAATGGGCTGCCGGAGGCCGTGCTGGAGCTGCAAAACCCCGGCCCCTTTGTTTCAGCTGTAAATTGCCATTTAACTCGACAGCTCCGCTCCCTTTGTTGGCCGTGTAAAGATGGAGCGAGGTAAAGGAGGAGATGAAAAGCTGGGGGTGACACCAGGGAGAAAGGGAGACGGGGTCAAAGCCAAGGGCAGGCACCGGAGATCCCCCACGCCCTTCTCCTGACAATAGAGCAATTTATTTCTGTTCCCTCGGTGGAAGACACTTTTATATCCTAATTTTAGCTTCCTTTCAGCTGGTAAACAGGGAGTGTTATCGCGCTGGCAAGAACAGGAATTGCAGATAATTTCAGCCCGATGTTCAGCCCTTCTTGCTGGCGTTGTTGTTTTACAGTTTGCAAAACCAGCAGCAATCAAATCTCGTTTTGTATGAAAAATGCCTATTTTTTTGATTGGTTTTTGGCAAATATAAAAATGAATATTCTATGTGTTATGTTAGAAAGTTATGCTGTGTTAATTTTCTTAAGTGGTGTGTTAAATAGAGTTTTAGGCTGGAACATAATGTTAAAAGAGAAACGATGCTGCGTAAGATGCTTTTTTCTTTAAGAGAGGAATGAGGTACTCGCGCTGAGATAGCAGCCACAGGACACCTGAATCTTTCAGAGAAAGAGAATTTATTGCTTTATTATCAGAAGAAACGAACTTCTTCCTGCCTTGCTCAGGATTCAGAGGAAGAAGTTGACACTGGCCAGACAGAATCCTTTGTTTGAATGGAATTGATGCATCATGCATGAGATGTATGAATATGCAAGAGGTTATTGTTTTTAAGGGTTAATCCTCTGTTAATGGGGTCCTTTTTTGGGCTTATTTTGCCCACAAAGAGGTACCTGGACTGTCTGTAACTCTTTGTTTCTATTGTCTCCTATTGTCCTAATCCAAATTGTCCAAATTTTTATTACTTTAATCATATTGCTATTTTTATAACCAATTTATAACTATTAAACTTTTAAAATTCTAAAAACAAGTGATTGGCATTTCTCACATTTTGCATCCCCAGCCCTTCCCTTGTTTTATTGTGTTGCCAACACAACACAGAGGAGCAGGAAAAAAACGAAGAGAGCATCAACACGAGGGGCTTTGTGGAGTTCCTGCAGATGCCCTCCCGGCGATTATCCCGGGCAGCTTCACCCCTCCTCCTTTTTTAGCTCTTGTCTCGCTTTTTCGCAGTGCCCTCCTCGGCTCCAAACCTCTTCCAGCTGGTGGGGAAAGAAGAGTTTGTCATCATTGTCCCCAGCTCTGCCCGTGTGGCTGCCGTGCCAGGCGAGCCCAGCGCTCTTCAGACAACAGAGAATATTTCACAGATATTTTGCAGGCAGCAATTTGACATTTTCTTTGCTCTGGCGCAAGACTGGATCATTTCTAATTATCCGGGATTGTGAATTAAGCGTCTATTTTTGTGCAGGGAGACGGCAGATTTCCCTGTTTATTTTTTTTTATCTTGGAAAATAGCTTTTCCTTTGTCTCCCCCAGAACAAAGAAACGTGAACACACGATTTAAACAGTGATGGGCTGAGCCCATCCCCAGGGTGACGGCGCTGCCTTTAATGGGGTTACACGCAGCAGAAATAAATTTGGCCAGGAGTCTGTAATCACTGCCTGAATTACTGGAAAAAAGGGGTTCTTTGGAGCAGGCTGAATAGCCCAGCTGCAGCAATTATCTCCTCACTCATCAGAATGACGACAAAATTAGTTCCAGATATAAAACCAGGCAGCAAAGGCGAGACACCCACTGGGGATTTATTTCCCAGTTAAAGATTCTGGAGGTTCCCTTTCCATCTGTATCACCCACCCAGGATTTATTTCCCAGTTAAGGATTCTGGAGGTTCCCTTTCCATCTGTATCACCATCAGGGATTTATTCCCAGTTAAGGACTCTGGGGGTTCCCTTTCCATCTGTATCACCCATCAGGGATTTATTTCCCAGTTAAGAACACTGGGAAATAAATCCCAGTTAAGGATTATTTCCCAGTTAAGGATTCTGGAGGTTCCTTTTCCATCTGTATCACCCACTGGGGATTTATTTCCCAGTTAAGGACTCTGGGTGTTCCCTTTCCATCTGTATCACCCACTGGGGATTTATTTCCCAGTTAAGGACACTAGGGTTCCCTTTCCATCTGTATCACCCACTGGGGATTTATTTCCCAGTTAAGGACACTGGGGGTTCCCTTTCCATCTGTATCACCCATCAGGGATTTATTTTCCAGTTAAGGACACTGGGAGATAAATCCCAGTTAAGGATTATTTCCCAGTTAAGGATTCTGGAGGTTCCCTTTCCATCTGTATCACCCATCAGGATTTATTTCCCAGTTAAGGACACTGGAGTCTACCTTTCCACCCCTGCTGTTGCCACACCCTCGTGGCTCTCCATGAGGTTTCACGAGAAGCTGCACATCAGTTTGTGCAATTTCATTCCTTTTTTGAAGGGATTTGGCAATGTTTTGTCCCAAATCACCTCCCTGTTCCCCAGTTCCTGCCTTTAAAAGTTCCCAGTGTGGCTGAGCCTTGTTGTAGTCCTAGCTGGGGGTGAAGGGAGCAGCTCCTCACACCTACAGTGATTTACACAGATATTTATCCATCTGTGGGGAACCCACATCTCTCTTGGGGCTCCTAGGTGGGTGATTTGCTTCTTGGGAAAGCCAAATATGAGATTTTTTTGGCTGGACATGCCCCAGCCATGCTGAGCCCCTGAATCCCCCAGTGCTGAGCTGATCCCCCAGCGTGGGCAGCAGGGGAAGGGGGGGATTCTGCCCTGCTCAGGTGAGACCCCACCTGCAGAGCTGCCCCAGCTCCAAGTCCAGCATCAGAAGGACCTGGAGCTGCTGGAGCCAGTCCAGAGGAGGCCACAGAGCTGCTCCCAGGGCTAGAGCCCCTCTGCTCTGGAACCAGGCTGGGAGAGCTGGGAATGCTCACCTGGACAAGGGAAAACTCCAGTGTGGGATTTTTGGGGTCCCCTGTGGCAGGAAGGAAATGATGAATCTGACTCCATGTTCTTAGAAGGCTAATTCATTATTTTATAATATTATATTATATTATATAAAAGAATCCTATACCAAAACTACACTAAAGAATAGAGAAAGGATCCTTACAGAAGGTTACAGAGGATGATAATGAAAAACTTGTGAGTCTCCAGAGCCTGAACACAGCTGGCTGTGATTGGCCATTGAGTTAAAAAACAATTCACCTGTTGGATAAACACTTTCCAACCACATTCCAAAGCAGCAAAACACAGGAGAAGCAAATGAGATAATATTGTTTTTGTTTTTCTCTGAGGCTTCTCAGCATCCCAGGAGAAAATCCTGGGCAGAGGGATTTTTCAGAAAATATGACAGCGACACTTGAGGGAGAGCTCAGAGCCCCTTGCAGGGCCTGAAGAGGCTCCAAGAGAGCTGGAGGGGGACTGGGGACAAGGGATGGAGGGACAGGACACAGAGAATGGCTCCCACTGCCAGAGGGCAGGGTTACATTGAGAGTAGGGAAAAATTCTTCTCTGTGAGGGTGGTGAGGCCCTGGCACATTGGAATATCTCATTCCACCCCCTGCCACGGACAGGGACACCTCCCACCAGCCCAGGCTGCTCCGAGCCACATCCAGCCTGGCCTTGGACACGTCCAGGAATCCACAACCTCTCTGGGCAACCCGACCATCTGACAGCACAACCTCCCTGCCGTGTTCAGTACGAGCAGAGGCAGCTCCAAGAATTCTTTCCCAGCGATCCCAGGGGGATCTTTGAGCTTTGGGGCACCAGGAGGGTCCCAGGGAGGTTTCAGTGTCTCCATCCCTGGATGGTTTCAGGAGCAAACTGGAAACAGCCCAGAGCAACCTGGTGGGACCTCATGGGTGACCCTGCTTGGAGCAGGGGGTTGCAGTAGAGACATCCTGAGGTCCCTTCCAATCTGAATTTCCCTCTGGTCCTAAACCATATCCAGACTGTTCCTTCTTTTGAAGAACCTTTCCAGAGCATCCAGGGTGTCAGGGAGGAGACACCAGCACACAGAGCTCCAGACAGCAATTTCCTGATTGTTTTGCAGACCAAATCTCATGCTGGTAAATCTGATATGGCCAAAGAAGATGGTCTTCAAGTCCCTTCCAACCCAAATTATTCCAGGATCCTATAGCACCTGGAGATGTCCCAAAACACGTTGAAATGAAGAACTTAATAAATGCTGCATTCCCTACTTTGGGGGACTTCAGCTGGTGCACACACACTGGTAATTTGCACATCAGATACAGCTGCATTGGATGGTGGGCAAAAAGAGACTGCCACATTCATTTTGTGGTTTTACTTTAAATATCTGCAGGAAGGACATTAAAAAAAAATTATAATGGCCTCAGTTGAAGCTATTATTAATTAAAAAATAAAAATTGAATTAAAATTTATATGCATAAAATATATACTACAATTATATATTAAAATATATGATGTGATATGATATGATATGATATGATATGATATGATATGATATGGCATGGCAAGGCATAATATAATATAATTAATATAATATGATATAATATAATATAATATAATATAATATAATATAATATAATATAATATAATATAATATAATTACCAGAATAAAATATATAAACATAAAAATAATATAATTAAAAGAAATATAAAATATCTAATTTAATTATATATTTTATATGTAATATATATAATATAATATAAAATATCTATAATATAGATTATAATTAAAATAAAAGCATTATTTAAATTATAATAGATATTATATTAAAATATAAAAATATATTATATTATATTATATTATATTATATTATATTATATTATATTATATTATATTATATTATATTATATTATATTATATTATATTATATTATATTATATTATATTATATTATATTATATTATATTATATTCTATTATATTATATTATATTATATTATATTATATTATATTTTGGTAATATATATTATAATTTAAAATAAAATTATAATTAAAATTATAATAGATATTATATTAAAAAGGTATGTTAGTAGATACTATATATAAAAAAATTATATAATAAAAAAATGTAATAGCCTCCCATTGGAGGAGGTTTAGAAGGCGCTGGGAAGAAAAGCCTGTGATTTATCTGACGAGGGCTTTTTCCCCCTCTCCTCCTGGTACTGGGAGGCACGCAGAGCTTTGGCTGCAATGAAAGCCCTGATTGCAGCGTGGCCGGTGCGCCCCGCAGCCCTCTGTGCATTGTGCTCCTGTAAATGACACAGCTGCTGCCACCGGGTGTCACACGGGGCTCCGGCAAGGGCTGGCACTGCCCCCTCCCCCAGGGAAAAACCCCTGGGGAAGAGGTTGCCCAGCTGGCTCAGCGCTGAGTTTCTCGGGTGTGAAAAATGCCAATCAGTTGTTTTTAAAAATTTAAAAGTTTAATGGTTATAAAATGGTTATAAAAATAGTAATACAATTAGAGTAATATTAACTTGGACAATTAGGATTAGGACAATATGAGACAATAAAAACAGAGAGTTACAGACAGTCCAGGTACCTCTTTCTGGGCAAAATAAGCCCGGAAAAGGCCCCACGTTAACAGAGGATTAACCCTTAAAGCAACAGCCTGTTGCATATTCATACACCTCATGCATGATGCATCAATTCCATTCAAACACAGGATTCTGTCTGGGCCGTGTCAGCTTCTTCCTCTGAATCCTGACGGCTCTTCAGGGCTGAGTGAGGCAGGAAGAAGTTTGTTTCTTCTGATAATGGAGCAAAAAATTCTCTTTCTCTGAAAGATTTGCAATGAATTCTCTTTCTCTGAAAGATTCAGGTGTCCTGTGGCTGCTATCTCAGGGCGAGTACCTCATTCCTCTCTTTAAGAAAGAAAGCATCTTACATCGCATAGTTCCTCTTTTAACATTATGTTACTGCCCAAAACTATATTTAACACACTACTTAAGAAGATTAACTCAGCAGAACTTTCTAACATAACACATAGAATATTCATTTTTATATTTGCCAAAAGCCAATCATAAAATAGGCATTTTTCACATCAGGGGACAGGAAAATTGGCTGCCCCCATCCCACACTGCCTGTGACAGTCACAGTGAGTGGCATCAGGTGACAGCCACATGCCTGTGGCTCTGGGGGATTTCAGGAGGTGGATGCTGTCTTTGGGGTGAAATACAAGAAGTCATTACTTGCTGTCAAATCTCAACTTCTTTTTGCCAGGGTTGGGGTTAAATGTGTGAGATGGTGTTTCTTGTTTGGACTCAGATGTTTATCAGTTCTTATCTCTGTCACAGTCTCACAAACCCTGAGTTCTGCAGCACTTCAACAAACTAAAAAACGGAGCCCCATCTCTCTCTCTCAACAAGGCCTTTTAGGGATAAGCTGTCCAATTAAGAAATGACACCTAAATTATTTTTACTTTTAACCCAATAACCAACCACCAGTGCCCACAATGTGAACTTTATAATCCAATTACACAAAACCACCCAAACCCATGGAGAAGGTGAAGAAGAAGGACCAGCCTCTGCCCTAAAACCTCCATCTTGCTGTATATATATTGATACATTCTAAACCCTTAAACTCTAAGTTTCCCACCCTGTGATATCACACATTTCTATTCATACTCCACATCCACAAGCCCAGTTCCATCATTCCATTTTGGAAGCTTCTCCACAGCCTCAGGTAAATGCAGGGTTCTCCTGGGGATCAGAGCCTGGCAGCACAGAAAATCTAAAATTCTCAGCACCCAGGGTTCCAACAACTTCCCAGCAAGTCCCCTCAGCCTTTTCCCAGCTGTCAGAGCTCTGGGAAGCTCTCTGTGCCTGAGCAGAGAATATTTTAATCTCTGCTGCTGTTATTAGTATTATCACTGCTAATGGTAATCGATAAATTAAGGGCAATGGGATTCCCCGCTGAGACATTGCTCTGCTGAGCCTCAGCACTTTGCAAACACCCGCTGGGAGAGCCATTCCTGCTGGAATCGCCCTGGGGGAGATAGGGAGTTGTAAATCACCCTCTTGTAGAGGCTGGTGCTGGTTTAGAGCGAAGGAGAAAGAGCCCACAAAGGCTTTTGTGCTGCGGGTTAGAGTGCCACAATCCCTGCCCATGCTCCAGGGATGAGAAATCAGGGAGGCTGTCTTTATAAATTCAGCATTTTTTCTCGTGAAGAGCCCTTTGAATTTGGCCCATAGCGTGTGCCCTAACATGGGTGAGGTTGGCAAGGTGAAATAATCTGAAATATTCCAGGTGACAAGGGACACCATGAGAGGAAACAGCTTCAGGTTGCTCCAGGGTAGGTTAGATTGGATATTAGGGAAAATTTCTTCATGGAAAGGGCTGCCCAGGGGTGGAATCACTGTTCCTGGGGGGACTTAAAAGCCAAAGGGATGTGGCATTGGAGGACATGGCTTAATGCTGAACATGGTGCTGAGTTAATTCTTGGACTTGGTGATTTTAGAGGTCTTTTCCAACCTCAGTGATTCTATGATTTGATTCATCCCTCCCCAAGTGCTTCCTGCTTGTCCCACAGCACAGACCAGTGGCTCTCCCTGCAGTAATTTGGGGAAAAAAATCTGATGGGAGCCACCGAAAGGGGCTGGGATGATGCAAGATTTGAAGTTCCTTGAGTCATGGAGAAGTAGTTCCAGCAAAGCCTGACCCCTCCAACACTCAGCACTCAGCCCCACAGCAGAGAGCAGACAAAAAGCAGATTTTGGGCTCTCATTTCCTAAGATGTGGAGCCAAAACAGAGCTCACAGGAGCCTCTGCAGTTGTCCATGCCCCTGCTGTGGCTTCCCAGGAAGCTCTTCACAGTGGGGTCTTACTTCTACATCTCCCTTAAGTTCTCTGAGGAGTTTTTGGCTCGTGAAGCACAGCAAAGGCTGCTGGCCAGTGCTGGAATGGATTTCTCTTGGATCCTCTCTTTTTCAGTAGTGATTTCCCCAGCACGTTAAGCAACAGGTTGGAACATTTCCCTTTTCAGCTGTCCTAGGAGGGGAGAGAAGATTTTATTACTAACCCCAGATGTACAGCTCGTTGCTCCTGTGTGCTTCCCAAGCTGTGTGTTCACAAGAATGATTGGGAAGGGGGAAGCTCTCCACTTGGGAAGCTTTCCTTGGGAAGCTTTCCTTCCCAAGGCTTCATTAAATGAGCTGCTCTCTTTTCCTTGCCTGCAGCTGCGAAAGCGCCACGCACCGAGAGGCAGCGAATTGACCAAATCCAACTTTTTTTCCGTCTGCATTCCCTCCCAAATCTCTGTAACTGCATATTTGATCTGCAGAGGGTCCTTTTGTGGTGGCCTCCAGGCTGAGCTGCTCGGAGCAAGCCATAAAATGAGCCGTGTTCCTCTAATTTGTCTTGGTAGCAGAGGGACGTGGCGGCTCGCGAGCGCAGAATGCTGCCACGCAGAGAGGCCTTGCTGAGAACATCCCAGTCTGCCTCTGGTAGAGCTCCAGGATCCATGCTGAGCATCAAATCCATGATTAAATGGCTCCAGGGGACACAATGCGTTCGTCCCCATCCATCACTGAACAAAACCTGGGAGCTGAGCCCGGCACGGTGCTCCGGCTGCTGGCTTTGTCCCAGTTTTGTCTCTGCTGGTTCCCACAGCCCCTCCACCGAGCTGTGAGCTCAGCCTTCCTCCCTCCAGAACGAGGCAGGATGGAGGAGGAAGAGGATGGAGTGCTGCTGGTTGTAATTACCATCACCTTTGTTTTCATGGATGAGTGAAAATGAGTTTAATTTCAGTTTCCGCAGAGGGCGAAGGGAATCTCCGCTCGCCGTTTGTTGACCACACTCCTGGATTTCCACTGGGCAAGCCAAAAATCTGAAGGAAAAAAAAACATCTTTCCAAGTGATCTCATTGTTTTTTCCTTCCCCTGGAGCCAACAAACAGAGTGCACAGTGAAGTGGTCAGCAAGGTACTGCTCCGTCGGATATCCAGGAAACGCTGCAGGGAACCTGCTCAGGAGCTGCATTTTGCCATGGACGAGGCTCAAAAGGGGATTGAGAGGCAGAGTGGTGACTCTGCAGGGTGGAAATCAGTGATGGAGCCTGAGGACATAAATGTTCTTTGGAGAAAAGGAGGGATTCAGAGGATTTGGGTCTCTGATCCCACTGCAGCGCTCGTGGTTCCCTCCCCTTGCAAAGGATGTGGGAAGCACTGGAATGAACATGGAGGTGGGTGGGAAGCTCTTGGAGATGAATCAGCAGCATGAAAATCCTGCTTAAATGAAATGCTGACAAAAGGAGATGAAAAGCTTAGATGGATTTTCCCTTCCTGACATGCCTGGCATTCTCAGCTCACATTTCTGAGACAGAAACCATTGCAAGCTGAAAATGGGGAGTCCAGGAATGCAAAATTCCTGCTAAGGAGAAATTCTGGCTGATCTCTGGGAGAAATGGTGGGTGAAAGATGAAGGGAAATCCTCCTGGAGAGAAAGAGCTTCTGAGGGTCTGTTTGGAAGAGGAAAACCAGGAGAAATTTTTATGGCTTGTTCATGACAAGGGCCTGGAATGCCAGGACAAGGGGAAAGGCAGAGGGGACACTCAGATGGAATATTGGGAAGAAATTCTTTGCTGTGAGGGTGGTAAGGCCCTGGCACAGGTTGCCTGGCTCTGCTCATAGGAGGGAGGTGGAACAAGATCATCTTTAAGGCATCTCCCAACCCAAACCATTCTGGAATTTCGATGATCCATATCTTCATAGAAACCCTAACCAATTTCACAGTAGGATGCAACGGATTTACAGTGAACAGGAGCATCCTGGCCAATTCACTTTCTTAATCATCTCCTGTGGGTACCTTAGGAGGAGCCCAGAGCTCTCCAGGACCACCAGCTGAGGAGCTCTGCCCAACTTGGAGAAGCTTGGAGATGCTCTTGCCTTTCTCATCCAGCCTTTGAAGGTGCTGCACTGCCTGAAGTCACAGCCTCTCCCCAGGCCAACAGGCAGAGACTTGAGAGTGAGCTGGGGAGCTGCAAAATCTGGTGGTGCTGGCTTAGATCAGGTTTTAAGCAGTGTATCCTCAGGCAGTGCTGAGAGGAGGCTCCTGGAAGGGCAGCACAATGAAGGGAGGGATTTGAGCTGCAGAGGAAGCGGGATGGGAGAGGTGGGAAGTTGTTCCTGGAGATAAGGAGATGCAGGAGAGGCCACACAGCAAATGCTCTGGGGCCTGGCTTCCTCTGCTCATCTGAGGCTCAAAAACTGGGGAAAAAAAAAGAGTGTAGGGCTGGTTGGATCCAGGAGGTGATGGCCACACACCTGGAATGCTGAGGGTGGCTAGGTGGAGGTTTTGGGCAAGCAGTGGGAGAGGAGCAGATCCCAGGGGGATCTTTGAGCTTTGGGGCACCAGGGGGGTCCCAGGGAGGTTTCAGTGTCTCCATCCCTGGATGGTTTCAGGAGCAAACTGGAAACAGCCCAGAGCAACCTGGTGTGACCTTATGGGTGACCCTGCTTGGAGCAGGAGGTTGCAGTAGAGACATCCTGAGGTCCCTTCCCTGTGATTCCTAAATCATATCCAGACTGTTCCTTCTTTTGAAGAACCTTTCCAGAGCATCCAGGGTGTCAGGGAAGAGACACCAGCACACACAGCTCCAGACAGCAATTTCCTGATTTTCTTTGCAGACCAAATCTCATGCTGGTTAATCTGATATGGCCAAAGAAGATGGTCTTCAAGTCCCTTCCAACCCAAGTTATTCCAGGATCCTATAGCACCTGAGATGTCCCAAAACACGTTGAAATGAAGAAGCCATGACATCAAATTATTCTCAGGGGGAGGAGTTTGTTCCCCCATCAGACAGCAAACATTCTTTGCTCCATCCACTGTTGGAAAAGCCAAAAAGAACTTCAGCAGTGACCTCCACCAGCACCAAACACCCTCCTTGCATGGAGCAGGTTGCAAACAGAACATCCAAAAAAATCCTTTCCATTTCCTGGTCACTCTCAGCCCCCTCTGTTTCTTAGCCAAACTCTTCATGTACAAAGAGCACTGGCTATAACAAAACAAGTCTGGGTAACTCAGGGTCAGCACTGCTGTTTTTTGAGATGTTTCCTGTTCTTGCAGGACCTTGGTGTGTTGTGTCTCCATCACCTCCTGCATCTCCACCCTGTGTTTGATGGGTGTGTGGTGCCAGATTCAGGGTGGTATAAACAAGCAGATCTCAGCTTGTTGAAGTAACTCACCCTTTTGTTTTCTCTGACCTGAGGGCTGCTTTTTTTGTGGTAAGAATAAAACAATAATTTCAGGGCAGAGGAAATTTTAATATCTCTCCTCCTAAAATAGCACTAGAGAAGAATGAAGATTGTCTAGCCTGAAGAACTTGGATAGATGGAGTAGGAGGCTTTTTATAGCCCTCATCATTTATTACTTAATTTTTCTTCCCCAGGTAAAAGTGGGAAACTTTTCAAATGGTCTCATTTTATTCCTTTGTCTTGCTGTTCATAAATTTTTCAGTGAGAGCTCTGTAGGCAGCAAGTCCATTCTCTGAGTGAACATCCATTGCCTGGAGGGTGGACTCCTCTGAAACATTCATGGGATCCCATAAATACAACAGGATCTCATAAATCTGAGCAAAAAGGAAGAAAAACAGTTCTAATGAAGCACAGCAAGGGACTACCTTGTTTGTTTACCATGCAAGCAGAGCACAATTCATGCTTTTTCTCCAAGAAATCAGAATTATTTCCTTAAAAGTGCCGTTGCAGTAGGAAAATAGCTCCTTGATGCTACAGAGGGATAAGGAAAAAGCAAATTGAAAGCCCTAAAGGATGGATCCTTGGCTCCTAGGATGCTGAAAGTGGGATTTGTGAGTCATAAAGCTTTTCTGTTTGGATTTTTTGGAGCTGCTGACTCTGTGGTTATTTCTGGGGTTGCCTTTGCCCATCAGGGATGGAGGCAGGTCTTCCTGGGGTTCCACCATCCTGCAGGATGGCTCATGGATGGTTCCTTAGTGTGCACCAGGACGTCAAAGCCATCCCACAGCCCACATTCCCAGCAGCCAACATTTTCCATGGGGAAGGGCTGTGCAGGTCCCAATAGAATGGGATGTACCCATAAATCTTTAAATAAATAAAATTCAGCCTCCAGCCTCACTGAGCAACCATCAGCCCAGGGTGGGAAGTTTAGGCATTCCTCATGGATGGGGGAATAAAGAACCTCTCCAGGTGCACATCTCAGGGCGAACAGCTAATTTTGGCCTCTCTGTGTGTACTACATTGTTTTCTCCAGCAGGGATTTGCTAAAAATAAACAGGTATCCAGGGAAGAGGGTGTGAAGGCAGCTGTCTCCATGGGGAGATGCCAAAGCTGAGGTACCCAAGCTGAAAACACAGCGAGGATCAGCCCCACCAGGTCACACGAGCAGGCTCAACCCACATCTGCTGTTTGCTTTTGGACAACATCTAGGTCAGGAGGATCCACCAAGCAAAGAACATCAGCAGCAACTTTCCCCCTCTTTCCAAACCACTCTGCCTGCCCTCTTCCTCTCTTTGGGAATTGTTGTGGGTTTCATTCAGCTTTTGCAGCCCTCAAAACGTGCAACAATAGTGGGATAGGGAAGCTGTGGAAGCTGGAGAGCAGGAACAATAGCTGATGTCATGTTCTTTCCTCTTCCACCTCACCTCACTCCTTCTCCAGGAAGCCTGACCTCTCTGTTGGGTGTTTTCCAGGTTGTTGACCTGATTTGTCATCCCGAGGGAAATACAAGGCTGCAGGCCACAGCAGTGGTGTGAAATATCTCCTCTTGTTGGCTGAAAGAGTTTTGGGGGCAAAGTGTCCTCCCTAAATCCCATCCTGGGAATATCTCTCTTCTCTCTCCTCTCCCACCACAGTCTTGCTGTGTTCCTGGGGCTTTGGAGTGCCTGGGCAGGCTCATGGAGATGAAGAGGAGATGGAAGAGAGGAGATGGAAGGAGCCAACACAGCACTCAGAAGTTGCAGGGAAAGGATGTGCTGTCAGGACGTGTGTCCTTCCTTATGTGGGTGTTGGATGTAGAGGGGGCATGGGAAATCTTCTGGAAGCTGGACTGGCATGGGACAACCAGCAGGAGCTCTGCAGGAGACTGTCCCACTCAGCAAACACAAGAGAAGCAGGAGGGATGCATTTCAGGATCCTTCTAGAGGCAAGCCAAGGGTTTTCAGCAATCCTCTCCACTTTCCTTCCAGGCCTTCAGCTCCTGTTGCTGATGCTGCCTTAGCAAGCTCAAAGCGTGTCCAGGGGCTCAAAAACCAGGAAGAATTTGGGATTGGGATGGTGCCAGCTCCTTGTCAGCACAACCTGTGCCGTGGGGACTTGTCCGTACATGGAACCATCAGAATTTTATCAAGGGCAGCTAAAATGCTTCCCAGTGGCTGCAGGGCAGCTGGGCCATGGCCCAGAATATTTATTTATCTTGTCTTTGCTCTGTGGCACTGAGCAAAGTCCGATTTGGTTTTGGGGGAAAAAAGAAAACAACACTTTGGAACGGGTTCTCACCTGCACCAGGTTAAAAGCGAGGTGGGAGTGAGAGCCCCTGAGTGTTCCCCACTGGATTGGAGTCCTTTGGGAAGGGAAAAGGAGCTTGCTCCAGGCAGCCCCATGTCTCCATCACACCCCAAAGCTGCAGATTTGGGGCTTTACGCTGCTGCTGGCAGATACTGGTGTAATTAAAATAAGATGCAGACAAGGGGTCTTATCCCACTCTCCACCAGGGATGAGGAGCTGGGGGGATTAATGGTGCAGGGAGCTGGTCACAGATTAGCACTGGGGGATGGGGATTAACGTTCTGGGGGGGAATGAGAGCCTCCACAGCAAATTCAGCTTTCCTTGATGCTCACTCAAGCTCTAGTCCTTCCCTAGGGGTGGGTGGTGAGGCAGGAGCTTGCAGGAGGAGCAGGATGTGTTCCCTCAGCTGAGGGATGTGTGATTAAGGGGTTTTCAGCCTTGTGCCCCTCAAAGCCCGGCTCCAGATCCTTCCCTCAGTCCTTTATAGCTCCCTGCAGGTTTTCTGTGCAGGACCCAAAATCCCTGCTCCTGCTCCCTGCAAGCTGGGGGTGCTGGTTTGGCAATGGTGACACATCAGTGAAATAGGAGAAGGGAAGGTTGGGGAAAGGGTGTCAGAGGCCAGACAGGGCTGGGATCTCTGGGCAGAGCAGGATCAGGCAGAGGAGGTAACACTCCTTTAATTTCTGGTGTAAAGAGAATAAAGAGTGTCTGCAAGGATGGTTGTGCAGGTTATAAGGACATAGCCAAGCACAGAGGGGTGCTGGTTGGAAAGGGGGGTTATTTTTTGGATCATGTGGGGTGCTGGTGACGCCCATGGGGTCCCATGGGGAGGGCAATGCTGGGGTGACACAAGGAGCCAGGGCATGTCTGTGCGCTGTAGGGGGTTTTTGGGGACAACACTTTGGGGACACTAGGGGACATCACTCTGTGGAGCTCCAGGACACACCATCCCTCGGGGCTCGGTGGGATGTCGAGGGTCTCCGTGTCCCCCTGCTCCTCAGGGCTCGGTGTCACCCCTCCCCAGAGGCTTTTGTGTCACCCCTTCTTGGGGGTCTCCGTGTCACCCCTCCCCGGGGTCTCAGGGGCCCCTTGTCCCCCTCTCCGGTGTCTCAGGGGGTCTCAGGGGTCCCTTGTCCCCCTCCGTGGTGTCTCAGGGGGTCTCAGGGGTCCCCTGTCCCCCTCCCCGGGGTCTCAGGGGTCCCTTGTCCCCCTCCCCGGGGTCTCAGCGGTCCCTTGTCCCCCTCCTTGGTGTCTCAGGGGGTCTCAGGGGTCCCTTGTCCCCCTCCCTGGTGTCTCAGAGGGTCTCAGGGGTCCCTTGTCCCCCTCCCTGGTGTCTCAGGGGGTCTCAGGGGTCCCTTGTCCCCCTCCTTGGTGTCTCAGGGGGTCTCAGGGGTCCCTTGTCCCCCTCCCCGGTGTCTCAGGGGGTCTCAGGGGGTCCCTTGTCCCCCTCCCCGGTGCCCCAGGGGGTCTCAGGGGGTCCCTTGTCCCTCTCCCCGGGGTCTCAGGGTGTCTCAGGGGGTCTCAGGGGGTCCCTTGTCCCCCTCCCCGGTGTCTCAGGGGGTCTCAGGCGTCCCTTGTCCCCCTCCCCGGTGTCTCAGGGGTCCCTTGTCCCCCTCCCCGGGGTCTCAGGGCTCCCTTGTCCCCCTCCCTCCCGCCCCTTCCCCGGGACTCCCTGACATCGGACGAGCCCACGCCCCATCGTGGGGGGAGACATCAGCAGCGGTGGGGGCTGGACGCGCCCAAGAGCGAGCGGGGGGGGCGTGAGGGGTGTGTGAGCAGGGGGCTGGACTTGGACGAGCCCATTCCTGCCGAAGGGGTGAGCAACCTCATCTCCTCTATGTTTACTCCCAGACAGGACCGGTATCCAAGAATTTCTGACCTCTCTTCCTGAAAGAGGAGATAAAACTCGGGATAAATCCTGAGCGGACAGAAAAGCTGGGAGCGGCGGGAGCGGAGCGGGTGCGCCATATCCTTCCCCCCCCGGGCCGAGTGGTGCGCGCCGGGCGGGGCGGGGCGCAGGGCCGCAGTGGCGGAGCCGCCCCGTCGCTCGGGCGCATCGCGGTCGCCATGGCGCTGTGCGGCCGCTCCGCGCTCCTCCCGCCGCCCCCTCGGCACCGGCCCCGGCCCCGAGCCCCGGGGCCCTTCGTCAGGTACCTCAGGGGACAGCGGGGAAGGCGAGGAGAGGGGTGACAGCCAGCGGCAGGGCTGCGCTCAAAGGGCTGTGCGGTGGGGAAGGGGTGTGCAGGGTGGGGGGGTCTGTTGGAGGGGCGCTGAAGGGGGGATGTGAGGGTTTTGATGAATTGAGGAGGAATTTGGTGTGCGAGCAGCTGAGCTTTTCCCAGCCGTGGAGCTGCTGTGCAGGAAATAGCGTTGAACGCCAGTTTGGGGGCGTTGGGGTGCGAGGGATGGGGGGCGCAGCGCTTCGGAGGCGCTGGAATAGAGGGGCTGGGCAGGGATTTTAAGCCTTAGGATGGGGTCTTGAGGGGTTCGATCTGGGAGAATTTGGGGTGTTCGCAGAGCTGAGGGGCTGATTTAGGGTACAGTAGGGTTTAACACCTATTGAAGGTGTTGGCGTGGGAAGGATGGGGGTGGGACAGAAGGGATGGGGCGTTCAGGAGAGGTTTTCCGGCGTGCCTTGGCACTGAGCTGTCAGATTTGGGATCCTTAAAGGGATTTGGGGGCGCTGGAGCTGCATGTGAGGGGCTGGGAACGAGAAGGAGAGGATTGGCCATGCTGGGGACAGGTAGATTGGGCAGGTGGCTGCCGGGAGGGAGGCGCAGGCCGGCAGACAGGGGCCTGATGTGACCTTGTGGATGGAGGGATTGTCAAAGGCGAATCCTGCTGGAGGAGGGAGTGTGGGTGAGGAGCAGCAGGACATCCCGGGGGGCTTGGAGCGGGGCTGGTGTGCACAGAGAGGCTCTGGGGTTGTGTTTCTGTAGGGGATAAACCTGGCACTGACTTGGGAGAGGTCAGCGTGGGCTATGTTGGCAATAAAAGAGAAAAAAAAAAAAGGCTTGTGAAAGGCAGGAAAAGTGAATTTTAGGGTAGGGTTAGCTGAGGGTTGGGAGGGGCTGAGGGATTATGGAGAGAAACAAGAGGTTGTATTTGTGTGGAGGGTTTGTGGATACAAAGGTAATAAAATTTCCTGAGCTCTGAAAATATGTTGGGTAGGGCTTGACAGGAGCTGGGGTGTGGGGACATGTGAGATGGTGGCATTGGCTCTGTGGGAGCTCAGGTGTCAGCTCAGGTATCCTTAGGTTGCCAGGGCTCTGTTTCCTTTTGGAGACTTAAGGTGCACCCATGTGTATGATGCTGCAACCCATTATCTGAATGCTTTGAATAGAGGAAACGGCCTCAAGGTGCACCAGGAGAGGTTCAGGTTGGATATTAAGAAATATTTCCCTGCTGGGAGGATTGTCCAGCACTGGAACATGCTGCCCAGGGCAGTGGTAGAGTCTCCAGGTATTTAAAAGGCAGTTAAAAACCATTTTTGTGGTGCTTAGTGATGAGATTGAATGGTGGCTTTGGCAGTGCTGGGGTAGCAGTTGGACTCGATGATCTTGGAGAGCTTTTCCAGCCCAATTGATTCCATGATTCTGTTTTATGGTACCACAAAGGACAACCCAGGAACTGAAGTGCTTGATGCTTTCAATAGTTCCAGCACAATACATGGAAGTATTCAGCAGTGGGAAGCCAGATAATCAGGGAAGGGAGACCTTGCACGTGAATTGCAGACAAACACTTGGCCAAGCTACCTGGCTCTGTGCTTGCTGGAGATTTTCAATTAAAAAACAAACAAACACCAAAAACAAACAGCTTTTTATCTTAAGTACAAGGGAACAAAAGCATTTTCACTTTTTGGATGATTTGCCAGTGAAAGGAGGAATTCTGCAGTGAGAGAGAGAGAAATGGAGGTTGTTCTGCTTGCTTGAAACATGTGAACACGGCTGGTTATGTTCCCTCTCTCCCTCTCTGAATTGAAAATAAGGCAGAAGGAAAAGTGACCTTTTCAAATAATTTTTCCACTGAATAAATGAATATTAATTATTTAGAAAGAGCTTAGTATTTCTTTAGAGCTGTAAAGTATCTAAAAAGTCATGATGGGTAATGAAATGTCAAGATGGTTAAAAAAAAATGCTGAAAGAGAAAATGGTTTCCACTCAAGCCTTCCTCTTCCTGAGTGATTTTTGTAATCTGAGACCCTGTTTTAGAGTCGTCATGAGAACATTCAGACTCTCTGAACATCTGCAAGCTTTTGAGCTCCACTGGGAGATGCAGCCAGCAACTGTAATTTGGTGCATTTGTAGGAGCCATGTCATCTGTTAATTTTTTTTCTTCCTTAACATTTATTCTTGTGCAGTCCTTTTTTAAAATTTTTTTTTATTGTCAGGCCAGATGGAGGCCAGTGCTTGCAATAAATTTCCCAGGCAGTCAGCAGATAGCAGGCAGTTAATAAAAATAACTTAAAACAAAACAATCTGTTACCCTCCCCTTCCTACCCCCAAGTTCCCAAACAGGAATGGAAAAATTCTTCAGACTATATAAAGACTAGAGAAAGAGCCAGAGATAATTCCTGGAGTTCTTCCACATACTTGAGAGTTTTGGTCTGCCATGTGGCACCTTGGGAGCTGGCGACCCTCAGCATTGTAACAAGTAAAGAATGGGTTTGAAAATAGAAAGAAAAAATCCCTGAAGTAAGAGAGGAGTGCTGCCCAAAAAAGGGGAAGTGTTTTTGGGAGGTGATGTCATCTTTCCTGTGCCTGTGTTTGGTGGGGGATGAGTGTTTTCCTTGTGAATGCAGGCATTTCTGAACAAAATTCCTGAGAAGTGCTTGTTTTAAATATCTGCATCAGAAAGTCAATGCAGATTTGTTCTATTTCAGAGCCTCTGCACCCACCCAATCTGAATTACCTTTATGTAAAACAGAGTAAGCACATCCTCATTATTCATTATCCGTGCTGGTAACATAATACAGATGAGTTCTCACCATGTGTCCATGTGGGGAAATGCAAAATGAGTCCTTGGGTTAATTTTTCTGTTGCCTCTTCCTTTGTGCTTAACATTCTCCTGCTCTAAACCGTTCTGTTGTTAATCACATCGTGGTTAAATATGTGGCTTTTTTTTTTTTTCCATGAATGGGGTATTTGGGAACATGGGACCAAAGAGTTGTTGTGCTTTCCCAACCAGGGGACTTGTCTGTGATGAAAGATTAACAAATTTTTCTGTGCCTTTATGTTCCTTATGTAATGATGCTGAGGTTCAGGATTTTGTAAGAGCACAGTTGCACTGGAATTAATTATTTTTTTTTTTTAAAGGAACGTGCTGTATTTTAGCAATGCAAAGAGAGAGCTGATTTAACTTGAAGTACAGGAAGAAAAAAAGAGAAACAACCCCCATTCCTTGAATATGGATGATTTTGTGCCCCCTTAGGGAAATAAGAATGCTTAGGGTCTGCTGCAGTGAGAGTTGAGGGGTGTGCAGCCATTTGATTGATGGGAATAGAGAAGAGGAAGAAGGGAAATTTGCCAGGGAGAGGAACAGAGCTATGGTGTGGACCTTAAAGCTGGAATTCTCCCTTTGTGATCATCTCAGCATCTGATCTGGAGCTTTGTGGCCACGTGGCTGCAGAGGTTCTGGACCAGGAAAGAGCCCTGAAGGTGAATGCAGTTTTGAGGCACTGAAAATCAGCTTTGATTTCTGCCCAAGTGTGCCTATCCTTTAATCACAGGGTGAGTGATGGCAGAATAATCACCCTGGAGCTGCTGCTCTTTGTCACTTTTTCAATTATTGTCATTTTCTCAGCGGATAATATTTTTAGAAGGGAATAGTTGATGTCCTCCATAATGTGCTGCAACATAAGAAAATGAAAACACAGACATGGTTTTTGTAATTCAGCCTGTTCAAGAGAGAGAACATCAAGGCTGAGGGTCTGACTGATGGGCAACCCATCATTTATAAATGTCCTCAAAAAGTTTGTGATTGTGCAGAATGGCATCAGGCAGTCCCAGATGTTTAGTAAGGAGAGATTCAGGCTTATTCATCTCTGAATTACAGAATTGAATATTCCTGTCCACTTCAGGTTAAGATTTGGTCCTGAAAATACATACAAAATTAAAATTTATTCATCTATGTCCATTTTTTTTTCACTGTTCCTAAAAAATTACTTGATCTCCTGTTTATAGTCAATATCCCCATGCTCACTGTAGAGAAATTTGCAAAATAGGTGGAAAATTGACTCTCATTTAAGGTGGGTGAATGTTGTCTTTTATGAATACCAAGCAGTGAAAGAGTTATTTTGAAATCAATGAAATTCTGAGAGTGTTTAGCTCAATCTGACTTCTGGTGTCTGTTTTCTTACCCACTAAGGTGGGGATAATGTCAGACTGTGGGAAATCCAGGAAAATCCTGGATTCTTAATAGAAGCAAACATTCCTGATAGAAATCATGAGGTCAACAAAAGAAATATAAACCTGATTTTTCGGGGACTAAAATGGAAACAGATGTTCACAACAGCGAGTTAACAAGAGGTTAGACTTGGGAAAAAAACCCCCAAAACCTGTGATTTATAATTCTATTTAATTTATTTATTTATGGTAAATTGGGCTGTTAATGGTAAAACCATTGAGTTTGGTAGGATCTATCTCTGATTTTCTTTTCCCTGCCATCCATCCAGCCTCAGCCACGTGGGGGTTTTTAGGGCTGCCAGGCCTTTGTGGGGGAGGAGTGAAACATCTGCCAGGAGGAGGTGAAACACAGGGAAAGCAGCGAAATGCCAGCCTTTGTCAGCTGAAATGGGCACAATGAGACACAGCTGCAACCTGCCAGGCTGTGGGAATGCACTGGGAATTGGGAATCCATCCCTGCCAGGCTGTGGGAATGCACTGGGAATTTGGAATCCAGCCCTGCCAGGCTGTGGGAATCCACTGGGAATTGGGAATCCAGCCCTGCCAGGCTGTGGGAATCCACTGGGAATTGGGAATCCACCCCTGCCAGGCTGTGGGAATTCTCTGGGAATTGGGAATCCATCCCTGCCAGCCTCTGGGAATCCTCTGGGAATTGGGAATCCACCCCTGCCAGGCTGTGGGAATCCTCTGGGAATTGGGAATCCACCCCTGCCAGGCTGTGGGAATCCTCTGGGAATTGGGAATCCAGCCCTGCCAGGCTGTGGGAATGCACTGGGAATTGGGAATCCAGCCCTGCCAGGCTGTGGGAATGCACTGGGAATTGGGAATCCAGCCCTGCCAGGCTGTGGGAATGCACTGGGAATTGGGAATCCAGCCCTGCCAGGCTGTGGGAATGCACTGGGAATTGGGAATCCACCCCTGCCAGGCTGTGGGAATCCATTGGGAATTGGGAATCCACCCCTGCCAGGCTGTGGGAATGCACTGGGAATTGGGAATCCAGCCCTGCCAGGCTGTGGGAATCCTCTGGGAATTGGGAATCCACCAGGAATCCCAATCTGGGGATTCTCAGCTTCTTTTCCTGCCTCTGTCAGGGTGGGGATTGAAGGCATTTCAGATGGTATTTTGTGTTCAGGCTTAGATTTGTTATTTCTTACTTATATTGCAAGTCATGAGTTCTACAGCATTCTACGAACAAGGCATAAAATGGTTAACTTTCTTTTGTTACGAAGTCTTTTAAGCCTAAACTACCCAATTAAGAAATGACACCTAAATTATTTTCATTTTTAACCCAATAACTAATCACTCAAAGTCCACAATGTGGATTTTTCTGTCCAGTTACAAAATACCACCCAAACCCACGAAGAAGAAGGTGAGGAAGAACAACCAGCCACCACCCTAAAACCTCCATCTTGTTTCATATATATATTACTGGATTCTAAAACATTAAACTCTAAGTTTTCCAGCCTGTTATTTTGCATTCTATATTTTGTATTCTATAATCTATATTCTGTATTCTGTATTATGTATTCTATATTCTATATTGCACACTTCTAATCAAACTACACACCTATAATCCCAGTGCTATCAGTCAATTTTTGAAGCGTTCTCCATGGTATTAGATCAAATAGAATATTTTCTTGTGGGTCTGTGCCTTTCAGCACAGAAATTTCAAATTCTCAGCATCCAGGATTCCAGCAGGGATCAATGCTGATGTCGGCGCTGCCTCAGTTCTGGATTACCACGTCAAGAAAAGGCAGCTTGCACTCAGGTTAAATCCAGCCAGCAGCCAGGGGAAAAAGCATTGTGGGAGAAGAAACAAGATGGAAATTCAAGCACCATGTGGCTTTCTTGAGGAAATGGATTTGTTCTTTGTGATTGAGAAAGGCACAGTTGTTAATATTCTCTTTATTTGCCAACAGACGTGCCTTGCAGCGCCGTGTCTGTTACCAAGCTGTGACAGGCTGGCTGTTGTAAAGCGAAGTACTTTGCATAATTAGTGTGAAGACGTGAACAGATGAGCGCTAATTCTTAGAAGTTAATGATTGTCAATTATCTCCCCCTTTTTTTTTTCTGGATCTAGTCCAAGATTAGTGGAATATCAAGTACCTCAAGGTACGGTTCCTTAATTGGCCCAAGCACACTTTATTGCCAGATGTCACCCCAAAACGTGGCTTTGCCTTTTGACCTGCTTTCATCAGCAGTCAGGTCAGCTTGCTGCTGTTTGAAAGCATTATTTTCTTTTTAATTCCTGGGCTGGAGGTTGTTTGGATCCATAAGCTGATCTGACCTGACACATGGCTTCCAGATCGTTAGTGCAGACAGAAAGGGGGTGACAAGGGTGAGGCTGTCCCTTGCAGCACCAGGAGATTTTATCCTTCCTTAAACCCCCGGAGAAATCCCAGCTCAAAAGTGCTGCAAAAATTCCCACTTCACCTATTTCAACTTCTTACCTGCTCCTCATAGGTGCATAAATAACTTCCAGCTCTTGTCTTGTCCAAATCTTGTTGGAATTCAGGATTTTGGAGCTTCCTTAGGACCACATTTCCAAACACACCTATTTTTTTTTTTTTTTTTGTTTCAGCAGCAGGTTACTGTAGGTTTAGCTGTGGTTATGTAGATGGGGGACCCAGAGACACAACTTCCAGGGAAGCATCCCAAGGCCCACAGGTTGGTGTGGAGGTTGTTTCTGTTTGAATTTGTGCTGCTGGAGCAAAATGAAAAGGAGTGCTTGTTTTAGAGATGGGAAAAGTCATGGATTTTTGTTCCCAGGACAGTCTTTTTGTTTTTGGGAGATGACTGTTTAATGTGAAATCCAAGAAAATGCCTTTATTTTCCCCTCTCTGACTTTATACACAGTTTAGCCTGTATTGTTTAAAAGCATGTTGTAAGAATTTTAATTATTCTCTTCCCTATTTCTGAATGGCATCTTTCTTCAGGCACACAAGTCTTCTGTGTTTAGTGTCAGCCTTTGAATATAATGATTTATCCACACTTGAAATGACATTGAAAATTTTTCTGTGAAGGAGCTTTTTCAAAGAATTCTCTCATTCTCTCACTTCTTAAATAAGGCTAGGAAAAATATTCTGCTAAATGTCTGTTTAGTAGTAGGAATGAAATAAATACCTTTATTGGACATAGCTTCTTACTGGGAAATAATGAATGTATAATTTGCTCTGTGCAAATTACACATTTTATGTCAGGACACACAGCAGTGACATCCAGATTTACCTGGCAGAAATATTTTAGCAGCTTAATCTGAGATCTTTAGGTATTTTTAAGGGCTGCACCAAAGTTAGAATTTATTTGAAAAATAATGAAAGTAATTTGAGGAGAGTAAACTTGCTAACCTGAAAACTTAAAATAAGGAAGGAAATGCCCAACCTGTGAGGTTTCTCCTCCCCCAGTTGTTCTTCCCTTTTTGTACCCAGCACTTGATCTAATCAGAAAATACTTCCCCAGAGCTCAAGAAGACAAAAACCTCATTTATTTTGCTTTCTCTGCTCTGGTCTTCTTGCACAGGCTCATTAACACTTCTTCTTTTAAATAATAAATGTGTTTTATTGGGTCACTCTTTTGTGGAAGCCTTTGAAATTAAAATTTAAATATCTTAGGAATAGCTAACCTTGTTTCATAGGTAATGTTTTTTGATAAAATGGAAGAAGTCTTTCCCCATGAGTTTCCATAATTGTTCTTTGTCAAATACAGTTCTAAGCATTTTTCTGTAAGTGATCAGTACAGGTAGGGAAAAAATAGTGGGAAAATCAAAATATCAAAATGTGTATTGCTGCTCTGTTTATGATGCATAAGAAATTCTAAAAATGTTACAGATCCTTAAACACCTGTTTTTGGCTGGAGAATTAAATTTGCCTTTACAGTTTACCTTGAGTAGCAAAAGAATTATTGCATCTTGTTTTTGAGGAGCTGAAGGAAAATCTCCTTCTTGTGCCCTCAGCATTTTTCCTGTTGACTGTTTCTTTCCTCACTTTGAGCAGGAGCAGGAACGAGCATCCTCTGATATGGAAAATGTTTGATTAAAACCACTCTGGGAGCTGCTTGCTGTGCCAGTGCAAAGTCCTTGAACATGCTTTTTCTCCCAGTCCTTCCAATTTACCCTTCAGATCCTCTCAGAAATCATGGGAACAATTCCTTTGCAGGCAGGTCAAGAAGCATTTTGAGAAGGATTTCACTTATGGATAGCTTTGTACAAAAAGTTGCTTTCATGTTTTTGGTCTTTTTTCACAGAGGCTCCAGCAATCCTGCAGCTGCTCCTCAAATAACTGTGGGCTTGTGTAATTTGTGTTGCTGTTTCCATACCAACAAATGAAATAAGTCCAATTTGTGCCCACAGTGAAGAGTCTGGGGATTTTTTTTCTGCTCTCTATCTCGTGATATGGGAAGTATACAAAGATGAGCTTTGAATAGCTTGGAGTGAATCATCTGTCAGCCAGCTGCTCTGGGCTCCTCTTTAATGATGGGATGGAAATTTTCCAGAATAAGATACAAAACCTTAATTTTGTGTTGCTGTGAGGTTCGGGTTTAGGTGAGGTCTGAAAGAACGAATAATTAGGAGTTGTTTAAATGTGCAGCATAAAGTTCAGTGTGGATTTCCTGGCACCACCCGTGTGGGCAAACATCTGATTGTGCCTGATGAAGTCTTTGCTCTCATCAGTGGCTTTAATTGCTGTTTCCATATCTAAGAGTGGATCAAAATGTCCATCCCTTCATCCATCCATCCATCCATCCATCCATCCATCCATCCATCCATCCATCCATCCATCCATCATCCCTCCATCCCTCCATCCATCCATCCCTCCATCCATCCATCATCCATCCATCATCCATCCATCATCCATCCATCCATCCATCCATCCATCCATCCATCCATCCATCCATCCATCATCCATCCATCATCCATCCATCCATCCATCCATCCATCCATCCATCCATCCCTCCATCCCTCCCTCCCTCCCTCCATCCCTCCCTCCCTCCCTCCATCCATATAATATAAATTGAAATATTTCAGGTAAAAAAAGCAATTCAGGGATTCAGAATTGAAACATTTGACTTAAAAAGGGATAAAATGAATGCTGGGGACTGCAGTGACTTTGTGCTTCCCCTGGAAGTATCTCCAATGAAGTGTTGTCTGTCCTTTATCACTGATATTTGAATTTCACTTAGATTTGCCATAATGGAAACCTTTCATGTACATTCTTTCTTTCAGAGAAAGTAGAGCATAATAATTGTAGTATTGCTGAAAAGACCTATTTGCTTTTTTACTTGGCCTAAGTAAAGCTGAAAATAGAAATATTTGACCTTACTTTATTGTTTGTTTGAACTGCTCATAAATTTAGCTCTGTTTGAGTGTTTCTGTGAGAGACATTTGTTTCCTGGAGCTGAACAGCTCATAGTTCTATAAACAAGTCTATAAACAAGAAATCCCATTCAGTAATATCAACAGTGAAATTTCTTGTCTTTTATCTGTATTTAAACAAACTCCCAGAATGGTGCCTGGAAGCACAAATTGTGTTGCTCTCTGTGTGGCTGTTGAAGTTTGAAAGATGCATATTGGGCAACTGAATTCAAATTTATGTAATGAACTATTCACTTTGATTAGAGAAAAATCTGTCTGGCTGTTGCAGATGGAATTTTTGCCTGGTTTAAAGATAAATATTGGACAGCTGAATTTAAATTTATATAATAAACTATTTATTTTTATGGTAAAAAAATCTCAGCAGTACTTGGCATTGTTTAATTTCTCTTTGATGTTTGAATTGATGATCTTGGAGGTCTTTTCTAACCTTATTGATTCTCCTGATGGTGCTGGAGGTGCCAAAACGTTTCCCCAAACTCCTGTTGGGATATTGGTGCACCCGTGGTCCCTTCTGATGTTAATTTGTTTTTACTTCTCTGGTAGAAAAGGGAATTTCTTCTGGCCAGGGGAGAGCAAACCTGAGCAGCAGTTTTTGTAGGTTGGAGATTAACAGAGCTCATGGGTTGAAGGAATAGTTAAAATTCCTGTCTTCTCTCAGTGCTGTGGACTTCATCTTTTAGTGGGCAAAAATAATCAGGAATGGCTTGATTTAAGGTTCATATCTCAAGAAAAAAAAAAACCCAAATTGAAGTGTGTCTATTTACTTTCTGTAACAAAAAGAAAACAAAGCTGGGTCAGCTCTTCAGCCTCCCAGTTTGACATTTCACAGCAGTGACCTTGAGGACAAATTCTCTTTTCTTTTTTTTTTTGCAGCTGCAGCCGCCTCCGAAATATTCAG
Source organism: Fringilla coelebs (assembly GCF_963513975.1). Lineage (NCBI taxonomy): Eukaryota > Metazoa > Chordata > Aves > Passeriformes > Fringillidae > Fringilla > Fringilla coelebs. The sequence continues at coordinate 2,358,458 of NC_140032.1, forward strand.
ACTATTCTGACACAGAGCAGCAAATCTCAGCCTGATGGAATCCTCTGCATTTTAGGTTAGTGTTACAATTTTTGTTCTCATTATGCTGATAAAGATACCACGAGTTTCTGAATGAAGAAATTCATCTTGCTGCTCCTGGCCCCAGCCTGGTTTCTCAGCTGATGTTACATTCTCTTCTCCCTAAACAATTCTTCATTCTATTTACTCATTTTGGACAAAGAATTTTAAAAAGTGGCCTAAGAAATCTGGAAAGCAGTTAGGAGTTAAATGTTGGCACATAAAATTCATGTGGTTTCAGTGGTTTATTTCTTCTGGGATTGGGAGAAAAGAGCAGCAGAAATAAAGGTGCATGTGCAAGTGTGCTGTGGGACAATAACAGGGGTTTTGTGTTGCTTTAATAGCATTTCATTGACTCTTGTTTCATATGAAATAATCAGTGTCAGGATCCTAAAGGAAAAATGCAGACATTATGATAGAAAACTTGAGTGCTTAGAGAAAAGGACTGAGGAGTAATTGTTTAAATAATATCTTGCAGTTAAACAGCAGAAATCTGATGTAGCCCTAAAAAAGCTCTGTGTAGGAAGTGATACCACAGTCTGCTTTTTTTTGGCTTTTATTCTGCTTTTTAATAATGTAGCAAGAGAACTTAAAGCTCATTTACTGGACCACAGAATAAAATTTATAAATAGATATATAGATGTCACCCCGTTCTTCTAAAGTTCTTCTAAGCCTTCTAATATTTACATTTTTGTAATGGAGTTTCTCACACACTTTTCATGTAAATAATGATTGTTTTGCATTCCTTTCTAGAAGAGCAGTGAATTGATGGACTGTTTGACCAGTGTGGTTAGAGAGGTAGCAATTTTATCCTCCAATCCATAGTCACTTTTGGAATTCTATAAATATCAATATTAAGAAATAAATGTACCTTTTTGACCTTAAACATCTCAGCATGTGAGTGCCATTCATTCTGTGTCATATTATGACATACATATTTATAAAAGCTGGTTTATAATAGATAATAATTTATAAAATTTCTAAATAAATAATAATTTATAATAGGTAACATTCTCTTCTAGTCAGTGCTAACTGTACAACATGAGCCTTTCTAGCCTGCATTTTCTGGGGTAAGAGGTTAAGTCTCTAAGTAGGAACTGTACAGCCAGAAGCTCTGTGAGGTCACTGTGTCAGCCTTCCAGTGAAACTTAATCATACAGGATAAACTCCTTGGGTTTTGCATTTGCTGCTAATTTAATTCCATAAAACATGTTAACTGATGACACTGCAGGATTTCTTAATTATTATTAACTCTGAGACTGCAGAAAGTCCCAGGTAAGGAGCAGTCACTGAAAGCATGGCCCAGCTTTAAGGAAAGCAGAGGAATTGCTTTGTGTAATGCTCAGTGTTGTGTGGAGGATTTCATTCTCCTCAGAAGAACATACCTCTTAATAAATAAGCCCTTGTGGTATGGAAATATGGGAGGTGTGTTTTGTTGGGAGATTTGTGCATTGCCCTGATCTCTAAGCACCCACAATGGGACTCTTGTCTGCTCTGGCCTGGCTCCTGTAGCCTGCAGAATTTCTGGCATAACTTCCATGAAACAGGCATGTCCCTGTTGTAAATGCATTCAATCTGTCATCAAACACGAGCTTCTGATGACAAAACCCATGTAGTTTTACATCCTCCTGACTTGTGTGGAAGTGGATACTCACAGCTAAGGTTTTTTACAGGCAGTGCATGTTCTGTTTCACTTGGCTGCTTTTAATGGCCTGGAGTTAATGCAGTTCCCTCACCTCAGCTTCAGTTTCATACTGGGCTGGGAGATAAAACCAGAATAAACTTCCTCAGCTTTCCTTCAAATTCATTAATATTTGTACTGAAATGAAACCCAGCATTGTGAGACCCCAGAGAGAGATGAGAACTGACCCAGTGTTAAAAGAAGTATTTAAATGGAGTTACAGCTGATTTTTAAAAGGAATTCTCTAATCTGATTTTGAAGGGGTTGCATGGTAACATTCCTGCATTCTTTGCTGGGGAGAAAAGGCCTCACAACTGGCAAGAAAAAGGAATTTGGAGGTTGGCATGTCAAATGGCTTTAAAAAGCTGTCATGTCTCAGCTGTGTTGCTGTTCAAGCTGATCTACTTAAATTATTTTCTGTCATAGTGGTGTTTCTTGGCATCTCATCTTTCAGCAGAGATTTTCAGCTCCTGGTTGGGTGATTTCTGAGGATGTGCTGTGAGCAGGGGGTGTCTGTAACTACTGGAATTGTAGCTGCTCTGATTGTGCATTAAACTGTTTCACCATTCAGCTCAGCTGAACTGATTTTGCAAACATTGATATTTATTTTCTATTCTCCTCAAAGAGTCTGGGGATACTTTCAAGGCCGTTCCAGTAAATATTTATTTTACTTTGGTTCTGTTCACATTTTGCTTTTTTAGATTAGAAATAATCTAGATTATTTATTTAGATTATATATTTAGATAATATATTTCATTTACTATATAAATATATCGTATATATAGAATCTAAATATATAATACATGACTTATAAAATGATAATATTATACAAAATATAAGAAATATAATAGTATTATATAATTATATAATCAAAATATAGACTATATAAAATAATATATAATATAGAAAATATAAAATAGAGATAAAAATATATAGTTTCTCCCCCATTCTGAGAACCTTTAGCACATTGTTCTGATTGTTCATCCCATTCCCTCTCCAAACAGAGACTATTTTAAGGATTATTTTGCAGCAGTTCCAGAATTCTGTTGCTTTTGGGCCAATATCTGAAGATGAATGTCCATTCCCTCCATCCTCTCCCTCCTGCTGTCCCAGGTGCATTTTCCATCCCTGCCAGTGCCCTTGGGTGTCTCACAGCAGACAGATTTCCCCCTGCATTTGGCCAGAAAGCTTTTGTGAAAAACACATATTTTATGATTGGCTCTTTGCAAATATTAAAATGAATATTGTATGGGTTGTGTTGGAAAGTTATGTTGTATTAATCTCTTTAAGTAGTGTGGTAAATAGAGTTTTTAGGCTATAGCATAATATTAAAATAGAAACTGTGTGATGTATTTTTGTAACTGACCCAAGAAATGGAAAAGATAACCAAGAAATTCTTCTCATTATCCTCTCTGGATGGAGATACAAGAGGATTCCAAGAAAAGAATGATTGCCTCCTTATTGGGAAGGCCCAGACTCTGGGGAACCAAGGCAATTGATTTACAAGATGAAGGGGGGAAGTTGACAATAAACAAAAAACTCCTCAGTTTGAAAGGAATTTTTGCATAATGTATGAGATATATGCATATGCAACAGGCAATTGCTTTTAAGGGTTAATCCTTTTTTAGAGAGCTCTGCTTTTTGGGGCTTAGTGCCCAGGAAGCATCTGTAGAGATCCATAATTCTTTGCTTTTATTGTCCTAACTCCGATTGTCCAAATTCTTATTGCTCTAATTTTTTTTTATTACTACTTTTTTTATAACTCTTTTATGACTCTTAAACTTTTACAATTTTCAGCCAAGTGATTGGCGTTTTTCACACTTTCTGCCAATTTCACAAGCCGAATGGGCTCTCTGAGGGGGAGCAGAGCAGGAGCCTCGGGCTCAGCCTGGCTCAGGGTGTGCCCACAGCCCTGCCCCGGGCTGGGAACAGGAGGGGGAGTTCCAAACTCCCAGCTCAGCTGGAGACAGGCGTCGGGCTTTCCTAATTAATGGCCTTGCCCATTGTTCTGGGGAGGATTCCTGATATGCTCTTATCTTGGTCATTGTTTCATTTCCTGTTTGTTTGCTGCTACATATCAGTTCCTTTAACTCCAGATGTTTTTGCTGTAGAATAGCATTAAAGCTCCTGTCTGGGCAGGATACTTGAAAGACCCAAGTAAACCACAAATTCCAAATATTCTGCAGAATTCATGGTTTTATGTTAAACAAATGCCTTCCCTCTGTGGCTGTCAGTGCTCTGCAAGCAATAATTCACCCATGTCCTCTATTAGAAGAGTTAAACTTGTCAGCTGTTCCCCCTTTAAGATCTTTTGTTTTCTCTTCCCCTCCTTCTGTCACTAACTGAAAAAGCAGGGGTCTGTCTGGAGTTTGGCTTGGAAGATCTTCCCTGCTCTAAGCTGCTGCACCCAGATAAAATCTCAAACTCTTCAAGTGATGGTGACATCAACTTTTTTTTTTTTTTTTTAAGTGAGGGCATTTTTCTCATTTTTCTTCTGATCTTCTGAAAATTAGAATCACAGGATCATAGGATGGTTTATGTTGGAGGAACCTTAAAAATTATATAGGTTCAACTCAGTGCCATGGCAGGAACACCTTCCACCATCCCAGGCTGCTCCAAGCCCTGTCCAAGCTGGCATTGGGCACTGCCAGGGATCCAGGGGCAGCCACAGCTGCTCTGGACACCTGTGCCAGGGCTCAGCACCCTCCCAGGGAACAATTCCTGCCCAATATCCCATCCATCCCCCTTGTCCTGTCCCTCCATCCCTTGTCCCCAGTCCCTCTCCAGCTTTCCTGGAGCCCCTTTAGCGCTGGAAGGGGCTCTGAGATCTTTCTGGAGCCTTCTCTTTTCCAGGCTGGACATTGCCAGCACTTTCAGTCTGTCTGTGCCAGATTATTGCTCCTGTGAGCCTTCAGAAGGTGCCTCAGTTAGGCAGGTGATCAGTGGAACAGATTATCCTCAGCAGATTGTGTGTGCTCCCTTCCCAAGGCTGCAGCTGATTCCATTAAATGGAGTTCCCTAAAACAATGGGACAGTTTCTTCCTGAAAGAAGGGAGTCTCCACTTGTTTGTAACTAAAATCCCACCTAGGCACAAGGGCTTTGGCAGCAATATTTGTGTGTTGAGTCCCATTAAACTTCAGATTACATTGGTGTGCCTGCTTTCATGGGGCTGAAAGTGTAAATAAAATAGAGGGACACCTATGAGGGAGAGGTCAGAAACAGCAGGAGAATGAGGATTCAAGGATTATGGCTGGAAAAAAAACCTTTGAGGGCTGAGAAAGCTGGGACAGATGTGAGGCAGCTTTCCACCAAATATCAGATACCTTGGAATACAAATACAATACAATTATCAGATACCTTTGAATACAAATACAATCAAATTATCAGATACCTTGGAGTGCATGTGAGCTACCAAAGTTACTGAGCAAACAAAGAGTTTGTTAAGATGTGGGATTCAGTAGCTGGACAGACACATCAGCTGGTTAGCACCCTAAAGCTGAAGCATAACTTGAAAAAGGAGCATAAACAGGAGAACCTGAGGTTTGTTCCAGTTTTTGCCAAGTCCAGGTGACTCCTGACTGGTTTGTTTTCCAGTTCAAGTGCTGAGACTCAGATGTTCAGGCCATGTTATTACATTATCAATGTCCTGATCTCTCTTTTGGCTGTGCTAACAAATCCTATTTTGTTGGCAGCCATCCCACTGTATCCTAATGTAATAAATCCAAATTTGTTGGCAAGGATCCCACTGAATTCTAATATAACTTGGTAGGAAAATTTGCCATTAGAGGAATTTTTTGGCAGTCAGGACTGGTGAGCTCTGTGAAATGTGAATGGCAAGGATGCTGCTTTATGTGCACTTGTTTGAAAACACTGGGTTTATGACAGTAGAATTATGACTGTGACTGTCATCCAGAGAGATGAAGATTGATGAAAATAGTTTCTAAATCTGTGACCTCATTCCTTTCTTCTTGAATTTATCTTCTATCTCTTCATGCTCCAGATCTTCAGTTATTTTCATTTAATTTTCCCAAGGACCAGGAAATTTTTTCTTGGAAGTTCTTTGTGCCCTATATTTTTTGTCAGAACATCTTTTCACAAATTGTCAGAAGTCTGCAGTGGCTCTCTGGTGACTCAGGGATTGCTCTATAACACTGATAAGATAATGTTTAATCATGTATTCTAAAGCAGGAGATTTGGGTCACAGGATTAGTTTGTTAGGAAGCTTCAATCAAGAACATATTAATTAGAATGCATCCAGACAGATGTTTAAATTACTAGAAAAAACCAGAATTTTGAATGCACAGCCCTGCAGAAAACAAGACATTTAAAATGTTTAAGGAATACTCATGGGTTTAGGTCGAAAGGGAGATGTCAGCATGTGGCAGTGATCTTGCAAAAACTCCCTTCTCCCTACCCTGTTCTCTCAGTGTGTTCTTGTGAGGAGTTGAGTTCATACTCCTGCTTTAAAGTTTAATAAATTGAGGAAAAAAATAAACTTTTCAGGTGTGCAATGTGAGGACACACACCAATTCTGCTGTGGTTTTGTTTTTCAGGGATAGACAGTCGATACAATGAAGGGTGCAGAGAGCTGGCAAATTATCTGCTCTTTGGTTTGTACAACCAGAACAACAATGACTTCGAAAGGACAGGTTTTCCTGAGGAAGTTCTGGATGGTGAGTAATGTTCTCAACATTTTTTACCTGTTCTGGACAGAAGATGAGCAAAAAAAGGGATATACAAAAAAAAAATTAAAATAAAGGTCATTAAGTCTCAGGTTATCTGTATATGTCTGAAAATACCTTCTTAGAAACACTGCTGAAGGACTCATTTTTAAACATATAAAGATATATTTCATATGTTTTATACTCCCCAATTTATCTCAAATGTTTTAAACTCACACAATTACAGTCCATTAGTTCAGTCAGTGTGTGTATGTACATGTGAATAATATTGTGTGATCACACCTCTGCACTTCTAAACTACTTGAGCTCTTTTTTACTTCAGCACTTTAACTCACCTTTGTAATACTTGGGATGTGGCCAATCCCTGTGATCACAGCTTATTCTTCTCTAATTTGCATGAAACTTTTGGATATCTCCCCTGTAGGCTGTGGTGTTGATAGTTCTTACTTGAAGCAGCTCTGATGTAACATCAGGCAAGAGCAGATGGAGTTTAGAATTCTGGAAGTGCTCTGGGAAGGCTCATCCTGAATCCTCTTGGCTGCACAAAGGACAGGCTGATGCAAGTTCTGTGCAAGACTTGGGAATTACCCCCCAGTTGTCTGGAACAGGAACAAGTGCTCTTGTGCTTGGAACTGTCTGTGGCTGCCAACTGCTCCTTCTGTTTGTTGAAAAGAAATCAGGAATTGCACTGCATTCAGATAGCTGAACAGTTTTCTTTTTTAATGAGGTGCATAATAGAAAAAATGTTTTCTGTTCAGTGTATTTTGTGTGTGGGTTCCTGATGCTGGAATATTTGTTGTGCTTGTTGCAGATATAATCATATTAATAAAACCTGACAGTGTTCATCTGTACTGTAACCCTGTGAATTACAATCATCTTTTACCCTATGTGGCACACTGGAGGAACTTGCATTTCCACTGTCTGACTGAAAATGAGGTAAGTGAAAAATGAATGCAGACAAGATTTGCTAATGAACTTGTTAATGAACTGCTCCTTAAAGTGAAACTTTAAAAAACATTCTTTCCAGAAGCCTTTTTTTCTCTTTCCTCCTCAGCAGGGGAGTGATATGTGTGTACATCTGGGTATTAATCATTTGCTAAAGTGTGCAAGAAGAATATGTTGTCAATACTTTTATTTGTTGGAGTGTGAGGACAAATTGCTCTTCTCTCCCACTAATTGCTGTTGTTTTGATCTGAGTCAGTGATCTTTGAATGAGGAAAAAAATGTGGCTTGTGAAAAATACAAAATGTGAATCAAGTATCACAGTCAACACTGAGATTTCCCACATCAGCCTTGTTTGCTGCCAAAGCAATGTTTGCATTGGCTGCCAGTAGTTTTAGAATATTAGGAAAGATGGGTTTAGCAAGTCCTTTAAAATAAAGAAATTTCATTATGTATTTTCATTTTAACTATTAAATCTGTCTGTTAAGAACTATTAACCTCACTTCCACTGCATTCCATGACTGATGTGACTTTCATCTTGAACTTAAAAGTCAAAGTATTCTAAAAAAAGTCCATTATTGTTGTGAAGTATTTTTAGAGGAGTAAAAAATGAAAATACTCGTTGTGGGGGTGTAGAATAAGGACCTTTTCATTCCAGTGGAGACTGGAAATGCTTCTTCCTCCATTGAGTTCTGTGTAGTTCCTTTTCTAAGTTAGAATTGTTCTGAATTCTGCAGGGAGTGGGTTTGGAGCCTGTGATGGTGGGTGAAGCCAGTGGAAAAAGGAGTGGGAAAGTCAGGGAGAGAAGCATTTTGTTCCCTTGAGTTTCCAGCTTGGAAGTGATGGGATTTATAATAGACTGATTGTGTTTTTATGTGTCTGCTTGATAGCTCAGAGCACAGAATTAGGAAATAATTCAGATTACAGGGGACCTCTGGAGATCCTCTTGTCCAACCTCCTGCTTCAGTGGTGAGATCAGATCAGATTTCTCAATTTTTTTTTTGCAGCTGGATGTTGAAAGCATCCAAGGATGACTGCAGAGCCTCTGCTGCATTTTCCCACTGTCCTCCTAGTGAAAAAGTGTTTCCTTTTGTCAAACCCAAACCTGATTGTTTTAAATCAAGACTTTTGTCATGGCCACTGTGGAGAGCCTGACTTCACCATCCCAATAATATTTTGCTGGGTTTGAGGTGCAGATATTGAGCCAGCCTGGATCTCTCCTTCTGGGACAAGTGCTGCATCCCACTGATTGTGGTGGCCCTCCACTGATCTTGCTCCAGTTTATAAATACCTTGTCCATGGACCCCAAAACTTGTTGTGGATACAATTCCAGGAGTGCAGCAGAGAAGGATAATTCTTGTTAGGATAGAACAGCTGAGCTCCAGGTTAAAACATGCCCCAGCAAAACCTAAAGCCTGGCTTCACAAGGCTTCTTTGTTGCCAAAATCCTTGCTGAAAAGGCAAATCTGATGCCATGTGCACTTTGGAATCAGGAGCAGAGAAGTTCTTACCACACAGTTGCCAGTGCAGCTGCAATTTCAGCTATTGAATTTTAAGCTTCATCTGCTTATGGGCTTTGATATGATTTATTATGGTAAAGAACCTTAATCACACAGTGTTACCATGATGTAACTGGCAAGGTGAATCTTGTGCCTTGTTCTTTGTGGAAATGAGGGGAAAGGTTTGGTTTTGGAAACTGAAAATAGAGTTCTGCTTCATTGCTGTTTGATGTGAATGAGCTGAGCACTTCCAGTCCCATTCCCAATGTATAAGAATTACCAATTTCTTAGATTACTGCTGAAAGACAAACTAAACCTTGCTGTGTCAGGTTTAAGTGCATCCTGTTTACAGGAGAACTGCCTGCAGTGGCTTTTAAGTACTTACTTTAGTGATAGAAATAACTTCGTAAAAATGAAACCAAAAAAGCACGAGAATTTTAGAAATAAATAAAGCAGTGCTGTACCTGGCTCTGGCAAAACACAGAGCTTCTGCTTCCTTTTTTCCTTCCTACTTGCTTTAACTAGACCACAGGAATTTATGAGAATATCCAAGTTATTGGGGGAAAAAAATCCCATATGACTGAAAAAATGCCCATGTTCAAAGTGACCAAATAAGATAAAATACAGAAATTTTCTGCAGTAAATTTTGGGGTGTCACAGTCAAACTGGCTGCAACAGCAGATTGTGAGCAAGCCTTTAGCACCCTGCCAAAACCCAAGTTCTTGTTCCAATGACATTTTTAAGTCTTGAGAAGCTGGCAGTTGTTTGGGGCTTGGCTTTGAGCTGCAGCTTTGATCTGGCTTCTGGTATTGAAGGAGGAACCCACCACGGAGGAGCTGGGGCTGCAGCTTAAATTCAGGCTTGGCTTAAAAGAACTTGTTCTCAAAAGAAATGTGTTGGGTGTACCCTGAAGCTCACAAAAAGCTCATAATCATGTCATTTGCCTTGATAAGAAGCTCAGAGCACTGCACATAAAAATAAAATAAAATAACATAGGCAAAACACCTCTGCCTTCTGATCTTGCTCCAGAAAACAAGTGGCTCTTGCAGAAGCCAGCAGGGCTAAACCTGTTGGTTCCAGGCTTGCTGCTAAACTGCTTTTCAGGTCAAAGTCAGTGTGTTTGCAGCTTTGTGTTCTGTTAGAAAAATGACTTGAGTGTGGTTTATCTCTTCAGTCTGGTTTTTATGCTTTTCTGAGTTAGGATATTTGCACTTCAGTCTGCTGAAGTCTTCAGACAGCGTTGCATGAGGGTTTCTCCTCTTCTTGCCTCCTCCTTTTCCTGCAGTTCACCTCTCCCTGAGATCAAAATTTTTTCTCCTTGCCTCATCTGTGACCTGGGGCTTATTCTGTCATTGATTTTCCTTGCTCAGTGTTGTTTAGCTGGTAATACAGTACCTTATATGAATTTTTTTCCCTCAGTGACACGTTTTTTGTGACACATCAGTTGGTATCCTCACAATGACTTTTATCTTTCAAATCTGGATGTTGAAAGACTTCACTGAAAGCTGAAAATAAAGTCTATAATTATGCCTTCATGTGTCATGATTAAAAACCTTGCTTTGAAGTTTGATTTTTTTCAATTTTCCATTGGCTTGAGTCCATCCCTGCCATGATGGGATTTCCAAAATACAGAAAGAGATGTTGGAGCTTCAGGAGGCTGTAGGTGATATTTTAGTGCTTTGAATGCTGCATCTTCTCTTTCCTGCCAATCAAATTAGGGCATGCCTAATCCAATTTGATTTGAAATGGCTTCTTTCAGTATGAAGATGAAGAAGCTGCAGAGGAATTCAAGATTTCCAGCTTTGTGGACATGGTCAGGGATTGCAGCCGCATTGGGATCCCCTACAGCTGCCAAGGTAGGGTGGGTGATGCTCAGAATTGTTGGTTTTGGGGTTTTTTTTTGGTCTATTTCTTGGGGGTTTGTTTTTTGTGAAGGTTGAGATTGAAGGTACTTGAGATGGTATTTCACATTCAAACTTAGATTTTTTTTAACAAATTTATGTTACAGTTTCATAAGCAGTGAGTTCTGTAGTATTTTACTAACAAGGTATAAAATGGCTAAGTCTCTTTACAAGGTCTTTTAAGGTTAAACTATCTAATTAAGAAATGATCTTTAAATTATTTTTATTTTTAACTCAATAACTGATCTTTTGTGTCCTGCAATGTGGACTTTTTTGTCTAATTACAAAATATTACTTAAACTCATGAAGAAGAAGGTGAGGAAGAACAACTTTAAAGCTTCTTATATAGCTTTGTATATATTATTATATTTTAAAGCTTTAAACTCTTAAGTTTTCTACTTTGTGATATCCCACACTCTTATTCAAATTGCACACTTATAATCTTAGTGCTGGTAATCAATTTTGGAAGCCTTCTCTACAGCCTTAGGTTAAATACAGTATTCTCTTGTGGGTCTGTGCTTTTCAAAACAAAAAGTTTAAAATTCTCAGCATCTAGAGTTCCAGCACAGAGTGGAAGTGTTTTTGCACCCTGCAGCTTCAGGGAATGAAGATTTCCTTGCCTTAGGAGAGAAATAAGGATTAGTAAGTCATTAGTTTCCTTTTAGCATCTTTTCCCTTAAGAGTTGAATTTCTTTCTGAGAGCTGGAAGCGCTCAGAGTTCATCTGGGGAGCGAATGCCCCCAGCGTGAGGCAGAGAAATGATTTGCATTCAGAGCAGTGTCTTAAACTGCTACAGAACTTCTCTGTTCCCATGGGAGCTCCAGATAAATCCTCCTTTATGGAAGGGGAGAATAAACATTTCTTTATGCAAGTTTCCTTTTTTAGAACTGAAAAAAACCTGCCCTGCACAGCTTCCTGTTGGGATCTGGAGCCAGCCTTGAGCCTCAGCAGTGTAATCTTGCATTCTTTTTTTATTCCTAATTCTTTATTGCTTCCCTTAGGGAAGACTGATATGCTCTGACTGCCTGAAAAGTCATTAATGGAAGTGCCAGGAGGAAGTTTTAATCTCCCTCAACTTAAAATTCTGATTAAATGGGGATCATGGAAGAAATTCCTCCTTGTGAGGGTGGTGAGGCCCTGGCACAGGATGTCCAGAGAAGCTGTGGCTGCCCCTGGATCCCTGGAATTGGATTCAGGGATCAGGATCCAAGCCCCATCCAACCAAGGCCAGGTTGGACAGGGCTTGGAGCACCCTGGGATAGTGGAAGGTGTCCCTGCCATGGCAGGGGGGGAATGGGATGAACTTTAAGGTCCCTTCCCATTCAAACCATTCTGGAGTTCTGTGATGTTGTATTTCAGTATTTAGTTAAGGCCAAGTATTTGATTGACTGGAGTAAGCAAAACTCCCTGTTTATTATCTTGAATTTTAATTTGTTGAAGTTTGCAAAGACATGTGAAATATCCTGAAAAAAAGGGACAAAATTTAGGGTGTAGAGGAGCTTCCAAAATTGCCGTGTGCACAAAAAATATTTTTCGCCTCAAGATTTTCGGTTGTACAAAAATGGGATTTTTCTACAACTGAATCTGTGAATCCAAATGTCTCAGGCAGAGCTGAAATGCCAGGATTTGTGAGGGGAGCTTGCTGTGCTTGCTTTGCAGGCCACCTGCAGATATTTGACATGTTCATCGTGGAGAAGTGGCCGATCGTCCAGGCCTTCGCGCTCGAGGGGATCGGGGGCGACGGCTTCTTCACCATGAAATACGAAGTGAGTGCTTCCCTTGGTCATCTCCTTCCTGAGGCAGAGCTGACTCATGAGGTTATTTCGTTTGGAGAGCGCTTTTGGAGATGATCTGGTCCTGACTCACTGCTCAAGTGAGCTGCTGAATTGGATGGGGGTTTTTGGATCTTGTAAAACTGTGGCAGGATGGGGAGCCTGTGGTGTGGCTGAGGTTCTGTTCTGGGCTGCTTAGCACTTTTCCCTGGATAAACCATTGTTTGAACATTCACCCCAGGCCTCTGCTGGGATTTAGAACTCTCTTTTCCTTTCGTTTTTTACTTTTACTTTTCCTTTTTCCCTTTCCTTTTTATCTTTCCTTTCTTCCTTTCCCTTTTCCTTTCCTTTCCCCTTTCCTTTTTTTCTTTTCTCTTTCCCCTTTCCTTTATCCCTTTCCTTTTTTATTTTCCTTTTTCCCTTTCCTTTTGTTCCTTTCCTTTTCCCCCTTTCCTTTTCCCCCTTTCCTTTTCCCCCTTTCCTTTTCCCCCTTTCCTTTTCCCTCTTTCCTTTTCCCCCTTTCCTTTTCCCCCTTTCCTTTTCCCCCTTTCCTTTCCCCCTTTCCTTTTCCCCCTTTCCTTTTCCCCCTTTCCTTTCCTTTCCCCCTTTCTTTTTCCCCCTTTCCTTTCCCCCTTTCTTTTTCCCCCTTTCCTTTTCCCCCTTTCCTTTTCCCCCTTTCCTTTTTCCCCTTTTCCCCCTTTCCTTTTCCCCCTTTCCTTTTCCCCCTTTCCTTTTACCCCTTTCCTTTTCCCCCTTTTCCCCCTTTCCTTTTCCCCCTTTCCTTTCCCTTTTCCTTTCCTTCCTTTCCTTCTAGAGCTACCTCTACCAATAACCAATTTTTTTCCCCCTAGATGGATTTTTTTACCCTAATTTTTTAGATGGGTTCTAGATCTTCAAGAGCAGAGCAAGAGGAGCTGATTAGTGCTGAACACCTTGAGATGAGCTCAGAAAATAAGACAAGACTATTCTTGGGTCCCTGGTTTTGACTGAAAGGATGCATCTCCTTCTCTCCCTGACCTTGTATATTCATGGGCCATCCTACCCTGCTCAACAGGGCAACAGTCAGAATTGAATTGCTCTTATATTTAATAATGATTTAACTCTGAGCAACTTTTGTCATTGATTTGCCCATTTATTAATTTTGCTCTGAACAGCATTTTCAGATGACAGCTTTGCATTTCTGTGCTTATTTAAAGCTTCTTTGCTTTCATTTTTTGAATCTCTGCCACAGCAATGCAGATGTTCCATTTTTCTTATCACTCCTCCATTTTTACAGCCACAATGGGTTTTTGTCTGACTCCTGATAACTGGAAAACCTCCAGAGAATTCATAGTTCCATTTTTAAAGTCTCATCATATCTATAATTGTACGTGCTTGCTCAGAAATATCCTCTGTGAGTTCCTGTGCCTTTCTGAGCACTGTTCTCTTTCCACTAGCTGGAAAATTTTAAGCTTCAAGGTTTTTTTCAGGGATTTTTTGTCATTCCATCACTGGTACTGTAACACTCTGTGGTGTGAACCTGCCCATGCAGTAAACACAGAGTACAAACTGATGAGACCTTTGGGGAGGGCAGTCACCCTTCTTGATACATAAAATGAGTTAATGAAAATTTAACTGCCAATTCAGGAGCTGTTGGGTCTTTAATTGCCCTTTAATTACCCCAGTTCATTTCACAAATCTGTAAAGGCTGTAGAAAAAAATGTTCAGACAGGGTGGCACAGACAGAACCTCTTCTGTGTGATCCAGGGAGCTGATTCTGTCCCCAAGCACTCCTGAGTGCTTCAAAAGGAGCAGGGAAAATTCTTGGACTCCTTTTTTGAGAGCAATCATGTTGGCTCTGGCAGTCCAGGCAGCTCCAGCTGGAGTTCTTGTTTGCTTCCTCCTTGAACTCGTGAGGGGATTTCAAATGGGAAGTGACATTCTGAACTTTGTTCATGTTTGTGTGGTTCTGTGTCACTGAGGGGGGAGGAAACCAGACTGGAAGCACATTTGGGATCACTGTAAATCATCTGTAAATTAATTCTTCTGCCATTATTAAAAGGGGAGGGTTTTGGTGCATTTTTAGCTCAGACTTTCCCTCTGAGATTTTTCCTCTTCTGTATGTTCTCTTAGATTGGAATATATGAAGGATGATAATTCAGGATTTTAAAGGCAGTTGCTCTTTTAGTGGATAAATCAGAGTTGTTCATGATGTTGTAAATTAGAAAATTTCCTGTGTTTATAGGAATGGAATGGAAGTGAAGTCTGGGAAATCATTATTACATGAATACCTGGAATAACTGTAAAGCAGTGGGTTAAGAAAATTCTAGCCAGTGTTGCATTTTTAACTGAGTGGGTGATGGGGAGACTTGTAAATGCAAAATCATTCAGATACAAATGTCCCTTAAGAATAGATTTTAAAATATTATTCTCTATATGCATCATCTGTAATTTAGAAAATTTCCTGTATTTATTGGCATGGAATGGAAAATCATTATTACATGAGTACCTGGAATAACTGTAAAGAAAACTGGTGAAGAAAATTCCAGCCAGTGTTGCATTTTTAACTAAGTGGGTGATGGGGAGTAAATGCAGAATCATTCAGATCCCAGTGTCCCTTAAGAAGAGATTTTTAAATATTGTTCTCCATATGTATCATCCTGCTACTTGGAAGAAAGTATTGCAAAGATAGACTGTCTTTGTCTAAATTTAATATTGCAAAGATAAACTTAGTCTAAATTTAATATTGCAAAGATAAACTGTCTTAGCCTAAATTTAATATTGCAAAGATAAACTGTCTTAGCCTAAATTTCCATCAGCTTGGAGCAAGTGTTGGCTGATATTCAGGATGACTAAACCTGGAATTGGTTCTTGGATGTTCTAACTCAGAAAACTCATCCTGCCCTTTTGCCTGCCCCAGCTCATGCAGTTCTTTGCTATTAAATTGAGAAATATTGTGAAATGATTTTTTTGGAGGATGCAGAGAAATCTTTGCACAGGGTTCAGACCCTCAGTGGTCAGGTCTTTGTAACAGAGTGGAAATAGTTGTGAAATCAGAATTAAGGAGCACTGTTAGACAGGGCAGTGTTCCCTAATTCTGTCTCAGCTTAACCCTGGATCTGTGGCCTTCTTTGTGATGTTTTTCACAGAAATGTGTTTAAAATCTCTTTCAGTTAATGGATGTCAGTGCTGATTTATGGAGGACCTACAGCAAAATGGATCCTGTGTCCTTGGAGGATTTGCTTTTTGAGGTAATGCAGGTGAAATGTTCTGCCTCAGCTCCTGCTTGGTGTAACCACAGAATAAAAGTTTGATTTTGTTTGGTTTTAATTAAGTTTATGGGCTTGATTTACAGGCTTTGCCTGCTGTTGTGTGCAGGGTCTCCTCTCATTCCTTAAATCTGCCACAAACACTGCAAAACATTAAAATAACTTGGTTTCCTTGAATTTATTGCTTTGTCTGAAAATCTCCTAAAAACTTTCCTTCATGTCATTAAACCATGTACAAAATACATGAAATTTCTCTGGTTTTTTGTGTTAATCCTCCTTTTGCAGCAAGGAGGGTTAAAAAAATCCCCTTTAACACCCAACCATTCTTCCAGGAGAAAAAAAAAAGCATTTTTCAGATTTTTGTAGCTCCTTTAAGTGGGAAACAGTGACACTCAGTGGCTGCCCTGATGCTTTGGGAAATCCAAACAGAGGGAAGGGATTCTCACATTAATGCCATGCTCTCATCTCAGAGGAGAAAGCATTGTACAAATATTAGTAGATGTAATTATAATTCATATTTATAATTTATTTATATCTATTTATATTATAATTCAGTTATCACAATTTATTATAATTTATTATAATTATAACAAGATATTTATAGTATAATGTAATTTATTTATATGTATAACTTATTAAATTAATATTTATACTTTAATAGCATATATTATTTTATAATTCTTGGTCTATATTAATTTTTAATCTGTTCCTAGCTTGACAGCAATTTAATATGTACAAAATTCAGCAGTAATTATCCTTTATTAATAACATATTGGTAGTTCACACCAATTTGGTTGTTCAGTCAACTGCTGTAATGAAAATTAAAATATCATAGAGTTTTTACAAGGCTCTCAGTTTAAGTGATCACTCTCTGATATTTCACTTCCCCTCTCTGTGTGGAAGTGAGATTAATGTCTGGGACTTGTCCTACACCCTGAGCAGACCTATTTATTATAATTTGAAGTTTTCAACCTGAAAGTTGTTGTTAAATTGACTTAAATTTTCTGAAAACAATAAACCTAAACCACACACCCACAAAAAGACACCCTGAAATCCAGCAGAATGTCCTTATCATCTAAAATATATTTGTTTTCCTGAGCTTATTGTTTCATTGGGCACTCTGTATTCCAGTGAAATGTCACCTTTGCCTTCATTTCTCTTAAAATAATATCAGCTATTTTCCTTCTAGGATTTAAAGATTTTTGAACACCAGTGGACCAACTTTTTTGCTAATTTTGACACTGAAATTCCCTTCATTCTGGAACTCTCAGAATCTCAGGCTGGGGAGGTAGGCCTGCTTCAGCAATCCTCCAGTATCCCTGCAGAAGGAATAATTACTCACCATTAATTTGGGTTTTTTTTTTCCCCCATCCCATCTCACTTTTCATGTTTGAGGGTTAAAAACACATAATTTGAATTTTTTAAAGTCACCACCCACCTGAAAAATCCGTGGTATGATGGCTTAGGACTGCAGGGCTAATTCACTCAAGTGTTTGCTCACTGCTAATTCAATTTCTATCTGCACAGGAGATATTTGGAGGTAGATTTCACTTGCATTTGGATGGAATCTGGTTTGTGCAGGGATTAACAAGTTCAATTTGCACATCTCAAACCTCAATAAAAACTGAGGGGGTAGCACAGAGCCTGGGAGGAAACAGCACAGCATTTCTGGGGGTGGCTGTTGCTTTTTGGATGCATTTTGTTACATTTTTGATGCTTTTTTGATGCATTTTGTTGCATTTTTGATGCATTTTGATGTTTTTTTGAAGCATTTTGTTGCTTCCTCTAGGATGGTGGAAGGTGTCCCTGCCCATGGCAGGGGGTTGAGCTTTAAGGTCCTTCCCAACCTACACCATTTAATGATTTAATGAAATGAGAGATTTAGTGGTGTTTGGGTTTGTTTGTGGAGGTTGGAAGTATTTTCTGAGGGTTCAGGAGTTTTCTCTGAGAAGGTTAATTGAAGTTTAATTAATGAGAGGATATTTCACACTTCTGTCCATGTATTTCTTAATAATTTTTGTTTCCAATTCTTCACAGCCCTTCAGAAGTTATTTCAGCCATGGCATGATCTCAAGCCATATAACAGATAACAGGTAATTATTACTCATTATTATTATTATTATTTCTCATTACTCCCTCTGGTGTCACTAGTACATCAATATTTTATTTCCATATCCCTGATGCCATAATGTTTAAATTTCTTTTTGGTATCACCTCAGTAGATCAAATCTCCTACTGAAAAAGCCTGTGCAGAGTTCCTTCATGTCCTGGAAGGATAAGCTGAATTTTCCCAGGGTTTAATGCTGTAATTCTTGCCTAGACCATGACATTTTGTTCATTATGATCAATTCCTTCCTTGTTCCATCCCTGGAAAAGGTTGGATGGGGCTTGGAACAACCTGGGACAGTGGAAGTTGTGAATAGTAAATAGCTGGAATGAGAGGATTTTTATTGTTCCTTCCACCCCAAAGCATTCTGTGATTCTATGAGAGACTTTTAACCAAAAGTTGTTGTTTAGCTGAAGGTTCTGCTGCAAAATCCACGTTCTGCTGTTGTGAGCTACTCAAGGTTTGTTCAGCTGATTCAATCTCTGCACATTCTGCTCTATTTGGAGTAAACCAGTGGAGTTTAATGCCCTTTATTTCTGGTAGCATCCTCTGCTGTTTGCATTGCATTCAAGAAAAGAAAATCCTTGACCTCTCCAGCTGAGTTTTGGGCCCAAAGCCAGAACTAAACCCAAAATAGTTTTGTTTGTTTCCAACACAGTCATTTCAGGGTTTTCAAGATGGTAAATTTTAAACTAAGCTGCTTTTCAAGGCAGTTTAAGATAAAAGAATATTTTCAGAGCATTTGGGAACAACCTTGAGATAAGTTCATTGTATTTGAAAGAAATTATCATTTTATAAATACAAGTAGATTTTTTCTTTTGAACTTGCTCGTTTCACTGTGAATCTTTGTGCAGCTTTAGTCATTTTGTATTATTATCATGAGAAATTCAGCAGCTGAAAGCTTTGATTTCATTTGTTTGTAAACTTCCTGCAAGTATTTTGGTGTTGATTCCCTGTCTCTTGCTCAGCCCGAGCAGGCAGCCCTTTGTCCTGTTTGGCAGCCACTCCACAAAGGAAAACTTGAACACTGGGAACTTTAATTTTCCATCTGAAGGGCATCTGGTCCGAAACACTGGCCTTGGTGGAAGCACTGCCAAGCATATGGTAAGGCTTTGGAAAAGTTTTCTGAGATTTTGAAGCATTTTCTCTTTTTCTTTGTATATTTTTTGTACTTTGATGAGTTAAATGCCTAATTCTTAACATAAAGCACCTTAGCAATCCATCAATTCAAGGAAGAAATGTGATTTTTCTTGCTCTTTCCAAGTGGAACCATACTGGATTCTTAATCAGGGACTGCTGAATGAATTAAAATAATTTATTCTCTAGAAA
The DNA here is from genome assembly GCF_963513975.1 of Fringilla coelebs. NCBI lineage: Eukaryota > Metazoa > Chordata > Aves > Passeriformes > Fringillidae > Fringilla > Fringilla coelebs. The sequence continues at coordinate 2,377,677 of NC_140032.1, forward strand.
AAGACAACTTTTGCTGTAAGTGGGTGGGGGAGAGGGAAATGCTCTTTGTGTCCTGGCCTTCTGTGATACACTTAACTGTGACACACAGTTTCTACTTTAATCACATTTATTTAGCCATTTCTTAAAAAAGAAACAAAAAGCCACTTTCTTTGATAACACCTTTGTGAATAAACCTGGGATATACCACCATGTATCCAAATTCCAGTGTAAGCTTCAACAACTATTGACAAAACTCCAAAAAACCTTTCATAGAATTCCAGGACTGATCAAGTTGCAAAGCTTAGCTTATTTCCACTTCCAAATAAAAACTGGGTTGTTAAACATGATTAACTTGTTTCTATTTCCCAGGAAAAGCTGGGATGTTAAACATGGTTAACTTATTTCCACTTCCCAGGAAAAGCTAGCATGTTAAACATGCTTTAACTTGTTTTGTTAAACTTGAGCTTTTACTTTTACATGTTCAAGTAAAAGCTGGGTTGTTAAAGATGATTGGCTTGTTTCCATTTCCAAGTAAAAGCTGGGATGTTAAACATGGTTAACTTATTTCCACTTCCCAGTAAAAGCTGGGTTGTTAAACATGGTTAACTTATTTCCACTTCCCAGAAAAAGCTGGGTTGTTAAACATGGTTAACTTATTTCCACTTCCCAGGAAAAGCTGGGTTGTTAAACATGGTTAACTTATTTCCACTTCCCAGGAAAAGCTAGCATGTTAAACATGCTTTTACTTGTTTTGTTAAACTTGTGCTTTTAGTTTTACATTTTTAAGTAAAAGCTGGGTTGTTAAAGATGATTGGCTTGTTTCCATTTCCAAGTAAAAGCTGGGATGTTAAACATGGTTAACTTATTTCCACTTCCCAGGAAAAGCTGGGATGTTAAACATGGTTAACTTATTTCCACTTCCCAGGAAAAGTTGGGTTGTTAAACATGGTTAACTTATTTCCACTTCCCAGTAAAAGCTGGGTTGTTAAACATGGTTAACTTATTTCCACTTCCCAGGAAAAGTTGGGTTGTTAAACATGGTTAACTTATTTCCACTTCCCAGTAAAAGCTAGCATGTTAAAATGCTTTTACTTGTTTTGTTAAACTTGAGCTTTTGTATTTCCAAGTGAAAGCTGGGTTGTTAAAGATGATTAACTTGTTTCTTTTTCCCAGTAAAAGTTGAGTTGTTGAACATGATTAACTTGTTTCCATTTCCAAGTAAAATCTGGGTTGTTGAACATGATTAACTTGTTTCCATTTCCCAGTAAAAGCTGGGTTGTTAAACATGTGCTGAGGTCCATCACCCCAGGGATTTGGGATCCTCTGGCTGGAGGGCCTGGGTGGCTCCAGAAGGCAACTTGGCAGCGAAGGAGGAGAGAGGTAGAGTGTGGAGAGAGCTCCCTGCTGCCTCCAGGGGCTCTGGGAGTGGTGTGAGCCCTGAGCAGGTGGATGTGGCCATGCTGGAGTGAGAGCATGAGTGAGGCCATGAGTTGATGAGCTTGTCAGCATTTCATGTGCAGCTGCCTCAGGGATGGATGGACGTGGGGCTGCTGGGCACAAATCACGTGTGCAGAGCCTGAGAAAAGAGTGGTTTTGCATCTTGGTGAAATCTCATCCTCCATTTGCTGCTCTTAACGTTATTTCTGTGAAAACACTTTCAGTTCTGTCTTTCCTTCCCTTGTTAACAATAAGATGCCATCTTTGATACCTTTGAAAATGCAAGTACTGTGTTATTGTGATGTACTTGCTCCATCTGTTGTCCTCAGATTCTGATGCTGTTCTTAAAAAGGTGGTTTATTTACAGGTACAGGTGATACTGTTTTAATAGGGTGTCATGAAAATAGTAAATAAGACCAAGTGCCAGCCTAGTTATGGGAACCTGACCCACTTTCCTCTTCATGAAAAGAGCAGTTGGCATAGGAAATTGAAAACACAAGTCAGAGCTCATCTCCTTTCCAAAGTCTTTCAACCATTCAGGTCAAGTCAAAAGTGAAATAGACCTTTGAAAACGTAAGTTGCATTTTCACAATCCAGTTCTGTGTTGTAAACTTCTGTAGTCTGTCAGTGCTTAGAAGACTTAAGGGGAACGTAGTTAATTGTGAATTATTGCACCAGTTTGTTTTACTGATGTCTTTTGTATCTCATTAATACTGACTGCTAGGTAGTGCAGTGTGTATCTCCAAAGGGACCTCTGGCTTGTTCAAGGACCTATTTTTTTGGAGCCACTCACATTCCTTTCCTGGGTAAGTGCATGAAACACACCAAGGCAGTTATTACCTCTGATTCCATGGAAATTTGTAGCAATTAAAGGCTTTGCTTCCTTTTTGAGTGGTAGATTCTGTAGCCAGTGCATGAAATCAGAGCAGATTTTGTGGGTGAAATCTGTCACATCTGAGTGTTGAATATAAAATCTGTCAGATCTCAGTGTGCAGATCCTTTTTAAAGCATTAAACAAATATGAAAGTCCATGTTCCATATGGATTTATAAAAAAATAGTCTCCAAAATATATACTACAAACTGAGAATTGTCAAGTAACTGAGGATTTTTAGGATGAAGGAAATTCTTTCACTTCCATCTTTTATCCTGAGTGTAATGAGTTACAGTAGCTGTATTCCAAAATAAAAACAATGTAAATCTTTTAAAAACCATATTTTTATATAGTTTAAATGGCTGGAAGAGTCCATGAATGAAGTCAGTCCTTAGGGTTATCTTAAAAAAAAAAAAGAAAAAAATTTAATATTTTATAACATATATGTTATATGTATTATGTATTATAAATTGTATATCATGTACTATACATTGTATATTATATATTATATATTATTTAATATATAAAAGATATAAATATAAATATAAAACAAGTAAATATTTAAATATATGAAATATATATATATATAAAATACCTATAAAATATATATAAAGATATAAAAATATATATGTATATTAAAAAAATATATATATCTGGGCTCAGAACAGCTGAAGAGAGGATGATTGGAAAATTCGAATTACAGCCTGTGTTTGCCCTAGTAGCATAAAATACTGGCTAAATTCCATGTAAGATGTGCAGCAGAAATGTTTTTTTATTATTATTATTTTTGTTTTGGTATTTTTGTTTTAATACAGGGAATGACAATGAGATCCACAAGCAAGCTGAGCAAGTGTAAGCTGCCAATTTTTTTATATTATTCCTTGACTCTTCTCTCTTTCTACCTCGTGGCAGTAGGTGAAATCTGCTTTTAGTGGCTGTTGGCATTTGCAGGGACATTTTTATTCAGAATAATGTGCATGGGACAGGGCTGCAAAGGCAAAATCCTTGTGGGGAGTTTCAGTGAGTTGTTAGGAAAGGAAATATTAGTTAATTTTGCTCAAATTGCAGTAAAAAAATAATCTTGAATAATTTTTAAAGATACTTTATGTGAACCAAGGGGAAAAAGTCTCTCACACTGTAGCATCTTGCACAGATAGAAGAAAAAGCGATTTTTGGACCGGTTTCATTGACAATGTGGAAAATTTCTGATGCTCAGTAAAAATGCCAACAGGGAACACTCAAACCTGGGAAGAAATTCACTGTGTTCAAGTCAGATCAAACTTAATTTTCCCTAAAATTTGGGAAGCTGCAAAGTTTTTGCACATTTTAACCTTCTCAAAATCCCACTTTGTTTATCCATGTTGATGTCCACTTCTGTGCATGTTGTAGATCCCTGTCCAGCTTGGAGAACACAGTAGAAAATCTGCTTTGGTTCTGCTCTCTCTCTTGATTAACCAGATTTTTCCTTGGAGATTTTTGTCCTCCTTATTAGTTGGGATCATTTTAGGAGCCTCTTTTTGCTTCTGCAAAGCTTCATGACCTGGTAGCAAGATAATAAAAATATTAAAGATGTGTCAATGCTGTCACACTAAATACTGTTGACTCTTGTTAATTTTGAGACATAAAAATGGAATTACTGCACTGAGCAGCAGAATTTCCTTTTTTTAGAGAAAACTGAACTCCAAGAGGTGTTTTTTTTGCATCTATGTTCTGCTCATTTTTTATCCTCCTTCAAAAATCCTTTGTACTAAATACATTTAAATCAAGATGAGCAGAGAAGCTCTAAACAAAGCAGGGGTTGATAAAGGCAGTAATTTGAAAATAATATCTTTTTTCTTGGAAGCATCCCTGTAATGCTTCAAATAATCTAATTGCAACAACAGTAGTATAATTGACTTTTTTTGACAAACCTGAACTCTTGATTTTTAGCTTAGTTTGCAGTTGTGTCCTGCTTCTTACAGTTGTCAATATTTTTATAAAAAGTGAAATAAAAAGCATTTTATGAACATTATTCATTCCAAATTTGGCTGTACTGATTGTGCATAAACCAACTCTGAAAATTGAATGATAAACTGGGATAAATTTGGTGGTTTTATTTTTATTTTAAGAAGATGCTTCAGAAGCAACATGAAATCCTGTGCTGGTTTTTTTTTTTTTTTTTGTTTTTTTTTTCACTGCTAGCTTTAAAATGTTAAAATGGGAAGAAGAATAAGACAAAGGACACCTCACTGAGGTGTTTTCTTGCAGATATATGTGTGAATTTGAGGCAAAATAGGAATGGTTGCAAAGTCTGGAAGAATTGCAATGTAAAGGAATTACATTGCTTGAATGCAGTGAGAACATACTGAGTGCTTATGAGAGCACAGGAAATTACAATCCAGAAACCTGAAAACATAGTGAAAAAGCTGCATTTTCAAATCACTTGCTGCTGTTGGGGATGATCCAAGACAAGCTTTAGTGCATTTTGAGATTCCTCCATGTTTGGGATCTTCAGATGCTTTATTTCCATCCTTCAGGAATGCTTTGCATTTGGCTTGAATGCTGTATCCTTCTCTTCCCTCCCTCAATCTTGGCAGTGGAGTGATGAGAAAACATTTAGGGAGTCATTTTATTGATCTGCTCATTTTTTGATTGTAATTTAGCAGGAAAACAGAGGCTGATGTTGCTTGGTGGGGCACTCGTGGGTTTGTCCCCAGTGGTTCTGGAGCTGTAAATGTGTCAACAGCTGAAAGTCACTCCTGGCTTCACCTGACTTTGGTTTATTTTCTCAGTCCCCTTTTAAGAAGGGAATTGGACTAAGCTGGGATGGAGGTTTCATGGAATTGTGGAATGGTTTGAGTTGGAAAAGATCTTTAAAGATCATTTCATTCCAGTCTCCTGCCAGGAGAGGGAGGGACAGCCAGGGACACCTTCCACTATCCCAAGTGGCTCCTTGGACACTTCCAGGTGGCCTTGGGCACTTCCAGGGATCCAGGGGCAGCCACAGCTTCTCTGGGAATTCCATCCCAGGGCCTCCCCACCCTCACAGGGCACAATTCCCTCCCAGGATCTCATCCATCCCTCCCCCTGTCAGTGTGAAGCCATTCCCTCTGTCACTCCAGACCCTGCATTTAGGATGTGATTCTTAAACCCAACTGCAGCAAAAGGCAACAGTAAACCAGATTTTTTAATTCCTGACTAAGAAAAGCACCAGATACATTTAGATCAAGAGTCATTTCCCTAAAATATCCTGTAATTTCAGCAATTTCCTCGCTCTAATTTAATTTTCTTCAACAGAAAGCTTAACTATAAAACTACTTCACTTATTCCAACAAAGACCCCTTCCTTATTATTAAGGGAGTTGTGCAATGAGAGGAAAAAGTGCTCCTTTAAAGAGAGGAGGAAGAAAACTCTGCCTGTCCAGTAAATGTTGTGTTTGTATTTCTCTTCAGTACGCTGTTGTCGCAAATATATTCTGCTGTTGTAGAGGCTGTGCTTGCTGGCATTGAGTGCTATGCTAAAACTTCCACTGAATCCAAGGTAAATGAAGTTGGTAAATGAAATTTCATTGTTCTCTCTCTGTCATTGTTGATTTGGATTGCTTGCAGTATGAGATTGACATGCAAACCAAAATGAAAACCAAAAGAATGCCAAAAGTGTTTCTCTCGATGGAATAAATAACACAAGGTTCATACCCTGCCCTCCAAGCAGGCTCTGAATTCTGTTTAAAAAAAAAAATAAAAGAGAGATTTCAGAGTGTGTCTAATTTTACCCATCTCCAGTTGGTTTTCCATCTTCTCCTGAATTTTCCTGACCTCCTAGTAAGGAGAATGAGATCTGTGAAAGAACAAATTTTAGCCTGGTGCATCAGTGTGTTACTGTTTAGTGTCTCCTCTTGGTCTTAGGGTGCTCCTGGAGCTGCTGGCATTTGGAAAAGGATGGGAAAGGATATTTTAATTTTTATTTCCTTTTTTCAGGCAAAGGAGGTGGCAGAGCAGTTGCTGCTGTCTGTGTTAGACACCCTTGGCTTAGCACAGCTGAAATCTGCTTTACGGTGTGTATTTCCAGAGTGACTCATTTGGCTACTTTGGGGGAAAAAATATCAATTATAAACTGAAAAAAAGATTAATTTTAAACTGAACTTGCCTGACTGCCAGATTTCAAGACTTCATAATGCATTCAGCCTTTAAAAATCAGTATAATTATTCCATTTTCCAGTTTTCTTAATCACTTCTTTAGCTTTAAGTCTATTCCTGCTTATTTTTTTCCATTTAAAAATATAAAACCCACACATTTCACCTTTACAATTTCTGTTCTACAGCTCCAAAATTGCTTTTCAAATCCAGGCTGTGAACAACCATGGCAGGTTTGTATCACTGTCTTACAACTTCTTGTTATTATTTAGTGCTTTTCATACACAAATAAATAAATTTTTCTCCTCTGGATCTCCTGCAAAAACCTCTGTGTTTGATTATTTCACACAAGATTATCCTAAATGCTTTTGTGTATGAGGTAGTTCAGTGATTTCATATCTGTAATTCTGTGGAATCTTAAAAACACTAAAAGGAATAAAAAGCAGTTGGGCAGACTAATTTTTATTAACTGTTAATGAGTAGAAGCAGCATAAGCTCATTAAGAGTTTCCTTTAAAAAATGCTTTTAACTTAGTTGATATCACAAACTTGTGTTTATTTATTCCTCACACTAATTGACTGAAATGACCTGCACAAATAAGTGTTTATTTTAAAATAAAACAGCTTTTTTTGGTTGCTGTGAAGTCACAGAAAGATGATCTAACTTTTAAATAATTAATTATCATTGTTGTTCTAGAATTACTCCATTAGATAATGAGGACAGCCTGAGTTTGATTAAAACGGTAAGAAATAATAATATTTATTTAATCAGAAAACACAGCTCAAGTGTTTGTTTTTCTGGGACATACTGAGATTTTTATGTGAATACAAATAAAAGGGGAGACATGAGTGAGATTTCAGATGCTGGCCCAGGTTTAACAAGAAATCAGAATTCAGAATAAAACATAAACACAGATTTATGATCTCAGGCTTTAGTGGTTTAGGATGTTTGAAAAATACAATTTTTGCTTTTTCAATTGAAATATTTCAACTTCTGCTTTCTTTTCTCTCCAACTGCTGGATGGCTGCAGGCATCCATGATGGTGTTTGACATTCCAGACCTGTTCACAGGAAGAGGATGCTTGGGATCTGTTGTGTTTTCAGAGTCCTTCCTGACATCACAAATACAGGTCAAAGAAAAAGGTCAGCACTTTAAATTCTAAAATTCAACTCCACTCTTGTCCTTCTGTTGGCTTTGCTGTCATGGGAAAGCCAAAGGAATTCCAGTGGGTGTTTTTGCTCTTGCCTTGATGGGTTTGGAGCATTAAGAACAAAGGGAGGAGCCATGGAGAGATCAGAATAAATCAGAATTTCTGTGGAACTTGGGAGCATCCATGGAAAGATCAGAATAAATCAGGATTTCTTTGGAACTCTGTAGGTGCACAAGAGGACTGGGAGTTACTCTGCTGTGAAAGTTTCATTTAAACCCTCAGAAATCTTTAGAATAATCAGATTTTCATATTTATTACAGAAATTTCAAGTCTGAACAGTAGCATACTGGGCATTCTGAAGTGTGGGGGTGCTGTAAGTTTAGTGGCCATGGGGATATTAGGTCAGAGGTTGAAAATTCTAAAATTCAACATCACTCTTGTCCTTCTGTTGGCTTTGCTGTGATGGGAAAGCCAAAGGAATTCCAGTGGGTGTTTTTGCTCTTGCCCTGATGGGTTTGGAGCATTAAGAACAAAGGAAGGAGCCATGGAAAGATCAGAATAAATCAGGATTTCTTTGGAACTCTGGAGCAGCCATGGAAAGATCAGAATAAATCAGAATTTCTGTGGAACTCTGGAGCAGCCATGGAAAGATCAGAATAAATCAGGATTTCTTTGGAACTCTGTAGGAGCTCTGTATATATCAGAGCACAGGAGGACTGGTAGTTACTCTGCTGTGAAAGTTTCATTTTAACCCTCAGAAATCTTTTAAATAATCAGATTTTCATATGTACTATAGAAATTTCAAGTCTGAACAGCGACATACTGGGCATTCTGAAGTGTGGGGGTGCTGTAAGTTTAGTGGCCATGGTGATATCAGGTCAGAGGTTGAAAATTCTAAAATTCAACATCACTCTTGTCCTTCTGTTGGCTTTGCTGTCATGGGAAAGCCAAAGGAATTCCAGTGGGTGTTTTTGCTCTTGCCCTGATGGGTTTGGAACACCATGGAAGGAGCCATGGAAAGATCAGAATAAATCAGGATTTCTTTGGAACTCTGTAGGAGCTCTGTGTATGTCACAGCATAGGAGGATTGGGAGTTACTCTGCTGTGAAAACTCCATTAAAACACTTAAAAATCCTTAAAATAATCAGATTTTCATATTTACTATAGACATTTCAAGTGACATACTGGGCATTCTGAAGTGTGGGGGTGCTGTAAGTTTAGTGGCCATGGTGATATTAGGTCAGAGGTTGAATTTGGTGATCCTGAAGGTATTTTCCAACCTCAATAATTCCCTGATTCCTCTGCTTTGCTTCCCGTGGCTCCCCTGCAGATGGCAGCATCCACCCAGACTCCAGGCACGTTATCCTGACTGCAGCTATCCCAAGATTTGCTTCCTGGCTGGTGAGTGAGAGCACAGAGCTCAGCTCAGCTCATCCACAAGGCAGAAAACTTGCTTTGGGAGTGGCCTTGGCTGAGGGAAAATCTGGAACCTGAGCACTGAAATACAATTTTGTAATATTAACATGCCCTGGTTTTTTAGATTTGGATGATAAGTGAAAAAATTAAGCTGATGGTTCCATGCATAGCAGGAGTTTTAAATTATTATTATTAAAATTATTAAATATTATGAAATAATAACACTATTATTATTGTTCTTGTTATTATTATTATTTTAAAAATTATTTCATCTTCATCTCATCAGGTTTTTATCTTTTTAAAGGTCTGGTTGGTTTTGAAGTGCACAGTGTGACTTTTGAAAATTCTGTTTATTGTGGGGCATTTTAGATCACCCCAAGAGAAAGCAAAGTCTGGTTCAAGACCTCTGATGAGCTAGAATTCCAAAGAATGTAACAAAGCTGAACATTAGCCCTGGCAGTGCCAGCTTGAACAGTAATAAAAAATAAAACTGCATGCTTTCTATCCATATAATATTTTAGGCTATAAAACAAATTAATGGGGAGAATGTGGTGCAAGAAATTATTTTGGTCCCATGGTAACACAGTATTAAGAGCACAAAATTGTTTTTAAAACACTCTGGGCTCAGGGCTTTTTCTGTCTGTGGTACCTGAGGTTCTTGTTGGCCTCAAAACTTCTTTAATGCTTTTTATTTAATGTTATACTGTCTTTATTTATATAAATCACGATTCAAATGGAAGCTGTTTCTGGCTGCAGGTTGAAGACAGTGATGTGAAACTGTCTGAAAAGGCACAGCAAATATTGAAGGTAAAGTTCAATATTTTTGTTAAACTAAAGAAGTTACACTTTGATGAACCAGGATTTGAAAAACTTGACCTGCTACCAGACTCTCTTTTTATTATTTGTGTTACTTCTCCTCTCCAGGACTTGCCTGTTCTGCCCTGTCTTTTTCAAACTTGCACATCCAAAATAATATATTGTGTGTAAAAGTTTGAGGGTTTCTTTATTTCAAAGAATCATAAAACCCAAGAGCAAAAAGAGTCCTAATAAAACTATGATTTCATGGAAGTCTCACTAAACATTACTCATGGAGCTCATGTGTCTCCAAAAGCTCCTAAAACCTGATGCAACTTTCTTTTAACTTAATTAGCATGCTAATGTCTAAAGGAAAACACTCTAAGCACTAGGGGAAAAAAAAGAGTTTGGAATCTGGAAACATCTTAAATCACATGAGTTTCACATTTGTGGTGCAATTTGTGGTTCCCAGGAATGTTCATTATAAATAGATTTATTTTCATGTAATATACTTTTAGCTCAGCAAATGGACAAAGTAAAAACAAAAAGCTCAGCCTTGTGGTTGTGACAATAACTTGTAACTTCATAGCTGCTGGCAAAACCAAAATGGGGGGAAGGCTTTTAAAAATGACCCTCTTGCCTTGCTCTCTTTCCCTGGTCCTTCTCTGTCCATGTAGGATAAAACTCTTCTAAAGTTCTTGACTGATGCTGTTTGAAAATTAAATATTGTCTCTGGGAGCAAAGGCAGGAGAAAATGTTCCTGCTTGGGTTGGTCCTTGATCCAGTCTGTGATGTTGCTGTTTGGTTTTTCCTGTTTAGGAGGACAAATCTTTCCTGGGCACTTTACTCACTGGGGGTGATGGAGTTTATATCTGTTCCAGCAATCCACAGGCCATGCCTGCAGAAGGTGAGATGTAGTTGGGTGGTTTTCTTTTTTATTTTTGCTTGTTTTTTCTTGTTTTGGTGGGTTTTTGTTCTGGGATTCACACTCTGCTGAGCCATCATCTTAAACTTCCAATTTGCCTTTCCAAGTCTCTTGTCATTAGTTCCTCTGGTTCTTTTGTCCCCAATCTCTGCCTGAAAGTCCTGGAAGGAGAATTCCTGCAGAGCTTTGGGCACTGAGGCTTTGCAGCCCTTTGGTGGCAGGAGGCTTTTCCCCACAGCTCGCCTTCCCAAATGCACACACTGGCACCTCCTGTCCTTGCCAGATGAGCTGCCAGATGTTTTCTGCTTTTTCTGTCTCTTAAAAACATGAGGTTGGAAGGTTTGGCCATTGCAGAAGTGCTGTGGGCTCCCAGCTCAGGAGGAGAAGGCAAATATTCCTCCCAAAGCCTCCTCCTGGAGCTGACGTGTTCCAGCTTTCTGCCACTGCCATTTTCTCGCAGGAATTCAGAGTTTGGCAGCTCAGCTGCTCCCTGTGGCACAGAAAAATGCCTGAATTTGGTCCTTCTCACATCCAATCCAGTCACAGCTTTTTGACACAACATCCCTGGCAGCACTCTTGGATTATTCCTTTTTTTTTGGTGCCTTTTCCTTCAGGAACTTAAACATGAATATCCCAGGAATAAGACTGAAAACAATTTGATAGGACTGTTAAATTTCCCTCCCTCCTTGTGCCCTGAATGAATACAGACTTTTTAAGGCACAATACTTTAATTTTCTATATATTCTCTAATATATAATTCTATTCTATAAAATATTTCTATATATTTTCTATATATTTTTTCTACAGAGCAGGTGCTGCTGTCACAGTGCTGATGTGCAGCAGGAGGTGCTGAATATCTGACATTAAGTGCTTGGTGCTGACAGTCTTTAGAGGAGAACCTTCAGCTTTATTGTCTTTGCCCTGGGGTGTGGAGGATAAATAATGATGTGCAAGGCAATTAAACAGCAACCCTCACATAAGGGCAGCTGCTTTTGCTCTAATTGATCAGATTTCAAAGAGGAGAGGTTAATGCAGAGTGTGATGTTCTGCTGTTTTGCAATGCAGTGCTGTGGGCACTTATTCACTCAGTAAATAACTGGAGAACTCTGGATTCTATTTTATTTTATTTTATTTTATTTTATTTTATTTGGGCTTTTTAAAACTGGCTTGGTGTGCTCCCAAAGGAGCAATTTTTTCCTTTTAAAAAATTAAAAAAAAAATTTTTTTTGAGATTTGTGAAGTTCAGTGTTTTACCAACTCCTGAGCTGGAGAATTACAAATAGATGCTGTAAAGACCATTGGGAAACTCTGCAAGGAACCTGAAATATTTTTCATGCCATGACACTGAAGATGATTTTGTTCCCCAATTTGTTGTGCTCAAATTTGGGCTCTGCTGAGGTTGCAGCCCTGTGGTCTGGCACTGTGAGGTGCAAAAGGTGCATAAAATTCATGGAATAGTTTGGGTTGGAACATTTAGATCCAACCCCTTGCCATGGGCAGGGACACCTTCCACTAGCCCAGGTTGCTCCAAAAAAATTAATTATTAAATAAATTTTCATTTATAAATTATTTCTTTTAAGTCTAAATTAATGTTACATTTTCCACTTAAATATTTTTACACTTCAGTTTGTTACAATATTTAAATTTTCAATTGTTTTGGATGCAATCTTTATTTAAATTCTTGTATTGTCAATTTTGTACTTCTGGAAGTTTGAAATTTGACAGGATGAAATTTTTTTCTTTGCTTTTAATTTCAAAAACTGCCTCAGAATATTTTTGATAAGTGGTTCTGTGGGGTCAGATAAACTCAGATGAAGTTGTAGTCATGATTCCTGCTTTTGGTAGTGAAATCCAGTAAAGACTGAATGGTTGTAAATATTATTCCAAATAAAATAAATGTTTTTATTTAATTTTAAAAAATCACTAAATATTATCCCAAATCAAATTTTCTGCTTGTTAAATGCAACAAAATCCTGCAGGAACATAGATTTCTTCCTCAGGAAGACGAGACAGTCATCATGAGAAGCTGAAATGTTGATTTACACCTCATACAATTCTTTTTCCTTCAAATTCTAGGCAAATTGTATTTCTTCTCTGATGGAATTCTGTTCTGTGATCCCCACCATGGCAGCATTTCCATTTCCAAAAACCACATGAGTTCCATTTCTCTCTATGATGGGGTGAGTATTTTGTCTCTTTTTTTCTTTCAGAAAGTTTCCATCAATTTCTAACAACGATTCTGTTGGATCCTGGTACAAAGTTTAGATTTAAGTTTGAAGTCTCTGTAGAACTGTAATAACTCATGCAAATCAGTTTTGGTTTTTGCAGTTTTGGTGCTGATTAACTGAAATTAGTGAGTAAGGAGGAGAGAATTTTGTGTTGGAGTTAGCAATGTGCTGTTAGCAGTGTGAAAACTGCTTTTTGTTAAAGGAAAATGACACAAGGTGACATTCATCAAACATCTCACAGTGTGAAGGGATGGATAGAGAAGTGTTCAAGGTGTGGTGAAGTCAGAGGGTGTATTGGAAGGTGAAATTCTGCCTTTTATTAAAAATATATTAAAATATATCTCTTACTTGGCCACCAGAGCAGTGTTCAGGCTCAGTGGGAATTGAGAGGTTAATGATGGCAGCTCAGCTCTGTCCACCTCGAGGCACAAACACTGGCTTAACCATCACTTCTTCAGGGTGGAAAGGAGATTATTTGTGTTGGTTACTGTTTCCTAAACACTGGGGAAAAAAAAAAAATCAGTTTCCTTTGGTCTCCCTTTTGTTCAGGTACAGTATTCCCCATTTATTCAGCGGCCTCCTGCAGCATTGTGCTGGGTGATTTCATCCCACAATACAGGAAACCAGGAAAAAATACAATCAAAATGAGATTCAATTGAGATGAAAACCCAGCAGCTCAGAGAGTCTTACCTTAGCTGCCTTTTCTTGGACATCATATTGATTGCCCCTCGTTTAAGAAGCTATTTTAGCACTGACCTTCCTGGGATTGTTTGAGTCAAGACACTCACTTTCATAAAAGTTGCTATTTCTGGGACCTGGCCATCATTCTTGAAATGGTGCCAGATTTTTGTGTGAAGCTAAGCCTTGACAGGGAGTGTATTATTGTTCTACTGACTTGGCAGAATATGAGGGTGTGGAGGGTTTTGAAACTGTTAAGAAGTGACAGGAGGAGCAGGGGAATCGTTGGTTGCTCTTTCCAAAAGTTCCTGCAGCGATATGGATGGAAAAGAAAAAGGAGAATTTAATGTTCTGATTAAAATAAAAGATAGCCAACTTTGAAGTAATGCAAAATGCAGTTTTTTAGCAGCTTTAGCATGATGACTGAGAGATATTTTTCTTTTTAACTTGAAAATATCTGGAATTCTGCTCCAGCACATGCTGCAGACTCCTGTGCTGGGAGGAACTGGGCACTGAGCTCCTCAAATCCCTGGCACTCATGCATGGAGGGCAGGGGAGATTCTGGCCATTCATCAAGGGAAAAAATATTACCAAGCAATATTTGGATTTCCCAATGACATGAGCATCTTGTAAAACTTGGAGCTGGCTCCTTTCAACCTTGTGTCTGTGGGGATTATTGCTGCTGCTGCTGCTTTTCAGCTTTTTTCAATTTGTGGAACCCAAAATGTTTTCCAGGAGCAGATTTTGTTGGACACTTCTCATGCTGACAGCAGCATGGATGAGTTGGCCTTGGAGTCACTTCTCAGGAAATCTCTAAACCATCCTGCAGAATCCAGGATCTGTGGATTCTGTTCCAAAAGCCATTTTCTCTTAAAAGAAATTGTTCTCTTTGAGGAGAATATTTTTGTATGTTCTTCAGTGACCTCAGTGACTTTGAGAGGATTATTTTTATGATTAATCCCTCAGTCAGCAAAGCAGAGAGATTCTGTTTGCAAATGTCTCTGAGTTGATACCAATTCTTATGTAACAGTTCCCCAACTTGAGCTTTTTCTTCTCAACAATGAGTACAGTGAGTTCTTTGCCCATTTCTATTGAAAGTGAAGGGGATGCCACTAAAATTCTGATTTGAGCCCTAAATAATTGAATTCCCATTTCCCAGAAATGCTTCATGCTTCTAAATTGTTCTGATTTTCTAAAACTTCGATGTGAAAAGGACTTGAATATAAAACACTTCAGCATCCTGCAGGTTTGTATATAAAATCCTGTCCTGGATTCCACAGTCATGGAATGGTTTGGGTTGGAAGGGACCTTAAAAACCATCTTGTTCCATCCCCTGCCTTGGAGCTGCTTCCACTTTCCCAGGTTGCTCCAAGCCCCATCCAGCCTGGCCTTGAGCACTTCCAGGGATGGGACATCTCCCACCACTCTGGGAAAAAAAAAACTCCAAAAGAAACTAAAAAATAACCCAAGAAAAACAAGTCAGTGTTTTCACAGAACAAAAATGAAACCTGAGTTCAGTTCTTCTGAGGGAAACACAACCTGGGGGCTTCAGCCTCTCTTGTCACCTTTTTAGGTGGCATTGAATTCATTTTTCATCTGCTGTCTGTGTTGGAGATGTGGCTGTAAACAAAGAGTTGTTTGAAGCAGTAGCAGAGGATGCTGTGGACAGATTTTGGTGTGGACAAGAGAAGATATTAAAATTTAAGCTTTGTTTTCAGGACAAAAGTTTAGTGCTTCACTCAAACTCAGATCCTTTGTTTTGAGCTTGTGATACCTCCAGTAGCTGCAGATATTTGTGCTCCACCCCTCCTGCTTCTGTGTCATGCAAAGTAGAAAATATTAATTTGAATTTGTCCTATTTCTTTCTTTTCCAGGATTCCAACAGCATTGTTGCTGCTCTCTTTATAGACTTCAAAAGTTCCCTGCTTCCTCATCTCCCCATTGAATTCCACACCCAGAACAACTTTCTGATGATTGCACTTTTCCCCAAAAGAAAGATTTATAAAGCTTTTTATTCACAGGTAAAGGGAAAAAACTTGGGTTGGGGTGAGGGAGAAACCACGTAATTGCTCTCTGTGTGTTTAAGATGTGTGAGAAAAACTCAAATTTCTGTATGAATTTCCAGTGATGCTGCTGCTTGTTGTGTTTAATGCTCCCATGTGCTTTCACTTTGCCTTCTGGAGGCAGCCAGGGCTCTAAAATCTCCTTTTCTGAGCTTCATTTCAGTGTAGCTCTGGTGTCTGATTTGCTGCAGGGATTGTATGGAGTGGCAGAGGTTCCATTGTGTGTTTTTGTGGTCAGACACATTTGGATCTTGATCCTTGGGGAAGTGGAGTTAAAGATTTTCAGTCTCCCATATGGCATTGTATTATTCCCTAAGTAGATTGGCTTCTTGCATTGTGCTGCAGAGGCTTTTAATAAAGCCAGCTTTATAACAATAGTGCTTTTGAGGAAATGAGCCTGGAGATTCTGGGGCTTCACAAGGGTTTTAGGATGTGCTCATCACACTGGGTTGGAAAAGACCACCTAGCTCAGTGAGTAGTCCCCACTGGTCATGTTAATGGTCCCATAAAATGTCTCCTCCTTTTATCTTAAGTGTTTAAATTCCTCCCACTGTTCCACTCTGAATGGTTGGCAATCTGTTGTTTGTTTGTATTTAAATTTTCAGCCTATTTTATTAATTCTACTTCTAGATCTGATTTATTTTTCTTTTCTCTACCAGAACACATCCTTGAGATACTCACAAATCTCAGACCTATTCTTTCTGCTTTATTTGGCCTAATAAAACAAAACCAGATTTTTTTCAATCTCTGCCTATAAAAAGTTCTTTTTTCTTCTGATAGTTGTAATGCTTTTCTTTTGATCTGTTTTTTGGCTGTAGATATCCAAACTGTTTGTAGTATCTGAGATGAGGGTGTTTGTTTCCTCTGTTGCTTTTTCTCTATTTATTCCTGTCCTCCTTTGAGTTAATTTTTTTGAGGTTCATTTTGGGCAGTTTAAGTTTCTCATTTGGCACCACACTGCTTGCTTTGCTCAAGCAGATAAACCAAATCTTTTGTCTTCAGGATGTTGTCATGAACAAAACTCTTCATCAAATTGACTCTGCCTGATTGTGTAAACTATGGAAATATATTATTGTATTTTGTCAGGATTTACCTTCAGGGGTTTATTGATTTCCACCAAAATTCTTTCTAAAAGTCTGTGTGCCTCACAGCTTACTAAGATTCACTAAAATTTAGGTGCTGCTTCTACTCTTCTCAATTATCTGGCTTGATACCTCACTCCAGGAGCTGTACTTTGATTATTCCAAGCCTCCTGGAATCAGGGAATTGCAACTGCCCTGTTACCCAAATCTGGTTTGTTAAAAAATGAGATGAGCCCACAGAGGTGAAATCTGCTCTGCAGGATGAGGTGATGCCTTTCCCATCCTCACTCTAAAGGGTGCAGGAGGAAAATTTATTTAGGCTTTGGAATGTGCTGATTTCTCTCATTTTTTTTCTTTGATACCAAAGCAGCTCTTTTTTTAAACTTTCTTTAAGTTATACAAAAGGTTCTGATGTATTTCTTCTGGGCCTGATATATTTCTATATTTCTAACACTTGGTAGCCTGACCCATGTTTTCACTTTATCCCCAACCCTTTGACTCTTACAGAACACAAATTTCCCTTGACCATTCCTTTTTTCCGTCCCTCCCAGGCATTTCTTTGAGTCCTTTCTGTATGTTTTGAAGTGGATGTTTCTTTAGTTGTGTGGATCCTTCTGCATGAGCAAAATTGCCTTTGTTAATATCAAAAGTATCTTTTATTTTGATGGTTTTTATCTCCTACCCTTGTGTTTGGGATGCTGAGTTTTTAATGGAAAGCAGTCGTGTCCCCCCCAGTTGTTTTGTCTTGCAGACATTATTGTGAAAAATGACAATGGCTGTTGCCTTTACTTATGAAAAGAAGGGAAATTCCAAACACTGACAGGACTTTGTGATTCATCTGAATCTGATTTTTAGGTTCCCAGTGCCATTCAGATTAATGTGTCTTGGCTGGAGCAATTGGATGGGAGCCAGAACATTCCCTAGAGAAACGAAGGGTTTCCTTTTCTTTTGGGAGGGAACAGAGTTTTTCTTCAATTTTGAGTAATGATTGCTGCAATCTCACCTCATGAAAATTACAGCAGTGCTTCCAAGAGACTTGGATTAATTCAGTTCCTGCTGTAGAGCACTTGGGTTATAAACACCTACATTTCTATCAGGGAAAACAAGGCCATGTCAGGAAATTCCTAAAGCTCTTCCTGTTTAGCCAAAAAAAAGGTTGCAAAATCTGATCAGTGGATTTGAATTCTAGAATTGGAAGGGATCTCAAGGCACATCTCATTCCACCCCCTGGCATGGGCAGGGAACCTTCCACTCTCCCAGGTTTCTCCAAGCCCCATCCAACACTTGGACACTTCCAGGGATGGGGCAGCCACAGCTTCTCTTGCAGCAAAACCTTTATTGTGCAATATTTAATGGCTTGTGAAAATGTGTCTGGTTTTTTAGGTGAGCAAAACCAATTCCTGAACAAATTCACAGCAAATTTGGGAAAATAATTTGGGACGCTCATGCATAAATCTGGTTTATTCCAGGTTTTCTCTTCGTGGCAAAACCAGGCAAACTCAGGATTATCTTTAAGGGTTGTCCCAGAAGAATTCCTGTCTGAGGAACAAAAGAGGCTGTAAGTTCCTGCCAGTGCAGTGCAGTTACACAGAAGCTGCAATCAGAAAAATGCTGTTATTTATTGGTTTTGATAATAATTAGTTTTAAAAAAATGGCGCATTCTTTGTGCAACACTCACATTGTTTTTTTTATTGTACCATTTAATATGAGCCCATGTGGTTTAAAGAAGAGAAATTGTTAGGTTTCTCCTCTAAGTAATTAATTAATTTCCTTCTTTTAGGCATTCCAGCGTCCAGAAGCTCTTCAATGCTTCTTTTGCTTCTGGGGAAAGATGCAGGGAGCTGAAACTGTCTGCTGCCATTCCAGGATTGGAGAGGTGAGAAATAACTTTTGTGTTCAAGGGATTCATCCTGTCAGAAATGAGACAAAAATGTTTTGGTAGATGTGATAGCCATCTAAAAATATTTCTTAAATAATTCTGTCTTTACACTAGGATGTTTTTATTCTGAGATAAATTATTTCCTCTCTAGCTTGACCTTTTCATACTCTTGTTTTAGTAATTTCCCAGCTATTTATATGGATGAAATCTTTTGCTGTCAATTGTAAGGAAATAAACCTTTTATTTTTGGAAGGTTTGTGCAGCACTTCACAGTCAGCAGTGTCAGCACCAAGCCAGTGATGAGGGCACATCTTCCTGTCCTTCTCCAACAGTCAGAAACCATTTCTGACAGCAAAGCAGAAGGTGATAAGGTAAGGAAACAACTCCACAATAATTCCTAGCCCTCATATAGAATATTTGGAATGTTCTGTCAGTAGTTCTGTTGCAGTGTGATAAAATACTAATCCTGTTCAGCCATGCTCTGCCTCCTCCTCCACTACCACCAGTTTTTTCTCTTTTTTGTTTTCTGGTTATATACTTAATTCTTTTCCATTTAAACAATCTTTTGGAAGTGCAAATGATCTTTCAACCTGATGAAATAGAGGCAGAAAATGAGGTGTAGATCTTTAAGTGAAGTGTTTTCTCTAATGTCCAGAGAGACTTTGCCCTAAAGCAGGCAGCTTGTTTTTATGAATTGCTGAATAATTTAACTGAATTGTTCTCTGGAACATAAAAGTCCTTTAAATAGCATAGAGGTAGCACATGATATTTAACATTTGCTGATATTATCTGTACAACATTCCTTTCTCTATAGGGGCAATAACAATTGTCCAGTTTAAGGTGGGCTTTAAATAGCATTTTCAGAAAAAATGTTTCCTTGGAGCTTCCCAGCTTTTGAAATCTGCTGAAAACAAAGCAGCAGGAATGTAATCTTTGCTTGCAATATTGCTGGGGTCTGGTTCAGAGACCATTCTGGGAATTAATAAACCCTCAGGAATGTTTTAAAATCTGATTTTAAGCTTGGTTTAACTGTGGATTTTTTAAAAAAAGAAAGAAAAATCAATATGAATCCTAGAAAACAGCCTTTTTGTGTCTAAACCAGTGCTTCTGTGGTTATTTTGTGTTTAGACTTCCCTTGTCCCTGTTCCTGTGTTGCAGGTGATCATCACCATCCTCACTGGGCTGCCAGGGTGCCGTTCCAGCGACCTCTGCTCTTTCCTTGTCACTTTTACCAAGGAGCGTGGGAGGTGGGTGCAGCTCTGCTTACACTGATCACTAAAAACAGCTTGGCATGAAGGCAAAAAAACCCCAAAAACCCAAACTGTTTCATTTGGTGGTTTTTAAACCTCATTTCAGACTGACAGGTAGATTTGCCCTTAAATTTATACATTTAGACAGAAAAACAGCACAGGAGATTTCTTTGTTGCTTATTCCATGTGGTGAAGAGCTTCCATTTGTTGATTTGTGGTGATTCTAAAGTTCTAAAAGCCTTTTTTTCTCTTTTTCTTTTTTTGAGAAAAGACTGTACTAACAGTCCTTGCCACAGCATTGTTTTTAATTTAGCCTGATTTGAGGTGCATTCAGGACATCTGTTGTATGGCAATGAGATAAATCTGCTATAGGAATTTGCCACTCTGTCTTGATAGTACTTTTGGAAAAAAACCCAAATCATATCCTTTTAATTCTTATAGCCAAACACCTTAGCATTTAATCTTAGCCATGTTCTGCACTGTTCTTACTTTTAACTCAATTTTATCAGGTTGATTCAGAGCAGTTTTGTGGCTCTGTTATAGGGCAGACACGTAAGGTGACTTTTGAAGGTTGTGTAATAACACATCTCCTCATGTTTTCCTGCAAATGTCATTGTTACTTTCCATTTTTGCAGTGAAATATTTTCATGCCCAGAGTCTTGAATTGGATTTGTCTAATTTTTGTTTACTGCATCACTGCCAGTGATCAGAATTACTCAGATGATGTACAGCTTTGAAAAAAAGCTGGTGAACATTGTTTTATTGAAAAACAACAAAAGACACCCACAGACCCCTTTGGCAGCCATGTAAAGAATGTGCATATGCTGGAAATGATAGAAAGCCAAATAAATTTCCCTTCCCCATGTGGCCACGTGGAATGAGATCATGATGAGAGATGTGAAATCTTTGGGCTTGTCAAACTTCATTTTGGTCTGTTGCTTGAAAATAGGTGTTCTGATTTGAAAGCAGTGAGAGACTCCAAGTCAGAAATAGAATTTATTTGGAAAAGAGAAAAAACCCCCTAAAATACACACAATAATACATAAGAGAAACCTCTGAGAGAGTCAGAATACAACCTGACACCCTGTTGGTAGCAGTCCAGTTGGAATTGTGGCTGCAGCCCTCCTGGACTGTCAGGTGTGGTTCTGCTGGAGCAGGGATCCTGTGGAAAAGGCTGTAGTCTTCCTGTGGGAATCCAGTGGAAGAGGCAGCTGCTGTTCCTCTGGGAATGCAGTGGAAAGGCTGTTCTGCTGTCCCAGAATCTCAGATTGTATCTGGGTAGGAATGCTTGGCTCCTCCCCTGGGCAGAGCATCTCCCCATGGGATGATGGAATTTCATCAGCCATGCAGGGACACTCACTGGCCATGGACAGAAGATAATTAATGATTAATGGCTCATGAACAGAACCTATGTCACAGACATATTTTATGAAAAATCTTTTCTTGAAGGTCTTTTGAGAAGCTGAGAGACCTCAGAAATGAAATGTAAACACTGATTGTCTGCTGCTGTGGAATGCAACAGGTGGATCTGGGATTGGTCTCATGTGGTTGTTTCTAATCAATGGCCAATCCCAGTCCAGCTGTCTCAGACTCTTTGGTCAGTCACAAGATTTTATCATCATTCCATTCTTTTCCTTTTAAGCCTTCTGAAGAAATCTTTTCTGCTATTCTTTTAGTATAGTTTTAATATAATACATATCATAAAATAAGAAATCAGCCTTCTGAAACATAGAGTCAAAATTCTCATCTTTTCCCTCGTACTGGGAGCCATGTGAGCACCACCACAAACATAATTAATAATTAATGGTCCATTAGCAGAAGATATCTCCCCAGAGGGAGGATGGGTTGTGGAAGAGATAAAGAAAACTGCCCAATGAACAGCAGAGAACTGCCCCACCTCTGACAGATGGGGATAGAACACATCTTGCCTTGCACTCTAGGACAGCAGGGAGGATGCAGAGCTGTTGTGTGCCAGCTCCTGACCTGCCTTGCTCCCTGTGTGCCCCAGGTGGATTGTGTATCGGCAGACCATGGACAGCCCGCAGTGTTTCAGTGCCTCCCACTTCCAGCGCTTCCTGGCCGGGCTCCTGGAGGCCCAGCAGAACCTTGGGGTCCATCCCCCCACCCTGAAGAGCACTGGGAAACCCAATGGGAAGAGAAACAGGCTCCTGGTGGTGCTGCAAGGGTAAAGAATCCAAACTTTTAGAACTGTTGTGTAGAATAAGGCAGTTCTGGTTTATTTACGGACCAAACTCAGCTTTTCTGTCCCTGTTGGTTTTGTTGCTCCTGTAAAAAAAGGTGTGCTTAGCTTTCCTTCCATGTTCTGGGTGCACCCCCTGTGCTGGGCTGATCCCTCAGTTTGGGCAGCAGGGATGGGGGGATTCTGCCCCTGTGCCCTGCTCAGGTGAGATCTCACCTGCAGAGCTGCCCCAGCTCTCAGGTCCCAGCAGCAGGAGGAGCTGGAGCTGCTGGAGAGAGCCCAGAGGAGGCCACAGAGCTGCTCCAGGGCTGCAGCCCCTCTGCTCTGGAACCAGGATTGGAGAGCTGGGAATGCCCACAAGGCTCCAGGCAGAGCTCAGAGCCTCTTGCAGGGCCTAAAGGAGCTCCAGGAGAGCTGGAGAGGGACTGGGGACAGGGGACAGAGGGACAGGAGCCAGGGAATGGCTTCAGATTGAAAAAGGGGAGATTTGGGTGGGGTATTGGGAGGGAATCCCTATCTGTGAAGGTGCTGAGCCCTGGCACAGGGTGCCCAGAGCAGCTGTGGCTGCCCCTGCATCCCTGGAAGTGCCCAAGGCCAGGCTGGAGCAGCCTGGGGTAGTGAAAGATGTCCCTGGTTGTTACAGGAGGTTGAACTAAGGTGACCTTTAAAGGTCCTTTCCAACCCAAACTGTTCTGTGATTCTGACTCCAGAACTGCCAGCAGAGATCAGACTGTCAAAAATCTTGTTGCCTGACAGAGCAGGTGATAGCAGAGGAGGACTTAGTGATGTGTTTTGGATAAATGCCATTTTCCTTGTGGGATAAAGGTGAAGACTGAGCCACCTACCTGTGTTTGACATTTCCATCTCCAATGTAGCATTTGAGAACCAGGATCATCTTCTGAGTCATTGGAAGGTGACACAAACCAGTGTGAGGGAGGCACTACCCTGACCTGGTGCAGTGATTTCCAGTTCATCCTTCTCACTGAGGATATACAATGGAGCTCAGCATTTTCTTCATTATGGCCCATTCTGATAGTGTTAAAAACCATCATTTTTTTCCATGTTGGAGCCAGATTGATTTATTTTTTTTGTATAATTAGTAGGGATGGTGTTAAATCCATTGATGGGCAAAATAAGTGATGCTCTGGTAGCAGCACTGGCTTGAGGAACAGATAATTGGAAGTTTTCCATTCTTTATGGATAGTTGGGTGTTGGTGTAGACAGCTTTAGAGTAGCTGGAGTTCTCTAAATATCCCATTCAGCTGATAACTGAATAAAAGTTTGTAGATCAAAGTTTGTAACTGGCTGAGAAATCAACACCTGAAATGAAAACTCAGGTTCACCTAAGCCTTGATGTGATACAGAGATAAAATACAACAGTGGTGGAAGTCCTGATGAAAAATGGATTCATTAATGGTAGAAACATGTTGAAATTGGGATGCTGATAGCTGAGAGGGGCTTTTATTCATTTTTTAACTCAAATTTGGTTTAATTTGCTTGGCATTAGGCATAAAATGTTTGTGTTATATTGTGCTTTCTGTGCTTTCTGCAAGCTGCCAATTGTGCAGTGCAAAGTTTACACTGTTTTTCTCTGGATTGTTAATAATTTATTTTTAATGTAACTTCCAGTCAGTTTATTTGCTGGATTTGCTTAATTTGTTTGGATTAAGCCAAACTCTGAGCTGCTTTCCATCTCTTTTGGTAGCTCTTTTGGAAATCCAGCTTTCCTCCAAGCCATCAGTTTCTTCCTGAGTAGGGAACTGTTCTGGGTCTCTGAACCCATTTTTCATTTTGGATTCTTGCAGGTACACTGATGTTATTGATGTTGTGCAAGCTCTGCAGACTCACCCTGACCCAGATGTGAAATCTTCTTTCATCATTGGAACAGTCAACACCTGTGTGGAGCCTCTGAGCTGCTACATGGAACACAGGTGTGCTTTCAAATATTCTTACAAGTTTAACAGCAAATATGTCAATTTTTGGTATCACTTTTATAATAATTAGTGATTTGTGATGGTTAAAAGCCACTTAAATCCCATTAAAATTGCTTAATAATCCATCTTGGAGGAACTTGGAAGTGCTGTTTGGTTTATCAGGACAGCACTTGGTTTCCACTGAGTTTATAATTATATAGAATATCAATAGAAGTTCAGCTCCAATAGAAGTTCAGCTCCTAGAAGAATAAACAAAGATTATTTAAATACAAATCCTCTGGTTAAGGGCTTTGTAACATTTGGACAGTCATTTGTCCTTTGAATAATTCTCTTTCTTGCAGTCTTGTAGTAAGTCAGATTAAAAATGGAGATGTGCATCTCGTGGGTTATTGATTCTGCCCATACTTTTGGATGTTTAAAAAGAATTTACAGGTTTCAAATATGGAATTGAAGGGAAACAATCCCTGAAACGGGGAAGGGAATGACAAAGCACGGAAGCCAAAGCATTGCAAGTGTTAAAATCTGATATCCTGGGTTACTGCAGAGCCAGGGTGGGGAGGAAATGGTCACAGAGCCAAGTCACTGACCTTTGGAAATAATTTGGTTTCATAGTAAATGTGTGTGCTCCAGACTTCAACAAACATGGGAATCGTTTCTCAGACCTACCTGTAAAATTGTAACACTCCAATTTTTTAATTGTCCCTTGCAGCTGATTTGATAAAAGTAAGTTCCAGCAGTTAGAGTTTTTGGAGTTGGTAGCACTGCTTCTGTTTGTGATCAAACTGTGCATCACAGCATAGAGGAGAACTGCCCAAGCAGTTTCTAAAAGTGCATTCCTGACATTTCCTGGCTGTTCTTAAACACTAACCAAGGTGCTGCTTGTGCTTTGCAGTAGTCAATAAATAGACTTTACCTTGCTGCTTCTTCTTGTCTCTGTGACAAAGATACCAAACAAATATTTAAAGACTACATTAAAAAATTGGTGAATTGATGCTGGAGTGCTGTTTAAACTTGTTCTTTCCATAATTCTAGGAAAGACAAGTTCCATTTCTGTTTTATTTTTAACTTACTAACGTGTTACTAGTCATGGTACTGTGTAGAGTTTAGCAGCAGCAGCCTGCAGTCCTTTCACACTGTTTTTCTCCTCAAGTGCAGAAGCAATTGAAGGCAGAGGCTCAGCCTGTGCTGGAGATTATTTCTATTTTGCTTTGGAGTTTGTTCTGATAAGAATTTCCCAAGTAGCCACACAGTGCCAATGGCAAACAAACCTTGAAGTTGGGGAGCTTTGGTGATTTCACTGGGAGAATGGAACAGAGTGGATTTCATGTCTGGCTTGAAAGTTGCACTCAAGAAAATCAAACCCATTTCCTGCCTCAGAGTTCATCACTGTAGAGATCCAGCTCTTCCATGGGCATGGCATGAAGCTTTTCAGCATTTTTAATGAGCAGACCAGGGCAGGGGAGAGGGAGTTGAAGGGAACAGGTAAAATGCTCTTCTTGAGGTTTTGTGTCCATGATAAAGCTCCTGAAAAGAATTGTCACTTGTCTGACACAGCAGCAGAAATTGGCATTCTGTACATCCAGGCTTTCTATGGAAAGTTCTCACTCTTTGAAAGGCACAATTCTTTAGGGCAAACTTTAAATTCCTATTGTTTAAATAAGAATTGAAATAACATTGAAGCTTTTCTGCTTCAATTCTTAGAGTTCTGCTTCTATTTCTTAGAGTACAGAAGAAATTACACAGTGGGAATTAGCTCTTAAATCTGTTGGAGAATTAAAACCATCTACAAAACTGATTTTTGGGGGAAAAGTCCTGAAAGACATAACCTGTGAGGATGTTGCAGTTTCATGGATTGAGGAAAAGAAGCATGAAAATGGTTTGGTTTGTGAGACTCTGTCAGCATCCAAGTGAATGTAAATGTTTTACTTAAATAATAATATCCATTCTTGATATGTGAACTTTTTGGTTTTTTAGGCTTCTTTTTCCCAAGTTCTTGGACCAGTGTTCACAAGGTATGTGTCACTTTTCCTGGCTTTGAGCTCTACAGAATTGGTCATTGTTGAAGGAGAAACTGCAAAATGCCCAGGACAAGAGTAGCTGATTTTCTTGCAGTCAAAATGATGCAAGAATTACAAATTCCTGAGCCATGTGGCCAAATAAATACCTGTATTTATTATTTTGTGCTATTAGTACATGTAGCCAAAGAGTCATGATAAACTCTTGGAGGTAAGAACAGACAATCTCTGTCAAACTTAGGCAGAAAATGAAAAAATTCTGGAGTGTGATCCATTTTGAAGTCCTCATGTGCAGGATGGGTTTCATAAAATTATGAATGAAACATTCATTAAACTGCTCACACTGAACTGTTGTAACTGGGAGTGAAATGGGTTGGATTGGAGTTCCACCCTCCTTTGGGGATGTGTGAGGAAATAGAGCTTTCCTTTCATTTCTGCTCTATTAAAAAGGGAAAAATGAGAGGTGACCTTGTTCCCCAAAATGACCTTGTTCCTCTTGGTGTGGCCTGGAGGGTCCTGAAATCTGTCACTGGCTGCACTGTCCTCCTTGTCAGGCTTGGGAATTAAAGCAGGACTTGGCATAAATGCCCTCAAATCCCTGGCCCAAGTGTTCAAGGCCAGGTTGGGTTTATTTATTTTTGGGTTTATTTTTGGGTTTATTTTGTCTTCATATTTAAATGCAGTTGTTGGAAAATCAGAGTAGGACTCTGTGCTCTTCTTGTGGTTGCTTAAACTCTGATTGCTCTGCTTGGCTGCCAGAGTGCTGCCACCTCTTTTTCATGTGTGAAGAGAACTTTAAAGAATGAAGTTGTGAACAAGCTGGACAGAAAGTGGGTGCTGTTATATAAATCAATATTTTATTTGGAGAAAAGTGTTGGTGCTCTAAATTGGAAAATTATTATGTGTACAGCAATGGTAAAATTGAAGAGAGCAGGAGAATGTTAAGAATATGAAGAATTATTAATAACTACAGAGAAGTTAAAGGTGCAAATTGTTTTATGAAAGAATAAATAAAACAAATACTCAAAGCTTTGTTTTTCTTAAAGTGAATTTGTACAGATTGGGTGAGAATTGGTCATTGTTGAAGGAGAAACTGCAAAATGCCCAGGACAAGAGTAGCTGATTTTCTTGCAGTCAAAATGCTGCAAGAATTACAAATACTGGAGGTTAGAGGAATGTTCTTGTGGCAGGGAATAATTTCTGCACATTGCAAAGTGTTGTCATCCAGTTCTGTGATACAGAATGTGACATCAGATGGCTGAGAGGTCCCTTTGTGGAAAGAAATTGTTTCCCAAAAATAGGGGTAATTTTTGTGTAAAAGGTTCAGGAGGAAAAGGATGCTTTGAAGCGTGATGTGGCACACTTCAACTTTCCAGACAGATGCAGAATTGTGCTTTGTGTGTAGTAGTAGAGAATTCACATCTACATAATTCAAAGAATCACAGACTGGTTTGGGTTGAAGGGACCTTAAAGAGCATTTAGTGACACCTCCTGCCATGGCAGGGACACCTTCCCCTGTCCCAGGTGAATCCAAATCCATGCAACCTGGCCTTGGCACTGCCAGGGATCCAGGGGCAGCTGCAGCTGCTCTGGGAACAATTGAGAGAGAATTCATTGTGGTTTCACACACCTGGGAGTTCATTTCTGGTGCAACAACAGCAAGATTTAATGAGACATTTGCACAGAGATAATAATTGGTATTTTTGGAATGTTGTGCACCCCAATATTGTTTGTTTTGCTGTGTCACCAAAGGGCCAGGACTGTGCTGTGTTGGTTTTTGGATTTTTTTTTTAATTGAACTTGGGATTGAAGGTACTTGAGATGATACTTTCTGTTTAGTTTTGAATGTTTATTTTTAAAATTTATATTACAGTTTTATAAGTAGTGAGTTTTGTATTTAGTATCTTACTAATTGTAAGATACCTTGTATTTGTTACAAGTTTTTTAAGGTTAAACTATCTAATTAAGAAATAATACTTAAATTGTTTTTACTGTAACTTAATAATGAATTCCTTTAAGTCCACAATGCAGACTTTTCTGTCTGATTACAAAATGCCACTGAAACTTATGAAGAAGAAGGACTAGCTTTTGTTCTAAAACCTTTATTTTGTTTTATATATATTACTATATTTTAAAACCCTAAACTCTTAGTGTTTCACTTTGTGATATTATATGCTTTTAACTAAATGATACACTTGTAATTTTATTGTTATTAAAGAATTTTGGAAGCTTTCTTTATAGCTTCAGGTCAGATGTAGTGTTTTCTTGGGTCTGTCAGTGCAGGAAGTCTAAAATTCTCAGTATTTAGAGCTCTAAGAGTGCTGTATTGGGCTTTGGAGAGATCTGAAAGCAGAACTTTGTGGGTGTAAGAAAAGCCAAGTGCAGCCTTAGGCAAGGAGGAATTAATGCAACTTTGGATCTGTGATTTTTCCTTCTTCCAAGTGTGGGGAGTGAGTTGGGTTTGCCCTTTGGTGCCTTTCTGTGTATCACAGAGGTTTCTGGGCATGTTATCAGTGTGACATTTTCCAGAATTTCTGTTTGGAGAGCCCCAAGCCTGACAGAGGCAGATGGGGACTGGGGAGAACTGACAAAGCCTTGAGCAGAATGACCAACAGGAGTATCCTGTGCATACTTCCTTAAATTCTTAAATATCCCCAAAAATTCCTGCCACCATCTGTGTGCTATAATTCCCTTTTGTCTCTCTTTATTTTTTTTTTTTGTCTTTCTGTCCTTTCTTTCTTTCTTGCACAGAAGCTGTAAGATGATACCTTCCTAGTCCAAGGGCACCCTGGCATCCCTTGTGAAACAATTTCATGTAGAACACAAATTAAGACCTCACCATTGTTAAATATTCCCATTGTAAGTTTGGGAGCAAAGAGGAGCCATTATTTTCATACAGCATATGTATTTTTAATCCATCCCTCCTGTTCCTTTCCTGCTTCCATTGAACATGCTATTCCCCAGGCTGCAAGGGTTCTTTTCTTTAGAGGAGTGTATAAATAAAGATTTAAACAAAACTGGGTGGTCTTCAAAATGCATCTCTTAGAAACAGAGATGGCAGTGGCAGTTTAAATAGAAGAGGTTAAATTTGTTCATTACTGAAGCCTTGGAGGCACCTTCCAGTTCTCAGGAAGTTGTTTTCCTTTGGATCCCACTCCCTGTGCATCAATCCAGGGTCATGAACTGGTGCCTGTGACCCCAACACCTCCAGGATTTCTGCTGGGTGTGAGCAGAGCCAGGGCTCTGAGCAGGCTTCTCCTGCTTCCAGGGTGCTGTGGGAGTTCCAGTCAGGAGAGACAGAGGCCAGGCACACCCAGAGCAGGGACTGATGGAGGAGGAGCAGGGTGCTGAGAGGAGATGAGCTGCAGAGCTGTGTCATTTGCTAGGTTTGATTTTCCCTGAACCTTTTTTTTTATTTTTTAATTTAGAGCTTTTCCAGCTTAATCCTTGGCAGTTATGGATCCTCTCCCAGGCATGGTGCTGCCAGTTGTCACAGGGACTCAGTGGCAGCTCTGTGGCACAGCCACAGGGTGGTGGTGGGTGATTCAGGAATCCCAGAATGGTCTGGCTTGGAAGGGACCTCAAAACTCATCTCATTCCAACCCCCTTCCACCTTCTACCATCCCAGGCTGCTCCAAGCCCCATCCAACCTGGTCTGGAATAGTCCAGGGGTAGAATTACTATCTTATTCATGGTATAATTATCTCATTCATATTTTTATCCTAATTTCATGATTAATATCCCCACACCTGATATCATTCCAAGCCTGCACATGGCTTAAATTTCAAAGGGTGCTTGCTGCTCTCCTTCCCTCCTCCCCCTCCTCCAAGAGCAAGTATGTATTGGAGAAGACATGGCTGTTGCTGAAGTTGGAGTGGAAACTTCTTTGCAAGGTTAAAAAAGAAATGCAGTGATGGAGATCTGTGCTGTTAATGAAGTTCTGGCTTGGAAGGGTCAGTGATGCAAAGAGCAGTGACTGAGAGTTTGTGGTGCAGTGGAAGTGCCCCAGAAATGTTTGGTGCAGGAATTTGTGTGTAAAGCAGCCTTTGCATGGATTAATGTGATTTAAGACTTGTGTAAAGAGCAGGAATTGGTGTGATCAGTTGTTTCATCTTTGCTTTGAATAGTTGGAGGCAGAGGAAATGCATCTTGGCTCAGTTGTTCCTGGATATTGGAGATTTTCTATTCTTCCTTCCACTCTACTTGTAGTCACAGGAAAGTGTCAGAGCAGGGCTGCACATCTTGAGCAAAGAAATAACAGTTTTTGTAAAATTACAGAATTGCTTAGGTTGGAAAAGACCTCTAAGATCATCAAATGCAATGATCAACCCAGCACCACTCCCCATTACCCCTGTCAGGAGCCACATCCACGTTCTTTGAACCCTTCCAGGGATGGGGGCTCCACCACTGCCCTGGGCAGGGCTGGACAACCCTTTCCATGAAGAAATATTCCTAATATCTCATCTCAACCTCCCCTGGCACAGCTTGAGGCTGTTTCCTTTCCATTTCCTCTCCATCCCTCCCTTTCAGGACAATACAGACATCCTGGGGAGGCACCAGTGTTGACACTGAAGTTTCTTTGAGGAACTGGGCTGAAAGTCAAATCATGTCTCATTGGAAAGCAGGGATCCTAGAACTGAAATGAACTGCTTGGTTTTCTGGTGTCTTTTTGATGCCTCATGGGTTCAGTCTTGCTGTCTGAATAACCTTTTGGAGTCTTTAAAGACAAAAAATAACCCTCAACCCTTCTCTTGTGGCAACTGAGTGTCCAAAATACTGATTTTTAGCTGTTCAGTCTCTTCCTGCACACTGAATTCACCAAGAGATTTTACACCTTAGTGTTCATTTTTTGTTAAACTAGTCCTGCTCAGATTGATTCTTGTATGGATTTGTTATTTTAATTAATTGAGTCTGTGGATTGAGTCTAAATTGATTCTGTTAGATGAAAGATTCTCTGCTTGGTTTTTTCGTTGTAGTGGATTTTATTTGTCTTTAATGAAAGAATGCAGTGAGAGGGAAGGAAAATAAGAGAAGAATGGTTGGAATATCAGTGAATGGTTTATTAGTCACTGCTTACATGCCTGAGCTGTGTAAAATATCCCCTGATTTCCTTCCACAGGACTGGTGAGCAACGTGGTTTTCACAAGTCATGCCACAGAGCAGAGGCACCCACTGCTGGTGCAGCTGCAGAGCCTGATCAGAGCAGCAAATCCTGCAGTTTCCTTCATCCTGGCAGAAAATGGGATTGTAACAAGGTAACTTCCATCAGGATTTATTGCTTTTGGCACGTGGGCCAGCAGCATTCAGAAACTTCTGTTCTCATGTTTTTGCTCTGGTGATTTATAGGAAGGAAATGCAGATTTTTTCTTAATTGCTTCTCGTGCAAAAGGGATTTTCCCTTTACTTTTATGGGCATATAAATACAGGGATTAGGAAATGTGTTTTGTTTGCAGAGTGTGATTTATGGTGCTGTTACTGCCATACTAAAGGAAAAGTGCTCTTAATTTTACTGTCACTAGCACATGATGTTTTATGTAAGTAGATAGTGGCCATTTTATTTAACTTAGAAAATTAAAAATCTTCATTTTTATCTCTTTACAGGAATGAGGATATTGAACTAATTCTCTCAGAAAGCAGTTTTTCAAGTCCTCAGATGATGAGAGCTCGATATTTAATGTACCCTGGCTGGCAAGTATCTAGACTGAGAAGCATTAAAACTATTTTTCTAATTAACTTGAAGATTAAAATGTTTCACTAACTTCATTTATATATTTTTTTTTTCCCTAAGACTACTCACTTGGAACAGGCAGCAGCTTTGTAAATCATTTTTAAGAGAGCTGATGATTATTCTTAGTGGATACAAGATTGCTGCCCTTTTATGGGGGGAAAAAGCTCCTTTCTGGCCACTATTTCAATCAATGGCAAGATTACTGTTGCTTTCCAGAAGAATAGACAAGAACCCTGTGGGAATAAACTGGGAAGGATTGGGATGGGTGAGGTCAATAATGACTGGAGTAATTTCATCCTGACAGCTATTCAGCATTACTGGAATGAACTTGCTCTGTCAGTCTGGCCATTAGCAGAGCAATTATTCACAAAAGCCAGGAACCTCAGTGACAGCCCTGGCACAGCTCAGCCACAAACCCACGTGGCACCAAATTCCCACTGAACACCGAGGGAGATTTCTCCTGCCTCAGGGCTCTTCACACATCTTGTTGCAATTTTTTCTGCTGCACCTTTTTGGCAGAAATTTGCAGCTCTCAGCCATTGTGACTCCTGGCTGAGCAGGCTCTGTGCTGGAAACATTTATTTATCATACCTTGCAGCCCTCTGGATCTCTTTATTAATAAGTTTGGTTCTGAATTGGATGCAAGTAGCCAAGTAAAGCTACTGGAGTGAAGCACAAGGCTTGGGGTGAGGATATTGAATTAATATCATCAGAGCTGCTTGTGGATTGCATGGAGCCAAAGAGAGAGAGCAGGAAAAGAAAATATTTCAAACTTTTGGACAGCTGTTAATCTATTTGATGACAGTATGCAAGAATTGGATCTGGGTAGTGTGGAAGAGAAGGAAAGCAGCAGGAAGAGCATCAAAAGCATCCAGGGAGATCTTTTTGCAGCCTTGCAGTACCTAAAGAGGGCTCATAAAAAAGGAATAGAATGACTTTTTACATGGGTAGATGGTGACAGGACAAGGGAGAAGGGTTTTAAACTAAAAGAAGAGAGATTTAGATAAGATGTTAGGGAAAATTCTTCCCTGTGAGGGTGCTGAGCCCTGGCACAGGTGCCCAGAGAAGCTGTGGCTGCCCCTGGATCCCTGGAAGTGTCCAAGGCCAGCTTGGAGCACCCTGGGACAGTGGAAAGTGTCCCTGCCCATGGCAGGGGTGGCAATGAGATGATTTTTAAGGTCCATTCTGACTCAAACCATTTCATGACTCCGTGAAAAGGAGCCCTGAGTGCTTTGACCAACCAAATGCTATTGAAAGCACATTCTGATGGAAAAGAAATCTCTGTGTTTTCCTTCCTCTGAGCAAGGCTCATCTGTGGTGAAAGAACAGCTGTTTTTTGCTGATGAGAAGCAGAAGCTGCTGTGATTTCTGTCTGTTGAAGGTGTTTGTTTGTGTCTGCAGGTATGAGGGCAGATATGGGGCTGGGCCCGTGTTCCCTCCCATGGTTCAGATCTGTGTGTGGTTCAGCCGCCCTCTGGAGAAAACCAGATTTGTCACCAAATGCAAAGGTACCAATGAACTTTGCCTGACTTGAT
Organism: Fringilla coelebs; assembly: GCF_963513975.1. Classification (NCBI taxonomy): domain Eukaryota; kingdom Metazoa; phylum Chordata; class Aves; order Passeriformes; family Fringillidae; genus Fringilla; species Fringilla coelebs. The sequence goes on from NC_140032.1 coordinate 2,410,955, forward strand.
TGAAATCCAAGTTTGGGATGCTGAGGGATGGAGGGGAAGGAAGGCACTGACGTAACACAATTATTTAATCACTGCTGAAGTTAACTTTTAATTGAAAACTCAGCTTTCCTTCCTAAAAGTACAGTAAATTCTGTTCCTTAGTGTCAGCTCTGGAAAATTGTCCCATGATTTTTATTCAGATGAAAACCTAATTGAATTTTTGGTTTCTAGGACTGAGACAACTTCCTGTGTTTGCTTTTTTATTTTATGTCTCATTGTATTTGGTAGTGTTGAAATACAGTTTTATAAGTGACCATCAGCTTCTACTTTTTATGCCAAATAATTCTCTGTAGCTCCTAGAAAACAAGCTCAGCTCTAGAGTAGATACATTACCAAACCTCTCCTTCTCTGCTTAGCCAAGTAGTGTTAAGGAGGAGGATTTTACCTCCCACACACACCAAATCCATGGCAAAGAATGAGAAAATGAATGTGGGACTCCAAGGCACATGGCAGCTTTTCCTTTGGAAGCAGTGGGATGTGGATTAGGGATCAGTTGCACAGGTTTTACCAGAAGCTCCACCAAGGAGAAGAAGAATTAGTTGAGATAATCTGTTTATCTTCTGTTTCAAACAGCAATTAAGTCGTTGCTCAAGCCAAGTCCTTTTTCTGGAAACATTTATCACATCATGGGCAAAGTGAAGTTTTCAGGTAAGGGCAAATTGCTCTGAGGTGTTGTGATCACACTGCACCTTGTGGGTGTTTAAAAAAGTAATTCTGTCCTGGATTCTGTCTGCACAGCTTCATTCTATACCTGAGTTTACTTTAACAATGCTTTATATGAAATTTCTGTCGGTGCTGTAGCTGCCTTCTCAGCCAAAGAGGACATAAAATTCCTGGGTTTAAAGACATTTCAGATAAAGACAGTTCCCAGGACTGTAATTTTGAGTTTGGTTCTGAAAGATCAGAGGGTAAGAGCTGTCTGTTACAGACCCTTCAGCCCAACCCTAAGAGGGTCATTCCTGCCAGGAGGATTCAGGAGAAGGGGTCCTGGGCTGATGCTGAGGCAGAATTAACCTGGATGAGAGAAGAGCTTTCCTGCCTGCCATTGTCTCACTGTGTTGATGTTAGATTAGATCAGCAATTATCAAGCCCTTCCTTCTGTCTTCTCCTTGTTAGATGCTGATAAAGTCATTGAAGTGTGTCACAACACAGCAGCAAATTCCCTCAGCCTGGTGCCTGTTCCAGAGGGACCAACTCCTCCTGATTCCAGAAATGATCCCAGAGACTGCAGCAGTCAACAGGAATATTTCCTTGTGTTCATTGGCTGCTCCCTGAAGGAAGAGGATATCAAAGATTGGCTCAGAGAAACTGCAAAACAGGTTTGTGGGCAGGTTTCCTTTTGTTCAGTGCTTGGCATTTCTTAACAACCGAAGGAAAAATCTGAGTGGCTCAGTGAAACATTTGGGTTTCTTAATTAATCTCTTTTTTTTTTTCTTCTACCAAGGTATTGACATTCTAGGGTGCAAATGGATTTCAGGAAGGGGACTAAGAGTTTACAAATGTGTGTTGTAATCTCTGTATTGTTTTAGTGCTTGCTACAGCTTATTCATGGATTGATTTGCTCTTGAATGCTTGAGCAAATGGATTATGTCCAGGATAAACACAGGATGATTTAGCTGAGCTGTGATTGCCAAGGGCTGAAGTGTGCTGTGAAATAAATCTTCTTGCAGTACCTGAATGCTGGCAAAGCTGAAAATTTGTTTTGATTCACTAAATTAAACCTCCTTGGAAGTAATCCACTGAAATGGAGGGTAGAGTCCCGTTCATTTTGTCATCTTTAATTAGTGTATTTCTGCATGGCTGATGTATCCATGCAATGAGGAGCAGGGAGCAGGGAATGTGGCTGTTGTAGGGAGCTCAGAAGGCACAGTTTGCACAGAGGGATTGCCACAGCTGATTGACAGAATCACAGATCCATAAAATCCTGCAATGGTTGGAAGGGACCTTAAATCCCATCCAGTTCCACCCCACTGCCATGGGCAGGGACACCTTCCCCCATCCCAGATTGTTCTAAACCCTGCCCAACCTGGCCTTGGACACTTCCAGGGATCCAGGGGCAGCCACAGCTTCTCTGGGCAACTTTGTGGAACATTTGTAAGTTAAAAAAATACTCTATGTTACTTCTGTATGGATTAGGATTTGCACAGTGTCTCTCTCCAAAAATTAGTTTCCTGCAGACTGTGGCTGGAGCAGTTGCTAAAGTTCCAAGATTTCTGAGGTTTTGGAATTTCTGAGATGCTCAGGTTCTCATCTTCTGTTCCCCTGTGTTAATTCAGGGAATTAATCCATTTTCTGTGCTGATTATCTCATGCTCTGTACTCACCACAGGGGTAAAATATGGAGACAAATGCTTTGCCATGTAAGAAAGCTCTTTGTGGAATACTACTTAAATTTTATGAAAACTTGGAACTTAAATGCTTATCTCAAGTGTGAAGTGTTTCCTCTTTGAGCAATTCAGGACTATAAACACTTTTTGTACAGTCATGGCTAATTGAGGGTTTCAGATAGCTCTAAGAGTTACCACATGCTGCAGGAAAAAAAAGGGATTACAGAATTTCTCAGGCTCAAAACTAAGTTGTTTTTCTGTTCCTGTGCCAGCTTTCTTACAGTAAAGCTGTATTTAAATTGTCTTGTCTAAAATACTCACAGAATTTTAAATTTTTGAGTGTTTTCTGTAAGATCAGTGAATTTTTACTTTTGTTTTCAGAATATAGTTGTGAGTACCTTCATGGAACTGAATAATTTTAGAAATGAATTTTTTGAAATACATGCTTCTATGTGGTGGTTTGGATTTTTGTTTTTGTTTTTATTTATTTTTTAACCAACTAAGCTGTGGTATCACATTATCACTGTAGTCACATAACTGGAATCTCCTTCTTTACACAGAAACCTCAGAGGAAAGCCCTGAAAACAAGAGGAATGTTAACCCTTCAGGAAATCAAAAACATCCATGTAAGTAGGAGCAATAATTCACAAACCCTTCTTTTGGCTGATTTCCCTTGAATATCCAGAGCACCTGCCACAACAAGTATGCTGAGCACTAAATTATGACAGCACTTTTGGAGCTGTCCAGGAGGGATTTGAGGTATAAATCTGATCTCAGAGCTCCAAATTCACTCTGAAAAGCAGGGGAAGGTGCAAAATTGGCCATCTTTGCTTGCTGGAATGGCCCTTTAATTTTCTTTTATCTATTTGGGTTTGTAAGGACTGTCCCTACAGGTGTTTAATTTAAATTCTTTTCCTGCTGCAGGTGAAACGCCACTTGGATCCACTCCCAGCTGGTTATTTTTACAATGGGACTCAATTTGTGAATTTTTTTGGTGACAAAATGGATTATCATCCATGTATCCTTTAAAATGGGGGGTTTTGGGGAAGGTTTTAGGGAGGCAATGAACTGTGCAGCTCTGAAATGTTAAGTGCCAAAGCAGATATGGTAAAGAACCAGTTCCTTGCCAGCTAAAGCTTGGTTTTAAAACCTTTCTTGAGAGATAAGATCTCAGAAACAGAATAGAACCAACAAAACAAACCCCAAACTGCCCATGAGCTCATGCAAGGGAGTAATTTATGGACCACAGCTTGTCAAAGAAACATTTTTCAAACCAAATAGTGCTGTAATAGCACTGAATGCCTGGGCACGACTGATAAAACCTCCAAATGAATGTAATTTCATGTGTGCACACACTCAAGGGAAAACAATCATATTTTTGGCCTTAGTTTTACCCTGGGATTCCTTGCCAAGGTTCCTCTTGTCCTTGGTCACCACCTGGGGACCTGGGGCAGTGGTGGCCATGGCAGTGCTGGGTTAACAGCTGAACTTGGTGATCTCAGAGGGCTTTTCCATCATTAATGATTCTGTGATTCTCTCATTTTCATCAATTCCTTTTGCTTTTGTCTTTGGTCACCAGCTTCCAAATTGGTTTTATATTCCCAGTTTACTTTTCACAGTGACTTCTCCAAACTTGGTAAAAATCCAGGTGATGCTGCCTTGGAATAAGAACAGAATTATTTTCTGTGCCCTGTGGGACAACTTGAAAATTTGAAACAAACAGAATTCTGTCTGCAGGACACAAAACCCAACAGCAAACTTGAACTTCACTGGAAAATTCTTGCTGCCCCATCCCTGGGAGTGTCCAAGGCCAGGCTGGATGGGGCTTGGAGCACCCTGGGATAGGGGGAGTTGTCCCTGCCCATGGCAGGAGGTGGGTGAGATGGAATTTAAACCCCTTCCACCCCAAACCATTCCAGGATTCTTCACTCCACCTCCCCCTTGGTGTTTGGCAGGGAAAGCTGCAGGCCTGGTTAAGCCTTTTTGGGGATTTGAGTTTTAGGCTGAGTTTTAGACTTGTGCTTCAGCAGAACAGCTGGAAATGTGTTCCCAGAGTCCCAGAATGGTTTGGGTTGGAAGGGACCTTGAAGCTGATCTCATTCCAGCACCTTCCAGGGATGGGGAGTCCAAAACCTCTTTGGGCAACCTGTGCCAGGGCCTCGCCACCCTCCCAGGGAAGAATTTCTTCCTGCTATCCCATTTAACCCTGGTATGGTTTTGCTGTTCTGAGATCTTCCTCCTGGCTGGGAAATATCCCTTGTGCAGTTCCTTTATCCCCTGAGTTGGGGTAGCTCTGACTGTACAACTTCCAGAAAATAATATATTGAATTTCCACTTCCACTGAGTGTCCCAGAGCTGGCACTTCCTTCAAACCTGGATATTCTTTTCTACTAAATCCCACTTGCACAAATGTTCTTCCTTCACCTTTCCAACCAGTAATGGACCAGTTCATGAATGATTACTTGGAAGAAGCCAACAGGGAAATTGAGAAGTACAACAGGGAGCTGGAGGAGCAGGAGTACCACGACCTCTTTGAGCAGAAGATTTAAGCACGTGGATCCTGAGTGTTCCTGTCCTTGTGTCAGGAACCAAAAATGCTGTTTTGTCCTTCTGGCTCACAAGAAATCGAGTGAAATGTCTGTTTTCAGCACTCCTTCCCAAACTAAGGGATTGTTCCCCTAAGGTTGGCATTTAACATGGTAACTGCTTAGCTGTTTGTACTGTCAGGATTGCTTCCACTTCACCTTAATTCCAGACTCTACAAAGCATCACCTGGAATCTCTGGCTTGTGGTGGAAACGTGGGAAAAAGAAGAAGAAGGAGGAGGAGAACAGAAGCAAAACTGGATTTATTTCCTAAAAAAGGTCAGAATGTAATTGTGGAATTGGGCCATGGTGCAGATATCAAACACTCCCTGGGCCTCCCTTGGACATCGTTGCACAGGAGCAGCAATGCTCAGGGGGGAGTTCAGGATGTGGGATTGGGGTTCCCAAAGCCAGAAATGGGGGAACAGACTCGGAAGAGTCCCCAGTCCCAGAAGTTATTGGGTGTTCCCGAAGCAAAAAATGGGGAAATAATTAAAAAAAGTAAGAGAGTCCCTAATGCCACAGCTGCTGGGATGTTCCCAAAGCGAGAAATGGGGGAACAGTGGGAAAAACTCAGAAAAATCCCAAATCCCAGAGCTCTTGGGGTGTTCCCAAAGCAAGAAATGGGGGAACAATGGGGAAAACTCAGAAAAATCCCTAATCCCACAGCTCTTGGGGTGTTCCCAAAGCGAGAAATGGGGGAACAATGGGGAAAAGTCAGAAAAATCCTTAATCCCACAGCTCTTGGTGTGTTCCCAAAGAAAAAAATTGAGGAACAATGGGGAAAACTCAGAACTGAGTCCCTAATCAGCAGCTGTTGGGATGTTCCCAAAGCGAGAAGTGGGGGAACAGTGGGGATAACTCTGAAGAGCCCCTGATCCCAGAGCTGTTGGTGTGTTCCCAAAGCAAGAAATGGGAGAATGATTCAGAAACTTAGAATCTCTGACTCTGCAGCTGTTGGGATGTTCCCAAAGCGAGAAATGGGGGAACAATGGGAAAAACTCAGAGCTGAGTCCCTAATCCCAGAGCTGCTGGGGCATTCCCAAAGTGAAAAATGTGGAAACAGGGGGAGCAACTCAGAAGAATCCCTAACCCCAGAGCTGTCAGTGTTCCCCAAGTGAGAAATGGGGGAGCAGTGGGAAGAACTCAGAATGGAGTCCCTGATCCCAGAGCTTTCAGAGAGTTCCCAAAGTGAGAAATGGGGGAACAGAGGGAAAAGCTCAGATGGGCCCCTAATCCCACAGCTGTTGGTGTGTTCCCAAAGCGAGAAATGGGGGAACAATGGGAAAAATTCAGAATTGAGTCCCTGATCCCAGAGTTGTTGGTGTGTTCCCAAAGCAAGAAATGGGAGAATAATGGAAAAATTTAGAATCCCTGAATCTGCAACTGTTGGGATGTTCCCAAAGCGAGAAATGGGGGAACAGTGGGGAAAACTCAAAAGAGTCCCTAATTAACAGTTGTTGGGATGTTCCCAAAGCGAGAAATGGGGGAACAGTGGGGAAAACTCAGAATTGGGTCCCTAACCAGCAGCTGTTGGGGTGTTCCCAGAGTGAGAAATGGGGGAACACTCTCAGAATCCCTAATCCCACAGTTGTTAATGTATGCCCAAAGTGAGAAATGGGAGAACAGGGAAAAGCTCATAGGAGCATCCAATCCCACAGCTGTTGGTGTGTTCCCAAAGCAAGAAATGGGGGAACAATGGGAAAAATTCAGAATTGAGTCCCTGATCCCAGAGCTGTTGGTGTGTTCCCAAAGCAAGAAATGAGAGAATGATGGAAAAATTTAGAATCCCTGAATCTGCAGCTCTTGGGATGTTCCTAAAGCGAGAAATGGGGGAGCAGTGGGAAAAACTCAGTATTGAGTCCCTAATCCCAGAGCTGTCAGAGCATTCCCAAAGTGAGAAATGGGGGAATATGAGCACCTAATCCCACAGTTGTGAGGATGTTCCCAAAGTAACAGATGGGGGAACAGTGGGAAAAATAGAGGAATCCTTAATCCCAGAGCTGTCAGGATGTTCCCAAAGTGAGAAATGGGGGAACAGTGGGGAAAACTCAAAAGAGTCCCTAATTAACAGTTGTTGGGATGTTCCCAAAGTGAGAAATGGGGGAACAGTGGGGAAAACTCAGAATTTGGTCCCCAATCAGCAGCTGTTGGGGTGTTCCCAGAGTGAGAAATGGGGGAACACTTTCTCAGAGTCCCTAATTCCACAGTTGTTAATTATGCCCAAAGTGAGAAATGGGGGAACAGAGGGAAAAGCTCAGATGAGCATCCAATCCCAGAGCTGTTGGTGTGTTCCCAAAGCGAGAAATGGGGGAACAATGGGAAAAATTCAGAATTGAGTCCCTGATCCCAGAGCTGTTGGTGTGTTCCCAAAGCAAGAAATGGGAGAATAATGGAAAAATTTAGAATCCCTGAATCTGCAACTGTTGGGAAGTTCCCAAAGCGAGAAATGGGGGAACAGTGGGAACAGCTCAGAACTGAGTCCCTAACCAGCAGCTGTTGGGGTGTTCCCAAAGTGAGAAATGGGGGAACACTTTCTTGGAGTCCCTAATCCCACAGTTGTTAGGATGTTCCCAAAGTGAGAAATGGGGGAACAGTGGGGAAAGCTCAAAAGAGTCCCTAATTAACAGTTGTTGGGATGTTCCCAAAGCGAGAAATGGGGGAACAATGGGAAAAATTCAGAATTGAGTCCCTGATCCCAGAGCTGTTGGTGTGTTCCCAAAGCAAGAAATGGGAAAAATTTAGAATCCCTGAATCTGCAACTGCTGGGATGTTTCCAAAGCGAGAAATGGGGGAACAGTGGGAAAAGTTCAGAGCTGAGTCCCTTATCCCAGAGCTGTCAGAGCATTCCCAAAGCGAGAAATTGGGGAATGGTTGAAGCTTGGATGAGCACCTAATGCCAGAGCTGTCAGGATGTTCCCCAAGTGAGAAATGGGGGAACAATGGGAAAAACTCAGAGGAGTCCCTAATTAACAGTTGTTGGTGTGTTCCCAAAGTGAGAAATGGGGGGACAGTGGGGAAAACTCAGAACTGAGTCCCTGATCCTACAGCTGCTGGGGCATTCCCAAAATGAAAAATGTGGAAACAGTGGGAACAGCTCAGAAGAATCCCTAATCCCAGAACTGTCAGTGTTCCCCAAGTGAGAAATGGGGGAACAGTGGGAAAAATTGAGAATTGAGTCCCTAATTCCAGAGCTGTCAGGGTGTTCCCAAAGCGAGACATGGGGGAACAGTGGGAAAATTCAGAATTGAGTCCCTAATTCCAGAGTTGTCAGAGCATTCCCAAAGTGAGAAATGAGGGAATATGAGCACCCAGTCCCACAGTTGTTGGGATGCTCCCAAAGCGAGAAATGGGGGAACAGTGGGGAAAATCAGAACTGAGTCCTTGATCCCACAGCTGTTGGTGTGTTCCCAAAGTGAAAAATGTGTAAACAGTGGGAGCAGCTCAGAAGAGTCCCTAATTCCAGAGTTGTCAGGGTGTTCCCAAAGCAAGAAATGGGGAGACAGTGGGAAAACTCAGACCTGAGTCCCTGATCCCACAGCTTCTGGTGTGTTCCCAAAGTGAGAAATGGGGGAACACATTTCAGAGTCCTTAGTCCCAGAGCTGTCAGAGCAATCCCAAAGGGAAAATTGTGGAAACAGTGGGAACAACTCAAAAAAAGTCCCTAATCCCAGAGCTGTCAGGGTGTTCCCAAAGAGAGGGATGAGGGAACACCCCCACCCCCATTCTTGCCAGGGCTCAGCCCCTCTCAAAGCTCAGCACAGTTTGAGTCTGCACTCAAAATTCTGATTTTAAAGAAAAGCTATTTATACATTTCAGGGTGAAATCAGTGGAGAAATCTTAATTTCTTCCCAGTGCTCTCATTGGGATTCTGGAAAATATTTCCTGGCTGGCTGCAATGTGCACCTTGCTTAGATTATCCCTGGAGGATTCCTCTTGCAGTCCTAAAAACAAGGCAAGGCAAGGCAAGGGGGAGATTCTTCAGCTAAAGAATTCCTTTGCATGAAGAGAAATGATTTCCAAAGGTAAAAAATAGCAAGGGATGTTACTTGAAAGAGGCAGGAACTTGTTTGTGGAGCTTCCAGAAGGGTTTGCATGCCATAACATTTCACTGTGGTGGTGAGAAATCAGCTTTTTTAAGTACTTGCAACAGAATTTTTATAGTTCCTAAATGGTAGAACAGGAATGCTGCCAGCCTGTCCTGACTTAATTCAGTATCATTTTAAAGGAGGCTTTATAAATCCCTGCCTGAAGGATTATAAAGTACCTTAGCAGCTACTTACAGGTAATTATTGGAGTTTATTTGAATAAGCAGATTATTGTAGCATGCATGTGTTCAGAATTTAGGTGAGAGCAGCCCAGCAGGAATTTTTTATTTTCATATTCCTTTGCCTTAGGGACAGCTCAATCTTTTACTGCAACTGCAGCTTTTCTTTCTGACCAGATGTTTGTGATACAGCAAAAAATGGAATGAAAAATCTCTTGCAGGACACTTAAAATACTTCAAATGTATCTGCACAGCCTCATCCTGGGGCAGGAAAATGAGATTTACCCCCTGCCATCAAACCTGAGGCTAAATGAGAGTTTATGCCTTGCTAAAGAGGTGTATTTTTTACCTTTGGAATATGAAATCAGTGAAATTTCAGTGACCTGAAACACATTTTAGGTGGTTTTGGTCTTCATTGCTGGGTGCCTGTCCTGTGAGTGTTGCACAGTGCAGAGGTGGAATTCCAGGTGCTGCAGGCTGGGATAGAAATATTGATAAGGTTTCATTCCTTGCTTTCCTCCTAGATTTAAAAAGCTGTCTGAATCGAAGACTTTAATATTTAATGTTTTTTTTTTTTGCACACCACGAGACTTTATATAAAAACTACTTGTATCCTGTTAGAGGCCAGTAAAAGCCAGCAATTAGTTTGTGTTTTTAGGCTTTCCTGGGGTATTCCCTGGATCACAAGTGTGGAGCATCCTGATAAAGCTCGTGAGTTTTATCTATGCATGGCTAAATTTTAGTCTTAATATCCTGTAGTGCCTGTAGAGCAAAGGTAGCTAGCAGTGGGTTTGGGGGGGTCTGCCAGGGGTTTACAGCTCAATCATGAAATGATTTCACAGCCCAGAATTTTTAGGAATGTCCAAATTCTGGAGGCGGCGCTGCAATAAAAAGGGGCGTTAGGAAATGCAGCTCCAGTCGGAATTGCTTTGCCAACGAACTCAGAGTAAACCCAGCTGTTCCAGTCCCAGCTCTCTCACCTGCAAAGCCATATTTTTAGAGTAGTGGGATGTGATGTGGGAAGAAATTCCAGTGGTTGGGACAGCAGGCACGTGCTGGAGGCTTTGTCTCAACTCGTGAGTGGATCCAGAATAGATTTAAGTGCAATTGATTGAACATAGATGAAGATGCTGTAGCTGATTTTTGCTCTGCTGAACTCTTTTTAAGAACTCCAATTTGTGCAGCTCTCAAATCAATATGGATGGGGCTTGATCCAGCTGGAATTCTAAGCCCTGTGAACAAAAAAAAATAAAAAGGAAACAATTGGGTTGTGAGTGTGCAAATTGAGCTGTTCCTTAAAAACTGGAGCAGAAGAGCTCGGAACAAAGGCCTAGAACCCTCCTGTCCTGTGCTGCATGTGCTCTATGGTCATAGCTGTGTATTACAAAGACCTTTCACCAGACTGGTACTGGCTCAATTCATGTATTTTGGTATTGAAAGGAATTGATTACCTCAATTTTTATCCTTTATTTTTGAACTGTGACTTTCAACCAGAACAAAAAAAAAAAAAAAAAAAAGAAAAAATAAAAATACCGAAATAGTGAAACTGTGACAATGGAATCCTTTAAATGTTGTAGTGCCTTGCAGATGACACCATTTATTCCCCAATAAATGGATGTCAGGGGTTGCAACCCCCCTTTTTTTTTAAAGGAAAATAACGGTTTTGGTGAAAGGACTTATAAAATTTAACCTAGTGACAAATATTAGCACAAATGGTTAAACTGTTTAAAAGAAAACTCTTTGAGGACTGAAATGCCTGATGCTGCTGTTGAAGAGCAGTTGCTGATTTTTTGGGAGTCGATTCTAACGATCAGCAGCGCTTTTTGAATTTTATTTTATTTTATTTTTTATTTTTAAGAAGAGTGTAACTTTTGTACTCTGGTCAGAGCTGTTTGTACTGTATGGAATCCCCAGCCCAGGGGATTTGGTGTCCTCACTCCTTGGAGGTCAAGGTGAGGACAGAGCTCGAGGTTTGAACAATTTTTGCTACTGTATAATTAAAAAAAAAAAAGCACCATTTCTAACCCACTGATGTTTGGATACAGCAAAAGTGCCATTACACCTTTCCTTTTCTTTTACTGTACTTGGAAAAATTTGTGTCCAGGCATTCCTGAGCTTGGGAAGTGCTGAAGAGTCCTCAAGGGGTTTCCACGCTTTGCTGACCTTTGTTAGCAGCTTGTGGTGGTGTTTTTTTCTTTCTCCTCACCGAGAATGAGTGTGATCAGAAGTTACTGAAGTTATAGGATTCAAATGTGACAAACTTAGCAGGGGAACCTTTGCAACTCGAGCTGCTCTGCAATCTGGGAGTATTTGAATTTGAAGCTGTGCAATTTGGGATGAATCCAGTTTTACTCTTTGCAATTAACACACCGGATTGCAGGGAGGAGTTGAGTTGCACGTCGGGGTTCCCTAATAAGTTGGAATTGTTTTTTTTAATTATTGTTCTTTTTTAATTGAAACTTGTCTGAATTTGCACAGATTTAAGCTCTGGAATACTTTGGTATTCTTGAAAAGGGAAAAAAAAAAAAATTGTGACTAGTATAGTGAATTGTGAACTGTGAGTTGGTAGAACCACAAGGTTGATCTAATCTTAGCTTGTTAAAAATGTACCTCAGAAAGCTAGTGAGAAATTGCTTCATTTTTACCCAACAGCCAGATCCTGATGTAACACTTCTCACTTTACAATGTGCCAAAATTCACTTTTATACTAGTTCTCAATGCTTTAATATTTGCAAGTCTAAGTGAAAAACGTGTTATTTACAAACACTACTGTAACTTCAGTTCAGCTGAATGGTGTGATTGAAGCTTTTTGCCTCTCGTATTTATTACACAACTTGATTCAGTAAATATAAAATGACCTTTCCATTTATTTTTGTATTGTTTTACATGTTTATACCTGCAGTTTGTGTGACTTTTACACCTGTAACTCAGATGTGATGGAAAGAACCAATAAACAGTATCCATCCACTGCCTGGCTTTGACTCCTTTAGTAAACTCACAGGTTCCTAAACTGGAATTTTTAAACTTTGAGTGGTTTTCATTTAAAATTTTTCAACTGGTAGAAAGGTGAGTTGCTTATATTCAAATTAAAATAGAAAAATTTAAGGTTTTATGGGGTATTTTTTAGCTGCTGTTTTAAGTTTAGACCTTTTTGCTTGAGCTTTGAATTGGGTAAAATCCAAACTCAAAGAAGACTCATCTGCTTTGTGCTGCTGTCTCTGTTTTTCAGCAGCTGTGTGTGAGCATAAATTGATATTTACATCTTTACAAGTACAGGGAGGTGCCAAACCTCCCTCCTTGTGCTCACAGAAACGAGGATGCAGCTGCAGGATCCTTGGATCTCAGACCTGGCTGCCATGGAGAGGGCAATCCCACCTTACCCTGCTTTCCCTGAGGGGCTGAGCACAAATCAGATTTTTGCTGGTTAAGCTGAGCCTGCAGCTGATTTTGTGTCTCTGTTTTACATCACTTTTGCATTTTGGGGGGAGGTTTTGTGCTTGATTTGGTTTTTAAGGGCAGTTTATGTAAATCCAGCCTGCTTTGCATATTCCAGGTGTGCACATGAAGCAGCAGCTTCTGGGGTGTGGATTTTGGACTGGAAACCAGGAGTTCTCCCTTGCTGTGCAGCTGGGTTTGGAAATCAGCTGTAAATCAGGAATTTGGGTGGCAGCAGGACCAGGGCATCCCCTGTGCTGGCACTGCTGGGGCACCTCCAGTGCTGGGGGTGCTTTTGGGGGCTCCAGAGGAGCTGGGGAAGGGTCTGGAGCCCCAGGAGGGGCTGAGGGAGCTGGGCAGGGGCTCAGCCTGGAGCAAAGGAGGCTCAGGGGGGCCCTTGTGGCTCTGCACAGCTCCTGACAGGAGGGGACAGCCGGGGGGGCTGGATTTGGGATCATATCCCAGGGAACAGGGACAGGAGGAGAGGGAACGGCCTCAGGCTGGGCCAGGGGAGGGTCAGGGTGGATATTGGGATAAATTTCCTCATGGGAAGGGTTATTACTCATTGCTCAGAACTTCTCCAAGATTATCAAGTCCAACCATTCCCCCAGCACTGACCATGTCCCCAGGTGCCACATCCACAGGGCTTCTAAATCCCTCCAGGGATGGGGATTCCACCCCCTGGGTGCTGTGCCAGGGCTGGACACCCTTTCCATGAAAAAATGGGAGTTAAAAATGCTTTGAGAGGCTTTAAAAGATGGGGAACTATCTGAGTTTCATTTCCTAACAGAGATGAGGTAGATCTTCCTGAGCATACCCCAAATCAGGGGTTTTAGTCCCATTTCTTGCTCTTAATTATCTCATTTTGGTCAGTCTGGTGGTATCTGGAGAGGTTTCCAGCTCCCCTTGGCTTTTCCTGAGCTCCTCTTCCTTCCATGTGAACTCATCTGGAATTTCTTTGCCTACGTGTCCACCAACAAATGGTGCCTCTTTAGCTTCATAAATTACCAGCCTAATTAAAGTAATGAATTCCCAACAGGAATTGCATGGAAATGGGAGCACTTGTTAATTGAATAGCCCTGGGTTAGGCTCCCATTGTACACGTCCCACAAGGTGCTTGTGTGATCCCTCCTATTGAATTGGCTTAAAATAAACCTTCAGGGCAGTTTGATGTCTTGGTAGGAAAGAAAACACCCAACACAGGCAAGGCCTGGAGGATTTCAATGGCTTTACTGCTCCAGGACAGACAGAAAAACAACAAAAAAAAAGCATGGAAAAGAAAATGTGGGTGACCCATTCACGGCTAGGAATTCAGCAGGCACACAATGCATTGTATAGATCACTGCAAAACCTCCCCACACGAGTGAAACAGGAAATTTCTAATGGTTCCAATTGAGCCCTCGCTCAACCCCACCAAAAATCTTCCATTTTTCTGTGTTATCAAAGTTAGTTCAATATTTGCTTTATATACATCCTGTTCCGGACTTTGATTCCTCTATACAGCACCTTCCTGCCTTCCAATATCTGATTTATTGCAGAGCCCTTTTTCTTCCAAAGTTTTGGCTTTGCCTGCTTTAACTCTTTATCTTGTCAGCCTTGGCCACAGCCTTTCCTTGGGCCTCTGCTGGCTTTGGGAAGCTCTGGAGAAAGGATAAAGGAGGAGCTGGGAAAGAAGGAAGAGGCTCCTGGGGCTGTAGGGGTGGGTCACAGGATTTTTGGGACAGAGATCTGGAATATCCAAACCAGAAGTTGGGACCTTAAAGATCATCCAGTTCCAACTCCTTGTCCTGGGTAGGGACACCTTCCATCATCCCAGGTGGATCCAGCCTGGCCTTGGGCACTTCCAGGATCCAGGGGCAGCCACAGCTGCTCTGGGCACCCTGTGCCAGGGCTCAGCACCCTCACAGGGAACAATTCCTGCCCAATATCCCATCCATCCCTGCCCTCTGGCAGTGGGAGCCATTCCCTGTGTCCTGTCCCCCATCCCTTGTCCCCAGTCCCTCTCCAGCCCTCCTGGAGCCCCTTCAGGCCCTGGAAGGTGTTTGAAGGTGTCCCCACACCCTTCCTCAGGTCCTGGAAGGTGTTTGAAGGTGTCCCCAGACCCTTTAGGCACTGAAATGTCTTTGAAGGTGTCCCCAGATCCTTTAGGCCCTGGAATGTCTTTGAAGGTGTCCCCAGACCCTTTAGGCACTGGAATATGTTTGAAGGTGTCCCCAGACCTTTCTCCAGGATCTGGATCCTTCCCACCCCCTCCCAGCTGTGCTGCTGGATTGGGATCCCTGCCCTCCCCGTGCTCTGGGGTTCCTTGCAGCCCTTGCCCATCCCAGGGGAATGAGGAGGGAGTTCTCTGCTCCAGGTCAGGATGGATGGCACCAGCCCTCAGGGAAGGTCCCAGATCCAGGCTGGATGCTGAAGGCTCCTGAAGATGTGCAGCAATAGGGAATTCTGTTCCATTTCCCGGGGGAAACTCCTGAGGTGAGTGCTGAAGTTCCTCCTGTTCCAGCAGACACATCCCTGCTCCCTTTGCTGGCACAAAGGAGAGCACAAAGACAGAACTGCAAATTGTGGTGGTGCCTCCTGAACGCCTTGAGCTGGCAGAGCTGCCCTGCCCCATTCACTGTGCTCCATCCTGGATGGACCATGGGATTATAGGACACAGGGAATGGCTTCCCACTGCCAGAGGGCAGGGCTGGGTGGGAGATTGGGCAGGAATTGTTCCCTGGGAGGGTGGGGAGGCCCTGGAATGGATTTCCCAGAGCAGCTGTGGCTGCCCCTGGATCCCTGGCAGTGCCCAAGGCCAGGCTGGACAGGGCTTGGAGACACCTGGGACAGTGGGAGGTGTCCCTGCCCACAGCTGGGGTAGAATGAGACAATCTTTAATGTCCCTTCCAACCCAACCCAACCCAACCCATTCCATGATTCCCTGCATTCCCTGCAACTTTCTTCTAAAGATGGAGGAAAAAATCTCCTTGAATGATGCAGTTTCTCCCCTAAAATCTAAAAGGCCCTGCAGTCCCCTGCCCTATCCCTGGCAGTGGGATGTGGTCATGACAGAGCAGGGCTGATAAGAGATTTCTCTTCTCAAAGGCAAGGCTTGGTGAGTGCTGCAGATTAAAATCACTGCTGCAAAGCCAATGGAACACAAATGTTTTGGGCTTGGCTGGCTTTGGGAAGGGTGTCCCTTCCTCTGGCCGCTGTTTGTTTGCTTAGGTGAGGTGGGTGCAAGTTCTAATAATAAACTTTCCTGGGAACACCATGGGAGAGGTCAGGGAAAAAGGAGAAAGCAGCAGCAGGCATGGGATGGGATCCTGGGGGAGATGTGGGGGGATGGAGTGGGCACAGAAGGAGCTGGGATGTGCTCCAGCCTCTGTGTGTGTCTGATCCACCTCACAGGCAGGGAGGGTCATTGCTTTGGGTCCTTCCAGCCCTCCTGCCAAGGGAAGTCATGAAAGGGGTTAAACCAGTGGGGAGGGAGAGAAGAAGGGAAAAACAACACAGCAAAACAAAACAACAAAACAAAACAACAAAAAAAGCATGGAAATGAAAATGTGGGTGACCCATTCATGGCTAGGAATTCAGCAGGCACACAATGCATTGTATAGATCCCTGCAAAACCTCCCCACACGAGTGAAACAGGAGATTTCTAATTCTAATGGTTCAAATTCAGCCTTTGCTCAACCCCACCAAAAATCTTCCATTTTTCTGTGTTATCAAAGTTCAATATTTGCTTTATATACATCTTGTTCTGGACTTTGATTCCTCTATACAGCACCTTCCTGCCTTCTAATATCCAGGGTGGCTGTGGCTGCCCCTGGATCCCTGGAAGTGTCCATGGCCAGGCTGGACAGGGCTTGGAGCTACCTGGGGCAGTGGAAGCTGTCCCTGCCCGTGGCAGGGGGGGGCACTGGATGATCTGGAAGGTCCCTTCCCACCCAAACCATTCCATTATTACAATTTAAGGAAGGAAACTTGTAGTTTGAGCCTGCTGGAAACAGGGAGAGAAAAATCCCATGGTCAGGTCAGACCAGGTGGCTCCAAGCCCTGTCCAACCTGGCCTTGGACACTTCCAGGGATCCAGGGCAGCCACCCTCTGCCAGGCTCTGATAGCAAAGAGTTTCTTCCTAACACCTCTTCTAGGAGCCAGCCCCTCTACCTGGTGCTGGGGGACATGAGGAGGGACAGCTCAGCATCATCCAGGATCAACTGGGACAGCTCAGCATCATCCAGGATCTCCTAGGACAGCTCAGCATCATCCAGGATCAACTGGGACACCTCAGCATCATCCAGGATCAACTGGGACACCTCAGCATCCTCCAGGATCAACTGGGACAGCTCAGCATCATCCAGGATCAACTGGGACAGCTCAGCATCATCCAGGATCTCCTGGGACAGCTCAGCATCATCCAGGATCAACTGGGAAAGCCCAGCATCATCCAGGATCAACTGGGAAAGCTCAGCATCATCCAGGATCTCCTGAGATAGCTCAGCATCATCCAGGATCAACTGGGACAGCTCAGCATCATCCAGGATCTCCTAGGACAGTTCAGCATCATCCAGGATCAACTGGGACAGCTCAGCATCATCCAGGATCTCCAAAACTCCATCCTGCACTCGCTGCTGCCTTTGGGATGCAGAATTCAGCTCCTGGGGAGCTCCTGCTGCCCCTGGCTCGCAGACAGAGCTGAGCTCACCCATCTGCTCAGTCTTGGCAGCAGGGGAGGGGAGGAACAACAATCCTTTTCAATCCAAGCCTGGTGTGTGCACAAAGAGCCCTGAGGATTCCTCTGGCACAGCCCCTGGTGGGGGATGGCTGCTGGAGGGGGCCAGGGAGTTTTCCCCCTGTCCTGGCTCTACCTTTTGTTGGAAGTGAACATTTCTGAGTGTCTGCAGCCAGCCTGCCGTGCCTGAGTGTCTCTTGCTCTCCATGGAGGTGTTCTCATCCCTTTTGTGCCTTTGGGAGTCCATCCAGCATTTCCAGCACAATTCCTGCACTGTTGCAGAGAGCCTTCAAAGGCTGAGCCATGAGGACACTGCTTTGGGACTCATGGTTTTCTCCCAGCAGGTTTCCCATTGCTGCCCAGGCCAGCAATCCCCATTCCCACCCTACTAACAGGGCAGTGAGGAGCAAATCAACATTTTCTTTGTGATCTGGACATTAGAGAGGTTTAGTGATCATTGTAACCCCTGGTTTTCTGCTCTGGGTGTGCAGTTGTCTCATCCAGACCTGTTTTCCTTCCTGTTCCCCCCAAGTGTGGGCACAGAGCAGCTGTGGCTGCCCCTGGCAGTGCCCAAGGCCAGGTTGGATAGGGTTTGGAGCCACCTGGGACAGTGGGAGGTGGGATGAGATGATCCTTAAGGTCCCTCCCAGCCCAACCCATTCCGGAATTCTAAAGCAAAAGGTGAAGGATGCTTTCAGCTTTTCCTAAGGAAAACACATTGCTTAATGGGCTGGAAACATCCTCAAGGCTGTCAGTCAGCCCTTGAGGAGTTCCCTGACACCTGCACAGCACTCAAATTTAGGGAAAACCCGTCTCAACCAGGGCATCACACCAGATAAATTATTGTGACTTAATTGAATTGCCTTTTTTTTCCTATTTTTTCCCCTTTCTTTTGTCTCTAAGTCAGAGGCTTTCAGTTATTTGTGTATCATGTGAAGCCAGATTTCCTCTCATTTCCAGTGGAAGAAAAGGGAGCTGGTGAACCCTGTCCAGAAAGAAAAGCTGCTGGGCTTTGGGGGAAATGGTGGTTTCTGGTTCAAAGCCCAGCCCTAGTGCTGAGTTGTTTGTGTCTTTGCTTCACCAGCAGCTTTCTGCTGCTGTATCACTCCTGGTTTGCATGGTGAGAACCCTCTGGATTCCTCCTTCCATGGAGTCTCATCCTTCTTTTCCTTGACGGGGTCACTTGATCCACAGAGGAGGCTTTGAACTTTTCTGTTGGGTTAAAAATCCATTCTTGGCCTCAGTGCTGTTGTGGAGCTGCCTCTTGTAGAAAAAAAATGGGGAAAAAAAGCAAAATAATGGGAAAAAGATGCAGAGTGAATGCCCTCTCAGGCTAAGCTAAAGAAGACTCTGAACACCAAAATGCTCCCATCTGCTCCTGCTTTTTAGTTGACCCTACAGATGATGTAAAGGAAGGGGACAGCCTTGATTCAGCTGGTTAAATCCAGGTCAAAGTGCTTAAAACTCCCAGTGTGAAGTTCTGTGGGGCTGCAGAGCTCTGCATGGAGCCCCTGCCCCAAATCAGCAGAGCAAGGAGCAGAAATTCCTCTGTTTTTTCCTCCCAAGTGAAGATAAAAAGAGGGTAAGAGAAAGAAAACCAAGAGCAGAGCTGTTTCCCTGCTCCTGTGTTGCCTCTGCTGAGGGTTATTTTGGGATCTGAGCTGTGTTTTGTTCTCTTTTTGAGATACCTGAAATGTTCAGTTCAGAATATCTCAGGGGAAGGCTTAGGGGAAAAAAAAAAAAGAATGGATTCAGCACATTTCTAGTAAAGTTACTGAAGTAAAACCTGAATTTAAATGTTAATAACATGACCTGGAAATGGACCCCCAGCCTGGCTGTCCCATCTTGTGATGCCACCTCGACCACAGGTGACCAAGTTCTCCAAGGAAAGGAGAATTTCTGGATCAAAAAAACCCCTAAAATAGCTAAAAACAAACAAACAAAAATTCCATTCTGTTATGTTTATAAAGCACAGGTGAACAAAATTCTGAGTACAGCAGCTGGATCCTCTCTCAGCTCTTGGAAAGGGGAAACTGAACACATCCTTGGAGCCTGAGGCTAATAAGTGCAAAATGAGAAACTTTTTTGATCACTGGTTCCCCTGATGCTGCTTGAGATCTGCAGCCTCTTCCCAGGAGGTTCAGGGGTGCTTGATCCTCACCTGGCTCGTGGTCATTCCCAGGAACAGGAGTGCAACATCCTCTCCTCCAGCTGGATAATCAGGAATGCCCCCAAACCATCACTGCATGTGAGGACTGGGTCAGCTCCCAGCCATTCCTTGCAGCAGGAACTGCCCTGAAGATAAAAAACCTACATTAAATATCTCAATATTTCCCAGCAGGGCTGGATTGAGATACTCTTGGGATTTCCTTGGGGTTCTCTTGGGAGAAACCTGCAGTTCACCCCAGGAATTCTTGCTGTGGTGCAAAAGAATTGGAGAAGAACTTCTCCTTCAGGAGGCAGTAAGGAAAATGGAAAGGTGAATTTGGTGTGTGCCAGGGTGGGGATGCAGGGTGCTGGAAGCTGGAAGGGTGAGGAGAAGTGAAGCTCTGGTTGTGGAGACTTTACATCTGGGGAGACCTAAAGGGGGTTTGCAGGAAGGCTGGAGAGGAACTTTGGGCAAAGAATGGAATTACAGGGCTAGGGGGAACGGCCTTCAGCTGAGGGAGGGCAGGGTTAGGTGGGATTTTGGGAAGGAATTCCTGGCTCTGAGGGTGCTGAGCCCTGGCACAGGGTGCCCAGAGAAGCTGTGGCTGCCCCTGGATCCCTGGCAGTGCCCAAGGCCAGGTTGGACAGGGCTTGGAGCACCCTGGGACAGTGGGAGGTGTGGCTCATGGCAGGGGGTTGGAAGATGGTTGGAAGATGGTCTTTAAACCCAACCCAACCAAGCCAAGCCAAGCCAACCCAACCCTTCCAAGCCAAGCCAAGCCAAGCCAACCCTTCCAAGCCAACCCAACCCAAGCCAACCCAAGCCAACCCAAGCCAACCCAACCCTTCCAACCCAATCCAATCCAACCCAACCCAACCCAGCCCATTCCATGGTTCTGGGGTTTATTGGCTGCCCTGTTTGGGGTGTGGGATGTGTTTTCCCATGCTCAGGGTTTGGTACAGCACAGCCCTGTTTCATCCCATCAGTGCACCACCAAAAAGAGGGAGGGGGAATTTTGCTTTCTCTGGGAACAGAACTCCCAGGAGCAGAACCCCAGTGACCCTGGTGACCACATTTCATTTGTGCTGAGCAGAAAGGCTGGGAGGAGAAGTCCTTTCCTCACCGCTGCACCGAGCACTCCGTGTACCCACAGAGGGGAAGAGGCACAGCAAGGAGGCAAGAATGACTCTGGTGAGACAAGAAAAGTGTTGTCAGTGTGGTGTCACAGGGTTCTCATCACTCCAGTGCTCTTGGCAAGCCCCTCCTGAGCAATTCCACTCTTTGATACAAGGAGAAGTTGTTCCTTCTCCCCTTTGTTCTTGCCCAGCTTTACGTCCCGTGGAGATTTGTTTTTGTAGCTCCTGGAGATGAAACAAACTCTGTGTGAAAATGCTAACGAGCTGTCCATGCTCAGATGGCTTTGTAAAAAGGGGGTTGTGGTTTAAATCCTTAATCATGTTGGATTTGGGAGGTATTTTTGCCCAGTCTGCAGCCTACCCAGGACAATACCTGGGTTTTGTCATAAAAATGCCCCTTTGTGGCTTTCCTTTGGCTCTGGGAGGTCTCTCCTGCCCCGTGCAGAAATTCCTGCTCATAATTTCCTCCCTTTTCCTGCTGGAAGTGAGACTTCCACAGCCAGAGCTGTGACTTGTGCTGTTTCCTCCTTCTGCTCCTCAGGGAATTTCCAGACTCCTCTTTCCCCGTGTTCCCAATGTCGTGTCTCCAGTCTGGTGAGGAGGATGGCACCTCCAGATGTCTGTTTGTCTGCAGCCCCTCCTGTGCTCCAGGCCCTCTGGAGACACATCTCACAGCCAAGCTTTCTCTGAAAAAATATTTTTAACCCTTCCTGCCTCCCACTCGTCTTCCCAAGCCAGATCCCCTGGGAACTCTCTGAACAAGATTGTTCTCACTTACAGAGTCTCTGGTGGCTGCACAGAAGAGCTCAGCTCTGCTTTCAGAAATAAACTTCTTACACCTGTTTTTCTTGTCTATACCCAGTTTTTTTCCCTTACATTTTCACACGAAATCCCAGTTGTCAGGCCAACAAGGGGAAGTTTGAAGCCTATTTGAATTTTAACTTGAAGAGGATGATTTTTTATTTAATTTTTTTTTCATCTTTCTCTATTTTGAAGTCCTTTGGGCGATGTTAGGCCTGTTTTTCCGAGCACATTCTCTGACCTGATTGACCAAAGTTTTTGTGCTGTTCTCATACAAATTTTGGAACTTTTTTGATGACGTGCAGTCTTTTATTTAGTCTGGTATTTTAAAGCTGTGTGTCCTGCCCCTGTGCAGATATTGTTGCTGTTGTATCCCACACTTGATGATTGGACTGGATGACCTCAGAGGTCTCTTTTAACCTTAAGGATTCTGTGTTTCCATCACCCCCAAGCTGTGGGAGCAGCACAGGGCAGTCTCTCATCCAAGATGGACCACAGAGTGGGGTGAAACCTCCTTGCATTGGGTTTGTGTGGCCAGGTTTTGCTAGCCAGGGGCTACAGGGCTTGCTTCTGGGAAGCTGCTGGAATAAATTAAATTAATTCCCCCAGCTGAGTCTGTTTCACCCATGGCAGTAACTGGTGAGTGATTCCTGCTCAGT
This sequence comes from Fringilla coelebs, assembly GCF_963513975.1. Taxonomy (NCBI): domain Eukaryota; kingdom Metazoa; phylum Chordata; class Aves; order Passeriformes; family Fringillidae; genus Fringilla; species Fringilla coelebs. Next base: position 2,433,069 of record NC_140032.1, read on the forward strand.
TTTTGGCCGTGCACAGCTCGGTGCCTGCCTGGAGGCCTCCTCCTGACTTTTTGAACCGAGTTTGCTCAGAACAAGGTGTGTTTCATAGCTGCAGGTATGTGCTGTAATCTCCTTCCCCCTGATTTAATCCTGCTGGGCAGAGAGGAGCAGGGATGTGTGGGTTTGTTCTCATTGTTGTTTCACCAGTGACGCTCAGCCCAGGGCTGTTATTTTTGGAGAGTTTGGTGCTCGTGTTTATTGCGGAGGCTCCTCAAGCTCTGGGGCTTTGAGGTGCATAAATCTAAATAAAAAAATAAGGATGACATTTAAAATAGGTTGCATGCTCTCCCTGAGTGTGCAGAGAGGAAATATGAGTAGACTGACTTCAGATACTTCAAGTAAAACAATCCCCCGTGGGAGTGTCATTAAAGTTCTCAGCACCTCCAGGTAATTATATTCTGACATAAGTTGTTTGGACCACAACTCAAGGTAACTCTAATCTGGACCTCATTATGATGGATAAAGAGGAATTAATCACTGAGCTGGAAGCAGGATTGTTCCCTGGAGGCCTGTGGTCGTGACCTGCCTGCTGAAATTTGGGCAAAGATGGGATGGTTGGAGCTAAAATCCTGTGTGGAAACACAGATACAGGAGAGGCTCCAGAGGGTTGGGCAGCACAGCTGACAACAGTTAATGGGAAAGGAAGGATTGGGAAGGAAAAGGACATGGAGAGGGAGATGGAAATGGAACTGAGAGTCATGGAATTGGGTTGGAAGAGACCTCAAACACCACTCAGTGCCACCCCCTGCCATGAGCCACACCTCCCACTGTCCCAGGGTGCTCCAAGCCCCAATGTCCAACCTGGCCTTGGGCACTTCCAGGATCCAGGGGCCACCACAGCTGCTCTGGGCACCCTGCACCAGTCATTTTTCTTCTCACAGACAAAATTTTTCCACAAAAACCAAGAGAAATTACAGTTTTTGGGAGCCTGCTGGGTCTGCAGGTACAATTTCCCTTCCAGAGCTGCCCCTGGACAATGGACAGCTGGGAAGCTCCCAGGAGCTCTGGACAGTGGAGGAGCAGCATTCCATTTCTCCTTGGCAAGGAAGGCTCATGCACAGGTACTCAGCTGAGGGGGGAGTTTGGAGGACAACAGCCACTTCCAGCACTTTTCCAGGCTCTGACTTTTAGGGCTGGATTGTCTGCTCTGCCTTGTGGGGAGCAGAGGTTTTTTTGTCTAGGGTTCTTCCCATCCCTGGCACAGCTGCCCAGGGCAGGGGTGGAGTCCCCATCCCTGCAGGGATTTAAAACCTTGTGGATGTGACACTTGGGGACATGGTCAGTGGTGGCCTTGGCAGTGCTGGGGGAATAGATGGACTCAGGGATCTGAGTGGAATGATGGAATAAATGATTCTGTGAGTCTGATTCTGAAAGAAACACACGGGGTCTGAAGTCCCACTGTGCTTCTCTTTCCCTTATCCCTTTTTCTGATATGGAATATTGAGAACATGGCTGAGAAGAGAAAGAGCTGGGGAACTTCTTAACTTCTCCTGCACCACAGGCAGGAGTTCAGCTCATCCTGACTGGTACAAGCTCTTCCCCTGGGTGAAACTGGTCCTTATACTTTGTTCTTCAGGGGAATCTTCCAACACAGCAGCGTGGCCCCAGCAGGTTCCATGTCCAATGTGGATCCTGGTATTTTACCTGTAATAATTATTTCCTGGCCCAGAAAAGGTTCAAACCTACTTGAGCTTTAGCTACAGCTCAAATTTAAATTGCCAGACCTGGAGAAAGCAAACCATGTCCCCCCCCTACCTTTGCTGTAGCATCCAAAAAATAGCCCAATTTTTTTCCTTCATCATTGCAACCAGAATCCCCCTTTGAAGCATCAATCCAGGCCAGCTATGGAGCAGTGTTCCCTCTGTGCATCTTTTAACCCACCAAAGTAGGAACATGGGGTTGTCTTTCAGGAATTTGGAGGTTGTCAGAGTTTAAGGGCAGAGTTGCTTGTGATTTCTGTCCAGGGATGGGATGTTTTGCTTCCTTGCCTGCTCCCTCTCTTTGTTTCAATCCTTTTTATATGAATCCTCAAGATTTACACACCATCCTTGATAACAAAGGCCTGGAAGATATTTTAAAGCTATAGATGATAAAATACTGCATCTCCACTTTCCTTCCCTTTTCCTCTGCCCAAACAAGAAGGCTTTACTCGCTTTACTATATATTTACATTTTAAAAAATCTTGCTGCCATCTGAAGCTGCTGGCTCCAGTTTGGGCTTTCTTGGGTGGTTTTTTTTTTTTTATTTAATTCATTTTTTGTTGTTGTTGTTATCCTCTGGAGAGAAAGAAACCGCGCGGGTTTCCAAGTTCCTTGAATAAATGTCAAATAAAACATTCCAAACAATTATTCAAGCTGGTAATAGGCAGTGAGACATCCTTCCTGTAGAGAAGCTGAACAATGGTTTCCTCTGACAGGAGCACAACATTAAGAGCCTTCCATATGTTGGTGCTGATTTGAACGGCGGCAGCATCTCCGAGAGGGATCCAGTGAGTATCTGGATATCCTGTGGGAAGAGAAGCTCTGTGGGTAACACCCTGACTGCCCCTGAAAAAAAATCCTGGGAGTTTTGTCCCTGTCTCCTCAACATCCTCCAGTTTTGAGAGCATTTGCTTCCTTCCCTGGGATTTTTGATCCTTCCCAGCACATCCAGGCTCGTCCCTCAGGGAGGCAGGTGAGCCATCCCTCACCTCCAGCTCCAGGATGGTTTCCAGGGAGGAGCAGCAAACAGTTTGGCCAGTTTGATGTGTGAACACGTCCCCTTCCCATTTTCGTTCCAGCAACACACCCTCTCCTCCATGGGCTCTATTCCCTGGGGAAGGGATTCCCCCTGGGCTGGGAGAAGCAGCAGATAACAGTCACAGATATCAACAAACTCCTTCTTTTCCTTCTAAATTCCTTATTTTCCTTCTCCTCTAACTCCTTTTCTTCCTTCTAAAAATTTGCCTTCTCCCAATTTTTAGATGCCCAAACGTGGGAGCACAAAGCTCACCCTGACTTTCCTCCTCAGGTGGTGACCAGGATGAGCCTCTCCAGGTGAAGCTGGCACTGCTGGTGCTGTCCTTGCTTGAGCTGGTGGCCACCTTGGCACTGGGGACATGGGGAAGGTGACACTGGGGGCAGAGTGGCTGGGGTTGGAAAGGCTGGGGCTCCTGGAGCTGATCCCACTCCTGCAGTCCAGGCTCAGCCCACAAGGGAAGAGCCTGTTCTGGTTGATGGGTCCCAAAGAAGGAGTGAGGAAATTGGCCACGTTCCTGGATATGGTGCCTCCTAAATCCTGCACAAACATGGACAGCTGGGAGTGACCTTGGAGAGGCCAGAGCTCCTCGGGCAGTTCTTGCTCAGAGCAGCATCTAAATTTTTATTAACCACCTCAGACATGGCCAGAAAAAGGTTGGGATGTCTGGAGAGTCAGGAGCAAAGTTCCCCTTTGGGCTGCTCGCCTTGATGCCAAAATCCTCAAATTTCAATGAAACCCCCAGAAATTAAGAGGGTTTTGGGGCAATTTTTCTCTGTTTTTGGGCTTCAGATATTGGATCTGGTAGAAGCACACCCAGCTGTTGTCCTGGGAGTCAATGAGGTCAGACATTGGGGGAGTCACCTCGATAGTCACTTGTTCACCATCACCATCCCATGAACATCCTCTCCACTTGTGGTGTCCTGGATTTTGGAGAGCTGGAGGTGAATCCTGTTCCTTCCTTGTAGGAGATCCCAAACCACTGCCATGTTTTAGAAATTATTTTAATTTTCCCGTTATTATCATTATTAGCGCTATTAAAGTAATTTTTTCCTAAATTTTGGCCTCCCCAGATCACAGAAACCCACAAGCTCTGGCTCAGGGTGTGTGTGCTGCCCAGGGAGGAGGGGAGAGCGGGAGGCCCAAAGGAGAGGTGCTGGTGGTACAGCACCACTGAGGCTCTTTCCCAAAGATTTTTTGCTCTAATCAGCCTCCAGCTCAGGGTCACCACTCACCACCCCATGGTCACCAGCAGCGGCTCAGTCTGCTCCTCCAGGCTTTAGAACCCCCCTGGACCCACTTTCCCAGCAGAAACAAAGAGCCTGTGGGGATGTCACCGTGCAGGGGAAGTGTTGTGGTGGCCTTGGTGTCAACCCAACCCTCCGTGCGCCGTGTCCTGCTCCCCACAAACCCAGCCTGCTGTACAAGGGACCAGTTCTGGGTGCAGGGAGCCTCCTGAAGGGATTTCCCTGGGCTCCTGGGCAGGAGGGATGTCTGCCTGAATTTCAGTGGGGACAGGGAAAGGTTTCACAAGCCCTGAAGAAGCTGAGCCAGTCTCACCTCAGCACCTCAGCAGCTCCATATCCCACACGACGCCACGGGGCAGCCTGCCTAGAAAACCATTGTTAAATGATATTTCCGACCTCTTTATTTCCAGGTATCACCAAAACCATGAGGAAAACAGGCACAGACAGCAAGGCCTGGAGTCCTTTTCTCTTTGCAGGGCCTGGCAGCGGCGCAGAGCCGAGCTGCGGCCCTCGAGGCCGTGCAGATGAAGCCTGCCCTGCATTCCGAGCTGCGGCCCTCGAGGCCGTGCAGATGAAGCCTGCCCTGCATTCCCCCGGCTGAGCTGCGGCCCTCGAGGCCGTGCAGATGAAGCCCGCCCTGCATTCCGAGCTGCGGCCCTCGAGGCCGTGCAGATGAAGCCTGCCCTGCATTCCCCAGGCTGAGCTGCAGCCCTCGAGGCCGTGCAGATGAAGCCTGCCCTGCATTCCGAGCTGCGGCCCTCGAGGCCGTGCAGATGAAGCCTGCCCTGCATCCCCCCGGCTCCCCCAGTGCCCAGGGATGGATTGTCTCCCATCCAGCGTGTGGCTGCTCTGCATCCTCCCATCCTCACCACGGTTTTGCTGGAGAGAGGGGAGGAGGGAGCCCCGGCCCAGCGGGAGCCCTCGGCCGGGCCCGGCACCCGCGCCCTGCACAATGTCCATTTGTTCTGGGTGCTAACACGAAATGACAAAAGACTCCAGATTCATGCTGAACAAAATTGTCCCCTTGCTAATTATTAGATTATGAAATGTGTTTCATAATGTAATGAATAATGGTGGTGGTGGGGGGGTGTGTTGGCTTATTTAAATTTTTTTTTTCCTGCTTGAATCTGGATTTTTTCATTGTTTGCCCCGGAGTTTTTGTTGGTAGGTTGAAACAGAGATGCGAAAAGAATGGGAAAGGCTGGGTTTTATTTGTGCCTTGCCTGTTAAAGCTGTGACTTGGCTCACACAGTAAGTGCAAACAATTCTCTCCTGGCAAGTGTTCAGTGGAGACATTACTGATGACAGACTTTATTAAGTGCAGGTTTGCTTGTTATTAAATTCGCTCTGTGCTTGTTTCCGAAGCTGCTGGCCCGGCCGGCTGCATCCCATTAGGATCTTTAGGAAGAAAGAAAGGAACAGAACATTGTCTGCAGCACAGCCAGCGATGAGGTGATGGGGAAGCCAGAACTGGGGAAGGAGACCCAAGGAGATAATTAATTGCTACGTTTTAAAACAAACATTTGTTTGGTTTATTGAGTTAATTCGAGCCGTCCCTCGGAGATTCCTGGTTTCCAGGTGAAGCTGGGCATGTCTTCCCATGTCAGCACGTTCAGGGCTGTGGGAGGTCAATGTATGTTGCATTAATTGTTTGGGGGGGGAAGAAAAACCACCATTAAAGTAGAGGCATGTTTCTAATTTCTCAGAGCCTTGTTTAAACTCTTCCCTTTTCCCATCCCAGCTATTGTATGGACAGCACGCCGCCAATGACAGCTTTTCTATACAAAATAAATATCTTATAAACTCCTAATCTCATGACTGAATGCCTGCACTGCTGCAGTTCCCAACCCTAACTGCCCAGGCCATGTTAAAAATGAAAAGGTTTGAGCATCCAGCAGGTGGATGCCAGGTATTTCCTGAAAATCAGGTCCCTCTTCAAGGTGTCCCAGCTCCAGGTCCCATCAGAGGGTGATTTGTGGGAAGAATCTTGGCTGATAGTTTGGAAGAACTTGAAGCAAATGGGAGCTGCTCAAATTTAATAGAGCAGAAATTGATCCACAGTAGTCAAAGAGGAAAAACAGGCTGATTTTGCGCTGAGGATCCCAAGAGTTTTTAGACTGAGATTTTTCAAGTGTACCCTGTGAGGTGATATCTTGCTCCCATCAGCCTAGATCAATATAATCATAATTTTGGATCAACAACTGGTTTGGTGTAGACATCTGGGTTTTTTTTCTCAGTCTGAGTTTGTAATTTGTTCTTTAAAGCACATTTCTGATATGGGGCTGGCTGTTGAGGCTGCTTGCAGTGGTGAAACAGCTCAGGTTAAGTCCAGGAATTATGGTTCTTTTCCCTGCACAAGGTAAGAAATTCACAAGGAGAAACAGAAAAAAAGTTGAATTTATCTTTTTCCCTGCTTCTAATGGAACACTGTCCTTTCACCTCAATTTTGGGGGGGAAAAGGAAACTGTGCCTGCTACCCAGTGAATTTTGTACTTGAGGGACAAGAACTGCTCCAGCCAAAGAGGTTCCCAGGAATGATGAGGTTGGGATGTGCCAGGCAGGTTTGCTCCCCTGGCATCTCTTGCTGCCAGCAAGGACCCAAAGCCTTCAACTGGCCCTGGGCTCCATCTCTGTGTCCTCTGACTATCAAAAACCACGGGAGGGAGGGGACAGAATAACAAAATACTTCTCTTCCCTCCTTCCTCCCTTCGGGCTTTTGAGGCACCGCTAATGGCAGTGGATGAGAGTCTGAGTTTTGCAATTTATCACTTTGGCACCCGGATGAAGGGACTGGCTGCACTCCTGGTCTCTCTTTTCCCTCTGAGGTCACAGACATTGTGTTGTTTGGGTTGTTTTTTTTTTGCCTGGGATCCTCCCTGGAGACCTGGGCCTGGAAGGAGTTTCTGCAGGTCTCCTCCTTTTGCCACAGAGGTGACCTTGGGTGAGAGGTGAAATCCCCTCCCTGGGATGCTCTGAGGTGGAGAAGCACCACGAGAACTTTACACAAAAAGCAGAATTGACTTCTCAACCATTCCAAATTTAATTTGATTTGCACAGGCCACTCTCTGCTCAAAAGCTCTGTCACAGCCCATCTTGGCATCCTGGAAATACTGGAGCAGTTTGATTTCTGGCTAAGTAATAACCTCCCTCAGTCAAAAGCTTTCCAGGGTGCTTTGTGTGCTGTCCATTTATTTTCTATAAGGCAGATGACTCCCCTCAACCTGAGATTGCTTTATCTCCCACTTTGCTCTCTTGCTGAAATAAATTGCAGGAAAAATCCATATACTCCGAGGAGAATCCAGGGGAGTGGATGTACAAAGGGTGCCTGGGGAAAATGAATATTGTGCTGATTCCAGCTGAAAAATCATTATAAAGCTGCAGTCACAGAAAACCAACTCCACCCCCCTCCTTTCATTTTAAAAAACTGGAGCAGGAATGTTTCAGGCCATGTTTTATCTGGGAGTCTCCCTTCCCAGCTTGGGAACACAATGAGGATTGTGTCCCAGGTATGTCGGAGCTATTTTGCTACTGTTGGTGAATTTAGATGGGAAAAGTCAGGCACAAAAGGGCTTAAGTGATTTGGTTCAATTAACTATAATTTATGAACACTAATTCCCAGTTTACTAATCAGAGTATCACACAATGGCCCTGATTTCAGAAATTGCTTAAATATGTGCCTCTGCTCTGCTCGATGTTAAACGTGTGCATAAAAATAGGCAGATGGGCCATTTTGGGAGGAGAAATGTTTTCCAAATGAGGTTTTGTATCAGTCAGATTTAGCCCCTGTGTTTAATTTACCTGCTTTTGGAGAAAGGAGGCAGAGATGAAGACTGAAGGGCTCTGATGTTTTAAAAACTCTCTGCTCAAAGTTTTCTATGACACGAAGGGCTGGAGGAGCTGCCAGTGAGGGCTCTCAGGGACACTCAATGAAGTCAGAAAGGGAGAAAAAAATCATCATTCCTGCAGGGTGAAAGGAGAAGACACCATGGAAGGAGCAGGAAAACCCTCAGCGTCCCAAGTGGTCCTGAGGGTGGATGGAAAGGGAAGGGAGCTTCCTCCTCACCCTCAGAGCTTCACCAGCTTCAGCAAGGGAGGACTGAGCTCATATTTGGCCTTTCATTGTCCCCTGCCCTTGTTTTTCTCTGTTTTTCTTATGGAGATGCCCAGAGACTGAAGTTCCCAGCTCTGTCCAGCAGCCTGTTGGGATGACCTGCAGAGGAGATAATTTTATGGAGTGATTCCCCCACCCAGGCCTTTTATTGAGGACATATTCCAATACTCCATCTGAACCCAGTTTAAAGCTCTTCCAAGAATTTATGTGTGATTTAATAATCAAAAGCCCTCTTGGTTCCAATTTAAGCCTGACTTTTCAAACCTTCTGGCTGTCCACAACTCCCTGACAGGAGGGGGTTGGGCTCTGCTGCCAGGGGACAGGGACAGGAGGAGAGGAAATGGCCTCAAGCTGTGCCAGAGGAGGTTCAGGCTGGATATCAGGAAGGATTTCCCCATGGAAAGCATGGTCAGACATTGGCAGGGGCTGCCCAGGGAGGTCTGGAGTCCCCATCCCTGGAGGTGTCCAAGGAACAGCTGGACGTTGCACTCAGTGCTCTGGGCTGGTGACAAGGTGGGGATTGGTCACAGGTGGGACTTGGTGACCTTGGAGGTCTTTTCCAACCCCACTGATTCTGGGGTTCATCCTGTGCAGTCCTGTTGACCTGAAGTTTTGAGGACACTGTTGGATCCATGAAAAGCTGTTATCTCTGCCTCTTGCTCTAGGTGATGTTTCATTCTCCTTCTCTTTTCCCCATGCTCAGCTAAAAACAACCCACACTCACTGGTGTTTTAAACTGCTCTCAGCAAGATAATTACCTATTAGAAATTCCACAATTATTTCATTATGTATTATTACAGAGAGGAAAAAAAATTAAAAATGCAATCCCATCATGCAGTTAATGGAAATTATTAAGTTCTACAAATAACTTCCATGAGAGTCATTATTTGCTGAACATGGGCTGAGGAATCCCGGGCAATTACATACGGAGCCACATCAGAGCAGAGTTGCTGTGAAAATGAGGATTTGTCACTTTGTAAGTGACACTCACCACAGATTAAAAACAAGTTGCAGGGGGAAGGTCATCATCTGGAAAGTTCCTGCCCCAGGAATGGTGATGTTTCCATGGAGATGATCCATGTTTCCATGAGTCTCCACCACAGCTGAGGATGAGCAGAGTAACTCCATGGATCTTCTTGGAGGTGTCTCTGAAAACAGGGGCTCCAGGTGACTCCAGAGGGTGTTGGAAGGGTTGGGATGGACACTCTGGGACGTGTCCAAAGTCAGGATGAGCTTGTCCATGTGTGCTGGGGACCCTGCAGCGGTGTCACCAGGAGGCCCCGCGGCGTTCCAGACGTCCTGCTGTCCTGCTGCTGGCACCACCCGTCCCCACCGGAGCCTGGGCTCCAGCCAGACCCTGGGACCTCCACGCAGCTCCATCAGAGCCAGCAAGGGAGAGAAATGCAGACCAAACCCTGCTCTGTTCTTGCTTTCTTGGAGAGCAACCCAACCTTCATGGTGAGTACAGCTCCTTTTTCTTACAGCCACGACCCCGCTCGTGCTCTTGGACAAGTTCAGCTCTGGTCCTTCTGTCCCCACAGTGACTCCCAACCCTCATCCCTCATGTTCCTGGTTCTGGTTATCCCAGCCCTCATCCCTCATGTTCCTGGTTCTGGTTAATCTGTCAAAGCCAGATGTGCTCCTCCATCCATGAGGAGGAGGAGGAGGGAGGCAGCTGCTCTGCCCAAGGAAATGGTGGGTCCAGGAAATCACAGAAAGGTTTGGGTTGGAAGGGACCTTAAAGATCATCCAGTGCCCCCCCTGCCATAGTCAGGAACAGCTTCCACTAGCCCAGGTTGCTCCAAGCCCCATCCAAAGTGGCCTTGGACACTTCCAGGGATGCTGGGGCAGCCACAGCTTCTCTGTACACCCTGTGCCAGGGCCTCCCCACCCTCACAGAGAAGAATTTCATCCCAATATCTAACCCCAAACCTGTCCCCTGCCAATTGAAATGATTCTGGTTGTGTGGCAAATGCCACACAGAATGTCAGATGTCCCCTCCTCAGACCTTCAAGGGCCTGGAGGAGAAAGCCCAAGGTGAGTTTTACCTGCACATCTCCTGGCAAAAATGGACACACCCAGAGCACAGAGGTTTGTAGGACCTGTTGTGGATCTTCTGAGAGAGAGACTTGAGATTCCATCCACATCATATTCTAGGAAAGGGAAAACACCACTCAATTCCAGGCCAACATAAAGCCTATTATTCCCAAAACGATCCCATTCCTTCTGCCCAGCCCTATTTCTGTGCCTACCCACCCTGGAAGCCATGAGAGCTCTTTCATCCATCATAACTCAAGGAGCAAAGAGCTGCCAAGGCCCTGGGGCTGCTGAGTTCCCATGTGAACAAGCCCTGCCCCATTCAGGGGAGCACAGGACACTGGCATTGTCTGCCACACATGGATGTCATAGGGTGAAGGACACAAAGCTGGCATTGTGCTGCCATTCCCGTGTCCCCAAATGACTGCTGCCAGCCCTGCTGCATTCCCATGAGCAGGGAAACAACCCCCAGTGCACTGAGGGGGCAGCAGGGGGGCTTTGCTGGTGTCTCTGGGGGTCTGGGCTCACCTGAGGGCTGGAATCATCCTTGTTCCATGGTGGGAATCAATCCCTGCTCCAGGCATTTTCCTGAATTTGAGAGGGGGACATCGCAATTCACATCTGCAGCAGGAATACTGTAGGGATTGTTCTGCTCTCCCTGTTTGGATTTGATCCTAAAAGTCTGTCCCAACCTTAATGATCCCATGCATGCCTGAATCCAGGAGGTGGGTTATGATGAAAGGGACCTTTCCTGCCTACCAAACCATGAACCAGACTTAGAACCACACTGCCCACACCCTCTCTCTCTGGGATTTGGGATCAGTGGGGTGATGGAGGCCTGGATGGACAACCTGGAACACCCAGACTTCACCTGAAGAGGGGAGGATGGGTGAGTCAAAGGGAACAGGGTGGGTGGGTGGCTGTTCCATGTGCTGGATTTGCTGGAAAAAACAATACATACCACAAAACCCCCAAACCTGCTTTTTTTTTTTTTTTTCTCCTCCACACTTTGAATTTAAAATGCAAAAGTACAATTTGTGGCAGAATGGGGTGTTTCCCCCCTTTTTCTAGGCCTGGTTTTAGAAAAGCCTCAGGGCTGGGGTTGCAGACTGGAGGAAATGAAGGTGGCATTTCCCACTCCTTTGGATCAGCTGGTTGGGATGGGCAGTGCCATTGCTCTGGTGCCCTCTCTGTCACTTCAGCGTGTCCTCTGGTCCAGAATATCTTGTCCTAGACATGGATCTCTCCAGTGGAGCTACTTTGCAACACTCAAGCAGTGCCAGAAGGCTTCCAGCCCTTCCCCAATTATCATCTCCCTGTGTTTATGCAGAAGAGAACCAGGCTGGTGGCTCAATTGTTTTTTTTTTAATTTTTTTTTTGAGGCTGTGAAACCTCACTCAAACCCATGCACCAAACTGAGTGGAATGGGATTGTATTTTTGCCCTACCACTAAAATTTCACTTTTTAAATCCCCCACCTGACCCCAAAGAAAGCCTTCCTGCCCCTTCCTCCCATTCAAACATTCCCATTTCTGGACTCTTTCCTCCTTTGTGATAGCACAAGCATTTTTAGCAGCAGGCCTTTCTTTCCCTGGGTTAAATTTAGTCCAGCTCATTCCTCCAACGTCCTGCCTCTGCTATTTCATTCCTCAAAGACTTTCCTGTCTCAGCCATCTGTAAGATAGTTTCACACAGATGGAAATTCCTTTCTTTTTAGCTTCTGGGAAATGTTGCTGTTGTAATGGCTGAAGATTTTCCTTGGGGTGTGGGTTTTGAAAGGAATTAATGCAGCCAGGAGAGCACCTGTGTCTAAATGATGATGCTCGTGCTGCTCATCCATGTTTCTGTCACGAGGCTCTTGTGGCACAGCCTGCAGCTGTGAGGCAAACAAATAATAATAGTTATTCCCGAGGAAAAAAATCTATTACTCAGCCATCCAATATCTGCCTCCTTGCCTGTCTGATCCCAAGCCTGGGCTATTCTTTGTTTCAGATGCTGATGGTAAGGAGTAGGTTGGAGGTGAGAGCTGCAAGGTTCCCAAGGGATCCCAGCCTCGATTATCATGGAATCATAGAAGGGTTTGGGTTGGAAGGGACCTGAAAGGTCATCCAGATCCACCTCCTTGCCATGGGCAGGGACATCTTCCACTATAAGGTCGACTTAGAAGATCCTGAAGAAATGGGGCAGAGCATTCTGCAGTAACTGCTGGTCCAGCGTTTGGAGTTGAAGGATGGAGCAGTTTCCTCTAACACCACCCAGGAATGATCCTGCTGAAACCCTTCCCATGGCCAGGATGGATGGATGGCTGCAAGCAGTCTGGAAACTACTCCTAAATGGCCAAGAAACAGGTCCAGCTTTCACAGAACTCACAGAATGACCAGGTTGGAAGAGACCTTCAAGACCATCCAGTCCAGCCCAGCCCCAACACCTCAACTCAACCCTGGCACCCAGTGCCACATCCAGGCTTTGTTAAACACACCCAGGGATGGGGACTCCACCACCTCCCTGGGCAGAACATTCCAGAACTTTATCACTTTTTCTGTAAAAAACTTTTTCCTAAAATCCAACCTGTATTTCCCTTGGTGGAATTTAAAACTATGACCTCTGGTTCTGTCAGTGCTGCTGGACAAAGAGAACAACCCCTTTTTGCACCTGCACTGCCTGGGGCTCTCCCTCCAGCACCCTGGGGGAGTGGCAGCAGGGCTTGGTGGGGACAGGGGACAATGCCGTGCCCCACAGCACCAGAGCCAGGCAGCAGAGGTGCAATACCCCACTCGTGGGTGGTCAGCAAACTCCTCCACTGCTGCTCTTGGCTCCAATAATTCCAAAGTGCACCAGGTTTTAGTGCAGCTGGAGCTTTGAATAAACAGGGAAACAACTTGTTCCCATGACTCCCCACTGCCTTGGAGGTATTTTTGGTTGTTTATTACCCTCTTGTTCCTATCTTCCCAATCCCTCCTCCTCTCTCTTCTCTTTTTAATAGACTAGGTAGACTCTGAAATCCTCAAGCATCCTCCTTCCCCGAGGGATGTTTGGCCTCGGGCGAGGTACAAATTACAGGTTTAACAATAAGGGAGAGCACAATTAGCCCTTGTGCCTCTTGGCTGTCGCTAATGAGCTGACACGGGAGCTGCAAAGGTTCAGCGTTTGCTGCTCAGGAGGTTGTGCTGACCCCGGGGCAGAGATTACACGGACAATGCCTGGGTCAGGGAATGGGGAGGAATGACAGGATCCAGCTCCCTCCCTCCGGGCTCCCGAGCATCCAGAAAGCAGCAGCATCATGTAAGGACAGAGAGCCTGAAAGGACACAGCCAGTGCTTCCTCCTCGAGGAAAAACAGCATTTGGGCTGTGATAGATATCAAGGGGTTGTTGCTGGATCCGTGGGGTTTTTATGGAGAAAGGAGACTGGAAAAACACGGCCTGTGCTGCCTCGGGGTATCCTGAGCTCTGTGCTCCTTCCTTTCCTCTCCTTCTTGCATTTTTCTAGAAGGTTTTCCAGGATTCCTCCAGCCCCAGCAATCCTGTCTGGGACCCTGAAAAAATCCTGTGTATGATGAAACCAGCTCTGCATCTGGGGGGCTCAGCCTGGAACAAAGGGGGGACCTTGTGGCTCTGCACAGCTCCTGCCAGGAGGGGACAGCCAGGGGGTCGGGCTGTGCTCCAGGGAACAGGGACAGGAGGAGAGGGAACGGCCTCAGGGGGATCCAGGGGAGGTCTAGATTGGATATTGGGAATATTTCTTCATGGAAAAGGTGGTCACGTGTTGGATTCCCCATCCCTGGAGGGATTTAGAAGCCACGTGGATGTGGCACTTGGGGACACGTCAGTGGTGGCCTTGGCAGTGCTGGGGGAATGGTTGGATGATCTTTGGGGATTTTTCCACCTTTAATGATTCAGTGACTGTATCTGCTGATGGCACCATCTCTGTTCCTGCTGAGTGAGACCAGGACATCCCTGCTGGCCCATGTGTAGGACAGGAGGTGTCTGCATGGCTTTAAAACTTCCAGTCACAGCAGAAATCCCTACTGGTCTTCCTCTGGGAACTTTTATCCTGTTTCTCCTCTTCCAAACTGCCAAGCCTTTCTTCATCATGGAGGGCTGGAGAGCAACTTCCCACAGTGACAGGGAACTTCTGCCCAGGGAGGTTTGGAGTCCCCATCCCTGGAGGTGTCCAAGGAACACCTGGATGTGGCACTCAGTGCTCTGGGCTGGTGACAAGGTGAGGATTGGTCACAGGTTGGATTTGGTGATCTTGGGGGTCTTTTCCACCCTCAGGGATTCTGGATTTCTATGAAAATCTTTCCCTCAGGAGAAATCCCACCTCCCTCCCCCCTGTATGTTTATGTTTTGCTCTGATCCACTTTTGCCACTCAGGCAGAAAAAACCTGATCGTTTTGGCATTACTTCTTTGCCCTTGAAATGTGGGTGTGCTGGGTGAGAAGCTTGCAGGAGAAAACACAAGAAAAAGTGGAAGGGCAGGCTCAATTGAGGATCAGTGAGGGGTTAAAGCTGTGGGTAGAGCCAGCCCTTGCACCCCCTCAACCTCTCACGGCGCTCGCCAGTTTTATCTCGGTTTCGCTTCTATTTGCTGTTGTTGTTTTTAATCATAAAATGACTATTTGTGCAATGCAAATAGCAGAGCCTGCTGTGAGCCACTTAGCAGAGCCCAGAAATGTCACTCTCCACATTCATCCAGCCTCTCCCATGCTGGGTTTTCAACAGCTGCACTGGGGCGCCGGCCGCGCTCTTCCAGGAAAGCGCGGTGTCACTCATCCCTCTCGGCACCACCCTGCCCGTCCCCTCCCTGCTGGGGATTCAGGCTTCCACTGCCTTGTCCAGGAGGGATAAGAGCTTGTGGCTGCTCCAGGCTTGGCCAGTTTTTTTTTGGTTATGATGCCTCAGGTTTTTGCTTTTATATTTTTCTTATTCTGTGCTGCTTTAGTGTGCGAGTCTGGGGTTCAGATGAGGGGATGGTGAGCTCTGTGCACAGAGCAGGGAGACAAAACAATTCCTGCTCCAGCTGGGCACCAAGGACAAATGATCCAAATCTCAGCCCAAGAGCACAAACCCTGTGGGCTGGAGAGAGAAAAACAAGAAGGATGGGACTGCATGGGCTAAAGCTGGAATGGGACAATGAACTGCAAGGTGCAAATGGAGCAGAACTGTTCAAAGTGAGAGACCCTGTGACCAGTTGTGCATTTTTGTGACCATTTTGGTTCATCCTGGGTTCATTTTGTGACCATTTTGGTTCATCTTGGGTGCAGCCCTGGCTGGGCTCTTGTGCTGCCCAAGGTGCATCCACTGAGGCCTCCTAATAAATCCCTACTTTATTCTTTAACTCTGTCCAGTCTCTGTCTTAGGTCAGCCGGCACAAGGCATCAGTTATTAACACTCACTCAAACATTCAAATGTTGAGAGGGTTCCAACAGCTCCAAAGGGTTAATCCATGCTGGATGCTCAGGTTCACTTCCTGACCAGTCAAAGGTTGGACTTGATGCTCTTGGAGGTCTTCTCCAAGTTTTGTGATTCCATGATTCTGCACTCAGAGGGTGCCCCAGTGGCAGGATGTGCCCTGGATCCGTCCTGAGTGCATAGGATGGTTTTCTTTGCAGGAAAATCACAGAGTTTTACTCTTTCTTTGAGGAATTTGGGGGTTTCAAGCCAAATTTTTTTTCACAGCTGTGCTTTATGAGCACGAGATTCTGTCCTGCCTTCTCTCATGGCATTTGGGATAAATAGTTTGGGATCAGGGTGGGAGATGTCCCCACAGCACTTAGCCCATCTCAGAAATACTGGAAAACCTGTGTTCTCTCTGCTGACTGAAAATGTGAAAATGTGAAAATCCTCACTTCTTTGCCTGGTTCTATTCTTTAATCTGAGCACTTTTCCTTGGGTTTGAACTAATATTTTAATTCAGTTCCACATTGCTTCTGCATCTGTGTCTCCAAAAGGAATTTAGGCAAAAGCATCACTTTGATATCAGCCTAAAGACTTTCCCTTCATGCTTCACACACAGCCTCTGGCAGAGAAATCCCTAAATCACTGCTTGCCAACAGTCAGAGCAGAGGACAACAGGGGACTGCTGCTTTCTTACCCTCCCCACAAATTTAATCTGTGGCTGGAGAGGACAGGTGCCATCCCTGGGACACTTGTGCTATCAGCAGGCTCTTGACTCACAATCCCAGACAGGCATTCCAGTCTGCTCAGAGCAGATAAATGCAATTTTAAAGCACCCTGGGCAGCATTCATTGTGGTAGCCCTGTGTGGTGGCAGTGTCAGGAGCGCAGGAATTGCTTTGCCTCTTGTGGGCTGCAATGGCAGCAGCTCAGAGGTAAAGTAGATCAAGTGGAAAACCCCCACAAGATGAGAGGAAGAAGCCATCTGACATCCCTGCAGCATCCCTGCTGTGGGAGCCAGCCTGGAAGGAGGTGGAGAGGGAAAGGGGGAAGGTTTGGGAAGGGCTGAGATGGCAGAAAAACCTGTTGGGGTGATGGGAAGGAGATGATCTTTAAGGTCCCTTCAAACACAAACCATCCTGGGCTGGGCTCTTTCTCCAGGCAGCTCTGACAAAACCAAAGCACACAGCCTCAAGCTGCACCAAGGGATATACAGGTTGGATAGCAGGAAAAAGTTTTTCACAGAAAGAGTGATAAAGTTCTGGAATGTTCTGCCCAGGGAGGTGGTGGAGTCACCATCCCTGGGTGTGTTTAACAAAGCCTGGATGTGGCACTGGGTGCCAGGGTTGAGGTGAGGTGTTGGGGCTGGGTTGGATTTGATGATCTTGGAGGTCTCTTCCAACCTAGTGATTCTGTGAGTTCTGTGAATTCTGTGATCCAGTGATTCTATGAATTCTGTGATTCTGTGGTTCTGTAATTCTGTGATTCTGGGATAAAGAGAGCACCAAAGCAGAGCCAGGCTGGATCCCCCTCCACACGGGGATGTGACATTTTTCCCGCTGTGGCACTGGGAATGAAGCGGATGGAGCCAAGGGAATAACTGCAGAGGGGTGACAAACACCTGGGAGATGAACCCCAGAGGGTCTCTGAGGTGGCAGGAGACCCTGGGCAGATCCAGAGTGGCAGAGCCAGCAAAGCCTTTGGAAAATTTGGAAAATGAGGATGTTCCTAATCACCCTACTCCTACTCATCCTGCTGCTCCTCACCCTGCTCCTGACACAGCCCTGGCTCCCTGGCTGGAGCAGAAGGCAGGAGGCTCCTGCCAGCCCCTGCCCCTTTTACACAGGTGCCAAACCAAGCCTGTGTTCCTTTTTTTGTGCCTTGCTCATGTCAGGAGGGCTGAAAATGCTGTAAAGCAAGGAGGAATGTGCCAACAGAGCTGCTGCCAAGCAGAGCCTCTGCAGCCCTGGCACTTCTGCTGCACACAGGGTTGTATTTGTGGGGGGTCTGAGGGGAGATAAGAGGTTTTCCCTTATCAGTGGCCAGGTTTCTGGCAGGACAGCCTGGCTGGCTCATGTCCATGCCCCCTGCATGGGGAGGGCAGCTGCCCAAGCAGCCAGTTTGGGTATTTCTGCAGGGTTCCTCCTGCCTTGGTTTAATTTCTGAGCATCTTTCACTGTGTTCTTGCAGTGATTTGAATTTCATCATCCTGGCTTTGCCCTGGTAGGGATTTGGGGAAAGCCATGAGCTGGTGTGATTGTCTTTTCTCCCTCTCATTAGAACTGCTTGGAAAGACCTGGATGTCTTGTGGGATGCCCTTGGAGCAATTCATCATTGCAATCCCTGAATTTATTGCATCCCTGATTTTCCCTCTCCTCTGCAAAACCCCCAGTGCCATCAGGCTGCACCTGCAGGATTGCAAGGGAGATTCTTTTTTCTGGTTTTACAGCTCAGGCTGCTTTGAAAGCCCTGTACTCTGGGAAGTCCCCACTGCTCATCAGGATTAAGAGCACAGTCTCATAGAGGTGACTAAAAATTTGCACCATGGATGTTGTAATATTGTTCTTTATTATTATTCATGTTCCACTAAGTGGCATCATATCCCTTTTTTCTATTCCCTCAACTTAACTCTGTCTCCAAATATTGAGAATTTTCTTTATCAAGCAGAGAGAAAATAATGAGGGAGGAAAAATCTTTGCCAGTTGAAGGGAAATGTGTTTTTTGAGGATTTTTTTCCCAGTTTCTGGCTGAAAAAAAAGGAGAAAAAATTGCCTTGGGAAAAAAAGAGAAACATTTCATTTAAACTCCCCTCCTGGCTTGCTCCTTTTGCCTGGGGTTTGGCTCCTGATCCTTCAGGTTCCCCCAGTGCAGGGCTGGCTCTGTTGTGGATCCAGCAGCCACTGTGTCATTCAGGTCCCTGCCCTGAGACCTTTCTAATTTGCAGAGAATGTTTTCAAAATGAAATTTTCACAGCCAGTGGGTTTTGGCAGTGAGAGGCTGCCAAAGGGAGAGCCTTTGGGGAGAGGGAATGAGATTCCAGAGCTCCAAGATATTTCCAGTCATGTGTGGCCAGTGATGGGTCTGGTTTGAAATTAGTGTCCCTGTGCTGGTTTCTGCCCAGTCCAGAGAGCCAAGGAAACACTGCAGAGGTTCTGGAGCAAAGAAGAGAGGAAAAACCTTCAAATTGCACCAGGGGAGGGTTAGGTTGGATATCAGGAATAATTTCTTCATGGGAAGGGCTGTCCAGACCTGGTACAGCTGTGGTGATGCCTTAAGGAGCTGGAACAGAGCTGGAGGGAGTTAAGAGGAATAAAGTGGATATTTCTTGATATTTATTGAAGTGCTTTCAAAGGCCCCACTGTCATGGCTCTGCCTGGATGACTCCAAGATGGAAGCAAAACAGGGCTTGGTCATGAGATCTCACATAAAATGGACTTTTAGAAGTTTTAGTCCATTTGCATATAGGAGTTAACTGCCCAATTAAGAGCTTCAAATGATGAAGTTTCATCCTCCTTGCTTGCCCACCCTCCTCTTTTCTTGTGCTTTGTGCCTGAAGTTTGAAGAGCTTGTCCTTGAGTCTCCAGCTGGAACAGGATTGTTTTGTCTTCACCCCCCTGTGACAAGATCCCGGTGACATTTCATATAAAGCTAAAGCTGCACACCAAAACAGAACAGAAAAACTGAAACCCCAAGGTATCAGTGGAGTCCCCATCCCTGGAGGGATTTAAAAGCCACGTGGATGTGGCACTTGGGGACATGGGGCAGTGGTGGCCTTGGGAATGGTTGGACTCAATGATTTTAGGGGGTTTTCCCAGCTTAAACAACTCTGTGATTCCATGATTCGGCTTATCCATGCTCATCAGTTCTAAAAGAAATGCACATAGCCAATTGCAGTGTCTTATTTGGTGTTATTATGCACAACTCTGAGGACACAGCTAGAATTTCTAGGTATTTCATAAGGTTTTTATTTTTAATAAGTAGTGATCATTTCTAGTGAGTATAAAGTTGTGAGAAATACTTGCATTGCAATGTAAGCATCCACTTTGCCTTTTCCATTGCTGCCACCAGCACATCAAAGAAAACAACTTAATGTCACCTTCAAAGACCTCTGACCCATTGAAATCTGTATTGCATGATACTGAGGCAGTGGTGGCCTTGGCAGTGCTGGGGGAATGGTTGGACTCAATGATTTTAGAGGGTTTTTCCAGCTTAAACAACTCTGTGATTCCATGATTTGGAACCAAGTGAACCAAAGAACCAAGTGAGGATGAACTCTGATACACAGGAAGTTGTTACTGTCCTTGCTGAGCAGCTCTTTTACCAGATGAGTAAAAGAGATTTAGATTAGAAATTAGGAAGAAATTCCTCCCTGTGAGGGTGCTGAGCCCTGGCACAGGGTGCCCAGAGCAGCTGTGGCTGCCCCTGGATCCCTGGCAGTGCCCAAGGCCAGGCTGGACAGGGCTTGGAGCACCCTGGGACAGTGGAAGGTGTCCCTGCCATGGCAAGGGTGGGATGGGATCATCATTAAGGTTCCTTCCACCCCAAAGCATTCCATGATTCCATGGTGTTTGAAGGGTGAATTAAAGCTTTTGCAATGTAAATTGAAGGGAGAGCCCACACCAGACTGACCAAGGGCTTCACCAAAAAGTGATGAGCCAAGATGGGCTGGGCAGCTCTACTGAGCACCAGGAGAGGCAAAGGGGTCTGCAGGAAAAGGGGAATTTTCAGGGAGGGTTTAAAACAGAGGGAGAAGGTGCTGCTGTGCTTGCATTTGGGGGCTTTTCTCAGCATGAAGCCAGACAGGAAAGTAGCACAAAATCCCTTGCTTGGAGATCCAGCAGCTCACAGAGGATGAAGCAGGAGCCTGGAGATGGAGGTGGGACCTGAGGTGACACAGGAGGGGACACAGAGGCTTTAGAGAACTCAGGCCAGTCCCTTCTTCCCTCCTCTCATGGCTGGAACTGTGCAGAGGGTCAGGACACCCCAACCTTGCCCTGACCACTGCAAACCCTCTTGCAGAGAGGAATGGAGGCAAATTTACATCAGAGGAGCCCAGAGGAGAGGCTGTGGCAGTGACCCCGTGCAGAACAAGAGCTGGAAGGGCAGAGCCTTGAAATTCCAGGGGCAAGGATGAAAGCGCCAGGGATGGAAGAAAACCTGTCCACACCAGCTGAGGCTGCTGTGGATTTGATCCTTGTTATCCACAGGAAAGGGAATTTCTCCCTTCAGCTGGAGCTGTAGGTGGGGGTTTGAAGATCAGGCTGGCATAAACAGAGCTGTGCTGAGCCCACTATGGTCCCAGGACATGGAACAAGATAAAAATGCCCTGTTGGGTTGGATATCCCCATCCCAGAGCCAGGGCTTTGCTCATCCTGCAGAGCAAGGATGAATTTCAGGCAGACAAACTCTGCAGAGCCACGAGAAACGTGGGATTCCAGTTAGTGCCCAGCTGTGGGCTCCCAAGCCAGGCTGTGGATCGTGGTCCTGCAGCTCCCACATGCACAGTAATTTTCATTGTAGCCTTTTCTTTTACTTTTACACCCTTCCAGACTCAGGGAATCTCTTGGCTCAAAAGCTGGGAACTGTTTTTTTGGTGTTTTTTATATAAAGAGCTCAGCAGGACTCCAGAATTTAAGAGACAAGAGAGAATTGCTCACCCTTCAGATATTGGCAGCAAGCCGCTCTTCCAGTGAATTTCCCTGGAAAGAGGGGAGGAATACATGGAAATAAATCCAACCCAGTGTTTTAAAACCCTCCAGATAAGCACCTTCACACCTAAAGGAGCTGTGGGATGGCTTTGCAAGCCAGCAGCTTTCCTCACCTGCCAGATCCAAGCAGGGAAATTCAGAGCTGGAAAACCAGCACTGGGCTATGCTTGAATGACTGATTCTGTGAAAATGGTCCATTAAAATGTGCAATTTTGAGGGTCAGGGTCACCTTGTTGTGCTGTTTGTACCATACCTGCTGGGCTGGGGTCAGTGTCTGAGGGATGCTGCTCATGTCTGTGCTTCCAGAAATCCCAGCTGGAGAAGGATTCGTGTCCTGGGGCTGTATTTGAAAGCAGGAAATGTTAAAAAAAAAAAAAAAAAAAAAGCAAAAAACAAATAAACAACCAAAAAGAGATGAGTGAGTGATGCTCCACAATGTGTTAATTTGGAGGTCTGTGTTACATTGTATTTTGAAGGAGTTTTTTATGCTGTTCATGAAAAAAATATTTGGAAGATGGGATTTCTGCTTTTCCACCTGAGGCAATAAGGTCATATTGGATCATGGATTCATGGAATGGTTTGGGTTGGAAGGGACCTTAAAGACCTCTAATTCCACCCCCTGCCATGTTCAGGGACACCTTCCACACCCCAGGTGGCTCCAACCCCAAAGTCCAGCCTGGCCTTGGGCACTGCCAGGGATCCAGGGGCAGCCCCAGCAAATCTGGGAATTCCAGCCCAGCCCCTGCCCACCCTCCCAGCCAGCAATTCCTTGCCAAGATCCCAGCCCAATCTCCCCTTTCCCAGTGGCAGCCATTCCCTGGCTCCTGTCCCTCTGTCCCTTGTCCCCAGTCCCTCTCCAGCTCTCCTGGAGCCCCTTCAGAGACTCTGAGGATTCCCTGGAATTTTCCATTCTCCAGGGGAACATTCCCAGCTCTCCCAGAGCAAAAGAGCTCCACAATCCTGGAATGGTTTGGGTTGGAAAAGACCTGAAATCCCATCCATTCCCACCCTATCCATGGGCAGGGACAGCTCCCACTGCCCCAGGTGGATCCAACCTGGCCTTGGGCACTGCCAGGGATCCAGGGGCAGCCACAGCAAACCTGGGAATTCCAGCCCAGCTCCTCCCCACCCTCCCAGCCAGCAATTCCTTGCCAAGATCCCACCCAAATCTCTCCATTCCCAGTGGGAAGTTGTCTCCCTGATTTTTTAAGTTTTTCAAAGCCTTCTGATGTTTACATTCTTGTAAGGAACTTTCTCGCACACTTTATGTCAATAACTCATTGTTTTGCATTCTTCTATGGAGGAGGAGAAATTGGATGGACTGTTGGTTTGTCCAGTGTCATTGGAGAGGTGGCACTGTCACCCTCCAATCCACTGTCACTTTTGGAAATCTATAAATATTGAAGTCAGGAAATAAACTTTTCTTCTTCTTTCTTCTTCTTCTTCTTCTTCTTCTTCTTCTTCTTCTTCTTCTTCTTCTTCTTCTTCTTCTTCTTCTTCTTCTCCTTCTTTCTTCTTCTTCTTTCTTCTTCTTCCTCTTCTTTCTTCTTTTTTTTTCTTCTTCTTCTTACCTTGAATTCCAGTGTCATTGGAGGGGTGGCATTGTCACCCTCCAATCCACTGTCACTTCTGGAAATCTTTAAACATTAGAGTCAAAAATTAAAAATTCTCTTTTCACCATCAGAAAGCAGTGTGTCTGCCTTGTGTTATTTCACGTCCTATAGCAACAGGAAGCCATTCCCTGTGTCCTGTCCCCCCATCCTTTGTCCCCAGCCCCTCTCCAGCTCTCCTGGAGCCCCTTTAGACACTGGAAGGTCACAGCAAGATCTCCCCAGAGACAAATCCCAGAGGTTTGGCCACTCCAACCAAACGTGGGCTGTGGTGGGTCCAGCTCACCCCTCTTCACCAGGAGCTGCTGTGGTGCCAAGGAACTCAAAGAACAACAAAGGAATAACAAATCAGACACCTCTGTCACCAGGTTGCCCCATCTCATGCATGACTGTCTTTGGTGACCTCTCTCAAGAGCTTTCTCTTCATGAACAGTTTTATTTTCTGCCAAGTGAGGAGGGACACAGCGCCTGTGACGCTTCCCTTCAGTCATCATTTCCTTTGTTTGCCTTTGCTTTGTTTTGCCATTTCTTTCAGGTGAATTCTTGAACCAGAAATGAATCAACTTCTTCTTTTTATTTTTTTTAATTTTTTTTGGATCAAAAGCACGAAATGTCCCGCAGAGACTGGGCACATTCTGCTCTCTGAACTCAGGGCTGGCACCACAGCACGAGGAGGATGTGTCTGAGCAGCTCCTGATGGCACTGCAAAGAGCTGTCCCCTGCTCCTGGCTCCAGGGTCACACTGGAGGCTTTGAAGCCTGGACAAGTTTTGAATTGACATCACTGAGCTGGCCCCGTGTCACCGTGCTGGAGCTGTCAGAACAAAGGGAAGGAACAATGGAAGTGACCTTTCTGTTTAGAGGATGTTGGAGCAGTGGGAAGAACAGCCAAGAATTAAGAGAAAATGGGATTCCTGAGGCTTTTCCATGATTTTATACCCTGTGCCATGAGGTATGGGAGGGACTCTCAAGATCATCTTGAGGGCAGGGACACTTTCCACTATCCCAGGTTGCTCCAAGCCCTGTCCAAGCTGGCTTTGGACATTTCCAGGAATGTGGCAGCCCCAGCTTCTCTGGGAAACCTCTGCCAGGGCCTCCCCGCCCTCTCAGGGAGGAATTCCTTCCTAATTTCTAATCCAAACAGCTAATACCCAATTTAATTTAAAGCCATTAATGTCTGTTTATGTCGTATCCCAGAAGGAATGAGTTGTGCTGGATGTCCAGTAAGGCTCTTAGTGCTGGGAAAATTTCCAAATGCAACTTTTGGGGTGAAAAAATTGTTGACCAAACCTCCAGTTCCTTGAGATCTCCTTGCCAAAGGCAGAGAGTCCAAGGGATCCATGTGGATCCCACATCAGTTCCCAGACCTGGAGGAGAGGAGAGGAGAGGAGAGGAGAGGAGAGGAGAGGAGAGGAGAGGAGAGGAGAGGAGAGGAGAGGAGAGGAGAGGAGAGGAGAGGAGAGGAGAGGAGAGGAGAGGAGAGGAGAGGAGAGGAGAGGAGAGGAGAGGAGAGGAGAGGAGAGGAGAGGAGAGGAGAGGAGAGGAGAGGAGAGGAGAGGAGAGGAGAGGGGAGGGGAGGAGAGGAGAGGAGAGGAGAGGAGAGGAGAGGAGAGGAGAGGAGAGGAGAGGAGAGGAGAGGAGAGGAGAGGAGAGGAGAGGGGAGGAGAGGAGAGAGGAGGCCACCAGGAATGTGATGACTAAGATAAGGGTCTCCTCTCAGTCTTGGAGGTTTATATCACACCCAAGATAGCTCAGCCACCTCAGATGGCATAGAATCAGCAGGATGGCTTTTGTGGCAGTGTTGGAAACAAAAAAAAAAATTAATAAAAGGCAAAATAACAAAGCCAGGGCGAGAAGTTCTTGCTCCTGGTAAAACACCTCCCAAAAGCCATTGGTTTCCTTGTTCTCTTCTTTTTCTGGTAAATTGCTTAGGCAGGACTTTTTGGCTCCTGTCCCATTGGCCATCTTTAAGTTTGAGGTGAAGTCCCCCAGGTCCTGTGAGGTGTCTTTTCACCTCATTGAGGAGAGAAACTTCTGGGCTTTTTTCCTTTTTTAGGAGACAAAAGATAATTTTGTCGCTCCATCAACAAGGAGCACGATGCTCCAGATGACAAAGGCACCTCCAGCTTGCCCTGGCCATGTCACCACGTGGTGTCTGCTGATTTTCTCCTCCTTCCTTCTCCTTTCCACCCTCCCTGACTCAGAGCAGCCAGGGCAGGCTGCTAGCACAGAAATGTGCTGCTATTTATTTTTACCCATCCCTGCTTCGTGTGGGAAGAGCAAATGATCTGTCCTTGCAGATTGGAAGGGAGGGAAGAAGTAAACAGGATTTTAAGGCAAGATTGGGCTTGAAAAGCAGCAAGGCTGGATTTTTAAGCATGATTGGGCTCAGAGGTGATTTTATAAGGAAAATGTGTCACAGACATATTTTTTGAAAAATCCTTTTGACGGGATTTTTTCTCCTGAGAAGCTGAGAAGTCTCAGAGGAAAAGAAAAACAATAATTATCTGCTGCTGTGGAATGCAACAGGTGCATCTTTGATTGCTCCATGTGAGTTGTTTCTACTTGATGACCAATCACAGGTCCAGCTGTGTTGGGACTCTGGTCAGTCACAAGATTTTATTATCATTCCATTCCTTTCCTTTCAAGACTTCTGATGAAATAATTTCTTTTATTCTTTTAGTATAGTTTTAATGTATCATTTTTTATTTTAATAGAATATATATCATAAAATAAGAAATCAGCCTTTTGAAACTTGGAGTCAAGATTCTCATCTCTTTCCTCAAACACCTCCACAAAAATGGGTGGTTTTCATCCCTGGCACAAGCAGGAGAAGAGAAAGCCAGGCAGGGGAAAGCTCTGAGAGGAGAAGCCAGGCTTTCTGCAAGGGTTAAAGAGGGAGGATCCTCTTCCACAGGGGCCTGGCCGTCAGCACAGCAGGCACTGGCTGTGCTTGGGCTGTGACCATGGAATCACCATGGAATTACCATGGAATCAGGAATGGATTGGGCTGGAAGGGACCTTAAAGCTGCCCAGGGCAGGGACACCTCCCACTGTCCCAGGGTGCTCCAGCCCCATCCAGCCTGGCCTTGGGCACTGCCAGGGATCCAGGGGCAGCCACAGCAAATCTGGGAATTCCATTCCAGGGCCTCACCACCCTCACAGGGGAGAATTCCTTCATAAATCCCACCCATCCCTGCCCTCTGAGAAGCCTCTCCCTTGTCCTGCCTCTCCATCCCTTGCCCAAAGAAGAATTTCTCCCTGGTATCTAATACTGGATGATGCAGGATTTGTGGGCACCCATGGAGGATGTTCTCCAAGGGTTTTGCCCCATTTAGAAGGGCTGGGTGAGTTCTGGATGCTTCTAAGGAAAGGTCTGATCTGATCCTGGCTGGCATCAGCTGTGGATGCAGTGTTCTCAGCCCAGGACTGTTTTATTGGATTGATTATCCTTGCTGGTGTAACCAGCAGCTCTGTAATCATAACTCTTATTCTTCATGGGTCCCCACAGACCCATTAAACCCCATTGTAATCTCTAGGATCCCTGGAGGATAAGGAAATTAATAGCAGTGCCTGTGCCTCACAGTTACCACCAGGCAAAACTCAGACATTCCTTTTTACTGGAAAGTTCAATTCTCTGGAAAACAGTGATTCAGAATGACCAAATCTTAAGAAAACAGGACTACTGAAATAAAACACCAGAACTCCTTTTCTCAGCTATTTCACCTTGAGCTGCTCTAAGGGAGATCAGACTATTTTTCTTTTAATTTACTCTTAGTGTTGTGTTAAAAAAACCCACCACAACCAGCTGCTACTCTAATTAACATCGAGTGAAACAGCTTCTTTAACCATCTAATTCAAAATGTCAAACAACTCCCAGCAGCGAGACACACCTCAAACAAGCAGATAAGATGTTTCATTAGAGCAGGAGCTGCTGCAATATTGTGGAAAATTGATAGCAGGAGAGAAGAAAAGCAAAAAAATGAGGAGCTGGAGTGGGAGGCAGGCAGGAGAAATCCTAGGTGAAGTTGGCACCCAGCTGTTGTCCCAGACAGATTGTTAGGTGCAATTTTTTTTTTACTCTTTTTATTATATTTTTTTTTTCTTGGAAAATGGATTGATTTCCAAGAGAAATTTTCAGTCTTGCCAAAACTTCATTTTTTTCTGAGAAACTGCAGTCGTGATAAACCTGCAGCACCCACGGAACCTGTGCTGGGAGGTTCATGCACACCCCCAGGAGATCAGACAATCCATTTTCTGCCCATTTTTCAGCCAAAGAAACATCCCAGCAGTGACTGAGTCCCTTCCCCAGGGTGTTGGAGCCACAGGTTGGTCTTTAAGGTCCCTTCTAAGCCAAACCATTTCATGATTCTGTGATTAATCCATGTTTAATCACTGGCTTGGAGAAGCTGCAGCTCCTCCTGTGGAGCAAGAGCTTTGAAAATATTCAGAGGACAACGTCTACTTTGGAAAAATCTCAGCTCAAGTCCATAAAATCGTAGTCAGGGATGAAAACAAGAATAATTAATGTAGGAAAATGGAAGAAATAGGAATAAATTCCTGAATGTGAGGGTGGTGAGGCACAGGGTGCCCAGAGAAGCTGTGGCTGCCCCTGTGCATCCCTGGAAGTGTCCCAGGCCAGGCTGGACAGGGCTTGGGACAACCTGGGCTAGTGGAAGGTGGAATGAGATGATCTTTAGTGTCCCTTGCCAGCCAAGCCATCCCAGAATTCTGTAAATGTGAAGCAGCATTCCTCCCCATGGAAAAGAAAATGAGTGGAGGCTCCAAGGCGCTCCTGAATCCGGCCCAGGACTGAATCTCCAGGCAGCAGCTGAGCTGAGAACCAGGCCCACAATGACACTTACAGCTGTGGAAAATGCCTGGGAAAGATGGAATTGAAGATTTGTTTAGGCTGGAAAAACCCTCTGAGATCACCACCCCGAGCATTCCCAGCACTGCCAAGGCCACCACTGCCCCATGTCCCCAGGTGCCACATCCACATGGCTTTGAAACCCCTCCAGGGAGCTTTTGCTAAGCTGGACTTGAACTTCAGCTCTGCTTTTGACCCTTGGTGTCCAGTGAGGGCTCCAGATGTGGCCATGGGGTGGGTTGGGAGTGTGACTGTGGATTTTGGAAGGGGTCAGAGGCTCTCCCACAGCCTGACCCCCTTCCTACTATTTTCTTTTCTTTTTTTTATTTCCTGGAGGCTTTCTGACAGAGAATTTTTAGGGATTCCTGCTCTACTCCAGCCTGGGTCTGTTTGTAGCTGCCTGTGCAGGGCAGAAGGGTCAGAGAGGGGTTGGCACCACAGATGGGGTGAAACAAAAAGGCAGGAGGAATCTGCACAGAGGTGTTGGACTGGGCTAGAGGTCATGGGAGACGCTGGGAAGGCAGCTGGAGAGCTCTCCCTTCCTTTAGGTGGTGTTTTTAGAGTTCCCCAGTGAAATAAAATTTTGTGGACACTGGAATTCAAGGTAAGAAGAAGAAGACAAAAGAAGAAGAAAGAAGAGGAAGAAGAAGAAAGAAGAAGAAGAAGAAAGAAGAAGAAGAAGAAGAAGAAGAAAGAAGAAGAAGAAGAAGAAGAAGAAGAAGAAGAAGAAAGAAGGAGAAGAAGAAGAAAGAAGAAGAAGAAGAAAGAAGAAGAAGAAGAAGAAAGAAGGAGAAGAAGAATAAAGAAGAAGAAGAAGAAAGAAGGAGAAGAAAGAAGAAAAAAGAGAGAAGAAGAAGAAAGAAGAAGAAAAGTTGATTTCCTGACTCCAATATTGATAGAGTTTCAAAAGTGACAGTGGATTGGAGGATGAAATTGTCACCTCTCCAATGACACTGGACAAACAACAGTCCATCCAATTTCTCCTCCTCTGGAGAGGAATAAACCCAATCATTATTTACATAGAAGTGCCTGAGAAACTCCATGACAGAAAGGCTTAGAAGAGCAGGGTGACAGCCCAGGTGTGACACAGACAGGTTTAGTGGGATCACAGATTATCCTGAGCTGGAAGGGACCCCCAGGATCATTGATCCAGCTCCTGTTCCTGCACAGACACCCCAACAATCCCACCCTGGGCATCCCTGGGAGTGATATCCAAACTCTCCTGGAGCTCTGGCAGATTTGGGGCTGTGCCCATTCCCTGGGGAGCCTGGGGGCACCCTCTGGATGAGGAACCTTTCCCTGATACCCAAACCAGACCCCCCCTGACCCAGCTCCAGCCCTTCCCTGGGCGCTGTCCCTGTCCCAGCAGGGTTTGTGGGATCCCTCTGCTGAGCCAGCAGCGCTCACAAACCACCCTGGATCCCCCCCAGTCCATCTCCATCCTCCCCTCTGCTCCCTGCTGGCCCCTGGGACGCTCAGGGACAGGGGGACAGCAGGGAGCACTCCCAGAGAGGGCAGTGGTGCTGCTGCTCCCCGTGGAACCGAGTCTCCTCACATTGTTTGAGTAACAAACAGAGGAAATCTCTGTAATCTCTCTTCCCTGCCACTCCTAGGGAGCTATCTCATGGCCTTTCCTGTGGAGTCCTCTGCTCTGCTTCTGCCTGTGGGAACTGCTTCCCAAATGGATTATTCAAGCTTGGAGCAGTTCTTAGTTTTTGGTTTATTTTATTTTTTTTCCACAGAGTTCCCTTTTTGCACATCTGTCTTTCCTGGCAGGAGGAAAAGGATCTCCAGTTTCTGTCTGAGCTGGGATGCTCTCCAGCCCAAGCTCACTTCTTGATGCTCTGATCATTGCTGACCCTTCTGAGCCACAAGGTCCCCCCTGATCCCCTTTTCTCCAGGCTGAGCCCCTTTCCAGCCCCCTCAGCTGCTCCTGGAGCTCCAGACCCTTCCCCAGCTCCTCAAACAGCTGATGCCACAGCCCCTGAGCTTGGGAGGGCAGCTGAGGATCCTCACTCCTCTCAATGCAAGCTCCTAATTAAATCCCTGCTAATTACATCCCTGTCTGTATTCTCCCCATGAGCAGATTCCCATCCTGTGCTCCCTGGTGAGCAACCCTCACCCCAGCTGGCACAGAACTGCTTCTCTGAGTGGTTTTGGGGAGAAAAAAGGGTTTTTTAAGCTTTGGAGGTTTAGGATGACCCCTGGCCATCCATGGTGGAAATCTCACAGCCCTTCCAGCCTTCTCTGCCAGCAGCACATTCCTGCAGGTGAGACACCCTGCAAGAGGGCAGGACTTGTTTCAGCTCCCCCAGGTCCCCCAGTTTGGCTGAAAACTTTTTGATTTTGGCAGAAAATTTTTTGAAAAAAAGTCTTTGGCTGAAAATGTTTTGATTTTGGCTGAAAACATTTTGATTTGACTGAAAACCTTTTGGAGAAAAGATCTTTCTAAGCTATGGAGGTTCAGGATGACCCCTGGCCATCCATGCTGGATACCTCACAGCCCTTCCCAGCCTTCTCTCCCAGCAGCACATACCTGGAGGTGAGACACCCTGCAAGAGAGGCAGGACTTGTTTCAGCTCCCCCAGGTCCCCCAGTTTGGCTGAAAACTTTTTGATTTTGGCAGAAAATTTTTTGAAAAAAAGTCTTTGGCTGAAAACTTTTTGATTTTGGCTGAAAACTTTTTGGAGAAAAGATCTTTCTAAGCTTTGGAGGTTTAGGATGACTCCTGGCCATCCATGCTGGATACCTCACAGCCCTTCCCAGCCTTCTCTCCCAGCAGCACATTCCTGGATTCAAACACCCTGCAAGAGGGCAGGACTTGTTTCAGCTCCCTCAAGTCCCCCAGTTTGCCTGAAAACTTTTTGATTTGGTGGAAAACTTTTTGAAAAAAAGGTCTTTGGCTGAATTTTTTTTGATTTGGCTGAAAACTTTTTGATTTTTCCATTCCCCCTTACCCTTGCACCGCTCCAGCACCTCTTTCCTCCAAGCATGGCAGTTTGGGTTCAGCCTCTCAGCAAAATGAATCTCACCAGAACCACCCAGGATGCTCCAGTTGTGGTCTTGGTGCCATCAAAGCTTCCTGACCAGCCCTGGAACATCCCATGTGCCAGGATGAATATTTTTGCCTCAGTTTCTCAAAGAGAAATCTCTCCCATGCCTGTTTTTAATCCCCTTCCACCATTCCCAAACTGTAATTTTCCCTTTTTTAATCAAGTTTTGTTTGATACCCTCAGCCCAAGCTCTCATAACTTATTAAATTCCCCCCTTTTTAGCTCTCAGGCTTTTTGTCTTTTATGATAATTTCCAATAAATTCTTCCCTCTGCAGAGTCTTTATCTCTCTCCCCACAGCAACCATCAGCTTCCTGCTCTTCCTTCAGTCCTAACAATTAGTGAAAATATATATATATATTTAAGAAAGGTGCCCAAAGTCTCACATTTCAACTCCATCAGGGACTTAATTCCCATCCATTGCTTCCTGTCCCATCAAAACCTGGCATTGTCCACCCCCTGCTGCTCCCTCATCCTCACAGATTCCAAACAAATCCTCTTTTGGTGGGATAAATAAGGTGCCAGGCACGATGCCAGCAAACAGATCAGACAGGAGACCTCTCAAAATTCACTTTCCTGGGAAAACTCTGGTTTGTGGCAGCAAATCAGGGCTGGAGGCACGGGAGGAAAGGCACAGAGGCAGCTCCTGCTGTCAGGAGCAATTGTCCTGGGCTGCAGCTGATTTCCTACCAGGTTCATCCCACCTGATTTTTGATGTTTGGATCCCTCATGCTCAGGAGGAGGAGCAGGCCCAGGTCTGTCCCTCACTGATTTTATTGATGTGATGCCACAGAATTGTCTGTTCCCTGCAGGGTAAACACAAAATTCAGCTGCTGGAAGAACTGCTCCAGGCTGAGCTCCCGATGGTTCCTTGGCATGGGAATGTTGGAAATGTGGATTAATCATGGGGAAAGCACTAAATCCCAAACTGTGTGTGGGCAGGACATGGAGGGGGAGATGGGCAGCACAGAGGTGAGGTGGGGATGAACCAACCGGGCTGAATCCCACAGGAGCCCCTCTGCTCTGGGGCCAGGCAGGGAGAGCTGGGGATGCTCACCTGGAGAAGGGAAAAATCCAGGGAGAGCTCAGAGCCCCTGGCAGGGCCTGAAGGGGCTCCAGGAGAGGGACTGGGACAAGGGATGGAGGGACAGGACACAGGGAATGGCTTCCCACTGGGAAAGGACAAGGTTAGATGGGATACTGGGAAGGAATTCTGAACAGGAATTCTGAAATATGAATTTCATTCCATGGTACAATCATGGAGTGGTTTGGGCTGGAAGGACCTTAAGGACCATTCAGTTCCAACCCCCTGTCAAGGTCAGGGACACCTCCCACTGTCCCAGGGTGCTCCAAGCCCTGTCCAGCCTGGCCTTGGGCATTCCAGGGATCCAGGGGCAGCCACAGCTGCTCTGGGCACCCTGTGCCAGGGCTCAGCACCCTCACAAGGAACAATTCCTGCCCAATATCTCACCTAAATCTCTCCTCTTTTATTTACACCTTAGTGCTACAAAGCCAAATGTTGCTCCTGTCTTTCTAGCCCAACTCCAGACTTACACTAAGACCCCCCCAAAATGATAAATTTTCCCATAAGGCACCCAAGCAAGAGAAGAAAATATAAAATGTGCATGTGTCAGGTACAAGTAAAATACTCAGTGTGGAATTAACCAATTTATAGGGTCAGAATCCCCTTGTTAGAGGTGAGATGAGAGGCAGGAAAGACTTGCTGAATTTTTCAGAGCACTGAATTTTCTTTAATTGGCATTTTCCTCACGTGGACCTGTTGCTGACAGTCCCCAGGACAGAGGAACTTTGCTCCATCTCTGTTTTTTTTTCCTACTATAAAATCTTTCAGGCACAGGCTGAGGTTTATTTTGTCACCCCAGGTGGAAACGCTGGAGACACGACCATGAATTTATATTTTCTATTTCCTTGGACATTTTCCTTCCAGAACTGGGCATTAATGAAGCCCACTCCCAGGCAGAATTGTCTCACCAGCCTCATTTGTGTGCTGAGAGATAAGGGAATGGATTTGGCTGGCTGTCAGTTCATTAACAGGGCACTGATGAATTGGTGCCACTCTCTGCAGGGTGTTCTCACCCTCCTGGGCACCTGCTGAACTCTGGGGGTGGAGGACAGAGAGTTCCAGAGAGTTCTGTGACATCTCTGCTGCAGAGCTGGGCTCTGCCCTCTGTGCCCCCCTCCCAATCTGAGCACTCTTGCTACTCCCAGATACCCCCAAGCAATGCATCTCTCTAAATTCAAATAAGAAAATCCAGGGCAGGGTGCCCCCATGGCCTCCATGCTGTGCACACCCCCAAATTTTAATTATTCAGGCTGAACACTTGCAAGAAAATCACACTTTTTATTAATTTTTTTTTTTCTCTGAACAAATGATGAAAAAATCCCAGGGTTTGGCAGTGCAAGGCTGCTGTCAGAGGTGGCTTTGGGGAAAATCCCTTTCTGCTGCATGTTTTGGGGACTGAAAACCCTTTTTTGAGAAGGGGAGCATCTGCTGAGGGATGAGTGAAGAGAAAATATGTGGCAGGGGAAGGAAATGTGCAGAGAATCATCTGAGCTCAGGTGTGAAAATAAGCAAATGATCATTTGTAGGTTCTTAACCAACTTTGTTCATTCAATTTTTTCCACTCTGTCTTGTTCTCCTTTCTTTGCTTCTAGTCTAGAAGGAAAGAACCGGAAAAAATCCATAAAATAATCATGAGATGTTTTGGATTTTGGCAACATTCAGTTGCTCAGAGAGGTTCCAACCCAAACCATCCCATGATTCTCTGGCTTCCATAACAATTGTAGAGTGCTCCAACTATTCCTGAGGAATTCCAGTGGCAGCCTGAGAAGGTTTTACAAAGAGAATGGGACAAATTCCTTCGATTTTGGTGTTCTACAGAGCATCCCAGGATGCTGTGCAGAAGATTGGCCTCGGGGATCTCAAAAAAGCCCCTGAAACACAAACCCATGGCCTAAATTTGTTTATTTACACACCATCAACCCACAGGAACATCAGATAAGCCATGGTGGGGAGTGCTGCCTGGGAAGCAGGGGCTGGAAGGATTTGGGGACTGTCCTGTTGACTCCTGGCTCCCACTTGGATGCTGTGACCAAAAAGAAGCTCTCAGGATTCTCTGTGTGTGCTGTGGGGCAGCTCAGGTAGGAAGGTGACCTCAGGTAACTCAACCTCACTTCAAGAAATGCAGCCTGAAAATAAAATTTTTGGATGCATCATCATTAAAAACAAAAAAACCCAACCA
Organism: Fringilla coelebs; assembly: GCF_963513975.1. Taxonomy (NCBI): domain Eukaryota; kingdom Metazoa; phylum Chordata; class Aves; order Passeriformes; family Fringillidae; genus Fringilla; species Fringilla coelebs. The sequence goes on from NC_140032.1 coordinate 2,467,137, forward strand.
ACCAACCAACCAACCAACCAACCAACCAACCAACCAAACAAACAAACAAAAAAAAAAGTTCCTCCGGATTCATCACAGAAATGGCCTCCAAAGCCATTTTTTTTTTTCACCCTGTGCAGATCCAGCCCAGATCTCCCTGGAGCTGTGAGTTGTGTTGTATTAACTGGGAATTACAAATGCCAAGGAAATGCAGGGCCCATAGTTTCATTGTTGATGCAACATTCACCTTGTGTTGCTAAAACAAGACTTTAAAGGAGCCCCCAGGGGACTGAGACAAGCAAACCCTTGGGATTTCAGCACGGGGTGAGTGTGGGCTTCCTTCTCATGGGAAATAGGTGGCTCCTCTTTAATCTGTTTTGCCCTCAAAGCCAGAGAAAACAAAACATCTCATCTCGTGGTGAAGGGAAACATTTGTGCAGGTCTCCCTCTTCTTAGATAATAATCCTCAGCCATTTCTGGTTTGTTGTTTACTTTTCTTTCTTCTTTAATTGAAGCCCCGCTGTAAAGGATTAAAAGCAAACTATTTTGTAAAAGGGCTGCACATGGTCCCAAGTAAATCTGTGTGAGCTTTCCCCACTGCTCAGAGCTCTGGGATTTGCTGATCTGTGCCTTTCTGCACTCTTTGGCTTTAATTAAAAATTGCTTTTTGCTCCTTTGCCTGTGTCTGCATCCCTCCACTTCCCTGCCAGGTTTGGAAATGCACCAGCTCTGATGGAGAACCTGCAGGACGTGGACAGCAGCAGCAGCATCCCTTGAGGTGCACCATGCTGGTGTTCTCCCATCAGCTGAACATCTCCCTGTCAGCAGCCCTGGGGCCTCCCTGCTCCCATTCCACATCTGTCAGCACCTCCTGGAGCACAGGGAAAGGGGAAATCAGGGAATGAAGCACAGAGGCCAGCAGGGAGGGAGAGGTGAGGGGCAGAGGGGATGTTTCCACACTTGGCTGGGAAGATCTGGGGTTTAAAGAGGGGATGAGCCAACAAGAGGGGGTCAGCACGATTCAGAGCTGGTCAGCAGCTCCCTGTAGTCCAGGCTGATCCTCAGCTGGGGCACGTAGAGGTGAATCCTGGTTGTGGAAGCTCCTCCTGCCCTGTCACCCTCCAGGACAGACTGAGGAGCCTTGGGAAGCCCATCTGCCCTGTACAGCCAAGGGCAAGGATAAATAAGGCTGCAGTGCTGGGATTTCAGTCAGGAGGCCCCTGGAAGTGCTCGTGAGGCGTGCATTTGTCTCCAAATCTGCTGTGGAAGGGCTCATCCCGCTCCAACATGGGGCAGAACCTCCCTGGTGGATATCAGGTGCTTCCTCTCGGCTCAGATTCACTCTACATCTAATAAGAGCTTGCAATGAGTTTTTAACTGCTCTGGAGAAGCCAACCCAGGCACCAGGGAGAGCAGAAAAAGGCAATTTCTGCCGATGGCACGGAAGGGAAGAGCGGCCTTTACTGGACGAGGATGTGCCATGGAGCAGAGCGATTTGGCACCGATCCCCCCCTGGTTCTGATGATTGGGGTATCAATAACAGGGCTAATGGCCCTCTGGTTCCAGATACAACGTGCAAGGCTGTTTACAGCCTCTGCCGAGAGCCTCTTACTTTTACTCTCGTTGGCAAATCATTGTTTACGTCTGGCGTTTCGAAACGCAGCTGGGCTCCAGCCTCCCCTCACCCACCGGCGGGGCCGAGCGGATCCCTGCCCCATGTGCTGCTCTTTAGCAACACAAACAGCACAGCCAGATCCCACTGAGCAGGGTTTGCTCACTCCCCAAACACGCAGGGCTTGGCTCCCGGCGCGCCGGCTCCTTCCTGCCGGCTCCCCGCGCGCCGCGGGAGAGGCACGGAAAGGATGGAGGGTGGCTGAGCATCCCTGGGGTGTCCTGGGACCAGGGTGGGCTCCATTCTCCTGGCAGGGTCAGGGGTGGGCTGTGGTTCGTCTTCTTGGTGTGGCCAGGTCACCTTTCTTTCTTCCCAGCTTTTTTGAGGCTGGGTTGGCAGCTGGGCTGGATGAGCGCGGAGGTGTTTTCCGACCGAAAGGATTCTACGGAGTCATCGAGTGAGTGAGGTTGGAAAAGACCTCCAAGCTCACCAAATCCAACCTTTGACTGATCAACTGCACCTTGCCAACCTCATCAACCAGCCCAGAGCACTGAGGGCCACGTGCAGTCATTCCCTGGACACCTCCAGGGATGGGGAGGCCACCACCTCCTTGGGCATTTCCAATGCCTGACCACCCTTTCCATGAAGAAATTCCTCCTGATGTGCAACCTGAAATTCCTCCTGGTGTCCAACCTGAAATTCCTCCTGGTGTCCAACCTGAAATTCCTCCTGGTGTCCAACCTGAAATTCCTCCTGGTGTCCAACCCCAGCATCCCCTGGCACAGCTTGAGGCCACCTCCTCTTGTTCTGTGCAAGCACTCTCATCCCTCTTTGTGGGCTTGTTGTCAGCCATGGGAAGAAGGGGCACAGCATCCAAAAAGCTGAAAAATTGTAGCAGGAGCATTTGAGGGAGGGGTAAATGCTGAATTTCAGCCAACTGGGCAATAAGGAATTGCTCAGTGAGAAGGTTTGAGAAGGAGGGGCTGAACCTGTATTTTGAGCAGAAGGAAAGAGAGGAAAGAGAAGAAATTTAGAAGAAGGAAGGGCAGAGCAGAAAGTCAGCCCAGAGCTTGTCACTTCATCCTGTACAGGTGGGAAATCTGAGGTCACAGAATCACAGGATGGTTTTGGAAGAGACCTTAAAGTCCATCTCATTCCAACCTCCTCCATGGACAGGGATACCTTCCACTATCACCCCTGACTCTCTGGTGGCCAAATAGACAAAAAAAAAAAAAAAATTCAAAAGAACTGGTCCTGTTTGCCACTCTGCCACCTTAAGCCCTTAAATCTAGAGAGGAAAGATCAGCCCCCTATCTCCAGTAACCCCTCAATGCTCAGGGGAAACCTCATTCACTGAATTTGCTCAAAGGGATTTCCACGTGTGTCCTAAAGCATCTCAGGACCTGCTTTCATGCACGCCAGCGCTGCTTCACAAGACAGGTTAAAAATCTCCCTTTCTCAGAGCAGACAGCACTCTTTAAACAGATTTATTCTGCATTTTTTTTTTTGTGTTTGAGCAAACAAAACACATCATGGAAGGGTTGCTGCCTGTTGGCCACCCTGGGATCCCAGGGGGCTGCCCTGTGCTCTGCTCCTCCTTGCTGGGAAGCAGGCAGGGCTCAGAATACCTGGCAGAAATCCCTGATTTTTGTCTCCCACCCTGGTGCCACGTCCAGGTGGCTGATGGAGCAGGGAGCAGTGGCTGATTTGTGTTTCCCAGGAGCCCCACAGAGCCCCTGACCCCCTCTGGATCTGTGTTACGTAAAGGAGACACCCCCGTGCCAGATGTGCTGCATCTCATTCCCCTTCAGCAGAATCCCTGGGCTCTCCAAACCATGCCATGTTTATGTAGACTCCCCAGCACCAATTTTGCAATCTTTCCCATTCTCTCCAGCCAACACACATCCAGTTAAACTGTCCAGTTACCATGGTTTCCTCCTCACCAACCTGGGGAGTTTGGATGGGGGGTTTGTGGAAAAGAAAAAGTGTTTTCTTGTGAGGAAATGTGCTCATTGGGCTGATGGGATTGAAATTTTGTGTTCAGCCCACGTTGTGTTTGGGGGTTTGATGATGTTATTGTGAGGGGGTTCTTTGGGTACTGAAATCCATGGAAAGGGAAGAGCTTGTGAATGGTTTACCATGACAAATGCATTGTTTTCAGAGGCAATTTAAGCAGCAAGAGAGGAGGACTGGAGCTGGGGAATGTTTGCTAGAGTATCTGAACGTGCTGTTGGAAATAGTTTGTTGTTGGTAAAAGCTGGGTTTAATTGTATTCTCTTAAAACCCCTGAATGTCATATAAAGAAAAAAAAAAAAGCTTTACAACAAAACATGCCTTTCAGGGCAGAGCTGGAAATGAATGTAGAGCCTAGAAACAGACTGGGGTTGCCTGGACTGGATTAGTAAACTCTGACTGTTGTCATGCAGCACATTCACCATCCTGCTTTTCAGGATCCTTCCACAGCAGAGGAAGCTGGACTCAAACCCCTGTCTCCATGAAATACTTGCAGAATCAAACAAGGAAAAAAAAGGTCAAGACTCACTGAATGCTCTGCAGAGAGCTGGAATTCATCACATGGCATGGCCACCAAGGAAGTGACAAAGGTGGCTGACCTGGCCAGGCCAGGTGATTGGCAAGGTCCTGGAGGAATTTCATCCAGACACCTTTGGCTCCCTCTGGTTTCTTTCTCCTCTCCATGGTCAAGGGAGATGAACTGAATTTGAAAGAGGAGGGACAGTGAGGAAGTATCAGGATGATATCAGAGGACACCTATTCTACAAAAAACCCAAACCTCAATTCCCACCAAAAAACCCAAATCACCCAACCAACCAACCAACCAACCAAACAACCAACCAACCCACCAACCAACAAACCAACCAACCGACCAACCAACCAACCAACACAAACCAACAAACAAACAAACAAAAAAACATGCCCAAAATCCAACCAAACAAAAACCAACCAAACAAAAAAAACAAACAAAAAAATCCAAACAAAAATCCCCCCACCCAAACCAAATCAAGAGTTGCTGGCCATTTTATAATGCCATAAAAACCAGGATGGAAAATGGGTTAAAAACCTGTCAGATGATCATCTCAATGGTTTCATCTGCTCAAAACATTTTGGCCTGCTCTGTGTCACATCCTAACAAACCCAGGAATAGGAGGGATGCTCCAGAGGTCAAGGCAAAGAAACATGGAATGGTTTGGGGCTGAAGGGACCTTAAATACATTCCACTATCCCAGTTTGTTCCAACCTGGCCTGCAACAATTCCAGGGATCCAGGGGCAGCCACAGCTTCCCAGCTTAGGGAAAAATTAAAATTACAGCCAGAGGTCCACGAATAAGGGGGATGCTCCAGAGGTCAAGGCAAAGAATCATGGAATGGTTTGGATTGGAGAGGACCTTAAAGACAATCCATTATCCCAGGTTGTTCCAAGCCTGGCCTGCAACATTTCCAGGGATGCAGGGGCAGCCACAGCTTCTCTGGGAACCCTGAGGCTGCCTTGCTCCAGTCAGAGGATGGGGACTGGGACTGGGAGCTCTCCCCTTTCCATCAGCTCCCTGGTGAGGAGCGTGGCCCGGGCAGTGTGAGCTCATGAGATCATTTGCTCCCCCGAGGTCAGCACGGAACAACATTTCACCACTGGTGCAAGCCCCCGAGCCAAGCCAAGCCGCTGAAGCCATAATTATGTCTTTATTGTGCAGGGCTGGGCCCTGTGGGCTGGCAGGGAGCCTTTCATTCTGCAGGGCCTGGGGCATTCATCCTGCATTACACATTGTGGGCTGGGGCTGGGGGTGCTGCTGGATTCGCGGCTCCATTCACAGCGCGCCCTCGGCCGCAGCGCTCTCGGGGCCACGGGGATGGAGAGCCCAAAAGCAGGGATTTTGTTGTGCCTGTCTCCCAAGAAAGATGCTCCTGGCCACCAGCACAGGGAGTGATGTAAAAGGGCTTTGTGTGGCTTGTCAGCAGGAAGGCTCCAGCTGGGACCGGCAATGGCACGCTCGAGGTGGGTGCGCGGTGGGGAGGAGGCAGGAGAGGAGGAGGAGGGAGCAAAGGTGGGTGGGGAAGGGGGGGAATGGGCTGTGGCTTGTGGGAAAGAGGTTTTGGAAGTGCAGGGGTCTGCTGAGGAAGGTGGAAGAGTGGGAAGAATTGGATTGGCAGGTTTGAGGCCACGTGGGGGGATGGATGTCAGCGGCAGAGGGATGCTGGAGTCCCAGAATCCTGTGATCATCCAGATTGGAAAATCCCTCCAAGGTCATCAAGCCCCACCTGTGCCTGGTCCCCACCTTGTCACCACAGCAGGGCACTGAGTGCCACATCCAGGCACTCCTTGGACACCTCCAAGGATGGGGACTCCACCACCTCCCTGGGCATGGGAACTTCCCATTCCAATGCCCTACAACCCTTTCCATAAGGAAATTCTTCCTGAAGTGGACATGGGGTGTGAGTCAGGGCTCACTGAGCAGATGATTGCAGGGCTGGAGGATGGCAGAGCAGCCAAGGGCTCAGCAGGGTGGTGGGAGATGTCATTGATGTGCCAGGGGTGACCAAGAGGGACAAATGGGGTGGAGATGGCAGGAGAGGGGAAGAGCTCTTGAGGACTGGGGAAAGGCAGAGTAGAAGGAATTTTGATTATTAAATGATAAGGAATGAGAGAGAAGAGTTGAGTCAAGATGTGGAGGGGATGAGAGGAAGGGTGAGAGGAGAAGGGTTTGAGAGAGGCTGTCGAGGTGTCAAAAATACAGATTGCAGGAGTGGGGCCACCTTTCACTCAGGGATCTGTGACTGCCCCTTACTGAAAGAGAAAATCCAGGATTTGATGAAGCTGATTTGACAGCTCCTGCCTGTCTTGTTTCTGATCAGGAGGCTGCAAGATGCTCGTGGTGGTTGGGCCACGAGGTGCTGGGCTGGACCAGCAAGGGAGGGATGAGAACTGGACACAGGGACATGCACAGTTTGAACTGTTGGGCTGTGGACACGTCTCCCTGTGCCTTGGAAATCCAAGGGGAATCTTGAAGTAGGCTCAGAATAGCCTGTCAGCCCAATCCTCAGACAGCAGTGGCCATGGGAAGAGGAACACCACACAAACCACAGCAGAAATTCAGGGTGAGCGAGGTCTCTGCTAATAATCAGACATTATCGTGCCATTGCTGCAAAATGTGTTTCTTTCCCACAGGACAGCCTGCAGCAGCAATCCATGAAATTCCCCAGGCTCCTCATCCACCTTGGCCGTGCTTGGGCTTTGTGTCACGAGCCAGGGGCTGGTCCAGGTGAGTTCCTAAGGGAGATCTGGCTCTGCAGGAAGGGGATGAGATGCAGTGCTCTGCAGTTCATCCTCCAGAGAGGTTTATCAGGAGAAACACCTAAAATGTGCTCCAAAGCACACCTGGGACATGTCTACACCTCAGACAGAATGAGCAGGGAGACACTCCCCATGGGAAGATGCTGGAGATACCAAGACTTAGGGTGAAGGAGAAATGGGAAGTTTGTTGGGTCCAAAATGGTAAATTATATTTAGGCACTACCAGACCAGTTTAGCCACCAGGCTGGGACTCAGAGGCTCTGCCAAACTCGAATAAATTGGTTCACCTCGTGCCACCTCAGCAGAAAGGGGAGGTTGCAGGCTCCTCCAGCAGGGCTGCCAGCATTTCTGTGTGTCCTGCTGTGCACCACAAGGGGTGACAGCAGCTGTAGAGAGCAGCCAACCCCTGGATGCAGTGAAAGGTGTCCCAGCTAAATCAAATGAAAGCACTTCTAGGCCTCAGAGTTATTTCAGGCCATACCTGAGCTGAGGAGCATTCATGGAAAAATTGTGAGGATGAAACCCCACCCTGTGAAATACTCAAAATGACCCATTTTGGAGCAAAAGCCAGGGAGAGATTCCCTGGAGAAAGGACCCAAGCTGGTCTGCAGAGGATACCCAGGTCCTCCTGCCTCTCCTAGAGGAAGGATGAAGGATGCTGCATCCTGATTGCTCCAGGCAATCCCACGTCCTCCAGTCAGCAGGAAAACACCTTTCCCTTCCCACTCTGCCTGTCCTGGTGTGACAGGGAGGTTCCCTGGCGAAGGAAATGCTTTGTGCAGCACAAATGCCTTTTGTCACATCAGGGACAGAGCATTTCTGAGTGTCTTGGCTCTTCCACATTCAGGAAAAAGAGAAATTAGCAACCTGAGTTGCCATGGTAAGTAATACAGCAGCACCCTTGCTTAATGCCACTCTGCAAATACTTTAATATTGAATGACTGTAATTTTGCTTTAGAGTCTGGAAAATAGATCCTGAGACCAACTGAACAGCAGCTGATGAAAGCAATTTTGCAGTGGTCTCTTAACACAGCCAGGCAGGCAGAGGCCAGAAAAATGAGAAACCTTATAGTCAGAGTTTTTTAAAGAATCTCCAAGCAGCAATTGGATGGTGGATGTGCTATCAGTGCACTCGGTGGGGATGTGGGTTTGGTGGTGCTGAATGGCAGGAATGCCTTCAGTGTACATCCCTGTTATTTATTGAGTAGTGACAGTGGCTTTAGAGCAGCACATGGCAGAGGAGAAGTCCCAGTTCTCCAGCACAGGGCTTTAAATAGCTCTTAGGAGCAATGCAGCTTCAGGGGAAGTGCTGAATGTGGTGGGGAGCTTTGGAAAAACAAACCAGTCCAGGACCCTCTTCTTCCCTTCCCTGATGTTTTCTCCCTGATTTCTCCTCCATTCCCCTCTCCCAGCAGCTGTGCTGACTGGAGAACATAAATTACACTCTCTGTGGCAGGACAGAACACAACTTCACACCCCCAGAACTTGATCCTTGCCTGGTGAGCTGTCAGTCCGTGCTTGCCCAGGCTCCTTCCCAGGGGAGATGTTCCATGATTCAATTGCAATGGAGCAGAGGAAGAGCTCAGCAGACTGTGCTGAGCAAAGAGACATCAGGGCTGGACTCTGCCACTGCTGTCCTGCTCCTCCTTGACCAGGGGACAGCTCTCTGTGCTGGCTTTTTTGGGTGAGGAGCTCATCCCAAATCCAGAGATGCTGCTCCTCTCTGGGTTTGCCATCTCCCACCAAGTCCATGGGGTGGAAGAGGCTGAGGTGACCTTGCAGCTGCCCCTCAGAGGCTCTCCCAAACTTCTCAGAGCAGCAGCTTTTTGCCATGGAGTCACAGGAGAGCTGGACTGAAGTCTGATCCTGTCACCCTCTATGCTGTGGGTGGCTCCAGCACCACTCAGATCCTCTGTCCTGGAGAAAGAGGGGGGACCAAAAATGCCCTGAAAGGAAAATCTTCAGCCTTTATCCAAGATACTGATCTTGGTACTTGGTCTTTATCCAAGATATTGCTCGGCCAAAGGGCTTCCTGAAGAGGTGGAGTGTGGATTTTACATATTCACTGAGGAGAGGGAAATAAAAACACTCAGTAAGACTCATCAGAGTTTTTAATTTGAGGCACTGAAGAAGTACCAACCCCAAAGCCCATTTGGAATATATTCAGTGTCTTGCCCTGTTGCTGACATCAGCAGCTCACAAGAGGAGAAAGGATTGGCAGGTGCTGGGTTTTTGTCTCCTGAGGGTCTGAGAAGGGTGGAAGGCTGTGGTGAGCAAGGTGTATTTGATTGCATTTTCCCTTCTTTAAGAAAAACTCAAACCAACAAAACAGAAGCAACTGCCTGTTTTGTTTAAAAAGTAACAGAAAAGTTGAGCACTAATATCTCAAAAAAGAAAAAAAAAAAAGGAGAAAAAAATGAGAAAAAAAAAAGGAAAATGTCTCCTCCAGAAACAAGCTGTATCTTCTCCTGGATTCTGGTGTGGAGGGAGGATGACAAATCCCTTGCCCTGACAAAACACCAGTGGTAGGTCTCAGAACAGCATGTGAGGCACCAGTTCCTCCAGGAGGTTTCTCATTCATTCACAGGCCTGGAAGACATGGTGTGCTTCAACCACTGGGCAGGCTTGTGCTGTCAAGTTTTCATTCCTCCCTGTGGTTTTGGCAACAGAGGAAGCTGGAAATTGGGATTACTTGATATTCCTCTGCCCAGCTCCACATCATCCTGCTCTTTTCCCACACAAAAATCTCCTTTTGACAGAGCACCATCACTCATCAGAGACATCAGCCTTTCTCCAGAGCTGCTTGGGCACAATCCACAGGTTGGCAAGACAAAACTTGCTGGTGGCTGGAGCCCTTGGACCTTGTCTCTAAATCTTGGGTGATGGCTTGGACAGTGATAAGAGAACAAACTTTTCTTTTTCAGGGCATTTTGCTAAATTTCTCTCTAACACAGCCTGGTCCTGGGAAGATTTCAGCACTGGCCTTGCTTGGCACATCACGGGGTTGGTCTTTGAGTGGGTCATGCCTCTGTCCCCAGAGATGGCTGGGATGGATTCTCCACGTTCCAGGATGGTTTTCTGTGATGTGATGCCCACCAGAGCTGGTCTGAGGCACCCTTCCCTCTGGGGAGATGCCCCAAGCAGGGCACTGAGGTAGAGCTGAGCATTTGGGACAGGAAGGGTGAGGAAAGGGGGCAAAGAAATAATTTCCACTCATTCATTGGACTGATGCCCTTAAAGATCTTTTCCAACCGAAGCTGTTCCATGATCCCTCCTCAAGGACATCTCCCACTGCATCCTGCTGGGGTGGAGGCTGCTGCAGGCTCAGCACAGACCCCAGGAGTGCTGTTCCCATCCCTTTCCTCCCAAAACTGGGCAGCCATGACTCCATACCCTTGGCAAGTCCCAGATTTGCAGAGGAGAGGGATTTCCCACAGGTTTGGAGATGGAGAGCTGTAGTTTCACCCTTCTTCGTGTCTCCACTCCCAGGGTGTGTCATCCCTGACAATGTGCTTGATTTGCCTTCATGATGTTCATGCCTTACAGAGAGGGACTTCCCTTCCTCCCCTCCTTTGAGGTGGTTTGTAAAAAATATGAAGACAGAGTTTTTAGTAGTGCCTGTTGTGACAGGACGAGGAGTTGTTGGCTGTCCCTGGATCCCTGGAAGTGCTCAAAGCCAGGTTGGGCAGGGCTTGGAGCACCCTGGGATGGTGGAGGTTGGATTCCATGACTTCTAACATCCCTTCCAACCCAAACCCTTCCACGATTCCCCCTCCCTGAGAGCAGCAGAAGCTGCTCCCTGACTTGGGGGCTGCACACAAAAATCTCCACCGAGATTTCTCAGGCGGCCAAAACCTCCTCTCCTCCTCCTGGAGCCTTTGTCACCCTGATCCTCCTTCCTTCAAAGCCACCCCTGCAAGGCCAGATCTGTCACCAAGAGGAGGCTGTCAGGGCTGCTGATAAGAGCCCAGCACGCCCAGTTCCAGGGGACATTTGCTGTGGGCATGGTTTTTAGGGCAGGTTTTCATTATGTGGGAAGCGTGCATCCAAGCTGTCCTGCAGGGTGGCGTGGTGCCTGTATTTACAGAGCTGGCAGCTTTCAATAGCAATCTATTTTTAATGAATCCAAGCTGGAACGTGGTGCCTAAAGCCCTGATTTAAGGCAGATTTCTAAAGGGAAGATTTACGCAAATTTGCTTGATTGGAAATTAATTACTGCAACAGTCGAGTTCAGCTCAAATAATCTCGCAGAGACGGCTGCAGGAGTCAGATAATTCATGCTGGAGAGAAGACATCAATTTACATTCCTTACATTTCCATCTGGAAGGTTTCCTAATTCTAGAGTGAGCTGGGGGCATCACAGACAAAGCCAAGGGTGAGGGGGACTGGTGGCAAACTGGATGTGCTGAGGGGGACTTGGTGATCTGGGAGCTCTTTTCCAGCTTAAAAATTCTGTCATTCTGGGTCATTGCCCAAAACGCTCCCAGGAGAGCCATTGTGCCACTGAGTTATGGCAAACTGGGTTTCAAGAGGGGTGAAATATTCCAGACCCTGTTGGTTCTCCAGCTCTGCTGGATGCTCCTGTGAAGGGGATTTTTGGGGGTCCAGGTGTGAGAGGGAAAACATTTGTTGGTCTCAGTGAGGGAAAGGCTTTGATTTGCAAGTATGTTGTTTTTTTCTTTTAATTATTCATCTTATTTTGCTGTGAGGAGCTCTTATCAGATTTGGGAAGGCTCTGTTGGGCTCTGATCCTGCTTGCATTTCACAGATCCTCTCCTATTTCCTAAGCCAACAGCTGAATTTGGGGAATGGGAGAGGAACTGAGCCAGCCCTGGGGTTCAACAGGTGATGGGGACATGAAATGTTTGAAGTCACTCCTCATTGCAGCAGTGCCCTTAGCCATATAAGTTGTTTATTTCCTATTTATTTGTACTCCAATCCTTAAAGTATAACAGGAAAGCAGAAGTTTGGTGTGCTCACAGAGATGGGAGCCCCTCACCCTCCCAGCCAGGGCTTGCAAACTTGGTATTTCATTTATTTATGGCTGGACTGAGACGTGGGGTTTTCTCTTCTTCCCCTGTGCTTTGCATGATGAGCTTAATGAACCTTAACATTACAGAATGAATCACAGAATGGTTTGGGTTGGAAGGGACCCTAAAGATCATCTCATTCCACCCCCTGCCATGGCAGGGACACCTTCCACTGTCCCAGGCTGCTCCAAGCCCCATCCAGCCTGGCCTTGGGCACCTCCAGGGATCCAGGGGCAGCCACAGCTTCTCTGGGCACCACATTTCTCCTCCCAGACAAAAGCAAGGCACAGTTCTTCCCAAGAATATTTCTTGGGTGTCACACTCTCTGAAGCTCAGAGAAAGGGAAAACACAATTCTCATCACTTGCTGTGCCTGTGTTTGTGCCAAAGTAGAATGCAATATGGAGATTGTTTACCCACAGTGATGGGGTTTTGTTTCCTTGGCCTGTCAGGGCCAGGTGTGTGTGTGTGTGACAGTCACAAAATTCAGTGTAGTTGTGTGCTTGGCAGATTCAGTTTAGATATAGTGAAATATAATATAGAATAATATAGTATAATAAAGTAATAATTAGCCTGCTGATACCATGGAGTCAGATGCATCACTGCATCCCTCACATCAGAGTCCCCTTTGATTTACAATATAATATAATATAATATAATATAATATAATATAATATAATATAATATAATATAATATAATATAATATAATATAATATAATATAATATACAATCATAAAGTATAATAATGAATTGGCCTTCTGATAAGATGGAGTCAGATGCATCATTCTCTCTCCCCTCGTTGGGGGTTGCCTGCAAATGCTCCAGTGGGGTGCCTGCCCTCAGCCCGGGAATTCCAGTTGGGAATGATGAACAAAGCTCAGCTCTCCTCCTTGCCCTGGGGCTCAGCTCTCCTCCTTCCCCCATCGCTCCCAGGCTGTGCTCTGTGCAAACCCAGGGCACTGGGAATGTTTCTCTGTCTGCTCTGGGGTGCCCTGACCCCCAGGGGAGCTCTGACTCTGACCCTCATCCATGGAGAAAGTTTCCCAGACTTCAAGATAAACTAGAATCCACAGAAGTGTGAAGTAGATTATAGAGAGCAGTGTAGGTGTGTCACTGGGTGAGAAATTGAGGGTTTGGGATTTTTAGTATGTTGTGGATGGCAGCAAGATGGAGGGCACAGGGTGTCATCCTGGGTTTCTTCTTCATTCTGCTTCTTCTTCCTTCTCCATGGGTCTGGGTGGCATCTTACAGCTAGGTGGAAAAATCCACATTGTGGGCTTTTAGGGGTCGATTATTTGGTTAAAAGGGGAAATAATCCAGGTGTCAGTTCTTAAGTGGACAGTTTAGCCTTAAAAGACCCTGGAACAAGAGATTGTTGGCTATTTTTGTGGTGCTTTTCCAGTGTGCTGAGCCTGGTGTGGGCAGCGTGCAAAACTTTAGATAAGATAATAATAAACAAGAACCTGAAGGCCAAAAAAATCCAGTGTGTCTCTCTCTCCTGACACAAAGCCACTCCAGGAGGGTCTCCCCCAACAGGGGGAGACCAGAAGTTGGAGAATCAGCAGCAGACACCCCAACAGTGCTCAGGGTTTGCTCTCCCAGCTCCTGTGACACACAGGGAGGCTCTGGCTCCGTCTCTTGGGTTGTTTCCTCAGCCTCTCTGCACCTCCAAACCCCTTTTCTTCAGGGAGCAGAGCTGGGCTGGCAAGGATACTCTGAGTCTCTGCAGGGCTGAAGGCTGCGCCTCCCTTTGGAGCTGGATTGTTTTCCCAGCCTTTCCCAGTTTGCTGTTGATGTGTGTGACATCTCCTCTCCCCCAAAAGCACTTCAGGAATTTCTCTGATCCCTTCCTTAGCCAGAGGGGAGAGCAGAACATGCTGTCCCTTCTCCTCTCAAAACTCCATCAAGAAGATGCTCCTAGCTGAGCTGTCACGCCCTGGAACTCAGAATGAACCTCATGGGTGGGTGTTGAGGTTCTCCCTGTTTGCCACAGCTGCCAAGAGCTTTGTGGCCATTGTGGCTGGGAGCTGCTGTGACACCTGGCAGCTCCTTGAGGGATTTCTCTGAGGAAGAAAAGCTGGGTTGGATCCCAGAAATGCATCTTGCTAAAAGGGTTGGCATCCCACTGAGGTCCAGCTCTAGCCCAGTGCAGCGTGATTAATGCAGGAAAAAGCTGTTTGCAAACCAGGACACTGAAACAGTAATTGATCCTGGACTGAAATGTCATCTTGCCCATGCTCTGCCACGGGACAATAGGAAAAATACAGGGATGTTGTTGTGATGCTTTCCTGGGGCTGCTCAGCCTGGAGAAGAGGGGGCTCTGGGGAGACCTTCCAGCACCTTCCAGCGCCTAAAGAGAGCTCACAAGAAGTTTGGAGGGGGACTTTGGGCAAGGGATGGAGGGACAGGACAATGGGGAATGGCCTTAAGCTGCCAGAGGACAGGGATGGATGGGATTTTGGGAAGGAATTGCTCCATGTGAGGTGGGCAGGCCCTGGCACAGGTGCCCAGAGCAGCCCCTGGATCCCTGGAGGTGTCCAAGGGCACTTTGGATGGGGCTTGGAGCACCCTGGGATGGTGGAAGGTGTTCCTGCCATGGCAGGGGGTGGGATGAGATATTTAAGGTCCCTCCAACCCAAACCATTCAATGTTTCTGTGATGCTCTCCCAACCTCCAACCATTTGTTTAGGATCTTCCCAAACCCGAGCTGTGTGCATCTTTCATATCCTCATCACGTTTTTCTTCCCTGGATTCTCCCATCCCAACTGGAACACGTGCAAGGCACAGATGTTTTATCTGGAGCCCCAAATTCTGCCCCCACCTCACCCCAGGTGACCTCAGTGATGTTTCCAAGGCTCTGGGCAGGATTCCTGCCCTCCAGCTGGGCTGGCTGAGCTCTGACCCACCCCGGTGCTGAGCAGCTGGAAGGATCCAGACTTTTCTGGAAGATTCAGTCAGTGGCAGCTCTCCTCCAGCTTCTGGGAACTGCCAAGTGCCTTTGGAACACCTTGGGGGGCAAACAGATGGAGAACACCACGGAGCACAAGCTGCATTTCCTAAGGAGACCTGGAGAGGAATAAATAATGGTGATTTGAGCAAGGAGGAGTAGACAAGCGTTTTGTTTTCCTGCCACAGGATGCCATGGGTACAACAAGTAACACAGAACATTCAATTTGCTTCCAGAAAGTGGCTGACAGCATCCCTTTCTGCTAATTAAAGTAATTCTAGGTAGCTTTTTCTTGCTTGAAATGAGGCAGGGGTAATTTAATCATATTTAGGTCACCCTCAGTGCACACACTGCATTTAGCATTGCAGGCTTTTTTTTTTTTTTTTTGACTGATGTGGTTGTCTCTGCCTGCACTCATGAATATCTACAGATTTTTTTCTTTGTAGATATTCATGCATCCCAGAATGAGAGATGAAAGATGAAATCTTGAGAATTGCTGATGGTTGTTCTCATCAAGGAGCAGAGACTCCCCTTGGAGCTCAAGGAAGGGAAGGCTGGCCTACATTTTGTGTGGGAGATTGCAAACAGTTTTGCAGGGACACAGAGATGGTGTTTTCTCTTTGGTTGTTCACCATGCTCTAATTAGTCCAGCATTAATGGGAATTAAGTGTCCTATTTAGCTGGAGCAAGTGCCCATGCTAATGTTATCAGTGCAGCCAGCTGCAGCTGATATTCCTGAGCACAACAGGGGCTCTGGCACCTCAGAGGGATTCTCTCCTTGGTGAGGAATCCAGAATTCCATGCAGGCACCACAGGATTCACACAGTGCCTGGGAGACAAGGATGAAAAGCAAGCAGACCCTCACCTGGTGTGAAAAAAGCATTTCCTACACCTCAGAAATTCTTGGCCAGCACCAAGCAGAGAGCCCATCCAGAAGGATGTCAAAAAGCTGTCGTCCCAAGGTCCACTGAGCACAGTGCCCTGTCCCCAGGAGGGAAGGAGGGATGATTAGATAAATAATAAAAAAAAAGAGGATAAGCAATCAGCAGGTGACAGCTCCAGAGCAGGACATGACAGCTGGAACAGCAAATTTATTGCTAGGGGAGGAGTTATCCTCCAGAAATGTCATCAGCACCCCAAAAGTCTGTGGATGGGGTTCCCTGGGAGGGGGGCACAGGTTTTCCAGAGGAGCTGTGGCTGCCCCTGGATCCCTGGAAGTGCCCAAGGCCAGGCTGGACAGGGCTTGGGGCAGCCAGGTCCTGGCAGGGGGTTGGAACAAGGTCCTTTCCAACCCAAAGCCGTTCCAGGATTTTATGATAATTCCTTGATTTCCAAGGCACTGAGCTCCAGCAGGTCCCAGTTCAGGTGAGAGCAGCACCCACCTGTGTCTGTCTGCTCAGGGCTGCACCTTTTGTGTCTGGGAGTTAAATTAAACCAACACCTTCCCACCCTGCCATGGACTCACACCTCGGGTGGCTGGGTGGCTCAGGTGACAACTGTCATTAAAGGAATTTCCTGCTGTCCTGCAACACAATCAGGCTGACACTAAATTTTGGATATAGCACTAAAAGTTGTTCTTTTCTGAGCCTTCTGCACCGTTCAAGAGTGAGGGCTTGTGGGTTTTTCCATCCCATGCCAGGAACCCTCAGGGTGCACAATGATTTTCTGGGGCTGTGCTACCTCAGGGAATCTTTTGCCCAGCTAAAAACCTTTCAGTCAGAAGTAAAACACTTTTTCCAAGAAATGGGGGGAAAAAAAAAATAAAAATAAAAGACTTGTCAATGTCTTCAGTCTGGATTTGTTCTTTGTGTTATCCTAAAAACTCAGAAGTACCAGCTGACGACCCAGATGGATCTGTGCTCATTTATGGGATGGAAGGACACTCCTGCTCCCAAATTGCCCTACAATTGATGTGCCAGACAAGAGCCTCCCAAATGGTTTTCCAGGAAGGTTCCTGGCTGCTTCCACTGATAACCAGACACCTCTGCTGGTGGATGTCACAGGTTTTTCATCCAATTCACAAACACAAAGCCCAGGGCAGTGCCTCATCCCTCTGGCCAGGGGCAGCCTGTCCCTCCTGCTGGCAGATTGATCCCCTGGGTTCAAAGCCTCTGGAGCTGCAACCACCACAGGAGCATCCCTGTGTTGCCAAGGCAACCTCAGCCTTCACTCCGGGGATCTGGACACACGTGGCTCTGTCTCCTGGCTCTGAAACACCTCCTGAAGCTTCCTCCAATCTACTTTTCCCAGGGATTGTCTCTGGAAAAGGCAAATTTCTGCACTCAGATGGGAAGGGCTCAATTTATGGAATGATTTAACTCTTGTCCCAGCCTGCTGGAGTTTTCTGAGCTTTAATTCCTCAGTGACACGGGAAGGGCCAGGACCAGTGACCAGCCTTACTCCTGACCCTGCTTTTGACATTAATCATTCCCAGCTGCTTCAAAGAAAGATGGAAGAAAATGCTCCACTTGATAAATTATGCAATTTTCCCACAGGAGAAGTTTCATCCTAATGGGCTGTTGGTAGCTTGTTTGTGCTCTGCAGCATGAGAATTGATATCCCTTTTCAGACCAATCTAGCAGAGCTGTAGATGCTCCAAAAACAGAGATAAATTCCTTTTTCTTTCTCTTTTTTTTCATTAAAAAAAAAAATTTTTTTTTTTTGCAATCTTTCTAACCTCTGAGCTTGCACAATCGCTCTTGGTGATGAGTTCCACAGCTTAATTAGGCATTGTAATCACACAGTTTAAATTGATGAGGTGCTCTGGTTGCCTTTGAACTGAGTTGGATGGGTTTGAGGGTTTTTTCTAGACATGATGAAAACAGTGGAGGACGGGATTCCCAGCCTGCCCATTCATCATTCTGTGTCTTCTTCATGTCACCTCTTCCCCCTCTCTGCTCTGTGCATCCCCCAAGGCAGGGAAAAGCCTTTCTCCATGCCCTCATCTAAAATCATTTTGAAACATGGGAAGAAAAGTCCACCTTTCTCCATGGATGAAGACAAAGTGTTTTCTTCCAGCTTTTGCCTTTGAAAGAGGGAGGAGAGAGAGGGAAACGACATTCAGACTTCACCATCTCATTTTATTTTGACTTCTGGGCTAAACTGAGTCAAAACAAGATGAAGCAAGATGCTGTGAAGTTAAAATAATGATTTTTTTTTAAAAAAAAATCCCAATAGTTGATGAGATAAAAAAAGGAGACAGATGTCAAACATCCACCTTAAAATTAATTTTATTTTATAGGGATTTTAAATGTTTGGAGGAACAAATATCCTGTTGCTCAGGAAGCCCAGACTAAAAACCCCAAATATTCCTATCAGGAGATAGGATGAATTATGTTGTGGTTAAGAAAACTTATTGGGGCTCAGGGAATGTGGATTTATTTCCTGTCAGGCATACAAATACCCTCAGTAGCTCTGAACAAGCCACTGGGAAATAAATCTTAGCAGGGATTTAAAGATCCCAGTCCTGAGCGCTTCATTACCCATTTTTGAGGTGTTTACTGCCTGCAGTGGGACTGAATTCCCAGAGAGAAGGGAATGTGGGCCAGGGAAAGCATCCATATGGGAGAGCAGATTTTCAGTCTAGCAGATTTTCTCATTCAACATTCCTTTTTCCTGAAAAAACCTTGTCCTTCCAGTCCCTTCACAACACACAAGGCAGGGAAAAAGGGAGAGACTTGAAAGATTTTTTAGAGGGGGGAAGGGGTTGTGATACAAGAAATTTTGGGGGTGTCCTTGCTTTAGATTAATTTATTTTTAGTTTATTTGGTCTTTATTGTTTTGGGTTTTTTTTTCCCCCCTGTGATTCTTGCAGGTGAAATAATGCAATAATCATGGTTTGGGTTGGAGGGGACCTTAAAGATCATCCAGGGTCACCCACACCTCCCACTGTCCCAGGGTGCTCCAAGCCCTGTCCAACCTGGCCTTGGGCACTTCCAGGGATGGGGCAGCCACAGGGCAACCCCAACTTCCAGCTGGAAAAATGACTAATTGCTCTTTCCTCTGGAACTGCAGGATTTTCCCTGCACTGACACAGCTGGAAAATGGGTCCCAGCTCTCCTGAGATGCTTTGCAGAGCAGAGGGAAGGCTGTGCTCAGCCACAGGATGGACACAACATCAGCTGGGCTCTGAATACTGCCGCTATTTCTTTTGTGCTGATGGATTTTTGTACCAAACAAACATCCTTGGGCACAAAGATGACCCACAGAGCTGGGGAGCAAAGGGAAATCAAACTGCTCACCCGCTGTGGCGTGGCTCTGTCCTGCTCCCACGGAGGTTTGGCACGGCCAGGAGCAGCTGTGACATCTGGGAGTGTCCCAAGCCTTGTCCCACCTGCCAAGAGCAAACCAACATTCCATTTTCAGGCAGTGAATCTCAGCTGGAGGTTGGAGACTGAGACCTGACTTGGTGGTTGAGGCAGAGCTTTGGAATCAGGGAATATTTCACTCTGTGTCCTGGAGTGCTGGGTCCAGCTCTGGGATCCCCAACAGCAGCAGGAGCTGGAGCTGCTGGAGCAAATCCAGAGGAATCCATGGAAATGCTCCAGGGTTGGAGCCCCTCTGCTCTGGGGCCAGGCTGGGAGAGCTGGGGGTGCTCACCTGGAGAAGGGAAAAATCCAGGGAGAGCTCAGAGCCCCTTCCAGAGCCTAAAGGGGCTCCAGGAGAGCTGGAGAGGGACTGGGGACAAGGGATGGAGGGACAGGACCAGGGAATGGCTCCCACTGCCAGAGGGCAGGGATGGATGGGATATTTTAGGAAATTCTTCCCTGTGAGGGTGGGAGGCACAAAGGGATGATTTTGTGGGTTGGTGCTGAACAACAGCTCATTCTGGGCTCTTCTTGGGTGCCAGGAAGGGCAGATGCCCCTACAGACAGCAGGGCAGCCCCAGTTAGAAGGGACAGCAGAGCACAGAAATTTCCTTTCAACCTCAATTGCCTCTGCTCCTCTCAAGGCCAGTCCCTGGGAGGGCAGGGAGTCAGCTCCTCTCTCCTGGTGATTCCTGCCAGAGATCAGCTTGCCAAAGGGACTGGGGCACCTCTGCTGTGGGCACGGGCTGAGAGAGCTGGGCTGGGCAGCCTGGAGAGGAGAAGGCTGTGGGGAGAGCTCCCAGCACATTCCAGGCTCTGAAAGGACCACAGGGGATCCAGAGAGTGACTCTGCATCAGGGACTGGAGAGAGCAGCCAAGGGGAATGGCTTCAGACCGAAAGAGAGGGAATTTAGATCAGAACCATGGAAGGAATTCTCCCTGGGAGGGGGCTGAGCCCTGGCACAGGGTGCCCAGAGCAGCTGGGGCTGCCCCTGGATCCCTGGGATGTCCAAGGCCAGGCTGGGCAGGGCTGGGAGCATCCTGGGCTGGGGAAAGGCATCCCTGCCATGGCAGGGTGGGATGAGATGATCTTCAGGGTCCCTTCCAGCCAGGCCACGCTGCCATTGCAGGATCCTCTGCAGTGCAGAGCAGAGGGACAGAGCCCTGCCAGCAGACAGAGCTGGGGCTGTTCCCTCTCACTCCAGGGTCATTTAATCTGAAACTTGCTGCTCTGTCAGGGCCCAGAGCCACTGGTGAGCCCCATCTGTTTCCTGAGCTCCCCACGCCAAGGACCAGGCTCAGGAGGCTGTTTTGAATCTCTCCCCTTTTCTTGTGGGATTGTGTCGGGGCAGAGGCGAATCCAGAGATGCTCTTTGATGCTGCCCTCGGATCCTGCGCTGCCAATGTGCTGAGGGCACAGTGACACCAAAATAAATCAAATATTTCTCAGGAATGGGGTGGGGACATCAGCAAAACCTCTGCCTTATGCAATTGCTGCCAGCATTACAGCAGATTTAAAGCAGCTGCTGTTGGTTTTCCCTCTTCCCTTTCATAAAGCAGTTGTTTGTCTGTTTGCTCAGGGCTGGAGGAGAGGGGAGATGTGAGGAGCACAGAGATGGTTGAGTGAGGGGATGGGGCCTAAATCTCCCAAACAGAACAGAAAATGGATGGGCAGTGTGAAGCTTGGCCAACCTGACACGGACAGGAGTGGTTTTTTCATCCCAGGAAAGGAGGGGGAGCTTGGGATGTGCTTGGAGGGCCATAAATGGGGATTGGTAGGGTTGAGCCAGAGGGATGATCCTGGAAACAGCTGGAGAGGAAAGAGGAGCTGCCATCAAGGCATCAACCCCCAGCAGCTGAGGTGTAGGATGAAAGGGTTGGAAAAAACATTTTGCTTCCTCAAGCAAAAGGCAAGAGGAGTCTGAATAATTTTTAATTTTATTTATTTTTTTTTTTTAAGTAGCAAAAAGTGGGAGGATGAGATTTGGGCAGAGCCTTGGTGGGGGGTGCAGGGGGTAGGACTGGCCCTGGGGTGGTGCTGGGGTGGTGACCATGGGGAAGGGACTGACCCCACTGAGGTTGGGGCTGGCTTTGCTGGGCCTGGCCTGGGGGGTGAAGAGCTCCTTTAGAATCAAGGTCAAGGATGGTGCAAGAACCGTGGGGCTGGAGAGAGCCCAGGGAAGGGAGCAGAGCTGGGGAAGGGTCTGGAGCCCCAGGAGGGGCTGAGGGAGCTGGGCAGGGGCTCAGCCTGGAGCAAAGGAGGCTCAGGGGGGACCTTGTGGCTCTGCACAGCTCCTGCCAGGAGGGGACAGCCGGGGGGGTCGGGCTGTGCTCCCAGGGAACAGGGACAGGAGGAGAGGGAACGGCCTCAGGCTGGGCCAGGGGAGGGTCAGGGTGGATATTGGGAAAGTTTCCACCCCAGAAGAGTGGTCAGGCATTGGCACAGCTGCCCAGGGCAGTGTTGGGAGTCCCCATCCCTGGAGGGATTTAACAGCCCTGTGGATGTGGCACTTGGGGACATGGTCAGAGGTGGCCTTGGCAGGGCTGGGGGAATGGTTGGACTGGATGACCTCAGAGGGCTTTTCCACCCAAATAATTCTGTGATTCCATGAGGCTCCTGAGGATGTGATGCACTTGTGTAGGAAGAGGAGAGGGCTGAGGGAAGGAGGGAAGAAAATGGAAGGGATGCAGGTGGAACAGGAAAATCTCCAAGGGGGCACTTGAGCCTCCCCTCTGCCCTGCAAGCAGGAATTCCCCAATTTCAGACACAGCAAGGCTTTCTTTTCACAGCTTTGAGCAGCCTGCTGGAAACTCTGCAGGGTGAGAGAAATCCCCATTCCCAAAGCACAGCAGTGCCTGCACAAGCAAAGCACCTGCCTGTGGGAAAGCTGGGATGCATTTTCCATCTCAGCCCAGAAAAACCATCTCTAACACACAGCCCAGCTTCAAATCTCAGCCATTCACAGGAGTGATTGGATACCTCTGACCCAGGCCCTTTCCCAACCCAATAAACTCCCTTCAGCCACATATTGCTGCCTTTATTGAGCCCAAATGCTCATCAGCTTCTTTCTATTCAAATAATACCAAACCCAGGCTCATCCAAGGGTCAGCATGGCTTAATATACAGCCAGGATTTCAGCAAAGCCCAGGAGCAATCAAGTCATCACTCCAGCAGAAACAGTGCAGCCAGATATGCACAAAGCAGCCTTTGCCATCATTCCAGGAAACAGTCCCTCAGCTGTCTCCAGCAATCCTATTGTGAATAGATGTCTTTTGCCACTTTCCCAGAACATCCATAAATGCAGGGGGTTTCAAATCTGGAGAGGACAGCGCTGCTAAACCAAGATTTAGAGTCTCAGTGGAGGCAAAGGAATTCCCTGCCATCCTTCCCACTCCCTTCAGCCAGGCTGGAATGAGCTCCAGCCCTGCCAATGAGCCTCGTGGTATGAGACAGTGGAGGCCTTTTGAGTTTCTTTTCATGGAATTATAGAATCCTTTGGGTAAGGAAAGACCTGCAGGATGATGGAGCCCATCCTGCCAAGGCCACCTCTAACCCCTGTCCCCAAGTGCCACATCCACACATCTTTTATATCCCTCCAGGGGTTGTGACTCAATGATTTCCCTCAACAGCCACTTCCAGGGCTGGACAACCTCTTCCATGTGGAATTTTCCCCTAATATCCAATCTAAACATCCCCTGGCACAACTTGAGGCCATTTCCTCTCCTCCTGTCCCTGTTCCCTGGGAGCAGAGCCCAGTGTCCCCCCTTCAGCTGCACCCTCCTGTAAGGGACTTGTAGACACAAAACTGGTGCAGTTTAAGAGTTGTTGTCTTGACAGGGATTCTCAGAGTCCAATCCATGATGGAGTTTGGATGGTGACAGTGAAAGAGGCTTCAAAGGCTTTGACCATTTATTTCCTTTTCACTCCCTTCATGCCCAGCTGGGAGTGGGTAAGGGAGATATCCATGGAAAACTCCTCCCAGCACATCATCTCTCCATTTTCTGAGGCTGCATTTGATCTGCATCTCTATTTTATCTGGGTTTTTCAGCTCTTTGGGCTGGTAGCCCCATGTGTGTGTGAGGTCTCTGGGTCTGCATATTGTTTCAAGCAACCAACACCTCATTTCTGTGTTTCCAACCTCACTGGATGCTAAAAAAGCCAACCAACACCAGCAGGGCTGGCAATTTGCTTCACTCTTCGAGCATCTCCAGTGGGAAGGTGAAAAGGAGGAGGAAACTGGAGAATACTTGGTTTCTCACCAGCCTGGGATTTATTTTTACAGGACAAAAGCTTTGTGGACACAACTTGTGCCCTTCAAGTGCTGAATTTTCACCCATCTGCCTGAGGCATCCTTTCTTCTCACAACCACTAGACTTTGCTTTAAGCTGGACTGGTTGAGCTTTGTCCACTAAAGCAGCTCTGGTGTTGGGTCACAGCTTGGGCTCGATGACCCCAGAGGTCTTTTCCACCCTAAATGATTCTGTGATCCATTTCCTTGCAGGAGAGGCAGGAAAATAAACACAGGGGGAACCTTCAGGTGGGGTCAGTCACTCCCACCAGGCAGCACTGACAGAACCAGAGCACACAGACTCCAGCTAGGGAAGGCACAGGTTGGATATCAGGAAGAAATTTTTCACCAAAAGAATAATAAAGTGCTGGAATGCTCTTCCCAGGGAGGGGGTAGAATCACCATCCCTGGATGTGTTTAAAGGAAGCCTGGCCATGGCACTTGGTGCTGTAGTCTGGTTGGGGTGTGAGGGCATGGGTTGGACTTGATGGTCTTAGAGGTCTCTTCCAACCTCATTATTCTGTGATGATTCTGTGATTATTCTGGGATTCTGTGATGATTCTGTGATGATTCTGGGATTCTGTGATTATTCTGTGATTCTCACCTTCCCATTCTCCTCCTGAGCTGCAAGGCATCCCCAGGCTGTGCCAGGGAGGGGAAGCAGATGGAGCTCCCACACAGCTCTCAGCAGTCCTGCTGGTGGCACTCACTCCTTGAATCCCTGGTGATTCCCTGGAGCTGCTCTGGCTGCTCCTGTCTGCTTCTCCAATACTTTAAAAGAGGCTTGAAAAGACCCAGAGAGGTGTGAGCTGAGCCCTTCCCTCCCCTCCCACATTTTCCCTGGTGTTTATTTAATCAAAGACCAACATTTTTCACTTTCCATTGCTGTGTATTTCTGCTGCAGGGATGTTCCCTGTTGGGTTTGCATCATGCACCTCTCTGCCCTGTGGTGTTTAGGATTAGGAACAGGAGCGGGTCCATTTCCAATCCCAAAAGTTTCCCACTCTCTGAGGTGAAAGAGCCATGTTGTATTCCCCAAAAAACTCTCTCCTAAAGGAAACTCTCAACCAAAGAATTAGCTGCAGCAAAATTTTGATTAATATTCAGAATAGTAATTGTCCCTCATTTCTTTTTATCACGATTTCAGTCCTGATTTTACAGCTGCCATTGTAAAAATCTATGGCAAAAAAATGAGGCTGAGAACCCTGAACTCCATATCAGCAACAGCAAGAGCAACAACTGCATCAAAAGGTAGAAAACCTTATAAAAACTTACAATAAATCATATACATCTGAGTTAATTAGAAAAGGAATTTAAGGAATTTAAACATGCCCATCCTTTTTTTTTTTCCCCAAGTGTGTAGGGTTGTTTTCTCACCCACATGAAGTTTTCTATCCAGGGATGTAGAGAATATTTTGGCAGAGGCAAGTGACCTCTCCAGAGCTCTTAGTGGGATGCATGACTTTGGCCATTGTTTTGTTCTGCTTTTATTCAGAATTTCTTTCCTTTCTACCAGTGAAAGCTTTGGGGGAGGGAAGCTGGAAAAGGAGGCTTTAATTCAAGCCAGAGAGGGAAGCAGCAGGCTGAGGGTTTTGCAAGAGGTGAGGCAGCTCCACCTGAGCATTAAAGGGCTCAGAAAAACCCACAAAAATGAAAAAGGATTTGAAACCAGAGCCTGGAGTGATTTTTTTTTTGCCTTGCAATAATACCGTGAGAATTTTAAGGAGCTCTGATATAAATAAAGAATTGGACATTCCACATTTCACTTGAAATAATTATTAAAACTAAAAAGAGGTGGACTAAAACAATGCAGTTATTTACTCAGTTATTTATTTTCAGCAGTCTTTCTTTAAAGACAGCATCCCCATCTAGAAAATATTTTTATTTTAAATAGTTTCCATAACCTTGAGGTGAATTTCTGGCTCGGTCAAACATTACTTGAACACATACAAACTCTTCCTCTGACCTTTTAGTTCACTTGCAGCACACCTGAGGGTGGAACTGAGTGGGAGTGAGAAGCAAATCCAGGGTGCAGAGGTGGAAGGCTCAGCTCTGGAGTGACATTCCCTGTCCCAGAGCCCAGCACAGCCCCACAGGACACCTGGTGCCACCTGCAAGTCCTTCTTGTGGTTGAAAAATTCAAATTAAGCTGAGGAAGCCCTGTGGCCACAGAGGATTTGAGGAGGAATCAACATCCAGGAGGGCTGAGGACAATGGGGAGGCACCAAATGAGCACAAGAATTGTTTTCACAATGGTATTGAGCCATTATGAGACTGAAATGGGGGGGAAAAAAAAGGTGTTGATAATGATGAGGACAGAAAAATTCCCTAAATATTTCTGCTGTGGCAATGGGAACAGCCAGATGATGGAATCCCAGGCTGGATGGTGAAGGGGAGGTGGGGCAGCAACCATTAATTCTTGACTCACACAGCTCTAACTGCACCCAAGAGTTTTCAAAAAGCATCCTGAGGAGGTCTCTGGAAGAGAAATGATGTTTTTTTTTTATTTTATTATTGGTTTGGGTGGTTCTGAATGATGAGAACTGGGCAAAAGTCATAACTGTGTTTTCCAAAAGGTAAATGGGATATCCTAGGAAAGTGTATGTCCCTTGCTCTGGCATTAATCCCAGGCTAAAAAATACATAATCTCACACAGGACGCAATAAATTAAGGGAAAATAATTAATAGAGGAAGGAAATCAAAGGAGGGTAACAAAAGTAAGACAAAGCAGTAATGCTGTCAAGTGAGTTTGGTACCTTAGAAAAATAAGATTATGAATTTTTTCAGAATTGTAACAGGCTCGATCTTACAGATGATGTAAAAAGTTATAGAAAGGGGTGCTTAAAGTTAGTCCTGGGTTTAGTTTGAGTAACAATGGTGAGCAAAGCATGAGGAAGACATTAAATAGCCCTCAAAGCAGCTAATTAATGGGATTCAAAGTGTAATTGTAAAGGCAGTAATTAAAGGGGTGACCATGTTCCCACTGGGGTAGGGCCAAAAGCATTTCCACGCTCTTTAACTTTTGAATGAGTGCCCTGAAGACAACACACACTGGCTGCTGATAAAACCTTCCAGGTGACCCAGAGATCAGGGAAGCCAGAAACGATGGAGGAAGGAATTGTGCAAGGCAGAAAAATGTTGATTCGTTCGCTGGCACGCGATGAGGACGGAGCTGAACACGGCCAAGCGTGAGGGCAGACAGCAAAAATCCACAGGCAAGGGATTTGGGAATGTGGGCTGGGGTGGGAACCATCTGGATCTGGGCTCCCACTGCTGTTTGAGGACCAAAGGATGGAGGTGAACGTGGTAGGGAAACATAAGGGATGGAAGGAGCAGCTCAGCCCTGGAAGCAGCACTGGAGGGTCACAGTCACATCCTCTGAAAAATCCCTTCACCCAGGATTTGTCTCCTGGGAAGCTGAGGAGCCTCAGAGAAAAGGAAAACAATTCTTCTCTCATTTGCTTCTCCTGTGTTGTGCTCCTGTGGAATGTGTTTGGGGATTGTTCACCCACAGGTGATTGTTCCATTGCATTCTGCTGGGAGTTGTTTTCACTCTTTGGCCAGTCAGGGCCAAGCTGTGTCAGGACTCTGGAAAGATTAATGAGTTTTCATTATTATCTTTTAGCATTCTATCAGTATCCTTTCTGTATTCTTTAGTACAGTTTAGTTTAGCATTCTTTAATATAATATAGTATCATAAAATAATGCAGTCAGATTGATCATTCCTTCCTTCCTTTGTCTGGGCACCCCAAAAATACAATACTGGAGGGTGGTTTGAACTTCAGGGAGACACAGCCTTTGGGGAGTGTTGGCAACTGGAAAGGGCTGGAAGAGGCCTGGGATGATTTGTGGGGAGGACAAATGCCTTCCAGACAGTTTGGTGTCTTGTGCTCTGAGCTCACAGCTCCAAGCTCGAAGGTGAGACCACTCTGGAATTCCCCTGGGAATTTTGGAAGTCATAGGTGCAAAGGACAGTGAAATCCTGCACTGGTAAAGAGGGGAATGTGGAGCTCTGCCTGGCAGTGCCTGCTGGCCCCAAGGACACGGGCACAGGGCTGCCACACATCCTCCAGGCACGAGTTCCCAGGTTCCTGAGTTTGTTCCCTGCAAACCCAGACCCAGCATGGCCATGCCAGGGAGCTGAGCCCACTCTTGGAACTCCTGGTGGGAGCTTTGGGATGGCAAACTGGGCTGCTCCAATCTCTGTGAATCACAGAAGAAAAGACCTCTGAGGCCATTGAACCCAACCTTGGATCCATCATCACCTTGACACCAGCCCAGAGCACAGGGGGCCATGTCCAGCCCTTCCCTGGACACCTCCAGGACACCTCCCTGGACACCTCCACCTTCCCTGGACACCTCCAGGACACCTCCCTGGACACCTCCAGGGATGGGGACAGCCCTGGGCAGCCCCTGCCAAGGCATGACAACTCTTCCATGAGGAAACTCCTCCTGATGTCCCACCTGAAGCTCCCCTGGCACAGCTGGAGGATGTTTCCTCTTGTCCTGTCACTGTTCCCTGGGAGCTGAGTCCCCCCAGGTCCTGTCAGGGAGTTCTGGAGAGGAAATCCACATTGCATTTTACTGAGAGTTGTTTTCACTCTTTGGCCAATTGGGGCCAAGCTGTGTCAGGACTCTGGAGAGAGTCAGGAGTTTTCATTATTATCTTTTTAGCCTTCTGTCTGTATCCTGAGTGATGCAGAGAGAACTTTCTGTGTCCTTGTGTTCACCAGTGTCTCCCTCACACAGACCCTAAACTTTGTCCTTTTTTATCAGTCCTACCCTGTTGACCTTTGCAGGTCACTCTGTTGCTCTGTGATGGAAGAAATCATCAAAGAACTTAGGGAAAACTCCTTTTTAAACTCTCCCCTCAGAGCCTGAGGGCAACTTTTGTCATCCTTTCACTTTCTCCCATTTACCTTGGGAGGAATTGTAGCTCCAACATCTTAGTGGACAATTCCTTTGGGATTGGGAAAGGTCAGGTGCCTCTCCACAGAAGTTTGGTGCATTATCTTGTTTTCCAGAACCTTGTGCCTGCAGCCTTGGCCCTGAGCTCTGTGTGGTCACCATGAAACCTTGTCCAAATTTTTACAAATAAGATCTGAAAGGCAACAGGAGTCCAACGTGAGCTTTAATGCAAAAAAAGGAGTCTTTCCTGCTTTTATCCTGTCCCTGATTTTCTTTTCCTTTTAAAAATAATTTTACTTCGGTTTCAAGATGACTTTTTTTCCTGAATGAAAATTAACCTTTTGCCTGATTTGTGAGACAGTATCAGGAAATACACAAGCTGCCCACATGTTCTTTGCTACTTCCCTTAAATCAATAAAATGGTAATTGTTAATGCTGGACAAGAGAATTAAATTAAGAAGACCAAATCCCTGTATGGAAGAGACCTTTTCAATTCACCCTGTTAGCCTTTGTGAGGAGACCCAGAGCTTGGGCTTCTCCAGGGCATCTCTTGCACAAAAACCTTTAGCTTTGAACTCCAGAAGTGAAGCAAGAGAGAACTCCACTGCCCTTGGAGGATTTCACTTGCACTGTGAAAAAAAATGAGATTTCGCTTCCCATTCCACTTCACCTGGCTTTAATTACTGTGGAGAGAACACCAAAGTGCCCCCATAATCCAGAGAATCCCCTTGCTCGTGGCCTCTGCTGACACCCCTGCTGTGCTGGCCCTTGCCAACTCACTGGAGCTGAGTGGAATAATCAGAATCACGGAGTGGTTGGGGCTGGAAGGAGCCATAAAGATAATTTCATCCCACCCTGCCATGGCAGGGATGCCTTTCCCTATCCCAGGATGCTCCCAGCCCTGCCCAGCCTGGCCTTGGGCATTCCAGGGATCCAGGGGCAGCCCCAGCTGCTCTGGGCACCCTGTGCCAGGGCTCAGCACCCTCCCAGGGAGAATTCCTTCCATGGTTCTGATCTAAATTCCCTCTCTTTCGGTCTGAAGCCATTCCCCTTGGCTGCTCTCTCCAGTCCCTGATGCAGAGTCACTCTCTGGATCCCCTGTGGTCCTTTCAGAGCCTGGAATGTGCTGGGAGCTCTCCCCACAGCCTTCTCCTCTCCAGGCTGCCCAGCCCAGCTCTCTCAGCCCGTGCCCACAGCAGAGGTGCCCCAGTCCCTTTGGCAAGCTGATCTCTGGCAGGAATCACCAGGAGAGAGGAGCTGACTCCCTGCCCTCCCAGGGACTGCCCTTGAGAGGAGCAGAGGCAATTGAGGTTGAAAGGAAATTTCTGTGCTCTGCTGTCCCTTCTAACTGGGGCTGCCCTGCTGTCTGTAGGGGCATCTGCCCTTCCTGGCACCCAAGAAGAGCCCAGAACGAGCTGTTGTTCAGCACCAACCCACAAAATCATCCCTTTGTGCCTCCCCACCCCTTCACAAGCTGCTCCATGGCCCTCAGGAGCTCAGCTCTGTTCTGTGCAGGGCTCAGCTCTGCCCAGGAGAAAGGACAATAACTTCTGTCCCACTAGTTGTAGGTCACAGTGCCTGCTGCCATTCCCATCCTGTGCCAAGAAAACACAATCCCCACCCCTGATCCTGACGCCTCCTCAGACAGAAAATTGGAAAATTGGAAAATCGGAAAAGTGGAAAATCGGAAAAGTGGAAAAGTGGAAAATCAGAAAATGGTGAGTGCCATCAGGAATAACCCTGGGGCTGAGGAAACCTCCCAGGAGAGCTGAGATCCAGTGCCTGGCACTCAGTCTGATCCCCAGGGGGAACTGAGTGCTGCTCCTGAGATTCTGCTCCCTGCACCCCAGCTCTGTTCAGGGGCAGCTCCAGAGCTGCAGGCTGAGCTCAGCCTCCCTCGCAGGGAGGTTTCCTGGGACAGGACACTCAAGGTGACATGCTGTTCTGTGCTGGTGGCACTTCCAAAATTTTCCACACTCAGGGCCATCCTGAAGCTGGATACAGGCAGGGCAATGGCTGCATGGAGAGCAGGTCACCAGGGCTTGTTGCTCCAGTTCAGATTGAAGTAAAATTTTTTGTAGAACCATTGAATATTCTGAGTTGGAAGGAACCCACAAGGATCATAAAGTCCAAATCCTGGCCCTGCACAGGACAACCTCAAAACCCCCACTGTGAGATGGTTACACCCTCCTGTGCACGTTGTCAGGAACATTTTTATTGTGACTTCCTCCCTGTAATTCTTTTTTTCCTACTGTGAGCAGCTTTGGAACGATATGCTTAAATCTAATCAAGAATTAGAAAAGGAGTTCTCCTCGTTAAGAGCTGCTGACAAATCTACACCCAACCTTATACAACATCCTCTGACCCTGCCAGGGGAGGCTGGTGTGAGGAGATGTCCCCACTGGCACGTTCAGCCAGCAGCCTTCCACAAAAATGTTTATTTGGGTTCCTAGAACACAAACAAGTTGGTTTTGCTCTTGGGAGAAGGTGTGAGTTCCCATAAGGAGCTGAAAGCTGGGTGTCTTCACTCCCAGCCTAGACCAGGCTGTGAACTGGGAGAAATGTTGTCAAAATCCTGGCAAAATGTGCTGAAAGGTGATGAAAGGAAGACTTTGGGAGTCACAGCTGTTTCCCTGTCATTCCCTGCATCTCCAAACCACATGGAGATTGTTTCCCTGCTCCAAAGTCAGGACTTGTGTCTTCTGTGCTCCTCACCAGTCTCTGCCTGGTCACTTTTCCTTCCCTCCTGCTGTTTTTTTTTGCCAAGGATGGATATTCAGTTCCCTAAAAAACACCTGCCTTGGCAAATCCACCTGCACTATTGTGTCAGTTCTTTCCTCGGGGTCACCATTTGTGCCACAGTTCGCAGAGGTCCCAGGATGAGGGAAGAGAGGAGAAAGTTGACTCCATGTTCAGGAGGCTGATTTATTATTTTATGATATATATTATGTTAAAACTATACTAAAAGAATAGAAGAAAGGATTTTATCAGAAGGCTTAGCTAAGAATAGAAAAGGAATAACAAAGGCTCAGACTGACTGGGACAGTCTGGACAGCTGGGCTGGGATTGGCCATTAATTAGAAACAACCACATGAGACCAATCCCAGATCCACCTGTTGCAGATAATCATTGTTCACATTTTGTTCCTGAGGCCTCTCAGCTTCTCAGGAGGAAAAAATCTAAGGAAAGGATTTTTCCTAAAACATGTTGGTGACACACAATCCCAGCTTTTCAGCACCAAAGTCATCGTGGCCCCTCGATATTGGTAAAGCTGGGTCTCAACACTCACCTGGTCGTCCCATCGAGGGCCAGACTGGTCTGACACTGTGGGCACACGGTGAGCTTGCTCTTCCAGACACTCTGTGCTTCCTCCCAAATACTCTTCCTCAGCTCCCACCCAACTGGGCTCGTACTGGTGGAGCCACCAACCCACTGCGCGTCTGCCGCTTCACCCCGCCGTGAATTCAGGTGGCTCTAAGCGGGACCAGCGTGAGGGAAAAGCCCTCAGGCCTGCTTTGATGCCATCCCACGTCCATCTGTTGCTGCTGCAGGCCACCCCAGCGTGCATTTCCACAGCAAGCTGCCTTTTGAAATAATTCCCAGCAGAGCGAGGACGCTGCCAAACGCCAGCGCCGTGAGCGAGCGGCGTCGCTGCAGCTGGAGATCCTCGGCAGTTTTATGGGTTCACAGAGAATGCACGGCACAAAACGCTGCAGAATTTCTAGGAAAACGCCTCTGCTGACAATTCACAAGAAAGAAATGTTTCCTCTGGTGCAGGGCACCCGGCATGTGCCAGTTTTCATGGCCCAAAGCGAGTCCACTTGGGGAGCACCATGCTCCTCTCTGCCTTCCAGCCTTGGGACCTTTTTGCCACCACGTCTGGTGAGGTGAAATGTCACCCTCAGGGTGTCCTGAGGGCCACACTGGGAGACCCACGTGGGGCTGAGCAGCTGCTGGAGGGGTGCAGGATACTCTGCAGCCACACATCAATATCAAACCGTGTCATGATGGCACCACTTCCTCTCAAGCAATGACAGCAAGGTGGCTGCAAGTGTCCTCTGGCATTTCACCCGGCCTCAAATCCCTCCAGAGTCTGGCTCCTGGCTCAAAAGCCAAATTTCCCCAAGATGCCATGCCCAGACCCACTGCTCCCATCCACATCTTGCTCCTCCTTTCTGGATGAAGACAGTTCAAGACAATGTACAACCAACTTTCAGAGAGGCTGCAGCTCACAACTCTGCCTTTAAGAACGCATTTTACAACCCCACCATCCTTAATTTCCAGGAACTCATTAATAGAAAAGATATATTGTTCTCAGTAACTAAATAGTATCATTAAAACCATTATGAATCTTGCAAAAATCATTCCTGTCTACCTAATTTAATCTTGGAACAATGACTATTATTAACTTGTCTTGTGCTGTTGCCATTTGAGATGATGGCCCTGGATGCACAGGGAGCTATTACAGGATCCAGTTTTTGTAAATGTTCATTGCTCTTGAGTGCCTGAGTGCCTCTCCTTCAGGGAGCTCCCTGGATTTATCCCTTCCAGGGCAGTGCAGTGAAGCTGAAGAGGGAAATGAGGAGTTCAGGGAACAACAGAAAGCTTAACTCCTGTCCTTATCACACAGATAAGAGTCTCATGGCTGGGTTCTCACGCTGAGCTACACAAGAGATCCATTGGAGGTTCTTATGACTGACAGGGACATTGCTGCACGTGGCTTCCAGAGGCTCTGCAGAATGTCCTCAACAATGTGGTCACTCCCAACTGTCTGCAAAGAATGTTGGGTTTTTGGAGCCTCCAAGGTTCAGCCAGTGCTGGCTCCAGACCCTCAGGCTCTGTCTCACAAGTGCTGAGCTGCAGAGGAGAGAAAAGGAGTCTCTGTCTGGTTCCCACACCTCACCTCAAAAATGTGGCACCTTCAGCAGGCTGGGACTGTTTGACCTCCCCTCCACACAGCTTGATGGAATAGGCCTCATTTCCTTAGGAAACTGCTTTCCAGGGGAAAAAAAAATAAAAATCCTCTACCTGTTTCCCTCATTCCCTGGTAATAAAAAATCAGTGAATTATTTCCCTGATCACAGGACTGAGATGAACCAAACAATTCCATTGGAGTCCTTCAAATAAGAAGGATAATAAATACAAAATCTGCTGCACTTTGGGGTGAAATCCATGCAAATATCAGCTTTAACAGAACGTGTTTCATGTGCCTGCAGAGAGCAGGGTGGGACTGGGGCTCCCCTCTGTCCTGCTGAAGGTGCTGAAAGTGCCTTCACCCAGTTCTCATCTCTCTGCTGCAAAGATGTTTATTCTCTCCATTACAGGGGCAAATAACAGCAGTTCCCAGGCATCTCCAGCAGGAAGCAATGATGCTGTTGGTGTAGAAACTGAAAAACAGGAAACATCAGAGTGCTTTTCTAACACAACGGGGTGGGAGGTGTGGATGTAGATGTTATTCCTCTCCCACTCCTCCCTGGTGTAACCTTTCACCCCTTTCTCCACTTCCAGAGCCACAAAACTACTGATTTTCCCAAGTTTCACAAGAACAGACAGCTGAGCAGAGGTGAGACACCTCAGAAATCTCCCACACATCCCATGGGGACAGCAACACCCGACCTCAAACCGATAGGAAAGCAGTGATTGACAGAACTCTTTGATTTCCATCTGGTTTTATGTCAGAGGGGTTAAACAGGTCAGAATTCTGCTCTGGTCCCAGCAGAGCTGCTGAGATTTGTGGTGGCATCATCAGAGAGCCTCTTGGAGGAACATTCCCATGAAGTCTTACTGCAAGACAGACCCCAAAAAGGGACTGAAAGTGAGAGGAGCCAGAGGAAACCCCCCTTGGTGGGTGACCTGATCTCTGATCTGAGCCCAACTCCATGCTGGGTGGAAAGGATTTTCCCAGTGGAATTCTTGCATTTTGTGAATTAGGAGTTGTTCTGCCAAGCCCAGGGGTCGGAGGATGTGCCCTCCCCATCCCTGGGCACAGATGCTCAGCCAGGGAGGTGCCAGCTGGGGGATCCTGCAGGAACATGGAATCACCTGCAGGCAGCACAACTGGAGTGATAAAAACCTTACATTGAGCACAGAATGAAAATAAAACCAAATAACTTTCCTTCTGGTGGAAGGCTCTGCTATCTGTAACTGAGCAACTGAGAGGTTAAAACCCAGTTGTGGTGAAGATTTGCAACTGCAAGGAAGTTTTTGGAATGTTTTTTCAGACCCAGGATAAGGATGGACATTTGTAACACATCCTTAGGTCCCAGAGCACAGAAGTATGAGGTCCTGTGTCATTTAAAGCACCCAAAGAGGTGATTTGGTGTGTATTTTCCCCCCTCTCCTCAAAATATGAGATTAAAGCCTCTGCCTGAGATATGGAGTCTGTAATGATAATGGCCATTTATTTTTAATAGGATTCCTTGAGATTTCCCATTTTATTTAGCAGAAGACAAAGTATAAAGAATATCAAGGCAAGAATTTATTCTTGGGAGGTATCAGGAGCGTGGGCCTTTATCAGACACCCTCATCACAGCCCACACCAGCATCCCTTGGGGATAACACTGAAAAAAACAGGGAAATAAGAACTAAAAGCAAACCTAACCATAGGTTTTAGGCTCTCTCTATTTGGGAGTCCCCAAAACACCTCACAGCTACAACTCCCAATCTTTTTGGAGGCTGTTCACCTCAGTTATCACTCCCTGTGGCTTCTCTCAGCATCTCCAATCCATGGGGGAAGAATTTCTGGCAAAACCCCCTTTTTCTGCCCAAATGAACCAATTTTCCCCATCACCACCTGTGCAATCTCTCCCTACCCCAGTGCCCTGTCCCACCCTGCTCCAGGGGTGTTTCCAAAATCCAGGAGGACTTCAGGAAGCAGCAGCTGAACATCACCCCCAGAACACCAAACTGAGCATCTCCAGCTGCTCCTCAGGGATCCTCCTCCCTGTCTGCAGGGGGAACACTGCCTAAACACTAAATTATGGAATATGAACCTCCCCAGGCTGTGTTGGACCACTGAGCTTCAGCCCAGGCAGCTGAGGAGCTCCCCCCAGGCCAAAGGGGAAATGAGTTTATGGGAAGTGGCTGAGGGTGAAGGGGAGGGTGGTTGGAGAGATTGTTTGGACCTTAATTGTTTTCCTCCCCACCCTCATTAAAGGGCTGACCTCTTTCCTGTGTGCCCTCTTCTCTGGGATGGAGAGGAGCTGGGGGGTTTTTTCCCCACCAGGATTTGTGGTGATGAATGGGGGGACCCTTCCAAGAGCCAGCAGAAAAGGATGAGAGGGAGGAGGCTGCACCCTCTCCTCCAGCCCCTGAACCCTGGGAAGATGGAGAATGAACCAAAAGAGGTTTTGCCTTGCTGGCTGTCCAGCAAGGTAAGTTGTTATTTTTGTCTTTGGCTGATTAATTTTGTCTTTTGCTGATTATTTTTGTCTCTTTGAAGCGAAGGGAGGGGATGCAAGTGAAGCTGAAAACTGCTGAGCAGCTTGGTTAAAGGCTTCTGCTTGGGTTTTATTAATTCTTTTTGATTTTTTTCAGGAGGTAAGATTTTTCAAATCTGCTCTTGAGGAGGTCTGGTTGCCTTTTCTAAGTAAAAAGCAACACTCAGGGATGCTGGCTGTGGAGACCTTGCTGTAAAGGGAGGAGAAAAGCTGTGGGATGGTGTGAAACAATGAAAGGGACAGAGGTGAGACATAAATTTATTCCCCTGGAACCCCCAGAGGTTGAGGTAAAGGCTGTGTATTTCTTGAAAGCTCTTCCACTATCAAGCTACTGTTAAAAAAAAATAACCCACCCCACCCTGTTGTGCATCCTGCAACCAACTCGTTTTATTATTTTTTATTTATTATTTTTTATTTATTATTTTTTATTTATTATTTTTTATTTATTATTTTTTATTTATTATTTTAATTGTGATGGTGTTTTATTATTTTTAATTAATACAGCTGGGGCAGGGGGGAAGCCAAGGTGGTGAAAGGTTGTGTCCCTTCCCCTTGGATGGAGCTGTGGCATCTCCAGCTGTGCTCCTTGGGAGAAAAGGAATTTACCTCAGCCCCAGTCCCACCCTGCTCTCTGCAGGCACGTGAAACACGTTCTGTTAAAGCTGATATTTGTATGGATTTCACCCCAAAGTGCAGCAAATTTTATATTTATTATTCTTCTAATTTGAGGGACTCCAATGGAATTGTTTGGTTCATCTCAGTTCTGTGATCGGGGAAACAATTCACTGTTTTTAAAAATTATTTTTAATTATTATTTTTAATTGTAATGGTGTTTTATTATTTTTAATTAATACAACACCACTGGCAGAGAGGCTCCAGCACAGCTGGGGCAGGGGGGAAGCCAAGGTGGTGAAAGGTTGTGTCCCTTCCCCCTGGATGGAGCTGTGGCATCTCCAGCTGTGCTCCTTGGGAAAATCTGCTGCCAGGAGCTTCTGAGAATAAATGTCCAAGCTGTTCTTGGAAGGAATGGCCAAGAAAGCTCCTGATGCCTGCTGTGGGAGCAGAAGTTTGTGGGCAGGGAGATGAGGAATCAAGATTTCCCTCCCCAGGAGAAGCCATGGAACTCCTAATGAGAGTCTGGGCTGGGAAGGGATGAAATAAACCAGGAGTGGAGGGAGCTGTGAGCTCCTCATCCCCAGGGATGAGGCACAACCTGTGGGAAGCCTCCCTGAGGGACGTGGAGCAGCTTCCAGGAGAGGAAGGAAGGATGGGGATGGCCCCTGGGTGATGATTATTCCACTCCTTTGGCCCCTGGGTGAAGATTATTGCACTCACTTTGGCCTCTGGCTGAGGAGCCCCTTTGGATGGGTGCTGGTGGTGAGAAATGGGGGAATTTGTTGGTTTAGGAGAGATTTCTTTTGGTGCTGTTTCTCTGTTGGAGTCCTGGGTGCTGAGAATTTCAGACTCCCTGTGCTGACAGACTCTGACCCCCAGGAGAACACTGCATTTAACCTGAGGCTGTGGAGAAGCTTCCAGAATGGAATGACAGAACTGGGATTGTGGGTGTGGAGTTTGAATAGAAATGTGTGATATCACAGGGTGGGAAAAGTTTAAGGTTTTAGAATATACCAATATATATGGGGCAAGATGGAGGTTTTAGGGCAGAGGCTGGTCCTTCTCCTCCACCTTCTCCTCCACCTCCTCCTCCACCTTCTCCTCCACCTTCTCCTCCATGGGTTTGGGTGGTTTTGTGTCATTGGATAAAAAAGTTCACACCACAGGCCATGGGTGGTTGGTTCTTGGGTTAAAATTAA
Source organism: Fringilla coelebs (assembly GCF_963513975.1). Lineage (NCBI taxonomy): Eukaryota > Metazoa > Chordata > Aves > Passeriformes > Fringillidae > Fringilla > Fringilla coelebs. The sequence goes on from NC_140032.1 coordinate 2,504,767, forward strand.
AAACAATTTAGGTGTCATTTTTTAATTGGACAGTTTATCCCTAAAAGGCCTTGTGGAGAGAGAGATACAGCTCCATTTTAGTGAAGTGCTGCAGAACTCAGGGTTTGTGAGACTGTGGCATAGATAAGAACTAATAAACATTAAGTCCCAACAAGAAACTCCATCTCACACATTTAATCCTGGCAAAAAGAAGATAAAAACTCAACATTTCTCCTGCACAGATCTTGATGGACACTGTTTCCTCTGAAGGGAAAGAATGAGGGATGTGGAAACCACCAGGTGGGAGCTTTCAAGTAGAAGAGGGTTGAACATCTGCTCCCTTTTTCAGTCAGTGGGGTCAGTCTGGGGTACAGGTTTAGAGGAGCTCTATAGAAAAAAAATCCCTGGCAGGTCTAGAAAACCCCCCCCAGCTCCTGAGGCTGCTGATGTGGATTTTCTGTCTCAAAGGAGGTGAGAGATGGTTTTATCAAGCAGAAGGTGTTGAATTATTCCTGCACCCACCTGTGTGTCTCCTGCTCTGGAGCCCAGACCTATCCTGCAAACCACCCATCCAAAATTCAGTTTTGGATGCTTTTTTGGAGGTTTTTTTGCTGCTTAGGACTTTATTCTTGAAAAGAGTCACCTGAACTCCTTCCCAAGGACCTTGATTTATCCCTGTGTCCTCTGCCCTGGCTGGGGAAAAGCTGTAGGGGAGCAAAGTGCCCTTGTCCTCCTGCCAGCTGCAAAACCTCTCTCTGCATGGCCTGGGGGGAAATGTGGCCCTGAACTTGCCCACAGTTTGATCTTCAGAGCAATAATTAATTTGCTGAGCAGCTGTGAGCTGTGGAACTGGCCCAGAATATTGAACAGTCTCCCTGCTGAGGGCCTTGTTCCCTCCCAGTGAAACTCTCCTGTGTCTGTCCCCGTATTTTGGGAGGATGGAACTCAGGTGGGATCCCCAAGGGAGCAGAAAAGTCAGATTTCCCTTCCATGAATCAGCTGTGATGGAGGAGCTCCCTTCAGGGAAGTTGTGGTTGGGAATATCCTAATTAAATTAATAAATTAATCTCCCTTTCCTGCAAAAGCCTCGGATAAAGGGTGAATTTCAACCCTGAGATTCACAGTTTCAGGTTTTGGAGGGTGACCATGGGTAGAACTCCGCTCTGCTGCAAAGGTTTTCCTTAAAAACAGACCAAAATTGAATATCTGGCTTAAAATAATCCCTTGATGGCACAAGGCCTGGGCATCACCTGCTTTTTCTTCAGCTTCCACTCTTGATTGGCCTCTGTCACCTACCCCAAAAAAGCCAAACCCCAAATCTTCCCTTTTTTAACCCACTGACCCATCTCAGCTGTATTTAATGGCAGTGGATGGCCCAAAGGCATTTGGGTACCACCACATCCAGATAAATCACCCCAACTTCTTCTGTAAATAACATTTCTGGGAATGTGGGCATCTTTCATCCCAAACCCCACCAGGGAAGGAAGTGAAGCTGGGGTCTCAATGACCTCCTGGATTTCTACCCCAGGGAAGGATTTTTCCCTGGCAAAACCAAGGGTGGGTGTTGGAAACCTCCTTGTCTGTGTTAGGAATGAGTGGGACTGGGATGGGATGGGATGGGATGGGATCAGCTCCAGGTCAGCCAAGGGTTCCTCCTGGTCTGGAAGGGGACAGAGCTGTCACACAGAGGACAGGAGGGGATCCCATCACATGAAAACTGTCCCTGGGACAATTCTTATTTATTTTCTGGTGCTGCCCCTTGGACTGGTGTGAGGGATTGTGACATTGGTTTGGGGGAAACTGGGGGAGGGTGGGGTTTTTTATAGGATGAGAGTGGGAAACACTTTAGTGTCTGGTCTGGGAGGTGTTCTCATGAGATCTCAGACTCTTGGTTCTTTGGAAAAACAAGCCACATCCTCCTGTTTGTTATTAAAAGTGAGTTCACAAATTGTTTTCATTCTTGTTTTACTTGTTGAAGGGGGGAATTCCCAAGCAGGGAGCTGGGTTTCTGGGGAAGGAAGGTTGCAACCAGCACCAGAGTGGGAATGGAGGGATTGGGAGTGATGGCTCAGCAGCTGTGTGGATTTCTTCTCAGTGAGGAGTCACCAACCACACACCTGGTGTGTGCACAAGATGGGAATTGGGTCTGCTGTGGGAATTCCATGGTAGAGCAGCTTGGAGATCCCTCCAGGCATCTCCCCCCGGGCCCTGGCAAGGGGCTGAGTCCTTCTCCTGCCTGGGATTTTCTCATCTCCCTTTTCAGGCTCTTCCTAAAAAGTTCTGTGCAGTTGGAACTCATGGATGGATGTTCCCAGAACAAAAAAGAAAATTACATCAGCTGTTCCCATCACTGGAATTAAGGCCAAAGCCTCCAGATGTCAGGCATTGTTTGTTTTTTTGTTGATTTTTTTTTTTTTTTAAATCTTTGTGTGACTATAGGAGCTCTTCCTTCATTTGCAGCTAATGAATAGAACAAAACACAGAAATCTGCACTGGGTTAGAAAGAAATGGATGTGTTTAGAAAGATGTAATGCCTGCTGGTGTGTGTTGGACTATGCAACAAGCACCCTGTCTTCCTTTGCAACTTGTTTCTAGTTCCCTTTCTCTCTCCACAATGCCTTACTCTGCACCATTTCTAAATCAACATTTCTTATCTCAAAGTTTGCACACAAATACACACTATGGAAACCTTCTGTCAAACTTTAACATTTTTCTAGAAATCCATTTTCCACAGGTGGTGGGGGGGGGGGTGTGTGAGGGTTTGGGGCTGCATCCATTGAGGCAAGGGGTGGATTGACCAAAATGGGATATTTTAGGTTGAATACCTGAATTATGGTGGAATTTGCTGATGGTGCCTGGAACAGTGGGAAGTTCTGAGCCCCTGAGCTGAGGGCTGGTCAGGACCCACTGCTCCAATTTAATTAAACATCTCAATTGTGTCAATTCAATTAAGCAATGAGCTTGATTGATGAATCAAGAAGACAATTGGAGCCAGTTTGGGACCTTGATCAGCAGAAATTGGCCCTCAATGGGCATTCCCCAGAGGGACAACAAAGCCCCAGAGCCTTCAGCCTCCTCCTACACCTGGCTGTGATTTCAGTCAGCACCTCTCCTCAAAAAGAGGGATCTGAGATGAGGAGCTGGCCTTTGTCACCTCAGAAGGAGGTAGGGGTGCAATTTGTGTGGTGGCCAAAGCACCTGAGGTATTTCCTAGGATGTCATATTTCATGGGAAATGTCTTTAATTAGGTCTGGGGATTTCCACACCTCCCTGCCAGACTGGGAGTGGGTTGCACAGCTGGAGGTCAGGAAAGAACATCTCCTTTGTCAACTTAATAAGGAACATTTTAAAAATTAAAAAAAACCCAAAAACCTAGACAGACCTTCTGTACTCATGGTTGGTGATGAGAAAATCCCCAAAACTTGTAGCTCAAGGACACCACGAACATTTTAAAGATCTTTTTGAGGAGAGGTGCTGACTGAAATCAGAGCCAGGTGTAGAAGGAGGCTGAAGGCTCTGGAATTTCATTGTCCCTCTGGGGAATGCCCATTGAGGACCAATTGCTGCTGATTTAATGTGGTGATGATCAAGCCCCAAACTGGCTCCAAGTGCCTTCTTGGTTCTCGTGGGAAATGGAGTCTGCAAAGCCTTTGAAACCCTGCAGTGACTGAGGGGCTCCCTCAACAGCAGCTCCTCCTTCCCCTCCACCTGCTCTTTTTGTAGCACTTCCATGGCCATTCTCACTGCTTTAAAGTGATTTTTCCCCACCCATTATCTGAAGGACAGTGGGAGATCACTGTGACCATAATGGCCAAGGATTAAGAAGCCCTGACTGGGATGGTGCCATTTATTTTATTTATTTTTTTTTCCAGGAGTGTTGTTGCAGCATTAAAGCCTGGAGTGTTTGACATGTAGAACAATGCACGGACTCATCTTTGTTTTAACTGGGTTGTTGGGAGCTCCTGTTTCTCCTCCTGTCTGTGTAAATGTTTTATGAAGTGAGTTTTAAAGTCAATAAAGGCTTCCTGTTTAAAATCTGCCTCGCTGCCTTATGAAAGATGCTTTATAAAAACATCAGAGCTCTCACCCAGCACGGGGCTTAGCTCTGCTTCCCTGCTAAGCATGATATCAAAACTCACCTTGGAGAGTCAAAAAAAAATCCTGGATTAAAAAGAAAATAAACTCCAGTTTCCTCTTAATGATGCTGCACTGATTATGCAGCAGCACAACATCTTGAAATTGCCCTGAAATTGGATTTTGGAGCCAGCTGAGCTTCAAACCCTGATGGGAAGGCTCATGGGGAAAACTGGCCTGCACTGAGCACCCAGCTTGCTGCCTTTTTTTTTTCTTTTTCAGTGTGACAGATGAGATCTGAATAATTGCTGTGTAAACTGAGAGTGGTTGTTGAATCTGGGAGGGCTGAGAAATGAACACTGCTTGGCTTTGCCCTGCTGCTGACACTGACTCACACTGATCATGGCTGGAATCTCACCCCTGTGCCCTGGGACAGATGTCACATTCACATTGTCTGAAATATCCCTTCACCCTGGATTTGTCTCCTGGGAAGCTGAGAAGCCTCAGAGAAAAGGAAAACAATTCTGATCTCATTTGCTTCTCCTGTGTTGTGCTCATGTGGAATGTGCTTGGAGATTGTTCACCCACAGGTGATTGTTCCATTGCATTCTGCTGGGAGTTGTTTTCACTCTTTGGCCAATCAGGGCCAAGCTGTGTCAGGACTCTGGAGAGAGTCAGGAGTTTTCATTATTATCTTTTTAGCCTTCTGTCAGTATCCTTTCTGTATTAATCAGTATAGTATTCTTTAATATAGTATCATAAAATAATAAATTGGCCTTCTGAGCACATGGAGTCAGATTCATCATTCCTTCCTTCATCTGGGGGAACACAAATACAGCAGGACAGGCATTGCTCTGATATCACAAAGGGCAGGCAGGTCCCTGGCTCTGCATGACTGTGCAAAGCTGCAGCTGGCACAGATAAATTGGGCACAAGTTGGTGCTTGGCAAGAGCTTGGTGCTGCCTGGGCTTGGCCAAGGCAGTCCTGGGCCAAAGGTGGGTGCAGATAAAAGATAAAACTGACTGAAGTGGTGCAGCTCCAACCCTGTCTTTGCTCTTCCTATGCTGGCAGGTACTGGGATTTGCTTGCTCTTTGTTTGTACAGATATTTTTATTCTCTCTGTGCTGCTTTCCTTCCTTCAGTGAGGGGAATGGCCCCTGGGGGAGATGTTATAGAAACTCCTGCTCTGTTCCATCAGGTGAAACATCACCTGGAGAGTGCAGCTAACAGCCTGTGCTGTAAGGAAAATGACTTGGTGAGGGGAAAACACTGATTTGATTTTCTTTTATGGTTGTGTGCGTGTCTAAATTGTATCTTAACAAGACTGGGATTATTTTCAATCTGCCTGATTGTTGTTGTGTTGTGAAGGTCCCCAGGATGAGGGGAGAGATGAGAATTGACTCCAAGTTCTCAGAAGGCTGATATATGATATGAAATTATATGAAATGATATACTAAAACTATACTAAAGAAAGAGAAAGGAGACAAGAATAAATAATAAAAACCTATGGCTGACCAGCGAGTCTGACACAGCTGGACTGGGATTGGTCATTAATTAAAAACAATTCACATGGAACCAATCAAAGATGCACCTGCTGGTGAGCAACCTCTAAACCACATTCTGAGCAATCAGATAATTATTGTTTACATTTCTTTCCTGAGGCTTCCCAGCTCCTCACGAGAAAAATCCTGGTGAAGGGATTTTTCAGAAAACATCACAGTGACACCTGATTCTCTGGGAGAAGTTTCCTGGCATGAATAGTGCAGGAGCTGCTTTGTTCCTCCTTAGCCTTCACCAGGAGGAAAAGCACTGAGCTGCAGGTAAGCTGCTCCTCAGACCCATGTGGGGCTGAAGGAAGCATCAGTTTGCAGAAAAAATAAAAATGTTTCCCTGCTTTTTGGTCTTTCTGAGAATTTTAACTTGATTTGCATCTTCAGATGAAGCAACTTCACAGCTTCCTCTAGCCCAGATTCCTGTCATGAGTTTAGCAACTTTAAAAATTTGGTTTATTCTCCCCCAGACTCTTTAACTTTCCCCACCTCCAGTTTGGAAACTGCCACCAAACCTCCTGTGCTCCTTCCCCAGCTGGGAGTGCTCAAAGAGTTTGCTTGGCAAGTTCAGTTTGGGCAAACCCTTATTCTCTGATTTTTTTTTTTCCCTGACTGCTCCTCCAGTAGACAACTTTTTTGGACATGACTTTTCCTTTTCAGGAGAGTCCCTGCTGTTCCATTACAGTGATTGCTCTGATGAAACCTTGCAGGTGATGAGTGACCTTTGTGTTTTGCCCCACGTAGCAGAGACTGAGTGGAGATGGGTTTAACAAGGAGCCCTTGGCACAGGTGCTGTTTTATTGCTTTAAAACCCTTTTTTGTGCCCTTACTGTTAGAATTAAAGGACAGACTTCAGATCAAGGACAGACTCTGGATCAGTGGTGTTTTATAAAAGGGGGCAAGCTGTGAATGGAGAGGCAGCAAAGCTCTTGGAGATGTGTGGAACCCCAGGGCACTGGGAATATTTCTCTGTCTGCTCTGGGGTGCCCTGACCCCCAGGGCAGCACTGACTTTGACCCTCATTCGTGGAGAAAGTTTCCCAGACTTCAAGATAGACTGGAATCCACAAAAGTGTGAAATAGATTATAGAGAGTAGTGTGGGTGTGTCACTTAGGTGGGAAATTGAGGTTTTGGGATTTTTAGTGTGTTGTGGATGGCAGCAAGATGGAGGGCACAGGGTGTCATTCTGCTTCTTCCTCCTTCTTGGGTTGGGTGGCAGTTTGTAATTGGGCAGAAAAGTCCCCATTATGGGCTCTTTAGGATCAGTTATTGGGTTAAAAGGGAAAATAATCCAGGTGTCAGTTCCTAATTGGACAGTTTAGCCTTAAAAGAACTTGCAACAAGTTTGGTTTTTTTTGGCCATTTTCGTGGTGCTTTCCCAGTGTGCTGAGCCTGGTGTGGACAGCGTGCAAAAGTTTAGATAAGATAATAATAAACAAGAACCTGGAGGCCAAAAAGATCCAGTGTGTCTCTCTTTCCTGACACAAAACTGCTCCAGGAGGGTCTCCCCCAACAGAGGAGCCCCCTGGGAGGGCCCAGCCTGAGGCCCAGAATTTGGGGAATCGGCAACGACGGAGCTGTGGGGATGCTGCTGCTGTGTGTCCACGGCTCTTTTCTGGCTTTTGTGCACCCCTGGGCTTGGATCAGGCTGGGATCTCTCATTTCACAGGATATCTGCTCGACATCCTGCCTCCCAAATCAGTGGGGATGGCTCCCTGTCTCTGAAGTGCCCCTGAGGAAGGCTGGGGACAGGAGGTGCTGGCAGCATTCCCAGCCTTTGCCAGGGTGAGGCTGAAAAACCAGGACCTGGCACCCATTTGGACGTGGAGAAGTCACAGTGACTGCAGAGACACTCATTTCACAGCTGCCCTTGCCTCCCTCCCCGTGTGAAGGAGCTGGGATGTGGTGGGTGCAGCCTGGGGGGCACTGGCTGCTTTGGGGTGGCTCTGGGGCAGATCCAATCTCCTGATGGTGTTGGAAATGTCTGGTGTGACACTGGAGGAACCTCTTGGTCCCTGTCCCGTGGCATTCACATTCTCTGAAATATCCCTTCACCCAGGGTTTTTCTCCTGGGAAGCTGAGAAGCCTCAGAGAAAAGGAAAACAATTCTTATCTCATTTGCTTCTCCTGTGCTGTGCTCATGTGGAATGTGTTTGGGGATTGTTCACCCACAGGTGATTGTTCCATTGCATTCTGCTGGGAGTTGTTTTCACTCTTTGGCCAGTCAGGGCCAAGCTGTGTCAGGGCTCTGGGGAGAGTCAGGAGTTTTCACTATTATCTTTTTAGCCTTCTGTCAGTATCCTTTCTGTATTCTTTAGTATAGTATAGTTTATTATTCTTTAATATGCTATAGTATCATAAAATAATAAATTAGCCTTCTGAGAACATGGAGTCAGATTGACATTCATCATTTGAAGGAGCTGGGGCTGCTTAGCCTGGAGAAGAGGAGGCTCAGAGGTGCCCTTGTTGCTCTCTACAGCTCCCTGAAGGGAGGCTGCAGACAGCTGGGGTCAGTCTCTCCCACCAGGCAGCACTGACAGACCCAGAGCACACAGACTCCAGCTAGGGAAGGGACAGGTTGGATATTAGGAAGAAATTTTTCACCAAAAGAATAATAAAGTGCTGGAATGCTCTTCCCAGGGAGGTGGTGGAATCACCATCCCTGGATGAGTTTAAAGAAAGCCTGGCCATGGCACTTGGTGCTATAGTCTGGTTGGGGTGTGAGGGCATGGGTTGGACTTGATGGTCTTAGAGGTCTCTTCCAACCTCATTATTTTGTGATTCTGTGATTCCTTTCTGCAAATACAATACTGTTCCCCCTGGAAGAGGGACTGGAGCTGATGTTGGAGTGCTGGGGAGCCCTCCCCCACCGATGCCTGCAGCTGATAAGATCTTTTAGGGAGGCTCCAGGAGCCCTGCAGCAAGTCCCAGCTCCCCATTCCTGCTGGCATCCAGCTTCCCAATTGCACTGCTCTAAACTTAATGCCCCAGAGAGCAGCTGAGAGCGGCTCCAGGACAGACAGCAAGCCACAGTCTAGCCTTGGTTAACACTTTTTGTGTTTCATGTCTGTGCTCAGCAATTCTGCTGCTGTTTGGGAGCTTTGATGTGAAGCCACGATGCTCCCAGGGGTGCCCATGCCCATCCTCAGGGAGCAGCTCTGCTCCTGCCTGGGAAGGCTGCTGGAATCCCAGCTGCATGGTTTTGGTTTTGGGGAGGGCTGCTGTTACCTTGTCAGGGCTGCTTGGGTCACCCAGAGACAGCACAAAGGGAAATGCAAACTTGGGTGTTGCTCTGCTCTTTGAAAGACCTCTCTGGTTTTCATCAGGGCTCTGGGGGCTCTGTTTGAAATCTCTGTCCCTTGTTAGGAGCCCTGGGGTGAGGTGGAGGGTTCTTGGTGGGAAAACCACAGTCATGACAGCAGTAGGAGAGGGAATGTTCTGCTGAGATGCCTTGGATAAGGCAGGGAATGGGGGGGGGGAAATCTGCTCAGATCCTTGTGCAGCCTTTCCAGGGAGCCCCTTGGATGCAGTCAGCCTGCCTCACCTTCAGGTACTTGGCTGGCACACAGCACTGTTGGGTGTCAGCTTTCCTGCTGAGTGCTGCCCACCCATCCCCAAAGCAACCTGGGGTGCTGTGCCCTGTCTGGGATCCCCAAGAGCAGCAGGAGCTGGAGCTGCTGGAGCAAATCTAGAGGATTCCATGGAAATGCTGCAGGGCTGGAGCCCCTCTGCTCTGGGGCCAGGCTGGGAGAGCTGGGGTTGCTCACCTGGAAAAGGCTCCAGGGAGAGCTCAGAGCCCCTTGCAGGGACTGAAGGGGCTCCAGGAGAGCTGGAGAGGGACTGGGGATGAGGGATGGAGGGACAGGACACAGGGAATGGCTCCCACTGCCAGAGGGCAGGGATGGATGGGAGATTGGACAGGAATTGTTCCTTGTGAGGGTGGGCAGGCCCTGGCACTGATGCTTTAAGCAGCTGGAACAGAGGCTAGAGGGAGTTAAGAGGAATAAAGTGGATATTTCTTGATATTTATTTATTTCCCTGCAAAGGCCCCACCCTGGCAGTACCAGAGCCACAGTCCTGGCTCTGCCTGGATGGCTCCAAGGTGGAAGCAAAAGAGAGCTTGGTCATGAGATCTCACATTTTTATAAGTTTTACTACTTATTTGCATATAGGGGTTAACTGTCCAATTAAGAGCTTCTAATTATGAAGTTTCATCCTCCTTGCTTGCCCACCCTCCTCTTTTCTTGTGCTTTGTGCCTGAAGTTTGAAGAGCTTGTCCTTGAGTCTCCAGCTGGAACAGGATTGTTTTGTCTTTACCCCCCTGTGACAAGATCCTGGTGACATTTCATATAAAGCTAAAGCTGCACACCCAAACAGAACAGAAAAACTGAAACCCCAAGGTATCAGTGGAGTCCCCTGGGTGCCCAGAGAAGCCCCTGGATCCCTGGAAGTGTCCAAGACCGGCTTGGATGGGGCTTGGAGCCACCTGGGCCAGTGGAAGGTCCCTGCCATGGCTGGGGTAGGATGAGATGAGATTTAAGGTCCCTCCTAACCCAGATGGTTGATTCTGTGCTTTGCCAGACTAACCAGTGCTCCTTGGGATCTCCTGTCTTGCAATGTCTGTTGTAAACAGAATTTGCATCCTGGAGTGAAAAAAAAACCCCAATCAAAACCCAACCAACTAAAACAACAACAAAAAAACCAAACCAGACCAAACAAAACCCACAACTCAAACCACAAACTCAAATCCCAAGAAACTACTTCATGACTTGGCCATGTTCTCTGCAAATGGACTGGATTTTTTTTTCCCCCTCGGTTCTCCCAGCAGATTTTGTATTGTCTGCCTCTGATCTCTATCTCCTGGCAGGCAAGGCAGCGTTTCCTTTGATTTGACAGCATTTAGAAATAAAATCTGAGAGGAAAGCTTGTGATCTGCAGCTGTCAGAAATGCCATTTGCTCCAAGTGGGAGTGCTGGGAAGCAGGGAATCTGTGATGGAAGGGGTGTGTGTGTGCTGGGAGTGTCTGTAACCCTCCTAAGAGAGGGGTTCAAATGCAGAAGTGAGATAAAACAGAGGGGTTTGGCAGCAGATTTTATATATATATAACATTTATATATTTATTTCATTTATATACATAAAAATTTCTACCAAAGCCTTGCCAAACCCTTCTGGTTTATCTTATGCTACAAGGCTGAAAGAGGATTTATATTTCTGTACACCTGCTTTCCCTGTGGAACCAGCTGCTGGTGAAATCTGGGAGTGGGATGTTAATGGAAGTTGAGGGAGAAGAAATGGGAAAAATCTTTGAGATCTTTCCCATGGCCATCTTGAAAGATCAAATCACAGCACCAGCATCACTTTGGCCCTTTTCTACCCAGAAGTGCTTTGGGGTCACTCCAGGCGAATTTCCAAGCCTGATTTTCAGTTTTTCTCAGGGCCAGGACCTGTTTGGGTCCCCTCTGAGCTCTGAGTCACTGGTGCTTTCAGCAGCAGCAATGGCAGAAATGGGCAGCATTTCTTACAATGTGATTATTGCTGATTTGTGCAGGATGGAGGAGTCTGGAGCAGGGCTGTGTGCTGAAGGGAAAGTGCCTTTAATTCCTTGGGCAGGGAGATGGAATCTCCCATTAGTAACCAGTTAAATGTGATTTATGGAATAAATTATGGTGCAGGGGAGGTCTGGGGGGGGGGTTCTGGTTCTGCTCCAAGGTGGCTTTTATAGCAAGGTGAGGTTCCTGAGAGTGAAGGATGGGAGACTTCCCCACCTCACTGGGACCCTGATCCACTGCTTAGACTTGGTCAGAAAGAAAGAGAGAAAAACCCCCACAGGATGATGGAATTGGCATTTCCATTTTTGACTTCTACTGTCTCTTACAGCTGCTTGCTTTAAGGTTAAAAATCTTGCAGCACTGATGAGGGGAGCTCAGTTTCTCTCCTCAGAAGTTCCTCCTGCTCTAGATAAAGCAGAACTCAAAATAGCAAATCAGTGAAAAAAGGGTTTAGATTTCAAAGTTGCTGTGAATCTACAAAGGAATGGTGCTGATGCTGCTGAGCCTTGTCTTAATTTCTGTGGTTTCTTAAGGGATTGAGGACAAGGTGGAATGGCTTCCCACTGCCAGAGGGCAGGGATGGATGGGATACTGGGCAGGAATTGTTCCCTGGGAGGGTGCTGAGCCCTGGCACAGGGTGCCCAGAGCTGCTGTGGCTGCCCCTGGATCCCTGGCAGTGCCCAAGGCCAGGCTGGACAGGGCTTGGAGCTACTTGGAGGTGTCCCTGGCCATGCAGGGGTGTGGAATGGGAATGATCTTTCCCTTTCCACCCAAACCATTCCATGGCTGAAAGGATCCGTGATGAGCAAACCCCCAGCTCTGGCTGCTTCCCTGGAACTCGCTGGATCAGAAGTGTCTGATGGCCTCCTCCAAGATAGCTCAGGAACAACAATAGCCATCCCACACCTCAGAACATTCTTTCACTGGATTTCAATATTGGCATTTCCCCAAATAACTCTCTTCCCCCTCTGCTGTGGGAGAGATGACGCACTTGCTTGTGAGGGAGGTGAGCTGATGCTCAGGCTCATTCTTGTCTTGCTTTCAGGTGATAAACAGAAGGTTTAAGTCTAGAGCAAACAGGCTGGAGCTTGGTATGAGCTCTCAGATTACTCATAATTGAAAGGCTTAAAACTTTTATGCACCAGCTGCTGCTTTAGCACTAAAACAATGAGCTCCTGCAGGCAATTACCCCGCTGCCTTTGGAGGCTCTCACCTGCACAGACAGAGCAGAGGACACCTTGGGTGATTTCCTGGATTCCTTTGGATGTGGTCAGGCTCATTAATGTGGCAATTCTGGCCTGGCCCTCCCTTGTTTCCTAATCTGGTGGTGGCTGTGATTTCTGACAGACACTGATTTCAAGGAGAAGTGTCTGTGTCTGATGGCTCAGTAGGATTTCATCAGCCTTATGCAAAAGTTTTGTTCCAGTCCTAACAAGAAGTTTGAGCCCCTTTCTGTCAAGGTTTGCTTGTGCTTATTTTGTGTTAGGAAGTCAAACAGGTATCCTTGCTCCAGGTCTGCTCTGATGGGAGCAGGTATGGATGTGTTTGCATCTCAAATTGGATCTATCTGCCTGTTTTCAGTGGTGGTTCACAGTGGGTCTGTCAGAGGGGGCTTCTTGCATGCTGAGGAACACACCCTAGATCAGAACAGCTGCACAAGGCCTTGTCTGTTCCAACTGCCCCTAAGACTATTTTGAGTTGTTTTTGTACCAAGCTGGGTGGCTGAATACCCTGCCTAAATCAGCTAAAGGCAAAGAAGTCAGCGCTGGGCTTTTCCTTTTAGTGTTGCAGAGTTTCTCCCACTGTTTGTCTCTACTGCTCCAGTGCCCACATTTCCTTTTTCTGCCCATCACAGGTTCAGCTGCAGTTCCCTTCTGCTCCAGAGCACTGCTCTGGTCCAGTCCCACCAGCACCAACATGTCTGTGTCTGCTGATGCTGATGGTGATATGGATTCGCAGGAAAGGACTGGGCTGGCATCTGGAATAGTCAGAGCCTCCCCACATGAAAACAAACATGCCTGAAATTGATCTCTTTGCATGTCTGCCTGTGCAAAATGATCCTCGGGCTAACACTGGGAGCTGTTGGTTTATAATCTCTGGATTATTCCTGTGTTCTTGCTGTTATAGATCCCCTTCCAACGAGCCATTCTTCCCTTGGACAGGAGGGTTTGGCCCCAGCAGCCCCCTGGCAGCCTCTCCCCAGCTAAGGGAGTTGAGGAATGAGTTTTTGCTAAGGAGCCAGCACGGGGATGCCCCGTGCAGCAGAGCTGGAGTGGCTGCTCTGCTTCTCTGCAGGCTGGGGGCTGGCAGCTCGCTCAGCCTGGGGATGCCTTTCACTTGGAACTGAAATAAAAACAAATGTCAGAGTCTTCCTGAGCTGCTGCTGTGACTGAACGAGGTGCTTCATCCTCAGAAATGTTCCCCTGGATTTGTGTGCTCCAGGAGCTGGAAGAATCAAAGCTGATGGAGCCCCCAGCAGATCTTGTCACTCTGAGATCTCCTGTGGTCTCTGCACTGGGGGTTTGAAGCAGGATAATGAGGATGGAGGGAGCTGTTTCCCCTGCAGGAAGGGGGGTTTTATGGAATGGTGCCACGTGAGTCCCTCCTGCAGCAAGCCAGGGCTGACAGGTGATCCCAAAGCCTCGTGCAAGGCTACGAGGAAAGGGGAATTGCTGATCAGCATTCCTGCTGCAGGAGTTGCCTTGCAGCCCAGTGGATGCTGAGGGATCCACCTGGGTGTTGGGAATCCAGGGAAAAATTTAAGTATTAAATGATATTAATATTAATATAACCATAATAATATATTATAGTATTACTCTTATAATTCTAACATATTATTATTAATAAAGATAGATTGTATATTAATAATGTCATAATTATATTAATAATTAAATAATAAATTTAATAAATGAATAAAGTTTGGACTTTTCCTACAGCCTCTACCCCACAGGTGAGAAATAGAATCATGGAATGGTTTGGGTTGGAAGGGATCTTCAAGATCCTCTCATTCCACCTTGCTTTATCCCAGGTTGTCTCAAGCCCCATCCAACCTGCCTCCTCCAGGGATGGGGAGTCCCCAACCTCTCTTCTCAAGGAAATACTTGTTAATCCAATGCCACTCTCAAATACCAAACTGTCCAGCTTGGATTATGAAGCCACTTGTGCCTAATCTCCTCTCCCCAGCTCCCTGGGACTGGGAAGGGTTGGAAGTTGCCCTTTCCTTGTTCAGAGTGTTGTGGTGATGTTAGATAATATTTGCTGGAGGGAGTGTGATTGTATTAAACTTCTACTCTGCCAAACTCCTTAATTCTGTACAGTTTATCCTTTGGCTGGAGTATTTCCTGATGAATGATGGGCTGTGACAGGACAAGAGGCAATAGGTTCAAGCTGAGAGAAGGTTTAGATGAGATAAGAGGAAAAAAAAATCCTTCTCTGTGAGGGTGGGGAGGCCCTGGCACAGGGTGCCCAGAGCAGCTGTGGCTGCCCCAGCATCCCTGGAAGTGTCCAAGGCCAGGCTGGACAGGGCTGGAAGCAACCTGGGACAGTGGGAGGTGTCCCAGCCCGTGGATGGGGGTGAAATTGGATGGGATTTAAGGTCCCTTCCAGCCCAAACCACTCTGGGATTCTGTGACAGGAAAGCAAAGCTGATCCACAGCATGAGGATGTTGATATGAGATGGGAATGCAATCCCCTAAAAAACTTGCTCACCCTGACCTTGGAGCATGCAAAGCAGTTGTGTGAGTGCATTTATGGATGTGGGGTTACAGGGAAAAAGGATGTTTTGGTGGAGACACAGCCACATTTCCATCACTCCAGGAAAGCAGGATGCAGCCAGGTTGTGTAAGAGCTGTGAGAAAAGGGATGAGCCCAAGACAGAGACAAATCCAGGAACAAGCTGAGCTGAGGGTTGAACCTGCCCCAATATTGGTGTTGACTTGTTCCTCAACTTGTTTTTGGTTGGAAAGCCCAGGGATCACCCTAACTGGATGAGACACATTCCCTGCCTTGTTCTCATCAGCTTCAGAGCGTGTCCTTTTCACCTTTCTGCTGCTCTCCTTGTTACCTTTAAACCTACCAGGGCTGTTTTTAAAGGGATTTGCTGTGCCCAGCAGTTGTTGTAAGGGTGATGTGGCAGAGCAAGTGGAAGCTGTTTGACATATTTGGGACAGAGCTGAGACCACTAACAAGCACTTGACTTGACAGTGACTGGGAGAAAGGCTGTTAACCTGCCTTGTACTGAAAGTACAGCTGTCTTAAGCACAGCAGGACTGTGGAATTGCTAATGAGGATTCTACCCAGGCTGGGGATCCAAAAAAACAATCTCATCTTTATGAAACCTATCCTATTGTAAACAAGCTTGGGTTTGTTTTTTGATTTTTATTTTTTTTTTCTTGTCTCAGTAAATAGACACCAAGTCTGTGGAATTGCAAATGTGAAACTGAACTGTGAGGGGTAACTTTTAGGGGTAGGCTCCTGTTCTATTTCTCTTCAGGCCTCATTACACTTCCCTGCAAGCCCTAAATTGAATAAAGCAATGTAATAGATCCATTTCTACCTCATTTTTAGATGTTCTCATATGCTTTTATTGTACCCTGAACAAGGTATGATAAACTTGGTGTGTGTGGAAAGCTGGCAGGGGCTAGAAAAACAAGACAAACGCATATAAAACTGATCTTCTGAAAAATGTGGGCTGACAAAAGGGGAAGGAAAGGCTGCTGGGGTCAGCTCTGAAGTTAACTTTTCCATAATGTGTACTTCTAGTTGCTTAGGCTTCTAACAAACCTCAAAACACTTGACAAAAGTCTTTTGTTTGCAGCTCAAAAGTGAGAGCGAATAAACTGAAGGAAAAGAGGTGGTGTGTAAGTCTTGGTCCTGAGGAGATTTTGGGCTTTAGAGCTCTGCTCTGCCCCTGATTGGAAGCAGGAACCCTTGGCTTCCACCAGCAAATGGTGAAGTTCTCAAATCCTCCAGCACAGCCCCTGCAGCTACATTAGCAGAGGCTCATTTGAAGCATGAAATGAGCTGAGTGTTACCAGATTCTGTTTGAAGCTCCTGTGAAGGAAGAGGATGAGATCAGAGTTTTGACTTTTCCTACAGCCTCTACCCCACAAGTGACCAAGTGCTTGAAACTCGTGCCTGTGGTGTTGTAATCTTGGAACTGGAGGTGCAACCTCCCATCTGCAGGTTGTGGACATGAGATGGGCAGGATTTGAACTGGGGATTTGTATTTATAACCCCTGCTGGTGCACAACTGATTCAAGTCTTAGTGCAGTGTAGAACCCCTCGCCAAAGGGAAAACTGTGGAATGTGGAATATTGAAAAAAGGGGAAATTGTGGAATGGTTTGGGTTGGAATGGACCCTGAAGATCAGCCCATTCCACCCCCTGCCATGGGCAGGGACACCTTCCACAGACCAGGTTGTTCCAAGCCCTGTCCAACTTGGCCTTGGACACGTCCAAGGATGGTGAACACTTCCAGGTTGCTTCTCTGGGCACCCTGTGCCAGGGCCTCCCCACCCATCCAGGGAGGGATTTCTTCCCAACAGCCCATCTAACCATGCCCTCTGGCAATGGGAATCCATTTTCCCTTCCCTGTCACTCCAGACCCTTGTCCATAGTCTTCCTCCATCTTTCTTGGAGCTCCTTCAGGTACTGGAAGGCCACAATGAGGTCACCCCAAAGCCTTCTCTTCTCCAGGCTGGACAATCCCAACTCTCTCAGCCTTCCCTCTCAGCAGAGGTGATGCAGCCCTCAATTCAAGCTGGTGGCTCCTCTGGACCCAGTCCAACAGGAAATCTCTGGAGCACTTTATTCCTGTGGTGGCAGAACCATCTGCTGTTGCCTTTTCCCCCGTGCTTTTCCACCCCTGTCCCAAAGCACAGAGGAAAACTGGCTAATCCTCAGATCCAAGGTTAGACAAACGTTGGGCAAGGCTTCACAAAGGCCACAGTTTTGGATCCCTTTCCCTCCAGCACAAGGCCCAACACCCAACTTGGTGCCAGATGGTTGAAGGCCACCAAAGCAGTGCTGGGCAGCCCAGAAGAATGGAACTAAAGCTGGATGTTTTATGGGGCAATAATTAAACACTGACTAGAGCTCTTTCACTCCCCAAATCAGAAAAAAACTTGCTAATTCCTGTCTGCTACTGGGAAAGTGCTGCTCTGTGCCTCTGGTGGTGGGGCTGCCCAGCAGCAGGGTTGTGTTTGCAGGGCTGCTGGGCAGATCCTGCTCCTTAAAACAACCTCCAAACAACCGGCAGCAAAGCTCCAGGCTCAGACTGCAAAGGTTTTTCACAGCTGAATGGGACAAGCAAAACAGACTTTGGTAAACAGCTCTTGTCACTGCTGGAGTAAAGGATGAAATCCCACACATCCTATAGAATGTTGGACTGGGAGAAACTTGGTTCAGTGGAAAGTGTCCCTGAGGATGGCAGGGGTTGGGAACATGATGCAAAGATGACCTTTAGGGTCCCTTCCGACCCAAACCATTCCATGATTTTGTGCTTTATGTTGGAGCCAGTGGAGGACTTCTTGGCACCTTTGTCTTGAAGTTGTCCCTTCATCCTCCCAACTTGCTCTGGCCCTGCTGCCTTCAAACTTGGGTTTTGAATCTCCTCCAGTCCCCAATTTTCCTGGTGTATCCCCTGCTGCTGCACATTTCCTCGACTTTTTCACTGCCTCCTGCTCGTTGCCCCATACCTGCTTCCAATTTTCCTCAGCAAAGGCAAAACCCTTGAGTTTTAAATCCTGAACTCTAAGGGCTGTTGAGCATATGCAATTTAGTTGCTTTTTCTCCTCCTCTCAAAAGGCTTATAATTTGCCTGGATTTTTGGCGATGACAAAAATGAAATTTGACACAAAAAGCTTGTCCCTCGCTCATTAAAGCCCTTGTTCTAAATCATGGGTCCAAGGCTCTAAGGAAAAAAAAAATGGAAAAAGCCACCAGAAATTGAACAAAACAATGTGTTTATTCCCATGCTGCTTTCTGAGAAGCAGTTGGATTCGCATGTTCCAAGAGAACTGTGCCCCAGGCAGACCCAGCCTAGCATGCAAACTCCTACCCTGAACAGCCAGGGCTTGATGAATTTATAACCAACTGAAAGCAGAGCTGGGGAGAGTCAGGCAGCCTTGATAAACCTGCCTGGAGATGCACTCTTGGAAGGAAGGTTATCTCTTTTAAAAAATAGCCTTAAAAAATAACTCAAGTCCTGCTGAGCTCCCGTAAGGATGCGAAGGATGGAATAAATTCAGACTTGCCAGGTTCCAGACCTCCCCAGACCCTACAAAATCCCCTTTAAACATCCCAGTTGTTCTCCACTCCACCACAAGAGCACAAAGGAGGAATGGAAGCCATTCTGTGCCTTTCAGGGGTCACGGGCCATGTGGCCCTGCCCCAGCTCCACAATCAGACCCCGAGAGAACATTGTCTGCTGGAGAACTTCCTCTGCCACACCACCCTGCTGGAACAGCACGACAGCAGCCCCAGCTCAGCCTCCAAAGGGCTGCCCTCAGCCAGCTCTGTCATTAGGACAATGAGGAATACGTATCTCTAAAGCAGCATGCCTCTTAAAAATCAATTTGTTTTTAAGAATGGGTCTGATTCAACAGCTTTTTAAAGACTTCATCCCCTACTGTCTGTATGGTAAGGAAGAAGCCTGGTGTTGATCTGGTGATTCTTTCAGTGGAAGGCTGGAGTTGGCTGAACTCTATTGTATTTGCAGGGGGCCTCAACGTTGGAAGGGATGATGGATCTGACTCCATGTGCTCAGAAGGCAAATTTATTATTTTATGATACTACATTATATTAAAGAATGCTATACTAAACTGTACTAAAGAATACAGAAAGGATACTGACAGGAGGCTAAAAAGATAATAATGAAAACTCCTGACTCTCTCCAGAGCCCTGACACAGCTTGGCCCTGATTGGCCAAAGAGTGAAAACAACTCCCAGCAGAATGCAATGGAACAATCACCTGTGGGGGAACAATCTCCAAACACATTCCACATGAGCACAGCACAGGAGAAGCAAATGAGATAAGAATTGTTTTCCTTTCCTCTGAGGCTTCTCAGCTTCCCAGGAGACAAATCCTGGGTGAGGAGATTTTTCAGAGAATGTGAATGTGACAGACCTCAGTGTTTTGAATGAGGGTTTATCAATGCTGCACCAGTGGTTGGGATCTCAAGATTTGCTCCTTGGCCTCTCTGCCACCAGCAGTCTCAGAGAGTCCCTCTGACCCACTCCAGCCAGTGCCTTGCCATGGAGATGTTTCCTGTGAGAGGTCAGTGGTGATTTCCAGTCTGGCAGGGGTGTGTGAGCTCTGGGACAGCCAGCACAAGAGCTTGTGTATGAATTTGCCTGTTGGAAGAGGGGGCTGTGTCCTCCCAGTTTTGGGGATTTGGAATAGAAAAAGAAATGCAGAGGAATTATGGGATTATTTTTATCCAATCATTTTTATTATTGTTTTTAATTTTTCTTTTATTTTATATATTTTCTATTTTTTAATTTATTATTTATTATCCAATTATGGGATTATGGGATTATGGGATTTTTTTTCTGCCTGGCAGCTCAGGTTATGGTCTGTTGCTTGAGGCTTCACAGTGGGTTTTGTTAGTTTTTGAAGGGTTCCACAAGGTGTAAGCAGCCTCCAAGAGAGCAGGGGAGAGACTTTTACAACAGAATGGAGTGACAGGACAAGGGGGAACGGCTTTAACTGAAGGAAAGTAGGATTGGATTGGATTGGATATGAAGAGAAATTCTTTGCTATGAGCCCCAGGCACAGGTTGTGGACTCCCCATCCCTGGAAGTGTTCAAGCCCAGGCTGGATGGGGTAACCTGGGCAGGTGAGAGGTGTCCCTGCCCAGGGCAGGGGGTTGGAACTAGACAGTCTTTAAGGTCCCTTCCAACCCAAACCATCCTGTGACTTGTTTTTTATCATCAGTTTGTGTGGTTTGGGTAAGGGCTGTAGGATTTTTCTGGTTCCTGCAGTCCAAAAGCCCCACAAGCACTGGGGGATCCCTGGATGGGAAAGAAAGAAGAAATAATAATTGTGATGCTCCACCATGGGCTCATCTTCCTCCCTTGCTGCTTTTTTAATGTCACATCTCTGATGTTGGAATATGAGAAACCCCTGCCCAGGTTTCTCTTCTCTGCCAGGGTTTTTGCCCTCCTGTTTCCTCACTGGGAGGTGCTGCCCTGTGAACAATCCTTTCTGAACAGCACCTCTGGATAACTTTTCCTGAATTATGCTGGCTGATCACAGAACTATTCTGAGTTGAAAGGGCCCCAAAAGGATCATCCAGTGACCCCTGGCCCTGCACAGGGCCCCATTAATTATTTTGCCTTCCTCTACTGCCCAAATTCCTCATTCTCTGAGCCTTAAAAAGCAGCTGAGTGTTTAATATTCAGCCTGGGATGAACCCAGTTCACCACCAGCTTCCTCCCCCTCTTTCCACCCCACGAGTGGTCACTTCAAATTCCAGTGACACTGCTTGCTGAAAACTTTAAATTGGCATTTTGGGTGGGCTGAATGATCTTCCTGAAAAGTCCTTGAAGGGTCTTGCCTGTAATAATGTTCCTCAGTGCCTGGCGTGGGTGAGCAGCTCTGAACTCCCAGCAGAGCTCCATGGTAACCAGGAATGGCATTAATAAGAGAAATCGCCACTTCTGCTCAGTCACTCTCATAAAACAGCCCTGCAGCTGGAGGAGCACATGCCTGGCTCAGGTGTGACACAGGTTCAGGCTGGAGCAGCCACTTCCACCACTTTAGTCTTCCCCAAATCCCAGGTCTTGGTCCTCCCCAAATGCCAGGTCTTGGTCCTCCCCGAATCCCAAGGCTTGGCTTGCTCTTCCCCAAATCCCAAGGCTTGGCT
Organism: Fringilla coelebs; assembly: GCF_963513975.1. NCBI lineage: Eukaryota > Metazoa > Chordata > Aves > Passeriformes > Fringillidae > Fringilla > Fringilla coelebs. Next base: position 2,525,788 of record NC_140032.1, read on the forward strand.
TGCTCTTCCACAAATCCCAAGGCTTGGTCTTTCTTCCCCAAATCCCAGGTCTTGGTCTTTTTCCCCAAATCCCAGGTCTTGATCTTTCTTCCCCAAATCCGAGGGCTTGGCTTGCTCTTCCCCACATCCCAAGGTTTGGTCTTTCTTCCCCAAATCCCAGGTCCTGGTCCTCCCCAAATCCCAGGTCTTGGTCCTCCCCAAATTCCAGGTCTTGGTCCTCCCCAAATTCCAGGTCTTGGTCCTCCCCAAATCCCAAGGCTTGGCTTGCTCTTCCCCAAATCCCAAGGCTTGGTCTCTCTTCCCCAAATCCCAAGGCTTGGTCTTTCTTCCCCAAATTCCAGGTCTTGGTCCTCCCCAAATCCCAAGGCTTGGCTTGCTCTTCCCCAAATACCAAGGCTGAGTCTTTCTTCCCCACATCCCAAGGCTTGGTCTTTCTTCCCCAAGTCCCAGGTCTTGATCCTCCCCAAATTCCAGGGTTTGTTCCTCCCCAAATCCCTGCTGAATGAGATTTCCTCTGCAGTACATCCTGAGTGAGTTTGGAAAGGCACCAAGAAAAGGAAGGAATGAGCACATCCATGCCATGGCTGCTCCAGGTGTCCCTCACACACTTGGAACTGGAATTTCTTTAAAAAAAACCCCAAAACACTCTTTATTTTGTATTTCATTATGATCATCTCTCTGCTGCTGTTAGTGTGGGATGGAGGAACCAGCAGGACAAAATATAAGAAAATGGTATTTCCTCAAAGCCACAGTATTTCCATTTGTCATCAGAGGCTGGTGATGGGGTTGGTCAGATTTATTTTTAATTATTTTTTTTAACCTACTCTGACTTTCAGAGGCTGACAGGACATCCTGTACTCTTGAAGCTGGTTGGGTTTTCAGGGTTTTTTTTGCTGTTACCTCTAAAAACCTAGAAAGGCTTCAACTTCTGTGCAGGAAGAGTTGAGTATTCCCCTCACATGAAGGGGAGGAGACCAGTTCTTGTCTACTGAAAATGCTCTTCAGTGCCTAAAAGCTGACCAGACAGTGCAAGAATTACCTTTAAATCACATATTTCAGAGGAGTTTGGAGCACTGAATTTCTGTCAGCAACAGAATTCAGTTGCTGATTTTTATTCAATCATTTTGTTCATGCAGAGCAGAGAAACAGTGAACCTGAATGAGGGTAACTCTGAAGGAATAAATACTTGTTTCTGACAATTTAAGGTATTTTTTGGTTTGTTTCTGGTAATGAAGATGATCTAGCTTCCCTGAAGAGCTCTGACAAGCCACAGTAGTGCTCCCCACCATATCTTATTTAAATGTTTGTGTGACTTCCATCTTGATGATCAGGAGATGAAAACAGCCCAGAGAAGGAACCTCTGCTGGAAAAGCATTTGGAAATGAGACCCTTCCTTTATGACAAGCTTAAATTATTTTCCCTGCTGAATTATCTTTGATTTTTTTTAAACCTGCTGAATTATCTTTGATTTTTTTTTAAACCCTGCTGAATTATCTTTGATTTTTTTTAAACCCTGCTGAATTATCTTTGATTTTTTTTTTTAACTGGCTTTTCTCCATGAGTACTTTATGATGACACTTAAATAACACTTTATATCTCAAAAAGCACTAAGTGTGCATTAAATCCTGCTGTAACTATTAGGAAATAAGACTTCTGGCTACTGGCAAAAAAAAAAGAAAAAAAAGAATGTGATGCTTTTTGGTGTTTGAGTCATTTATTACTTAAAATAGTCCAAGATGGAGGTCTGGCAGGGAGTTATGCAGCCCAAGTGTGACACAGATATCCAGGAAGGAGACCAATCCAGGCAGGCACAGCAAAGTTGGGATGATGAGCATTAATTCCCCCAGGCAGGTTTCTATTAACACCACTGTTCCTTGAGTAATTTTCAGCTGGAGCTTTTGCCTCACTCATCTCTGTGGGTATATTAAATAGTACATGGTGTACCAGAGGCTGAGAGATGGTTTGTAGGGAAGGGATGTGTGGATCCTTTCCTAGCAGATCAGAATTAGCAAAATAAAAAGATAAATACAAATTTTGGGAGGGTGATATCAGTCTTGCTCAAGCTGGTTTCAAATAAGCAAAAAGGGTGAGGTTTTTTTTAAAGCAAACCTGCTTTGGTCGAGGGGAAAAAGAGATTTTTAAATTCCATCCTCAGCACTGTGCATTCGTGGGTGACAGCTCCTTTCTACTGAAGGAAGGAAAGTCTGAATATTAATTCTGTGATTGCACATTTTGTTTGTTTTGTCTTCACTGCCATGACTTCACCCCCTTTCCTCAGCTGGTACTGGTGACTTGTTAGCTTGGTTAATCCCCTGCCCTCTTTGAAAACACTGGGTTTTTCAGCTGAGAGCCAGGTTCATCATTAATCCCTCCTGTGGATGCTTTACCCATCTCAAGTGCTCCTTATTCCCACAAATTATTTTTGAGGAGGTTCTTTAGTCCTGTGAGTCCCTCTGCTTTTTCCTCCAGTTGCTATTAGCTGGAAGTAGAATTTCAGCTCTTTTCATGCTGACAGACACATCAGCAAATTGTCACTTCCCTGCAGAGCTAAAAATCTGCCTCTGAAGTGTGGAGCTGACTTTCAACCTGAGCCTGGCATGGTTTAATCTTCATGTGGTGCATTCTGCATCACCAGATAACCCCAGCCCTCCTGTTCAGCTCTTCCAGGCTGCCCTGTGGGCCATGAATTTCCCATATTTTGCTCCCTAAGAGACCCTTTTGCCTTCTCTAGTTTCCACCTTGTAGGGGGTGGATTGTTTATTTATCTAGATTTTTTAAAATATATATACAGGCAACTCTTTATGGTGTCTTCTTCTAGCTACACAAACACCTCACCTGAGAGGCTTTTTAATTCTGATGCCCCTGATGTATTCCAGCTGCTTTAGGAGCTGGGATGGTGTTTGTCAGGAAAACCTCCCCTGAAAACAGAGCAGCTGAAAGCTGAGGCTCTTAGGAAAACCCAATCCCTTAGAAATAGGAGTAGCTTTGCTTTCATCTCAAAAAACCCATAGGTGAGCATTCTGCAAATCCATCAGCAAGAACCAAATCTTATCACAGACCCATGGAATGGTTTGGGCTGGAAAGGACCTTAAAAATCACCCAGTGCCACCCCTGCCATGGCAGGGACACCTCCCACTGTCCCAGGTGTCACCAAGCCCTGTCCAACCTGGCCTTGGGCACTGCCAGGGATCCAGGGGCAGCCACAGCTGCTCTGGGCACCTGTGCCAGGGCTCAGCACCCTCACAGGGAAGAATTTATTCCCAATATCCCATCTAAACCTTTCTTCCTTCAATATAAGGCCACTTTGACCATGCAGGACAATACCTCCCTGTCCTGTCCCTCCCTCCCTTGTCCCGGGTCCCTCTCCAGCTCTCCTGGAGCCCCTCAGGTCCTGGAAGGCTGCAGTAAGTTCTCCTTGGAGCCTCCTCCATCCCCGTGGCTGCCATCCCACGCCCCGTGAGCACTTTGGTGGACCCTGACGTGTTGGTGCTGGAGCTCTGCCTCCTGTCAGGGATGGGGAAGGTGTGATGCAGGCAGTGCCTGGAGCAGAGCAGAGGCTCTTGGAGGAGAAAAGGTCTGTGAGTGCAGCCCTGACCCTGACTCCAAGTTCCCAGGCAGATAAAAACGAGCTGGAGCGCGTTCCGCTGTCACGAGCACGCCGCGGCTGCCGGGTCCCTCCAGCTGTGCAGATGAGGGAATGTGCCAGTGACAAGTTTCTGGAGGAGTCTGAAAGGACAGGCTGGTTTGATATTTAAATCTGCATCTGGGGAGGCAGCAGAGCTGTGTGCCTTGGAGGGGAGTGCGAGTTTATTCGCTCGGAGCCACCGCTTGCAGCATGAAATGGGAATTTGGAGAGCGGCTCTCGCAGCGGCTCCAGGGGCAGATGTGGGGTGGGGCTGATGCTTATTTAATGAGCTCTGGGTTTAAATGTTCAATACAGGAACCCAGCTCTGCCTGCACAGCCCCTGTGACCCCTCCCCAGGGCCTTTGGCTGCTGAGCTCCTGTTCCAGTGCAGCTTTTGCTTTTACTCACAGGGCTGGTGTGGAAGAACAGAGGGGAACCTTGACAAAGGTGTCCTGGAGAGCAGCACTGAGAGCTTGGCCTTGCTTTTCACTTCTCTTTGGGGGAATTTTAAAACACAAGCTGCTTCAGAAACCTATAACTAAAACTGTAGCTTCAAAATTTTAACTTCCAAACTGTAACTATAACCTAAGATAATTAGTTTTTTTTGTTTTTATTTTACCTCCACAGTGTGAGAAGGAACAACCTTGTACAAGTCACCCAGCAGCCCCTCCTGAGGTGACACAAGGTTGGACAGGGCAGCTTCAAATACATCCACAACACGATTTCAGACAAAAAATTCTATATACATGGGATTTTTAGCTGCACCTTGAGTCCAACCAAGAGCCAATCTGGCACTGGCAGCTCCAAAATTCATCTGTGGTGGGGTTTTTTTTGGTTTTTTTGTGTGTGTGCTGTCTTACTATGAATAAATCTAAACAGTCTTCTCCATCCAAGTGCTAGCAAAAGCAGAGCAGGGGATTATAAAAAGTTAACACCCACCCTGTTTTGCCTGGAAACCTCCTAGAAAATAAACAGTGCTGTATTATAGACTGAACCATTTACAAGTCTACTTTCACCACTGATGATGAGAGTGGATGGGAAGGAACAAAACCCATGTTTAATGTCTTGTTGACTTCTGTACAAATGTGGAGAGCCTGGAGCACTCAGGTGCAGGTGCATGGCTCCCCTTAAAATGAAAATCTTGATGTCTACCAGCTCTTCTGTGTGCCTACAAGAAGCTCTGGGACTCCCTGGTGGTCCCTCCAAGCTCTCCATAAGATTGGGTTTAGGATGAGAAGGTAAAATCATTGTTCTGGTCACTCATGGCTGAGGCAATGCTGCCAAAATCAGGAATGAAGTCTGCTCCAGAGGTTCAGTTATTAGGGAACAGTGGTGGCAGTAAGGCTTGTGTTAAATGACCACAACAATTTAATACCTGCTTATGTCACCAGGCATTGCCTTGATAAAGCCACATTGGTACCATCTGAGCACTTAACATGGAATTTTATGAAGGACCCCCTCAGGGGGAAGCTGTGTCTCCATGACACAAAATAACCTCTCAGAAATCACCTGTGGGGAGCTGAGACTTTGCAGCAAGACCCTGCTGACCAAAACCACCTGCCTGGTCCAGCTCAATGACACTGGGGGAAGGTCCCACCTGACATTTGGGGCTTTAACATTGGATCATACCCATGGATTTTTGACAGGAGAGTGGAGCCAGCTGGGGATTGGGCTCTCCTCACAAGGAACAAGGGGCAGGATGAGAGGAGATGGCCTCAAGTTGTGCCAGGGGAGGTTCAGGTTGGATATTAAGGAAAATTTCCTCACTGAAAGGGTTGCTCAGGACAGTGTTGGAGTCACCAGTCCCAGAGGGATTCAAAAGATAACTTTAAAAGAATTTTCCACAGCAGGGCATCCCCTTCATGGGTTTAACAGGGATAAGGTGTCTGTGGTTGTCACATCTTGGTGGCCCTACAGTTAATTAATTAATTAATTAATGCCCCTGGATGTTCTGGCCTCAAACACTCCTTCCATCTTCTCTGGCCCTGGTGCTTCTTTCCAACCAAATGATCTTGGAGCTGAAATGCAAAACAGCTCTTTGGAATTAAAGCTTCTGAAGTTTAAAGCACTGCAAAAGCCATGCTGGATTTCAAGACAGGTCTGTGTCTGCAATCCCCCTCTAAGAATGCTCCCATGTGAGTAATTTCTGCCTATTAAAAATCTAAAATTAACCCCTGGGATAACACCCTGTGCTACAACTGCAGAACAAATTCACCTCCTTCTGAGGCACTGAGTGTTTTAATCCCTGTGGACTCCCTCCCTTGTGACACATCTTGGCAATTTATAGCAGAGCTGAGAGTTTTTTAAACTTTGGGCTCTTTCTGGCTAAAAAGTCCTGGTTTACATCTGACAGACTTTTAACTGGGGCTGTGTGAGAACAATCTCAGACTCATCCCTGCACAATCCAGCCAGGCAGGAGTCCAGGACCACTTCAGAGGGATTTGAGCCCAGTGATCCTGGCTGGGGGTTTGGTGGCCAAGTGGCCCTGAGAGGCAGGGGTGGCACGAGAAGGGGGTTGTGACAATGATGTGTGAGGCTGGGGAGGCCACAAGGGCTTAAATTGTGCATGTGTCACCTCACAGGAGGCTTTGCTGTGAAACAAAAGATGTCAGGGCAAGGCCCAGGGGAGATTTGGCAGAGCTGAGAGGAGCAACACCACGTGAACCAAATGGTCAAAGGCTGCACTCGATGGTCTGGGAGGTGTTTTCCAAAGGAGCAGAATCTCTGTGCCTGTTCTGGGCTGTGTTTGGTTGGGCTGGGCTGGTGTGGTGGTCAGGGTCCCTCCTCTCCATGGCATTGTGCAGGCTGACCTAGAACAGAGGTCAGACAGAGCTAAAGTGGGGATTTCTTAGGATCTCCTCCATGGATGCACCTTGGGCAGCACCAGAGCCCAGGCAGAGCTGCACCCAAGATGAACCAAAATGGTCACAAAAATGGACAACCAGTCATGGGGTCTCTCCCTGGGATCAGCTCTGCTCCATTTGCACCTTGCAGTTCATTGTCCCATCCCAGCTTCAGCCCCTGCAGTTCCATCCTTGTTTTTCTCTCTCCAGCCCACGGGGTTTGTGCTCCTGGGCTGAGATTTGGGTAATTTGTCCTTGGTGCCCAGCTGGAGCAGGAATTGTTTTGTCTCCCTGCTCACCATCCCGTGATATGAAGCCCAGACTCACACACTAAAGCAGCACAGAATGAGAAAAATAGAAAAGCCAAAACCTGAGGCATCAGCTGGACAAACCCTCTGCCTCCAGAATGGCCTCAGCCACGCCGAGGTGCTGACACTGGGACATGCTGGCTCTCCAGAAAGCTCTTCAGGAGGAAAAGCAGAACCCTCCAGCCCAGTCCCAGCCCAGATGTGCAGAACAGGAGTCCCACGGTGCAGGACAAAGCAGGCCCTGCTGTGCTCTGTGTCCTGCTGGGGCTCCCTTTCTTGTGCAGGGACCCCCTGAAGGAGGCTGTGCCCTTCCTGGGGCTCCTCCTTTGTGTGCAAGAGTTAAGTTTGCAGCACAAACCCTGTCTGGACTTTCCATAAAACCCATTTGCTAAGTGGTGGCTTTCTCAGTGGTTTCACAGAGTGCCCCTCCTTTATCCTTATCCCTCCCTGGGGGTCTCTTTGATGTAGCAAAGCCCATTCTGACAAATTCAAGATGTTTGAATTTGATGATTTGACCTTGCTGCAAAGTGCACTGCAGTGCAGCCACCTCCTGAAATGACCTTGGTCACCCCTGAGGAAGGGTCTGTGTGCCAGCATGGAGTGGGCAGGGGGATGTGAAATATGCCCAGGGTCCCTTCAAACCACCTCTGCCTCTGTGCTTGCTGCTGTTGGGCACCAGTGGCCCTGGATTTTGGGGTTCCTCAGGACTCCTGGGGGATCCCAGGGATCCCCCATGCCCAGGGTCCCTGTCCCCTTGCAGGCCAGCTCTGCCTGAGGGTCCCAGGGGATCCTGGGGGTCCCACATGATCAGTGTCCTCATCCTGTCTCAGGCCAGAGGAGGGGATTATAAAAAGTTAACACCCACCCTGTTTTGCCTGGAAACCTCCTAGAAAACAAACAGTGCTGCATGATAGACTGAACTATTTACAAGTCTACTGTCACCACTGAAGATGAGAGTGGATGGAGAGGAAAAAAACCATGTTAATGCCTCTGGTGTCTTGTTGACTTCTGTACAAACTGTGGAGAGCCTGGAGCACTCAGGTGCAGGTCCATGGCTCCCCTTAAAATGAAAATCTTGATGTCTACCAGCTCTTCTGTGTGCCTAAGATAATAAAATCCATGGTATTATCCATGGATTTTTAACCACCACTCCTTGGTGGTCTCTCCAAGCTCTCCATAAGGTTGGGTTTAGGAGTGAGAAGGTAAAATCATTGCTCTGGTCACTCATGGCTGAGGCAATGCTCCCAAAATCAGGAATGAAGTCTGCTCCTGAGGTTCAGTTATTAGGGAAGGGGGTGTTAGTCCAGACCTCTGCACCCTGAGCTCCCTGTGGATCCCCAGGGGGGTTCCAGTGGTCCCACCTGCCCAGCATCCCTGTGTCCTTATCCCATTATCCTGGGTCACAGGACAATGGACATTGCCACTGATAAAGTCAGGGAGCAGAGCAGGCTGAAAAAAAACTACAAAAAACCCCAAAAAACACTTCTGGGTTTCCCAAGAGCCTTCTGGTTTCCCTCAGAGGACCACACCAGGAGGAGAACACCCAGGTGGCTTTCTTGGCTCCACCTGGAGAGGTGAGATGCCAGGGCAGGAGGGTGAGGACCCTCCCAGAGGTGAGGCTGTCCCCAGGGTTGGTGCAGTGGCCCTGGGAAAGGCCTGCACTGGGGTTGGGATGGTTGAGGGCTACAGGGGTGGCTTCCCTGAGGAGCTGCTGGAATTGTCCCCATGTCCCATGGAGGCAATGCCAGCTGGCTGCAAGGTGGACCCAGCTGAGCCCAGGAAGAAGGGAGGGGTGTGGGGAAGGTGTGTCTAAGATTTGGGGTTACTTCTCCTTGCCCTGCTCTGATTTGATTGGCAATAAATAAAACAAACTGCCCTGAAACTGAGTCTGGCTTTCCCTTGATGTAACCAGCGAGGGATCTCTGCCTGCCCTGGTCTGGACCTTGAGCTTTTTGTTGTTTTCTCTGCCTTGTCCAGCTGGGGAGGGCGGTGCCAGATCTGCTTTGGCACCCAGTCAGGGTCAGCCCCACCACAAGCCCAAATACCTCCCCCAAGGCCAGCCCAGGGCTGGGATCTGCAGAAATTGGGGCAAATGTGGAAAGGGCTTTTTAACTGAAGGTGAAATAGCTGCAGAGTGCTTGGTTCTGTCCACCACCTGCTTAGATTTCTTTGGATCTGGGAAACACTTGGGGGAAAATTTGCCCAGATTGCTTTTTTAGGCTCCTTAAAGTCTATTATGGATAGAGAGTCTTTCTGCAAGAGAACAGCTTTAGAGCAGAAATTAAAAAAAAAATGAAAAAAATTCTGTGAGGCTGATGAGGCCCTGGCACAGGGTGCCCAGTGCAGCTGTGGCTGCCCCTGGATCCCTGGAAGTGCCCAAGGCCAGCTTGGACAGGGCTTGGAGCCACCTGGGCCAGTGGAAGGTGTCCCAGGGTGGCAGTGGATGGTCTCTAAGGTCCCTTCCAACCCAATGAATTCCATGACTCTGTAATATCCATGTTTAAAAGCAGCAGATGTGTTTATTTTCTGCCTGGGGCTCACCTCAACCCAAAGCCTCGAGAGCAGGCTCTGAGGACCTGCTGCCTGCTCCCCCTTCCAGCTACTTGATTATATCCAAGAATTAAATGTGTTAGTGCTGGGAATCTTGTGTCACTCCAAACTGACACCCTTAATTGGGATCAGCCTTGCTTTGTGATAAATGACAGCATTTCTTGTGCATGCTTCTTAACTTCCTTTGATTTTTGCTCTTCTTCTTTCCCCTCCATCCCCATGAGCCAGGAAGATGAATGGGAATTTGCTGTTCTCAGCTGTAGCTTTCTTCCCTGATGCTCCTGGTAGGAATAGCCCCTGTCCCCTGTATGTGAGCAAAAAAGAATGGGATTGGGGGTTTTGGGGTTATCAAAGCAAGGAAGGAGCCACAGGCCATTGGGAAGAGGAGGAAGAACCATCCAGATGCATTGCTGGGTGTGCAGAGAAGTGAGTTTTGCTCCTGTTCTATTCTCTTCTTGAACTTGGCTTTATCTTTGTCTATTTCCCCAACCCTTTTTTCTTGATGCTCAGGTGCTGGGGGATGCCCTGGGGTGTCTCCTCAGGAGATGCTGAAAGGATGAGCAGCTTTTGGGATGCTCCCAGATGCCCTTTTAGCTTTGTTCCTGCTGCCCTGGGATGTGGGGAATTGCTCCAGGCTGGGATGAAGTGCAGGGCTGTTCCCAGGTGGGGCTGCCAGCACAAACAGCTGCCCTGACCAGGAAGCTGCTGAGTTCCTCTTGGAGCTCCTTCCAGACCTTGGGGACCTTCCTGCTCAGGGATGGTGGCACTTTCCTGGATATTTTTGGAGGATCTGTGCCCCACAGCCCTGTAAAACTCCTGTAGATCAGCCCAGCCTTGGGCTGCTGTGGTGGAGAAGGAAAAAAAAACTTCTGGATTGGGATAAGGTGGTGGAGAGTGCCATGGCCATGGCCAGGCCCTGCTAGGGGAGCTGGTGAGGGCAGGACTGGTGACAAGCCCTGATTTGGGGTGGTGAGGCTGGAGACTGGGAAATCTGCTCAGCTTGTCCTTCTCAGCTTCCCCTTGGGATGGGAGAGCCTAAGGAGCAGGAGGAGGGCTTGTCCCAGCATGGGCTGGATGAAAAGTGCCTTGAAAAGTCCTGACTGGTGTGATCTCATTTTCTATTTTGTCACAATGCTCATTTTGTCACAGTGCTCATCTCATTTTCAATTCTGTCACAGTGCTGAGTGCCCTGTGAGTCAGATGCTGTGGGGTGGGGAGGGCAGCTGGGGCTGAGGTTTCTGCCCTGCAGAGCTCCAGGGTGGCTGAAGGAGGAGCTGGAGGGATTTTGGGATACTCTGGATAGCTCCAGAGCTTGCTGGTTCTGCAGCATCCTCCATGCTCCTGGTTCAGGTACACAGGCAGCAGCCCAAGCTGGCCATGCCTGGGATCCCCTCAGCCCTCAGAAGTTTGGACTGGCTGGGAGCTGTTCATGAAAAATGCTTGGAACCCACCCAAAAATTGCTGGTCTTGAACTTCTGGAGAGCTTCCAGCCCTGAGGGATGCCACCAGAGGAGGTTTGCTTTCCCCTTTTCCTGTGCCAACAAACCCTGTTGCAGGACTGGAACGTTGTGAAGAGGGGGGTTCTGGCAGCTTTGGGGTCTCTTGGACCTCGGGGGCTGCCTGGTGACCCCAGCTGGGGTGTCCCCATCCCACTCCCATCCCACACTGGGAAGGGAAATGCCACCCTGAGGGCACAGTGTGCTCAGGGCACAGGGAAATCCTGGCTGGAAAGTGCAGGAATTGGAGAGCCTGGAGGGGATTTTTGCTTTTCCTGCCCTGATCCCACCCCACATCAGCCTATCTCAGGGATGATTTATTGGAATGATGCCTCTGCATCTCTCCCTCTGACAGGGAAACCTTCACCTGCTCCAAAGCACCTCAGCTGCTTCCCCCAGAGCTCCCTGTTCTGCTCTTCTGGGCTGCTCTGCTTTGTGCCTCCTGAAAAAAACTCTTCCAGATGGTTGAAATCACTGCAAATCACCTCTCTTTGGAGCAGAGGTGCTGTTGCTTCATCGAGCACCAAACTTCGGGAACTTTTCTTTTTTTTTTTTTTTGTGCGTGTTAGCCACAAGTATTCTGTTGGGATAATGACTGGATAATTATTTAACCACTTTTGAGTTTTGTGGTGCTAATCAAGCCTGTCTTCTTTAATCTGTGCTCCAGTGTTGTGAATGGGGCATGATTTACAGCGAGGAGAGGGGGCATAAACTTGTGTTATTGAGCCAAATTTGCTTAACCTCCCTGAAATAGCCTGTGAAGGTTGTGTTGCTCCAGGCCACAGCTGATCCTCTTTGTGCTGCTGGAGATCTGAAGGGCTTTGTCTGATCTGATCTCCCTTTGATTGAGGGTTCTCTTGGTTATTGGGACTGCAGGGAGGAGTTTCTGCCTTACAAATCACGAAATCATAAAAATCTCCAAGGGCACAAGGGAGGAGACTGAAGAGAATGGTCAAAGGTGGGAAAAAAAGAAATATTATGGAGATTTTTTTTTTTTTTTTTGCTTAAAAATCTAACAGAAGGTGTCTGTTCTTGTGACACAGTGCAGAGCTGCAGGTCTCCCTGCTGCAGGATTTTGGGAGATGCTGAAATGACCTCAGAGGATGAGTGAGCCCTCCAGGGAGGGGCACATGTGCTGTAGAGATCTTTAAATCCTTGGAGGACACCTTAGGAAGCCTCTCCATGGGCTGGGAAGCTGCAAAAGCTCTTTATTGCATTTTTATTGGGAGTTTTTATCCAACCCAGGGGTCTGGGCTGGAGAAGATGTATGGATCAGTGGAAGGAGCAGTTTTTAGGCTCTTGAGATGCCCTTTTTCCCTCTCCATACCCATCACCAGTAACTCCCACTGTGTTCAGAGGCTGGCAGCCAACAGTGCTCCAGGCTTTTGCTTTCTCTGCAGAACCAAAACCTTAATGGGATGTTTGTTTGGGAATTGTGGCCAGGAACACTCACCCTGGGTGGATGTTGCAAGGAGAGGGGCTGAGCCTTTAGCTGTCTGCATCTTGCTCCTCATGCTTTTCACAGGGCTTGCTCAACTCTTCCCTCCCAGTTTCTATTTCTTGTTGCTGATCACGACAGAGGAAATGTGCCAGGTGAACCTTTCAGTCTTTCAGAAAGTCAGATAATGACCTTGAATCCAGCCAGGACGGTGCTGTCAGCACCTCAGGGTGTTTTGTGTGATGGGGACACTGCCACTCAGTGATTTCAACCTTTTTAATGAGTGAGGCTGGATGCAGCCCTGGTGTCCCAGCCCACACCAGATCCGGGCAGGGATGAGCTGGATATGGGCTGGAATCAACCACAACTTGGGCCAGACTTTCCTGAGCTGCAGGATGTTCCTTGGGCAAGAAGGGATAAGACTTTGGAGTTCTCTAGAGCTGTCAGATCTCACCTTGCTCAGAGTAGAATTTCAATCATTGAATTGTAGAATATTCTGAGTTGGAAGGGGCCCACAAGTGTGGCATTCACATTTTCTGGAAAAATCTCTTTGCCCAGGATTTTTCTCCTGAGAAACTGAGATGTCTCAGAGAAAAAGCAAAACAATCATTATCTGATTTGCTTCTGCTGTGTTGTGCTCATGTGGAATCTGTTTGGGGATTGTTCACCCACAGGTGATTGTTCCATTGCATTCTGCTGGGAGTTGTTTTCACTCTTTGGCCAATCAGGGCCAAGCTGTGTCAAGACTCTGGAAAGATTCATGAGTTTTCATTATTATCTTTTTAGCCTTCTGCCAGTATCCTTTCTGTATTCTTTAGTACAGTTTAGTACAGCATTCTTTAATATACTATAGTATCATAAAATAATAAATTAGCCTTTTAAGAACATGGAGTCAGATTCATTCCTTCCTTCCTGCCACGGGGCACCCCACAAATACAATACACAAAGATCATCAAAGTCCAACTCCTGGCCCAGGAATCCCACCCTGTGCTTGAGAGAGTTGTCCAAACACTTTTGGAACTCTCTCAGGCTGTGCCTGAATTGGTTTTGGTATTAGAACAGAACCAGCCTATCTCTGACAGGACAGAATTCCCTTCTCCTTCTTCCTGCTGGGGAAAAGATACCAGATATGTGACATTTGGGGAGAGCTGCTTGTGGTGAAATCCCACAAAGCTGGGTCACAAACTCAGCTCAAACCCTCAGCAAGGGCTTCTTGCTAAAACTCAGCAGCACATGACTGATCAGTGTGGACCAGGCTGGACTATCCTCATCCCAATGAATGCCTCAAGCCCAGGCAGGTGAGAGAAAGCCCTGGGGGGATTTGCATCACTCACCCAGCATGACCACAATGAGACTGTGGTACTTAATGGTGTTTGCAGCATCATTTTAGAGTGCAGGGAACATTGGGACTGTGAGAGTTCAGGTGTAGCAAGCATGAAAACAGCCTGGGGTGACAGATGAGTAATGTGATGAGCAATCTCACAATTAAAAGGCAAATATGTATGTATGTTAAAAGTTTTATAGATTTATAGTTCTATTTTACCCTCCTTGTGTTGTTATCAGGGAGTAGCCTGGGTTTGGGACATTTGGGAGGGTGGGATTGTTGCTCTGGCAGCACCTGAGCTCCAACCAAATTCTAATGAAGAGATCACCACCACTGCACAGCAAAGAAGGAGCTGATGGACAGAAGGGGCTAAAGGGTTAAAAGGTGAAGCCCCCAGTGTGTGGATGAGCACATAGTAGGAAAAATCCTTTGCTCTTAACACCATAATATTTTCTCTATTCAGTCTAATGCTGTGTTTTTGATAAGGTTTTAATAAACCTTTTTGACTTTTTTTGAAAGCAAGGATCATTTCTCAACAACCACAATGAACTTTTGGTCCTTAGTGGTGTTTGTAGCATCATTTTAGAGTGCAGGGGATGTTGTAACTGTGGGAGTTCAGGTGTAGCAAGCATGAACACAGCTTGGTGTGACAGATGAGTAATGTGATGGTTGACTCTCACAATTAAAAGGCAAATATCATGTGTATATGTTAGGAGAACTTTTATAGATTTATAGTTCTGTTTTACCCCCCTCCTTTTGTTGTTATCAGGGGGTGGCCTGGATTTGGGACATTTGGGAAAGTGAGATTGTTATTATGGCAACATCTGACCTCCAATCCAGATTTCAGGAAGAGATCTCCACCACTGGACAGCAAAGAAGGAGTTGATGGACAGAAGGGGCTAAAGGGTTAAAAGGTGAAGCCCCCATTGTGTGGGTGAGGAAAATCCTCTGCCCTCCACACCATAATATTTTCTCTTTTCAGTCTTCTGCTGGGTTTTTGATAAGGTTTTAATAAACCTTTTAGATGTTTGACAGTGAATATCATTTCTCAACAACCACAATGAACTTTTGGTCCTTAGGGGTGTTTGTAGCATCATTTTGGAGTGCAGGGAACGTTGTGACTGTGAGAGTTCAGGTGTAGCAAGCATGAAAACAGCCAGGCTAGGCTGGAGGGGAGTCCTGGAGCCAGAAGGTGGCTGGCAATGCACTGCTGTGGTGTTTCAGTTGCTAATCAATAAATACTTGTAATGGCAGGCAAACTCTCTATTAAAAAGCTTTGAGAGTGTCTGTTTTGTGTCTCCAGGCTGAAAACAACCGTGCCAGGGCAGCAGCCTCCCTGATTTGCTCCTTCCAAACACTGCCTTTGTTTGCTCCCCTGTTTCTGGCAGCAGTTCAGGGGGTGCCTCAGAGTGATGGGCAGAGAAGGTGATGAAGGGATGGAGTTCAGTCCCCCAGGAGCTGGGAGAGGAGGGGTCTTCAGGCAGCCTGAGGTGATCTGCATGGACAAGGAGATGAGGTGGATGTGAGTGCAGCTTCTCACCTCAATGTTTTTATATTTTATGAGGGAAGAACTTTGTAGGTGCTGAATGAGGGCTTGGCATGTTTGTGGATGAAGACAAAAATATCCCAAATTCCAGGCTGGGTTGGATGGGACTTGGAGAAACCTGGGATAGTGGAAGGTGTCCCTGCCCATGGCAGGGTCTGGATGTGGATCTGGATGAGCTTTACCATCCCTTCCAACCCAAACCACGATTCCCTGGTACCTGTAGGAGTTTTTGGCAAGGTGGATCAGTGTGGTTGGTCCTGGGAGGGGATGAAGGTCAATTTTGGCTGCTCTGGAAAAGGCATCCTTGGAGCTCTCCTTCCCAAAGCTTAGAGCTGTGTGGAGTGAGAATAAACTTGATCATGAAAAGATCCTCCTTTGAACAGCCCTGGGCATTTGTTGGTGGAATAACATCAACTCTGACCCTAATTCTGGCTGCTTATCTGGTTCCCAGCAGGCTGCAGTGCTCAGAGACAAAATCATCTGAGGCTGGTGCTGTCTTGTGGGAAGCAAATGCTGCAAAGAGAGGAGCTGTTTCTCACTCTGGAACTAAAACATTTCCCAAATCAAGCTGCTGCCCAGCTTATCAGGGTGTAAATACATTCTCCTGTGGGAACAGGAATTGCAGGCCAGTCTGAGCTGAATCTTGCTGCCTCTCTTCATATCAGTCTGCTGGAGTTTCTCAGGCACTGGAGGTTTGCAGAGGGTTTGAAATGCATTATTTTTCTCATCTGTTTTCTTCATGGGGGAGGCAGCAAAGACCTTGGACTACCAAGAATGTTTGGTTTCACTCAGAGCTGCTCTGTGGTGGGTGTTCCACCACTGCTTTTATTCCCTTTCTCAGAAAACCCCTTGTTTTGGTGCTGAAAGCTCAGAAATCACACCAAGGCTCCTTCCACAAACTTTGGGATATTTCAAACTTGTTGAGCTCTTGGGGGTGTGCACCACCCCAAAAAAAGAGTGTTGTGATGAAGGAATTGTGCTCCTGACGTGTTTTATTCTGTCCTTGGGTGTAATCTCTTGCCACATCCTGGGACTTGAGGCTGGTGAAAGGGCAGGGCATGTGGGAGCTCCCCAGAGAAGGAAATGACTCTCAAGTTACTCTCTGCTTTAATTCCAGTCATTTCTATCTATTTTCTCAGGATTTCCAGCCCAGGAGCCAGCCTGTCTGTGAGAGAAGCATCTCAATGGATGAGGAGGTGCCAGCACTGTTGTAGGTGGCTCTTTGAAGTCTGCACATTCTCTTCAGCCAGGACAGCCCAAAATACAGCCTGGAAGAGAAGGACAGGGAGCAGGAGTTGAAATTACAGCTGAATTCTGCAGAAACAGGAGCTGCAGCCTGGCAGGTGGTGGACAGCTCTGAACTGCAGCTCTCAAAGTGGCAAAGAATGGTTGGGTTTGGTCATTTTGGGATGTAAAAGTTGTTTCTGCTCACTGGGGTAAGAGGCTGCAACAGGATTAAAAGATATTTCCTATAGTTCTGCAGCCTCAGGTGGAGAATGAGGGAAGGGGAGTATGGATGGGCTGGCTATGAAATAAATACAATATAAATATTATGGAGTCTTGCATCTCTTTGCATGTGGAGATTTTTCCTGTAGCAAGGAAATAATTTTATATTCTGGCACAGGACTGATAGTGAAACACTGAATTCAGAGATAAGAATCACTTGTTTTTCTTCCAGCTCTCCTCTATTAAAAAGGAGTAAAACTCATCAAACCCCTCCTTGTTTTTTACATGACAACTTTTGGGGTTTTCTGGTTTGTGCAGGAAGAAAAACCTCCTAGGAGATGATGACCAGACTGGTGTTTAACTGGCTTAATGTTGGAAAACTTCCCTGCTAGTGAGTCAAAATTCCCTTGCACTGGTCCTTTCCTGTTCCTCAGCCTCATGGCACTAAAACATGGCAAAGACTCGTGGTCTGCTTGGAATTTTTTCACAGAATGGTTTTCTCTGTAAACCTGCAGGTGATTTCAGGCTTCTTACTTTGGCTATCAAATGCTTCAAAGTTTCCCTTTCTGCCTTGTAAAGACTGAAGAGGAAGCTCCAAACCTCCAGATCCCTCTGGGACAATTTTTTTCCTGTCCAGAAAGGGTTGCAGAAGGCAGATCTAATCTCTCAGCTGGACTAGATGATCATTGTAGGTCCCTTTTGGCTGGAAATACTTTACCTCAGGAATGGTTTGTGCTGCTGGTTATTTTTTCTTCCCTCTCATGCACAAGGGAGGTGTTTGGCTGGGGGAAAAAAAAAATCCCTCTGCTGTCAGACTCCTCTATCACTGTTCAGTGGGAGTCACTAAATCCCTGCTGCCATCAATAGTCTGTGGCATTTAATGCAAAAAATATCATTATAAAGATGCTTTTAAAGGCCTTGAGGGCTTTATTAATGCCCTTCTGCAGGTGGTGGGAATGCTGCTGATCCAAATTAATTGGAAGAACGTGTGCTGGGCTATCAGCATTAGAAGAGCTGGGTTTTGGTTAATGTGGCAGTAGGGAGAGTAACTCAGCCCCACTGAGCTGGGCTGTGCTGCTGGTTTTCATTACTTGTTGCTTTACTCATTTCAGAGTAAAAAATTCCTTGAAATTGCTCTTGGTTTGAAGGGCTGGGCTCTCAAACCTGAGACTGGCTCTGTGGGCACTCTGTGAATTCTCCTGGTGAATTCTCCTTCTCCACCTGGACCTGCCAGGAGCTGCTGCCCCCATTTCTCCCACCCAGCCCTTTGCTGGTACCTGTGCTTGACCCACCCCTTGAAATGCTCCTTCTGCCACATCCTCCCACCAAAAACCCCATCCTGGACCAGGCTGGTGAGTGGGAGCTGGAGTTGTGAAGCTGCAATGGCTTTTTTGGGGTGCTCTGAGCATCCCTGCCCCTCTGTCCCACCGCTGGGGGAGGGTGGCACCTCAAGGAGAGAGAAGCAGGAGGTTTTTCCTGCAGCCCAACTTGAGTTCCAGGAGCACAATGAACTCTGAATCCCCTTTAGCAGCGAGGAAAACCCCATTGGGCTTTGAAGCTGCTTGTGGAACTTGAGGGGCTTTTTATTATATTTTTTTTT
The DNA here is from genome assembly GCF_963513975.1 of Fringilla coelebs. NCBI lineage: Eukaryota > Metazoa > Chordata > Aves > Passeriformes > Fringillidae > Fringilla > Fringilla coelebs. The sequence continues at coordinate 2,543,964 of NC_140032.1, forward strand.
CTTTTCTGTTCTTATGAGTTTGCTGCCAGCAATTGTATGTGCTCAGTGAGATGAAAGTCACCATGCCCAAGTGTGAAGAATCTTCCCAACCACATCCCAGAATCTGATCCATTTTTGTGTTAAAAGTGGGAGTTTCAGCTTGTCTGGAAGCTCTTCCAGTTGCTCACAACTTCTCTGTGCTGTAAGTCCTCATGAACCTGCTGCTGAGTCAGTTAAAATCTGCTTTTTTTTTGCCTGGAAAATGATCTTCATTAGGCTTGTTTTTGTTTCTGCTGCTTCCTGTGTGTTTTTGCTTGGTGTGAAGCTGCACTGCTGCCTGGTGCCCTCCTCTTCCTCTTCATGAAGGTTTCAGGTAAATATTTTTGCCTGTGGATATGTGTGATTTAACTGGATTAATTAGTCAAGGGGCTCTGCATGGCTGCAGTTTTAGGTTATTCCTCATTCCATCTTGAGAAGCTGCTGATTGTCCCTGTTTTTTATCTGCTGCTTTCGTTGTGTAATTCTTTATTGCACTCTTACATGACATCATCTGGAGCTGCTGCTCTGGGCTTTGGGCTTCAGAACATGTTCAGCTGAGTCTTGGGCAAGGAGCAGAATTTATTACTAAATCCATTAGAGTTCTGAAAATAAATAACCAGCATGCTGAACTCCTTATCACCAGCACGTTGCCTCCAGCAGCAGTGAAAATATTCACATGGAGTGGCCACTGACTGCCTGAGAGGGGCTGAGGTTGCCAGTGCCTGGAGTCACTGAGGGTTTTTAACATTAAATTGTGCTCTTACACACACACAAAAAAAGGTTGGCAAGTGTGTTCTCTACTGGAATCAACAATCTCTTAATGCTCTGAGGCTAAACTAAGGCTGCAGTCAGCTATTCAGCCGTGGCTCCATGCAACTCTATTGTGTTTATCTCTGCCCAAGATGTGCTCATTAGGCAGCAGGACTCTTTGTGTAGCTGTAACATCATTTTAAGGGTAGGATTTTCCCAAGATTTTCCCCACAAAGAAAGCAGAGCAGTGGAAAACCATCTTCTGCTGAATGTTCCCCTCTTCTTCAGTGGTTCCAGAGGCATGGCTGAGCCTCAGCAATGCCACTGGGCTGGACAGGAGGGGCAGCTCTGGTTTCTGGGACAGGGACAGCACCCAGGGAAGGGCTGGAGCTGGGTCAGGGCAGGTTTAGGGTGGAGATCAGGGAAAGGTTCCTTATCCAGAGGGTGCTGGCACTGCCCAACTCCCCATGGAATGGGCACAGCCCTGAGGCTGCCAGAGCTCCAGGAGAGTTTGGACAACACTCCCAAGGACAGGGTGGCATTGTTGGGGTGTCTATGCAGGGCCAGGAGCTGGATCAATGATCCTGTGGGTCCCTTCCAGCTCAGGATATTCCATATTCCATTCCACAGATACGCCCTCCCAGGGTTTGCTGTGTCCTGTAAGGATGAGTTGGGTCTCTGGCAGCAGGGAGACACAGCCTGGGCTCTCTGCAGGGTCCAGGCACGTCTGTGACAGCCCCTGTGTGACACAGAGACCCCCAGTCCTGCTGTTAACCTGCTCTGACAAGCTCCATGGAGAGAACTCTGATTGCCACAGGAGGCAAAACTGACACCCAGGTGCTGAAGGGCCAGAGCAGAGCCTGAGCTGCTGCTTGGGAGGTGGATTTCAATCCCACACTCCTTAGGAAACAACTTTTTCCTTTATACCAAAATTAACCACAATCATTTCTGGTTCCAATTTTGCCCTGGGTGGACTGGCAGTGCTCGGGAGCCCGAGGACAGACTGTGCCTGTGAGAGCAGCCATGTCCTTCTGCTGCTGCTCCTCTCTCCCCCAGCATCAGAAGGACCTGGAGCTGCTGGAGAGAGTCCAGAGGAGGCCATGGAGATGCTCTGAGGGTTGGAGCCCCTCTGCTCTGCAGCCAGGCTGGGAGAGCTGGAAATGCTCACCTGGAGAAGGGAAAAATCCAGGCAGAGCTCAGAGCCCCTTGCAGGGCCTGAAGGGGCTCCAGGAGAGCTGGAGAGGGACTGGGGACAAGGGATGGAGGGACAGGACACAGGGAATGGCTCCCACTGCCAGAGGGCAGGCATGGATGGGATACTGGGCAGGAAAGTGAGGAGGGGCTGGGATAGAATTCCCAGAGCAGCTGTGGCTGCCCCTGGATCCCTGGAATGCCCAAGGCCAGGCTGGACAGGGCTTGGAGCACCCTGGGCCAGTGGAAGGTGTCCCTGCCCATGGCAGGGGGTGGCACTGGATGGGCCTTAAGGTCCTTTCCAACCCAAACCATTCCATGATTCCATGATCCTCTCCAAGCTGCAGTTCCCTCCTGTGGCTCCTTCCCCAGGTGACAGTCAGGTGGGAGCTGCTCCCTTTTTATCTCCTTAAACACCTCCTGGGGGTGGGAGATCTTTACAAATCAACATTTTAGGGCATGAGGAGGGGCTGTGTGCAGGGCAGAGCCTGTGCAGGGAGCACAGTGGTGCTGTCTGAGCTCCCAGCCCTGCTCTCATCTCCTGTTCTAGCCGGGGGCAGCACGAGCTGGCTGCAGGCTCTGCCCTAATAAGATCTGCATGTTGGCATGGCTTTGGCCAGGGAGTTTCTGCCTCCAGCTCTGGCACAGCCTGCTGGAGCCTGGCTGCCTTCCCCAGCTCCTGCCACTGCCAGGAGGAAATCACCATCTGGGTGCAATCTGCAGCTGAAGGAGCCTGACCTTCCCAGCAGCTCTTGGTTGAGCACCAGCTCTGCCCTCACTGAGCTCCTTCCCTTGCTAGGGAAAATAAAGATTGTGCAGGAGGGAGACAAAGGAGTGAGTGTTTCTGTACATTTTAATCAAATATAGCTGATTTTTTTTCTTTTCTTTTTTTCTTCACCTTCTGGTTGGGGGCATGAGCAAGGGGCAGCAGAAAATTGCCCTTACCTTGAAGCTTCAGATTTCTGGGTCTGCTCCTTGTGCAGCTGCCTCCTAAACTCCCCTAATCCCCCTTGTGCTGAAGGGACTGTTGTGCCTTTTCCTGGAGTTGTTTTGGGAATTTTGTGGATTTCCACTCTTTTGTTTGGATGAGTTTCTCAGGTGGGGGCAACCTTAAAATATTTGACTCTTAAAGGAGGACTTGATGTGCTCCCTTTCACCTGGGTGCTGTTCAGTGTGATATTTATTTGTGCCAAAAAGAAGATGGCAGTTGCTAAACTCACCCCAGAGTCTCAAAACCTGCTCAAACTGCAGGTCACTGACTCCTTTGGCTTCTAAACTTAATTCCTTTGATTCCTGAAAGCAAACCTGGTGCTCCAAACCAGCCTGGGTCTCCTCAGGGCAGCTGAAATGTGTCCTGGAATGGGATCCCCAGAGCTGCTCTTGTGGGGTCAGAGAGGGCTGAAGGGAGCAGTGGTGGGATAAACCCCTAAAGCCCATCCCAAAAGCCAAGGAATCCAAGGCAGGAGGTACCTGGGAGCTCCCAGCAGTCGCTGCTCCCTCTGCTGTGCTTTTTTATTGCAGTGTCCTGCAGGTGATGGCACAAACAGGAGGTGCAGCAGGAGCTGGGAAGAGAACTCGGGTTTCTCTTGAGCTGCACTCAAAGAGCAGCAGGTAGGGTGGGATTTAAGGAATTCATGATGCAAAGAGAATAAAAAACCCAGGCTGTAAGTATGGTGGTACCTAAATTTTAATTTGGATCCCCTAAGCAATTTCTTTGCTTTTGTTTCAAGTCTTGGCTGTGTCACAGCTTGGGAATCCCAGTGCTGCTTCATGAGGATGGGATGAGGGTTTCTCTGCAATGCTTGGGTCCACCTAGTGTTACTTTCTGTGTCCAGGCTCTTGCAGCCTCCAATGTGAGGCCACCAGAAAGAAAAAAAAAAATTTAAAAAAAAATCAATCAGAGTCTTGGAAAAGCATCCTGCTAAAAAGCAAATACACCTGGCATCTGTCCCTGCCTTGGAGGGAACCCAAGTATCTTCTGCTGGGATACTTGGCTGATCCTGCTGGACCAGGCAAGCAGGTCCTGTATGATCTGGTTGTGAAGCAAAAATCCACTTCCCGCTGGTTTCCAGCCACAAACCAGCCTGGCTACAAAGAGCTGCTTAATGCCAACCAGTCAGTCAATAAGAGAGGAAAATGAACTTCTGCCTGGGAGGGAGGTTGGCTTTGTGCATAAAGTTAAGAACCTGCTGGAGGGGAATGTTGGGATGAGGCTCCTCAGCAGCTGATGGGCTTGGGGAAGGGTGGAACTGCTGCTCCTTGGATCCAGCTGTCCCTGGGTGACTGTGCTGAGATCAGGTCTGGAGAGCTGGGACAGACCAGAGAGAGCCAGACACTGCAGTATCTGATGTCCCTGCTGGTGCCTGCCATCGTGGCAGATAAGCTGATACCCTCCAGAAAATGTTCCTGGTGGGGGGCTAAGATTTCTAGCATGGGACAGGCACTGCTTTAATGATAATTTATCATCATGGGGAAATGTGGTTTGGTGTACTAAAAGGGAGTTAATACAGGGCCAAGTTTTCTGCCATGAGCTCACAGCCCATAGGATGCAGGACTGGAAGGGACCTCAAAACTTCCCGGCCCTGGGAAGTTGTCCCTGCATGCTGTCATGAATTCCACAGTCCTTCCTGGTTATCCTCTTCAGGAGGAGCTGGCAAGGTGACCCCTGGGGACACTGGGCTCCCTCTCACCTGGTGCAGCTGCCATGTGCTCAGTGTGAGCACAGAGTTAGATTTTGTGTTCACCACGCCCAGTTTAAACCACTCAAACATTCACTTCCACAATAAATGCATCGTCCAAACCAACATAACTGGATTAAAACCAAATCCCCCCTCTCTTTTTTTCTCTTTTTGGTGATGTCCTTGTTTTGGATGGGATAAAGTTGATTTTTTTTCTTCCTCAGGAGCTGGTAAAGTGCTGTGTGTTGGATTTAGTGTGAGAATAAAGTTGGAGTAATAGCCTTAACCTTCAACTTTTGACAGGGAGTTTCCCACCTCAGTTCAAATGATGTCAAATGCTTTCCTGGGTGATTTGGGTTTTTTGGATGTGGTTTGTTGATTTAGAGGATGGGGAAGGTTCACTCAGGATGTGCTGCCTCTACACCAAGATCTGGAGCAATCAACAGCCAAGATGTCAATAGGATTTCTTTAAACCTTCTTCACCCCTCATTTCCAAATATCCAAATTTGCAGCTGCCCCTGGATCCCTGGAAGTGTCCAAGGCCAGGCTGGACAGGGCTTGGAGCAACCTGGGCTAGTGGAGGTGTCCCTGCCCATGGCAGGTGGGGTAGACTGGATGGTCTTTAAGGACCCTTCCCACCCAAACCATTCCAGGATTCCCAAATTGCTGTAGCTGGATCAGCTGAGACCCTTCAGCAGGAAAGAAAAATCAAGAAATGGAGAAACAAACCAGTCCCAGTCCAATCTTCATGGTATAAGAACTTAAATATGCCTGGTTTTTCCTAAAGCAAAGGCTGCAGGTTGCTTTTTTTCTGCATCTGCTTTTCAAACTTTGTTGTTGCTGCTTGGTTTGGTCAAGAACCTCAAGCTCCCTCGCTGTGCTGAGCCCCAGGGATTAATTTTGACTCCCAGCTGGTTGGTTTTGACTCCAAAGTGCCTGTGCCATGTTATTTCAGAGGAATTTTGAAGTGCCAGAGAAAACCAGTCTGGATGAAGGGATCCCACAGTGTCCATGAGCACACCTGATGGGAGAAGCAAGGTTTGTCAGTGCTGTGCTTTTCCCTGCTCTGAGGTTATGAACATCATCTCCCCTGCTACTGCTTCCAGCAGCCTGCATCCCTGGAAAAGTGAATACAGATTTCATTTTTCATGGAAGGAAGAGCCTCAATCCAGGGCCTGTTGTGCTGGAACAAGAGGGGATAGTTTTAACCTGAAAAATTAAGATTTAATTTTTCATTGAAGGCAAGAGCCTCAATGCCGGGCCTGTTGTGCTGGAACAAGGGGGGATGGTTTTAACCTGAAGAATTAAGATTTAATTTTTCATTGAAGGGAAGAGCCTCAATGCAGGGCCTGTTGTGCTGGAACAAGGTGGGGGACGGTTTGAACCTGAAGAATTAAGATTTAATTTTTCATTGAAGGCAAGAGCCTCAATGCCGGGCCTGTTGTGCTGGAACAAGAGGGGATGGTTTTAACCTGAAGAATTAAGATTTAATTTTTCATTGAAGGGAAGAGCCTCAATGCAGGGCCTGTTGTGCTGGAACACGGTGGGGGATGGTTTGAACCTGAAGGATACGTGTCCATATAGATATGAATCAATATTAGGAAGGATTTTCCCAGTGAGAGGGTGGGCAGGCCCTGGCACAGGGCGCCCAGAGAAGCTGCGGATCCCTGGAGGCGCCCAAGGCCAGGTCGGACAGGGCTTGAAACAACCCGGGCTGGTGGAGATTGTCGCTGCACGGCAGGGGCTGGAACCGGGTGATCTTTGAGGTCCCTTCCGAGCAGTATATTTTATAAAAGATGTCCCCTCCGGTCTGGGCTCCCCGCGGAGGGTCTGGGGCCGGAGCTGCCGTGGCGGTGTCGCCGTCGCTGTCCCCGCCGGGGCCGCGGGCGGGCTTTAGGACCCGGCCGGCGGTGACACCGCCTGTCCCTTCCCCTCCCGGCCGCGCTCCTCGCTCGGGACTTTCTCCAGCTTTTTTTTTTTATTATTATTTTATTTAATTATTTTTTTTTTAATTGGCGCGTGTGTAAGGGGGGGGGGGGTGAAAACCCAGTTGTCTCTGTCTCTTTTTTTTTTTTTTCTCTCATTATTTATTTATTTTCGGCGGGGGAAAATAAATAAAGAAGTTCTGCCCCCCTCCCCCGTCGGCGGCGGGGAAGGCGAAGGCGCGGCGATGGTGCGGACGGGATGAGCGGCGCGGCCATGGCAGCCCGGCGGCTCTTCCACCTCCAGCCCTGCGGTGAGGGACAGGGCTCCGGGGGGCTCGGGGACACCGGGGGCACCGGGCTGTCCCCCTGCCACCCCCGCTTGCCACCCCGGCTTCTGCTTGTGGCATCAGCGCAGGGGTCGCGGCGGGATGCGGTGGGCTTGCAGGGGGATGCGTTCTGGTTTTTCCTCTTGGGATCGAGGGTGAAAAATCTTCACTTTGCTTGAAGTGCTTCACTTGCTTTGTTTTGGTATTTTTTTTGGTTTTGGTTTTTTTTTTTGTGTGTGTTGGTGACACTCCTAAAGTTGAGCAGCTTGGGCAGGGCGGGATGTTCCAGCCCCGCGGATGCGGTGGGACAGGAGGACAGAAGGGGAAAGAGCGATGGAAAGTTGGGGTCCGGCTCTTTTGGGGGTGTTTCATGCCCCATTTTTACTTTGACTTATCGGCACCCGGCATGGGGCGGAGGGCACGCTGTGCTGCTCAGCCCTGCCGAGCGGATGAGCTTGCCTGACTTCGTGTTGGTGTAAAAACCGCAATAAAAAGGAGGGGAGGAAGAAAAAAAACAAACCAAAACTAGAAAAAGCGAAACTTTATTGCGAAGAGTTGGGGCAGTTGTGCGTGCTGGGAAAGACCCCCAGCGAGGAGTTAATGTGAAATGCGGGGGGGAGGAAGGGTTTAAATGCACTGGGGAGTCGGCTGTGTGATTTCGGGGCAGCTTTCGGGCTGATTTTGTGCGGTGTCTCCCCGCTGCCCTGCAGAGGAAGCGCTTCCTTCACCGGCATGGCCGCGCCAGCGCTGGGTGACACCGGCTGAAGTGACAGGGACCGCTGCAGGGACTTCTGTGTTGGACCAGAAGTGACTGTAGGTGGCACAGCAGCTTTGTCACCCGTGCTGTCCCCGGACCTCCGGTGAGGATCGGTGTTCGGGGAGGGTTTGTGCCTCCAGAGCTTTCCCCGCTCCGGGTTCATGGAAAAGTTTTCATTTCGAGCTGATGTTCTGCCTTAGAGCTCGGCTCTGCTGCTTTTTCACGGCCGTGTTGGCATTCTGGAGACTTGGTGTGCTTGCAGGAATAGAAAATCATGGAAAGGTTTGGGCTGTGGTGCAGGAATAGAGAATTATGGAAAGGTTTGTGCTGTCCTGCAGGAGTAGAAAATCATAGGAAGGTTTGGGCTGTTCTGCAGGAGTAGAAAATCATAGGAAGGTTTGGGCTGTCCTGCAGAAGTAGAAAATCATAAAAATGTTTGGGCTGTCCTGCAGGAGTAGAAGATCATAGAAAGGTTTGGGCTGTACGTCAGGAGTAGAAAATCACGGAAAGGTTTGGGCTGTCCTGCAGGAATAAAAAATCATGGGAAGGTTTGGGCTGTCCTGCAGGAATAAAAAAATCATAGAAAGGTTTGGGCTGTGGTGCAGGAATAGAAAATTATGGAAAGCTTTGGGCTGTCCTGCAGGAGTAGAAAATCATAAAAATGTTTGTGCTGTGGTGCAGGAGTAGAAAATCATGGAAAGGTTTGGGCTGTCCTGCAGGAGTAGAAAATCATAAAAATGTTTGGGCTGTCCTGCAGGAGTAGAAAATCATGGGAAGGTTTGGGTTTTGGACCTTAAAGTCCATCTCATTCCAGCCCTGCCATGGGCAGGGACACCTTCCACTGTCCCAGGTTGCTTCAAGCCCTGTCCAGCCTGGCCTTGGGCACTTCCAGGGATCCAGGGGCAGTCTCAGCTTCTCTGTGTGGATTTGCACGTGGAGAATCCTCAGGGAATTTTCCCCTTTGCCCCGAGTTGCTTCGGTGTTTGCAGGATTTCTCCTGGATTGTCTCTAGGTGTGAGCACAGCCTTGTCCCTCCTCTGCCAAATTTCTGCTCCTCAAGTGCTGGAGCACGGGATAAACCACTTGACCCAGGATTGAGTAAATCCAGCTGTGCCTCACCTGGGTTTCTGCTCTTGGGTTTGTGGCTGCTTTTTTGGGGTTTTTTTGGGAGGCTGGAGTAGCGAGGCAACACTTTGAGTCCTGTCTGCACAGCAACCTCAGTGATTGCCACCCCCCCTTGCGAGCCGCGCGTCGCTGCTTCCCGGCTATAATCAGGATTTGTTGGCTAATCCATCTCAGCCAGAGCCCTCCAGTTTTGAAATATCTGTGGCTTTTGTACAGTTGGTGCTCCCTAAGAATGATGGACCGCAGAGGAAGTTCCCCTCCGGCTCTCCTGTTGTTCCTTGGCAATTTGAATGCTTCAGCTTGTTTAAATAAATGCAGATAAAAAGAAGGGTTGGGGTTTTTTAACTGGAGCCCTCGCTTGACCCACCCGGTGGCATAAGATATCTGTGTGTAAGCTCAGAGTGGCTTGACTTCTAGTAAAGCTGTAGTAAATCATTTGAGGCTGTAAACATTTATTAAAACAAGCTTTATTTTTGTGTTGAGTCAGTGTGAAAACAAAGATGTCTTGGGTTTCAAAGGGAAAGGATCCGCAAGGGAAGTTTTCTGCGCTGGCTTAAAGGAAAGTGTCAGTGAGAAGTTGGATATTTCAGCAGAAGGGAGCTGAGGTAAGAGTTAGGGTCAGATTTTAGCTTCAGAGTTGGAATTTAATCCAGAATTATCAGACCTAGCCTGGTGCTGTTCAATTTGCCTGTTTGTTGTTTGGTTTGATCTTTCTTGCAGGAGGCAGCTGAGGTAAGAGTTAGGCTCAAGGTCAAGCTTTAGTTGCAGAGTTGGATTTTAGTCCAAAATCACCCAGCTTAGGCTGGTGCTGTTTTACATGCCTATATAAGACCAAAACCTCCAATTCTGTCCTGGCAGAACTGCACTGATGCTCTGCATAGGCACTTTATGCTTAAGGACAGGTGTTAAATCACATTAACTGGAGAAAGCTGCTTTTTTGGGGTTTTTTTAGTAATTCTAACACTGTGCTGGGATTGAGGTGTCTCTGGGAAACCACAGGGTTCCCAGAACCTTTCTGTTGCAGTAGGCTGGGTGGCACTTGAGTTACCTCCTCCTAATGTGAACCTGCTTCTGGAGAAGTCCTGGTTCCTTGTGTAGGATTGCTCTGGGACACTTTAATAACTCATCATCATCATCATGGAGCTGTTATCTACCCTCTAAATATGCAAATCCTCGTCAAGACGTCTAGTACAGGTTAAATCCAAGCTGCCTTTGCTATTCCCATCCAAACTGGGATGTGGTGTGGTTAAAATCTGGGAATGCCAAGGCAGTTCCTCAAAGTGCATCCTTACTTGAGTCTGAGCAGTGTTGTGTGACTGTGCAGTTTGCAGAGCAGCTCCTTCAGCAGTTTGTGCGGGGACTGGCGATGCTGAAAATCAAGTTTTAGTTTTTATTCCTCTTTTTTAGTGGAAATACAACTTCCTACCTCTGCTCTGGGCTGAGCTCTCCACAAAGGCTCTCTGCAGGGCACGGTGACACGCTGGCCCAGAGCACAGCACTGAGGGCTCCTGCATCTGTCAGTGCTGGCTGTGCCATCAAAGGGCTTTGCTGTCACTCATTGCTCCATGGGTTCATCTGCTCCCTCTTTCTAAATTCATCCCTGGCTCTGACTCCCAATTAAAACCAGCAGGACTGAGGGCTTCACTCTGCCTCTGCTGCTCAAGGAGGTTCTGAGCTCTGAGCTTGGGTAGGGAATCTGATGAGATTTGGGTGGGGAACAAAGCAAGAGTAGTGCCAATCCTCAGAGATTTGCTGAGAAAGTGCAAGAACACGGGGAGAAAACTATGAAAAACAAGGCATTGGAGTGGGTTACAGTTTATGGAGGTGTTGGGTAAGGACTTTCCTTCCCCACATGTCCTTTGGGGTTCCCCAGCTTTGAAGGAGCTGATGGAAGTGGCAGGAGAAAGGCTGGTGGGGCTGTGGCAGCTGTGCCATGGTGGGATGGATGCCAGCAGAGCTGAGTGGGGACTGGGCTGGGGAAAACTAAGATTTGAAGCTGGTGGAGAGAAGATCTCAGCTGGTCAGTGCTGAGAACTGGGCAACCTTTGCCTCGAGGTGTTCAGCTGGGCAAACAGTGGAGGTGGAGTTGTTGCTGGGTAGAGTGGAGTTGCTGCTGGGTGTTACCCACTGAGAGGGGCTCAGGAGTGGAAATTAGGAGGACAGGACGACTTGGCAGGAGTATGAGGTGACCTTCCTCCCCTCCTGGTGCTGGGGCAGGTGCTGGCACCCTGCAGTACCCCCTGGGACGAGCCACACCACGGGATGAGGTGTGAGGCACCAGGTTTATTCTCCTTTTCCTCTGCCATCTCATTTTCCAGGAGTTAAATGCCTCTTCCCCCTGCGCTGAGCCTAATTGCGTCCCCAGGGCTTAACACGCGTGTGTTTGTTTTATTCAACGTGTTGGCTGTTCCCACCGGAACAGGCTGATTTTTCTAGTTTTTTTTTTTTTTTTTTTTAGGGATTGGGCTTTTCTTTTTTTTTTTTTTTTTTCTTTTTTTTTTTTTTTGCTTATTGTGCACAACAAACTCCTGCACAAGATATTCGTTGCGGGAGGAGGTTGGGAAGGGGGGGGGGAGGAACTGTAGTAATGCCAATACTTCTTGAATATTATAAACCTGGCTTATCAGCCCGACGCAGAGCTGGAATTTGTCTCTTCCTGTGCTGCATCTCTGCTTTCTGAGAGGGGCGTTTAAATACAGGCTGGAGACGCTGCCTTGCCAGTGTGCTCTGCTGGGCTCTGACAGCAGCAGCGGGGCTGCTCCGGCGGCTTTGGGGCTTCTTTTATTACTCTTTTTTTTTTTTTTAATTCTTATTTTTGCACTAAATCCTTTGGGGAAAAAGGAACTTCTCTGGGAGAAGGCTCTGAGACTGCATGTCCCAACAGTACACGCTGCAGGAGGCGAAGGGAGACGCGGTTTGCTTCGTTCCTGGCTCTCCTCTCTTCTCTGTCCTGATGGAGCCTGCATCCTTCTGCTACCCCCGGCTCACCTTCCTGCGCTCGCCCTACGGCCAGTTCGGGGCCAGCGCCGCCTCGTCCCAGGATTTGGCCCCGTGGCCGCAGCGTTTGGTGCAGCAGAGGTGGAGCAGGCCGGTGGATGGTGCGTGCCCGGGGTTTGGAAGGGTTGGGACAGGGCAGCAGAGCGGCCCCAGCGGGGTTTGAGGAGGGTTTGGAGATGGGAGGCAGCGCAGGTGGGAGTTGGAGGATGGGTCGGTGTGGTTGTGGTGATGCTGTCCTGGTCTCACAGCTTGGCATCTCCAGCAAGGTGCAGCTCTGGTCTCTGCTACGCTGAGGGAGAGCTGATAAACAACCTCAACGTGGAAAAAATTAAAAATAGAAACTGATCTGAGCCAGTCTTTTGTTTCCTGAGCTTGTTCACTTGCTGAAATGGATCCGGCAGCGCGTGAAACCTGAAATACCTGCTGGAGGCTCAGCAGGCTCCGTTCACCTTTGGGGTTGTGATGCTGTCAGGTATCCTCTAAACTGTTAGTGAAGGTATCAGGTGTGGGGATACAGGAGGGTTTGAAGATGCTCTATGCAGGTTTGTCTCACTATGAGGAGTTACCTTAAAAATTCCAGCTTGGTTCAAATCTTGCTTTAATGTAGTATGGGGAGCATGGTGAATCCTGCTGGTTTGGAGCTGAGCTCTGTAAGTGCTGATCCTGAGGATGGGAGTCTCAACTTCTTATAAAACTTTTTTTGGGGAAGATGTCTGGCTCAGTGAGGTGTTGCCCTGATTTCTCTTTGAAGGTGGAGCAAGGAGTGGGACTGCAGACCTCCAGGGGTCTCCTCCACCCTCAAACACTTTCTGAACCACGCTCTACCTCCTTAGCATCTTATTGCCAGTCTGTGATGTGCCTTACCTGGAAAAGCTCGTCAGGTGGCATGGCAAGGGGAAAAAAAAAAAAATAAAATGGAGGAGACTGGCTGAGCAGTCTCAGCAGAGAAAAGGCGTGGGAGGTGTTTAAAAACACGCTTTGCCTGTGGTTCTGTGCAGAGGAAACGAGCCTGGGGCAGGGCCTGGGGATGGGCGCTTGTGGCTGCCTCTGCTAAAGGGATGCCCCTTCCTCAGCCAGGTGCTGCCTCCCCTTGCCGTGCTCTGGGAAGTGTTTGCTGCCTCCTGGTAAATATCATCACCGGGGATTTTTTTTTACTGAACTCACAGGGATTGTCAGAGTTACTGTAGTAGGGGAGTGATCCAGCCTTGCTAGCATTTGGATAATTTGCTGTTTATTTCTGTATTATTCTTTTAGGGTTCTGCCTTTTCTGAGTTGATGTTGCTTTGGGGAGGTTTTTTGTTGTTGTTTGTTTGGCCAGCTTAGACCATTCCTCTGGGGTTTAAGTCTCTGGGGGAGACTTGGCTTGTTGTGCTGAAAATCTGGAATTGTAAGGAAAGTGAAGCAGTGTAGAATAGGCTGGAGCAGGAGGAGAGGATGTGGCATCTTCCCTCCAGAGCTTTTTAGGCACCTCTCGGTCCAGTGCTGGGATTTAAGTCCCCTCGGATGAGGTGAGGTCTTTCAGCTCTAATTTCTGCAACTTGCTGCTGGAGCACAGACTTGCTGCGCTGTTTCTCATTCCACTGCATGCATGCATTAACCCTTGCACTGCTGCTGCCGTGCAGCTGAGCTGGATGAAGCACCAGAGCCCAGCAGGCACGGCAGCTGTATCTTTAAGGAATTTGCTCTATCTCCCTCTCAGCAGCAGGTTTTTCCCCCCCGCCCCCCACCCTCCTCCTTTTTTTCATCCTCTGGCTTTCCCTGTACTTCTCTCTGTAAGGTACAGCATCTTCTCACTTCAGCTCTGGCTGGCACAGAGCTTTTTTTCTTTTTTAAGGAGGCACAGGAGCTTTCTCCATCCTGCATCCAGCAAAACTCTCCGGAGCGCTGGGTCGCTTTAACTACTCTATTTCTGCTCTTGGAGACAAACAGCTCTGAGAGGTGCCGGGATCCGGGTGGCTGCAGGAGGAGACAGCCCCACATCCTTGGCTGGGGCAGTGGTGGCATGTGCAGAGGTGCTGCCCAGGTGTGGGTTTGGCAGAGCCGGGCTGGAGGTGTCCATCTGGGAGCTAATGGGTCGCGCTCTCACTCCACCCATCCGCCGCTCGCCAATTGGAAGTGAGGGACAAAGATGCTCTGGATGGATTCATACTGGAGCCAGTGAAAAGGCAGGAGCCGGCTCTGCCTCGGCCACCTGAGTGAGTGGCCTTTGGGGACAAGTGCTGGTGGCTGGGGGGAGCATCCTGAGGGGAGCAGAGGCATCTCTCTCTCTTGGAGAAGTAGCGCAGGTAAGTTGTGGTCTTAAACCCCCCTTCCCCCAGGCTGAAGCGCTGCTGTTGCTGGGTGATGCATTTGGTCAGGAAATCTAAAAAAGCAGCTCTGCCAGCTCTTGAATTATTTAATTCACTAAAGTAAGGCAGTGCTTGATGTATTTTCTATGGGCTTTGCTCTGCTTGGTGATGATATCTATTGCCTGTGCTGGGTGTCTCTGTGTTTAAGGATGGAGAATGCCTTTTGAATTCCATTTAAATTAACCAGAGCGCTGGCTGTCGGGGTTTGAATTAAGTTTCAAGGTATGCATGGGGAGATGAGCACTAAAGAGCTTCTCTGCTCTGGTTTTTCTCTTAATTAATGGCAAAACATCCTCCCAGCCTGTCAGTGAGCTTTACATAGAGCTGTTTCACTTGGGGGAAGTGCAGTGCTGAGTGGAGACAAAATCATGTATGTGGTGTGTCTAAAATGCTCCCAAACATCATCCCTGGTGCTGTAGCTGTGGAAGCCTCGTAGAGGAACCATAAACAACATCCTAATGAATAACATTATCTCACAGCTTGTCAGTCTGCAGTTATTTCACCATTGGACTGGGGCATTTTAATTTTGGATTGATGATGGACTGGAAAATGGGATCTGGTGCTGCTGCCTCTCCCCCCACCTGTGTTGTTGTTGTTGTCACTGATGTTGTTTTATGGCTCCCAAACATGGGAAACTGTGTGGGGTGATTTGTGCTGTCCTGCTGAAGCTGGTGGGAATTGCAGACCCCATTTCTGAGGCTGCAGAGTGCAGCTCTGTGGCCATTTGGGGATCCTTTGGGCTGTTCTTGCTTCTCGTGGCAGAGGCAAATTTTTCTTTCTGAGTCTTGATGAGAAGCACAGCTGAAAATGTGTTTGGTGATCAGGTGGCTGGGTTCAGTGCTCTGCTTCTGTTTCCAGTACAGACCTTGGGTTTGGCCTGACTTCTGGTTTTCTGTGGGTGAGATCTGTTCCATCCAGATTTTGGGGGGTGGTGGTGGGAAGGGATGCAGGAACAACTTTGCTGTAAAAGCTTGGCTCAGCCACTGCTGCCTTTCAGCAGCTGTTTTCATTCCTGCTGGCGATAAGATAGCAGGGGCAAGAAAACTTTCTAGAAATTCACTTTGTTCCAAAACATGACCCTGGTACCCTGGAGGAGGGAGGGATGTTCCAGAGTGAGACTGGTGGTGCTGCAGCATCTCTTCCACTTAACCCCCAAGAAAGGCTTATTCCCACAGTTTACTCCTCCCTACTGCTTAATTTTTACAATATTTACACATTTAAACCCCTCCAGGGAGCAGCTCCCACCCTCTGAATAGCCCCAAATGTTGTAAAATATTGTCAGACTGTCTCTTAACCATTTTTGCATGGTTTACACAGTGCCACTGCAGATAAGTGGCAGGTGGTGGCCTCTGGAAGACCTGCCTGTACAAATGCAGAGAAAAAGATTTCAGGCATCTTTTAAAATCCATTTTCAACCCCAACCAAGGTTTGGGGCTGTTGCAGTATCCCTTTTTTTTTTTGATTAAGAGTGATGAGGCTTCTGATAGGGCCCTGCAAGGGAAAGAGCTGCCTGAGAAGCTGTCAGGAAGAGTTAATGCTTTCTAAATTATTTAAATGTTTCAGGAAAAGTCTACTGAAGAGCCTCAACTGGCCTGATCTTGGGCCTTTGCCAGCTTGTGGCATCTCTGGAGGTCTTTGCTGTCTCTTCTCTCCATGTAGTGCTTAAGCAAGAAATCCTTGCAAGACTTAAATCACTTTTTAGAGGGCCCAACGAAACAAAACCTCCCCCCAAAAAACCAAAATCTTCCAAAACCTGTAAAAAAAACCCCAAAAACCAAACTAAAAAGGGGGAGAATAGCCAGAATAGTCCAACAGCCAAACCCCAAAGTGTTGTTGGTGCCTTGCTGCTGAAATTGTCATGCTCCCCTGTGAGATGCTGGCCAAGGAATCCAGTGGATGAGGAGTGGGAATCCTGCATGACTCTGGATGTGCAGGGTGCCTTGCTCTTGCAGCTCACCTCTGGGAGGCAGCCTCGGATATTAATTGTTTGGGTGGGCTAAATTGTGATGAGTCAACCTGGAGAACGTGGTGCTCCTGCTAAATCCAAACAGGTTTTTTTCTTTTTTTTGGGTGGAGGGGGGAGGTCTCTGGGAGCTGTCACTGCTGCACCCAGTGACTCTTTATTAGCTGGTTTTCTTGCAGTGGGTGAGCTGGAGGAAGCTGAGGAGGGGAATTGTTCAGTGCAGTGAGGAAAAGGCTTTGAAAACAGCCACGTCTGATCCCTGAGCCTGTGTGTGGGTGGGTGTTTGCCTGGCAGGGAGCAGGCAGGAGGATGCTTCCTGCTTTATCCCTTCAATATGATGCTTTATTTTTCCCAGCCAGCCACTGTGAAAATGAGTTCTGGGGTTTCATTTACCACAGTGCCCTGTAGCATAACTTAAAACCTCCCCACACCATTTCCATCCTCAGAAGAATATCCAGCTCCCTGCATATGATCCATGGTTTGAGCCTTGAGTGCCTGCTGAGCCTCAAAGCCATGGAATTGTGTTTTCTGCCTGGACCAGGGCTGGGATGTCATCCCACTCTGCTGGAGGACACTGTTTAGATAAATCCATGAAGCAAAACTTTATATCCAAGTGACTCAGGATAGCCCTGGAAATGTCAGAGAACTGCTTTGTGTTCTCCAAAAATCCCAGAAATGGGACATTTCCAAGGGCTGTGATGTTTAGTTTAGATAATCCAGACTTCTGAGTCCTAAAAACAGGGATCTGGGGGAATGAAACCCTTCTGGGAAGCAAAGAAATGGTGAAAATCCTTTGAGGATACTTCTGGTAGGGGGATAGGGGAATAAGGAGCACATCAGTGACCCCTGTGACAAGAGGATTGTGTTAAACATGAAGGGAGTTCTAAAGATTTATTTAACAGAAACATTCTCTCCTGTAAGGTTTTCCAGGGGATGTGTTTATACATCAGGAGGGCAAAGCCTGTGTCCCTGCAGGTCTGAGTCTCTGGGCTGGAGCAATAATTTGCTATCAGATTTGGGCTACTTAAAAGCACCTTCCTCCTCAGTGTCTGCTCTGAGCAGCACTTCATCTTCCAAAAGTTTACTGGGGAGAAGAGCTTCAGAGTAGATTTAAATCTTTCTGGGGCATGGCTATTTCCTAAACTGTTTTCAAGACCTCCTGAGTTGATTTATAATAGGTATTTGCATGCAGATGATGTTTTAATTTAGTTAAAAATCTGCAGTGAATATCCCTGGTTTGTTGCCCAGTGATGCCAGGCACCCTTCTGCTGCCTGTGTTCGATCTCCAGGTGTGCTGGGCTTTATTTCCCTTCAGGGGCTCATGAGGAGGAGGAGGATGAGCTGAGGAAGGTGAGGGGCAGCAGATGCAGGCAGAGGGGAGCTGCCCTCCCTGTGGGTACCAGCTGCCCTGGGGGCATTGCCCACTCTTTGCTCTTCTCCTGGTGTTTTTGGGAGCTGTGTTGGGAGGATATTTTGCTGTCTGTGATGGGTGGAACCGGGGGGAGCAGGATCCCAGCTGGTGCCTGTCCTTGCAGAGCCCTTCCCTGCAGCCCTGGCACTGAGCTGGGCAGGGATAGGGCTCTGCTGTGCCTTGGGAAGGGAGGATTGTCCTCCTCAGGGATAGGATGGGGATGGATGTGTGGCTGCACTGACAAAGGACAGCCAGGCTGCAAAGCTGTGCCTAAAAAGACTCTGCTAGTTGATCTTGACTCAGCCCTTCAAGAAAAAACTCCCTGGGACTCCCAGGGTGGATATTCCCCATTTGATGACTTACAAAAGGTCTTTTTGCCCCTTTTGAATTTTGTCTTTGATGTTTTCCTTTGCCTTTATCCATGCTTTTTAGGGATGGGTCTGTGTCAGGCAGCATCAGACATATTTACCAGGTGCTTCCCTTTCCAAGCATCCCTTACTGATCTTACACTTGAATTACAGTGATCAGTTTGGAAACCCTGACTTCTGTGATTCTTCTTTTTTCTTTTATTTTTTTGGTCACACCTCTCTAGGCATGGAGAAAAACAAGTCAAATCTCCTGCTCTTGTTCTCCTGTCTGTCAATTGTGATTGCCCAGAGCAGCAGCTCAGGGGCATATTCCAATCTCTGTGCCAGCAGGAGCTTTGCTCTCCCCAGCCTTTTCCAGCTGAATTAGGTGGAGCTGTGGGAAGGAATCAGCTGCTGAAGGTGTAGACAGAAGAAATGAGAAGTGGCAACTTGAGCCAGAATAGCTTTTTGCTTGCTGCTGTCCATTAATTCTTGCTGACTTGGGTGATTTAAAATGATTTGCAGGGAATGTCTCCACCAAGAGCCTGTGCTGCTTGGTTCTTCTTGAAAATTCCCAGAATCTCTTGTTTTAAGGGCACAAGAGAGGCTCTGTTGGAAAAAAACTGTAATGTTGACATATTTGGAGCTGGTCATCTCAGCTGTGATCAGATTTGCTGCCTGTCAAGCTCCTGTCCTGTTCTGCTGTGATGCAGTTGTGTTATCAAAGGAGTTGGAAGCTTCCTCGTCCTCCTCCTGTTGAGCTCTTGCTGCACACTGAGATTTTTAAACTCCATTTCAGTCAATGCTCCACATAACTAAAAAATTCCTCCTCTCCTACAGGTTTTCCCTGAGGTATTATTTCTCTGAAGTCTGGCTCTCTGCTGACTTTGGGTGGAGAAGGGGAGCAGCATCATTTGGGTATTGGGTATTTAAAGCACATAAATTGTGATTCTCTCCTTGCTCCAAATTGCAGGAGCCTGAATGCAGCTTCCAGATCCCTTGTGTAGGAATCCCTTGTCCTGGGATGTTGGGGTGGAGAGAGCAAATAATAAGAATTTATTAAGAGTTTAATATTGAAGACAAGTACTGGGGAGCTTTGGATGGGGGAAGCTGCATCATCTTCCACCAGCTTGAAGCCTTGGATGAGGCTGTGAATTTGTCCAAGCTGGAATTATACCTGGATCAGTTTGAGGGGATGCAGCTTAACTGTAACATTCCTCATTTTGCATTCAGTGAACTCCTGGAGTCAGCTGAAAGTGGCCAAAACCTTGCTGCAAAGCTAAAGTCCTGCATGTCTTCTGGGAAGTGGATTTCTTTCCAGTTACCCATCCCATTTCTGCCCACTTATCTGACTGGGCAGTTCAGTGTGATGCAATAATTGCAAATTCTTCCTGGGAGGAAATGGGCAAAGTCTGAAGGCTTTTTTAGCACAAACAAGTGATTTTTGTGATGGCTTCTCACTCGCAGGCTGACGTGTTTTGGTTTATCAGCTTTGAGGCAGGACATTGCACGTGCTGATGAATCTGAGAAATGTCCTCAGAGATGCAGCCAAAAATGGTGCAAATTGAGGTTGTTGAAGAAGCTGTGGCTGCCCCATCCCTGGAAGAGTCCAAGGCGAGGTTGGATGGAGTTGGAGGAACTTGGTCTGGTGGAAAGTGTTGGAATATGGGGTTGGAACTGGATGGTCTTTAAGGACCCTTCTGGCCCAAACCATTCTGTGAAATTGGGGTATTGGAGCACACCCTGAGTAAAGGATGATGAAGCTACATGATGTTTTCTGGTCAGAACTTTGGGCTAACTAAATTTTCCAGATGTACATGTTGCCCATGTTTACAGACTACCCAAGAAACTGCCAGTATTAAAGGACCTGTAAATAAAAAAGTTCTTCCCCAGTACCTCTTTCAAACTGGTGTTGTCTCAAAATAAACTCCAATTAACTTTCAAGGCACTAGAATTTTTAGAGATTTAAGCCAAAAAAAGCCATAAATGCCAAAGGCTGTGGCATTACTTGTAGAAAGCTACTGCAGAGCTGTTTCACTTCAATATAAGGCTTGTGCTGCAGAGGGCTGTTTGTTTGGAAGATGCCAGCACCAGAACATTATAATTGAGTTACCCAAGTATCCCGAGAATGTGTTTTTATTCATAATCCTCCAGTATTGCAAGGCTCAAGGGAACTTATTGCTAACTTTTAAAACAAGAGAGTCAAAATGGGTTATTAGTTGGAGATGCAGTGTGCACAGGAATTTAATAATGGAGGATGGCATGGCAGGGGTTTGTTGTTAAATGTAAAAATGATAAGAATGTAAGAAATCAGGAAACATACCCACTTCTTGTCTGGTGCTTCACATGGCAGATCAGCTGTTCCATCCCAGCACCTTAAACAACAACAGCAGCCCTGACTCTGCTATCAGTTAAAAAATAAATGTGTTATCCAGGTCTGGTGGAAGGTGTCCCTGCCCATGGCAGAGTGTTGGATGGTCTTTTAGCTCCCAGCTCAAATCATTCTGTGATTCTCTGATATTCCTCTGCCTTGGTGGCTCTTGGGGTCGCTGCTGTTGCCTCAGCTCAAAAGGTAATGGCTTAGCCATGAAATCTTCAGCTGTATCCTTGAGTCTAGAAAAAGCAGCTTTGTTTTCTCTTTTACAGCACTTCAGCTCTTCACCTCTCAGCGCTCGGAAAGCTCCGAAATTTTCATTTTGAGAAAGGAAAGAAGTGGTAACACCGTGTGCCTCTCCAATTTAGTCTCATCTAACAGGCATCCCTGCAGGGAATAAGGTTGGGGTGGCAGTAGGAAGTTATTTTCAGGAGTAAATTAATGTTTAGAAAGGAAGAGCACGGTTTAAATTGTCAAAAGAGAGCTGCACCATGTGCTTTGGGCAGACAGTGGAAGGTGGCACCCTGTTCTGCCTTTGGATAGGGAGAGCCTTTGGAGAGTCTGGTTGTCCTTGGAGGGGATGGGTGAGAAAGTCTGAAGAGAGGCAGGACCTCTCTGAGACCTCTCAGAGGCACAGGAATGAGTTGTTGTGCTCCATCTTTACTCCTTGGGGTAGTGCTTTCCAGCTTTGTCTCTAGAAGCATTTGTCTTGCTGAAATTTCTTTGCTTGGATTTCTTTTCTTTACTTGTTGGAGCCTTTGAAAGAAAACCTGAGTGAAAGAAGTGGCAGTGTGGGATTGGTGGATCTGAGGGTGTGCAGAGGGGGAACCCCTGAGCCCCTGCACTTTGCAGGCTGGAGGAAAATTTATCCTTGATGGAAACACTTCTGCAACTTCAGGCAAACACTGGAGCATTATCATGTTGATACCTAATGAATTTGGAGACTTGTACTGCTGCCCAGCCTTCCCTAAGCCCAGCAATTGCATTGATCACTGTGGTGTTTCATAACTGGCCCTTGCTTGAACTCTTTTTAATTTCAAGAGTGGAGGTGAGGTGGGGAGAGGGAATATAAGGTTGGTGTGTGTGTCAGGCAGTGGCTGCTGGAGCAGAGCAGGCTCAGCCTTGCTGTCAGCTCTGCCCAACCCGAACCCAGCGCGGCGAAACGCGGCCGAGGAGCTGAGACCTTGGATGTGAAATCCTGTAAGCGCCAGGAGAGGGGAGCAGGTGGAGCTGCTGATGTGTTTGTCTTTCTGGCTGCTCCTCAGCCTGCACTTCAGCAGGAGCCAGCTGGCCTTGTCCTTAGGTAGCATCCCTCAGCATAAGGAATGCTTGCTGCTGGTGGGGGAATGCGGGGAGAAAGGGACTGGGGCGTAAGGAGGAAGGAGATTAATGGGACTCTCCCCAAGATCTGTCTGGTTTGTTCTGCTCAGTTCAAAACTTGGGGTTGTTCAACTGGAGAAGAGGTCTCCTCTATTAGAGGACACATTTCAAAAAATTTCCTCCTAATTTATCCAAAGCTGGGACAGAAGATTCTAGGGTGAACTTACTGTGACGTGTTGGTGATTAAAGGGGGCCTTTAGGAAAGGTGGGGACAGACTTTTTAGAAAAGCTTCTTGGGATAACACAAGGGGTGATGGTTTTAAACCAAAACAGGTTTAGATTAGACATAAGAAATAAGTTTTTTGCAGGTTGCCCAGAGATTTTTGTGGATGCCCCACCCCAGGGAATGTTCAAGATCAGGCTGGATGGTGGGCTGAGCAGCCTGATCGAGTTACAGATATCCCTTCCCATGGCAGGGAAGGTGGAGCAGACCTTTAGAAATCCCTTCCAACCCAAATTTTTGTATGAAAAAGTCAGGTGAATGTTAAATTCTGTAGTGCATCAGAGGTGCAGATGCTGTAGCCCCCAATTTACCCTTCTCACCTCCACTTGTGCTAATCCCTGACCTTTCAGCTGCTCCCATGGCTCCCTGCCTGTGTCTGGGCTTGTATAAACACCCATCACCTTTTACCTCCTGGGCACGCCAGGCACAGGTTCCTGATGTTAATGTGCCCCTTCCGTGGGGGATGGAAGAGCTTTTCCAAAGGCGCCAACAAGGCTGTTTGGAAGTCTGAATTGGGTTGGTGCTGTGGGACAGCATTATGTTGGGAGAAGACAAATTACCAGGGCTGGGTTTTTGCCAGGATATAGTAGGGTGAACGCCTGGCTTTTTTTATTTTTTATTTTTTTTCCCCAAACGTGCCATTGCATCTTTAATTACAAGGTTAAGACCTCTGTTTTATGACTCATCTGAAAAAAACAGCACCTCCACCATAATTACCCGAGCATATTGCCGGGGGGACTGTGGTTCATTAGTGACTCAGAGGAACCAGTGGCACCTAATGAAATGGCACTGTCTGCTGTAACACCCCAACCTTGCCCTTTTCATGCCTGGTCCAAGCAGGGACCAAACCAGTCTCCCATAAAGGTGTGATGCCAACCTGGGTGATGCTGCAGCTGGAAGGAATTTCTGAGGAAGAAACCAACCAATTCCTGATCATTAGACAGCATCAACCCGCAGAAATAGCTGTGTTCAGTTGAAGGAAGAGCAGAGGGTCTCATTTTGCCCAGTGAAGGATGAACATGTTGCTTCAGGCTCCCTTAGAAGCCATAACAGGAGTGAGAAATGGATAAACCATCCTGCTGGGAATGTGGGTTCCTTGGGTAATCCGCCCCGCCGCCGAGGCGTATTTTGTTTGTTTCCCTGAAATACGTAAATGCAATCATTGCACAATAAGAGCCTCTTTAAAAACTTTCCTTTGATCATTAACATGCTAATCAGTCTGGATGGATCTTCTCCTTCCCTTCCAGGTGGAGGGAAACAATTGACTCGTGTAATGGGTGCCCCTTGGCCACAGTTCGGTGCCGTTTGTTCCTCCAGCCCATTGTTCTGGGATGAACTTTGGAACATTGTGTTTCTCCCTTGGACCAGACACTGGAATTGCCCTCTGGTTTATGTGCTGGCTCTTTTTTATTTGTTTTTTTTTTTTTTCCATGGCCATCAGGGTATCCCTTCAGGAACCTGTCGGCACTGGAAGGTTGAGTGGTGACAAGTGACAGGGCTGGGAGGTGCTGCCGTCAGTGGCGAGTGACTTTGCATGTGTCATGTGCGCAAGGGCTCCCGGGGGACCAGCAGGAATTGTGAGCCCTGAAAACGTGGCACACTGTCCAAGGGAATAAAGAGCCTGCAACCTGGGAGCCACAATTTATGGGGCAGAGAAAGGGTCTTTGGGAAACAGTGTCATACCTCAAAGGAAAAGCAGGAAGCCTAATCTGTAGAACAATAAGGCAGGCAAAACCTCTTTCCTTGTTGGCCCAAATTCATGCTAGGCTTGCGTAGGTAATGTTTGATTAGCCTAATGAGCTGGGGAGAGACAGAGCAAACCTATTCCTCTTTCTGATTGCATTTTGGCTGGGAAGAAGTGTGTGAAGAGGCAGCATCGAGTCCCACGTTTCCAAGGGGCTGCTTGGGTGATTCTTGCTCAGGGCTTGAAATCAAGAGCTCTGTTATTGATGTAAAATGGGCCGTGCACCTGTCCAGGGGAGCTGCTGCCTGTGCCCACTCAGGCTGAGCTGTCACATTTTGTCAGCCTTCAGAGCAGCCAGGCTGGGTTTGGGCACCAGGCTTTGGTCACACCTGAGAGCAGGTGCTCCTGTGCTCTGTTATCACACCAAGAGATGTTCAGTCGCTGCTTTGCCAGCAGTGAATTGCAGAACTGACCCAGACCCTGTTCCTAGTGAATGCTGGGGATCCATCCCTGCTGCTGCTGTGTTGGTGGATTTGCCCTTGCTCAGCATCATTTCCCATTTGTGGCTTCCTCACCAGACCCTGTTGGTGCAGATGGTGTTGCCTGCAGGACCTCAGCTCAGGAAGTGGGCCAAGGAAGGCTGGAGGGTTCTGGGGCTTATCTTCAAGTGCCAAGCACTGTTTGGGGGACATCCTAATGATTAGGAGCAGCAGGATGGAAAGTGAATTCCCATTCTCATCAAAATTGAGTTGTTTTTTCTAAATTAAACTGGTTCTTTTTATCTGAGCACAAGGTACAACCTGGGCTTCATTGTGGCTTGTGTTTTTATAAAAACCTTTCAGATGTTTTGTTTGTATTTTTGCTGACATACTTGTTCAGGTTTGAGATGATCAGAGTCATCCTGATCTTTAGCCCATGCTCTTTTGTGGTCCCAGCCCAGGATGTCTCAGACTTTTTTTCAAGTACTGCCTGTGGCTATAAAGGAAATTTCTGGTAAATACTACAACATCAATAAGCGAAAAGTTACATTTACCACACAGAGGAAAATTTGATGCCTAGCAGTATTTTGGGACTGGCTTTGTGCTATAAAGTGAAGACATTCAGCATCTTGATGATTCTCATGTTTCATTTTTTTCTGTCTTCTCCAGAGTCTCCACCAGCAGCGATGTCAAGAAATGGATACTTCTTTGAAGAGAGTGGCAAGTATTATTTGACTTTTTTGCACACACACCTTATTGGAGGGAGAGCTGCAGTGCAGGGGTAGCTGCAAACTGGGTGATAGAGAATCCATTGAGCTGAAGTGTGATGTGAAAACAGTCTGGTGTGGTGGTTGTGTAATCCAGTACTGGGAGCAGGCTCCGTGTTTTTAAATCCTGTAGATGTTTGAGATAGGCAGTAAATAATCAACTCCACATTGTCATCAGTGACTGTTCTGGGTGGCTCCTTGTTTTTCAAGTTCTTTTGTGATGTTTTCCTGTCATACAGCCTGGCAGGTGTATCTGCTTGTCTTTTTCTGGAGTGGGGATCATGCGTGGGTGTCGGATCCCTTTGGAGACATCCTGCCAAAGAGCATCAAGCAAAAGTTGGATGGCTCTGGCAGACACATCTTTTACAGCAAAGATTTTTTTTTTTCTTTTCTTTGAAACAAGATTAAATGGTGGCATTTGAAAACTTGGATCATCTGCCTCAAAGATGACTGAGATCTTGGAGATGTTGAAGTTCCATCTTCTCTGCTGATTTTGGAGAAATGGAATCATGGAATAATTTTTGTTGGAAAAGACCTTAAATATAATTTTGTTCCAACCCCCTGCCCTGTGTTTTCCCCCAAAACAGCATGTATTTAGAGTGTTAGGGAGAGTTCTTTTGGAGAGTTCCAGCCTCATCAGGAAGTAGCCCCTGAGGGTTTGGGGCTTCCTGCCCTTAGAAGTGCTGGAAATATTCAGGACTTCCAAATGGTGAAAGGAAAAGACTAAAAATCTCTGGTTATTTAGGCCCTTAGATGCTTGTAGCTGTCACCAGGCTCATCTTTCTTGTTCCAGAGGGCCAAGCCTTCGGTTGACATCTGGAAGGGGAAGTTGAATGTCTGCCAGATGTCAGCTGATCCAGCACCACTGGTGACAGCACTTCCTTTGGCACTGGCTCTCCCTTTCTCATGCAAAGAACAAATTTTGGGGAGTCAGGGGACAAAACTGGAAGCCAGTCCTCTCATCTCTAGCCAGAGGTGTTCTCTGGAGGCTGGGTTGAGTTGCAGAAGGGCAGAAAATAATGCCTGACCTCAGAGAGGGCATGTGGGCTGTGAGGCTGGGGTAGCCCTGCTCCTTCCCTCCTTCCCACCTCGCTTGTGGGCTCTTGGGATGTGGTTGGTGCTTTCCTGGGGACTGGGAATGGGAGAGGGTGACCCAGGTTGGGATCTGGGGAGGTGGCTGAGCCCCCAGCATCTGCCTGAGAGCAGTGTAAGGGCTTGGGGAGACATGCTGCTGGTTTTGGAGGCAGGACAGGTCCTTGCTTCTTCCCAAACCCTTCTGCCACAGCCTGGCTGTCTGTCCTGACATCTTAGGTGGCTCTACATGTCCCCTTCCAGGACTCAGTCTTGCCTTCCTCAAAATATCCTCACAAACAACAAAAAAACCCCCCAAAATTAGATCTCTGGATGTTTTTTTTCTTGTTGTGGCATCGTCTGAGAGGCTTCTCCTTCTGTCGACTTGGTCCCATGGCAATGGGCATTTCTGCCCTGTGTTTGTGGAGTTACTCATCTTCCTCCTTTGCCTTAAGGAGGCAGCACCTTGGAGCTGCCTCTGAGGGCTTTGAGGAGCTCTGTGCTGCTTTCCTGTTGTGCTTGTGTGGTTTGGGGAAGGAGGGGACGTTGCTCACAAGTTCCTCCTTGGCCTGTGTGGTGTTATTTGTGATTGGAAATACGCTGGATTTCTTGGTGATTTCACTCTCAGAGCTGCTGTCACTCTTACTCCTCATTACAAAGTGACCTTTTGGAAGAGTTCAGCTGCTCTGGAGTGATGAGTCACCTTCTGCTGCTTGATTGAACCGAGGCCCTGGAGTGTGTGGACAGCACATCCCAGAGTGTGCGGGTGGGTGTGAGCGCTCCCATCCCCGCTGCGCTGCTTTGGTGATCTCTCTGCAGGAGTTCTGTGCCCTCAGATTCTCAAAGCCTTCACCCCAAAACGTCATCAGGGTTAGAGGAAACCACAGATAAAGATGTTACCTTTTCACAGGGTTTCAAAACAGCTTGTTTTGAAATGGAGCTACAAAATCACCGAGCTGCTTGGTGGCGCTGCTTGTGGGGCTCTGCCAGGCAGGAGATGCTCTTGCCCCACCTCTGAGGCAATACAAATCCCCAGTCCCCCTAAAGAGGGCAAAGAAAAGAAGAAACCTCTTTAATTCTGTTTTTTGGACACTTTCCTCCCTTTTCTCAGCAGGGCAACATCTTTTGATATTCTTGTTCTGTGTAGAGTGGAGCTTTTTTCCCTTATCTCCTCCTGGGATCTTGCATATACATATGGTTTTCTGTATTCTTAGTAATTAGGATGTTTTTGTTTCTCAGCATATCTGAGGCTCTCTTTGGAGCCTAGGTCTGTCTTTTGCCAGCTAACTTTTCTTTACCCTTCTTGTGTTCTCAGCAATGTTAAAATTTAAAAGTTGAAACCTTGTTTTCAGTTGAAAGGACTGCAGTGAGCGTGATCTTGGCTGCAGCACCAAAGCAGAGCTTTGGAAGATCCTCCTGGATGTTTACATCCATAAAAACTTCAAGTGTTCAGTAATTTGTAGCTCTGGTAATTACTGAGGAGCTGGGGAAAGCCCTGGAAGGACTTTCTAGTGAATTAATATGTGACTATTTGGGAAATTCAGAGGTTGTTATGGTCCCAACCATCTCCCAACCTAACTAGCTAAAGATCTGGAAAGTTCATCAAGGAAATCAGCTTTGAGTTCAAGTTCTCCCTTATTTCTGGAAGAACTTCAAAGCCACTTTTGTGGCTTTTAGTGCCTTGCATGAGGTAAATACTTACAATGTAGCTGGAAAAAAATCTGGTGAGTTTGTTCTGTACAGACAATATTAAGAGGGAAAAAAAGGAAATAAATTTGTGCCTGTCCAGTTGGACATTTCTGATCGAGGGTGGTGGCAGCAGATTTGATGGCATCAGATGGCCATGGTCTGTTTTCAGCCCGTGTGTAGTGTCAGTTTTAACAATTGTCCTCTGCCATCTTGCTGATGAAAATCCATGTTTTTACTCATTTTTTTTGAGTC
Source organism: Fringilla coelebs (assembly GCF_963513975.1). Taxonomy (NCBI): domain Eukaryota; kingdom Metazoa; phylum Chordata; class Aves; order Passeriformes; family Fringillidae; genus Fringilla; species Fringilla coelebs. Next base: position 2,571,719 of record NC_140032.1, read on the forward strand.
TCTGGAAAAAGCCTCTTGCACAAACAAACCTGGCAGGGGCTGGTGGTAATTGGTGTCCCCCTCCTTGCATGTTAAAGTCGCTTAAATCTTCTGAAAGGTTGTTTTGACAAATGAGTTTTCTTTCTGGTGAATGTAGGTGAGTAATGAGATGATTGTGTAGCCCCAGTCAGAACCTGGGGATAATTGGAGTCCTGATAAAATGCAGCTCAGCAATCAGGGCTCAGAATGAACTCATCAAGCCCCCCACTGTCTCTTGTGAGCATCCTGCACCCTCCTCGTGGAGGTGGAGCTCTAAAATCACTGGAATTACCTGCAGGTGATTAAATTCTGCCCAAATTGTGATGGTTTTTAACTGAGCCAAAAACTTTCCCTGATAAGACACAAACCCAGAAGTTTTCTGGTTCCTCTTGCAAAATCTGAGGGAAGGAATCCCAGTGCAGTGGTGGGGATATCTGAATTGTTGCATTGTTTTAAAGCTGGCTCAACAGATCCTGCAGCATAAATTTATTTTTTTTTCTGGTCTCCCAGAGCAAATCCCTCACTGCTTGGACTCCTCTGACTTATTAATTGGTTTTGCTGGCACAATAAATCACAGTTGTGTTGAAGGGCCCCAAGGCCCCAGTCTGGCTTGGGATGTTTGGATATATTTTATCTGCTTGTTTTTGTTTTTCAGTTTGCAGTTCAGCTTGGTATGTGTTCTGGGGGAGTTTTCTTTCTTTTTTCTTCTTTAAATTTTTTTTAAAATATATTTGACTTTATCTATCTTGAAATTGTTTGCTTAAGTTGGAGATTAATTTAAATGTTTTTGTGAAACAAGTTCCTTTCACAATGGGTTTTTTCCCATGAGATGTCCAGTTTGCCAGCAGGAGATGAACTGCTCCTACCTGTGGGAGAGCACCAGGAGATGGCTCCCAGGTCTCTTGCACATTTTTATTTCTGGAATTATCAGGAGAAAAAGCTTTAATAAAATAGTAAAAGGAGCAGGAACACCCCTGATTTCTGAAGGTTCTGCTGCAGCACTGAAACTCCACATGCTCCTGTGTTCTGTAAAAACAAAACAAAAAACCCCCACAACACTCCACTGAATTACTTGGATTATTCACAACATTTCCTAGAAATCTGGCTGCAAAATACAATACTGGAATTAATTCAAAAGTGCCTGGGTGTTGTTTGTTTTGTTTTTTGTTTTGTTTTGTTTTGGAGGGGTTTTTTTAGTTGGTTTTTTTTTTTCAGCAGATCAGCTCTTGGAGTTCTGTTATGAATTATCACTGAAGTGGCAGGGGAAGCTTGATGTTTTCATCTAGGTCTTCATGACAAAAAGCTGGAGTAGGGTTGGGAAGATGCAGCTGAGGTTATGGTCAGCCAGTGGTGCAGGGATGTGGGAGAGCTCTGCTCTTGGTGACTCATCTGCTCTGCACTTTCTGCCTCTGGTTTGGATTTTATTTTTTGCTTTTCCAAGAGGAGGTTGTGGTTTAATCTGTGCTCTTGAGCTTAGGTAATGGATTGACATCATTGTAGCAGGTGGTCATTGCTGCAGAAAATCTGTATTTTATAGGGAGTGCTGGAGAGCCAAAAAGCTTCACCCAGCACTTCCCTGGCTCTTAAGGTACCTGTGGAAGGTCTAGCACTGGGGGACACGTCTCTAAATCCAATTTACACGATCTGAAGATCTGCCTGTGCCAACCCAAATTATTTGGCTTAAACCTGGAGTGATTTATTTGAGTTGGGACCCTAAAGATCATCTCTTCCACCCCTGCCATGGGCAGAGTCACCTTCCCCTTGACCAGGGTGCTCCAAGCTTTGTCCAGCCTGGCCTCGGACACTTCCAGGGATGAGGCAACCACAACTTCTCTGTGAATCTTAGTAAAGGAGTTTTTCTAACCAAGGTATTCAAGATAAGCTCTGGGTCCTCTTGGCTGATGAATTTTCAGCAGCAAATCCTCAGCAGTCCAACCATGAGGTCTGGGGACACCCCCTGCCCTCCAGATGTCTCCTGGGCTGGCACAGTGTCCCTGTGGCTGCCAGGGGTAAATAAATCTCCTGTGAGCCTTGCCAGGGACTCTCTCAGCTGTGAACCAGAGAAAAAGCTGAAAATCCTAGCAAGCATCCAGATTTATTTAATCATTGTGCCTCACAGTTTTAGTAGGGTGAGAGACAGCTTTGGGTGCTGCTGGCTGGCTGCAGCCTTGCAGTTGTTCTTGTCTCTGAAATGCAATAATTTGTTAGGAAGGAAGAGGTTTTTTATGACTCTTTGTCATTCAAAACAAACCCCAAACTTTGCAGTTTAACCTCAGCAGGGATGTGTAAAATTTAGGTGTGTATTTACCTAAAAATGTGGTTATAGCAATGTAATTGCTCTCATTTTATCTGGAAAAAATGAGAATTATTTTGGCAAGCAGGTGATAATGCTGGAATCAGTCTGTGAGATGTGCCCACAAACTTGCTTTTGTGGGCAAGGATGCTGCTTAAACCCTTTTTTTCTGGAATGTTCTGGAGACTGGAGAACTGATAACACTTGTACAAAGTTCTTCCAGATCTCTCCTGAATCCTCTAGTTGCTCTCTCCCTGCCTGAGTTAACTGACTGGAAGGTTACCTAACCTGTGGAGGCACCAGGGATCTCTGGTTTCTGTGCAGAGTGGAATGGTCAGTTTGGAAGTGGATGCTCCATTATAATTGAGTTTCCTTCTGCACCCAAAGTTTGGGATTTGGGTGTTTTCCAAGTGGTGCAGTGAATTGGAGCCTGCAGGGAGTGAAGCAAACCCTCTGAGAGCTCAGGTTAATTAAAACTTCACACCTTTCTTGAAAATCAGTGTCTGATTTGGCTAGAGCAAGTTAAAAATCCACAAGGAGAAAAATTAGGTGAAGATGACTTTTTTTTTTTTTAACTTAATGTCAGTATTATCAAGTGAGATTTTAGGCTTAAATCTCTCTTGAGCTCCTTAATACTCTATTACAGCCAGGCACTGGGGTGCTCCAAAGAACCAGGCTGGATTTTAGGGTAATGCCCATGTCCCAGCTGATGCTCCTTTACCTTTAAAAACTATTGAATATACATGATTATCATTGATTCCTTTGACCTTCTGTACTTGACCTGTAATTCCTCTGAGAAAATGGATGCAAAAATGGTTCTCCAAAACAATTTGCTGCCTTCTGTGCCTAAAAACTCACTTGAAGAATCTGAAATGGCTTTTAAAGTGACAAGCTGATAGTGTTGCATTGCCAATCATAGCTCAAAAAGCCTCTTTTAATGTAGTTTGAGGTTCCTGGCTTTCTGAGGAGAGTTTTGGAGGGGTAACTACCACTTGTGAAGAGGAGGAGATGCAATTCCATGATTCTGGAAGCTTGGGTTTGACAGAGGGAATAAGCACTGCTGTAGATGAGAACAGTTTTCCAGGCTTGGAGAAGAGATTGCCTTGGAAATTGAGGGCTAAAATCAGTTGCTTCCAGAAAGCTGCTCTGAGTTAGTGGCTTGTGCCTGCAGATGTTGGTTAAAGCTCCACAAGTGGCTTTGTCACCTGAGAGGTTGTGCAGGGGTTGTGGCTGGAATAATTCCCATCACCTGGGGTGTGAGAGGATGTTTTTAGTAATAAAGCTGCATTTCTCCCAGGAAATTGAGCTTGATTAAGGTTTTTGGCTTTCCTGGAGAAGCCTGCAGTCCTTGGGCTGGGAGTGCTGCTCCCACTTCAGCTTTTCCAGGGAATATATCTGTTGTGGCTGAGGCTGAGCTTCCTGCTCAGCTGATTTTATTGCCCCAGGTGCAGCTGCCAGGTGCCACCAGAGCAGCAGTGGGACGCTCAGTGCCACCTCTGATGGCAGCAGCTGCAGTCACTGCTGCTCCCTACAGAGCCCTGGGCACTAAAACTCAGCTCCAAAGCAAAATAGCTGCAGGGCAGGCACCTTGTCAGAGCTGTGAGAGGAGCTGGGAGGTGAAGTGGAGCTGAGAATGTGAGGAAAGAGAGAAGGCTGGGGATGGAATCATAGAATCCTGGAATGGTTTGGGTTGGAAGGGACCTTAAAGATCATCCATCACCCTCTTGCCATGGGCAGGAACAGCTTCCATCAGATCAGGTTCCTCCAAGCCTGATCTTGGGTGGATATTGGGATATTAGAGCATGGCAGGTCTGGGATGAGCTACAGAGGAAGGACTGATGCTTTGGAGGGGAATCAGCAGAGAAATCCTAATTATCCCTTTTTTTTTTTTTTGCTTCCCAGCACCTGCATAAAATTGAGTTTATTTTCTGGTTATTCTGGTTTATTTTCATGTTGCATAGTGTGGGCTGAGGGAAGCCCTTAAGGTAGAGGAGGCTTTAAGGTGAAAGCATCTGCTGCTTCTGGCTGCAAAGGGGGTTTTGTTCCTGCAGCACTGAAGGATGCTGCTTGCTCTCCTTGGTCTTGTGCACTTCCCACATTTTTCCATTTCTTTGCCATGAGAGAGTCCTGCAGGGTGGACTGAGGGAGATTATCCTGACCACAGGTGTGTTCTTCGTGGTGCACGAGGGCTGCACTGATCTGGGCCAGCTTGAACTGTATTCCAGCTCCTCCTGTACTGTATTCCAGCTCCTCCTCAGCCAAACCTCTCTCTTTTCTCTCTCTTTTCTCTCTCTTTTCTCTCTCTTTTCTCTCTCTTTTCTCTCTCTTTTCTCTCTCTTTTCTCTCTCTCTTTTCTCTCTCTCTTTTCTCTCTCTCTTTTCTCTCTCTCTTTTCTCTCTCTCTTTTCTCTCTCTCTTTTCTCTCTCTCTTTTCTCTCTCCTCTCTCGCTCCTCTCTTTCCTCTGCTTCCTCTTTCTTCTCTTTTTTCTCTTTCCTCTCTTTCTTCTCTCTTCTCTCTCCTTTCTCTTTTAGACCATACTTTGGGCTGAAGTTGCACTTTCTGTGCTCAGAGCTCTGACTGGCCCTGTCACATAGCTCGTGGCACTTCAGCAAACGCTGCCCTCATCTGAAGGTGCCAACTTGCAGAGATAAAGACGAGGGGAACACCCAAGTTTGGAGATCTTAAACTGTTCCCCCAGAAAACCTGATGCCAATGAAAAGGTGTTTAACTCTGCCCTCTGTCTCTGAAGCAACTGCTCCTGACAAAGCCTGTGAAGCATTTCTGGGACTTCCATATGGAAACTTGGTTGGTATTTGCACGAATTCTGCGACAGCCACATCAGATCCTGCTCTGAACTTCTGCAAAACCCCCATCAGACTCCCAGAGGAGCTGAACAGCTTCTGCTGTCGCTCGTGGCATCTGCTGCCCTTCGAGCAGCGGGGGTGGCACTCGGGGAGCATCAGGGAATGGGGAGGGAAGCAGCTGCCAGGGCTGGAGGCAGGGCTGCAGCTCAGAGGGAAGATGCATCTGCCACCACAGAGCCTGTGGCACCTCGAGGTCACCCTGCATTTGACAGGCCTGAATTGCTCATGGCTTCAAACTCCTGGCAGATGAAAGAGGCTGAAGGATTGCAAACAGGAGTGGTCTGAGGCCTGGAGGTGGGTCAGTGACAGAGCAGACACCTGTCTGGGAGTGCAGTTCCTGTCCAGCCCAGGTTGGGGATTATTTGCAGGCCGAGTGTTTTGTCCATGCCTTGCCCAAGGGACACGAGGCTCGGCTGCCTTTTGTTCTGCTCTTTCCTCCCCTAAAGAGGGAGGAACAGAGGATGCTTCCCTTGCCAGAGTCCTGGCTGACCTCTGCCCAACCCTCTGATGCTACTCCACCCTTGCCCTTCTTCCAGCTCCTGGGCTGCTTCTCTTCTCTCCTGTCTCCAGCCCTCTCTGGTTTCCACCACTGCCACCCTCTTATCAAACCAGTTTCAGTGGCTGGGGATGGGAATAAATCATTTTCCCTGCTTGGCTTTTCCCTATTTACCCATCTAATTCCTTTGGGACAGTGAGGAAAAGCTCAGCCATGTTTCAGAGCTGGGTGCTCAGACCATCCTTAGGTGTCTCCCATCTGAGCCAGTGAGTGGGAACGTTGGAGATGAAGCTCAGAACTTCCCTGAGCCTGCAATTCTGGATCTGGTTGAGGTGGAAAGAGCCATCCCCAGGCTGATTTTTTTTTCCTTTGCAGGGCTGCCCAAACTCCCCTGGCACTGAGGGGAATGTCAGCACTGTGGGTGCTCAGCTTTGAGGAGAGATTGTGGTGTCCATCGTGCATTTTGGAGGAGCCACACCCCAACTTTGGACTTAGTTTTGGATTGAGATGCTTGTGTGGGACTTTGTAGTACTTCTGATGGCAGCAGGCACCTTGTCTGGCTGTTGTCCATCCCTGCCACATCTGCCAGCAGAGATTCCATAGCTGGTGGTGCCCTCAGCATTCAGGTGTTTCCTGTGCTTTCCTCCCTTCACTTTTTTCTGTCTGGACAAGTTTCCATTGTGCAGGGATGCAAACACCCCAAGCTCTGCCAGCAGCAGAGGGTGATATGCTCGGTGTGCTTTGCTGGATGGGGACAGCATCACCCTGGATGCTTTTTGAAGCCTTCAGAACACTTTTGGCAGGGCTTATTCACATTTATTCCTGTCAAGCTATAAGGTGAAGGAGGCAGAGATTAGGAGGGGGAGTTAATCTGAGGGGCTTTATCAGGTTTCCCACACCTTTGATAAGCAGTTTAGGAGTCATCTGGAGGCTTGAAGCTCCTGCAGCCCCTTTGCACCCTCTGAGCCCTCTGGGGGGATGCTGAGCTCCATCAGCTCGTAGCAGGAAATGCTGCAGCCCCTGTCCTGTGTCGCCGAGTTCCTGTTTGTGGCCTCACTCCTCTGGGTTTGTGTTTTGTGGTGGAGAACTGTTGGCTCGATCCCTCAGAGGCAGCATGTGCTGCTTTCAGCTGCTGCCTCCACATTTGCTTATACAAGGCTTTAAAAAACCCCATCAATATTTTAGTTTCCATTCAAGCCTCTGCCTTGAAGCTCCCCCTTTTCATTTCACTGTAGTGCCTAGAGCCAGCTAATGAAATATCTCCCTCCTGCTTCAAATTAGGCATAAAAGACTTGTTAGAAGATGAGGAGAAGCTGCTGAATAATCCTGGTAATGTAAAAATCGACATTCTATAATGTCCCTAATTCTCCTAATTAAACATGATACATGAGTGTGCTACAAGAGTCCTCCAGCTGCTCCCTAATGAGATGTTGCAGGGACCACTTTGCTGTTGGATGAGGCTGGGTTAAACTCTAATTAAAGCCTTGCAAAAGGCTAAGGAGTTGTCTGGTGTAATTAAGAAACTTGTCTCGCGTTCTCAGTGCTGCCACCCCCAGTGACCTGCTCCTCTGCCCCGTGGGGAACCGTGGGTCTCTCTGTCCATATCAGGTGTCTCCTTGGAAACTTCTTTTATCTATTTTTTAAAATTTTTCCGCCCGTAGTTTCAAATTGCCGCGTCGCAGAGCAGCGGCGCGGCCTCGGCTCGGTCGAGGTGTTGGGTTCGGGCTGGGCTGGGGCGCAACTCTTGCTTTTGGTGCTGTTTTTATGCAGCATTTTCATCTTGAGGTGGCTTTTACCTGAAGGGGAGCGAGGTTTGGTAGCTGAGCCTTGCTGGCATGAGGGAGAAGCCGCAGAGGCCGCCCCAAAACATGCTGGGCGCCATTCCTTGAACGCCGCGGGCCTCGCAGGCCCTCAGAGCGGCGCCTCACAAGGCCCCGGCCATGGCCGAGAGCTCCGCAGCCGTGGACTCGGACTCGGAGTCCGCAACCACAGACGTCTCCTCGGTGCCAACAACAAGGACGAGCCTGCCCTCTCATGGCACCCCCATCTCGTTGTCAGGGTACCTCAAGTGCGACACGGACGATGCCAAGGAGGAGGCGGCGAGCGAGGAGCTCTTCGACGGCGTCAACTCCACCATCGTGTCCGGGGACAGCATCCGCTTCTTCGTCAACGTCAACCTCGAGGGCGCTCCCAGCGCCACCGGTGAGTGGCCCCAAAAAAGCAGGGATGGCAAAGGGGGGTTGGTGCTGCTGGTGGGATTTTGTGGGATCACAGCAGGTTGGGTTGGAAGGGAGTTTAAATGTTGTTTCTTTAAGGGTAGGGACGCCTTCTGCTAGGCCAGGTTGCTCCAGGCCGTGTTCAATCCATCCTTGAATCTTTGCTTCTGGCACAGTGTTTTAATCATCACTACTGATAAATGATGGGGGAGGAAAATAGCCAAGCCCTTCACCAAAAACTTCTGTCAATTTGTTTCATTTTATACGCAATTTTGAACTTTTTTCCCTCTGCACAAAATCAAACATTTTTCGTTTAATTTCCCATAAAATCCAGGGCTGATGCTTAGTGAATCCTTTGAAAATAAAGCTGGAAGAAGAAGGGAATCCAGATTTAAACTGAGATCCCACCTAGTGCCAAGCCAGGACTGAAAAACAGAGGTTTTAGGAGAAGACAGCAATCAAGTCATACAGCTAAAGAGGTTTTTTTGTGGCTGGTGGCTGTGACAATCTTGCTTAGCTGTAGCAACCATTTTATTTTTCTAGAAAATGTTTTCAATTTTAGTAAGATAAGTAGTTCTGAATTAGACAAAACTTAACCTTCTTTATTCCCTGGAAGTGTTCAAGGACAGGTTGGACCATGAGCAACCTGGTCTGGTGGAAGGTGTCCCTGCCCATGGAAGGGGGGTGGAACTGGATTATCTTTAAGGTCATTTCTCACCCAATTTGTGGAAGTTGGATTTTGTGGGATGTGCTTGGGAAAACGCAGCTCTGGGACACAGCAGCAGCCTGGATTTGTCCCAGCAGCTGGAGCCTGCCTGTGTGGACACTGACTGTTTTAGAGATTAAATGCACAGGCTCTGGATTATTCTTGGTGTCACAGTGTCAGAGAGTCCTTTAAGTTTGTTAAAAGTTATTTTGGAGTGACATGCAAATCCCAATTGATGTGCAGTGAGCAGTTACTGGGAATGGTGATGCAGACTGGGCACGGCCTGGACCCCTGTTTGACTATCTTGGAGTCTGCTTTTTGACTCTGAGCAATGACTTGAACTTAGGAATAATATCCAGCAATTTCCAAGCCTGCAATTTTCCAAATGCCATCTTAATTGAAAGATTTAAGGGAGCTGTGCTCTGCTATGACAAGTCAGGACTTAATGCCGTGGGGTGCATTGTTTAGGGATGAGGAATGCAAGTGCTGTGGATTCTTCTGCATCTGAAGAAATTCACTTTCCTTGTGTGTCCTCCTGGGCTTTTTTTTGTTTTCTCTTCCATTCAAAACAGGACAAAAAAGACTGCCTTATTTCCCTGAAGCACTGCTGTTTGTGCTGGTGCTATTAGTTGTATCCTTTTTTTTTTTTTCCAGCTGAGAATTATTAGAATTTTTAAGGAAAAATGGATTTCTGGTGTGCTGGGGTCCTGTTTCAAATGGAAGGCTGGAGATTTTTAAAACGAGCTTCAGGCAAAACAAAAGCCCACACTTTCAATAAGGACATATGTGAAAAAAGAGATTTTTTTTCCCCTCCATTGCAACATCGAAGTGATCCAGGTAGCCAAAATCCAACTTTTTCACTGTTATGCAAAGAATTAATCAGAGCCCGGGTGTTGGAGTCATCTGGGCTATCAGTTCCTTTACAGAGATGGTTTTACTGGAGTTTCTTCCAGGCTGGATTTTATACACATTAAATCAGTCTGTGGCTGCCCAGGGCACAGCTGATCCTCCTGGAGGGGTGACTTTTTGGGTGGCTGAGATGAGCCCCTTAAAATCCTCCAAGAAAAAGAACCTGAACTTCTGAAAAAATGGCCCAATTCCCAAACTGAGGTTTAATTATGCCAGAGCCAAGCTGTATCTGGGAGTGAATTGTTCCCTGCACAGAAATTCCCTTCCATCACTGCCACTCTTTGGAAGGTTTGCTTTTATACTCAGGTTTTGATTTCCTAGAACAAAGCTGGAGCTGAACCTTTGCATGGTTTGTCCAAGCTGGAAAGGAGGGGGAAATAAAAGTAAGGTTTCTCCAGGCAATGCCAGAAACCCCAACACCTCATTTCCTACCCCTGGGGAGCTGGTGCACCAGGATCCTACAAAATCCTCAGATTCTCTGAAAACACAGAGGAAAACCAAGCATAGGATTGGAATCTTTGCATCCTCATCTAATTTTCCTGTGTTCTCTTAAGCTGGATGAAATGCTTGAGTCTCTTGGCTGAATGTGGTGCCCAAACTCTCTCCTGCTGGAGACTTTTTTGGGTCAGCTGCTGTGAGGTTGCTGCCCACCTTAATAAAGGGCTAAAAGATCCAAAATTCCCATTTAGGGAGGGGATGAGTTGGAACCCTGGGATGCAGGTGCTGGCAGGCAGTGAAGGTGGAATTACAGGTGCAGTGACAGCTCTGCATCATCCTGTTGAGCTGTTCCTCTCTGTGTGATGTGTGTGCAGCTCTCCATGAGCATAATTGGATGCTCTCCACTGCAATTCTGTTTTACAAAGATCACTGTGTGGGATTAAGCTTTGAGCCAACAAAACACAGCACGACCCATAAAACTCCAAGAAATGACCATTGACATAAAATATTGGGCTTTGTGCACAGGTGTGTGTAAAACAGGATGGCTTGAAGAAATCTGGGGTTCAAAGTATGGCTTGTCTTATTTTTAATGAATACTGGCTGCCTTTGCAGGGAGTACTGAGCCCAAGGCAGTGCAGATGCCTGAGCACTAAAATGCTGCTCACTGGTGACATTTGGGTCATTTCTCCTGGGTGTTTCAGTGCTTCCTTGTGTTAACTGATGGAAGGGTATTTTTAATTCTCTTCTGCTTTTCATCCTTTTAACTTGGATTTTGGTGGTAACATTTATTTTCAGCGAATGTTCGTAGCTCTAACAGGAAGGTGGGTGTTTATCTGAAGCTGGAGGTTTTTGAACCTGGGATCTGCATTTTTGGGGGAAGATCCAGGGTGGTTTCTAGGCTGAGGCTTTTTCTGAAGTCACAATAAATGTTTGCAAGTAATATCACAGAATTGTTTGGGTGGGAAGTGACCTTTAAAGGTCATCTAGTCCAACCCCCCTGCAGTAAGCAGGAATGTTTTCCACTACACCAGTTTGCTCCAAGCCCCATCCAACCTGGCCTTGAACACTTCCAGGGATCCAGGGGCAGCCACAGCTTCTCTGAGCAACTGGGCCTCACCACCCTCATTGTAAAATAATTGCTTTTTCTCCTCTCTGTCAGTGAGAAGCCATTTCTTCGTTGTCCTGGCACTCCAGGCTTTTGTCCAGGAAAGCTTTATCTGCAGCACACCTGGAATTAAATCCCTGCAAGTAAATACAGCATTTTGGTTTAGGCTGGGCCTTAAATTTAATGGCCAGGTCATGCAAGTGAGTCTTGGGAATATGTGGGGGCACATCCTTGCCATCAGTCACAGTGTTCTTATCGTCTTGGCAGCTCCCTTAAATCAGCCAGGCACATATTTTCATCATTTGGATCTTGGGGGTTTTTTTTCTGTTTTAGGTTTTAAAACAATCATTTGAATCTTTTTCTTGTAATTTGGGCTTTTAAAACTGTTCTTTGGATGTTGTTTTTGTAGTTTGAGGCTCTGAAACAATTCAGCTTCACTTTTCTCACATTGCAAGAGGTTTTGCACAGTATCTCCTTACATTTAGGCACAATTTATCAAGGATTTGTGGAGCTGTATCTGCCTAACTTATCCCACTTGCTACTGATGCTCAGACTGGAGATTTTAGAGGTGCCTCCAGCAGTTTTGGGGAGACCAAGACAAACTCCTGCCAGCAGTGAGAAGCCAATTGGAAAGCAGGATGTGGCTCTGCCGGGGTGTGGGGGGGAAGCAGCGGAACACCAATTACGCTTCAGGAGAAATTAAAGGCCGTTCCACCCTGCTCCAACTGATCATTCCTAGATACAGAGACTCAACAGTTTCCTGTATCCCGCTCCAGAGGCACACACGTGCACGCCCGCCGCCACAAAACACGGCATCCAAGTCCTGGCCCAGCCCCTGCCCAGATGACTTTTTTTCTTCAAGGGGACGAGGAGAAAAGCTGGATGCTGGCGCCAAGGATATTCCAGGGAGAGTAAGGTCCAGAGACAAGTGGTCTGGGCTTGAATGGGTATCACTCTGCACACAATAGTCACATTTCCTCACATTAATACCAAGGTCCTTTTTATGTCTCGAGGCACAATGCTGACCCACGCGTTCCATCTGATAACTCCTGTTTTAGCAGTTTGATGTCAGAGTGGGATGTTGGGCTCCTGAGGCTTCCTACCCTCTAATGGAAAGTGGATATAGCGATTGTGTGCCGGGGAGGGGACGGCCTCCCTCCGAATTTCCTGACCAGGGTGTTTTCAAAGCGCTGCTTAGGAAGCTGAGGGAGGTGTGGGGGGAGCACGGGTGCTTCTGCACGGAGGCAGCAGCCTCCCTTCTCTACACTTCACCTTGGTGCTTTGGAGCAGCTAAATCCTCCCCTTGGGATTAAGTGTGCATGAAAAAAAAATGCACATTTTCTCGCTGCTCCAAATTGATTGACAGAAGCTATCACAGGTGGGTTTTTTCATGAAATATTCAGCTTTTATAGCACAAAAGGGTGTGACAAGTGACACCTTGCCCCTAATCAGTCGGTGCTGTCCCCTCTCTTCCCAGTTCCCCACCCAGGAATGTGAGGGATGGTTCTTCACCTGCCCTGCTGTTTTTGCTGTTTCAGAACCGTGATTCCCACCTGCCTTTGGCCTGGGGATTTGTGGGATGATCCCAGCAGACTTCAGGCTCTTTGCCTCAGCTCAGCCCATCACCTGTCGTGGGAATGTGGGATAATGAAGGCACAGTTATTTATCCAACAATATTTAACCAAAATAACTCAAATCTGATGGTGATTAGTCCAAGCTCAGGACAGCAGAGCAAAGAATCCCTCTGAGATCCTGTTTGTGCAATCCCTCACTGCCAGTGGTGTGTTAGAGGTGTCACTACTGCTCCTGACAAACTCCTGTCATGCCATGTGGTGATGGGGTTTTATTTAAATATTTTTTAAGGCAGATTTGAAAAGCAGAACAGTTTTTTTCTGCTCGCAGTGTGGTTCAACACAAGTGGCTGAGTCTCAGATTTGGGCAGACCCCTGATAAAAAACAAAGATAAAATAGACATTTTTTCTTTTAAGTAATAAGCCCTCAAAACCTTAAATGCTTCCAGTCACACCAGGTCCTTGATATTTTTCAGGGAAAACCATGGAAGTGCTAATACAGTATTCTGCTCTGATTTATTTTACTGTGCTTATATATATTTACCGTGAAGATGCACCAGGGAGTGTTTGTAGATCTAAAGAAATGTGCACGGCCAAAAAGCTCTTTTTCTCTCATTTCCACTCCTTTTATCCCAAAATAAAATGCTGTCTTAAGATGCTGCAGGCATCCAGTGGTGGCTTTGCTCCAAAGGCTTTTGGATCTTCTCAGGTGTTAAGGGCAGCACTGGGGACCTGGATGAGGAAAAGGATGGAAAGGGATCCTGGGTGAAAGGAGATCTCTTAAAGCAAAAGGTGAAAAGCCTTAAACTTTGGTATTTGACTTTCAGGGGTTTGTTTTCAGGCTTGCATGGCAGATGTTGTTACCTAAGCAGGGAGTGGAGGGGAAGCAAGGAGGGGATTTTGTTTCTCTGGGTTGCTCTCAGGGATATTATTAGGGCAGCTGGGATGAAACCGAGCAAATAAACTTCCAAGCATTAAATCTCATTCGTGTTGAAGTTGGACGGGGCCTGTTTGGAGAATAAAAAGGAGAGACAGGGTCCTGAGTGTGCCACGAGCTCTGATGGTGACAATTCCTCAGTGTTGTCAGAGCTGAGCTCCCTGGGAGTCGCTCGTGGGGTTCCCAGTAACGCTCCGTGCCTGCGTGCACGCATCGCAGAAACTCGGGATGCGCGTGGCGCCTTGATCTGCCTGCCAGGGGATGTCGGGGATGCGTTGCTGACTTTTTGGCTTTTCCCCTGGGCAGGACCTGGAGCAGAGCCCAACAGATAAGTTCAGCCACCCCTGGCAGCTCTCCCTCAGCTGTGTGTGAGGACACACAATAATGCCCCTTGCTCGCTTGCTTGCCTAAAATAGGCTTTTGCTGCCTGCTCTGTCCAGCAAGGAGGGCCACAAAAATAGACGTGAAAATTTCACGTGGTCCCGACCTCCTCATAGAGTTTCATTGTGCTTAATTGTGATGTCGAGGTGTGAAATCTCAAATTACTGAGATTTTCAAGTTACTGCTCTTGGCTGAGGAGATTGATGGGGAGTTTCTTGTAGGGTGAATCCAGGGTTTTCTGTATCCATGTCGTTCCCATGAAGGGCTCCTCTGAGGAGGTGCAAGGGCCAATGGTGTTGGTTCTTTTTACCCCTCCTTGGCTGGAGGGAGGCAGGGATGGTGCTGTGGAGGAGGAAAAAATGAGTGGCAGGCTGGTGGTGGTTGGACTTGAGCTTTGGATGTGTCATAGGCAACCTCCTGCTGGGTTTGATCCCTCATTGCCCGGCAGGAAATAAATGGATATTTATTGTGAGCAAGGCAGAAGAGCACTTGAGAAGTCTCTGTGTATTTTTCCCTTCCCTTTGTCATGTTCCAGTGGATTTGCTGCTATCCCTGAGTGATGCTGTAGCACTCCAGTGAGCGTTTAAGATACCAGCCCAGAACTGGAATGGCCATATCCATCCATTTCCTTGCCTGGATTAAATCTGAGCCGTGTGCTGTTGGGATGAATGATGAATGAGGCTCTGGGCTTTCCAAAGTGCCACCTCTGTATCCAGAACAGCTTTTTTGAGAAGTTTGAAAGATCCTGCTCCAACAGATGTAATGAGATGTTTTTGCTTCTGTTGATAAAGCAGCACTTGGTGCTCTTCCAGCTGGGTACGTGAGAGAGCTGTCAGCAAAGATTGATACACCTTGAAAATGATAAGAGGAGCCAAGAGTAGCTGCCTGATAAAAGCACAACAAGAATTTCTGTTCCATTTCCATGCATCCATGAGTACAGGCTGCAGCTCTCTCTTCAGCATGTGCCTGCTATTGTTCAGGATTGTGGGTATTTTTTGTCTCTCCAGAACTATTTCTTGCAAAAGCAGATAAACCAAAACATGTTTTCTCCTCAATGAATATTTATGGGCTTCCAAATCTCCCCGCATACTTCTGCATGTGTAATTAGGCTGGAAGTTGGGTAAGTGAGCATTGGAGAACTACAGATGTGAGAGCCTGGGGAAAATGCTTGATGTTTCTGGTTTATTTGGGTGCTTGCTTTTTAATAATAAATTGCACTTTTTAGATGAAACAGCTTGTGTTTTCCAAAAGGCGCAGCAAAAGCAGGAATAATTGGGGCTGTTGCAGCAGCAGACTTGTCTGGTTAAGTGATGCTTTTAATCACATGTGCAGCATCCAAGTGAAATCTGGGAGAAGTTGGCTGATGTAACCAAAGCTTCTGAACCACCTCATTTTGTTTAGGGGAAGATGAAGTCAATCCTTTCCGTCTTTTCTACAGCTCTCCTCCCACTTTGAGTTGGAGCCTTTGAACCCCATTGAGGGCAAAACTCAAATTTCTGTTTGATCAGTGATGATTCTGTTTAAATCAGCTTTCTGCATGCAAAAGATAATTGGGGATTTTTTGAGTTCTGGAGTTTTAATGTGAGTTGCACCCTCAGTTTATTTTTTGGAGAGTAGCAGGGCTTGGCTTGAAGGTGCGTGGCCAAGTCATGGGATTGCAGCAGCTCTTACAGGTTAGGATTTGGAAGTAGAGATCTGGAAAGGAAGCAAAACCCTCATCTGAATAACTGTAACTCCGTGTTACATCTCTGTAGTTTTCCACAACTTGGCCTCTGGAAAAGTTTTGGTCTTCAGTGGGTTTTTTCCATGCTGCTGTGCTCATTCAAATTAAAGCTGTTCATGTGTTTTGTTTTGGTAGCAGCTCAGGTTTTTGGGGGGTTTTTGGAGAACTTAAGGAGAAGGATGCCAGGCTGGAAGTATTTAAGTCCAGGTTGGATGGGGCTTGGAGCAGCCTGGTCAAGTGGAAGGTGACCTCAATGGTCCTTAAGGTCCCTTCCCAAACCATTTCGTGATTCTCTGCACAAAAAGTACCTGTGGGACAAATAATGCCACAGAGAGGCTGCCTTGGCTGCAAGGACTGGGCTTTTGGCAAATAGAGCTTGATTTTGTTTTGTTTTGTAGCTGATACCCAAAAAATGCTTTGTAGTTACTCTAAGAAAATGTTATTGTTGGCGCTTGGAAGTTTGAAGTGGGAATTTCCCGGGTTCCCCCATCCTGTGTATTCAATGACATTTACTAGTCCCTAAACAGCAGTTTTCTTTCCCAAGAGCTGTGTTGCTTTCTCCTCAGATTTATGGAGGCAGCGTGGTGAGTTGACAGGACATTAATGTGCTCATCTTGGAGTCACTGCCTGCAATCCCTTGGAAGTGCCTGGCTGCTATTGTTGACTCCTTAACGAGGACAAGGAGGGTTTCCAAACGAGGGTGACTCATGAAATCGTAGCCTCAATCTATCAAACAACGATGCATTGGATTAAATGATTACTTCAAGGATTAGGAGTTAGATTTTTGGGGAGGTGGAGAGGGAGGGAGAGAAGGGAAGAGCAAAAATACATCAGAGTTACAAAAACCCAGCCAAAAAAAGCTGCAAGACACAATCCCCTAGTGATCAGATAATGCCAATCCAAGCGTGCTTGGTTCACGCTTCCAAAATGGGAGATGTTGTAAAAACTGAATCTCTGCTTTTCTCTAGAGATCATCCCCTGCCAAGAGAGTGATGCTTCACCTCCTCCTGAGCCTCCTGCTCGGCTCCTGCTGCCTGTCAGGTACCTCTGATAGTAACACTCTTCTGATGTGGGTTTTTTTTTCCTTCTTTCCAGCTGAAAGTGAAGGTGCTGGCTGCGTGTTACTGCACACATCAAGGAAGGTAAGTAGAAGTGCTGTGTGACCAATTTGGTATTTTCATCCTCAGAAGTACAGAAAAGGATCATGAAACAGACTGAGGGGCTGTTTGTCACTGGCCTAAGCCAAAGGCATTTAAATACTTCTTCTCTTGAATTCCTCTCCCTTTCTTTAAACATAAAAAGCCACGTGCTGCTCATTCTCAGAACAAATTCTCTGTAATTCTGATTGTTCCGCTGCTTTTTGTCCCAGACAATTCCTTGACATGTTAATTCATCACTTTCTCTTCTGCAGCTGCCTCCACAGGGATCCAAGTGTGTGCTGTAGAGGTCCTGGCTGCTGAGCTCCTGTGGAGCTGGAAACAGAGACACCCAGCAGACGTGGCTGGGATGTGGTTCCCTCTTTATTCCAGCTAATCAGTCATCCTCCACGAGGTTCAGCAGGAGTGAAATCCCTGGAAACAAGCAGGCTAGGAGGAGGATTAGGAGCCCACACTTAGTTTACACTTGCTCCTGAGACTGTAACTCACTAATGATAAGGTGAAAGTGCAGAAAAATCCTTGACAGGCTTTGTTATTCCAAACCTTCAGCTATGGAAGGACACAGAAAGTACTCAGGGAGGAATTGGGTTGGTTTTTTAATAACTCCTCTGTGAGGGTGGTGAGGCCCTGGGACAGGGTGCCCAGAGAAGCTGTGGCTGCCCCTGGGTCCGTGGAAGTGTCCAAGGCCAGGTTGGACATTGGGGTTTGGAGCAATCTGGGATAGTGAAGGTGTCCCTGCCTGTGGCAGGGGTGGCACTGGGTGATCTTTGAGGTCCCTTCCAACCCAACCCATTCTATTCTCTGCTTCTGCATTTAGTACCATGGGAACTTTTGCCTTTAGGGTTGTGAGGCTGGTGGTGCATTAAGTTGTCTTGACTTTTTGCCTGAAGGCTGGAAGGAGTGGCAGTTGTCATGGGAACTTGTAGCATCACTGATCCTGGTAAATCACAGAATCATTTCGGTTGGAAAAACCCTCTAAGGTCACCAAATCCAACCATTCCCTCAGCACTGCCAAGGCCACCACTGACAATGTCCCCAAGTGCCACAACCACATGGCTTTTAAATCCCTCCAGGGATGGGGACTCCACCACAGCCCTGGGCAGCTTTGCCAGTGCCTGAGATCTTGGATTTCAGGCTTTGTTGCAGGTTGTAACTTGAGGTTTTAGTTTGTGTAGCCTTGTAAGCTTTGGGGGCTTTATAGGGAATCCCAGAGAGCTCTTTAATTCTGCCTTGCTTTAGGACTCTAAGGCAGCCCAGATCCTGAAAAGATATTTCAGAAGTGTGAATTAGTAGTGGGAGGAAATGTGTGATAGCTTTAAAAACCTTTCCTCCAAGTTAACAAAGAACCCCAAAGCAAATAAATACCAAAGAAAACACCACCCAAAACAAAGCCACCACCAAAAAAAAAATTAAACATTGTTTGGTATAGAATCATGGAAAGTTAAAATAAGCAGTTCCATGCTGAGGAATGAGAATGTATTTATCCCTAATTTGTCTTGTCTAATCCCAGTGCCAAGGTTCTCAGTCATACACACTTGACTGAAAGTAACCTGAGAACTTAATCACTTAAAAGTGCAAATTCTAAGCCCAAACTCAGGATCTGCCTCTGATAAGAAATAGCTGGAAACCGCTAACTCATAAGTGTCTCTTCTATTTTGTTTTTCCTTTTCAGAGCTGTAGGATTCTTGCTTTTTCTGGCCTGTAGTTCATGCTTGAGCATTTTAGTGTACTGTGGAGCCACAAATACCAGAGAGCTTTAGCGGGGCTTGAGAAAAAGACACTTTTGCCAGTTTTTCCCTCCAGGGAGGATGAGTGGAAATTTTGTGCTTCAAATGCAAAGGAAATTGAGACCTGACTCATGGAGGAGATGGCTCCAAGTGTCTGGGAAGGGGGAATCACCAGCAGAGAAGTGAGAAGCTTTGTCTGGAGAGGTTTCCCTGAAGGTTGTCCCTGTCTCTGGTGGGAGCCTGTGGTTCTGGAAGGGCAGTTTGTGTCTCAGGCAGTTTGCTATCTAGCAGGGCTCTTGGTGGGCAGGAATAAAGGTTCTTCACGCAGATTGAGCTGTTTAATCACCATCACAGAGTGGTTCTGAGGGAATTGGCCCAAAGGACCATGGCAGCAGCCCAGGCAGAGCTCTGCTCAGGAGAATGGGATTTTTTTGGACACCACAAAAAATTTTCTGGTGGCTCTAAGTGAAGGTGTCTCCTGAGCAGCCAGCCAGGAGAGAGCTTGCATTTTGTGCCTTGTTGATAAGTTAGAATGTGTGATTTTGGCCTGCCTGAGGTCAGGGGAGGCTGTTTCAGTGTTTTCCCTCTTTTTTGGCACAACAGCCTCTGTTCCTGTCCTGGTGCAATGTGGAGCTTTGCAATCAAGGATGCCCAGAGCTGTTCAAATGGCTCTTGGGTAGCTGACTTGGGTTTCTTCCTAAGCAGTTTCCAGCATCGAGTTTCCAGCATCAAGTTTCCTGGTGTGACTTGACTATCCAGCTAAAAATATTAGTGAGGGAGCATTCATTAATCTCCCCTGAATCCAATGAGGGTCCTGGCTGGAACAGTTGTGCCTGAGCTGTTGCTGAGGCTTTGCTGTGCCAGTGCTTCCAGTAATTTGATTTTGGTGTGTCTCAGGGAGAGATGGATTTCTCTCCTTTCATGGTGGCTGCTTGCCTTGTGATGTTTAATGTGCATAAAGCCTCTTTAAGCTCAGAGTGTAGATTTAGATTGGATGTTAGAGATGCTCCCTTGTGAGGGTGGGGAGGCCCTGGCACAGGGTGCCCAGAGCAGCTGTGGCTGCCCTTGGATCCCTGGAAGTGTCCAAGGCCAGGCTGGACATTGGTGCTTGGAGGAACCTGGGCTAGTAGAAGGTGTCCCTGCCCATGGCAGGGGTTGGAACTGAATGAGCTTTGAATTCCTTTCCAGCTCAAACCATTCCATGACTCTATAATGCCTTCCCTAATCTTAGGAACTGATAATAATGATAAATGGGTGATAAATATTCCCCCTATTTCCTATAAAGAACCAACAGCAGGGAAATGAAACAGCTGTGGGGCATGGAAAGTTATTTTTCCAAGGCATTGCTTGAAGCCTGTGGCTCAGCTGGAGCTAAATCCTCCTGATTTGCAATGAGCTGCTGCTGGTGCTGTCAAGCACAGCTCAGTGCAGGATCAGGGTTGATTGAGATGAACTGGGGCCTTCCAGTGCCTGAAGGGAGCTACAAGAAAGAGAGGAAGAGATAACTTAAAATAGTCTGGAGTGACAGGACAAGGGGAAATGGCTTCAGACTGAAAGAGAGTAGGTTTAGACTGGATACTAGGAGAAAATTCTTTATCATGAAGATGGTGAGGTCCTGGCACAGCTTGCCCAGAGGAGCTGTGTCTGCCTCACCCTGGAAGTGTCCAAGGCCAGGCTGGATAGTGCTCTGAGCAATCTGGAGTAGTGGAAGGTGTCCCTGCCCATGGCAGGGGATGGAACTAGATAATCTTTGAGATCCTTTCAACCCAAACCATTCTGTGATGCCTTAATCTGGGCAGATAACCCACATTAATGCCTTTGATTAATTTTTTGTTGTTTCTCCACTTTCTCCTTCTGCTGTCTTGCTTCTGGTTCCTTCTCTCCAGAAGTTGGTGACACAAAGCCACCTTTGCTATATTCAAAACTCTTACTACAGATGTGTGTTAATCTGCTCTCACTTTGAGACAGACTCACTGCTTGCACTTCTGAGGTGGAGTTGTAGCTGTGCCACCGTCTCCTCTCCTACGAGCAGATGGCTCCAAAGCCTTGGGGGTGGGAGCTGAAACGCTTCAGAGAATCCTCCCTCTCAAGGATGCTGTGGAAAGAGTGATTGATGCAAAGTAAAACAGTGCTAATTGCAATGGATGTGTACTGACAACTTGATAGTTGCTGTGATAATTACAGTAATTAGGGAGATGTTAGCATTTTTTTGCCTGTGTCTATAAATGGAAAAGGTAAGAGAGAGTGTGCATGGAAGGAGAGGACCCATGAGGGATGGCCCTGCACCCTGGGGGGAACGTGGCATGGTCCTGGCTGGGGAGGCAGCTGGGGATCAGAGTTGTAAAAGCAATTCAGAGCTTGGTTCTTCCTGAGCTTGAGGGGAACTGAGGGTTTCAATGTCTCTTGACAATCTGGTTCTCAGCATCACGAATTGAGCCTGGCAGCTTTCCCATGGGAAGGAAGATCCATAGAACAGCTCAGTTCCCATTTCCTCACTCAGGCTGTTGAAGGAGAGGGCCAGGATTGTCAGCCCTCCTTGTCCAGCGCTTGTGTGTGGATTTCCAAGGACTCTGCAATGGGAAGGAGGCATTTGTACTTTGATCACTCAATTAATCACCTTCCCAGCTGACAGGTACAGAAAGGAGTTGAGGTTCTGGAACACATGTCACAGACAGGTAGAAAGAATATAAAAGAAAAGCCTCATAAAATCAGGGCTGCTCTGTTAAATTAATAGCTGGCCTCTTACTTCTAAGTACAGCTAAGTACTTTGCAAGTTCTCATGCAAAAACATCGTGAAAATGAGAGTTTGTTAACACAACAGTCTATTTCTAGGGTAAAAAACAAGTGCACCTATATAAACAATAAGCTCAGTCCCATAAGAAGATAGGTGGATAAACAATAAGCTCAGTCCCATCAGTGAAGATAATATGTAAACAATTCAAGAAAAGAAAGATTTGATAGACAAGTAAAATACCTTTTACTAACCAATAGAGTAATTAGCAAGAAAGCTATTAACCAGTTAAAGTTGCTCACGAGGGCTGTAAAAACTGTATCAAATGAGTTGTATGAATAAGGAATTCACTTTTCCTGCATGAGTCCCAACACAGTGGGGCTGTGTCTTCCATCTCCCAGTGAGTTTGGGACAGCAGAAGGAACCAGCAGAGAGCTGGGATAGTTTCAGCCTCTGCTGTCTTTTATTCATTATTGCTTTAAAGCTAAATCCACAAAGGAAGAAAACTTCCATGAAAGTGGAAAGAACAGAAATTTAGCAAATGTCAGAAAAGGTGATGGGCTGGATGAGATTCCCCACCTGCCACTTCAGGCTCCCTAACTGGGAGCACTGGGGACAGATGGTTCCCAGTTTGAGGAGAACTGGGCTGACTTGGCACTGAGATTCATACTGGTAATTTTTCGTGTTGCTGAGCTAAGTATCCATTTCTCCCAAATAACTTTCCCATGTTTTTTCAAAATTCATGAATTACTTGAACCTAAAAAAGATTTTAAATGCTACCTTAAGTATTTTTGCTTTTAGACCAACTTACTCTAGGCTAAAAAATCCCCAAAACTGTTAGGATAAGTCTTGAAAATGCAAACCTTCAATGAGTTAATGCATAAAATGCCTTTTCTCCTGTGACCTGAATGGCCAATAGAATCTTTGGTTGGGTGATAACTTCAGCAAAACTGCTTGTGAAGGACCCAGATTCTACTTTGCTGGTTTTGTGTCTGATGCTCTGACCTTTTCTCAACACAGTACCTGAAATTAAAGAATTTTGAGGAGGAGGTGAGAGCCCAGAGAGACCTGGATGGCTTCTTGGCCAGAGCCAGCATCATCCTGGATGAAACAGCCACGTCCTTGGACGATGTTCTCCGGGAGATGCTGAAACACTTCGCCGAGGATCCTGAGAACATGGAGCCCAGCTGCAACTTCGAAAAAATCATGAACACTTTATTCACAGATTCAGGGACCCCACGGGAAGGGAACGGTAATCAGCTCTTGGTTTGCTTTAGCTGCTGGGCTGCTCTTCATTTGCCATCCTTGCCATGGTGGGGTGCTGAACAATCACTGTGTGGTCCCCAGGCTTGCACGTTGCATGTCACCCCGTGGGTTGATTTTTTTTTCCCATTTCACTCAGACTGAAGGGCCTCATTTCTCCAGGGTTTTTGTGTTTTGGTGAAGTCTTGCCCCTGTTTCATTAAGATCATCCATTGTGGTGCTCTCTGGGGTGAGGAGTCAGCAGCGCTGGGGTGTCTTGTCTGCATAGACCCTTTTGGTTTGCTTCTCCTTGTCAGCAATGATTCTTTTGCCTTGTGATTCTCCACCTGAATTCACACAGGCTGGGGAATTTTGCCTGTTTTGGATGAGTAATTGGGTAGGGTTGATCCTTTGTGTCACTCCCAGCCCACTGGAGGAGATTGGAGACACTTGATTTTCCTCCAGAAGCTCAACTGGGGCAGCCCTAGCCAAGGTTGTTGCCTGGGTATCACCTTAAGCTATCAACAACTGGTATCACCTTGAGCTATCAACAGATAGTATCACCTTAAGCTTTCAACAACTGGTATCACCTTAAGCTATCAACAAATGTTGTAGTTTAGTGTAAAAAACGCTGCCTTTTAGCCCAAGATGTGAAGAAGCTTAACTGAGCATTGTTTCTCTGTAGGCACCCCTGATGGTTCAGAGTCAACAGGAATGAATGCACAATCATATCCATCGCACCTCAAATGTAACTGTCACAGCCTGAGTGAATTTGTTTAACAGATATGTCAAGTCCTGAGCATGTAGTAAGCATGTTCATGCTTTGGTTACTTCTTGCTACCTGTCTTAGAGCTTCGCATTTGTAATCCCTTTAATTTAGGCTTTCTGCCAATAAAGAACAAAAAGTAAGTAGTGCTGTAAAATAGTGTGAGAGCAGTAGCTGGGAAGAGGGGGAGAGAGGGCAGGGGATTGGGAAGGTGACACCCCTCCCAGTCCTGTCTGTGTGTGTGTGGTGCATAATGCTAATCTAATAACCCAGTACTGCAGTAGGATGATGTTGGGAGGAGAAAGCAGCTGCCTTTCTAAGCTGTGAATAGTTTCAGGACACAGTTCAAAAGCAGCAGGACAAATGTTTCCATCTCTCTCTGTCAGCCCCCACCCCTGCATTAGTCCACTGGGTAGATAGGAATGCTTGGGATTAGTAGTCAGCTTCCATTTAGACAGAAATGTTATTTACAGCTGCAGAATAAATGAGGACAGCCTGTGATGTTTCCCTCTCTTCTCTTCCCAGTTCACCTCTTATCAGACACAATTCAAGGGGTCACAGCCACGGTCACTGGGGTGCAGTATCAGCAGTCCTGGCTCTGTATCATGTAAGTACCTGGGTTAGATGAACAAAATCACTGACATCCAAACGTTTTCCTGCTGCTGGGAGGAACAGAGGTTCAGAATGTGCCCTTTTGGGTTAAAATGGTGGTTCTTGTTCCATCCATCCTGTGGGATCTGTCTCTCTCTGGGCTGCTTCTCTTTGCAAACACATGCAGTAGGTGACCACAGCCCCTCCAGGGCATTCAGCTCTTGGATGTTATAGAAATCTGCTGTTAACAAGCTAAGAATGCTGAAAAAATGAGCCAGAAAATGCTAATTACTGAGAAATGCTAATAAAGGAACTTCTCAAAGGGACAAGCAAACTGGTTCATGGGCTGCTTTGCCTGCCAAAGTCTGGGAGCCTGGACCAAAAGATTTCTTAGCTCCTTTGATGGAACCATCCAAACTTTGTAGCTGAAAATTGAAGTCAGACATTCCACACTATTTAGACACTGATTACTTTGTCTGACAATTAATTTAGACGCTGATTAATTGTCAACACTGTTTAACATTGGAGGAGCAGGCCCTTAAGAACTCTGTCACCTGGGATTTATGAGATGTGGTGGCTTCTCCCCAGCTTGCACTTGACCAGAACTGGGGTTTGAAGTTATTGTCTCCAAGTCAGGCCTGTGGGGTGAGCCAGGCTGTCCCTTCACAGGGACAGGCCACAACCTGAGTCCCTGAGCCAGCCAAAGCAGTGCTTTTTTGCCTCTGTTGCTTTATTCCTGTGCAGTCTTAAAGTCAGAGTTGTCAAGAAATATGTTAATTCCCAGAGAAATGGCTGGGATATGTGGGATAGGTGCCTAAAGGCATGCACATATTTTAGCCTTCACAGCCAGTTTGCTGGGACAACTGTCACAATAGTTTTCCTTCTGCTTGCTCTTCTCCTGCCCTCTGCTTATGGCTGGGGAAAATGGAGAGAAATAGAGGATTAAAAAAAAATAATAATCAAAAAGGAGACAACATCATCAACAAACAAGGTCTGTTTTGAATCTCTTATGAAAGAGAAGGATGTGATCTCCATGTGAAAAAGAAGTGATGGCATATCAGGGCTGTGTCCTGAGAGAGAAGAGAACTGGATGGGATTTTGTGCTTTGTCTGCTACTTTTTTACACCTGGCACGTACAGAGCAGGACCACAATGAACAAAACCAGTTTATAAAGTAAAATGGTGTCAACCAAGAGGACTTCTGGGCAGTTTTCTCCTCTTTGGATGCCATAGGAAGGGTAGCAGCAGTGAGGATATGTGGGTGCTGCTGATGCAGAGGATGGAAGTTGCTCTGTGGGGTGAGACAGCTCTGTGGAGGGTTTTGGGGAGTGTTGCCTTAACACCAAAGCATTTTAAAGGTCAGGATACAAATGCTGTGATTACATACATGAGACTGAAAAGGGTGGGTTCAGCCTGTTAGGAAAGTGAGCCAGAGCTTAAATGCATCCATGTGAGTAATCCTGGCTTCCATGACAAGAGATGATTTAAAAAATAAGCTCACAGCCTGAAGGTGTCTTGTGCAAAACTTTCCTTGTTTCTTCCTTTTGTTGCTCTGAAGAGGGAGAAGAAAGTGGTGGGAAAGCAATGATGAGTTATTAACTATAATTATCTAATTATTGCACTGTATTTCTGCTGGAGTTATTGTGCAACAGATTGTGAACCATATTTTTAGATCTTACATTTTTCTTGAAGTCAGATTGCAAAACAGCTTCCAAACCTCTGAAGTAAAAGGAATTTGTTGATGAAAAAATTTTCCATATGAGTGGGAAGAACCTTTAAGATATCTGCTATTCTTTATCCTTGCATTTGGTCTATACCCTTTGCTAAATTTTAAATTAGCGCTGCTGGGTTGGTGCACCTTAACCAACTTTTAGTTCCTGGTGGATGAGATAAAATTGATATAATAAGATTATATTGATGAGGAGGAACAGCTCAGAGATAAGATTTTGGTGGTGTTGCTTCAGCATAGATGATGAGGGGAAATATTAACAGCTGAAATTAGTTTGGGGTGAGAAAGGAAGGAATTTTGTAGGATATTCACTGAGTTGTGCAGAGCCTGGCTGCAGAAGAACATTCCTAATGAAGACAAAAATGTGTTTCTCTCTCCTTTGTGCTGGAAAGAAGGTTCTTATTTCTTATCTGATTTATCCTCTGTGAGAAAAGCAGTGGGGAAAACCTGCAGTTGAAATAATTGTTCTGCTTCTGTTGGATTTGGTGCTTTCCTGATGGTTTCAGGTCTAGAGAAGCTCCAGCAAGGTCACACATTCCATATGGAGCTGGGCTTCAGCCACAGGGCAGAACAAACCCTTGAGGAATTGAAGATCTCAAGGTTTCAATGTTCCTGTGAAGTCCAGGAAAACAGCTGAATTCTGATTCACTGCAGGCTCTAGGGGTGATTTGTCAGGAATGACCAGAACCTGATCCTGCTGAGGCCATACCAGGCTACATCAGCTCATGGAAAACTTGGGATTCTTCTGTTAAAATGAGAGCTGAGAGTATCAAAGCCTTTCATGCCCCAGTGACCAGCAGAATCCAGCTCTGGAAGAATGAAGGTTTCTATTTGTGTACATGGTCATTTCCTAACTAGAAAGCAAATCTTGGGAGTTATAGATGAGCTTCATCAGCCCAGGACAGGATCTCATACCTTTGAAACCATGGACACAACTCTTTTTTTCCTCCTATTCCTGCATTTGCCAGAACAGGAAGACCCAAACTGGCCCAGAGATCTCCTGTGCTTCCCTGGGAAGCTGCTGCTGGTTGTTTCCTTGGAGAACCTGGGATGAGGGGTAGTCCTGTCCCAGAGTGGGGAGTGTTTTCCTCAGTTATTTAAGTGAGGAAGCTCAGCTGCTGGCAGGACCTGCAGCATGGAATGACTGAAGCAGGCAGAGGTGCTGCCAGGAGGGTGCTTGGAGCTCTCCCTGAACCACCCAGACCTGCCATGATCCCAGCACAGAGGGGGAAACTGGACATTTTCCATGTCTGGGCTGGGAAAAATGGATAAGCAGTGGGAGCTGCTGGTTTTGGTGTTGCAGTTTTGTGCCTCCAAAAGGCCAAGAAACCCCTCCTTATCCCATGAAGAGGTGACTCTATCACAAGCCAAGTCTTATCACACCCCACTCCTTCTTTAACTGCCTAACAAATGAAGATGAACATGCCTGATTTTTAATTTTTTCCTCTTGGAGTGAAGGATATATGATTTTAAAATGGCTTAACTGTGTGCTGGTATATTTTTCTCCCTCATGTCCTGCTAGGAAAAACATCAGCTCAGTGGGTTATGGAACAAATATCCCTGAGCTGATGGAACTCCCCAGGCATCCCAGCTTCCAGGCTGTGTTCTCCCTGCCAGCAGATTGATATAACTGCTGATTTCCAGAGCTGAATCCTTAGAAAAATGTGAAATCAAGCTGCTCCATAGTCTGGATGGAGTAGTTGTACAGCCATTTCTGGCTCTGCATGGACTGGGCATTAAAGTGATTTCCTAAAGCTCTTTTAACAGGCAGAGCAGAGGGGGAAAAAAAACCTCTCTGCAAGCAAAGAGTGGTTCAGTGGTTTGTGTGCTCTGTGTTGCTATAGAATTTCTGCCTTTGATGTGGCCTGTCATGGCAGTGACTCCTGTGGAGGAGTTGAACTCAGGAAAACCCAGGTAGCCTCTCAAAAAATAGGTATTGTGAGATGATATTGGATAACCAGCAAGGCTGCTGTTGAGATAATCAAAATTGGAGGAGTAAGATCCCAAATTTAATGTGTTACTGTGAAAAATGTGACTGGTGTCTTTCTGAGCAGAACTAATGCCAGTCCATTTCATGTGTTTAAGGGTTCTTCCAGACCCAGAGGTCTGTGGGTTTCTAGAAGAGTCACATTGTCTCTGATTTAGCTGTTGAATAGATTGCAAATAGAGATGCTTCACTTGCTGTTTCTTCCTCAGATTATTCTTTTAAAGGGCAAAATGGGAAATTAAAACAGTTGGACTGCTTAAAACAAATATTTTCATTTAGAGGAATGATTACATGATTTGGAGCCTTGGAAGCAAGAGCCTCTTCTCCACAATTTACAGCCATCATCTCTCAAGTGTTCTTTGGGCTCAGAGAACCATATAATTTTTTAAGGGCCTCTCCACCCTTTTTGGGTTTTCCCAGATTATGCTGGAGAGCTGAAGCTTTTGCAGGTACTGTTTTATGAAAAGAAAACCTCAAATTCAACCTGTGCATTAGGAATTGGGGTCCTGAAGAAAAAAGATGGCTTGTTTTGCTACCTGCAGGGTCTGTACAGGGGTGAGAAGCCTTCTTATAGAATCAGGAAGGTTGGAAAAGTCCAACCCTTAACACAGCACCACCGTGTTCACCTCAAAACCATGGCCCCAGTGTTGAGTCTGTGAGGTCCCCAGGACGAAGGAGGAATTAAGAATCTGACTCCATGTTCTCAGAAGGCTGATTTATTATTTTATGTTATATTATATTAAAGAATGCTATTCTAAAACTATACTAAAGAAAGAGAAAGGATACAGGCAGAAGGCTTAACAAGATACTAATTAAAAACTCATGACTGACTCCTCAGAGTCCAACACAGCTGGACAGGGATTGGTCATTAAGTAAAAACAATTCACATGAAACCAGTCAAACATGCACCTGTTGGTAAACAATCTCTAGCCACATTCCACAGCAGCAAAAGAGGGAAAAGCAAGTGAGATAATATTGTTTTATTATCTGAGGCTTCTCATCTTCCCAGGAGAAGAAATCCTGGCGAAGGGATTTTTCAGAAAATATGACAGTGACAGCCCCAGTGGCACAGCCAACATCTGGCAAGTGTTCTTTGAATTCAGAGAACCAATTAATTTTCTTTTAAAGGTCTCTCCCCTCCATGCTGGGCCATCCCAGGTGGTGCTGGAGAGCTCCTGCAGGTGCTGTGTGCTGGAAAGGAATTCTCAATAATCCTTCCCCCAGGAGAGGATGAGTCTTCCTGGAGCCCAGCAAGGTGCATTTCCCAGGCCAGAAGGACTTCCAGCCTGGAGTGGGGGTGTTGTGGCTGAGAGCAGCCTGTGCCAGGCTGTGGGTGAGCTGCCTGGCCTGGCCACAGCTTCATTCCTCACTTGCAGATCCTGGTTTCTCAAAGCTGGTGCCTGGAGCTGCTCAGCAAAGGAAGATTTATTGGCAGTGGTTGAGAACAAGAAGTGTCATTGTTGTTCTGTGTGGGGACAGGAAAAGGCTGGCTGGCTGATTACCTCTGCTGGGCACTTTTTCATACTGCAAGGGATAATTTGTTTCTGAATTAACTTCCTCTCTTGCCCTTTTAAAAGAGGGTTTCTGTTTCTCTTAGGTCTCCATAATTTGACCCTTTTTATGATTTGGTTGAGCAATGTGTTATTACTCTGATAACATCTTGGGTGTGGGGCAGACCTGGGGCAATGGGACTTGGTGGATCTGGGATTTTGGTGGAGCACTGCCAGTTCTCACCATCCCAGTGCCACCCTCAGCACCACCAGAGGCAGAGAGGAGCAGAGGGAAGCAGAATTTGTGCTATCATTTAAATGCCCTTTCTACAAGCTCAGTTATTGGGGGATCAAGATAAAACTGCTAAGAACACAACCTGGCATCTCATTAAATCATAGTCCAGCATTTCCTGGGCTGACTAATACTGGGTGAAAATAGATTTTTCAGCTTTCTGGCCAAACCAAGGGAGAATCAAATGTAGCTCAAGTCAAACCAAAAAGGAACTTGGAGGCTTTGACCAAACCAGACTTGATTTAGAGTCAGCTGAAAATGTCTTGCTAGTTCTCAGTTTTTTGGGGCTATTTACCCTCCTGCTTTTTTTGTTCTTAGTGGGAATTTGTTTAAGTGCTACTTAAAAAAAAAGTTGTTTCATTTTGAAAGTGACTTTCTTCCTGGCCTGAGCTGTGCTGACTTTTACCTGCAGTCTTGCTTGGCTTGGAATTTCTCCATGTGAACTAAGGAACTTTATTTTTTTGTGTCTTTTACAAATATTTGCACAATTCTAGTTGGGACTGCAGTTTTGGTTTGTATTGTATTTGTATCTGGATTCTGGAATTAAAACAAAAGTGGGAGCTGTAAGTGCTCCACCAGGGAATAGGATTTGAGTCAACTAAATAATGGCTTAAATTTGAAGAAAAGCTTGAACTGATGAATGATGCATGGGCAGGAGTGACTTGGCCTTGCACTGGAAGTATTGAAACATCATGTTTTTCCCCAAATAAATGGATATAACAGAGGGAGAGCAGACTGAGATGAGGCTGCATTCTGCACTGTTCCTCCTCTCCATGCAGCCAGGCTCAGGTACATCCCATCTTCTCTGTGGCCCCTGTTAAAATCTGGTTTTAATCAGGTTTGTCCTCACTAAATCAATTCCAGCCTGATTTGTAAAGGTGTTATTGATCTAAATTATTTATACATTGACCTAAGTGTTGGAAATTCTCAATTTTACTGGTGTGATATTGGGATTTAGATCCATGTGTCAGTGTCCATAGAGTTCTTTACAGAGGAGCTGGAGGAGACTCTCAGTAGTGTAAGAAACCTCAAACTCCAGAACTCTGGATAAAACTATTAGAGATAAAAAGGGTTGATAATGACAGTGGATTTCTTGGTGTCTCACCAATGTCAATTCCACTGTGTGAAATCTTTCAGTACTGTGGGATCCTCTTCTTGCCCAGTCCCTCAGCTTAAGGAAACAGTGAACTCCTGACTAAGAAAAGCACAAATTTTTTGTGGCTGCCATGAAAATGATCTTGTGTGTGAGAGACACCCACTAGCAAAGCTCAGTTTTTTACAATCCAATTTTCTCTCTGTACCCAAGAAGCTCTTGAGCTGAAGTGGGATTGTGGCACTGCTGGCAGGACTCCTGTCTCTGGGAAACAGAGCCCTGGAGACAATTCATGGAGCTGAAACATAACCCTGTCACTCCAGGGAGAAAGAAGAGTCCAGAACATGTGGCTTGCTTTGTTATGGCTTTTCAGATTGCTTTGTACTTCAGAGGTTTCTTGCTTGCTCAGGTCCTGCCTGGTGCACATGGTAGGAAGGACAGGTGGGTGGGAAGTGTTGGTACAGCTCTGTGAGCCGCAGGTGCTGGTGCCTGCTGCTGGCCATGGCTGGGATAGAAATGATGTCCAAAATGCCCAGCAAACCTTTCTTCTCAAAATAGATTAATTGATGAGCTTGATGCCTTAGGTTTTAACTTATATACTTTTCAGATGCTGTGCTGCTTTAGTGTGTGGGTCTGGGCTTCAGATGAGGGGATGCTGAGCTCTGTGCACAGAGCAGGGAGACAAAACAATTCCTGCTCCAGCTGGGCACCAAGGACAAATGATTTAAATCTCAGCCCAAGAGCACAAACAATGTGGGCTGAAGAGAGAAAAACAAGCAGGGTGGGATTTCATGGGCTGAAGCTGGGATGGGACAATGAACTCCAATATGCAAATGGAGCAGAGCTGATCCCAGGGAGAGACCCCGTGCCTGGCTGTGCATTTTGGGACCATTTTGGTTCATCCTGGGTGCAGCCCTGGCTGGGCTCTGGTGCTGCCC
Source organism: Fringilla coelebs (assembly GCF_963513975.1). NCBI lineage: Eukaryota > Metazoa > Chordata > Aves > Passeriformes > Fringillidae > Fringilla > Fringilla coelebs. The sequence goes on from NC_140032.1 coordinate 2,603,118, forward strand.
AAGGTGCATCCACTGAGGCCTCCTAAGAAATCCCCACTTTATTCTTTAGCTCTGTCCAGCCTCTGTCCTAGGTCAGCCTGCACAAGGCATCAAGCTCAGCAGCTGAGGTGTGCAAATGCTGAGAACTGAGCTCAGAATTGATGCTAATGCTTTCAGTAACCATTCACTGCTGGTGACCAGGTGGGTGAAGGTGACAGAAGTGAAGGTGTTGGACCACTTGAAGGTTCTCCAGTTGGTCCAAAGCCCAGAGTTTGTGTCCCCTCTGGCTTGTTGAGCTGTAACACAAGGAGACTTGTCTGCTGTCCAGCCACAGCTGGATTGCAACCAGGGGCTTGGCTTCGGTTGTGAAAACAAGTGTTGCTTGCACTTTATTTTCAATTACTTCAAAAGATATTTATTCCTCACCTTAGGACCTGCCTTGATCTTTCTCTCTTGCAAAGCTGATTCAAGTACAAAAAGAACAAGAGGCTGTGGTGAAGAGAAGTTAGGAAATAAATGAAACAGTGTCATCTTTCTCATGCCCTGTATTGTTCTAATTAAGCTGTTTGGTTGCTCTCAGACAAGTGTCTGTATGAGATTAATTTATAGAAGCAGGCTGCTTCCAGTCTGAGATCAGGAAGTCAAACTCAGTAAGAAAATACTTGATGGTGTGATTTTTAATTTTTTTTTTAAATGCAAATAGTGAAGAACTTGATAGAAAATACAACATGGTCCAGACTAGGACATCTCCAGCCAAAGATCTTGTTAATGGAACAGCCCTCAGGGTTCATGGGGGTGAGAATACATCTTAAAAGGAAAGAAATAAGATGGATTGTGGAAGAAAAATTAGAGAAATAAATCCTCCTGTTGGAGGACTATGATAGGTGCTTGTTAGATGAAAAAAAGGGAGCAAGCAGCTGAAATTACTTTGAACCAGGTAAAAGGAGGGGAATATATAATAATAACTCTGAGGCAGGAAAACACTTCCATACCTCTTCCAGGTGTCTGTAGGCAAACCCTGTGTGCATTTTTCAGCTTACAGAAGGGTTGGGAGGTGGTTGGTGGCTTCAAAGGGAGCAGGAGAGCTGCATGCCAGGCTTTCATTACTCATTTGCTGCCCCTGCAGCAAGCCCCAAAATTTCCCAGCAGGAAAAGTGGCAGCTAAACAGGTCCCAGCTCTGGTTAAATATCCCAGGGTGGAGACAGACCGGGTCGTTCACAGCGTCTGGAGATGATCCCTGTGTTTATTCCACACAGCTTTCTTTGCTAGTCTTGGTTCTGGGAGTCAAACATTCATCCCATCCCCTGGATCACAGCAAAGGATTTCCCTCCAAGCACTAATCCCATCTCTGTGGTTCTTGAGCAGGGAGGTCAGCCTGGTTTCTTTAACACTTGGGAGCCAGAAAGGGGAAAACAACAGCTGGGAGCAAATGGGGAAAGCCATTACAACAGAGAGGTCTGCCTAAGGCAGAAGTGGGAGTATATTGGCTTGGCATTTTGCCTTAGTGTTTCCAGAAGTACCTTGGGAGATCAGGTGAAATGAAATGTGATCTGCTTTCCAATAATGCAGGTGGTTTTTAATAAGAGGCTTTTTTTGTGTGTGTGTGTGTAGAAGCTTCTGTAGCTCTGCAAGTACTCAGTGTGTTGTGCTCACTGTCATTTGTTTTCTTGGCTCTTAAAAAGCAGCTGGAGGAAAAGGCAGAATACACCTTGAAATCTTTAAAGGTATTTCCCATAAAAACATGGATGTCAAATTGTACAAAAGGGAGCAGAATTGGGCATATGGTAACTAAAGTTTAAGACTTCACATGTTTTCAACCAACACCATCATGTGTTTCTCCAAGGTGAAATGTGTTTTTATGCCTAGTGCACCAGGGGAGATGATGCCTGGTGTTGTGGGGCCCAGTCTGACAATCCCATTTTCCCCCACAGTTGCACTATAAAGTCCCTTCAGCGACGTCACGTTTGCATCAGCCGCCTGGAGAGGCCTCAGAACTGGGGGGAGAACTCCTGTGAAGTCAGATTTGTCATTCTGGTCCTGGCTCCTCCCAAAATGGTGAGTTTTGTTTTCTTGCTCCATAATTTCAGGGGTTTCTCCTGAGTTTGCTTTTCCTCAGGCTCCTCCAAGGGTTAATAAATGTTTTTAAAACACAAGGGGATGTGAAAAGGCCTGAGGTCTTCTCAGCAGCTGCCAAGATGCTTTGTCCTGTTGGTGAGGGGTGGATTGGTGGGCTGTGTCCTTGTCTCATGGCCTGTGTCCTGATGTGGAGGAGAACACTCTCTAGTCCCCATACACACCTGGGATGCCTTAACACTCCATGGATTCCCCTCTCCAGCTGGAGCTGCTATTTTTAGAAGTAAGAAATGCAGTTCCTTGCTAAAGCCAAGCTTTTGAAAGGCCCTTGTGAGCCTACAGCTGGTGCCCCAGGGCAAAGGTCTGGGTTGTTTCCCAACAAACTTCTCTGATGGGGCTGACATTTACCCTGCACGTGTGGCTGCAGCAGCTGCAGGTGATGCAGCCAAGAGGAAGATGATTCTTTTTTGAGCTCTGTTGCAGTGAGGGTGAGACTTTCTGGGAGCTGTGGTGCTTTTAAGGTCAGCCTGTCCCTGAGGCTCTTTGGGCCTTTCAGAGCTTTTAGCACCTGAAACAGCAAGCTTAAAGCTTGCTCAGGTTCTGCTGCTTTGGTGCTGACAAGAATGGCACGGTAGAACACTTTTACTGCAATCAGAATATCCTGAGTTGGAAGGGACTCACGAGGATCATCCAAGTCTGACTCTGATATCATGGGGTGCTTCAAGGTTAATTGGGGATCACCATCCTGTCTTCCTAGAAAGCCCTGGCCTGACCAAGGTGGTTCTTCCAGCTGATGGCTGAGTGGTTCAAAGCTCAAGACCTTTTAACACTCCAGCTGGCTGTTTACACCTTGGGGCTGCTGGGTCTGTGCTCCTGGGAGGTGCTGGAGAGGTTGGGGACCTTTCCTGGGACAGGATATGTCCTGATTCAATTTCCTGCTCTTCAATGCTATCTATGTGACCTTGGGACCTGCTGGTCTGGCCCGTGTCCTCCCCCCTTCACCACCACCCACATTTAAATGGGAATACTGGTGTTTCCTTCTTTCCCAGGATTTCTGGCAGGTCTTTCCCAACCTGCTTTTGGCATCAACCTCAAAGCCAACAGGCTGAAAACATATTGATGTTCCTTGTGCAAAGCAGGAGGGAGAACACCTGGAGCTGTGTGCAGCTCCGTGGATCTGTCCCTCATTGTTATCTGGGGCCAGCTACGTGCAGAGCACCCGCCAGCAGCTCCGCATCCGCTCGGATCCCGAGAGTTTGCAGTTCCAATGGTCAGCAGCAAATTAAGGGAAGGGAGTGGAGGCCAACAGGGCTTGCACTTGCCAATGTGCTTTTTTATTTTAAATGGGTTGGTGGAGCCAGCCCCAAGTGCGCATTTCTGGTGCAGCAGTTAAAATAATTAACCTGCTGACAGCAACACATTCAATGGAGGGGGGAAAGTCCACAAAATGGGCATTTGTTTTGCTGGGAATCCAGATTCTTGGCCTTGCTAATATGGAGGAAGGAAAAAAAAATCAGTTTTTCTGCATATATCTATCCTCTCTAAACTATTCATCTCCTTGGTAAAGGAAAAACGGGAACATCATTGGGAATGTTGAAGCAATCTTTGCAGCATCCAGCCCAAGGATTGATGGTGCTTAGAGGTGAAAGGTGGAGTCTCCTCTGTGGTGGCAAATCCAGGCTGGTTTACAGACTCTAAAAGCAAGTCCCAGGGAAAACCCTTCACTTAAATCCAAACCTCTCCCTGGAAACTTAGATTGAATGTGCCCTAGTGCGTGTTTGAAGGGACATTCCTGGTGATGGAATCCAGAATGCTTTGGGTTGGGAGGGAAGATTTAAGACAATCTCATTCCAACCTCTGCCATGTTCAGGGACACCTTCCACTGTCCCAGGTTGTTCCAAGCCCCATCCTGCCTGGCTTTGAACACTTCAGGGATGGAGCAGCCGCAAAATTTTGGAGCAAATGGAAGATGGGACAGCCAAAATTTTTCTGAGCAAATGGCAGAGAGGAAGGTGATGTGAGTGATGGAGAAAGGACAGCATTAGCAATGACTCTGGGACCAGCTCAGTGCCACCCACGCCTGAGCTTCTGCGTCACCCACACTGAATTATTTGGTGTGTCCATGGAGAAATTGTTCATCTGTTCAGCTGTGAATCATGAGAAGCAATTGGGATCAATCACAGATGCTCACTCTTCTTTTCACAGCAGAATGGGGAGCTTGGAGGTTCTCCAGGGCTGGGGAATGTTTGGGTGTCTCTGGTAGCTGCTGCATGACGAGTGTGGAGTGTAGAAGAGGTGGGTGGGTTAAAACTTGGCATCAGAAGGAGCTTTTAATGAGCTGTGGTTCTGTGTAATTTAGTCTTGGCAAGCATCTTACCTGTCCTGGCTGCAGTAGGAACAGGTGAGCAGGTCAGGGCCTGGAGAATTTGGATTTGGTGGGTTTGTGCAGGGATGGGGACCTCAGCCTCCTTTACTCTTCCCTTTGCATTTAATTTCCTGCAGTAGGAAAGCAGCTTGGATTCTGTTGGAAGCTAGACCCCCACAGATCAGGCCTGTGTCTCAGAAATATTCAACCCTGAAAATAAACACTTCTTTCATGTCTGCAAGACTCCTGTCCCTTCCAAACATTTAGTGAAGACAGACAAGAGCTCCTTGTGTGTGTTCCCAGCTGTTTTTTCTCATCCTTTCCTCTGTGCCAGTGGTTACTTGAGCTGAGAGCTCTCAACCTCCACTTGTGCTGCCAGAATTGCCCCAGAGTGGCCAAATGAATTGAGTTTTAATGCCCAGAAAAATAGGAATCAAGATGAGCACAATAATCTCAGTCTTTCAGATAAGACATCAGTACCTGTAGAAACCTTTCTACTCCAGGAGCAGCAATGCTGAGGTGCTGTTAAGTAGCAAAGATTTTTGTCTTGTCTTGAAGGGAAACCAGGGATAAAATGCACACTCAGCATGATTCAGCTTTGGATTGGTTCTGGGAAGTTGATCAAGTAAAGATCAATCAGGGCTTCAGGACCTGTGGTGGTGCCTCCAGAGGATTCTGCTGTGGATGTGTGTTCATCTGCAGCAGCTTCCACATGTGCCCTCCTCCCTCAGGTCTCTCTGGGATCCTGGGAGCTGGGCAGGTTCCTCTTCAGAGAGATAAATTATGGGGTTTACCTTTCAGAAGTGAAATGAAATGGTTTTACAAGCACTTTTCCTGTCCTTTTTTTTTGTTTTTCCTGCTTAGAAAAGCACCAAAACGGCTACAGAAGTGGGCAGGACCTTTGCCACGATGTTTTCAGACATAACCTTCCGGCAGAAGCTTCTGGAAACCAAAACTGAGGAGGAGTTCAAGGAGGCCTTGGTGCACCAACGCCACTTGCTGACAGTGGCCAATCAGAGACCCTCAGGAAGGAAAGATGGGCACACGCCACACGGTAGCAAACAGCTCAAGGTAAGGCTTGGCCAGCACCTCTGCCGTGTCCTGGTGTCCAAATCCATCCATCCATCATCCATCCATCCATCCATCATCCATCCATCCATCATCCATCCATCCATCATCCATCCATCCATCCATCCATCATCCATCCATCCATCATCCATCCATCCATCATCCATCCATCCATCCATCCATCCATCCATCCATCCATCCATCCAGCCATCCATCCATCCATCCCTCCATCATCCATCCCTCCATCATCCATCCATCCATCATCCATCCATCCCTCCATCCATCCATCCATCATCCATCCCTCCGTCCCTCATCCATCCCTCCATCCATCCATGGGGATTTGGGGTGAGGAGGTGAACACTTGAGGCCAGTGGATGCAGCAGCATTCCCAGCGAGCTCCCAACACCAAGGCTTCCCCAAAGTTCTGCTGTGTGCACATCCACCTTCCTCGGATTCTGCTGTAAATCTCCAAAAAGTCACTTTAAACAGGCAGGTGCTGAAGGGATGCAGAGCTCTGGGGGGTTGAAATGGTTTCAGGACTTAGATTCCAGATGGGGGGTGGGATTAATGGATCCCTGCTCCTTGTCAGTCCAAGGTACTTAATCCTTACAATCAGAAGGCTCTGAAAGAAGCTGCTGCTTGTCTTTCCTGCAGCCAAAAAGCTTCTTGGCCATCTCTGCACGGTAATTTCACTTAAAAGTTGCCTGTCAGTATTTGGCCTGAATTCTCCCTGTTTGATCTGTAGCTCTGTAAAACATTACTTGCTTTGTACTTTAAAGTTGGAGGGAAATGCTGTAACTCAGCTTTCTTTTCTGGAATTTCCTGTGTGTTGGTCATTGCTTTGTTTTTCCGTTCAGAAATCCATTCTTTAAGCAGACAGCATACCTGAAAAACAAACCATGCCATCCCCAGCATGCTGCTCCTGTCTCTGCATTACAAATAACCCCAAAGCTTTGGGTTGCTTATAGTGCAGGAGCTGCTTCACTTATCATTTATTTTTCCCCCCTGGAATAGATTTAAGGGGTTTGATCTGCACATCTGGAAATGAGCAAAGCTCATGTTTTTCCTGTGGAATCCCCTTGCTTATAGGTAGTGCTTTGAACTTTGCTAGACCCCATATCTGCTCATAACTTTGCAGAACAAGTCCTGAAACCCTCTTTAAACCCAGGTCATGCAAGGCAGGGATATTTGGAGTAGTAATTTACCTAAAGTAGGTTTAACCCTCTACACCTGGCCTTTCAAATGGGTTTTTGTTAGAGCAGTTGAAGTGTCTTTAGCAAGAGACTTTGTCTTTTGCTAAAAATAGCCAAAAAATGTCTCCAGAGAGTTTTCTGCTCTGTGGTTTGGTGAGGAGGGCTGGATGAGACACTGAGCTTGTAGATTTTGGCCCTGAGACTGGTGATTCCTGCTGGCCTGCTTGGAAAAGCAGCCTTGGCCAGGCAGAACCCTGATTCCTCCAAGCCAGTGCAGTGGAGGGTGACACTTCTTCCTTCAGCTCTTGCTTTTGGCATTGACAGTTGTGGGCCTGGATTTGCTGAAGTGTTTTTTTTTTTTTTTAAACCATTTTATCCCTGAGCTCTTGGGAGATGCAGTCTCTGTATCCCCACCTTGCCCTGCTGGCACAAAGAGCTGGGAAAAGAGGTTTCCTGGCAAGCCAGGGTTTGTCTGGAGAAATGAGGTTGATTTGAGTCCCTAGCTGGATTCCTCAGCTCCTCAGAGCCATGTCCAGCATCTCCTCCCTTGTGGAGAGGAAGCATTTAATATGAGCACAAACCCATGTGAGACCAGGAGTGTAATTTCAACCTGTCAGCCACCCCCAGAGAAATAAACACCCTCACTGGAGCCCCTGGGCTATGACAAGTGAGCTCTCAGGAAAGTGTAAAGTCTCTGGGTGACATGAAAATCTGGCCTCTTGGGTCCTGCAGTGATGGGAGAGGAAACAAGCCTTAAATTCTGGGTGTGAGTGGGATTTTTGCAAAGTGCTTGTTTTTACCTCTGCTGAAATACTGAGGGGGATGTGACAGTCACATTCCCTGCTGTGCCTACAGCACTGTCACTTTGCCTTGGCTCATCTCAGAGGATTATTTAGGCAAAGCTATGTACTCAATCATCATTAAGTCAGCCTGAAATCCTCTTGTTTACTGAGGCATCTAATTGTGATTTTGTTCATGGAGGAGCCCCTAACAGCTGTGATGTTTTTCTGGCTGTGATTTTGTGTCCTGTGTGGATTTGCTGAGGGGGCTGTGTGTGCTCAGCATCAGCAGGAGGGGGATACAGAGGATGTTGTGTTTTTGCACAGACTCACATCCCTGATCTCTATAAAATACTCCTGCAGCCCCCCCAGCACTTTTGGGGAAGGCTGAGGAAGGGTCAGAGTTGTTGGAGCACATTTTTTCTGTTTGGCTTTGTAGCTGCTAAGTGCTGGCTTAGCCTCTTCCTCTAACCCAAATAATGGCAAGAAACTGGGAGAGATTTGTAGAATGCAAAGTGGAAAAATTCATGAAGCTCATCTATTTGGTTAGGTTGGGAGATAAAAGTGAAACCAAAAAGGGCTGTAACTTTGGAGGCCAGTCTTTTACATTTTGTATTTTTTTTATCTTTTGTAACTCAGTCTTTTAGCAGCCTCCTACTGTAAGGAGGGCCGGAGAGGGTGTGGAGTGACAGGAGAGGGGGGAATGGCATTAAGCTGAAAGTTAGATTTAGATGGGATATTAGGAAGAAATCCTTCTGTCACAGGTGCCCAGAGAAGCTGTGGCTGCCCATGGATCCCTGGAAGTGTCCAACACCAGGCTGGACAGGGCTTGGAGCCACCTGGGCTAGTGGAAGGTGTCCCTGCCTGTGGACCTGGGTGGGCTTTTTCCAGCCCAAACCATTCTGTGATATCTCAGGTTGAGTCTGAGGGTAGAGAGCAGAGAGGAAAGCTCACAGGAGGATCAGCCCAACAGAAGGAACAGCTTTTCCTCCTGGTGAGGTTCCACTGACACCCTCTACCCTCATTTCACACTCACACACACAAGAAATATGTGCATGAAGAAATCAGGGCGAGTCTTAAACATAACCCTGGTGCCTTGTGGGATGAGTTAGGCATTGCTTTCCTCCTCTGCACACTCCCAGCTGCCTGGAACAGGTTTTGTTCCCCAGAGCCCCCTCCCTGCTGCCCCAGGCCAGCAGCAGCCATGCTCCTCCTTCCCTGGAAGATGAGACACCCTGAGCATCCTTTCCCCCTGTGCTCACTGCAGCATGATAAGTAAACATCCCAGTCTGAGGCCATTGTGATTCTCTGGCTGACTCATGCCTTCAGGAATCTCTTTCTGGGGGGGAAAATTAAATTGCTTTTTGAGTGCATCTGGCTTTGATGTCCAACTCTGCCACCAAATATGGTTGAAGCCCAGAGATTTTTCAGAAATGCTTCAAATGCAGATGTTTTGCTGGTGTCTGCTGGCAGCACATCTGTCTGCTCATCCTGGTTGTTCAGGTTAGAGTTGAAACTGTCCTCAAGTTCAAAAAGTCCTACAGGTGCATTGGCACATTGCAACAGAATTGACTTAAATAGCTGAAATCTGAGATGATATGGTCACTGAGAAAGGAGCTGCTCCTCTTTAGCACCCCAAACCCAGTGATTGCTGTGCCCAGTGTATTCCTTCTAAAGGAAAATATTCCCTTCTTTATTTTGTTTGTGGTTCTGATTTTCCAGGTGCTGCAAACAGGTGAGTCCCAGGAGAGAAGGCAAAGCTGTGTGTAGTCCATTAAATGAGCGCTGTACCTTTCTAAAGCAGTCATTTTTATCAGTTTCCACATGAAGCAGCCAAAGGAAGAGCTCCCTGCTGCTTTGAGATGATCTGTCAGTGTAAATTTTGTGTCTGTAATTTTTATTTCCTCCCTTACACTCCCTAGCAGAGGTTATAAGTCTTCTGTGCCTGTTCTGCAACAAATACATGAAATGTTTTAGCTGAGGCAGCTGGGGTTGTTGTCACTGCACAAAGGTGCATTTGATTTTCAGAGTGGTTTGTGTGCTCTGAGAGTAACAGGAAAAAATCTGACAGGTGCCTCATTTGTAAGTGTTGCCTACCCTGATGCTTTCCATGTGCTTTCCATAAGGAAGGAGTTGTGAGGATTGGGAGGCTGAGAGGCAATAGCAGCTGTCACATATTCCTGACAAGCTCCTCATTGCCTGTGGTGAGCAGCAGATCCTATCAGCAATCCCACTGCACCTTGCAGGCCCCCAAACCAGGAATAAAAGGGAACATGTTGGATTTTTGGAACCCTTCCCCGGTGTTTATATTGTGTTTTAAGGGCAGAAATTATGATTGTGTGGATTTATTCAAGCTTTTCCCTGTTGATGGAGTTTGAGGTGCCAACAGCCTGAATTCCCTCACATCTCTTTGAGGTCTCCCTTTGCCATGGCAGAAGAACTTGCTGGGGATCTCTTTCAGAAGTTTCATGTGGATTTAGGGGAATTTTTGTGCTGGCATCTAAAGGAAAAGTTGTGTGGAGGGATAGGGAAGGCGCCTCAGACGTGCTTAACCCCAGGGCACCCAATGTCTAATCCATCCAGTGGATCCTCAACTCCCTTACCTGCAAAACAGGGATGCAGATAGGAATGGGAGGGGGAGAAGGGAAGGAAGGGAGGAAAACAGGGTGGTCTGGGGGATTTTCTCCTTTACAATGCTGTGAGGATATAAATTGAATCCCGGCGAGTTTATTTTTATTATCATGACAAGATGGGATTTGAATGCCCTATTGAAAACGAGCCCTCTCGCTCCTATCAGGCTTGAATAAGGAGCTTAATCTCTTTAACAATGCATGAGCCTTTACACTGACACAGCACTTCCTTCCTTTCTTCAGCTGCACGACTTTCTCAATATTGGCAAGGGGATTTCTGATGACATTGCACGAAGATTCCCAGTGTACGCGCTGGACTTCACCGATGGTACGTTGGCCAATGTTTATGGAAGCTCTGCCCCGAGTGGGGATTTTTTTTTTGTGATGTGATGTCCTGTTTACAGTGTGCATTCAATGTGTGCTTTGATATGTGTAACAGCTCTCCTGGCCCTTGTTTGAGAGGGTGTTTTGGCAAAAGCCTGTGAATGGGCAGCGTGGAGCACTGGGGATGAGGCTCCTGCAGCGTTTCCTTAATGAGGGCGCTGGCTGTGCGCGGATGAGGATTTTAATTTTTATTAAGCGGTGATTAAATGGATCGATTAGCGCCGTGTGTAGACTCAGATCAACTCCTTGCAATCTAATTACTCAGCACTGGCCTGATAGGCCCTTTCTGCTGTCTCTGCAAGCTGGCTCCACACTAATTATAGTGATGCTGTGGGAGTTGAGAACGCTTAAACAAAATGTGAGCTGCGGTAACTTCAGCCCGGTGTTGTGAAAAACAGGATACGGCTCGTCCGCTGCCGCCAGATCACAGGAGCAGCACGCAGTGTTTAAAGTGAGCCTCAGCTTGATGCAGCTCCCACAGTGGCCTTGGGGTTTTTAAGAGTTGCTTTCTCCCTTTTCACTCACAGACTTTCGCTTTCATGAAGGCTGGGCAGAATCTTCAGGGCAAAGTGGGATTACAGAGCCCCAGCCTGACATCAAAACGTGTTTCCTGCAGCTTGTTGGGGAGTTGGTTAATATATTCAATCTCATACCCAGAAAGTTCAAATAAAACAGAGAATTAAAGTGTAGGCAGGGAAAACCTTGGAGATTTATCAAATATATCAGGAATTTATCCCTTCCTGCTGCTAAATCCACCTTAGCTCAAGTGTGTGTCCCTGCCTTGCTCACTGCACAAGTGCTGTGAGGGTTCATGAGATAAAGATGATCTTCTTTGGATTAGGCATAAAAAAACCAAGATGCCCACCCAGACCCCAATTTTCAGTCTTCTCTTGCAAAGCCACCTTCCACAGGCAGCTTAAGCTTCAGAGAGGCCTGGCCAAGGCTGTGGATGTGTGTCCTCACTCCCTTCCAGCCAGCAGAGGAACGTGAATGAGATGCTGGCTTAGCACAGGGGTTGAGTGCTGGATGCTTTCTCCAGGTGCTTTGGCACTGCTGGGATGAAACTTATTTTCAGGAGACTCGGTGTGATGGGAGGGGTAATGCTGATTTCTCTGGGGATTTGAGGGTGTTTTGGGGAGGATGGGGGATGTAAAATGATTTTCAGGGGAGCAGCAAGGACTTGGATAAAACAGAAACAGTTTTTGGTGTGTGCATCACTGGCTTTTCAGGTCTGGCAGGGGACTTCAGCTCCTAATTTGGACGCTTCATCCCTTTGGCTGTTGCTTTCTAGAGCTGTCAAAAGCTCAGTTTTCATTATAAAGGGATATTGAAGCACTCGAGAAGAGAACTGCTGCAGAAGTGCCTTGTGGGGACCCATGTTCACCTCAAGACAGAGCAGTGTCTGCTCTGCCTGTCTGAGCCCAGCAGGCACAAAAACATCAGATTCTGGTCCTGCAGCCAATTCTGATTGTTAGCAGACTTGGAAATCCCCTTCAGGGTCCATATTGTGGCTCTGACTGCATCCATATGGACCCTGTGGGTGCTGCCTCAGCCCTGGGCTCTTGGCTGTGAGCTCTGCAGGCTTTGCACACATTGATGTACAGAATGGGCATTAAATTGGGATAAAATGGAACCACAGGTTGAAAAGTGTCAGTGATTTGTTAAACAACTTCTGGAGAGTGGAAAAGAGCCCAGTGAAACTACAAAACTACTTCAGCTCAAATGAGAGGTTCTCATTGTAGGAGCAGTTGTGCCCTTTCAATAGGAAATGGGGAAAAAAGGGATTTTCTAAAAAAATACTGTATGTTAGTATGGCCATTTCTTCTCAGAAAACAGAAATTAGGATGAATGCTTTAAGGAACTGCTTGAAATGAAAAGCAGATGGAGCATGAAGTATCTGCCATAAAGCACTGAGACTGAAGGTGATCAGGAATGTGGAATTCCTGGAGCATCTCAAAGCAGTGGTGCATCAGAACATGAGGGATTTGAACTATCCCAGTATCTGCACTCCAGACAGCCACATCTGCTCCATCAAAGAGCTCTGAATTACAGAGATGCTGGGTTTTGGATGGTTGGAGTCTCTAAATCCTCAATCTGAGCAGCATCCTAGGGTTTGGGGTTAGACAGATAAACCCATCAGGGACAGGGTGATAAATAATGAGGCTTTTTGTAGGACCAGCAAATCTTTGGCCAGTTGGAGTTTTGTAGGGTTGGTCCTCTTCACACACTGCACAAATTATCCTTAAAGGAAAAGTCTTTCTCTTTTTTTTTTCCCCTTCTACTCCAGATTAGGAACTCATCAACTTTGTTTTATGACAAAGTCTTGTGCATTTTACTGAATGGGTCAAAGGATCAAGGAAGAGTTTTCTAAACTTTTTTCCAGGGTTTTGGTGATAAAGATGGCTTTTAATAGATGTCTTCCAGCAGGAACATCTGAAGATGAACAACTGGCTTATGCTGAGTCTGAGCATCCTGTAGTTTTCCTTTAAATTGGAATTTACTCCATTTGGCTGTCACCTTTGTGTGTGGGATTCTATCTTAAAAAAAAAACAGTGTGACTGAACTTCATCCTGATCCTGTCAAATTGGCTCAGAGCATTTGGGTGTCAATTTTATTACTCTTTAAGCCTCAAACTGGAGCTCCCAGAAATTTCTTTATATTGAGGCTGGTTTGAGTGAAAGGGGATTCTGCCTGCACTCAGATACAAGATTTCTGAAACTCCTGAAAGCTGCTGTCCTCATTCTTCACTGTTATTTTCTGGTACAACCCAGAGGAACAAACACAATTGCAGTGCCTGAAGTGCCCAGTGGGAAATGTGAGGTGCCTGAGATTTTTATGGTGAGCTTTGATGCTGTGTTCTTAAACATCCATATCCCTTCACCTCCTGGGGAAGGAAAATGAAGGAAAAAGAGGAGGACTTTGGAAAATGAAGGAAAAAGAGATTTATTCTTTCTCCCTGTTATTTCTGGGCCTGTGTCTTTGATACCTGGCTGTGGTGGGTGGAAAGTTCTGCTGGAAGTGTGGATTTCTCCCTGTCCTTGGTCCTGCAGAGGGTCCCTAACCAGCTCCTGAGCTGCAGGATTTGCTGTGATGTTTTGCAGGAGGGAGATCTCCAAAGCTCCCTGCAATGTGGCCATGCTTAGATGGAAGGCTTGAAAATGTTGGAGAAATGGGATTTGAAAGAAAACTTTTGTTTTGTTGGCTGTCTAAGGTAGCTCAGAGCTTAAACCTTGATCTGAACCCAGAGCTGAAATGCTGACCATGGGCTGGTTTTGGTTTGTGCCAAATCCTCATCAGCTTTCCTGCCTGGTTGCCTTGGCCACCTTGTCTGGATTCCATTCCTGGGGAAGGAGGGGAAATAAAGGGATTGCAGAGAGGCTTTTCCCTTTCTCTCTGTCTCTCCTGCCCTAGATCAGGTATGAGGGAGCTCCTGCATCACCCTGCAGCCCTTCATCCCTAAATATCACCTGAGTACCAAAGTTTAACATCCCAAACTTGTCATGATTGCCCAAAACATCCAACCTGGGTTGCTTTGGGCTTTCTTTGTGTCAGTGGTGGATGGGAATATTCTAAAGATGCAAAAAAGCACCATTTTTTGTGGGTGGATGTTTCCTTCCAGGAGACCCAGGATTTCTTGGGAAAGGGGCTGCAGGAAGTGAGATGGAAAGGGAAAGGACTGAGCCTTTATCTGATTTTTCATGCCTCTCTGCTCTCAGCATATGCTTGGCTTCTGCTCCAAACTCCCTGAGTGGATTTCCTTTTCCAGTTGAGTTCTTAGTCCCACTTGTTCTGTGATTTATTCTTCACAGGACTTCAGGGAAGATTCATCTCCACAACATTGGGCAGAGTCCAGCAGCCACCACATAAATGAAAACCCAGCTTGAGGGCTTTAGGAGAAGTTTGTAATTCTGAGTTTTACAGTGTTTTTGATATAAAAATGTTTGGGTTTTTTTTTTTTAATTAGGGCTTTAATAAACACATCCTTTCTGCTGTGCTGCAGGTCAGTGTAATTAAACTTTTTTTGCATGGGATATTTCAGAGAATTGGGAAGAAACATTAACAGGCAGTTCAGAGAATGTCCATCAGTTGTGATTTTGATTTAATAAATACACAATTAATAGACTTCAGGAGCTGTAAACTCAGTTTTTAGGGCTGCTGGTCATTAACTTACTGCTCTTGAATCCCAAGCAAAGTGAGGCCAGAATTGCTGCAGTTTCCCCTGAAACTGTAACCTTGTCTCTACAAACTGTGAGACTTCAGAAATCCAGGCAGGTAAAATGGAACTGTCACATTGATGAACATAATTGCTCCCCATTCCAGTGTGTAGCTATACCTTAATTTCAGGGGAATGCTCCTGTAATAATCAGCTACTCAAATTCCACAGCAGGACCAAGAGTTGATTTTTATGCCATAAATTTCCATGGTGCAGGTGGAGGGACACATTTTTCAGTGGCTTTATGAGCCTTGTCACAGATGAAATACCATCATAATGCAGCTCACCTTCTTCTGAATGAAGCCACAGCAGTCCATGGGCTGCAGAACATCCTGAATATGTTTCATCAGATGTTGGCTTTAAAAAGGCAGAAAGGTAAATTGTGGTTAATGCTGGATTTCAGTGTCTCTGGCAGGTGGATCTGTACAAGGAGAGGCAATGTTTGGTCATGACTGCAATTAAAGAGTGAGCAATCAGCTTTGGAAGGAGTGTGTTTAATTATTATCTCCATTACAAAGTGAATTTCACTGCCCACCAGTAGGATTCTTGATCCTAGAATCTTATCTGGCTGATTATGGATTAAAGAAAGTGCTGAAAGTCTTGGACCCAGCCAGGATGAATCACAGAATAACTGAAGTTGGAAAAAACCTCCAAGACTGAGTCCAAGCTGTGCCAAATCCCCACCTTGTCCCCAGCCCAGAGCACTGAGTGCCACATCCAGTCCTTCCTTGGACAGCTCCAGGGGTGGGCACTCACTGCCTCCCTGGACAGCCCCTTCCAGTGTTTAACAACCCTTTCCATGAGGAAATTCCTCCTGATGTTCAACTGAACCTCCCCTGGTGCAGCTTGAGGCCATGTCCTTGTGCATAAGGACCTCCATGGCCAGCAAGGGCTCCTTTGCCAGGATGGAATCTGAAAATGGGCTTTTGTGATGCTCTTCAAGGTTTCTTCCTTCTGACCTCTCATGCTATGATTTAACCACCTGAATCTTTTAAAAAAAGATATTATTTGCTTCTCTGGACCTGGTTATCCTTTCAGAAATTATTTCAAACCTTCCAGGCATCATTGCCCCTGACCTTTCATATTGGAAAGACTCCCTTGTCCAAAAAGCAATATTTTGGTGGGACAGAGAATCCTCTGAACCAGGGTGTGACCGTGTCTACTCATGGAACCACCCCTCAGCCCTGTTTGTCTTGCCAAATCCTTCCTTTTCTCTAAAGGTTTCAGGCAGTTTGGAGTGTGAGGTAGGAGCCTGCAGCTGTTGGACTCAGGATCATGGGATGTCTTCATCTGTGAGAATTGAATTCCAGCCCTTTGGGTTGCCAGGAATGGTCAGGAATGTGACCTGTGGTTTCTGGATCTTCCCAATAAATGCAAAGGAATTTGCCTAGGATCAGCTGGCCTGATGACTCCCAAAAGGTCAAGCTCATATTTGCATGCTTGAGGTGTTTCTTGTCAGGTTTTAGCCTGGAGTTTGAGGATGCTGAGCATCAGAAGTGCTGCTTGTGTCTGTTCCTCTCCTGCCTGCAAGCAGGCACATCACAAGGTGTCCTTTATTCATGTGGCTGCCTGTTCATTACACATCACCTTTGATTTTTGGGTTTTTACATCCTCCTCCCATCCTTATCTCTGCCCTGCAAATGGTGCAGAAAGCAGATGTTAGATAAGATCCTAAAGTCATTGAGACATTTTTGTTCTTTTCATTCTGGTGATAAAGATTTTCAGTGTGGCACCAATAACCTCAAAAGCCAAGCCCTTCTTTATCTGATCCAACACATTGGGTTTTACCTCTCTCAGCAAGGGACTGATGCTGCAAAAGCTCAGGTGGGCATTTGGGAGCTCAGGGCAGATTCCTGTGTGGGAATTCTCTGTTCTGGAGCCTTCCAGAAAGGGGAATTGGGCAGATCCCAGCTCCTCCAGCTGTCTCAGAGGAACAGCACCATCAAGGATGGTGGCACAGGCAGCCTGGAGGCTCAGGAGACTTTTTCCAGTGCATCCTCTCTGTTCTGTGGAAAAACTTGTGTTCTCCTGGAGCAACATCAGCTGCTGTCATCTCATCCTTTCTCCTGTGCATCCCCAGTGAGCTCATATCAACATCAGCCTGAAAACAGGAAGGGGAAGGGAAGCTACTTCAGAGGCTCTTAAATTCATATTCTGACACTTTAATTCTCTTTCTGGCTGCTTTGTGTTTTGGCCTGGTGTGTTTTTTTCCGATGGAGATGAGGGGGGTGTGTGGATGGAAAAGAGAGAGGCTGTTCTTTCAGCAGGGCTTGGTAAAGCAAATCTCAGTGTAGCCATTCCTGACCTCTGGGGCTGTTTGGTTTTGGGTCCTACAGCCATTTTTTGGCTCAGAGTAGCATATTATTGATTCAAACCTACAGCCTTAGACTTCTGTCTAGGGAGAAATGAAGGGCTTCCTGTTTTCCTGCCCAAGACAAGAGTAGGGAAGACAAGAGATTGCTGTGAAGCTCATTAGGGACACAGTCCAGAATGCCTGAAAAGTTGGTGTTAAAAAGGCAGGGGTGAGGGTTTATGAACCCTAAACTTACAGTTCCTGCCTTGATCCTCTTCCAAGCTATGGGGATTGACAAAACTGAGCAAAAGCTTCTTGTATTTCCTGTTCTGATGATGTCAAAAATGTCTGCTGGCAATTTTGGTGCTACTTCTGGTCCCAGATGGGCAGAAGAGTTTGGGTTGTGCAGAATCACACATGAACAGTTTGGTTACATGTTTCAAGTGTGGACTGAATTGCTGCTTCTCAAGATGAACTAACATGGCTGTGGCTGATGTGAGAAGGTTTTCAGTGCTTTACCAACATGATTTTGTTGTGGTTTGCCCCAGGTATTATTGGGAACAACAAAGCTATAGGGAAATACATCACAACCATGATCTTTCTGTACTTTGCCTGCCTCCTTCCATCCATTGCTTTTGGGTCCCTCAATGATGAAAATACTCGAGGAGCTATTGGTGAGTTCATCAGTTTAGTGCTTCTTAAACTTTTATGCATTTGATTCCATGTATTCAAAATTTCATTATGGTCACAGAAAGTTCTGATAGTTTTTATTTACAGGGGGAAAACAAACCCAAAACCACAACGGAAGGATTTTTTTTTTTAAATTTAGTTCATTACTTTTGTTGAAAACCAGAAATATTGAACCCTGCTTTGGGTGTTATCATCTGACTTGGACTGATACAGATGTATGCTACTGTATTTTTGAATTATGAATTTGAATTTTGACTTCATGTAATTATTTGCACATTTTTCTTGGCACAAGCTGCTGTGCTTTTGACCTGGATTTTATTGGCAGTATTGAAATCCCTGGGACAGAGCTAAACATCATCCTTTATCCCAGTTGTAGAAGAAGTTTGTGCTGCAGTCACAGTTCCAGCAAGTACTGCTTATGTCTTATAGGTGTTAAAATAAAATAAATGCATTTAAAATGTATGTAAAATAAAATAAATACATTTAAAATGTATATATAAAATATAACAATATTCAGAAAAAAATCCCAGAGTTCACCAATTAGCTGAACATCTGGAAACCTAAATTATGGATACAAATAAAGGCTCACTTTTTGATTTTTGAGTCTGTTACCTCTGCACCCTTGAAACATTTCTTCTCCTCATTAGTGGTTGTTTTCTGTGCCCTGTGAATGCTCCTGGATGAGGCAGGGATTGACCCAAATCCCTGCTTTTGTTTCCATCCTCCCCAATTCCAGATGTTCGGAAGACGATTTTCGGGCAGTGCATTGGAGGGCTGCTCTACGCCCTCTTCTCAGGGCAGCCCCTGGTGGTGCTGCTGACCACAGCTCCCTTGGCCCTCTACATCAATGGTGAGTCTGCAGCAGGGGATTGAGGGATTGAGGGTGAGAGCTTTGTAGAGTCTGAGTTGGGTTTGTTTGATAAATTGATGTTTAATGGCTGCTGTCAGGGAAAGTTCTCCCCTCGGAGGGTGGTGGGGCATGGGAACAAGCTCCCCTGGGGAGATACAGGGCACAAAGTCAAGGAATGTTTGGATAAGGTTCTCAGGCACATCATGGGGTTGATTGTTGGGGTGTCCTGTGTGGGGCCAGGAGTTGGATGGATAATCCTGAGGAGTCCCTTCCAGCTCAGGATGTTCTGGGATTCTGCAAAGCCTGAATCAAATTCCTCCCCTTTCCATCACCATCAGAATATCCTAAGTTGGAAGGGACCCACAAGGATCATTGATACCAGCTCCTGGTTTAGTTCAAATTGTTTTTCTGAAGAAATCATTTTGCAGAGAAAAAACTTCATGAAAATAAGCATTTCTTCAGCTTCAGTGAGGAAATCTATTTAAGTAAGGATTCTCTCATGTGGCTGCATTTAACCAGCTTGAGACAAAGTTTTTTGGGTTTGTTGAGTTTTGGATTTTTTTCATCAATGTTTTAAAGTATGATCAGCAGCTTTCCAGGTACTGCAAGCTGATCTCAATGAACCAGAGATCAGCCAGAGGAACAAGCTCAGTATCTGTGGGGATAATCAGAGATGGGCTGGAAAGAGCAGCTGTGACACCCCTTGCTCAACAGCATCCCAAAATGTCACTGAGAGCAAATTCCAGCTGCTTCAATCCCAAGGAAAAATGCTTTGAGCTGGCCTCAATCCCAAGGAAAAATGCTTTGAGCAGTATGGGGGAAATATTTTCCCAAGTGTCTCTCCTGTTTCTCATGATGGAAGGGGAGAACAGTTCATGTTGATGCAGTGGAAGTGCAGGAATGTGGATTTAATGTAATCTCTAATAAATGAACTGGGGTAAAGTCTTGAAATTGGTTCTTTTTGGCCTGGAGCAGATGGGGATCACTGGGTGGCAGTGACAGGAGTTGATTGTGACACATGAATGCTTCACTTTTGCAGTCATCCAAGGAATCTGTGACGACTACAATTTGGATTTCAGTGCTTTCTATGCCTGGATTGGACTCTGGAACAGCTTTTTCCTTGTGATCTACTCCCTCTTTAATGTCAGCCTCCTGATGAAGCTCTTTAAAAGGTAGCTATTTTCAAGAAGTCATATTTTGATCAGATTATTCTTCAAATGGAAAAATTACACATTCCACAAGCTCCTTAATTATGAACTTGCTGCAAAATGTATTTTGTGAGATGAGGAAAGTATCATTTTGGCTTATTGTTCCAGCTTGAAAGAAGTTCTCTGATTTACTGGGTTTTGTTTCTAAGTTGGAGCCTAACTCAAATTGGTATATTTTCATGTAAATTGATGAATATGCTGATTTTTCTTTGAGCAGAGTTGAATGCAGCTCTATTAATTCCTGGGCTTTTTCCACAGGTCAACAGAAGAAATAATTGCACTTTTTATATCCATCACATTTGTGCTTGATGCCATCAAAGGCATTGTTAAAGGTAAGTCTTGCAACAGTGTTTTTCAGAGCAGATCTCTGCTTTGCTGCCTTGTCAGAGGCAAGCACAGGGCTGCAAAAATGTGTGATGTTTGCTTGTTCTGTGTTCAAAGTCTTCAGGGAAAAAAAGAAAATCAGTGTGTATGAGATGGAAGCAGCCCTTTGTCAGCAGTTTACCTGGGTGTGCAGAATTTTTAGCAGCTCTAATTTCTGTTGGTTGAGATAGAATTGGTTTCTAAATTTTCACCAAATGGAGAAGCCATTATGTTATTGATGTGAGAGCTTTCTCCTGATTCCAGTTTGGTTTTGAATTGTCCTGACCAAAAAAAAAAAAAAAAAAGTCAGATTTAAATGCAGTGTTTGGAGTCCTTATTCCTTGACACATTATTCAGGCTCTGTGGAGAGGAGTTGAAAGATGGGTTGAGATTTCCTGGTTTTCCCTGGGATCTAAAACCCTTCTTTAATGGCAGTACAAGGCCTGCAGTGACTCCAGCACTTTCCTAAAGCTCCTCTGCCCTTTCCAGCCACTTGGCTTTCCCATTTCTGGGTTAAATTCGAAATCTCCTTGGAGAGCCTTGGGGTTTAACAGATTCCTCTGACACTTCTCTCCCTCCCCACAGGGATTGGCAGGAGGTATTTCAGAAGGTGAATCACGGTAGCAGAAACACCTTGTGGGTGGCAGCATTTCTGTTCATCCCAGTGAGGATTTGGACAAAAATTCCTTGATTTTTATGACCTGTTGTCCAGCATCCCAAAGTTTGGGCTGTCCTTTGAAATCCTTCAGGATACACCCAAGCACACTCCTTGTTTTTAAGACCCTCAGGCTTGCAAGGGAATGCTTTCCAAGAGATTTGACACTGCAGAGCAATTTGAAGTGAGAAACTTTCTCGCTTGACTGGGAATCCTTAATTGCCTTGTGTGCTTTGATTGTGCAATCAGAGGGTGTTTTTTTTCTCTGTAGAACACCTGCATCTTTTAAATATCCTGCTTAGAGCTTGGTGAGGCAGAGGTTTTATGGGATAGTTGTTGATTCTGTGAGCTTTGCTGAGTGTGTGCTGTCAGTGCCCTGTCCTGGGGGCATGGGACATTCTCCAGCTGGTCCTCAACAGAACATTCAGCTGCTCTGTAAAAATTAGTAAATATTCACAAAGTTTCTGTTGCCCAGAGCTGATCTCCCATAGCAGAGGTTAAATTGCAGGAAGCATCCACTGCTCTTGTCTGCCAGACTTCCAGCAATATGTAAGTAAATCCTTTGAGTATTGCAGTGAGAACAGGAGGAGATGCTGTAAGACAAGGGGCAGTGGCCTTACTGACAGAAACCAGGTTTAGATTGGATATTAGGGAGAAAATCTTCCTGTGAGGGTGCTGAGCCCTGGCACAGAGTGCCCAGAGAAGCTGTGGCTGCCCCTGGATCCCTGGAAGTGTCCAAGGCCAGGTTAGACGGGGCTTGGAGCACCCTGGGACAGTGGGAGGTGCCCATGGCAGGGGGTGGAAGAAGATGATCTCAAAGGTCCCTTCCAACCCAACACATTCTGTGATTTTATGTGTGATAGTTAACCAGTTGGATGTTCTTTGTACTTGGGAAGGGATGAATTTGTAGGAATGATGGTAATAAAGTCACACCAACTCTCCTTTGCCAGCTCATGTTGGCTTCAGCTGCACCTGGGAGTGTTCAGGGCATCCACAGGTGGGACCAAAGCTGCTTCCAGACACAGGAGGGCCCCGGTGCTGGCAGGCCCAGACTTTATCCTTTACCCTCTTAGAGCCCATATTTAAAAACACATCACCAGGAGTGCAGCTCATGGCCACAGGCTCATCTTAGTTCTTCCCTGCCTATTTTTGAGGAGGTGATGGTTCACTGCTGCTGCCTCCTCCTCCCACTCAAAATTTTGGTTGAGCAGTTCAGTAGGAAGTGAAAGCTGATATTTTTTCTGTGCTGTTTAAATGTGTCCTGTTAGTGCATTATCCTGCTGGCACCAACTCTGGGCTTCCTGAGTGCCAGGGGACAATGCCACCTCTTCCCAGATGTTTTCCCAGCCTGTTCATAGCCTTGATTCTGTGCAAGGTACACATGCAGGAAAGGAGGGGAAGGGAACCGAAGCCACTTTGTTTTCACTGCCTGGCCCGGCCACCGAGGCTGTGTTTGTTTGATCTTGACATCTGCACTGAGCAGGAAATGGTGGTGAGCAGGCAGAGGAAAACAAAGCCAGCTCATGTTGTTGGAGGCTGGAGAAGGGCTCGGTTTCAGCCAGGGCACCCCTGGCTCTGCTGCTCTCTCTGGATGATGGCAATGAGGTTCACTGAGCTCTGGTGTGAAAACAACCCAGAAATGTTCAGGCATCAAATCTTCCCAGCAAGGTGGTATGGGTTGACTTCCACTCTGTTTTGGTGTGTTCTTGTTGCTTGAATTAAAATACAAGAGTAAAGCAAGGTTTTTTCCTCTATCCAGAAGGGACTGGAGCAATCCTGCCTGGGTTGGTGCATATAAATAGAATTGCAGCCTCAGAGATGGAGCATGGAATGATGCAGTCAAGCTGAGCACCAAAGATCAGCCCCAAATACATTATTGCAATATATCCCAACCCTAAATATATAATTGCAATATAGCCATCTGTGGGAGCTTGAGAAAATCTACAAGAGCCAAAACAAAATCACTTGTTTGCTACTCATTCCAGTCCACATCTTAATCCAGAGGAATGCAAATACATTCTCTGTAGTTCCTGGCTTGTTTGTGCTGCTGGTTTCTCTGATGTTCAGATGTGTCTCTAGGACCCAGTAGCACTTAGGGTGAGCAGGCTTTTCTCCCTGGCCAGCTGTGAATTCCCAGGAAATGCTGCCAGAATCATTTTTGTCAGGACAAAAGCGTCCTTTGGCGTTCAGAGCCGGAAAGTGCAAATCTTCTAACAGCCCATTCTGTGCCAGGCTGTGGGTCATGGCAGTGCTCTGGGGCCCAGGATTTTTTTCTACCTGTTTTCAGAGCAGGTGTGTGTGTGTCCTGCCAGGGCTGAGGCAGCTGGAGCACGGAGGGAGGAAATAAAGGAGAGCAGAGCCTCTTCCCCAGCACGCGATGGGGAAACTTTCTGGACCGGGGTCAGGATGGGATTGCTCCTCACTGGGGGAACCTTTCTGGAGCTTTAAGGTGATCTGACTCCTGGCTGCTCTTGGTGCAGTTTGAGAGGTTAAATTTTGTACTGTAAACCTTCTGTGATGTTTCAATTAATGTACAGATGCATTGAATGGGAGGCAGTCTTCTCTCTTGTGGCCTCCATGCCATGCTGGCCTCATCCACTTGTGGAATGCCCAGACTCCTTTTAAAGCACCTTTAAATCCTTCCAAAGATGGTGCAGGAAAGATCATTACTGCATTTCAAATGGCTGCTTGGTTGAACTCGGGGCATTTTACACTGGGGTGAGCTCCAAACCAGCAGTAACACAACCTGGGCTTCAGCCACACTCAAGGCCGTTGCAAATATTGGTTGTGCTGCACAAAAACATTCAAAGTTTCTTCTCAAATATTCAGAATTACTTTGTCTTCCCTGCTTTCTCTGTGGCCACTGCAGATGGAAAAACTGAAGTGTTTGGGGCTTTCAGAACCCAGATTATTATTTGAGGGTGAGGAAAATATTAGGAACTGCATTTTAGCCTAAGCTTCAGGTGGTTGTGGTTTTGCCTAGAGAGGATGGTCTTGCCCTGAAGTTGTCTAGGCAAAGTTTGAAGGGGTATTTTGACTAAAATGAAGAAAGGCAGTGGGACTGCAAAGCTCTGGCATGTTGGTTTCTGTGCTCCTGTATTTCCCATGGGTACAGGGAAGTGTGGATGCTGCATGTTGCCATTTGAGCAGATATTGTGGGAACACTGAGGCTGCAAACCCAATTCCCATCTTCTGGTTTTACTTGCTCCTTCAGGCTATTCTTCCCCAAAGAGGTTAAATGATCCCAAAAACATACTTGGAGCCAACCAGTGACATAGAAATGGGAACACAGTAAATGCTCAAGAGCAAGAGGGTCTTTACAGCTGTCCATTCCTTATATAAATGCCTGTGAGCTGATCTAAAGCATTTATGGACAGTTCCAGAGGCTTTACTGGGTGTTTTGCTTGTGCAAGTTTACTTCAGGCCTGTAACTCTAATTTGCATTGTAAATTTAAATGTTCTGCCAGGTTTTGCATATCAACACTTACCTCTAAAATCTGGACTAGCCTTGGAAGAAAAGTAATTAGTGTACACTGTGTAATCCACTTAAGGATCTGTGCAGCCTGGCTGCTCTTAGTGTTTCCAGAGAATCCTGATGGAATTTATTTGCCAGGCTGCTAAAAGCAGGTGTCTAGATAGAAATATTTATATGTGTATCTAACAGCAGTGCTTCCAGTGTTTGGAAAAAAACCACATAATTAGCACTGGAAGTCCTTACAGAGGTGCTTTATAGATTAATCTAACTCTTACCTGTTAAAATAAGTGAAAAAATCAATTTGTGAAGGACTGGCTTCCTAAGAGCAGCAGCCCTGATTTCTTTCTGCAGGCTTGAGAGGCAGAGCTGGTGAAGCATAACGTTAATACTTCGTGATCAAGCAAGAAACCCACTTTATTTTCCTTGCTTTGATTGTCCTCTCCTAACGCTTGCCTCTTGGTTGTTTGTGCAGTTTTTAAGAAATATTACCACTATGAGCACCCAGGAGATGGGAAATCACAGGCTGATGCTATCCCAGGCCTTGGCATCAACACCAGCTTCTTGATGAACTCCTCAGTGAACGAGAACCACACTTGCACTCACGATGGGCACTACGGGCGTGAGACCGCCGTCCTCAGCCTCATGTTGATGCTGGGAACCCTCTGGCTTGGCCATACCCTCTATCAGTTCAAGAAAAGGTGAGTTGTGTAGAGCTCAGACTCCTGATTATTTCATGTTCTCTCTGAGGGAGTCTTTAACAGCTTAGATCTTAATTCACAGAATGACCAGGTTGGAAGAGACCTTCAAGATCATCAAGTCCAACCCATCCCTAACGCCTCAACTAAACCCTGGCACCCAGTGCCACATCCAGGCTTTGTTAAACACACCCAGGGATGGTGACTCCACCACCTCCCTGGGCAGAAAATTCCAGAACTTTATCACTCTTTCTGTGAAAAACTTTTCCTAATATCCAACTTGTATTTCCCTTGGTGCAGCTTGAGGCTGCGTGCTCTGGGTTGTGTCAGTTGCTTCCCGGTGAGAGACTAACCCCACCTGGCTACAACCACCTTTCAGGGAATTGTAGAGTGATAAGGTCACCCCTGAGTCTTCTTTTCTCCAGGCTGAACACCCCCAGCTCCCTCAGTGGTTCCTGACAAGGTTTGTGTTCCCAGCCCCTCTCCAGCCTCGTTGCCCCCTCTGGACACACTCAAGTATCTCAACATCCTTCCTAAACTGAGGGGCCCAGGACTGGACAGAGCACTCAAGGTGTGACCTCACCAATTTTGCATCCCAGGAAAATCAGGTGGAAGCCAAAGGCAGGGATGAACTTGCCAGGGCCACCTGGAAAAAATTCCCAGCAGAACAAAATGTTCGCTCAGTGGATGATGTCCTTCCGTCTTTAGTTTGGCCTCACAAGTGACTTTCTAAAAAAGCTTTGGGTTCCCTGTATCTCCCTCCAAACAGACATTGAATCATATTGCTGGGCAAAAATTCCTGATGGTGCAGGTAGGTCTACTGGGAATGTACCTTCAGGGTGCTTCTGGGAGTCAAACATCAACTCTAATTTGGGGTTTGCTCCTATTGCTCTTAAAACTCTTCATTTGAGATGCAGGAAGCAATTAAAGTAAAGTGGAAATGAGACACAAATTCATGCTTGAAGGCCTTTTTTTTTTCCTAGCTTGCATCTTATTTTCTGGTTTCTTTGTGTTTTGCTTCTGCACTCATCTACCTTTAAAAGCTGTAGGTTCCAGAAGATTTAAGGCTGAGTGAAAGTCTAATTCATCACTCCAAGTATCTTTTCAGCATTGCAAGATGGGACTGAATTTTCACTTCTAAAGCATTAAATGTTGTCTGGATTGAGTTATTGCCCTGACAGTGGGGTGCTGATGGGAATTTTTTGCCTCTTTTGCAGCCCATATTTGCACGCGAGGGTACGTGAAATTCTGTCCGACTGTGCCTTACCCATTTCAGTCTTGACCTTCTCTGTTGTGGGTTCCTTTATCTTCAATGAAATTGAAAGTAAGTTCTGGTTTTGTTCTCTAGAATACTGGGGTTTATGAAAGAGAGAAGTGAAATCCTAGAAGGGTTTTGCTCATAAAGTTCTTCCATATAATTTCACAAATTCTGTGTGTACCTCCCACCAAGAGCTCAGACTTCCTCACCATTAGGTTCATGTCATTCAAAACCCTGATTAAATGAGGCTGGGGCAAGAAAAATTATCCAGATGTGTCTTTTCAATGAGTTTGAGGTGTGTGTCACAATAAGGGAGATGAACAATTTCTGACAAAGAACAAAGGGCAGAGTAATCAGCAGGCAGGAAGGGTTGTTGCCAGTCATATCAACACGGAGTTGGTCATCCCAGTTTGTCCTCTTTGTCTCCAGTTTGTTTTCCTAATTTAGGTGAAATGGTGCAGAGCATCTGGGCAGCTCTAAGTAACACAAGGAAATCTAAAAATGAGACACCATTCATTGGCCAGATAGATCAACTTTTCCATATCAGGAAGTGATAATGGGGACAGGAATTGCATTGTCCTGCAGTGACGTGAGCGGGTGATGTGAGGAAATGTATGGAAACAAATAAGAAATGGCTTTTTTTTTTAATTGTGATGGCCATTCCATCCAGTTGGATTGCAAACTGATGCGTGGCCATGTGTGATTTATCCCTAGCCATGGATTGCTTCCAACAGCAGCAGTTTTGATTTAGATTTTATACTAAAATGCCTTGCACAGCTTGTTGGAGATGAGGAAGTTCTCAAATGCCTCTGTGGGTTGATGAGCTGAGCATTATGGTGCTGGTTAGAAATAAGGCTTCCTCTCTAAAAACATGTTGCATCTGTGGAAAACAAGTTTCCCTGTTATGTTTTGCTCCAATATCTGTAATGCCTTGCTAGGACTAGCAGTGGTCTGTCCTATCAGGATGGCAGCCAAGTTGTAAGTGGATGGAGATAAAAAATAAACCAAACCAGCAGATGGACCCATCTTCCATGGCCTCCAGGCTCCCACATGCCAGAGCATCTCGCCTGCTTTCCTGCTTCCCAGTACTTCATGGTGTGGGTAAAACGTTGATGGCTTTACAAGAAGGTGCCTCCTAACATCCTTCCCCTCCTCTTTGCAGTGTCCAAATTTAACTACAACGCCTCTGACAGCTTGTTTGTGCTGGCCCCTGTGCAGTCCCTGTCCATTGGGTCGGTGATGAGTGCCATGGGGCTGGGATTTCTCCTCTCCATGCTCTTCTTCATCGAGCAGAACATCGTCGCGTCCCTCGCCAACGCCCCAGAGAACAGGTAACGCTTGTGGTGCTGCTTTTCCCTCTGTAGAGAGATGCCCCTGGGTCTGTCACCACCACTGCCAGCCCAAAGCTTGTCTGAACATCAGAAAGGTATTCAGGATGTGTTTCTAGGAATTTCTGTTGTCACAGGTGGAGGTAACTCTGCTGCTTAACTCCTCACCATCCCCAAAGCCTGGTGTTGTCACAGTGAGCCAAAACCACAAATCCTCCATGGCCTCATCACCTCAACCTGTTTCTTCTTTACTCTCTGCCCAGTACCATTGTTTATCCCCTAAAACTCTCAAGGCATTTTTCAGGAAGAGTTTGGGAGACAAGAGGTGTCGTGGTGAATGTGTAGTGGATGTTTTGTACAGTTCAAGGTCTTTGGATGCACCTCAAGATATTTAGGGAGTGTCTGACACATGTGGACACTTGCATTGCTCTTGCAGTACAGAGAATTTGTTAAAAATGAGAAGTCAATGACCTACATAAATGCTGTAGCACAACGTGCTGCAGCTGAGCATCAGGAGTGTTTGGAGTTGGTAAATTCCAACTGCAGAAAAGGTGGAAGTGCAATAAAACAATATGTCCAATGTCTGAGAAGTCTCACTTATATGCAAACTTGAGACGTTACAATATTTAAATATTCCCTCTGATGTTTTTGTGCCAACTGCAATCAGATGTGATGTCAAGAATGAACGTGGATGACTTTTTTCCAGGGAAACTACCACGTCTCTGAGGGCTTTTTGCTAATGTGATGCGTGGGAGGGTTCTCTCCTTGCATAATATCCATTAGCATTCTCCATGTTGTAGCTGGAGTGACACAGTATTAGGAGAGAGGAGACAAGCTCAAATTCAGCTACACTAATTTAGTTTCCTTTGACCACCTCTTATCTCTATTATATCCCTTTAAGTGTTGCATAAATCTGTATGTAAGTGGGTCATCTCTTGGCTAAGATGAATTTCTTCTACACTTTTGGTATTTTCCACTAGAATGTCTTTAAGGAATTTAAAATATTCTTTGGAGTTGTTCAGAGTGTTTTTCAGAGCTCCTCAGTACAGGGCTGAGTTGATCAGGTGTTGGGACAGGGATTTTTAGAGATGTAAAAACTAGGACTTGACACCATCTGTTTGTGGTGCCCTCACAGACACTTTGCACTATCCCAGTTGCTCCAAGCCCCATCCAACGTGGCCTTGGACATTTCCAAGGATCCAGGGGCAGCCACAGCTTCTCTGGGCACCCTGTGCCAGGGCCTCCCCACCCATACAGGGAAGGATTATTTTCTAATATCTCATCTAAATCTACTCTTTGTCTGTTTGAGTCCATTCCCCCTTGTCCTGTCACTGCAGGCCCTTGTAAAGTCTTTCCCCATCATTCTTGTAGCTGCCTTCAGGTCCTGGAAGGTCACAATGAGGTCACCCCAAAGCCTTTTCTTCTCCAGGCTGAACAATCCCAATTCTCTCAGCCTTTCCTCACAGCAGAGGTGCTCCATCCCTCTGATAATCTTAATGGCCACCTCTGGATTCATTCCAACAGGTTGATGTCCTTAAAGCCTTCTGAAAAGAATGGGGAGGACAACAAACAATGACCCTGAGGGTGCTGAAGGTGCCTTTGCTCAGAGAAAGCAGCACGTGAGCAGGGGCTGTGTTTGCAACGCGTCAGCCAACGCAGGAAACGCGTTTGCAATCCCACCCTTCCTGCCAGCACCTTCCAGAGGCACTGCAGGACAGACACCTACCTGACCCACTCACCCCACAGCCTCCTCAGGCAGTGGAGGGGGACACTCCCAGTGGGACCAGGCTTTTGTCCCAAAACAAGCCCCACCCCAGGTTTCTGCTGCCCAAACAATGGCTTTGATCTTCAGGTGCTGGCTCAACTCTACCAGCTCCATGTGCCTCGTGTCCAGGGGTATCATGGGTGGCTCCAAGTCTGTGCTGAGGTGTTCAGTGGGACTTGTTTGGGTGGCACTGACACATAAATGACACTCCCTTTCCAGCTGGTGGTGCCTACAGAGAATTCAGCTGATCCCTCACATTGTGTGAGGATGTCAAGTGCTCCAGTGGCAGAGATTCAGCCTTAGACCTTTCAGGGAGGGCTTAAAGTCTGAGAGCTGAATCCTTCCCCAGGTTTTTTTCTAAACTTTACTCATAATATCTCAGCAGTTGGTACAAGATAAGAGTATTCAGGAAAGGGACAGACCTGGGAAAAAATGGTTAAAGTAGATGTGAGTTCAGTCTTGGTGCTGCTTTCTGCATAGTCCTGGCAAAGTGGGTGTGCTCATACTCCTCAGTGAAGGCTGTCAGATTCCTCATCCCCTAAAAAATAAAACAGGGAGGCTCTGCAGCATTTGATGAACTTAGGACCAAATCTCCTTGGCTGGCTAGCAACCTTTTGGAATGTGTTGCCCAGAGAAGCTCTGGCTGTCCTCCCTGGAGGTGTCCAAGGAGAGGAAGGATGGGGTTTGGAGTAACCTGGGACTGTGGAAGGTGTCCTTGACCATGGCAGGGGGTTGGAACTGGATGATCTTTAAGGTTCCTTCCAACCCAAGCCATTCTGTGATCCATTCCACAATTCTGTGACTACCAAGGAGGAGCTGAAGTTTAATGAATTCTTGTCCCATTTTCTTATCATGCAGTAGCAATTACATAATTAGGGGATTACTGCAGCATACCAAGCACGTGTCCTGCTCATGGGGAAGGAGAGAGATCAGTTTCTTGTTCTTACAAACAAGAAACTTGAGTGCCAGTACTTTGACAGCAAATGCTCAGGATTTTATCCACTCCCTATGTGGACTCTGTGAGCAAACACACACATGGATTTTGTGTAGACTGCAATAAATGTAGGAGAAAAATGCTGATGAAATTTCCATGGGCTGTTACTTCAGTGGGCTGCCTTTCTGCTCAGCATTGTTCTGTCAGGTGACAACAACTTTGGGGAGCAAACCATCACATTTCACTCCTTTAGTGTTCACACTGTGCACACGATAAATCCAGAGGTGTGACACCTCTATGTGTGTGTGTGTGTGTGTGTGTTAGAACTTGAGTGTTCAACAGAGGCAGCCTGTAGGGTGTAACTGCTGTCCCCAACTGCTCATTGCAGGTTGGTGAAGGGCACAGCCTATCACTGGGACCTGCTGCTGGTGGCACTGATCAACACGGGGCTGTCGGTTTTCGGCCTGCCCTGGATCCACGCGGCTTTCCCGCATTCCCCCATGCACGTCCGAGCCCTGGCCTACGTGGAGGAGAGGGTGGAGAGTGGACACATCTATGAGACGTAAGTAAAGCTCTTTGGATTCATTTTTGAGCTCTTTGGATTCATTTTTGTGCCTTCCCAATCCTTTGGGAACAGTGGGTTTGCGTGGTTGGGGTGTTGGGTGTTGTATTCCAAATGGGAAAGTGATGGAAAGATGCACCCGGTGAGCCTCGATTTGGCTTCATCCCCTTCACTCCAGCACTCAAGTTCATGCTCTGGGCAGTGGCAGCATCCTGCAGGGATCCCACCCACTCCATTGCAGATTCTCCTCTGCAGAAGTCAGCCAAGGCCATTTGCAGTTTCAGCCTTGTGGAAAGCTGAGGAGATGCTTTGGCCGGATCCCTCCGGATGCTTTCCCCAGAAAGAATCCGGAGCTGATTCACTGCCTGAAACCTGTCTGGTGGTTATTACAAAGGGGAGGAAAAATGCACCATTATTTCAGAGCTCCCATAACATCTCCCACCACATTTTGGGAAAGAGATGCTTAAATTCTCTGGGTTTTAAACAAAAACAAGTGTGAAGCCATGGCTGGGTCATGGGTTTCTATTTAAGACCAACTCTTCTGCTGCTCTGAGTTGAGCAATACATTCTTATCACAGACCTATTAAAAAAAAATTAAAAACCTTTTTCTCATGAAACAATCTCTGCTCTGGAGCAGATCTGGCCCATTTGATCTCAGTCTGTTGCAGTTGAGTGCTTTTACCACAGGAGTGGTAATTTCCACTCACATACCATTAGTTTTAATTATCCTGCCTCGGTTTCCATTTTCTGCATTGCCACTTATCAAAAGTGAGGCTAAGTGATCATTGACTTTGGGGGATGGAGTAGGTCTGTCTTAATCTCAGTCTTGCCTTCATGCTTGTTTTGGTGCCAAATGGCCCAGCCCAGCCAGGCACAGCTGATTTTTGGGTCAGGGATGGGCAGATTTCGCCTTCCACATCTGGAAATTGCTGAGTTCTGCTGTTTCCTGTAAGTCTTCTACAGATCTTTTCCTGGGAGATCAGTCCCTTGGGTTTGTATTCCCATTAGGATATGCTGCTGGTGGTTGTTTTTACAGTTGCATCTCTCTTGAATAAATGCTAAACCCTATTTAAGGAAAAAAGTCAACTTTGAAATTCGAGTTCTGTAGAGTTTTAATCCATGCCCTTGCTCCTCATGTCCATGATCTGCTCTGGGATGCCTCCACTCTGTTTCTTTGAGAGATGCAGAACTCACACTTTGAAACCCATGTGCCGAACCTCCTTCCTGTGTCTCCTGTTGTCACTTTTAATATCCAAGTGCCTCCTTTTCCTGTTTTTCCACTGTCATGGTTCTGTATTCTGGCTTTGCTTTGACCAAGTCAGGTCCCCTGCCTGAACTAAGGACTAATTCCTGCACTTCTCCTCTCCTCCTTCATCCAGTCCCCCCCCAGAAAAGCACCAGAGAGGCCTTTTTGGCCACTCTGACCGAGATACAGCTCCAGGGATTATCCTGGAAGGGCTGAGGGCTGCCCTGATCTCCCTGAGGGTGTTCCCTCATGGCACAGCTCTGCTCTGCTGGAGGCAAATTGGTGCTGGGAACTGGATATTGGGAGTGAAAAAGGGAATGAGGGTTTCCTAGTGCTTTGAACTCCCTTTGAGACCTAAGCTTTTTGTTCTCTGCAAAGCACTGGGGCTAGAACAGGAGGCTCCAAGCAATGTAGTCATCTTTTTTTTTTCTTTTCTTTTCTTTCCTTTTCTTTTTTTTTTTTTTTTTTCCCTCTTAGCCAGCTCTGCTGAAAAAGAAATGAAGCTCAATTAGAAAATCAACTCTGTCTCCCTTGGCAGGCTCCTTCCCTGCACTCAAATCAAAGCTCCCACAGGATGATGATATAAACAAGGATAAAGATCTGTCACACTGAAAGCAAAATTTTCTTCTCCCCTGTAGAGAAACGATTTCAGTTTCCTGTGGCAATCTGCAAACAGGCTCTTGTTGCTCACTTGGAGAAGTTCAGGAATGGCTAATCCCATGCTAGCCATATTTAGAGGATTTTGGGGAAATGAGCCTGGATTATGCTCTTTAATCTCCATTAATTACTTTATTTCCATCACAGCACAGACTTTCTGGAGCTGTTTCCTCAAGGGCCAAACCACATTCTGAACACATGGAAATCAAGGATTCCTCTGTTGACTTAATGTGACTGTGATGTTCTTATTCTGGAAATGAGGTGCTGGAATTAGCAGAAGACTAATCTAAGGCTGGGAACATCAATTTTAAAAATACCATGTTTGGCCAATTATGAGCAATTTTAGCTATGTTCTGATAAAATATTCCAAACTAATAAGTGGCATTAGCAGGAGCTGGCAGCAATTGCAGTACATCTTGCCTGTGATCAAACACAGTGCTGTGATTGCTGCATCCCTAAGAGATGGCTGCAGAAAATTCCATGAACTTCAGAAATCTCTTACCTAAGGGCTGCCACTCTGAGCTTGCTCTTGCAGCCTTGCATCTGATGGAAATGTGATTTTGTAGCTCCTTTTGTTCCTGAGCTCTTCCACTTGCATGACTTCCCTTGCAGACTTGTGTGTGCTTGCAGGGCAGGAGCCTCCCCAGCAGGAGGGGAGATCTCTGTGTGAAATAGCAGAAATTCTTCCTCTGTGGCTGACCTGGTGCTGGAGGAACTCTTGCTGTACCTGGATGAGGTTAAATCAGTGCATCCTTAAACTCCTGCTTCTCTCAGGCACCATGGAGGCTCATGGTGGTTCTGGCAGCTCTGGAGTGGCCAGACTGGAATTTCTCTGGCACAGCACTTCAGTTGCACTTTGAGCTGCTTGGCTTTGTTCATCTCCAGCACTTCTGTGGTGATCCACACCTGGAGGCAGTGGGAAAAATGCCAAACCTTGTCCATGTAGGTGATGTCCCAGTTCCACCAGAGCTGGCAAGAATGGAACACTCTGCTCTCCCTCAGCTTCTCTAAGCACTGGCAGGGACCCCTTGGATGTAGGAGACTTGCAAGAGAATCCAAAAAAATCTCTTTGGAAGGAGAAAAACTATGGTTTAAACCTGTTGGAAGGTTACTTAAAGGTTAACACCTCTGTGCATCCTGTCCTGGTAATCCTGGGTTGTTTGCAGGCCCTGCCCCATCACTCACAGAAGAATTCCAGTGTTGTTCTCAGGATTTTGTGTGCTGTTTGTGGGACCTGTTGTTCCTTAGGTCTCATGACTGCTGGTGTTAATTCTGCCTTGTTGTCCAAATCCTCAGAGCAAGCTTTGGGCTGTCACCCCTTCCCTCCCTCTTCAAATACAAGTGTTGAAGGCTCCTTCATCCCCTTTTGCTCCTTGAAAGTGTAAACAGATTTGAAGTTCAACCTGACCTTGCTTAGCAAAGCTCTCCAACTTCATATTGCAATAATTCAATCTTCTTCAGGACAGAAGGGATTAAGAAGTCCCAGCAGTGCATGTGCAAAGGAGGGAAGTGTGTTCTGATAGATCTTTGGTGTTAATCCTCAGAGGAATTTGTGTACAGGGTCAATTCAGAATTTGAGGGGTCTCATCCAGGGAATGAGGTCACTAAATGACACCAAAACAGCCTACGGACAAAAATTTTCCCTCATAACAGGGGGATTTATTCGCTGGCTTATCCACTGAATTGTTGGATTTACCTTCTAAAAGAAAAAAAAAAATTAGGAATCCTCTTTTTCTTTCCTTGTAAGTAGTCTTGACAGATGTGGGTTTCCTTTCCTCCTATTGTTTCTGGTGATTTTTTTCAGACTGGGAGGAGATGCTCACAGGTTTAGCTGAAGTGCACAGAAAACACAGCAGCCTCCCCTCCAGCAGGTTGCTAAAGCTGCTGCCTGCTTTCCTGTCAGTCTTCCCCTCAAAAAAAGCTCAATTTGTGGCCTGTCAGCTCTGGAAAATTTGCATTAATTAATGACATGTTTAGCATGGTAATAGGCACTTGCCCACAGCAGGATAGAATCCCTGTGTGGTGCTCTCAGCATTCCCTTCATGTAAACAGGGAGATCCTCATATCCATCAGAAATGCTGACTCGCTCTCAGGAGGAGACTGCTGACTTTCTGTTTGTTTTTTTGTTTGTTTTTTTTTTTTCCCTCCAAGACGTTCCTTATATCCTGGAGAAGTCAATGAGTTTTCTTTGAGAGAGAAGCCAGTTGCCCAGGGTAAAGCAAGGGAAGGATTACTGACCAGAAAGAGGATTCTTGGCTGGTTTGTTTTTTTTCTTTTCTGCATTGTGCTAAACAGAATCAGTTTCGAGGGCAATTTAGTTCAGGATAGGATCTGTAGAGCTTTACAGAAGGGGAATTTGGCACTTTTCCAGCTGCTCTGTTTGAGCTGTGGATTAAGTGCCTGGCCTGGCTCCAGCCAGGCTCTGCCTCCTCAGTGTCAGCACGGGGCCAGAAGTGCTGATTTCAGTGGTGGGGATGAGTTTCCCTTTCCCTGGTGGCACGTGTGCTCCATGGAGCAACCACTGGGATAAATGTGGATCTTGGGGGTGTTCTCCCATCTCCTAACCCCTCTTCTCCTGCTGCCAGGATTGTGAGTGTGAAGGAGACACGGCTGACAAGTCTGGTGGCCAATGTCCTGGTGGGGCTGTCGCTGCTGCTGCTCCCGTTCCCCCTGCAGTGGATCCCAAAGCCGGTGCTCTTCGGCCTCTTCCTCTACATCGCCCTGACCTCCATCGATGGCAACCAGCTCTTTGAAAGGGTGGCTCTGCTGCTCAAGGAACAGGTACCTGCAGTTGTGTTTGCAGCCCAGCTGTTCAAACTCTCAATGTGAGATTTTTTTGGTGAAGGTTTTTCTGGGGGAGTTTGAAACCCCCGCCGTGCTGTCGTCACGTGTCGCCGTGTTTCTCTTCCCAGAGAAAAGCAAGGCACAATTCTTCCCAAGGATATTTCTGGGTTTCACATTCTCTGAACCTCAGAGAAAGGAAAAATAATTTTTATCACTTGCTGTGCCTGTGTTTGTGCCAAAGTAGAATGCAATATGGAGATTGTTTACCCACAGTGATGGGGTATCAGGGCCAGGTGTGTGTGTGTGACAGTCACAAAATTCAGTGCAGTTGTGTGCAGAGTGAGTGCTTGGCAGATTCAGTTTAGATGTAATGTAATATGGTGTCATATAATATAGAATAATATAGTATAATAAAGTAATTAATTAGCCTTCTGAGAAGATGGAGTCCCCCTCATCAGTCCTCTCCCCTCATTGGGAATCCCTGCAAATTTGATAGTGTCATTTGCAGAGTGCATGCATTTAAAAAAATTATAATCAGCACAACATCAGGAAATTATGGTCTTTGATTTCCCCAACAAAGCTTCAGGCAGGTTTTTTTTTGGTGCTGTTTTATACTTTCATTTTGTGTGAAATACAGCAAGATGGGATTTTAAACTCAAAATGAAATTACTTGTGTTATTGAAACCTCTGTGATGTGGGCTGAAAACAAACCTGGGAGATATTTTTTTAAACCTGTCTCTGTTACAGGTGCTAAAAATGTGTTGTTTGGGAGTGTAGGTGGTACCTGGAGCAATCTCCAGCTCACCTTCTCTTATATAACAAGGGTCAAGGGCTAAATAAGCCCAACATTTGGCTCTGCATCTCTGCTAATCTGTTTTGATCTCCAATATTACACCCCAGAGGTCAAAACTGTGAAATTGGAATAAAGATTACATTTGTCATGTCATGTCAATTTTTGAACAGCTACTGATGTATGTGACTTATTACTTCTGGTTTTAGTAGGATTTATGTGTGGAATTTTCTAGGTTTTGGCATGCAAAATTAAAAAGTATTCTCAAATATGGAAAACTCCCTTTTGTGGGAACCTTTTAATGAGTCATGGCACAATCTAAAAGCCACTGAGGCTGTGCTGGTGCCAGCAGACAGTCGCTCATCCTCTTCATTGATGTATAGACAGTGAGTCAAAGCCTGTGCTCAGACATGAGCAAGGAACTGTCAAAAGAAGCCACCATATTTAGCCTATTAATGTCATTTTTTTCCCCCTTATTTCTCAAGAATGGGTGGCTTATAGGAGCTGAGAAAGCCCCTGCAGTGTGAGCACAGCTTCTTCCCACACTTCCCTCATCTCCTGAGCCCCTAGAGGGGTTCAGCCTTGAGATGGGAGCACCAGGGGCAAGCCTGGAGCCTTGCAAGGCTATAAAATAACAAGGTGCTGGGTGTCAGGTGGAGGAGCCAGGGACAGGAACAACTCCTGGATGCATCTGCTCTCCTTCCCACCTCTGCCTCTGGAGCCCTGGCAATCCCAATCCTCCTCAGGGAACTCATTACTGCGCTTCCCAAGGTATCACACTGCACTCCAGATGTTTCCAGAGGCAGTCCTGGCCCTCAGGGCTGTCCTGTCCTCTCTCCAAGCTCTCAGTGCCCGCTCATCCTCTGGGTCTCGCTGCCCACGCTGTGGTTTCAGGCGCTGGAATTAACCCTACAAATCCTGTGTTCAGCTGAACCTTGTAAGGAGCCTGATGGTGATTTGTGAATTGTATAAATTGATGACTTCCCTCAAGCCCTGCTGTCCCATTCTGCTGTCACACATCCAGGTCCCTGCATGTCTAACGTGTGGCTCTTCTCTTCCCAGACTGCTTATCCTCCGACCCATTACATCCGCAGAGTGCCCCAGAGGAAGATCCACTATTTCACAGGCCTGCAGGTCCTGCAGCTCCTCATCCTCTGTGGCTTTGGAATGTCACCCCTGCCTTACATGAAGATGATCTTCCCCCTCATCATGATAGGGATGATCCCCATCAGGTAGGAAGCTGGGCTGTCTTTTTTTCCCTGCCTCCCGTGCCTTGTGTCTTCAGGCTTGGGTTGCTGGAAGTCTGAGAAGAGAAGAAACTGGGAGCTGGCCTTGTTCAGTGTGGAGAGGAGTGAGAGGGGATCTCAGCAATCCATATAAATACCTCCAGGATGGTGCCAGACTCTTTCCAGGGGTGCCCAGTGACAAGACAAGGGCACAAACTAAACCACATAAAGTTCCACCTCGACAAGAGGAAGAATTTCTTTATGTTGAGGGTGGGGAGCAGCTGCCCAGGGAGGCCCTGGAGTCTCCCTCTCTGGAGACATTCCAAACCCACCTGGACACATTCCTGTGCCACCTGCTCCAGGGGGATTGGGCTGGGTGATCCCCAGAGGTCCCTTCCAGTCACAGCTATTGCATGAAGTGGGAGTGGGTCAGGAGGGTTTTCTGCATTTTCCAGACTAAGCAGCTCCTGGAAGTGAGTGATAACAAGGGTTTTTTTACCAGCTGCTCAGGCCTGAGGAGAAATCAGGATTTCACTGCTGCTGGGAGTTGTGCAGAGAGTTCTGGGTGGGTAAGAGCTCTTCTTCCAGCTTCCCAGGAGGCAAAAACTCTCCTTTTTAGTGCCTGTGAGATGCCTGATCTTCCTGAGAAGCCATAGTCCAAACCTCTAGGTGGTATTTGATAATGTTCCTTATCACTTTGCAGTTTGATTTTCCAGCAGAGTTGGAAACTTTTCCTGAGAGGGATCCTTATCTCTTACCCAGTGCTGTGGTGACCTCCCAGACCTCCCTGTCAGTGATCAGTTGGGTGAAACTGCCACATTTAAACTTAAAATAGATGTTTAAAGCTGGGAGAACCCCACAATATCCTACAGAGAGAGAGAATTGGGAGAGAATAATTAAGAAATTTAACTAATTTCTTCCTTGGGGTTCATGAGCAGCCTCTGCCCATCATTCTCCAGTTAAATCATTCATGCTCTCAGTCCTTTGGATATAATGAGAGGCCATAAAAAGATCTTGGAAGGAACAGATCAAGTTTCCAGTCCACTTGAATATTTTTAGGCCAGCATGGTACCAGTGATATCTGCTTGACTTTGAGCTTGCAGTCCCAGAGATTTTGCCTCTGATCCCAAAGTCCAGGGCTTCCAATTTGCTAATCTGCACCACCTGCTGTGGTGTTTTCCTTGGCTGATAAAGATGGGTCCAGTCCTTTCTGAAACAAAACCAAATGTCAGAGCTACTGTGGCTTCCAACAGGATCATGTCAGAGCCATTTGGGCTGGATTTTAAAAGATAAACAGGCTTGGAAAACAGAGAAATTATTGTTCCTCTGGTAGTAATGCCTCACCTGCCCTTCACACTGGTGGCACTTGTGGTGCCTGGATGAGTGGCTGGTAAATATTCCAGCTGTGAGCAGTGCTGGATGAGTGGCTCTTGTGGGAATTGCAGCTCAGTGCAGAGCAGAAAACGTGGGGCACACTCAGCCAAATTCAGGTATTGGACATGGTATAAAAAACTCAGTTAGTGTGGAGAGAATGCAGTCAAAAAACCTGATTTTGTTCTCAGAGCTAGATACTAATATGCAAATATGTCTTCTTTTCAGTAAATAAGGTGCTGTCAGTTTATTCCCTCTGTGTTAACTCATTTCTCTTTCCAGGGCAGCTTTTTCCCAGCAGCTGGATAATCAGCCCTGCTGCCAAGGGGAGGATGCTGCTGCCTGGCACAGCATGGAAATCTGCCCTTGGCTTTGCTTCCTCTGCCTTCTTTTGCCTTCATGTAGTTTCTGTGGCCTCCAGCCAAGAAGGCAGCACCGTGATCCATGAGCTCTGTAGTTAATGACTTTTTCCCAAAGATTTGGCACTCTAAATAGATGAGGCACTTGAAGAAATTTAATATATTTTCTCCAATTTTTTTTTAAAGAAGCGAAGGAAGAAAGAGGAGATGGGACAGTAGCCAGGG
Organism: Fringilla coelebs; assembly: GCF_963513975.1. NCBI lineage: Eukaryota > Metazoa > Chordata > Aves > Passeriformes > Fringillidae > Fringilla > Fringilla coelebs. The sequence continues at coordinate 2,642,537 of NC_140032.1, forward strand.
AGCAAATTCAAGAATCAAACAGAAAGGAGTGAGGCATGGCTTGGTGTCCCATCTAGAACTCAGCCACGTCCCCAAAGCCACATTTCCATCCATCCACCAGCTTGAGAAAGATGATTTGTGTTGTCATTAGTGGGGGATCACTGGTGTGGTCTCAGCCAGATACTGAGAAGCCACTGAAATCCATGACTGCAGTGGAAAACAGCCTGTTGGAAGAAAACTCGATCTCTCTGGCTATTCCCAGTGCCTGGCCTAGGTTCAGGACTTTGGGATGATGAGTTTTTGGTTGCCCACAGAAGAATCTTCTCTCCAAGTTGTCTCTTATCTGGGCTCTCAAGCATTTTATTCTATGATGGGTCTATTTAAGGAGATCCTGGTATTTCTCATTAATAAGTGATGTTTGGGATCTCTTGCACAGCTGTTGAAATCTGAAACTGATTTTTTGATGCTTTATGAGTTTTTTAACAGCTGAAGATTCACTTCCTTGTTAAACAAGGGAAAATGCCACATAAATGTGCATTGGTTTTTTTTTGTTGTTGCTGGGGTTGTTGTTGAGCTGTAGTTTGTATTTTATTATAGGGTATTTTATTTATAAAATAAAATATAATAGGGTATATAGGTTATTTTATTTATAAAATACCCTGTAATAAAATAAAATAATACCCTACAATAAAATAAAATAAAAATAATACCCTATAAGAATATTCATAAAATAAAATAATAATAAATAAATAATCTTAATAATAAAATACAAACTATTTTATTTATAAAAAATTAGTTTAAAATATTTTTTAAACATTTTTTAAAACTAATTTAAATTTGATTTTAATGCGTGAAGGTAGTATGAAAGTAGTGTTAGTTCTTATTTAAAAATTATGTATATAATATTATTATGTAAATATATTATTTGTTTTTATTTAAAATTTATGTATATAAGTTTATTCATTTGTGTGAATAGTTTTATTTATTTACAAGATTTACAAGAGCAACTTCACAGTACCTTTCTAACCCAAATATATTAATTTGTGAAGATGTTCTTGCAAAAAATCAAATTAAAAAAAATTTCATGGTAAGTAATTTTTTTAATTAAAATTTTTTATAGTAAATTTACTTTTTAAAGTTTATAAAAATTTTTTTAAGTAAGTAATTTGTTTTACATGTGTTTGTCCATGCATCTCCATGGGAATGTGGAGTTTGTCCATCTCTGTCTGTGGAGAGGCCGGACACCAGGTCAGGATGGTCTTGTTTGGAGTCATGGCTTTTCACCTCTGTATTTCTGTCACCCTGAGGATTGGTGGTGACAGAGCTCTGGGAAAGTGACTTCCTCCCCTGAGGATGAGGATGCTCTCTTTCCTCCCCAGCTGGAAGGAGGGAGGAGGCTCTTGCAGAGGGAGCCTGGCCCTGCTGTTCCGTAAACGCTGGGTTTGCTTGCAGGGTTGTTTGGTTTTGCTGTCCCCACTTTGTGTCCCCCTCCCTGGGTGAATGTCACAGCCAGTGTCACCAGGAGCTCTGGGACAGAGTGAAAAACGCTGCATAAACAAGGACTGAGCCCTGCCTCTGCTCTGCCCTAGGTACAACCTGCTGCCCAGGATCATCGAGGCCAAGTACCTGGATGCCATGGACGCAGAGTACTGAGGATCCCCGCCTGCAGGGCAGCAGAGACAGCCCCTGGGGCCAGCCAAGGCCTGGGACCATCCCTGCAGCTTCCTGCCACCACTTTCTTCGTGCTCTGACGTTGGCAATGCGCTCCTGTCACAGCTCCACGGGGCCTGTGCCAGAGCAAGGGAGCCCTGGACTGAGAGGACGCTGCTCTCTGGAGCTTTTTGGGAAATGCTTCTTTCCACACCCCAAAGATCAGCCTGGCTGCGTGCTTGGAGCATCCAGAGCTGGCCTGTGTTCCCTTGTTTGAGGGTGGGGGGGGGATTTTTTAATGCACCACCTCCTTTTCTTCCCCAACACTAAGAACAGACCCTTGTTTCATAGAATGGCAGCCCTGGCCTGGCCTTTGAATGCAATTCCCTGTGCTCCCAGCGTTCCCAAATTGGTGTTCTGGGTGGGATGGCCTCCTGCTAAACCACCCATGGCAGGAGGGAGGGTGGCTGTTCTCTCACATTCATGGGTTTGGAAACAGTTGCAATGTGTACTGCTACAACCCACGGTTTTGGATGAATTTTTAATCCCAGCAAATGAGCTGGGAACGTTCAGAGGCTGGGCTCACATGGCCCTGTGGATGAAACCCCTGCTGGGTTTGAGCTGTTTGGGCATTAGTTTGGATCTTTTCTCCCATTTCTCCTGGGTAATCAAACACAGAATTGTTGGTTTTTGCACAACTGCAGCATTTTTTGCCTGCACCCAGAGGGCAGTTGTGTGGAGGTTGCATATACATATGTACAGTAGTGCCTATGTGTACATATATACATATGGAGTTGTGTATATATTTTGCATAGATATACAAATAGGCCTGGTTCTTTCCAAATTCACAAGTGTTTTGTGCAGTCAGTGTTACCCACCATGTCCTGACCATATATTTGTTCTCTGCTTCAGTGCTGCTTTTTCTCATTTGAGATATGGTCACTTTTATTCCTTTGGAAGCTGCTCAGTTACTGGTTCTGTTCATGTGTTGCTTTCTTCGAGGTGTTTTCTTTGCTTTCTCCTTCCTGTGGCTTGAGACCTTCATCGTTCTGTCTCGAGGCTCCACCATGTGAATTTTTCATTTAATTTTGATGTACAGAATGCAATGAAAGTTTTCCTCTTTTCACCTAATCAATACTTGTTGGTCATTTCATTGTTTCTGTTGTGTAGCTGATTTCCAGGTTCCCCCCCCTCCCCTGCCTCTCCCAGATGTTATATTATATTTCTGGATGAATCTTAACTTCTGCTGTCTTTTATATTTCAGTTTATTTAATTTTGCTTGTACTATGGTCAGTTTTCTTATTTGGAGTACTGTGAAACAAGCTGCCCTTTAGTTCAGTGCTTGGCACATCACAGGTTCCAGCTAAAAATGTTCAGAAAATTGTGGACCTCGGTGATGAACTTTCAAAAGAGTAGAAATGAGGGAAGAAGAGGGATGAAAAATATTAATTTATCAGCACAGAGAAATGTTTCTTACCAGTTGCTTGCCCAGTAAATGATGCAGAGTTTTTTCCTCCCACACCAGCATGGTGAGGGAGACCAACCCAGCCATGAGGGAGGAAGGCTTTGGGTGCAAAGCTCCTGTGCTGATGCTAAGCCAGGCTCAAGCCACTGCAGATTTGGTGTCTTTGCACTAAAGATCAGAAGGAATTTGATCTTTGTGGAGCTGCCCACGGCTCTCAAACACGTGTGCAGAACTCATTTCTGCATTTTCTTACGAAACCCTTTGTATTGAGACTCTGGAGGAGAGCGGTGAGAGTTCCTCTATCCGTGGTTTTATATCCCTGGGGGAATTGCAGGGGAAACCCCTCAGCTTAGCAAGCAAAGCAATGTCACAGACAGCAAAGCCACGACTGCATGTGGCACCAGACTGATGGCAGCAGTCTCAGGGTCAGGGGGAGCACCCCAGGGCATCAAGGCAGGGAATTTGGCTTTCAGCAGCCTCAGGAGCGGCTCCTGCCACGTCTGACAAGAGCAGGTACAAACCCAGACGTGGTTTCTGACCATTTTCCCCAAGATCCCCTGGCTTTTGAGTCATCTCTGTGCCAGGATCACCCCGAGCTGTAGCAAGGGCTGCGTGTAGGAACAGGGGCAGGCAGGATTTCAGTCAGAGGTGGCACAGCTCTGTCTGATCTTCAGTCAGCAGCAAAAGGGCAGGTGACAGGCAGCAGTTCAGGACCTGCTGGAAGCCAGGGAGTGCAGAGGAGCTGCTGAGGCTGAAATAACATGTTTTTCCCACAGATGTCAAAAGATTGAAGCAAAGCTGCAATCAGAGGTGTCATCCTCTGGCTGAGTAAAGCTGTAACACACACGTGACCTGTGGGTGAATTCCTGGTGTCCCCACAGCAAAAAGTCACCTTGGGGGTGGTTTAAGTAATATTTGGGGCTGGAGGAAGGACAGGATGTGCCCAAGGGAATGTGGCTTTGGTCCCCTTTGAGGCTCTGGGTGGGATTTCCTTGGGCACAGAGCCGTAGTGGGGTGGGCTGGCATGCAGGTTTTACCAGATGAAATAATTTTGAGATGCCCCCTTCATCCCCCACTTAGAAGGGCCAAAAATGTCCCCATTTAAAGCCTTTTTGAAAGATCCATTTTAGATAGTGTCAAATGTTGCAGAGAGAATTGAAGATCCAGGCAGCAGGGAGGGTTAAATATCAACCACAACTCTTGTTTGTATCTTTTCTTTTCCTTCAGTGGTGTGATTCCAGTGTTTGTGTTTTCTTTGTAGAATCAGTAGGATTCTGTTCTGCAGGGTTTTTGTTCTGACAGAAGTCAGGGGCCAAAAATCAGCTGATGGGAAATCAGCACAGCTTGAAGGGGGGGAAAAAAAAAAGCTGTGCTGGCTTGGACTGATTGAACATTTGGACCTATGTCTCAATATTTGGGTGGAAGGGAGATGTGAGACTCGAGGCCTCTTGTCTCAGAAGGGATTTTCATGATCCTGCAGAGGATTTATTTTATTTTTTTCCTTGCCTTTTCTCTTCTTGTTTGCTTCTGGTTTTGCTGACTTTAAGTGCAGGCGTTTCCAGGAAGTAGCTGACTAGGGAAGGAGGGTTTGTTCAGAGTTGATTGAGCACTTTAATACTTCTGTGAAGGTTTAAGACAATTAGAATGTAAAAGAAGTTTTATTATAAGCTCTTTATATACGCACAATGCTCTGTGTAACTTTTGCCAAAGAACTGAGTCTGAAAGGTGTCAAGAGCTGTTGGGAGAGTCTGTGGGCTTCACCTGGCATTGCAAGGTAGGGAAAAGCTTCTGAAACGAGTGGATTTTGGAAGTTGCCATTTGACAGCTGCCAAAACGATCAGAAACTGGAGATAGAATAAAATTCTACTCTCAAACTTGTAGTTTTTGATCCTTGCGTTGAATGTAGGAGCTAGAAGTGAGCTTGACAATTAAAATTGGATTTGTACCTGACTGGTTTTCTTGGTCTGAGACTTTATTTTGTTGCTTTTGAAGACGTCCTTGACGTGCTGTGTGTGGGATTTGATGTGTTTGTCCATGTAAATGAAGGGAAGTTGGTGAAAAGGTGGAACTTGCTGAACAAGCAGTGCAGCCCTTTTGGGATTGCTTAGGAGGCAGAGCTGCCAACTGCACTGCAACAACCCCAAACTCCCTGGCACCAACATGTGAAGTTATTTAATGAATGTCAAGCTCCACGATGGGGATGGAGTAAAGGGATTCAGCTGATTTGGTTCAGAGCTGCTGCTGGTGAAGTGGCCCAGGATGAGCCCCAGCACTGTGGGACACAACACGAGCTTCCTGATGATCCAGGGAACTGGGATGCTCAGGAAAGAACCAGAGGAGATGGCCACAGTTATGTACAGTTGTAGGTTCTTCCCCAAAATTCCACATCCCCAGAGACTTCACAAACTTCTGCTCCTGACATTTGGCTGCTTTAGGAGCTGCACTCTGCTCTGTGGGCACTCCTGGAAGTTCCCCCAAGGTTGGATAGATTTGGAGGTGGGAGGGCAGGGGTTGGTTTGGGAGGTTTTGGGGAGTTCTCAGCAACAAGAAAGGGACCTGAGCTGTCACATCACCAAAAGCAGCTCCTGTTTTCCAGTGTGTCCCACAGGCATCTGCACCATCATTGCCACACGTTCATGTCACTCCTTCCCAACCTTTGTTTCTTGTTTGTTGCATTCTGAATCTGCCCTTTGCAGGGTTTTTACCTGATTACAACACTGATGGGCAGAGCCAGGGGTGGCTCAAGCAGCTCTGTTGAGTCTGTCCCCCCAAAACTCAGTGCAAGCTGTTTGCTGTCATCTCCTGAGCCAGCTCTCTGCTTCCCCAGCCCATCCTAGAAGCTCCCTCTGGAATTTCCACTGGGGAAATGCTGAGTGGGATTTTTTTCCTGGAGAACCTGAGCCTGTGTCTGGCAGTGGCTGCTCCTTGGGGCTCCTTTGCCCCAGATAATCAGTGATGAAGGATTCATAACTGTGCAGCAGCTGCACCTCCCCATCTCTTCAGAATCTCCTTTATGGCCCCTGTTCCAGTTGGGATGTCCTCCTTTCATCTGCCAAGCTTCCAGAACAACCCAAATAGACATAATGGGGTGATGAGGCCTGTGAATGTTAGAAGAGAATCATCTTCTCTAATTGTTTTCCTGTCTAATTAAGGCATTGAAGGACCAAACCCTGGCCATTGCACTCATGGCTGCAGCTCTGCTTGCAAGGAGCAAACCATCAACGTGGGCAGAGCAGAGGGGAGGGAGTTGTTGCAGTACAAGCTTTAGAATCACAAATTAGCACTTTCCTCTTTGCCTTTTGGGTGTTTTCCTCTCACACTTCCCTGGCTGTGTCTTTCTTTGCCTTGTACAAAACGCTGCATGAGCTGGGATCACTTGGCTCTGCTCTGATGTCACATTAAATATTGAAGAGCCTCTCCTGGGGGAGCTGCTGCCTTCTGCTCCCCATCTGCCTCTCCTGCAAAGATCTGCTCACTTGGAGACTCTGCTCTTCATCCAGGAGACAAATTCCTGCTGCTGCAGGAGCAGTGCCCCAGAAGGGGCACACAGAAGGGGAGCAAAATGCAAAGAATTGGGAAAAACAGCTTGAAAATGAAATCTCTCCCTCCTGATCTGAGTGATGTTGGGGGGAAGCAGGAGCTCTGCAGCAGAGAGGAGTTTGTGATGTGATCAGGGGGCTGCAGGAAATCCTCATCAAATTCAACTCGTGGGGCACTGATTTCAGTGCTGGTTTTGGGAGGGCTGGGAGCAGTTCTCACCTGCCCAGCAGCAGCAATTGTTGTCCTGGAATGCTTTTTCTGAGGAAAGCTTTCCATGCCTGGATGGCCTGGGTGGTTCTGCAGGGGTGGCTGGAGCAGAAGCTGCAGCTCTGGGTGCCCTGAGCATCCCCAGGGCTGGGGGTGACAGAGCTCAGGCTGTGTCCCCTCCTGGCTGGAGCTGCTCCCCCTGAGAGCTCTGCCTGCACCTCCCTGGGCTCACATTGCTCAAATTTGGGACCACTGATTTCAAAGAGCACCTCCAGGGAGTGCTGGCCTGCTGGAGCAGGATTTTATAGGAATCACATCATGGAATCACAGAATGGTTTGGGTCGGAAAGGACCTTAAAACTCATCAGTTTCACTCCCTGCCATGGCAGGGACACTTCCCACCATCCCAGGGGGCTCCAAGCCCCATCCAGCTTCTTGGGCACTGCCAGGGATCCAGGAACAGCCACAGCTGCTCTGGGAATTCCATCCCAGCCCTCTGGCAGTGGGCAGCCATTCCCTGTGTCCTGTCCCTTCACTCCCCTTGCCTGCCCAGGTGTTGGCAGCTCTCTCCCATCTCCACCACTTCTGACACTAAAACCTAATCATGATTTTGGGATTTTAGTGGTCAAGGCTGGAAGCTGCAGCCCCTGGGAGGTGTTGGATGAGTCCCTTTGGAGCTGGGCCATGCTCTGAGGAGCCCAGCAGGTCCAAGTGGATCCCATGGGAGAAGGAATGATCCAGCTGCAGAGCACAGCTGGTTCTGGGGAGTGAGGAGCCCTGATTGACCCTGGGAGGGTTTAGCCTGGGGTGTCACACTGGTTTCATCAGTGACTGAAGGCTCTGCTATTTTTGGAGGTGTTTATCCCCTCCTTTCCCTGTCCTCTTGGTTGGTGTTTGTACCTTGTCCCCACACAGGAAAGATTGGACTCAAAGATCCTTGTGGGTCCCTTCCAGGTCAGGACATTCCATGATCCTATGAGATGATCCTATGGGATGTTACCCCAGAAAAACAGAAATTCTTTTATTAAAACCTGCAACAGTGCAGCTGCTAAAAACCCCCAAACTTTACCCAAACAAAGGACACCCTCAAATGAATGCAAACCAACCCCTTCCCCATGATCCCACCTGAGAAAGGCATATCCCAAATACAAAAATATCTTAAATCCTCCCTCATTTCCCCTCCTGCTTTCCCTGGAGGGAGTGGAACTGCAGGATGAGCCCTGCTCAAGAGGAGAAACCTGCCAGGGGCAGACCCAGCTCATCCCCAGCCCTGCAGCACAGGGTGGATTTCCAGTGCAGCAGTGCTGCCTTTATTTCCCTCCATGATGTGTAACTAGTTAAATCCTTCTCCACTGGGAGCCCAGGAGGATTTTCCCAGGATTCTGAGAAAGGATTTGAAGTGAGGGAGGTCCCTGTGCAGGGATTTCTGGCCCATGGATATTGCACTTGCTAAAGAGGCTCTCCCAGAGCACATCCCTGATCTGGTGTAGATTTTCCAGTGAAGGATTTCCTTTGATAAAAGCTGCTTGGAGAGGGAGGGAGAGGGAATTCCTCAGCTGTATAAGGAAGCTCTGTATTTAAAATAGAAATAAAAAATAAAGATGCTGTTTATAGATTCCTACTTTTTGCCCAATCCCTGTCTTTTCTTGAATTTTCTCTCCCAGTGCTGAGGGAGTTTCTCTGGGGATATTTGGGTAATCCCCAGCACTTGGAGCACTTGAGCATCTCAGCTGTGACTATAAGAGCACAGGAGAGTCTGGGCAGCCAAAGATTGGATTATTTCATCATTTAATGGAGAATAACTGCACCTTTTACCTGCTTTGGTGCACTGGCAGCATCTGGAGCTGGCTCTGACTTCCTTGGCTTCACCCAAAGCAGAGATGAGCCCAGATCCAGGTGAATGCTGTCACTGGGGAGCCTGGGAATTCTCCAAGGAGGGAATTTGTTACCTGCCACGGGATCCAGCTGTCAACTCCAACCTCCTGTGACTCAAAGAGGAGCTCACAAGGACACGAGATTGAGGTGAGGCTGGGAATGGCTGGGTGGGTCTCAGAGCAGGATCTGGGACAGTCCAGAGTCTGCCAATACAGAAATTGTAACATTTATTTTTTCTGTTATTATATCAATATTGATATATTGATACATATCAATCTCTGTATATTGATATATTATTATAGATATAATATTGATATATTTATATTGCTATTTATAAATTGCTATATTATTATACATATAATATTGATGTATTGCTATTTATATATTGATATATTACTATATTATCATACATATATTACAATATTGATATATTGATATTTTATATATTTATTGATTTTATATTATACCTTGATTTTAAATACTATATATATAAAATATATTATATTATATTATATTATATTATATTATATTATATTATATTATATTATATTATATTATATTATATTATATTATATTATATATATTATACATAAAATATAATATATAAAATATATATTATAATTATATTATATAATATAATATATATAATATATTATATATTATATATATTTATATATAATATATATTTTATATATATTATATATATAATATATATTATAATATATATTATATAATGTATATTATATAATATATATTATATTATATTATATTATATTATATTATATTATATTATATTATATTATATTATATTATATTATATTATATATATAATATAATATAATATAATATAATATAATATAATATAATATAATATAATATAATATAATATAGTATAATATAATATAATATAATATAATATAATATAATATAATATGATATAATACATATCAATATATATTGATATCTAGATATTTTATTATACATATATTATTATATCAATATTAATGTTATTATATTATTATTTGTTGATAATAAATAAATAAACAATGCATGTATATGTAAAATATAAATATATAATGCCAATATTGTAACAATTTTCTTGTCCCTGGTCTCCAGCCACTGCATCTCCTTGGGTTCTGTGGGATTCCTCCTCCAGCTCTGACCTTCATCAGCATGAACTGCCCTAAAGCAATGCTGGTGACTCTTATATAAATCTATATATTTTAAAAATCCCAATTTCTAAATGGACAGAACTCTGGGAAAAGGGGGAGCAGTTTGGGTGGTGTTAATTTGGGTGGGTTCCCCTGATTTTTGGGATGGGAGATGCTCCCTGCTCTGCTCCCTGCTCTGCCCCAACCCAGGGCTGCTCCCTCCTGCACAGGCTGGAGAGCCCCAAAACAGGAGAGAAAAATGGGTGAGAAGAGCTTGTGCTCAAACAGCCTCAAGGTTCTGTGGTTGGGATGACCCCAAGGCATTAAAAGTCCCTTTTTCCCAGCCCTGAGACCGAAGAAGTCAGGATTCCTGGGCTCTGGTTCTCAAGGTTGTTTATTGTCTCTTATCTGTTCCATTCTTTCCCTGCCCTGCTGAGGTCTGTCCAGCAGGTCGGGCTGTGGCACAGTCCCTGCCCTTGGGGTGCTGTTGGCTTTTTATGCTAAAAACTACCTGTGCTTTATTTACAATAATTATCCAATACCCATCACCTGTGTTAGACAGTCTGTCTCTACTCTAAACCAATCCAAAGTGCCACCACCACAGCAGAAGGTGGAAGAGCAGGAGGAGGAGAAGGAAAAGAAGGAGAAGAAGGAGGAGGAGAAAAAGAATGAGGAGGGGGAGAAGAAGGAGAAGAAGCAGAAGAAGAAGCAGAAGGAGAAGAAGAAGAGGAAGAAGAAGAGGAAGAAGAAGAAGAAGCAGAAGAAGAAGAAGAGGAAGCAGAAGAAGAAGGAGAAGAGGAAGAGGAAGCAGAAGGAGAAGAAGAAGAGGAAGCAGAAGGAGAAGAAGAAGAAGAAGAAGAGGAAGCAGAAGAAGAAGGAGAAGAAGAAGAAGAAGAAGGAGAAGAAGAAGAAGCAGAAGAGGAAGGACAGAACATGCCCAGATTCCTCCATCTTGCCTCTAGAACCCCCATTCTAAAAACCCCAAAATTCTACATTCTCACCTGTGATAAATTCACTAACATTCTACTCAAACCCTTGTGGCTTAAATCCTCACACAAAGTTGCTAATTGTTTTTTCCCTGGGCTAAGATTGAAGGCACAGGTGTCTTTGACTCCGTGCCAAGGTCTCTGAGCCCCTGCCAGGGTCTGGATTCACCCAGGGCACCAGAGGAATGTCCTGGGTTGTGGCAGAGCCCTCTGGGAGGTGTGGGGACCCTGCAGCTCCCTGGGGATGGATGTGGCACCTTCTGGAAGTCACTGCATGGATTTCCTTTGGATGAGCCTCTGCAAGGTGCCAAGTGCCCCTGTGCAGAGCAGATTTTATGAGGATATGGGCTTAAATGTTGGTGCAGAGCTGGGGAGGAGCAGGGTCAGGTGGGGATGTGTTTCACTCACATTCCTCACCAGGACACTCCTGGTGCTCTGCCAGGAGCTTTGAAATGCGAGATGACCAAAAATTTCATGGATAAAGCGTCCAAGGAAGAGCCAGGCCTCAGGGATGTGATGTGTGGGTTTGCCCTGTGCCAGGGAGGGCATGGAAAAAGGGATTATTTAGAGTGGCTGCATCTTCAAACTGCTGATTTTGTCAGTAATTTTCCCTCCTCTGGAAAGGGAGTTGAGATATTCCTCCCTGCACTTCCCAGCCCTATAAAGAACTGAAATACCTTCCTGGAGTGACCCAGGTGTGACAGGGTCTGTCACAGCCCCCAGACATCCACGCTGGGGAGAAAGAACCACTTATTCCCTGTGCCCTGAATATTGAGGGGATGCAGAACCCAGAGATGGACCAGAAGAGAAAGCAGCAGAAACACTGCAGCCAGCCAAGGGTCAGAAATCTGAATTTTTCAGTGTGTGAGCCGAAAAAACAATTAATTGTAGGTTTTTTTGCTTTTTTTTTTTTTTTCTTCCTTTTAAATGTTCGGGGTGGATTTTGTGTTTGTTTCTGGCACCAAACCTGCTGGTTGTCGTGGGGAGTTTGATGTGCTGAGAGCCGGTGCCATCTAGGGGACAGAGAGGAGAACAGGGACAGGGAGGAGAGCAGGGGATGGGTTCCACTCCCCAAACTCCAAAATCTGCTCCAGCCTCCGGAGAGCCCCAGCCCAGCCCCCTCCATCCCCCGGGCTCAGAATGGGGAATTGGTGAGTGCAGGGCTTGACTCGAGCTCAACCAGCCCCAAATGCTGGGTGAAAAGCAGAAATCATGGAATGGTTTTGGTTGGAAGGACCTCAAATCCCCTCTCATCCCATGGTTGCTCCAAGCACTGTCCAACCTGGAGGCATTTTTTAAATTTCTTTTTAATCTTATTAATTTTTTTTTTTTGCTCTACTTGGCCTTGGACACTTCCAGGGTGTTGCCTTCAAGCAAAATCTTCTGCCCAAAGCCAGGCACCATAAAAAGGTGGCAGAAAAGGTTTTCATGGAGTGGTTTGCTCCAAGGGGAACAGAGCCCTGGCAGCTCCAGCTCCCAGCTTTAGGGTGGCCTTGATGTTCTGCAGCAATGTCCCCTCCTCCTGCTGCTCCCCAGGGACCTGCCCTGCTGTGCTTTGGGAAGGGTTTGGCCAGGAAAGGTTTGCTGTGCATCCCTGCTGGGGAGGCTCCAGGGGTGCTCCAGGATCACAGAATTGTTTAGGGTGGAAAAGCCCTCTGAGATCATCCAGCTCCCCCAGCACTGCCAAGGCCACCACTGACCTTGTCCCCAAGTGCCACATCCACAGGGCTGTTAAACCCTTCCAGGGATGGGGACTCACCCTGGGCAGGGCTGGACAACCCTTTCAATGAAGAAATTTCCCCAATATCCAATCTAAACCTCCCCTGGCCCAGCCTGAGGCTGTTCCCTCTCCTCCTGTCCCTGTTCCTGGCTGTCCCCTCCTGTCAGGAGCTGTGCAGAGCCACAAGGTCCCCCTGAGCCTCCTTTGCTCCAGGCTGAGCCCCAGGCACTGTCACTGTGATATTTTCGCCAGGATTTTTCTCCTGAGAAGCCTCAGAAAATAAATGTAAACAATAATTATCTGATTGCTTGGAATGTGGGCTGCAGGTTGCTCACCAACAGGTTCATCTTTGATTTGTTCCATGTGAATTGTTTTTAATTAAAGACAAATCCCAGTCCAGCTGTGTCAGACTCTGGTCAGTCACAGGTTTTTATTATTCATTCTTTTCTAGCTTTCTGATGGCTCCTTTCTCTTTCTTTAGTATAGTTTTAGGATATCATTAATGTAATGATATGATATGATATGATATGATATGATATGATATGATATATGATATGATATGATATGATATGATATAATATAATATAATATAATATAATATAATATAATATAATATAATATAATATAATATAATATAATATAATATAATATAATATAATATAATATAATATAATATAATATAATATAATATAATATAATATAATATAATATAATATAATATAATATAATATAATTATTCAGCCTTCTGTGAACTTGGAGTCAAATTCTCATCTCTCACCTCATCCTGGGGATCCTCACAAGAACATCACAGCAATTGGTGACCACAGGCACCAAAGGGGAGCTCTCTCTATCTGAGCCCCCCAACATGAATCTGTTCTCTCACTGCACAAATCTAAAACCAGACTCTTCCCAAGCCTTTGGGAGAGCAGCAGGAGGAAAAGCTGCACTTCCATCACTTTGAATAAATTACCAGCACTAAGGATAATAAAATCACCAATAAAAATCTGGCAAATGGGTGAGCACAGCCTGGAGCCAGACCTGCAGGGCTGAGGGCTTTGTGTTGGAGACTTCACCCAAATCACTTTTTTTTCACTCTTTCCCATTTCAGGTTTTTGGGGGGTTATTTTTCCCTAACTTCACCAGCCCCTCTGGAAATCCTTTTGGCTTCAGGGTGGGCAGGAGGGGCTGCAGCCAAAGGTTTGTTATCAGGGGCTTCTCTTCCACCTCCTGGTCCCAAATGTCCCCTGCAGCTCATCCCCATGGCCCCAGGGCAGTCCCAGCTGTGCAGGACATCGGGAGGGGGCTGTGGGCACATCTGGCCCTGATGGAGAAAGGAGAAACTCCTGAGAGGCCTCCCAGGTGAGCAGAATTTGTAAATCTCCACTCAAAGCTGCCTGTTGTCTGTGCAGGATCCAGCAGAGGGAGTGTGGCTGCACGGAACAGGATTAAAAGAGCTCTATTCTCCCAATCCACCTTTTGGAGATGAATTCTTGGGGATGAATTATTAACAACGTCTCCTTTGGATTGTTTCCCCATGACATTTCCAGTTGTTCCCCACCTGCTCAAACAGCAAAACGCATTGGGAGCCTTTAAAAACAACTGAAAAGTTTCATTTTATTCTTTTTTTTTTTTCAATTTTAAGCAGGACCAATAAGAAAAAAACCACCCCAAAATCCTCTCTCAGAGTTTTAAATTAAAGGTAAATTTAAAGGGTAAATTTTAAAATTTTAGGTAAATTTTAAAATTACAGGGATTGGACCCCAAGGGAAGGGATTAATTTCTGGGAGATCCAACCCTCTCTTGGGTACCATGTTTCCACCACTCTATTTTTGTTTGCTGGGTGATTCCAGTGAGATGTTCCTTGATGCTCATCAGGGCTGGTTTTGGGAGAGCCTCAAAGGGAAAGCAGGAGATGCCCGTGGAGAGAAGAGGATGGGATTTGGGTCACTAAAACATCTCAGATTTTGTTATTCCTGATCACAGCCACGGGAGCAGCACCTACAGAGAAGCTTTGGATACCCCAGGACTGCTCATCCCCGATTTCCCTGCAGGTAAAATCCACCTTTAGAGGTGCTCCTTAAAAACTGAGAGTACCAAGGGATTCATTTTATCCATCTGGGCAGGCTCTGCCTGCTGGGAGGGAGAAATGTCAACATCTGTGCTGCAGGGAAGATGCTGGACCTGGAAACAGCTCGGAGTTAATGAGATTTCTCCAGATTTGCATATTAATACCTGCGCCTATTACCTCGCCATTAGACTTAATAGGGCTCAATATTAACAATTAATTGTTAATAAAACAGCCATTTGTAGATGAAAATGGAATAATAGATCTGGGCACAGCCTTCCTGAAGAGCTGGGAGGATTTTGGTCGCCCCTCCCCTGCTGCAGGTGCAGGAAACTTTTTTTATTTTGTGATTTCTGCTTCTGGGTTTTGTTTGTTTGTTTGTTTTTTGGCATGGATAAATCTTCCTTGGGGTTCATCCCACCTTGTTCCAGCATCATCCCTGCTCCTCCAAACCTGTGCTGTCCTCTCAGCCAAAGGCAGAAAGCTCCAGTGAGTGCTGAGCTGAGGCACGCTGGCCATTTCCTCCCCTTAATTGCCATTAAATGCAATTAGTGCTTCCCAGCCCGCCCCAGAGGCAGTGTCTCAGCAAGGTCACCGTGGCCTGGGGCTGGAGAAATGCTGCACTGAGGGTTTTAACCAGAATAATAATAATTATTTTAATTATTTCTTCACATGAAAATTGGCATTTTCACTTCTGTCCTCCCCAAAAGCAACCCAAGCATAGAATGTGCCCTCTGGCTGCTTGGTGAGTGTCCCATGAGCTGGGATGAGCTTCTGCCCATTTTTGCTCCCCAAATTATGAGAGCAGCTCATTTTCCTGGAAAAATGAGGGACAAACTCCCCTCTGGAGTTCCCAGAGCTGCAGGAGGTCTGAAAGGGAAAAGCTGTAGGTGGCATCCTACAGAAATGGGGCTGGGATGAGACAGAGTGGGGCCAGTTCTGCTCCCTGGAGCTCTTGCAGGATTTTGAGGCTCTGCCAAAAGTCCTGGAAGGGCAGAGCAAAGAAAGCCCAGGAAACTCCTCATGTCTAAAAACTCCTTCCTTCCTTCCTTCCTTCCTTCCTTCCTTCCTTCCTTCCTTCCTTCCTTCCTTCCTTCCTTCCTTCCTTCCTTCCTTCCTTCCTTCCTTCCTTCCTTCCTTCCTTCCTTCCTTCCTTCCTTCCTTCCTTCCTTCCTTCCTTCCTTCCTTCCTTCCTTCCTTCCTTCCTTCCTTCCTTCCTTCCTTCCTTCCTTCCTTCCTTCCTTCCTTCCTTCCTTCCTTCCTTCCTTCCTTCCTTCCTTCCTTCCTTCCTTCCTTCCTTCCTTCCTTCCTTCCTTCCTTCCTTCCTTCCTTCCTTCCTTCCTTCCTTCCTTCCTTCCTTCCTTCCTTCCTTCCTTCCTTCCTTCCTTCCTTCCTTCCTTCCTTCCTTCCTTCCTTCCTTCCTTCCTTCCTTCCTTCCTTCCTTCCTTCCTTCCTTCCTTCCTTCCTTCCTTCCTTCCTTCCTTCCTTCCTTCCTTCCTTCCTTCCTTCCCTCCTTCCCTCCTTCCTTCCTTCCCTCCTTCCTTCCTTCCCTCCTTCCCTCCTTCCTTCCTTCCCTCCCTCCTTCCCTCCCTTCCCCCCTTCTTTTCCTCTTTCCTTCCTCTCTCTCTCTCTCCCTGCCAGGACATGAACTCGACCTCTGTGCATGAACCAGCTGCTTCTCAAGGAAAAAAATCCTTCCCTGTCTCTCCTTAGTGCATTCCTTGCTGTGGTGTTCTCCCAAAATCAGCCTCCAGGGAAGCTGGAAAAACCTCTCCAGGCTAAAAAACCCCTCCAGGGAAGCCAGAAAAAACCCTCCAGACTGAAAAAAAAACCTCCAGGGAAGCTGAAAAAACCCCTCCAGGCTGTCCCCAGCCCGCATCCTCCCTCTGACCCCTCTCCCAGGGCTGGGAGCAGATCAGTGGCTCGGGCACAGATTGTTTCCCTGAAATTCTCCAGGCATCTGGCCCTGTAGACTGCCTGAGCTGGTCCTTAGGGGGTGTTTTTCTCCTTGGTTGAATTTGTCTGGGTTTGGAGACTGCAGAAACCGGCAGGATTCCTGCAGCAGGGAGTTCTGCAGATCCCCCTTTTCCTCTTCAGAAATTCCTGGTGTATTTGGGAAATCTGGGTGAATTCCCCTCCCCATCCCCTGCAGGGTTTGTGCATCAGCCCCATCCCACCCTGGCTCGTCACTGCACTGGAGGGGCCGGGAAAAAAAAACCACCTGGCATGGAAAAAAAAAAAAGGAAAAAGAAAAAAAAATCCCGGAGCTCCTCCAGCACGTCCTGGCCTGGCGAGGAAGAGCTATTTTCACCAGCCTCCCACACACGCTGCGATGCTCGAGCAGCAAAGGAGGAACCCCAGCGTTAAGCGCAGCTTTAACAGCCCTGCTTTAGCTCACCGGCGCTTTCCTTGCAGATGCACTTTTTTTTCTTTACTTTTTTTTTTTTTCTTCCCCCAGAAACATCTGCCCCAAAAATCCCTGCCCGGAGGTGATGCAGTGCTTGGGCGTCGCTGAGATTTCAAGGTGTTTTTCCCAGACTCAGCCCTCCAGGCTGTGCCCTGAGTGTCTT
Source organism: Fringilla coelebs (assembly GCF_963513975.1). Lineage (NCBI taxonomy): Eukaryota > Metazoa > Chordata > Aves > Passeriformes > Fringillidae > Fringilla > Fringilla coelebs. Next base: position 2,659,744 of record NC_140032.1, read on the forward strand.
GGTGGGAGATTCCGAGATTCCCACCTCGCTCCCGAGCGCTGAGCTGGGGCAGAGTGTCGGGAATCGCTTCCCGAGCCTGCCAACAGCTCCACAGCCGCATCCCCGCGCCTGTCCCCTCCCAACCCATCCCGAGGGATGCAGGATGGGCCCCGCACTGTCCATCCACCCGGGAAGGCAGCGGAGGGGCTGAATTCCCGAGGGAATCACCCTTGGGAACAACCAATGCAGGAGATGGCTCTGCCCCGCATCTTCCACCCCAGGAGGAGCAAACTGTGTCTGACATCTGGGTGGAAATATCAGAGTGATGCTCGCTCCAAAGTCCCCGTGGAACATTTGGTGGGGAGGGAAGTGCATGTGGATCTCTCCATGTTCTTCCCCGTTGTTTTGGGGTTTTTTTATAGTCTCTGTTTCAGTTTTCCTAGGATTAGGAAAGGTTCCTCTTTAGGGATCTGCCTCTCCCTGGCTGTTTGCAGCTCCTCGGCGCGGAGCTGAAGGAACGACCCAGGAGGGCTGGAAAAATGCATGGAACGAGGGAAGAAACCCTCTCCTGTAAAATAATCCTTCCAAAAAATCACGGGGAAGGGCGCCTTTCCCCGTGCCTGCCCTCCTTGCTGGGTTCCAGGCGGCTTCTCCTGCCTCTCAGCGCTCCAAGGCATCTCCTCAACTTCCAGCCTTTCCCTCCGGATCCTCACACGCTCCCTCCCATCGCTGCAGGATCCGGCCCGGACCCCCCCGCCCCGCTCTTTGCTCCTCCCTGGGGCTCCGAGGGGACCGGGGACCATCTGGGTCCCTGCCCGGCAGAGGCGAGGGGAGGGCGGTAGGAGGGACCGGCGAGGCGGGGAGGGGAGAAGGATGCTCCGGGGGTGGCTCTTTGCTTCCTCGCCTGCCCGGAGCTCGCAGGGGCTCGCCTGGAGGATGTCTCACCCCCTCGGCACAGGTAACTCCGGGACCCTCCCCATGGCCGCAGCCGGGGGATGCTGCAAAGGGGGAGGAAGGGGCCGCAATCCGCCTGGGATTGAAACAAAACTTCGAGGGGAAAATGGGGTTTGAAACAAAACAACAACAACAACGATAAAAAAGAGGATGCAGGTTTGTGCATGATGCTCGGAGCGTCCAGGGGTGAGCCCTAGCCTGAAGTTTCCTTGTGGATGGCCGGGAAATACTCGCAGGGGTGGAATTGCCGGGGGTGGGAGCGCGGCCGCGGCTCTCGGAGCCTCTGCCGAGCGCGGTGCTGATGCTCCGGCTCCGGGAGCGAGCTGGGATGCTCAGGCTGTGCGTGGTACCCCGGGGTGTGCTCGCCACCCATCCGCTCCCGCTGCGACCCCGCGGCTCCTGACAGCCCGAGCGTGGCCACTGCGGGCCGGGAGCGGGGATTTGCGGATTTGCGGTCCCGGCTTTGAAGTTTGCGTGTGCCACGGGCAGGGGATGCAGCGGGCGGGGGCTGTGCCCACACTGGTGCTGTGGCTCGTGTTGTCGCATGCACAGAGGAGGCTCTGCAAGGGATTAAATGTATGGATGCAGAGGAGAAGTGCAACAGCAGCAGGCACAGCTCGGCGGGGAATCGCGATCCACGAGCCGTTCTCTCTCCTGGAAAAGCACATGGATGAGCGGGGAGATGTTGCAGGCAGCCCGTGCTCCTTCCCAAGTGGAGAGCTGCTTCCTCCGAGCATCCCCCGGCAAAATGCGTGTCCTTAAGGAGACTTGGGAAGCGGCTTCCTGCCGGGCACGTGAGATGCAGCCGCAGCAAGAGCTCGGAGGGGTGGAGGGGGGTGGTGACGGTGGGCGAGAGGATGAGGGGATATTCGATTTTCTTCGCCCCGTTTGTGACGAGATGTTCTGGTTTGTCACTGGAGGTGTCACTGCTGGGGGAGCGCTGGTGGAGAGCTCGGAGCATGCTGCTGAGGGCCGGCCCCAGGAGGTTTCTGGAGCAGCACCTTCTGCTGGTGGAGAGCGCAGAGCAGCAGCGGCCGGCTCGGGAAGCGCTCCCGAATCCATTCATGACTGAGGAACCTCCCGCCCCAGCCGAGCCCGAGCTGCCGCCCTCCAACCTCACCAACAACGGCACCGACTGCGGCGAGGAGATCCTGCTCTATGGGGACACCGAGAAGGTCGTCATCGGCGCCGTGCTCTCCATCATCATCCTCACCACCATCGCCGGCAACGGGCTGGTCATCATCTCCGTGTGCATCGTCAAGAAGCTCCGGCAGCCCTCCAACTACCTGGTGGTGTCCCTGGCCGCCGCCGACCTGTCGGTGGCCTTTGCCGTCATGCCCTTCGTCACCATCACGGACCTGGTGGGGGGAGAGTGGCTCTTTGGGAAGGTGTTCTGCAACGTCTTCATCGCCATGGACGTGATGTGCTGCACCGCCTCCATCATGACCTTGTGCATCATCAGCGTGGACAGGTAAGGCAGGGCCGGGCTTGGTGGCCTGTGCTCAGGTGGGCTCTGATATTTGGGGTGTTGGGAGCTGCTAGGGTGGTGCTCCTGGTTGGATCAGGGCTCCTGGAGGTGTTTTTTGCAGGTGGTGAGGGTTTTCTGTGGGTGTCCAGCGCCTCGCTGGGCTCAGGGTGTTTTCTCAAGTTGCTTCCCTAAGTCGCTTCCTGAGTCTTCTCCCTTTTGGCAGCTGCTTCTCATTGTTCCTGAGGAACAGCACCCGGCCTTCTCCATGGAAGGGCCATGAAACCATTCAAGAGATCAAAAAAACCCCAGATGCACTTTGGAAATCCAGGTTCCAGGGCTTCTGGAGCCAATCCTGTGGGATTTTGTGCTGCTCCCTGGACTCATGCTTTGGCTGAGGATGTCAGCAGCTCCCCACACCCATCCCAAGATCCCAAACCCCCTGGTTTAGCTCGGTGAGCACATTTGTGAGAATTTGCAGGCTTCACCTCCCACACCTGGAGCTGGGAGGGAAAGGCTGAGCCTGCCTGGCAGAGTGGCCAGGCTTGGACAAGTCAGCACCTTGGTGGCTCTAATTTTAGCAGCTGCGTCAGCGGGGCCGTGGCGCTGCCAAGCCGGTGGCCGGGGCTGACGTGCGCTGCCTTCTCGGGGGTCGCTCTGGGCTCAGCTGCCTCTGCTGGGCTGGGCTTTGGGAGCAGCAGCTCAGGGAAGGCACACATCCCACATCTGAGATGTGCCCTTTCAGCTGTGCCACCTCTGCAGGTGTGACAGTGGGTGACAAAGCAGAAAGGACAGAGAAGATCCTGCTGCTGCTGCTGCTTGACATCCCCCCCCAGGCAAGCCAGCAGTGAGTCCTGCTCCAAAGCCTTCATCCCCACCAGTCACTGCTCCCCTGGGAGCTGCAGATCCACAGCCCTGGGCAGCTCAGAGCAGCTGGTAGACAGAAAAAACCCTGCCAGGCCACAGGCAGGGTTCAGCTCTTCTGCTGAACTTGCTTTATTTTAATAATTTTCCTGTTGGAAAAAGAAAAAAAAAGCAGGTGTGCTCAGAGCTGGCAGGAGCCTGACTCTGTGAGAGGGAAGGGATGAAATGCAGGAATAAAATGTGTCAGTGCTTCCTCCCAGTGGGTGAGGAGCAGGGAAGTGGCTACACACTAACCAGACTGGCTTTGCTTGGAATGTTCCTTTTCCTTTTCCTTTTCCTTTTCCTTTTCCTTTTCCTTTTCCTTTTCCTTTTCCTTTTCCTTTTCCTTTTCCTTTTCCTTTTCCCTTTTCCCTTTTCCCTTTTCCCTTTTCCCTGGCTTTGCTTGGAATGTTCCTTTCCCTTTTCCCTTTTTCCTTTCCCTTTCCCTTTTCCTTTCCCTTTTCCCTTTTTCCCTCTCCTCCTTCTCCTTCTCCTTCTCCTTCTCCTTCTCCTTCTCCTTCTCCTTCTCCTTCTCCTTCTCCTTCTCCTCCTCCTTCTCCTTTCCTTTTTCTTCTCCTTCTCCTTCTTCTCCTTTCTTTTCTCCTTTCTTTTCCTTTTGCCTTGCCTCCCCGTTTCCTTTCCCCCTTTCTCATTTTTTCATTTTCCCTTTTCCCCTTTTCCTTTTTCCCTTTCCCCTTTCATTTTTCCTCGGCCAAGCATGTCAACAACTCTCCCCACACCATCCCAAGTCCCCAGAAACCCAATACATACAATCCCTTTCCTTTTCCTTTCCTCCTTCTTCCCTTCCCCTTTTTTCCTCTTCCCCTTCTCTTCCCATTTCCTTCCCCTCCTTTCCCAACCAACCAATCCCAGCCCACCTCATCTCATCCCTCAGAGCAAGACTTTTCCAAACACACACACAAATAGGAGAGATCTTTCCCCAGAAATCCTTGCCATGGATTCCATTCCTCCATCACGTCCCTCCCATCCAGTGTCACTGCTCTGGGGAGCAGATCCATGCCCCAGGGCACCATCCTGAGTTTGATGTCACTTTGTTTTTCCTGGGAAGGAGGGAGGGAAAAGCTGTGCCCCAAGAGGTTGTCAAAGGGCTTGAATTTTCTGGCCTGGGCTTGTCCCTCATGTGTTGGCACAGGAACTGCAGCGTGATCAGTTTGCTCCCAGAACTTCATCCTCACCACGTCACAGGCCTGATGGGGAAGTTGAGTGGTTGCAGGGCAGTTGTCTGGAATATTTCCAGCTGGGAAAAGAGAAAAGCAGCAAGGATTGAGCAGAGGGAAGGGACTGGAGCATCCCCCCAGCTGTGCCCACCTGGCTCTGGGTGGGAGGAAGGACAACCTGCAAGTGGAGGGGGCTTGTAGGGTCAGTCTGTGCTGGGGCTTGAGCAGGGAATGGGAATTACTGGGACGTCCTCTGGTGCATATTAAAGGAGGAAGGGAGTCAAGGATCCCCTGGAATGGGGCTGGGAGCTGTGTGAACCATCCCAGGGCAGTGTCTCAAGCATCCTGTGCAGCATCACTGAGGTGGACTGAGGATCCAGGATCATGCCTGGATCTCCACTTTTCCCCTGAGCCTGGGACAGGCAGGATTTTTGGTTTGACTCTTGATGGAAACATCTCCAAGAGCACAATTCTCAATTTCTATGCTGATACAAAACCCAAAAACCAAAAGCACAAGGAGAGCTGAGCTTGCAGAATGCCTGGAAAACCTGCTCCAAAAGAGATTAAATTGTTATCTCAGTGAGGCATCAACCCAAACCTCCCCCAGTGATGGGGACCAGCTCTTCCTCCTGCCCTGTGAGGAAGAAGATGAAAAGCCCTGGTGTTTCTCAGAAATAGAAATATTTCCTCTGTTCTGTCCTAAATCCAACGTGGTCAGCACTGTCAGGCCTGTTCCTGCCAAGGAGGAGACCCTGCTTTTATTGATGGCTGAAGTGTCCTCAATATTTTGCTTAGCTTAGATGGAAAAGCTACTTGGTTTGCCCAGGATGATGAGGACTATTAAAATGTAGGCTGCTGTTATTGATTATTAATGCCAAGGGCTTCCTAAAAGCCTCTCGATTGAAGCTGGTAGAACTAATCTTGTCTGAAGCAAGATTTGATTGATTTCCTTTGAAATCAGAAAAGAAAAATGCTGGAAACATCCATCTTCCTCTTACATTTTCCTTATGTAAAAGCCTGCCAATGTTGCAGATTTTTTAATGTCACAAACCAAAAACAAACCACCAACAAAAAAAAATCCCCTCTTTTGGCTGCTCAGCTTTGATGAAACTCTCCATAAAAATGCCAAGAAGCTGACAAAAGGAGCTCCCCAAAGCCCACACATCACTTCTGGCATCCCTGGTGGAAAAAAAAACTCTCCATCCATTTCCCAGGCTGCTCTGCTGGGGCTCTCCCCTTTCCCTGGCAAGTATTTTCCACCCAAAATCAGATTATATGCTCCAAATTGGGGTCACCTTCAGTAAAAGGGTGCCTCCCCAAAGTCAGTGGGATGAAAACTGCGCAGCATTTTCCTGGATTGCCTCTTCCATATCCTTCATCCAAATGTTGCCCAGGCTGGGTAGATCCCTGCTCTGTATCTGGGATGGATCCCTGGGATGCTCCACCAGCTCTGACTTAGGGCACTTCAGCAGCCTCCAGCTGCCTTTTGTTTCCTCCTCTCCTTCAGCAGGATGGGGCAGGAAGGGCATCAGCTTGGAAATCAGGGAAGGAGCTTATTTTGGCTGCAGAGGAGGCTTGGAATTGTGGTAAAACAGTGGGGTTGAGGAAACCCTAATGCTGAGCCCTAATTCTGGGCTCATTTGTCCCCTGTGTGAGTGGAGATTCATCTTTTCCCAGTTCACCAGGTACAGGATGGAGAAAGGGGGAACCTTGGGGAGGTTTGGGTTGTTTTTATTATTTAATCCCTGGCATAATGATCCAAAAATTGAAGGGGGCCTACAGGGAAGCCACAGAGGGACTTTCCATCAGGAAATGTAAAGGCAGGACAAGGGCAGGGTTAGATGGGATACTGGGGAGGAATTCTTCCCTGTGAGGGGGGTGAGGCCCTGGCACAGGGTGCCCAGAGAAGCTGTGGCTGCCCCTGGATCCCTGGAAGTGTCCAAGGCCAGGTTGGACAGGGCTTGGAGCAATCTGGGATAGTGGAAGGTGTCTGTGCCCTGGGGATGGAACTGGATGGGATTTAAGATCCCTTCCAACCCAACCCAACCCAACCCATGCCATTATCCCCACTGAGTGTAGAACAAACCCTCTGAATTCCCTCATCCATGGGGTTTGCTGGTGCAGCCCAGCCTGGGGCAGATCTCCCATCCCACAGCCAAAGGGGCTGGGATCTGCAGGATCAGGGATGTGGCAGGAATTAATTGCACCTGGCATGGGTGGCTGCACCTTGAGCTCAGCACCACGAGGGCCCTGCAAATCCACACCAAGTGCCTGCAAATCCTGGGAATTGCCTTTTGCTACCTGGTTACCCTAAACCTGATTAACAGCACGACACACACACACAGAAAAACTAAAAAAATTTCAAAGGGAGAGAATTCCACTCAAATTCCACCGCCTGCCTGCACCACCGTGCCTCCTGTAAACGCTGCCCTATTTTGAGGGCTCCCTGCTCGTTTCAGAATTATTACAAAGACCTGAAAACGGCCCCGTTTCCCCCAGCAGCAGCGGCTGAAATGTGTCAGCTTTGCCTGCTCGTTCAACCGCGTCACCGAGCGTTTCCCTCGTAAATTCCTTGAAGTTTCAGCAAATCCCAGGCGGATCAGCTTCCAAAGAAACCTGGCAATAGCATAAGAGAGGGTGGCACAGAACTCAGCATGGGTTTGTTGGTGAAGTTCTTGGCTTGGATATCCAGAGGGGTGATTTTTGCGGTGTTAATTTGGGAATTGCAGGAGCAGAGCGGGGTTTTCTCCCAGCTTGGCCCCATCAAGGGCCATCAGGACGGAATGGGGTGCCCAGAGAAGCTGCTCCATCCCTTGGAGTGTCCAAGGCCAGGTGAGATGGGCTTGGAGCCACCTGGGATAGTGGAAGGTGTCCCTGCATGTGGCAGGGGGTTGGAAATGGACAATCTTGAAGATTCCATCCAACATGAACCATTCTGGAATTCTCTGAACACAGAGAGTTTTGGTTGGTTCTTGTGACTAAGGCCAGCTCAAAAAAAAGAATACAGAGGAAAATAAGGACAGAACAACTCAGTGAATGAATTCAAAATCATTTTTATCAGGGAGGCAGGGGAGAAGACTTTAGTCTCTCAATTGATTTAGCAGTCAGGAGGGAAGGAGAAATTAAATTTTTTTTTTATATTTTATTTCCATCTTCTAATCTTGGGGGATGATCTGGAAAAGCAAAATAATCAGAGAAGAGAAAATCTCCTAACACACTAAGACTGACTGTCAGAGAAAAATTACACAGCAGAGGTAAAATTCTCCACAGATATTTTCCATTTTTTTGTTCAGCTTTTAGCAGAAAGTACTCATAGAGCTGCTGCTCTCACTGCCCCTCTGGAGTGACACCTTTCATCCAAGAACAGTTAAGAGGTGATGTGTTCCTGCCTAAAAATTCCTGGCAGCAGGAGATTGGAATCAAAAAAGCTGTAACAGAACAGAAATCCATATGAGTGGCTCGAGGTTTTTGCTGGATTGATTGGAGCTGAGTAGCAGGGAGATGTTTTCCAGGGGGAATGTTGGCTGACAGCAGCCAACTCCCCCCTGATTTATTGTTTTACAATTCTAATTTAACCACAGTTGACACAATTTCTTTATCACACAAACCTCTCCAATAAACGTCAGGATAGTTCACATTTACACCCCATGGCACTGCCAGGAGCTGATGGTGGGTGCAGCCTCCAGCTCCTTTCAGACAAAATAACAAGGTAACTCCTAACCCCAGGGATCAGGACTGGGGAATCTGTGGGTCACCAGGTGGTTTTGGGATCTCTTACTCCAAATTCCACTCATTTTCCTCTTGAGGGAGAGCTGGACTCCATCCCTTTGGCAGCTCCTGACTGTGCAAGTGAACAGATGGCTCCAGCTGCTTGGGTCATTTCTATTTGAGTTTCCAGAGGTCAACAGCTTTCAGGGAGCTGTGCAGTGCCACAAGGTCCCCCCTGAGCCTCCTTTGCTCCAGGCTGAGCCCCTTCCCAGCTCCCTCAGCCATTCCTGCTGCTCCAGACCCTTCCTCGGCTCCATTTCCTTCCCTGGACACTCTTCAGCTCCTCAATGGCTTTCTTGTCATGAGAGGCCCAAAAACTGTCCCCAAACACCATTGTCCACTCTCCAGCTTCGCTTTCAGGGCTCACCCAGACACATTTTTCACTCTTCCCAAAGGCAAGATTACTCCTTGGTCTCCCAGGGCCATCTCAGCTGCAGGTTGTATTTCTTCACCAACAAATAAGAGAAGGCTACAGCGCTTCCCACTTCCCATTAAACGCTGCTAGGAGTTATTCCTTTCATCTGGAATCAGTCCTGTGGCACATCGCTCTGAGAGCATCACCCACCCCACTCCTGGGTGTCTTCTTGGGAAGGGCAACACTCTGGAGTGAGTTACATGCTGTGGCTAGAAGCTGCTGCATGTTCTCTGTGCAGAATAGTTCTGGTGGAAAAATAAAATTCTTAAGGCATTTTTTTATTCCCGAAAACAAAGCTTTTTAAAGTGTTTTTATTCTGCAGGAGATCATGCAGAGTTCAGCAGTTCAATGGTATCTCATGTTACGGATACCCCATCCCTGGAAGCGTCCAAGGCCTGGCTGGTCGGGGCTTGGAGCAACCTGGGATAGTGGAAGGTGTCCCTGCCCATGGGATGGGGTTGGAAGGGGATAACCTTTAAGGTCTTTCCAACCCAAACCATTCTGCGATTCCACGCACGGGGATGATCGCAAAAAAGTGAGGAATAAATTGTGGCGTTTAGTCCAGAGATCCCCTGGCCGTGGAGATTTTCATTTGGCAAATTAATTTCTCTGAGGGCCAAAATCCCCTCACAGCCGATCAGGAGTGAAAACCACCCAAGAGGGAGTGAAAACCACCCAAGAGCCCCCACCCCTAACCCCTGACAACTCCTCCTCCTCCTCCCCGCAGGTACCTGGGCATCACGCGGCCTCTGACCTACCCGGTGAGGCAGAACGGGAAGCTGATGGCCAAGATGGTCTTCATCGTGTGGCTCCTGTCGGCCTCCATCACCCTCCCCCCGCTCTTCGGCTGGGCCCAGAACGTGACGGTGGAGCGGGTGTGCCTCATCAGCCAGGACTTCGGCTACACCGTCTACTCCACCGGCGTGGCCTTCTACATCCCCATGGCCGTCATGCTGGTGATGTACAGCCGCATCTACCAGGCGGCCAAGGTCAGCGCCGAGAAGCACCGCTTCATGAACTTCCCCAAGCACTACGAGGACGAGGGCGTCTACTGCCTGGAGGCCTCGGCCCGCGCCCACCACAGCTCCCGCCGCACCAAGGCCGCCGAGGAGTGCGCCACGCTCTCCAAGCTGCTCCGCCAGGACCGCAAGAACATTTCCATCTTCAAGAGGGAGCAGAAAGCCGCCAGGACCCTCGGCATCATCGTGGGGGCCTTCACCTTCTGCTGGCTGCCCTTCTTCCTGATGTCGACGGCGCGGCCGTTCATCTGCGGCATCCGCTGCAGCTGCATGCCGCTGAGGCTGGAGAGGACTCTGCTCTGGCTGGGCTACACCAACTCCCTCATCAACCCCCTCATCTACGCCTTCTTCAACAGGGATTTGAGGACTACTTTCTGGAACCTGCTGCGCTGCAGGTACAGGAACATCAACAGGAGGCTCTCGGCCGCCAGCATGCACGAGGCCCTGAAAGCCACGGAGAGGCACGAGTGCATCCTGTAGGGCCTGACCTCCTGCCCCTCCATGCCCTCGCTCCCCTGGCCTCCCAGGGGCTGGCAGGAACCGTCCAGCCCCACCAGACATTGCCACTGAGGGTGGTGGTCCTTTCCCTCGCCCTGTGAGGAGCTGCGGGGTTCCTCACCCTGGGAACAAGTGGAGGGAACTTTGGGAACAGCCCTTCCTTCTCACTCTGTCCCAGGTGGGAGCAAGACCTGGGGGGTTCAAGGTCTACCGACGACTGTGGGCCAGTCACACCACCTTTCTGTGCCTCAGTTTGCCCATCTGTTATTAAAGTCAAAAAAAAAAAAAAAAAAAAAGAAACTCTCCCAGCCAACCGACCAAACGAAAAAAAACTCTAAAAACTTGATAAGACTGTGGCTCTCCACCTTCAAAAAGGGCTCTAAGGTCTGTGGAGGGCACACAAAATCCTGTGTAAAGACAACACTGGCTGCACTTCTCTGTGGAATCCGACAGCAGCTCCGTTGTACTCCCAAGCCCCTGTGCCATCCCAGCTTATCCGAGCCCTTTTCCCCGAGGTAATTGCATTTCACACCCTGAGCTCACATCCAGGTTTGCACGTCAGAGCAGAAATACCAATGACCCCGTTCCCCCCACACTGTAGCACTGCAGCACTTGGAGGAGATGGATTTGAAGGATGAAACACAAAGGAACGTGGAGTTTCCCTCATGGTTGGATAGGGAAGTTTGACGCCTCCTGCTCATCAGGGCAATGATCAGAGAGCAAAGCCAGATGTGTTTATTGGGTTGTACTGTAATTCATTCCCAGACAAGTGACGTGTGTTCATCATTTGTGGCTAATTGACTCCATAAAAGCACGCTTTGGTTGACAACAGAAAAAAAACCATATAATTTCCCTGACAGCTTTACGGTATTTCAGTATGATGTCCAGCAAGCTTGAAAAAATACACTGAATGATGTTATCTTTTTCTTAAAAAAAAAAAAGGAAAAAAAAAAGGTTTGGTTTCATTATTTCGGTGTAGAATCTTTGGTCTCTCTGACTTTAGAGTGTCTGTTCACTATTTTTTCTGGTGGTGGGACTTGCTTTTCTGCAGTTGTCTTTCCTCATGATCAGCATTGCAGTGTCAAACTTGCAGCCCCACAAACCTTTGCCCATTTGATTATAATATCATAAAATCCCAGTGTGGTTTGGGTTGGAAAGAACCTTAAAAAATCATCTTAAAAACCACAGGCAGGGACACCTTTCACTATTCCAGGTTGCTCCAAGCCCCGTCCAACCAGGCCTTGGACAATTCCAGGGTAGTTGATGTCTGCTCCAGTTCTTGTTGGACATCTCTGGGGTTTTTTTGTCAAAGCCAGACTGCTCAGAGGCTCAGGGAAAGTTGTTTGTAGTCCTCTTTTTACGCCAGATTTGCTTTATCTGGCGTGAGTGGTGCAGTCCCACCTCTGGCACCACCAGGAACTGGGAGGCCTTCCTCCATATCCCAGCTGGATATGTCCTGGGTATGTTGAATGTCTTGGATATGTTGAATGTCCTGGCTGACTGCTGGCAGGGCTCGGCTTAGCCATCAGTATTTCTCCTGTGATGTGTTTTGTGCTCTCAGTTGGCCTCTTCTCAGCAGCCATTTCCACCCTGTCTCATTTTAGACCTGCTTTTCCTCGGGATGCCCCGTGAGATTTCCAGTTTGGACTGGTGGGTGGCAGCAGGGAAAGTGGCTCGAGCCCACTGGAGTGTCCTGAGGGACTGTGAGGTTGGACACTGCAATGTGCCCAGATGCTCCCTGAGCTCCTGTCCTCACAGATGGACTCAGAATTGCACAGAGGAGCAGGGGAGGCTGTCTGCTGTCTCCAGAGGGAGATGTTTGAAGACAGAGCAGAGATTTGAAGGAGAACCTAATCAGGAGCGATCCCAAAGGATTGCACTGGAGTCCCACACACCACGTCCGTAGGGCACGCTCTGACTGCCCATCTCAGGACCTGCTTCACAAAACCAACCCCTTTTTCTCCCAGAAAACACTCCAGGCCAGCATCTCCTCTGCAACAACATCTCAGCAGCAGCTGTCACAGCTTCTGTCCTGCCAGGGGCACACAAAACTCCTGCAGGCTCCAGTTTCCTCCCCTGGCTCCTCCAGCTCCTTCCCTGCCCTTCTGACAGAGCTGTCTGCATAAAAACTGACCAGCTGCTAATTCAGGCTGTCTTGGCAGGGTGGAGAGCCCCAAGACAGCTCATTTCACATCCAGCACACAGCAGAATCTGGTTGTTCTGCTGCAGCGTGTTTATTGCTGTGCCTAAGGTCATTGTTTCACTTATTTTCTGTGTTAGGGGTTTTTAAACTGCCTGAAAAAATCATAATGTTGTTTAATTCCTCTTAACATCCTTATTCTGATGGCATTTTTATCACTCCTTGGAAGTATTCTGTAACAGAGCTATGAGGCAGTGTTTCACTTTTTAAATGAAATCATACAAATAGCTGCTTTTTCTGGTTTGAGGGTTCTTCAAGAATTAAAAAAGTAAGAGACAGGATAAGATTCTGGATGATCCAAACACCAAACTTCTTTGAAGCAAAGAATTGAGCAAAATGGTTTATTTGTCTCAAAAAAATATCAGTGTTTGCCTGGACTTGGATTTCAATGTTTTATTGCACTCAAGGCTTACCTGATAAATGCTTCTACAGCTTAAAATGAAAATATGAAGGAAAAATTTTAAAAGGAAAGCTTTCTTCCCACGAACAATGTCAGAAATTTGCATCCAAAAATATTTAAAGACGACAGCTCCACGAAAACAAAACATTTTGCTCCAAAAAATAATGAGATAGGTTGCTTTTCCCCATAGTGATTGACTCAAGCTTTGAGACATCAGCCTAAACTCTCGGTTTTTAACTCCCCAAGATTAAATTGTGTTTGGGTTAAATAAAATAATGTGCATCCAAAGACACCAGGGCCTTTTCCACACCAGTGAGCACCAACAATTTAGTTAAGCCAGTCAAGATCCTTGTAGATGAGCCACTAAATCATGCTGAAAATACTCCGTGGGTTTTATTTTTTTTTTCTTTAATCAGACAGGAATCAATGCTTTTGGCATCTGCAAAAAAAAACCCACCCTGGCTTAAAAATAAATCTGAGCCATTTTGAAACTGATTTTAGCACACACACACGTGTGCCTAAGCAAACTATGAAGAGAAATTAGCCCTGAAAGAGTCCATATTTAGGCAAAAATTTGAGCTCAGGGAGAAAATCATCAATTTAGGAGGACGAGAGAAACTTTTGTGGACAATGAGAGATTCCCAGCAGGCCAACAGCAAGACTGGAAAAAAATGAGGAGCCTCGGGCAGAGAAAATTGAACTAATTCAGGCATTAAATGAGGTCTCAAGTCAGCTTTTTATTTCTCTCCCTGTGCAGGGGAAAGGCAGGAATGCAGGCAGGGAGATCTGGGGAGAAAAGGCAGTTTTGAGAAACCCTCTGTGGGGGTTTGTAGGGTTTTGATAATGACTGAGCAAAGCCAGGCAAGAGATGCAAAGCCCAAGTAGTAAAATTCTGTATTTCTCCCTCAAAAAACCCTGAATCTCCCCACTCTGAGCCCAGCACTTCATGGATTAACAGGCAGAGCTGGAGATGTGCAGGGACAGCTCAGCAAACCCACCCTCATCCTCATCTTCTCAGGGGTGCTGCCACCACCTCCAGCTCCTGGGGACAAAAGAACCTCAAACACATCGGGCTGGAAGCTGATCCCACCTGGAGCACAGACCTGGATTCTTACAGATCAACAAAAGCATTGTGGACTCCTTCCCTGTCCCACCCATTAAAGGTTCAGCTGAGCCAGGAGGACTCTTGCAAGGTTTAAAAACCTCCAACTCCTGCCCTCCTTCCCCTCTGTTTAATTTCTCCCCACTCTATTATCCCGAGGTAACGAGTTCCACAATTTAATTATTTTTTAGGTGAAGAAGTGTCTCCCTTCCCTTTTTTACACCATCTGCTCAGCTCTTTAGGCTCTGGCTGATCCCTGTCTCAAGAAGGAGAAGGAGTGATCAGCCCTGTTCACCCCCTCCAGCCCAGCCCTTTGCCACATTCTTCCTTTTGAAATAAAAATCTGTTCAACCCATAGTTCCTTTTCCAACAATAGGAGACACTTTGGGAAAATTATTAGGACAGCCTGGATCATGTGCCCTCCCACCCCTTGCTATGTTCAAGGCATCAAACCATGTTTAGCTCAGGAAATTCCCTGTTTTTCCATGATTTCTGTGCAGTGTTTTTCCACAGGGAATGCTCAATCTTTCATCTGGGGTTGGATAACCCCACATCAGAGCCTTGCTGACCTTGGCAAGCAGGAGGCTGGTGGTGGCAGCTGAGAGGGGTTTTGGCCAAATTCAAACCTCAGCTTCAGGAACCTGACCTGCTTCTGAACCTGACTTTGCTTTGAGCGTGGCACAGATTCAGAAGCCTCCAGGCTGCCCTTCCAACTTCAGTATTTTAGGATTTGGATGATCTGTCTAATTTCCCACTCCATCTATCATCCAGAATTTTTTGGCAAGATGATTTACAGATCTCCGACCTGCCATGTGAAAAAGCTCCCGCTGTTCCCACTCTCGTGTCAATAAAACTGAAAGGAAGCACCAAGACACTTTCCACCTGTGTCCTTAAGTAAGAAATGGGCTTTATTCTCTACTTTATTGCCAGTTTAATCTGGAAATTTTCATACTCTTCTATGCAAGTTCTTCAGTAGCCTGACTATTCCTTTTCTCTGTCTTGTGCATTACTCTGAGATGGAGTTTAAGCAAAACCCCAACACCACCAGATGAACAGGCAGGTCACTGCTTTAAAATCATCATATTAAGGCAAAAAGTGGGTATTTCATAGAATCACAGAGCAATTTAGGTTGGAAAGGCCTTAAATATCACCCCCTGCCACAGGCAGGGACACCTTCCATTAGAGCAAGTTGTTCCAAACCTCATCCAACCTGGCCTTGAGCACTTCCAAGAAATTTTTCCAGCCCTTCTCAGCACTGGCACCCAGGGAAGGAAGCAGACAGCTCTGCTCTGGCAATTCCACTTCTTTTTTTTTTTAATTACAAAATCCTCCATGTAGAACACACAATTTCAGGAGATAGCAGGAGTTAAAAGATGATGTTATACAAATGCTTTAATGTGTGAAGAGCTGGACCTCCCTGGCAAACGAGTGTGGAACTGGGTGAGCTTTAAGGTCCCTTCCCACCCAAACCATTCTGGGATTCTCTCAGGTGGAGCTGCATCGTGGTTTGGTGTCCCAGGAGGTGGGACAGGAGCTCTCTCTGCAGCATAAACTCTCACCAGGGCAAGCCTGAGGGAGGATGACACAAACACAGGTGAGCTCCACATCCTGTGAATGCTGGACAAAAACATCACCAGGGTGGGTATGAAAAACCCATCCTGCAGATGGTCCCTGTCACAGGCAGGAGATGTTCCCACCACCACAGCTTCTCTAGAAGGATTTCTGTGCTAACCCTGCTGTGTTACAGCATCCCAGGGCTGAATCCACCCCTTCAAGGGGGGCAGACTATTTATTTATTTGTTATTTTTATACTTTTTTGTTGTTTCTCAAGCTCCATGCTATTTGCTCTTAATTCAAGTGACGTATTTTATTTCTATTGCCACTGTGCACATTCTGGCTTTTCACTGACAAGGTCTTGAAGTCTCAAAGGGTCTTTTCTCCCTTCTCCCAGCACTTTTCCATCACTAATTCCAGACTGTTTCCAGGCTCAGATCCGGGCAGCCAACACATGCCGGGTGTTTTCCTGCTCCTCCCACCAAGCGCACGGACCTTGGACAGCAGCAGCAGGACTCTGCTGCTGCACTACTTGGCAAAGAGCTGCTCTAGCAATTAAAAAAAGCAAAATTTTCACAGGCTGCAGCGTGTGCTGGGCTTGGAGGTGGCTGGAAACTCCCAGCACTTGCTCAAGACAATGAAAATTAACTCCTTGGGCGTGATGAGAAAAGCTAGAAAAGCTGCCTTATTTGGAGCCATTTCTCCAGCTTCTTTCCCACTCTCAGCCTCACATTTCCAACCCTTTGAGCATGATCAGTGATCTCTTAACTCAGCAATTAGGAGAAGAGGGAGGCAGAGAGTGGCCAAGTGCCAGACACTTGGTGACAGTGTGTGACAACGCAGCCGTGAGCTCGTAAATCGTGAGCACGGCTTGGGAGGGCTCCGCTCAGAGCTGGGATTTTTCTGCTCAGTGCAGACTATCTCAATGTCTCTGTGCACTTCCAGACTGTGAATGCCTCTGTCATTCCACTCCCAGGACAAAGCTTTGGGCAGCAGTTGCTGCCGTGTGCTGGGGTGAATGTGTCCAGATGAACTGCAGCCACCTCTCGGGAATTGGTGCCTGTCTTGGTTTGGAAAGCCAGGTGTGTGCTAAGGAAGGCAGGAGCCCCCCCTGAAATGGGAAATGTAAACCCCCTTCCTCCAAATTGCTATAGATTTTAAATGAAGGGGCTCTTAGGCAAAAATATGGGAGCAGGAAATAACAGTTCTTTAATAGGGAAGCAAACAAAAGGATAAAATAAACAATGCAGTACACTAAAACAGCACCGACAGAGTCAGAACTCAACCTGACACGCTGTGGGTCAGGGTGTTGGTAGCAGTCCCATTGGAATTGTGGCTGCAGCCCTCCTGGAGTGCCAGGTGTGGTTCTGCTGGAGCAGGGATCCTGTAGAAAGGTGTAGTCTTCCTCTGAAGATCCAGTGGAAGAAGAGGCAGCAGCTGTTCCTCTGGGGAATCCAGTGGAGAGGCTGTGCTGGTGTTCCAGAATCTCCAGATTATATCCAGGTAGAAATGCTTGGCTCCTCCCCCTGGGCTCACATCTCCCAATGGGATGCTGTAGCTCTTATCAGCCATGCAGTGACACTCAATAGCTGTTATCAGCAGATGTCCCCACTGGAGGGAGGAGTGGGTGTGGAAGAGATAAGGAAAACTGCCCAATGAGCAGAAGACAGCTGCCATCCAGATGGCAAACAGAATACAATTTGCTTGGCAATCCAGGACAGTGCCAAGAAAAAGGAGGATATGAAGCTGTCAGAGTGTCCAAAGGTGAAAATGGTGAGTGGTTTAAAGGGGAAGCCATACCATGAATGGTCAAGGCCTCTTGGTTGGTTTAGCCTGGAGAAGAGGACACTGAGGGCTCTGCAGCTCCTGAGGGACAGCTCTGATCTCTGCTCCCTGTGACAGTGACAGAACACAAGGAAATGTCTGGAGCTGTCCCAGGAGAGGTTTAGGCTGGAGATCAGGGAAAGGTTCTTACCCCAGAGGGTGCTGGCACTGCCCAGGCTCCTCATGGAATGGGCACAGCCCCGAGGCTGCCAGAGCTCCAGGAGAGTTTGGACAGCACTCCCAGGGACAGGGTGGGATTGTTGGGGTGTGTATGCAGAGCCAGGAGCTGGATCAATGATCCTGTGGGTCACTTCCAGCTCAGGACATTCTGTGGTAAATTAGAAGCAATAAGAGGTCATGAGTGTGGAACCTGTGGTTTCCATCAGTCTTTTAACTTCACATCTCCATGCTCCTTCCCATCCCCAGGCCGTGTGCAGGTCTCCTAAATGAGAATTTAAACCCTCAGGTAGGGGTGGCGTGGGAGAATGTTCAACCTGTTAATTTAAGAATTAACATTCCAGGATCTTTTATAGAGAGCTTTGGGAGGGTTTCTTTTCATCTCTCCTTAAAGGCTGAAGGGGAAATATTCCTGATAACAAGCCCTGCTTTTTCCAAGCATCACATTTCTCCAGCATTGTCAAGCAAAGTCTGGGCTACATATGGAAATGGAGGCAGCTCAAAGGAAATCATTCTGGTTGACTCTCCTTGGAGACATTAATCAGAGCTTGGTGCTGTCACTCCTCAAGAGCCACTTCTCTGCTGTATCTTCAAGAGACATCAAAATGCCAACAGCCCCGAGCAAGAACAGATCCTGTGTGGAAGCAGAGGGATGTTTCTCAGAAATCTTCTTTCTGAGGGCTTGTTTGGAAGGCTCAGCACCCTGGGGAGCACCCAGGCTCACCCAGCCCTGCCTCCTGACCTGGGCACGGCCTTCCTGGAAAACACTCCATGGGGAAACACCTCAAACAGCTCTTGGGATAAGATTTGGAGCTGTCTTGGCTCTCAGAGCCAGCTCAGCACACAACGTCCTCCTGGTGTGGTGGAAAAGTGTTGGGAGAAGGGTGAAAAGACCTTTTGAGACTTCAAGACCTTGTCAGCACAAAGCCAGGGCTGTAGAATGGTGATAACTGAAATAAAGTATGTAATTTAATAATAAAAAAGCATTTTTCTCTTGGTCTCTTTTTCTGAAAATTGGTCCTAAAAAGAATCTTTTCCTAATCTTTTCTGTTTCCTAATCAGAAAATCTCTGGTACCATCAGATTTTAGCCCCAAAACCCTTTGACAGTTATTTCTCACTAGTTCACAATGCAAGGTTGTTTTCTAACAGGCAAACACCCCACCATACATTTCTGAGAAAGGATTTAGGGTTGTGTCTGTGGTTAGAAAAATGATGGAAGAAGTAATAGAGATGCAACAGAGAAAGCAAAAATATCCCTGTGCGAAAAAGCAAAAAAGCTGCCAGAACCAAAGATCAGGGGAAGAAAAATCCAACAATTCCAGACAATTTTTTGAAATCAGAGTGATGTAGAGCCTTTCCACCTCTGCTTTTTTTTTTTTTTTTAATACAGTAAAAATCTTTTTTAGTACAGATCCTTCTTATCAAAATCACTGATATACTTTTTAAAAGAAGCTGTAAGGAAAATACATCAACAAAGATGAGCTACTGGTAACACTGGAGCCTAGAAAAGAATAAAGCAGTTCAACTACCAGCCAACCAATACATCAACACCATCCCATTTTTAGGTTTAAATTCTATTATCCAAGATCCCCAAAAAGAGCTGCAATTGGAGCAGAAACTCCAATAATATTTTGCAATGAGTGAAAAGGTCAGACCTAGAGATGAGCAAGTCTTGGGCACGGCCACTGCTGTACGTTGCCATCCAGAACAGGGAAGATTTATATATTTGGGAATAAATATTCCCAAAGTAGGGGATATTTCAGACATATCAGGCCTGGGGAAATATTCTTCTGGCAGCCTCCCATGCAAGAATTGATGTTAATTTGTGAAAATTAACTTTTCTTCTGCCACAACTCACACGGAGATCAGACCAACCTTTGACACTCAGCTCTTCTGCTCCTGGATTGAGGAATCTGGGAATGGGATTCAGAACATCCCAAAGGTTTTGGCAGCACAGCAAGAGGGATTTGGGGAGGGAAAAGGAGCTGAAAGGCCTGAGCTGATGTCCTGTGAAGTGGCCACGCTCCCTTTCCTCTCCTGGGTCACGTCACAGCACGGCTGAGCCATCTCCTCCCACAGCCCACTGCCAGGGGAGAGCTTCAGGATCTAAACTCTGTAAGGGGTGCTGTCTGGACATTAAAGGCCAGATGTTTCCTGGAATTTCTTTCAAGGAACACCTCAAAAGGATATGGACCTGACTGGGTAGAAAATGAGCTTCTTTTGCCTTTCACAGCCCCTGCCAGAAATGCATTCCCAAATCGTGGCAGTGTTTGGGCACAAAGCTTATCTCCCTTCACTTATCTCATTTCCAGAGTTACCAAAACATTTCACCAGGATTCACAATTCTCCATGGACCACAGGAACAGGTGGAAATGTTTAATTTTAGATTTCTGCTGATGCTTTGGGTAATGGCACAATGCTCCCATTGCAGTTACTGTGGAGAAATAAAGTTGGGAAATTATTTCCTTGACCAAACAGAGCTGTCTGGTAGGGATGAGAATAATTTCACCCTAAAAAGGCTGCTTCTTTCAAGGCACAATAAAGAGGGCCCTGAGGGATTTTGCAGTGCTGAAGGCACCTGAATTTGATCTGAATCCTCCCCTGTGTATACTCTGCCAGAGCTGGAGCTGAAAGTGTGGCTTGGAAAACTGAATCCAAACATTTGGCATGATTGCCAAGGGCTTTGACCCAGAAATCCCCCACTGATAAGGGTTGTTGGGGTCTGTGTGAGTGACACCATTAAAATCAGACCCCAAAATGGGTTGGAAACCTTTCAATTCCTGACACAGAAAAGTAGGGGGAAAGAGTGATAGGGAGGAGGCTCTGAGGGCTGGAGCCTCTCTGTTATGGAGACAGGCTGAGAGACTTCAGCCTGGAGAAAAGAAGGCTCCAGAGAGACCTTAGAGCTCCTAAAGGGGCTCCAGGAGAGCTGGAGAGGGACTGGGGACAAGGGATGGAGGGACAGGACACAGGGAATGGCTCCCAGTTCCAGAGGGCAGGGATGGATGGGATGGTGGGAATTGTTCCCTGGGAGGGTGCTGAGCCCTGGCACAGGGTGCCCAGGGCCAGGTTGGACAGGGCTTGGAGCCACCTGGGATGGTGGAAGGTGTCCCTGCCCACAGCAGGGTGGCAGAATGAGATGGGATTTAAGGATCCCTTCCAACCCAAACCAGTCTGTGCTGCTGTGATAATATGGATTTTCAGTTTGAGGGGGAAACTGAGTATTTCAGTGTTTGCTGGAAGCTCTCCAAGGGTCAGAGCTGGGATGGAGCCAATGCAGGTGACCCCAGGTTCCAACCTGCCCCAGCTGGATCTCCTCTGGATGTGCCAGGAGATGCCCTTAGCCCAGGACTTGGTTTTCCACTCCTCTGCCCCCTCCACACCTTGGGCCAAAGTGAATTTAGAGCAGTCTCGTGGTTTTGAGTGTGACAAGAACACAAATGCTCAGCTGGATGTGGAAAAGTCCCCAGAGGGGCTGGGGGAACTTCAGCCTTCCTTCAACTGACCCAAAAGAAATACCTCCTCAGCTTTTCAAGCTCATTACTGGCAAATTTAGCTTGCTCAGCTTCACTAATGTGACAAATCAGGGCCAAGGCTGACCTGGGAGGGTCCAAGCAGCCTCAAACGAGGCCATCAGGAGAGATCTTTGTTTTAATTCAGGGATTAAAATAAAATACACATATGCCACCAGGACTAAGTCAGTGACACTTCAAAAATATCACAGCTTTTGGAAAGCTGAGAAGACATTATT
The DNA here is from genome assembly GCF_963513975.1 of Fringilla coelebs. Classification (NCBI taxonomy): domain Eukaryota; kingdom Metazoa; phylum Chordata; class Aves; order Passeriformes; family Fringillidae; genus Fringilla; species Fringilla coelebs. The sequence goes on from NC_140032.1 coordinate 2,680,932, forward strand.
TGGGATTTAACCAGAAAACATCTCTCTGACTGACACGATGCCACCAGCTGATGGGAAGTTCAGTTCTCTCCCCACCCCCCAATGTCCTATAAAAATAAATGATGCAGGAAAAAAAAGAAAAAGAAAAAAAAAAAAGAAGAGAGCAGAGTGAGAAATCTCTTGGCTGTCAAAACATCCATCAGTGAAATGAAACACAATGTGGACACCTCACACTTAGCACTTTTGTTCTTTACTGCCAGAACCAAGGCAGAAATGTTCCAGTTTAGGATCTGGACAATAAATCAAACAGCCAGCCTTGGAAAACTTCTTCAGAGCACTGAGAAAAGTTACCTTGATACCTACAGAGATGAGACCCACTTAATCCCTCCAAAGCTTTTATTAAGGCTTTTCTTTGCACTTGTGCTATTTTTTCCCACCTCACAATATCTCATGGCAGGTGGGAAGGGGAAAAAATAGTCTGCAGCCTGATAATTAACTAGGTTTGGTTTTAAGGCTGCAAATTACAGAGGGATGTGACTGGCTCAGGTATTTCTAATGCTGCAATCACTGTCACACCTCGGTGCTCTTCCCTGGCTGATGTGCTCAGTCCCTCCTTGTGCAGTGTCGAGGTCTCTGGTGCTGAGATGACCCCGAGTGTTGGAAAGGATGAAAGTTTGACAAGGAAGAATCACAGATATGTGTGCTTGGCAGAAAGATTTTTGAATGTAGAATCTGATAAAGTAATAGAGATGGAAGCAAGTTTTGATAGAGAAGAAAAGAATTGCTGAGCCAGTCTGACTGGATAACCAAGGAGGCATGACTTATGACTTAGAGCAGGGGATAAACCCACCCCAAACAAGAAGATGTTTTTACCAAGCAGAAAAATAACACAGGCAAACAAGTCAGCCAATGTGGCAAGTAGAAAAAAAGGTTTCAGAATTTTCCACTGCAAGAAAACTGAAAAATAACTTCTGGCTTAAACTGTAATGTACTGACTTTAGTGACTGGAGAACAGGAACATGAATATGGCAATGACAGCAGTTATGATGGGCTATAGGTAAAAGTTAAGCTATAGATTGGTTCTGCTGTATTGAGATGCTCAGCAAAGAAAAGTCTATAATGCACTGTAACCTAAACTCAGGGTCTGCAGGCCTGCCTGCAGCTGGAGCTGACAGCTGTGGGCACAGCTCTGTCACCCACCACCCTGGATGGAATAAACTGCATTTTGGAGAGCAGCCTGGAGTCCCACATCTCTCATTCAGGCTCTTACACCCAAGGTATTAAAAGTCCCTTTTTCCCAGCCTTGAGACCAAAGAAGAAGTCGGGATTCCTTGGCTCTGGTTCTCAAGGTTGTTTATTTTCTCTTATCTAATACATTCTTACTCTGCCCTGCTGAGGTCTGTCCAGCAGGTCGGGTTGAGGCACACTGACCGCCCTCAGGGCAGTGTTGGCTTTTTATACTAAAAACTACCTGTACTTTATTTACAATAATTTTCCAATACCTATCACCTGTGTTAGACAGTCTGTCTCTAAACCAATCCAAAGTGCCACCACCACAGCAGAAGATGGAGGACAAGAAGGAGAAGAAGGACAGAACAGCCCAGATTCCTCCATCTTGCCTCTAGAACCCCCATTCTAAAAACCCCAAAATTCTACATTCTCACCCTGTGATAAATTCACTAACATTTTACTGAAACCCTTGTGGCTTGTAAATCTTTGCACAAAGTTGGTGACTTTTTCCCTGGGCTAAATTCAAAGGCAGAGGTGTTTTTGACTCTGTGCCAAGGTCTCTGAGCCCCCTGCCAGGGTCTCGAGTCCTCCAGGGCAGCCAGAGGAATGTCCTGGGTTCTGACAGTGCAGTGCCATCATCTTCATTCCAGAGGGAGGAAAAGGAGGGGGAGGACTGGAGGGACCTCCTGGGCACCCCACAGACACCTTGTTACACATCACCTCTCTGGGCATACCAAAAACAATCTCCCTCTTTTTTTCCCCCCCTTTTTCCCCCCCCTTTCAGTACTTTTCAGCCCCCTCTCCATCCCAGCCTGGATTGCTCCACCTCGAGGTGAAGATTCCAGCTTGGCAGCCAGACCTTTCCCTGAGGTGGCTTTTTGTTTTTTTAGCACCGATTTCCTTCCCTCCCTGCTCAGGATATTTATAGAGAGCAATCAAATGATGTCTTTCTAGATTTCACTGTCAAGGCAGGATGAGGCAAAAAATCATTTTTGTCTCCTCTTACAATAACAAAACTCTTTGTTCCTCTGCCCTTCAGCTGCTCCAGTTTGGATCCATTGGGGGGACACAGGTGGCCATGGACACAAGGGGATGTGCTCTTCCTGGGAGCTCAGAGGGAGGTTTTAGTGATGGAAAGGGGGAAATGGCTTTAAAGTGCCAGAGGGCAGGGATGGATGGGATTTTGAGCAGGATTTGTTCCCTGGAAGGGTGCTGAGCCCTGGCACAGGGTGGCCAGAGAAGCTGTGGCTGCCCCTGGATCCCTGAAAATGTCCAAGGCCAGGTTGGACAGGGCAGCCTGGGCTAGTGGAAGGTGTCCCTGCTCCAGGGGTGGAACTGGATGATTTCTGAGGTCACTTTAAAGCCAAACCATCCTGTGAGACATGTTAATGTGGGCAACTGGTGTCCATGGCACTGGGACAAACTGGAAAGGGAGGTGGCTGGGATTGGTGCACCCACATGCCCTGCTCCTCCAACAGGTATCAAAGCAAATTCCCCCATCTTCTTGGCCTCAGGAATTCCAATTTCAAGCCAAGCTACCTAAATTTACTGTGTATTTAGTCCTAGATGCCTTTGCTGTTGGTGCTGCCTCACCAGCTGGGCTGTGCACACTTTCAGGACATGGAAGATCCCAAAAGGAAAACTTCCCAAGGCCCACAGCAGATCCAAAAAAATCCCCCTTCCTTCCTGCACAAAGCATAGCTGCAGACTCTGAGAAATTCAGGAAACTGGGGTTTTTTAAGGAGGGTTTTGGTTCAGAGAGAGGCCCTAAGCCACAAGAAGGGATTTCAGCTGTGCTGGAGCAAAGCTTGTGTGCCCCACTGCAGCCAGGGAAGGGTCTGGAGCTGCCCTGCAGCCTCAGCTTCACCCCAAAATCCCCCAAAGCTTCCTCTTGGCTCCCACCACAGCCAGAGCTGTCTGCAGGAAAGGAAAGGTGAGAGCAAAGGCAGCTCAGCCACCATCCCCTCCCCTGCACAGCTTCACTGCTGGAAACAGAGCCCAAAGCTGCTGCCACCTCCAAAATCCCTCCAGACACACCTGCAGCTGGTGGAACACCCACACCAAGGAGCAGCAAGGTCACCTCAGCTCTCCACCCAGCTCCACCATGACACAGGGCCACCCTGAGCAGCTGGGGCAATCCCTGAGCTCCTGTTTCTCCTCCAAAGCTGAGTCTCTTTTGTGACAGTGATCGCAGGGGTCCCAGGATGAGGGGAGAGAGGAGAAAGTTGACTCCATGTTCAGAAGGCTTGATTTATTATTTTATGATATATATTATGTTAAAAATTATATTAAAAGAATAGAAGGAAGGATTTCATCAGAAGGCTGGCTAAGAATAGAAAAGGAATGAATAACAAAGGTTTGTCTCTGACAGACAGCCTGGACAGCTGGACTGGGATTGGCCATTAATTAGAAACAACCACATGAGTCCAATCCCAGATCCACCTGCTGCATCCCACAGCAGCAGATAATCATTGTTTGCATTTTGTTTTTGAGGCTTCTCAGCTTCTCAGGAGGAAAAATCTTAAGGAAAGGATTTTCATAAAACATGTCAGTGACATTCTTTTATCTCCTTTCCCCGATTTTCAGTGGATAATGAAGAAAAGATCACATCCAGCACCAAAACTTCCAGTCAGCTCCCAGTAAATCCCCTCTGGAGATGTTTGTGCTCCATCACCATCAGGTGTGTGACCTGTTCTGAGTGACCAGGCCCAAATGACAATCACCATTTGTTAAATATCACCACTGGATATTCCAGGAATTCAACCCAGACAGGGGGAAAAAAAATGCTCTAAAAGCCAATAAAATAAACACACGTTGCATGAAGTGACAGGCAGAACAATCTAATTGCTGAGTTTTAAAAACATAAGGAAAATCTGTCTGAATCTTGCTGAAAAGCAAGAGGTGTCCCAGAGCTCTGCTGTTTGCTGGTTTAAATGTTTCTTTGATGAGTTCTCTTGTTTGTTTGCTGTGTAGCCCACTCGAGTTTGGTGTGAAAATTCATCTCCAGCTCAAATTGCATCTGTGTTTCTACTTGAGCAGAAACACAAGTCACCTTGGAAGGAGCACAGCAGAAAATAATCTCCATATATAAAAAAAACAACCATTGGCAAATGTCTGCTTTCCCTAAAACCAACTTCAAGCCACTGAGTTCTCTCACTAGGCCAAAAAAATTGTTCTTTTCTTGGGATTAAAGCAGCTCTCCCAAATGAGGCTGGCTATGATTGACACTTTAATTGACTGGCACAATTTCATGCTTTAATGACTCTGGGCTCTTCAGTTTAGCCATGAATAAATTTAACTGTTAAGTCCTTGCCTATAAATCCTCCTGGCTGGAAGTTCCTATTCTCCCTTTAAAATGGAAACTTGGATTAAGGAGGCTGGCTGCTGTGATCTGCACATCCCCTGCTCACCACTTCCCCCAGCTGCTTCCTGGACCACCACAAGTGGCTGGAAGAGGAACTCCAGGTGGGATTTCTTTAGGGAAAAATCCCTCAGGAATTTTGGTAGCCCTGCACCACACTGGTATCTGGTCAGCAATTAGTGGGATCATCAACCTGTCCTGACATTGATGACCAAACCTCTCCTTTCTGGGAAGAACCTTCTGTCCTAGAGGTGATTAATTGGAATTCTGCAAAATCTTTTGTGTGATGATTAAGGGGAGAATTTTGGACTGATTAAGCTCCTCCTGTCCTGTCTTTCCTGGAGGTTTTAACCCTCTGGGTCTGCTCTGTCCCCTTTTTTTCCTGGTTTATAGGATCTGGTAGCAAAGCAGGGTGAAATGCAGCTCCCAGGCAGGCTCCACGTTTCAGGCTGTATTTTTAACTTTTCAGTCTTTTTGCTTTTTTTTTTTCATTTTTTTCCCCCATGCGTCTAAATCTCCTGATTTAGCAATCACAGCTGGTTCCTGGACTGAACACATTTTTTCTAGAAGTGTCCTCCTCCTCCTCTTTCAGCACCTTAAGTCAGGGATACTCAAATTCATAACAGGTTGCAGAGAAAAAAAAGCTGCAGCTGAAAATTCAAGCATTCAGTGAAAATTCTGTGAATCCATCACTCCTCAGTGGCTTCTGCTTTCCCATCCCTGTGTCACTACATGGAACAGGATCCCTCAGGCACATTTTAGTCTGGAAAACCTCATCTTTTCCAAATATAGGTTGATTATATCAGAAGCATCCCCATTTCAAGGATTTCCCCACCCAGCTCCACCCAACTCCTTCGTGCTGCCCCTTTTTCCCCAGGGAAATGCTGGAATGCCTGAAAATTCCATGAGTTCATGCCCATGGCAAGGAGGATGCCCTGAAGATGCTCATGGAGGTTGCTGGATGTCAGTGACTGATGCAGTGGATTATTGATTTTTCCCAGATGAGCTAGAGGGAAAAAAATGCTTTAAAAGCCAATAAAATAAACACATGTTGCATGAAGTGAGAAAATAAAAAATTTTTTAAAAACCCCAAACCAAAACAACAACAACAACAACATAACCAACCAAAGAAAAATAACCTACCAAAAGAACAAAAAAAACCAGCAAAAAACAAAAACAGCAAAACAAAACCAAACCAAAAAACAACAAAAACCAAAAAATGAAAACAAACAAACAAACCCCCAAAACCAAACAAAAACAAGCAAAACCAAAACCAACCAAACAAAAAACCACCAAAAAACCCCAAAAAACCCAAAAAACCCAAAAAACCAAAAACAATGACAAAAACCCCAAAACCAAAAACAACAACAACAAAAAGAACCCAAACACAAAACAAAAAAACCCAACAAAACAACAACAACAACAAAAAAACCCCAAACCAAAAAATAAACAATAAAACCATGAATGGGCCACTTCTGCAGCTTTGAACAGGGAACTTTGGAGTCCTCCCTTGCAGGGGATGGGGTCAGATGTCCCCAAAAGCTACAAAAACCCTGCCAGGAAAGGAACTCCCTGCTCAGCAGCTCTGTCTAATTAAGGGATCTTGCCCCTTGTGCCAAAGCAGACTCAGCAGAGATGGAAAATCCATTATTCCACCCCACCAGCACTTGTCAGGCCACAGCTGGAATACTCCAGGTGTGTCCAGGTTTGGTTCCTGCCATTCCAAAGAGATGTGGACAGGCTGGAGAAGGACAATCAAAGGACTGGGAAGCTGCCACGTGAGGAAAGGCTGAGAGTTGGGTTTGGGGAGCCTCATCCTCATGGTGCAGAGCTTAAAGAGTGGCTGCAAAGGAGATGGAGACTCCTTTTATGGGGACCCACAGGGAAAAGACAAGAAATAATGGAAAAGTCACGGCTGGGGAGGTTCAGATTGGATATCAGAGGAGAAATTTTCACAAGGAGAACAATCATCCCCTGGAATAATCTTTTCTGGGAAATGGGGGATTTTCCCACTTAAAAGATTTAGCTGGACATGGTGCTGGACCATCTTGTGGGGACCAGATGATTCTTGAGGTCCCTTCCAACCTGGAATTCTGTGATTTCATGAAAATCTGGACATGATTCAGCTCAGCTGGGTGGTGTTGATTTACTGCTATGAAACCTCTGCAAGGTTCTCCCTGGTGGGCATCAAGGCACCAGTGGATGTTGAAAACAAGAGATTATCAGTTCCCATAAAAATAAATTAAATATCAAGATTGCTTGCCAATATATGGGGGGTTTGTATTTTCCAGGACTCTCCTTCTGCTATAGGAAAAGATGTGGTGAAATCTCATCTCAAAGCTGAGCCTTGACCATGCCAGTCCTAAATTTAGACCTTGTCTCTTTTCATAATGAAAAGCAAAGCAGGAAGGTGCCATAAACAGGAAAATTTCTCGTTATTTCTGCAGCAGTGCCTGGTAGCTTTTGATAATTAGCACAACCCTCCATTTCATGTTGGCCTCTGATGAATCAAAACATCTCTGGTATCAAAGATTGCTCTCCTTCAGCAGATGGAGCAGTTTTGGGGGATGCCAGGGGCAGGCAGGGAACCCAGAGAGGTGAATAACTGCATCAGCCCAGGGAGGATCCATCATCCAGCCAGGGCAAACCTCAGAATCCCAGGATGGGTCAGGTTGGAAGGGACCCCAGGGGGTCACCTGGTGCCACCTCCCTGCTCCAGCAGGGCCATTCCAGAGCACAGGGCTTGGGATTGTGTCCAGAGGGTTCATCCCATTGAGTTCCTGGGGGTTTGATTGCCTTGGTTTGAACAGACAGGTGTGTGCTAAGGAAGGCAGGAGCCTCCCTTGAAATAGAAAATGTAAACCCCCTCCCTATGAATTGTTATAATTTTGAAATTAAGGGGCTCTCAGGCAAAGATATGGGAGCAGGAATAACAGTTCTTTAATAGGGAAATTAAAAATACAAATGCAATAGTACAAACAAAAAAAGCCAAACATTCACAGAGTCAGAGCAGTGCCTGTCCCCTGTGTGTCAGGGTGGGGGCACAGCCCCATCCCATGGGGGCTCAGCCCTCCTGCAGTGCCAGCTGTGGCTCTGCTGCAGCAGGATCCTGCACAAGGGGGGAGTTTTCCTCTGCAGCTCCAGGGCTGCTGGGGATGGGCCTGCTCTCCCTCTGGGAATGCAGGGCAGGAGAAAGCTGCTCCTCTGGGAATGCAGGGGGCAAAGGCTGCTGTGCTGTTCCAACCCTCAGATTGTATCCAGGTAGGAATGCTTGGCTCCTCCCCTGGGCAGAGCATCTCCCCGTGGGATGATGGAATTTGATCAGCCCTGCAGGGACACTCACTGGCCATGGACAGAAGATAATTAATGATTAATGGCCCATGAACAGCAGAGATCTCCTGGAGGGAGAATTGGGTGTGGAAGAGATAAAGAAAAAACTGCCCAATGAACAGAAGATAATTGCCCCACCTCTGACTGATGGAAATAGACTCCACACCCCCAGCCTCATCTTGCATTGCAACCTAAGACATTTATTCCATGGGAACTCCTCAAGTGTGCAAAGGACTCCTGCCCTGTTCAGGTTTGCTCAAAAGGGACCCTGAGACCCCTCCCAAGCCCTCCTTGAAAACCCCATCCCTGGGAGGGTCTGATCAGGGGGGAATTAGTAGGGATTATCCTGAGTGAACTGCATTGGACAAATGCTGACAAGCCCAAATCTGCTTCCTTTCTTCACAGAAAAACTGCTGGGTTGAGCAGAAAATATTTGAAAGAGGTTGTGGTGATGTGGCAGGAGGGGTGGGGCTGCCAAGTGCCTTCCTCTGAGGATTTTCTGGGTCACTTTTCTCTATTGATGGCATCTGCTCTTCTCCTTGGAGCCACAAGCACCAGCAATCACCACCCATGGTGGGCAGGGCCAGCTCTGCCTCCTCCTCCGCAGGGATGAAGCTCATCCTGCTCATCCTCAACATCCCTGACTCCAAACCCAAGGTAAACCCTCACCTCCTCCCAAAGGAAAAGGCTGCTTCAACTCCAGCCTAAGAAAAATCCTGGCAGTGAACAAAGATCCCAAAGTGGAGTTGGGAAAAATTAATTTGCTTGAAGGGAAAACAAACATGGGCTGGGTTGTTCTCCTGGAGGGGAGGCAATGGGACAAAACTGAACTGGGAGATGCTTCAGCAGCACTGAAGGATAAACAGCCTTTGAGAAGCTCTTGTTGTGAAGAGAAACTGGCAACAGAAACAGACTCTTTTTTGTTGGGAATGGTGGGAGGAAGGTAAAAAATAACAGTGGTGGAAAACTTCACCAGCTCTTTTCTACGCCTCATCTGCTGCTTTATTAGTACTCCTAAATCTGTTCTGCTAAGTATAAACATCACCAAATTTACATAAACTTCATTAAAAGCCTGAGTCTCAACCCTGCTTCTCCTGTAGCACACCCAGGAAATGGAGAACTTCAAACTCCTCTGCAGCAAAACAAGAGAAACAAAACAACATTTTAAGGGTGTTTTTGATTTTTTTTCCCTCCTGTTTATTTATTTCTGCCTTTGTTTTTTCCCTGGTTCAGAAGGCTTGTGGGCAACTTCTGTTTCCCTTTCTTTCTCCCAGACCTGGTGCAATGCTTCCCAACATGACAAAATACAGAATGTGATGGGCTCTTCTAAGAGCTTTTATTTCCCTATTGGTCCTGCTGCTTGTGTCCCCACCAGAAAACACTCCAGCAGTGCTGGAACAGGATAATTCCTCTGAGAGATGCTGTGGGGTTCAGGATGTGCTGGTGAGGAAGAAGAGGACCCTATTTCTGGTTGCTCATCACTTGAATAAATCCTAAAGAGGGTTTGTGGTTGGCAGCACTTGCTGGAGCCACAAGTCTGTGTCTGGAACTGCTTAAAGGTTTGCTGGGATTTTTTGGGGTCGTGTCCCAAGTGCACCCAGTGCCTCAGTTTCCCCAGGAAGATTGACCTTTATCAGATTTAGGGTGTTCTATTCATAGAATCACAGAATGATGGGATGGTCTGGCTCGGAAGGAACCTTAAAGATCATCTCATTCCACATCTTCCACTATCCCAGGTTGCTCCAAGCCCCATCCAGCCTGGCCTTGGACACTTCCAGGGACCCAGGGGCAGCCACAGATGCTCTGGGGAAGCTCTTCCAGTGCTTCATCACCCTCACAGTAAAGATTTTTTTCCCTAATATTTCATCTAAACCTACTCTATTTCAGTGTGAAGCCATTCCTCCTTGTCCTGTCTCTCCAGTCTCTCTCCATCTTTCTTGTAGCCCTTTCAGATACTGGAAGGTCACAATGAGGTCACCCCAAAGCCTTCCCTTCTCCAGGCTGAACAATCCCAATTCTCCCAGCTTTTCTTCCCAGCAGAGCTGCTCCATCTCTCTGACCAGCTTGGCTCTCCCTCTGCATCAGTGCTGGAGCAAAAATCCAGGGAAGTGTTTGGGTAGGATCGAGTTCACCATCATAAAGGGATGCCTCTCTCAAGGACAGCACCTGGTGGGACAAATTAAAACAACCTTACCTTGCCTCCCTCCCTGTGGATGCTCTGGTTGGGAGAAACCTGAGAATGCTTAAATTCCACACCAGATCTGCTACAAAACCAGATGGAAGTGATGCCTTGTCAAGGCTGACCTAGGACAGAGGCTGGACAGAGCTAAAGAATAAAGCAGGGATTTATTAGAAGACATCAATGGATGCACCTTGGGCAGCACAAGAGCCCAGCCAGGGCTGCACCCAAGATGAATCAAAATGGTCACAAAATGAACCCAAGATGAACCAAAATGGTCACAAAAAATGGACACCTGGTCATGGGGTCTCTCCCTGGGATCAGTTCTGCTCCATTTGCACCTTGCAGTTCATTGTCCCATCCCAGCTTTAGCCCCTGCAGTCCCATCCTTGTTTTTCCCTCTCCAGCTCACGGGGTTTGTGCTCTTGGGCTGAGATTTGGATCATTTGTCCTTGGTGCCCAGCTGGAACAGGAATTGTTTTGTCTCCCTGCTCTGTGCACAGAGCTCAGCATCCCCTCATCTGAAGCCCAGAGCCACACACTAAAGCAGCACAGCATCTGAACAATATAAAAGCCAAAACCTGAGGCATCAGACAAGCTGCTTTTTCATTCAGCAGCAAGGAGCAGGAGGTGGGGACAGAGAATTTGGTTACGTGCCCTTCCATGAGCAAAGCATTTCCCACTCCTGCCCTTCCCAAATGCCTCAAACGCTGCTGGGAACAAAGTGTCCCCCTCCAAGAAAAGCCCTCACCAGCAATTTCTGCTCCCACCAGGGCTTCCTGAGATATTCCAGCTTGTGCCTGCTCCTCTCCCACCGATTTGAAGTGCTCCTGACAGCTTGAGGGAGAGGGTGGGATGCTGTTGCTGCAGCTCCGCCGTATGTCCCCAGCCACACTCCCTCCCCAGCTGCCTCCCCGTGCCCAGGCACCTGGCCAAGGCAACCCCAAACCTCCTGGGCAACCCTGAACCTCCTGGGCAACCCTGAACCTCCTGGGCAACCCTCAGGGCTGCTCTGTGGCCACAAACCCTCTCCAGAGTTTCTCCATTGAAACTCCCACACGTGCAAATGGTGCCAGAGTAACTCTGAGTTTGCACCTGGGCACTGGCCCTGGTCAGCCCTTGGCTCCCTTCAGCCCTCAGGTGATTATTTAATGACATGGATTTGTTTCATGGGATGGATTTGTTTAATGGGATGGATTTATGACATAGGTTTAAGAGGTGATCCAACCCCTGTGATGGAAAGAACCTTTCCTGCAATGTTCAGGCAACAATGACCAGGATGCAGCTCCCGTGAATGATTTTTGGGAGGGGACAGTGCAAATATACAGATTTTGGGAAAATAAATCCTCAATTTGGGCATCAACACCGTGGCTGTCTGCTGTCTGGAGAGCTGGGACAGGAGGAAACACCAACCCAGTAAAGGAATTCTTTAGGGACCAAGCCAGACCCTGCTGAAGGAAGGACAGGCACCTAAAAAACCCCAAATGAGAGACAGGCAATTATTGACTAAAGGTGCAATTTCCTCCTTTCCTACCCAAGGGTTGGATTAAAGCTCTTTGGGGAAAAAAAATGTCAGCAAAACACCCTCAACCCTGCACTGAGGGAAATCTGGACACAGCCCTCAAAGATTTGTAATCCCCCAACCACAAAACCATCCCAGAGGTGACAGAGAGGAAACAAAACCCAGCGTCTGCAGCACAGAGCCCTCTGGATCCCCAGCATTTCCTCTCAGCAGAGTAAATGATGTTTTATGCCTATAATTAACTGGGAGCCAGCACACACTGAGCTGGTTTTAAGCTGACTCAATGCTGTCTGCAAGGCACAGTGTGATAAAACAATATTCAAATCAACTTCTTCACCGAGCTGGAGAGTGACACGATGTGGAGATGGATGCCAAGAGTGAGTGGAGGTTTGCAAAGCCCCGGGCACAGGGAGGGATTTCAAGGAGTATTTTCTTTGAAGAGTTGGTTTCCAATCCACAGGCTGGGAGTTCTAGAGGGATCTGGTTTCTGAAGCAGCTGAGTTCCTACAGGCTGGCTGTAATGTTATTTTTCTAGGGAAAAAAGTATCCAAAAGCGTTGGAGACAACTGAGGTTGGAAGCCAGAGCTGCTGGGAGGTTTAGGTGGATATTTGGGATAATTTCTTCATGGAAAGGGTTATGAACCAATGGCACAGCTGCCCAGGGCAGTGCTGGAGTCCCCAGCCCTGGGGGGATTGAAAACCTGTGTGGATGTGGCACTTGGGGACATCTCAGTGGTGGCCTTGGCAGTGCAGGGGGAATGATTAGACTGAAAAATCTTAATGATTTCAACCTTAATGATTTCCATCCTTAATGATTATCTAGAAATGGGATCCCTGGAAACATTCCAAGCCAGGATGGGCAGGGCTTTGAACAACCTGACCCTGCCAAAGGTGTCCCTGCTCACTGCAGAGGGATTGAACTAAATGACCTTTAAAGGCCCCTTCCAACCTAAACTATTCCAGGATCCTCAGGTTTGCCAAGGTTTGGATGAGTGGGTTGATACCCACTCATTTTGATACCTCAGGTTGACACCCCTTCATTGAGGGGGGGTCTCCACGTTGTCTAAACTATTCCAGGATCCTCAGGTTTGCCAAGGTTTGGATGAGTGGGTTGATACTCACCCATTTTGATACCTCAGGTTGACAGCCCTTCATTGAGGGGGGGTCTCCACGTTGTCCCCTGCTTGCCAGCCCCCTGCTGAGGGTCCCTGGTGGTCCCTGGAGGTGGTGGCTGTGCCTCCAGTGGGGCTGGAGAGCAGCTCAGCCCATCCAGGGGCAGGAAGGGGAAACTTTCCCCCGCAACAAAGCGATTCCACCTGAAGCATCTGCAGCTCCAGCACCTCAGGATGAGCTGAAGTTTGGAGCTGTCTGGAAGTTTGGCTGATGAGGAGACCTCCCAAAAGCTGGTGGATGGATCAGGGACCTGCAGGTCACCCTGAGAGTGCTGGTGACTGCCCCAGCCACCCCTCCTCTCCCTCACCCCGCTTCCAGCGGGGCTCCTAATGGCCAATAATCCCTATAAACCCCCATTTCTTGGAAAACACAGCGGTTCTGGGGGTGTTTGACTCTTCTAAAGCCTGTAACTGTGCCTGGCCTTTAATAGGATTCCTTCCCTTTAAAAGACTTTTTTCTTATTGCTGCATTTCATGATGTCAAACCCCACAGAACTGCAAACCCTCACCAGGTTTTCTTTCAGCGTGATAAAAACCAAATTACAATAAAAGACTGAAACTGAAAAGAACCTTTTTCATTTGAAGCATTTTTCTTTGGTCTGATGGAAAACATTTTTGTGCAAGGGTGAGTTTGGAAAGCTGATCCCACCTGGAACAAAACTCCTGGGTGAGATCACAGATTCCTGCACAGCTGAAGGCAAAAATCCTCCCCTGGAACAGCAGTGGAAGCTTCAGCTCCACTCCTGAGGAACAGACCATTGCCTCACTGTGCTCCCCATCAATCCCACACTTGTCACTCTTTTTTTTTCCTTCTTTAACAAAGCTGGACAGGACAGAATAAATGGATTTACTGCTCCCAACCCTCTGGCTGGGAGCAGACACATTTCCAGGAGAGCACAGGGGACATCACCCTGTCTCCTGCCCTGCTGACCCCGTTTGGGACTGGCAAAGGAAGCAAGCATTGATCTTTTAATCCCTTTTTCCTCTGCTGTGAACCCTCTGAAGCTCCCACTGACCCCTTACTGAGCAGTGAGGGTTCTGGTTTCCAATAATCCAGGTGGGTACTGACACTGGCAGAAGCTGTCTGGATGAGAAGAAAAAAGAGACACAGCTGGAGGGCAGCTATTACAGCCAAAAAGATGAAGAAAAAAAATAAAAGTAGACCAAAAAACCGTAATAAAATTGTAGCAAACTTCCTGAGGGAATGGAAAGAAGGCAAATAGACTTTCAAAGAGCAGATGTGACTTGCAAGGCAAGCACTTGCAGGGATACACTTCCATTCTTCTTCTTCTTCTTCTTCTTCTTCTTCTTTCTTCTTCTTCTTCTTCTTCTTCTTTCTTCTTCTTCCTCTTCTTCTTCTTCTTCTTCCTCTTCTTCTTCTTCTTCTTCTTCTTCTTCTTCTTCTTCTTCTTCTTCTTCTTCTTCTTCTTCCTCTTCTTCTTTTTCTTTTTCTTTTTCTTTTTTCTTTTTCTTCTTCTTCTTCTTATTGTTATTTATTCCTGACCTGCAGCTGGTTGTGACCCTGGTCAAAGTTCCAGCAGGGTGGAGCATGAAGGACATCCCAGGGTCCCCTTCAGGTCTGACTGTTCTGCTTGAACCCCTCCTGCAGCATTTACACTGAGGCACCAAGGGATGAACATTCTGTTCCTGTTTGGTTCCTCTGATGCACTCCTGGGAGTCAGAATGTCCTGCAGCAGCACCCAGGAGAGGAGGTGGAAGGAGCTGCTCCCACCTCCTTCCCCTGCTTCCCAAGGACACATGTCACAGAGATATTTTATGAAAAATCCTTTTGCTGGGATTTTTTTTCTCCTGAGAAGCTGAGAGGCCTCAGGAACAAAGTGTAAACATTGATTGTCTGCTGCTGTGAATGCAACAGGTGGATCTGGGATTGGTCTCATGTGGTTGTTTCTAATTAATGGCCAATCCCAGCCCAGCTGTCTCAGACTCTCTGGTCAGCCACAAGATTTTATCATCATTCCATTCCTTTTCTCCCTGGCCTTCTGATGAAATCCTTCCTTCTATTCTTTTAGCATGGTTTTAATCTATCATTTTCTTTTAATATAATATATATCATAAAATAATAAATCAGCTTTCTGGAACGTGGAGTCAAGATTCTCATCTCTTGCCTCATCCTGGGGACCCTCAAACACCACCACAGACACACACCAAGGGTCTGCAGCATCCCACCCTGCCCTTCCCTGAGCTCTGACGTCATTTGGGATGAAGCACACCCTCCCTCCTCCCCAGGATGTCACCAAGCATCCCCTGCTCAACTTTGGAGCTGTCCAGGCACTTGCAGATAACAGAGGAGCATCCATGGATCACTTTGTGTCGCCCATCAGAATTTATTTCCCTTCTTCCCTAAACTGTGAGTTCTTGAAAGTGTTGTCATGGCTACTGAGGAGTGAACTTGACTCACTTGGGCAGCCTTTGTTCCCTCCAAGTGAGCTGATCTGAAATTTCTCAAGGCTCTCTTGTCAAAAGCCTGCAAAAATATTGTATCTGTTTCTGGAGAGGAGCTTCCTTTGCAAGCTGAGCATAAAGGGCACAGCCAGAGCCCAAGCCTGCTCTAATGCAGGGGTTGGAGTGCCCCTGGGTGCCCTCAGCAAATAATTCTTTAATTGTTCCCTTCTTTCCAGCAATCTCCCTGCCACACAGCAAAAGGTCAGTCTGCTGTGAGGTCCCCTGCAATTCCTCTGCTACAATATTTTCTGATCAATGGTTAAAACTGGCATCACTTTATTCTAATGGAACCTCCTCCACTGGAGAATAAATTCCAAGAGGGCTTCCAGGAGCACTGGAATATATATTGTGGTTCTGGCTCAAATGAATGCATGACATAATTCCACTAAAATCAATGAAATTGTGCTGGGGGATGCTTCTGCACTGCTGATATTAAAGCTGCATGGATGTGCTTTTATTGCTACTTATTGCTGACCCTTCATCTGTTTTCATATTCTCCCAGTC
Organism: Fringilla coelebs; assembly: GCF_963513975.1. Taxonomy (NCBI): domain Eukaryota; kingdom Metazoa; phylum Chordata; class Aves; order Passeriformes; family Fringillidae; genus Fringilla; species Fringilla coelebs. Next base: position 2,696,672 of record NC_140032.1, read on the forward strand.
CCAGACCCATCAGGGGAAATTCCCAAGGGTTTTGAGCAACCCATGTGGAAATCAATGGATGGAAGTGGAGTGGGGAGAGTTCCCCTGTGTGAGTATTGAAGTTCCTGATCATAATGTAGGAAACAAGCAGATGCTCTCCTGAGGAGTGTGGAGTCAAAACAGATGATGCAGATCCATGGCAGATACTGGTTTCTGTAGCTATCAGCATCAACAAAAATAAGCTGGTTTATTAGGAAAGCTGCTCAGACTACAGATTTGTCACCATCCAATAAATACTCCTTTACCAGTCCTTAAAAAAAGACAACCAACCAAAAAAAAAAAAAAAAGAAAAAGCTATTGAATTCAAAAATGCAGAAAGGGAAAGAGAAAAGAGCTGTGAAAATGCAGGCCTGGGGAGGAGCAAGGTGAGATTGGGGTCAGAGCAGTTGGTGAGGCTGAATCCCTCTCTGTCACAAGGATGCTCAGAGCCCCACTCTCCAAGAAAGTTCCTCCTGCAAAAAGGCTTTGGGAAATGTTCTGACTCGAAATGGGGGCTGGGAGCTCTGCACAACAGATGAAGCCCCCTTGGCAAAGTCTCTTGGATGTAATGGGAATAACACAATTGAAATCCCATTCTATTAAAAGATAAGTAGAAGGACAGAGACTGGGCCTTAACTCCTTTATTTTCTTGTAGTGTTTCAGCTGCCTGGACTTCTGTATCATCACCTCCTTGAGTTTATTGTGCCCAAAGATCCATTCTCCTTTGAATTTCCTGTAGTTTATTGTGCCCAAAGATCCATTCTCCTTTTTGAATTTCCTTTACTTTATTGTGCCCAAAGATTCATTTTCCTTTTAATTTATTGTGCCCAAAGATCCACTCTCCTTTCTGAATTTCCTGTAGCTTATTGTGCCCAAAGATCCATTCTCTTTTTTGAATTTCCTTTACTTTATTGTGCCCAAAGATCCATTCTCCTTTCTGAATTTCCTTTACTTTATTGTGCCCAAAGATCCACTCTCCTTTGAATTTAAATTTATTGTGCCCAAAGATCCATTCTCCTTTGAATTTAAATTTATTGTGCCCAAAGATCCATTCTCCTTTTTGAATTTCCTTTATTGTGCCCAAAGATCCATTCTCCTTTTTGAATTTCCTTTACTTTATTGTGCCCAAAGATCCATTCTCCTTTGAATTTAAATTTATTGTGCCCAAAGATCCATTCTCCTTTTTGAACTTCCTTTATTGTGCCCAAAGATCCATTCTCCTTTGGACTCTCCAGCTTTCAGCTGTGTGTTAACATCAGTGACACTCATCCAGCTATGCACTGAGGCATTTTTGCAGATGAAAACATTCCCTTCATATCTCTCCTTCCCACAGTTGCTTGTTCATTCTGCTGCTGCCTCGATTTTTCTTCCCTCAACATCTTCCCACCGGAGCGCTTCTGGTCCTTCCAAAACTCACCAGCCACGCGTGGGGCTCACAAAGTTGCTGTGTCCAAAGAGTACCTGGCCTCACTGAAGGCCTTTTTCCTTTTTTTGAGCCTTTTTCCAGTGCATTAATCCTGTCAGGACCTGAGTTTGGTGATCTATTCCAGCCAGGCAAGCATCACTCACAGCTAACTGCAGAAAGATTGGGAATGGCGGTTTTGGAACGCCCTGAATGAACTTGGGAGTTGCTGCAGCACCTGAAATGCAAGGGGAAAACTTTGCTTGGCTGCTCAGTGGAAAGACAGTTTGGAAGCACTCTCTGATACACCAAATAATATTGCAGCAGGGGCTGCAGAGGAGTTGCAAATTCTCCTGGCTTCTCCCTGACCCACCCTGCAAGCTGCAGTGACCCATCATCCCCCCTGGCACCTGCCCCTCTGCCTGGGCACAGAGCTGGAATCCAGATAAGAGGAGGGAAATGCTTTCCCATCCCAGCAGAAGTCAGATTTCCAAAAAATCAAAATTCAAACAATGGTTGGTGCTACCTCACACCTCCCCCAGAGGATGCAGGAGGAGGAGGAATGGGGGGGATGTGGTTGGGGACCCTCAAAGTGAGGTCTCCACTCTGCTCCCAAACTTTGCTCCTCTTCTTTGCCTCCACAGGAATCCCCAGGCTGTTATCCCTGGAGCCCAGCAGCTCCAGGAGCTTCCAAGGCTCCAAAGAGGATCCTTCTGGAAGGAAGGTGAAGGCCCTTTGTCCCACTGTCCCTCTGTCCCACTGTCCATCAGCACAACTTTACAGCCCTTGGGCTTCTGCAAATCCTGCAGCCTGCAATCCTTCCTTATTTGTTTTTTTTCTTTTTTTGTCCTAAAATGCACTGAAAATGTGACCTTTGGTGAGGACTGGAATGGCTGGGAAGAGATTTCTGCTGTCAACACTGAGCTCTTGCTTAAAACTGTGGGAGAGTGTTCCCACTTGCTTCCCTTCTCTGCTCTCCCCTCGTTAAACAGCGGCAATTTGGAGCTGCAATATTTATAAATGATTTAGCCCTGCGCTGTGCTGAGCTGCTGAAAGAATCATTGGTTCTCCCCCACACCAGGACTTCACACCAGAGGGGATTTGGACAGGGGGAGGGCAGGTCTTTTGAAGTCCCCCTGGTAGGTTTTATCCTCCCCCCACTCCTTCCATCTGCGGGAAAGTGCAATAATTCACCTGTCCCCGTTCCTGGATGTATTTTCAGGCACTGAAGAGCTTGACCACTCGCTGTTAATCAATAGAGTTGGAGTGTAGCCATCAGTCTATTACTGTTTCAAGCTTCTTCAAAGCAGAAAATGTCTGGAAAAATGAAAGACAGAGATGAAATACACACATTTTTCTGGTAATATTTCAGAGGCAAGGGCACAGCGGTAGCTTTCTTTTTTAAGCCTGTACCCTATATATAAAATATATTTGAGGGATTTGGAGAATGAAGAAAAATTAAAATAATTAAGGAGCTGACAGAACTGATTTAGAGGCAGGGGAAGGAGGCAAAGAATGAAACATGTGCAGTGTGGTGGAGCAGGGCTGGCAGGGATGGAGGGGACCTGAGGGAAGGGACCTTGGTTCTGCTCCAGGGATGTGCTGGGCCAACACATTTCCACCTTCATCCAGGGATGCTCTGAACTGGTGGGAAAGCAGGAGCAGCCTCCTGAGGGTGCCAACACCCATCCTGAGGAGTGCTGTCACCCAGACTTTCCAAATCTAAAGCCCATCTGGGGCTCGGTGACATTTTCAGGTGCCACATTGAGACCCTCTCCGTGCAGGTGGAGCAGCCAAAGCAAAGGATGCAAAATTCCCAACAGAGGGCTGAAAGAGGGAACAGTTTCCTTTGGCATGGTGGCATTTTGGGCTGGCCAAACCTGCAGCACTCCAGGTGACACCCAGCCTTCACCTGCAGGGCCACCAGCACGGGAGAGAAGCTGAGGGAGCCTGGGCCAGGCGAGGCAGGGCTGTGCAAAGCCTCTCCCCAAGTCCTGGGTTATTTTGGGAAGGCAGCAGCTCTGTGAGCACGTCTGTGCTCCAGGCAGCAGATGGAGGATGCATAATTTAAAAAAGGAGTGACCAGAGGAAGGCTCTTCCATCTGCTCTCCGAGCAGTCGGACAAATCCTCTCACATCCAGTGGGGCTCCCCCAGGAGTTTCATTTCCAAAGGACAAACTCTACAAACCCAAACCTTCACAGGTCCTCCCCTCCTCTCTGACAGAGGACAACCCTCTCCTGTCTGTAGGAATGTGCCTTCTGTTGATAGAGTGACAAAAATGTTTTTTTTTGTTTTTTTAAAAAGGAAATAAGCTCAGAAGTTTCTCTCCTCAATGAGGTGAAAAAGGCATCTTGTAGGACTTGGGGGACTTCACCTCAAACTTAAGGATAGCTGATTGGACAGGAGCCAAAAAGTCCTGCTTAGGCAATTCACCAGAAAAAGAAGAGAACAAGGAAACCAATGGCTTTCGTCAGCCTCTTGCACCTGGCTGGGTTTTTCTCTGTAAAGAGTTTGTTCTTTTTGCCTTTTATTAAAACCTTTTTGTTTCTAACCATTCCAAGAACCTCTTGGGAGCAAGAGTCCTAAATTGTCATGTTAGCCCTGTTGTCATCTGGGTTAGGAACACAGAAAAAAACCCAACATTTGGTGTTGCCCAGGGAGCAACTTTATCTGCACGCTCTCTCTGGTAGCCAAGAACCCTTAAAAAATAAAAAGGTTTAATTTCAGTGTAGCAACCAGTCCTTTCTGACCTGCAAAAGTGAATTCAGGTACCTGGAGGTGGGCACATCACCCATTCAGAGGAGATTTGACACAGGAGATGGCTGGACATCTTCCACTGAAATGCCTGGATTTTCCCATGGAAAATCACAGAGTCATGGAATGGTTTGGGTTGGAAAGGACCTTAAAGATCCTCTGGTTCCAAACTACCTGTCCTGGGCAGGGACACCTTCCACTAGACTTGAAATTATTTTGGAATGAGAAATATTTTGTGGGGAAGACATTTCAAGACACATCTTTGGAGATCCTGAAGTGCTGCTTTGAGCAGCTTAGAATCAAGACTTCCAGACGTCCCATCCATCCATCCATCCATCCATCCATCCCTCCATCCATCCATCCATCCATCCATCCATCCATCCATCCATCCATCATCCATCCATCCATCCATCCATCCATCCATCCATCCATCCATCCATCATCCATCCATCATCCCTCCATCCATCATCCATCCATCATCCATCCATCCTTCCATCCATCCATCATCCATCCATCCATCATCCATCCGTCCATCCATCCATCCATCCATCATCCATCCATCCATCCATCCATCCATCCATCCATCATCCATCCACCCATCCATCCATCCATCCATCCATTATCCATCCATCCATCCATCCATCCATCCATCCATCCATCCATCATCCATCCATCCATCCATCCATCCATCATCCATCCATCCATCCATCCATCATCCATCCATCCATCCATCCATCCATCCACCATCCATCATCCATCCATCCATCCATCCATCCATCCATCCATCCATCCATCCATCATCCATCCATCCATCCATCCATCCATCCATCCATCCATCCACCATCCATCATCCATCCATCCATCCATCCATCCATCCATCCATCCATCCATCATCCATCCATCCATCCATCATCCATCCATCCATCCATCCATCCATCCATCCATCCATCCATCCATCCATCCATCCATCTTCCCTTCCAATGCCTCCAGACCCACTTTACTCAGTTTAATGATCCTTTGGACACCAAAGGTGCCATTCCTGCAGTCATGAGCTTCACAAATCCATCCTCCTTTTGCCTCACCTCCCTCACAGAGGCCAGCCCACATTCTCCTTTATTTCCAATGCCTGCCTCCATCCCAAGGAAGTGCTTTTCCTCTAATGTGATTAGGTACTCACTGGCAAGCTGCCTAGAAAGCAAAAAATTGGGATGGAAAAGTGGATTTTCCAGTGGTGAGAGCAAACTGCACGCTGCTCTCACTTCAAAATGTTTGCACGGCCGAAATATCTGGGGTGTGAGAGATGCAGAGAGATTCCTCCTCATCCTCTCCTCCTCATCCTCCCCCTCCTCCTCCTGCTGCTGCTGCAAGGACACATTTCCATTCAGGAGGTTGATGAAGGTCACTGCTCACTCCAGATCCGTTTGGCCACTTGAAAGCCGCCGTGGGCTAAGATCCTTCTTATGCCTTTCTCAGCCTCTGAACCATCTGGACAGCTCAGAAGAGGCATCTGTTCACTTTGGTTCCTTGCTGGGATGGAGGCAGGGGCCAGTGGGGTTTATCCTGCAATTCTGATCCCATGGAGTCCCCCAGAACTGCTCTGGCCACCAGCAGGATGTGTCTGGGACACGGGCAGGGGCAGAGATCTCAGTGAATCGGTGATCTCACAGCTCTTTTCCAACCCAAATGATTCCCTGGAGGACTGAGGAGAGCAGCACCATCCTGAGGGCATCACCACTGCCACAGGTCTAAAATGGACAAGGTTGGACAGGGCTTGGAGAAACCTGGCCCAGTGGAAGGTGTCCCTGCCCAGGGCAGGGGGTTGGAAGGAGATGATCTTTAAGGTCCCTTCCCACCCAAAGCATTCCATGATTCTGAGGTGATCCCATGGGCCTCAGTGAGCTGCACATGGCTGGAAATGAAGCGGGGCAGGATGAGAAAGGCACCACTGTAGTGACAACAGCTGAAAACCTCCAAAAAACTTGTGCCCACCATGAGAGCGGCGAGAAAGATCTACAGCACCTCCTCAGAAGCAGGGTCCAGCCTCAGACCTTCCTCTGGAGGTTTTGTCCAAACCTATTTCTGACCCCTGCTCCCAGAGAGGGCCTGAAATGTCCACAGCAAGTTCCAAACATTTTCCCAGCCTTTAGTGCTTCCTGACTACCAAACTAAATTCTCAATCCTCAGTGGGTAGTGAGTACATGCAGTCAGCCCTACACGTCACAATGCTTTAATTGTGGGAAGCTGAACTTTTCCTTTCCTCCTTTACCCCAGTTTTACCATTCCTCATGCTTTGTGCTGCCTCAATGTCAAATCTTCTTCCCTCTTGGGTGCACTGCCCACCTTCTGAAGGTCCTTTTGGATGGAAGGGACCTGAGTGTGGACACCTAACCACATCCAAGACCAGCGTGGATCCTCCAGTCCCTCAATTTCATCCCCTGGGAGAAGGAACCAACCAGTCCAATCTTCCACCATCAGGCCTGGAGATTGGGAAGGAGGATTCTGCCACAGTCCTCCTGGCTTGTTTTACCAGCTGATGTCCAGATAACCCCCAGTGCACATCAGCACTGCTGGAAACTTCAGAGAGGACCAGAGGATGACCCTACAGAAGGGCTGGAATTCTTGAAACACCCAAAATTCCCATTTTCCCTTTGCCTTCCCCTTTTTTTTTTCCTTTTGAATGCTTCAGACAACCTTCTCCTGTGGATGAGCTGCTGACAGTGTTTATTTCCTTTTTTTTTTTTCTTTTCCTGGGCTTGGAGTAAGTAGGTGCAGCTTCATGTATAAAATAACAGCTCATCTTCACTCCAACTGCCTCAGCAAACCCTTCCTGCCTCCAGGCCATGATGTTGGGAAGCAGAAACGTGGAAAAAACAACATGAAAAGGGAATTTTACCATAATAAATGTCAGTGCACTTAAGGAGCACATGTTTGCTTTCACTGGGCTCAGCTCCAGAGCGTGTTCTCTTAATTACCCAGAGCTGGGACCTCTCCCAGGGTGGATCCAGTGCCAGGGGCTGCAGGAGATGGAGCTGAGTTGGGTCATTTTTCCTGCTTGGAAGTGTATTTCCTGCAGTGGATGCTTCCCTGTGGGAATGGGTTGTGCTCATCACTTTCAGGGGAGATGTTTGTGGTGAGGAGGGAGATTGAAAAGGACAGCTTTCCCTGGAAATGTCTAACAAAATGAGGGACAACCCCTGCTTGGAAGTTACTTGTTTCTGGGGCTTATCACACTCATTTGACACCAGTGTTATCAGATTAGAGTCTGCTTGTTAGTGGCAGCTGGACACTATCAGAATAAAACAGCTCAAAGGCATTTCCAAGCTGGATGTTCCCTCTGCAGGGAAATTTTTACTTTTCACCTTTCTACAGCAAAACCTTGCTCTGAACTTCCCAGGAAAAACTGCAATCTCCACCCTGTGCTGCTGCTGACCCTCAGAAGAAGGGGAAGGGAGGCTCAGTGATTCCCAAAAATGATGTGCAGCCTCCCCTCCCGACAGGCACAGCAGCACCCAGCTCTTCCCATGGATTCCCTGCCCTGCAGCACCTTGCTGCCCTGCAAGGGAGAGTTTGTCCTAGAGAAGGACATTTTTCCTTTCCCTGGGAATGTTTGCAGTGGGAGGGATGAGCTGGGTGCAGCTGAGGCCTGGGGAGAGCTCAGGAATGGTGGGGAGACTTCTCCAGCCCTGGGGGATCGCTGGCAGCCTGGGGCCAAAGCAAACCAGAGCTTAGAGAGATCATTTAACAAATTGAATCTTTTCCCTCTCCTCTGGCAGCCTTAGGCAGGATCTGAACTCTGTGCCTTTAGCATCCCTACATCCTACATATATATATATAAATATATATATAAAAATATGTTGGGCCTGAATCTCTTCCAAGTCTTCATCCACAAACTCACGAACCACCAACCCAACTGTCATGCCCAAATTCCTCTTCTCACCAACGTGAGTCACAGAATCACAGAATCATTTAGGTTGGAAAAGGCCTCCAAGGTCATCCAGTCAAAGTGTGACCAGTCACCTCCTTGTCACCCAGCCCAGAGCACCGAGTGCCCCGTCCTGGGACACCTCCAGGGACAGGAACTCCTGCACCTCCCAATGCCTGCCCACCCTCTCCATGGAGAATTCCTCCTGGTGCCCATCCTGGAGCTCCCCTGGCACAGCCTGAGGCATCCCCAGCAGATGGAGGAAGGGGTGCAGTGCCTGAGGGCAGGAGTGGTGCCTTCTGTCCATCCAGGAGATGCTGGGGTCAGCTCCCCACCCCTCTGTGGTGGCTGCAGCTCCCCCTCCTACCCAGGCACGTGCCTTGCTCACCTCTCCAATTCTGCTTTTCCTTTGCACCCACAGCCCCTTCAGTAAATCCTCCTTTCCCCTCCACCTGAGCTAGAGATGGAGTGTTGGGAAGGATGAAAGTTTGACAAGAAAGTCTCACAGATTTGTGTGCTTGGCAGAAAGATTTTTGAATGTAGAATCTGAAGAAGGAATAGAGTTGGAAGCAAGTTTTAATAAAGAAAAGAATTGCTGAGCCACTTTTACTGTCCAACCAAGGAGGCAAAGGGTGTGTTGGTTAGAAGGGGTTTTTATGATTTAGAGCAAAGAATAAACCCACCTCAAACAAGAAGATGTTTTTACCAAGCAGAAAAATAACACAGGCAAACAAGTCAGCAAATGTTGCAAATAGAAAAAAGGTTTCTGAACTTTCCACTGCAAGAAAACTAAAAAACAACTTCTGGCTTAAACTGTAATGTACTGACTTTAGTGATTGGAGAACAGTAACATGAATATGGCAATGACAGCAGTTATGATGGGCTATAGGTAAAAGTTAAGGTGTAGATTGGTTCTACTGAATTGAGATGCTCAGCAAAGAAAAGTCTATAATGCACTGTAACCTAAACTCAGGGTCTGCAGGCCTGCCTGCAGCTGGAGCTGACAGCTGTGGGCACAGCTCTGTCACCCACCACCCTGCACTGCTGTGACCTCCTGGATGGAATAAACTGCATTTTGGAGAGCTGCCTGGAGTCCTGCATCCCTCATTCAGGCTCTCACAATGGGGCAACTGAGAGGTGTTTTAAAAACTTTTATTCTATTTTCAGTCTCATGTGAAGGGTGAGACAATACAGGTGTTGTAATTCACCCTATCCCAATCAGAAGCCAGCTATTTCCTAATTACAATACATTGCAAGTGGTTTTTGGCCTATCAGCTTTAGCCACACCAGGCTGTAAATGCCTTAAAGCCAATCACCTAAAAGCCAATTACCTTTCATAGTCTTACCACAATACATCTTTCATCACTCTATTTCTCTAAAGTATCCAGTCTTATTTACAAAATCATCCTTTAAAACTTGTTTCTAGTTCAATGTCTGTCCTATTCCATGGTATTTCCAAGTTAACATTTCTTATCTCAAAGTCTGTATACAGATGCACACTACGTGAACCTTCTATCAAGCTTTGAGAATTCCCTACAAATTCATTTCCCACATTTAAGCATCCAAAAAATTTCAGTACAGGATAACTCACCCTGTCTTCATGTTAAAAAGCCACTGACACTTAATTCTGGTGAGGTTTAGTCCAGGGGCCTTTCTGAATTTTTTCCCCTCTCTTTTGGGACATTCTCTCTTGGCCAGACTCCCCAGGGAATGGTCGTGGCCCCAAGGCTGCCAGAGCTCCAGGAAGGTTTGGAAAATGCTCCCAGGGACAGGGTGGGAATTTTGGGGTGTCTGTGCATGGCCAGGAGTTGGTCTGCAACTCAGAATATTCCATTATATGAAATAATATGGATTATATGAGGTTAAGTAGGTCATCATCCAGCATAAAAAACCCAAATCCTTCTGTTTTCTTTCCCAGATTCCAAGCCTCCAGAGGAAGGCTGCCACAACCACGTGTTGTGACATGTGGTCAATTAAAAAAGCTCTCCAGCAAGACCAGGACTGTCCCAACCACCTGTAGTTCCACCACAGCAGGACTTCTTGGCCTCTCCAGGTGTCCCCAGGGGATGTTCAACACTTGTTTGATTCAAGGATTTCCACGTTTGCCTCGCCCATGATTTGCAAAACGCTGGACAGACAGACACCCTTGAGCAGGACTCGTGAGATTCCACTCAAAATGTTCATTTCAAAAGCTGGCCTGGACTCAAAATGGGGTATAACATCAAATTATGGTTGAGCTCTTGGTAAGAAAGGTCTTCTCTGAGCCAAAGACATTTTTGTGGAATTATGAAGCCAAAGCAAAGCCAGCTGTGGGATCATGATCCCCCAGCTGTGTGTGTGCTCACACCACCCCAAAACTGCACAAACATCGCCCATTTTGTGCCTCCTTTCTCAGAAAGAAATGGCAACCTGATGTTTGGGTGAAATCTCTGCCTATTTGTCAGTTCTGGGGCTTTGGAATGGGGTGGGCCACCGAGGTCTCCACAAAACATCCCAGGGAAGGTGAGGAACCCTCAAGTTCTGGATCCTGGTGGAGGAAAGAACCCACTTAATCCCCCAGCTCGTGTCCCTCTAACAGGATTAACCACTGATAAAACTTGGTTCTGGCTGTCTGGAGTTGGTTCTAAGCAGCAATTGCTGCAGGGAGGGAAACAACCCAGGGGAGGTGGCATCTTGTGGATGCTGAGATTTTAAATTCCTCCGCATCCTCTGAGGGGCAAAGGCTGAATTAATTTGTGTGGGGTTTTTGGGGGATTTATTTTTGCTTTTAAGGGGAAAAGGGGGTGTGGTTCTCCCATGGCAGGAGGGGTCTGAGGAGAGGGAGGCAGGGTCAAATCCCTGAGGAGAATTCAACTCCTTTGGCAAAATAATTCCAAGTTTTCTCTGAATCCATGCAGGACCACGGGAGATAATTCACGCTGCTACAAATTCTCCTCAGAAGCCCTTCCTGCAAAGCTGCTTTCATTTCCAAGCTACTTTGGAGATAGGAAGGTACCAGGAGGATATTTTCAGACTAACATGAAAGCACCATTTTTTCAAGTGAAGAAAAAGTATTTGAGATATTTTTTCCCCCCCTTTCTCCGTGCACTGCCCAAGAAATGTGTCGTCAGCTCATCCCTGTGCCAAACCTTCCTTATTTACATGTATTCCCAGGAGGGGATTGACTAAGCTTTCCATTACTCCACAGCATCTTGGCTCCTGCACAAAACCACTACAAGGCTTGGAGGACTAAAAATATATAAAGTTATACTGAAGGGGGGGAGGTAGAGAAATTGCTGTTGAACTGAAGGTGACTTTGTTTTCCATCCTAATCTTGCTAAATAAATAAATTAATTAATTTTGAAATTTCGAGTGGATCCCAGGAAGGATTCTTCCTAAATCTGTGAAGTTATGACTCGATCCAGCACTGCTGCAATAAATGACCTGTGCTTCTAAAATCTATTGATTTTTTTTCCATCGCTTGACCCTTTTTTCTGCCTGGAAATCATCCCACCAGGTCCTGAACTCTGCCACCTCCTGGCAGAAAAGCCTTCCATCTGAGCTGCAATAAACACAATTATCTTTGGCTTCATTGTGTTTCCAGGAGAGCCACAGAGGACATAAATTCAGTTATAAAACCCCAGGACGTCCGGGAGGGAAGCGCCGCGTGCGGCAAAGGCGTCCTGACAGCTGCGAAATGAATAATTCCTGACTCAAGGAATCGGAGCAGAAATCAGCCCCAGCCCCATCTCCTCGGAAAGGAAAGGATTTCAGGGACTTGGGAAGGGAGTTTCTCACCACGCTGCACATTTTCCATCTTTGCTGCCAGACAAAGGCAGCCCCTTGTCCTCTCCAGGCTGTCCCGGGCTGGGAGAACCTGGCTGCAATTTCCCAGTTGGGAAAATTGGGAGATTTCCCTGTTGAGAAGATTGGGAGCTGCTCTGCTCCCAGTCCAGCTGCCACCACCAGTGCCTTTAATTAACAAGGAGGGAACAGCGTGAATTAAACCTCAAGGTGTGACTCATTAACAATTGAGAGCATTTAGCATTTTCCCTGTCATTAATTAGAACGATCCAGCGAGCTGATATTCCTCAGGATCCATGGCAAGGTATTAAATATTACAGGGGAATAATTTGTGCCATTCAGTCCACAAGAAAGGTTTAAAATGCTGCTGATTCCTTTAGGACCTGGCACAAAGCATCCATGTGGATGCTCCCAAATTTTGCCAGTCCCTGTGGATGCTGGGGAGGAGATGTCCAGCTCCCAGTGATCCCATGGCAGACCAAACACCTTGTGCTTCATGAATAAAATATAGATATTCTGCTGAATGATTAATCAGCATGCCAAAGATGGGAAATCCCTAATTTCAGGTATATATACACATACACATATGTATTAAGGGGTTTTAATATATTTTTAAAATATATTCTCTCTATCTATCTATCTAGATATCTAGATATATATTTATATATCTAGATAGATAGATATAATATATAGAATATATTATTTATATGTTTAAATAATAATTTATTTTTATATTTTAAAAATAATAATATCTTCTTTATAGATTTTAAAAATATATAACACATACTAATATATATATAAAATATATGTGTGTATTATATATTATATATTATATATTATATAATATATATTATATATATTGGTTTATGTGTTATATATTTTCAAAATATATATTATATATAATGTATATATTTTCATATAATGTTATTATATAGAAATATACTACTCATGTTTATATTTATATAATTTATTTATATATTTTATATATTTATTTATATTTTATATAAATACATAGAATATAATTTATTGTATAGAAATATACATTTTGTTATATATATTTTTTTATATTGTTCTATTTTTAGGGTTTTTTCAGGGCTTTATAGATGGATGGCCAGCACAGGTGAGGTGTCAGAGGGACAAGGGATCATCCTTTCCTCATCCTCCCAGGACACTGGGAAATTCCTCCCCCAGCACTTCTCAACCACCCTTGCCTGGAGTCCCACACTGATGGGACCAGGAGCTCAAAGCTGTGTGGGCTGGAGATTTTGTGTTTGATTTGTGCTTTCCACCAGTAGAGAATGAAAGGGGGGCCTAATCCCAGCTTTTGGGTTGTGTTTGTTCCATGGGATCTGCACTAATTCTTCCCCAAACCCCTTGGCTGCAGAAAAACCTGCTTTTATTTATTCCTTATTGTGCCCTTTCAGTGCTTACAGGAGGCCTTTGAGAAACATGGGGACAAACCTTCCAGCAAGGCCTGGTGCAACAGGATCAGGGGTGATGGTTTGAAACCCAAACAGAGTCAGTTTAGATTAAAAATAAGAAAGAAGTTTTTAATGCTGAAGCTGATAAACAGTGGCAGGGCTGCCCAGAGAAGCTGCCCCATCCCTGGACACGCTGGAGGTCACTTTGGATGGGACCCTGTGCAGCTGAAGATGGGACTGGGCTGGATGACCTTTAAAGGTCACCTGCCAGCCATTTGCAGAGATTTTCCAACATTCACTAAAGCATTTTGAAAACCTTCACTGGCTTGGATTTCTCAGTGCTGCTCTTTAGGGAATTTCTCCGTTTGGGGTCCTGCTTTGCCACCATCACCCAGCTTGATCTGAATTGACATAAACACCTTGGTTCCAGGCTCATTTTAGACTGCAGCCTCTCAAACATTCTCTTTCCAAAATAAAATCTGAAATACCTTCACCTCTGGGGCTCCGTGTGATGCTGTGTTGTGGTATTTTCGGGGTCCCTGGGACGAAGGAGGAATTAATAATCTGACTCCATGTTCTTAGAAGGCATATTATATTATATTATATTATATTATATTATATTATATTATATTATATTATATTATATTATATTATATTATATTATATTATATTATATTACATTACATTTATTATATTGCATTACATTATATTACATTATATTACATTATATTGCATTACATTATATTACATTATATTACATTACATTATATTACATTACATTATATTATATTACATTACATTACATTACATTACATTACATTACATTACATTACATTATATTATATTGCATTACATTATATTATATTGCATTATATTATATTATATTATATTATATTATATTATATTATATTATATTATATTATATTGCATTACATTATATTACATTATATTACATTACATTATATTACATTACATTATATTACATTACATTATATTACATTATGCTATACTAAAGAATAGAGAATGGATGCTTACAGAAGGCTTAACAATATAATAATAAAAACTTCTGACTGACTCTTCAGAGTCTGACACAGCTGGCTGTGATTGGTCATTAAGTTAAAACAATTCACATGTTGGATAAACAATGTCCAAACCACATTCCAAAACAGCCAAACAGGGAGAGGCAAATGAGATAATATTCTTTTTCTTTTTCCCTGGGGCTTCTCAGCTTCCTAGAAGAAATCCTGGTGAAGGGATTTTTCAGGAAATATGATGGTGACACCGTGTGTCCTGCCTCACTGCACATTACACCAGCAATATTTTTTCTCAGCTGCAAACACCACTGTCAATGATTTTGCATCATCAGCTGGGTCAATGGCAGAAATGTGATGGCCAGAGAGAGGCCACCAGCTCCCTGTGTTACTTCAGCACCAGCTCTGCACGGATTTTGGCCAGCAAAGCCTTGATCCATCCCTTTTTCATGCTGGGCTTGGAGAGTGACCCATGAACGAGATTCCTGCACCAAGTGAAGCGCTCAGCTTCCCTTCCTGACATCCCTCCTCCTCTCACCCACAAACCTGCTCACACTTGGTTTATTTAAGCCCCCAGAGAACCAACCAGGAGAGGGAGAGGAACAAAAAATGATCTCTGAGGCAACGTGGAAAAAGCCAAGTGGTTGTGGCCAGAGAGTTTGCAGCACCCAGCACAGGGCTGATGGCTCAGGTTTTGGATTTTATATTTTTTCGGATTCTGTGCTGCTTTAGTGTGTGGGTCTGGGCTTCAGATGAGGGGATGCTGAGCTCTGTGCACAGAGCAGGGAGACAAAACAATTCCTGCTCCAGCTGGGCACCAAGGACAAATGATCCAAATCTCAGCCCAGGAGCACAAACCCCGTGGGCTGGAGAGAGAAAAACAAGCAGGGTGGGACTGCAGGGGCTAAAGCTGGGATGGGACAATGAACTGCAAGGTGCAAATGGAGCAGAACTGATCCCAGGGAGAGACCCCGTGCCCAGCTGTGCATTTTATGCCCATTTTGGTTCATCCTGGGTGCAGCCCTGGCTGGGCTCTGGTGCTGCCCAAGGTGGATCCATGGAGGTCTCCCAATAAATCCCTGCTTTATTCTTTAGTTCTGTCCAGCCTGTCCTAGGTCAGCCTGCACAAGGCATCAGGGCAAGGGGTGGTTCAGGATGTGGCTGGGACCACACCAGGAGGTGCAAACAGCTTCTCCTCCACTTATCTCACCCAGGCAGAGCTACCACAGCTCTCCCACACACCAGCCCAGCAGGGTCTGAAACACAAAACGGCCTCAGACTTAAAAGGGAATTATTTATTTACCCTGCTGAGAGATGTTTTTAATTAAGGCTGCAGCCAGAACTCCGCCTGGTGTTCGTAACCAATGTTGAGGATGTGGTTTCAAAAGGGTCTGAAATCAACCTTGTGGATTCAAAAGGGTCTGAAATTTGGATGGGCTGTTCAGCAAAGTGATGCTGTTTATTGTAATTGAATTGAGTAGGATTAAATTTCTGTAAAGATGTCCTGACTCAAAAGGACTCAGAGAGCCACTGACCCCTGCATTTCCTACAAAGAGCAGGAAGGTCTTGGAGGTCTTAAACCTCTGGAATCCTGGAAACCTTCAGCACCACAAAAATAACAACAGCTGAGTGCTCTTGACCACAGGGAAGGGTTCAGTGCTATCTCCAGGTTCAATGTGGACAAAAAAAAAAAAAAAAAAAGAGGAAAAAACCAAATTATTCCACACCTTTGGGGCCAGTCTGAACCAATTGGTGAATTTGCCTGGTGGCTTCAACCTCCATAATTGGTGCTATCAAACATCATAGGGGGAGTGTGCAATAATATACTCAGTTCAAAAAATCTCATAAAACCTATTCCTGGCTGGAATATGGAGGGAGGAATATAATCCCAGCCCACTCTGAAGCACTTTTCATCAGGCGAGGTTTTCTTTATCTCACAAGCCTCTGTTTCCGTTTTGATGTGATTTTAAA
The DNA here is from genome assembly GCF_963513975.1 of Fringilla coelebs. Lineage (NCBI taxonomy): Eukaryota > Metazoa > Chordata > Aves > Passeriformes > Fringillidae > Fringilla > Fringilla coelebs. The sequence goes on from NC_140032.1 coordinate 2,712,975, forward strand.
ATAAAAAACATATAATCTAAACTGTTACAGCAATTTTTCATGTGTTTGAAAACCACAATGAGCAAATATTTTAGGAACAGTTGCTCTAAGGGGAATGAAAAAAAAAAAAAAAAAAAGCTGTGGGGGATAAAAAAGAAAAAGCAAAGATTTTCTTTAGGGGAAAAAAAAGCCTCTTCACCCAAAGCCCATGTTTGGCCTTTTTCTTGAGAAAGGGGGGAAAAAGACACAGTTCAGCAAAAGCTGAATATTCCAAAGGGTGTGAAATGAGCTGTCGTGAGCATTAGCTGTGTTCTGACTCTTTTACAGTCTCAAGTCACCTCCTAGCTCAGTTTCTTTTCATCTCAGAGACAGAGGAAACAATTTGTACCAATGATTGCTGGGAGAAAGGCCACAGCAATTTGTGTATGCTAATCAGGTTGTACCTGCCAATCATGCCTTATTTTCAGTAGTATCTGTGGTTTGCAAATGCACAGAGTCAGAGCAGGGGATCTATTCATAGACACAAGCCAAAATAGATGTATTTTCTCTGCTCAGAGGCATCACAAAAGCATCCTCCTTAAAATTATGCAACCCTTTGCTATTAGCAGTGATTCACGGATGCCAGCCGGAATAAATATATAGAAATAGATAAAGCTGATCCCTGGGACATTCCTGAGTCATCTGGAAGCCAACCTTTGCTTTTGGGGGACAGGATGACCCAGCTTTTCCCTTTGTCACTCGTACTACTGTGAAAATTAGGTGTGTGTGTGTGTGTCTGTGCCTGGCACAAGCTGTAAAACACAGGCTGCAACCTTGCAAGGAGATGCACGGCCAGAACTGATACTGAGGCAAGAATTAATATCCAGGCAAAAACTGACACCAAGGCAAGACTTAATACCAAGGCAGAACAGCCCAAATCCTGCAGCTCATCCCTTCTTTTCAGGCTGATTTTGTATTTCAGTTGAGTCACGTTTATGACAGCAGCTCCTGCCGCTGCTCAAAACCTTGGGAAGTGCTCAGTGCTTTGGAAACCTGGTCAGAAAGGGAAAATTATTGCTTCTTTCAGAGCTGTTGATGGCACCAGCTCTGGCTCTGTGTAATTCAGTGCCTGCAGAAAGGGATGCTCCTGCTGACACCAGGGTTGTTGTTGCTCCGAGCGCGCAGCAGAGCCCCGGCAGCCCACGCCCAGCTGGCTTGCTGCTCCCAAAGCTGTGAACTTCCTGAATTTCCTTGCTTCCCTCCCTTTTTGAAAGAGGAGAGTGCTGCCAAGGGCTGGGAGAGGAGGATTAGGGAGAGATCAGCAGGATCTGCTTGGGATAAGCACACCTCAGGCTCCAGGCAGAGCCAGGGGTCAGGTCTGGGGAGGTTTCAGGCTGATTTGATCCTTTCTGCTGCTGAGCTGAGGAGCCTGGGTGACTCCAGGGCTCAGCCACAGGCCAGAAGAGGGAAAAGGGGGCCTGAGCATCACCCAGCTGCCTCCCTGACTCAGGAAGTCACTGCCCATGGCAGTGAGGGCAACAGAATGAGGGAACAGCACCAGGCTGCCCAGGGAAGGGCTGGAAACCTCATCCCTGGAAGGGTTTGTGAAGAATGTCTATTTTATGATTGGCTTTTCACAAATATTAAAATGAATATTCTATGTGTTATGTTAGAAAGTTCTGCTGTGTTAATTCTCTAAAGTAGTGTGTTAAATATAGTTTTAGGTCATAACATAATGTTAAAATAGAAACTATGTGATGTAAGATACTTTTTTTCAAAGGGAGGGCTTGCACTGAGATAGCATCCACAGGACACCTGAATCTTTCAGACAAAAATAATTTATTGCTCCATTATCAGAAGAAATTAATTTCTTCCTGCCTCACTCAGCCCTGAAGAGCCGTCAGGATTCAGAGGAAGAAGCTGACAGTGCCCAGACAGAATCCTGTGTTTGGAATTGATGCATCATGTATGAGGTGTATGAATATGCAACAGGCTGTTGCATTTAAGGGTTAATCCTCTGTTAATGGGGGTCCTTTTCCGGGCTTATTTTGCCCAGAAAGAGAAACCCAGACTGTCTGTAACTCTTTGTTTTTATTGTCTCATATTGTCCTAACCCTAATTGTCCAAATTTTTATTACTCTCATTATATTACTAATTTTATAACCATTTTATTACTATTAAACGTTTAAAATTTTAAAAACAAGTGATTGGTGTTTTTCACAAGAGGAAGAAGCTGACACTGACCAGACAGAATCCTGTGTTTGAATGGAATTGATGCATCAGGTATGAGGTGTATGAATATGCAACAGGCTGTTGCTTTTAAGGGTTAATCCTCTGTTAATGTGGGTCCTTTTTTGGGCTTATTTTGCCCTCAAAGAGGTACCTGGACTCTCCATAACTCTTTGTTTTTATTGTCTCCTATTGTCCTAACCCTAACTGTCCAAATTTTTATCACTCTAATTATATTATTAATTTTATAACCATTTTATTACTATTAAACTTTTAAAATTTTAAAAACAACTGATTGGCGTTTTTCACAGGTTTGAAGGCAGATGTGGCACGTGGGGACAGGGTGGGGCTGGGTCAAGGTTTGCACCTGATGGTCTCAGATCTTTCCCACCCTGAATGAATCTCTGACTGCCTGAAACTGTTCCAGCAGGCCTGGTTTGGGAAAGCTGCCAGCCAAGTCTTTCCCTGGAGCAGTTTCACTCCAGCAGAAATGCCAAGGAAAGCAGCAGCAGCAGCAGGGGAAGCCTGGCCAAAAGCCTGGGGAGAGCCCCCCTCCATCCTGCTACTGCTGCTGCTTGTCTGTGTCACCATCCATCACAGGGGCTCTGGCAGAGGGGAAAGTGAATTTACTCACCCTCACAAACTGCTGGTTTTCCTGGGAGCTGAAGGAGCAAGGAGCCAGGTAATTTTGGAGCTGCTGGAGCAAGGTATCAGCTGCTCGTGTGGGATTGAGAGCAGCTATTTATGACATTTTTAAGCCCAAAACTTGAAGGTTTTGCTGCTTTACAGAGCATGGCCTCGAGCTGTGACTAGAAGCGAGTTTGGCTCTTGGCTGGAGTGCAAAGAGCGGAGTTTTGGGACAGAAATCTCAGCTAATGCAGCCACAGCAGCAAGAGCTGAGGTCATGCTCCATGCCACCAGCCTGCCTGGACAAATGGCACCTCCCTCAGGCTGGCCTGGTCCAGCCAGGGATCTCAAAGCAGATTGCAAATCAAAGTCTTGGAAGCTTCCCAGAGAGCTTGGCCATGGCTGGAGCCCCCCTTGAATCAAGCATTCAGTCTCTCTTCTGGAATGGGATAAATCCTCTTATAATAAAAAAAGCTCTTCCAGAAACGTGCACTCAACCAAATCCCCTGGCTGTGGAAGAGCTGACACAAAGTCAAATTTTTCTATCAGTGCCCCAACCTCTGTTTTCCCCTCATTTTTCTCCCTGCTCTCCCCTCCAGGTCCTGCTGGGGCTGCCTCCTCTCCTGGGCTCTGGTTTCCAACACAAAGCTCCCTCACAGCCACCTCCACTCCCCAGCTGCTGTTCTCTGCTCCTTGCTCCTTATTCCTTCAGATTTCCTGACCCAAATGGCACCTCCTTTCTCTGAGAGAGGAGTTTCCACACCACGTCCATCCCAGCCTTGTTTCTGCCCCACTCTGGCTTTTCTCTGGCAATGCTTGAAGTTCCTCAAGAACTTAAACCAGTGCCCAAGAAATGTCCCTGCTGCTCGTGGAGATCAAGAACAGGTGAGATTTGCATGAAAACTGCTGGGTGGGAGTCTGTAAACTCAGACTTTGTAGGAAGATAGGTGAAGTTTAGGCTGGAAAATGGGTTTGTGATGGTGTCTGATGGGGGTGGATAGAAATCTTCATCAGGGACCATGCAATTGGCTAAAGGATTGTTTTACCAACTCAGCAATGATATTTCACCCTAGATCACAAATGTTTTAAACTATCTGCAATCAAAGAGGAAGGGGGATAAAATTGGGCATCCAGCTTGATTCCTAACTGGAAAAACCAACAGAAATCCAGGCTGCTGAGACCCAGACACAAAGCCTGGGCACAAGGCACTCCCCTGCTGACCAAACAGATTTTACCAAGCCCCAGCCTTGCCCCTCTCTGTGCCTCTGAAGCCAAATGCCATTTTCCCAGATTTGTCTCCTCCCATCCCATCACCAATCACCAATCCCAGACAAATCCCCCCTGGCAGACACTTCCCACCACATCAGACTTTTCCTGGAACTGGAGATGGGGAAGGAGCCCAGGCAGAACCCACCTCTCAGACAACCAGTGCCACAAGGAGGGAGACAGAAATAAGGGGGGACACCTTTTGTTTTGGCTTGTCTGGAAAGTGTCAGGAAGACTTTTTGCCTCCCAAATGATGAGTCAGATGAGTCAGGATGACCCAGCTCTCCTCTCCAGCCTTGTCTTTACCTGTCAGCTGGATTTTGCTTGTTACAGTGCAAGGTTGGCCTCTGAGGGTTTGAGTATTCCAACAAGAATACAACAAAGGCAACAACAAACAACAGAGCAAGCCATGTCTCAGACAAGTAATGCTACAGGGAGAAAGATGAAAGCAGGGTTGGGAACCTCTTTTTGCTTGTCTGGAAAGATTTATTTATAGCTCTGCCACGGCTGTGCAGAGGGAGGGTTTTGACTCCAGCCAGCCAAAGAGGTTAAAACCAGAAGTTCCTTCCAGTTTTGGGTTAACCACATCAGCTTTACAAAGGATCTTTGCAATATTATTTGTTTTATTACAATTATTTGTAATTGTAACAATTATTTACAATCCAAATTTGCAAAGGATCTTTACAATATCAAATGCTCAAGGACAGTGCCTTGCTCCAGGTGTTCACCCCAAGTGTTCAGGCACTTCCAGGGTGTGTGAGGTTGAAAGATTCACCTGGGGGTGTGTGTTCTATCCCCATCTGTCAGAGGTGGGGGAGTTATCTGCTGTTCACTGGGCAGATTTTCTTTATCTCTTCCACAGCCAATTCTCCCTCCAGGAGATCTCTGCTGTTCATGGGCCATTAATCATTAATTATCTTCTGTCCATGGGCCAGTCAGTGTCCCTGCATGGCTGATCAAATTCCATCATCCCATGGGGAGATGCTCTGCCCAGGGGAGGAGCCAAGCATTCCTACCTGGATACAATCTGAGGGTTGGAACAGCACAGCAGCCTTTGCCCCCTGCATTCCCAGAGGAGCAGCTTTCTCCTGCCCTGCATTCCCAGAGGGAGAGCAGGCCCATCTCCAGCAGCCCTGGAGCTGCAGAGGAAAACTCCCCCCTTGTGCAGGATCCTGCTGCAGCAGAGCCACAGCTGGCACTGCAGGAGGGCTGAGCCCCCCTGGGATGGGGCTGTGTCCCTACCCTGACACACAGGGGACAGGGACTGCTCTGACTCTGGCAGTGGTTTGCTTTCTTATTTTTTTCCTTTTTTTTCCTTTCCTTTTTTTTTTTTTTATAATTGCATTTGTATTTTTAATTATCCTAATAAAGAACTGTTATTCCTGCTCCCATATCTTTGCCTGAGAGCCCCTTAATTTCAAAATTATAATAATTCATAGGGAGGGGGTTCACATTTTCCATTTCAGGGGAGGCTCCTGCCTTCCTTAGCAGACACCTGTCTGTTCAAACCAAGACTCCTGGGCACTGAGCACCAGCCTGCCACCCAGCAAGGAGAGGAATTTTTGGGACAGCTTCCCACTCATGGAAGAGCCTCTGGAGAGTCCTGTCTTGATGCATTTGGGCTCCACTTCTTGGGTCTTGCAGTGCCTGGGGACAGGAGTGGGCACTGCCAGGGGCTGCTCCCACCAAGTGGACACAAACCCTGAGGAAAAAAGCAGAGAAAAGCAGAGAAAAGCAGAGAAAAGCAGAGAAAAGCACTTTTCAGCCACTCTCCAGAGGGGCTTCTCTCCACATGTATGGAATCAGACTCAGAGGATGGTTTGGGATGGAAGGGAGCTTAGAGATCACCCAGTGCCACCCCTGCCATTCAGGGACACCTTCCACTGTCCCAGGTGGGTCCAGCCTGGCCTTGGGCACTTCCAGGGATCCAGGGGCAGCCACAGCTGCTCTGGGCACCTGTGCCAGGGCCTCACCACCCTCACAAGGAAAAATTCCTTCCCAATATCCCATCTAAACCTGCCCTTCCTCAGCCTAAGGCTGTTCCCCCAACTTAGTCCATTCCCCTTTTCAGTCTCCTTTCCAAAGATGCAGCCCAGTGTGGCTCCTTCTTCCACAGGACCTTGTTTCCCCAGCTAAGAATCCACATTTCAATCACAATTGCTGGGCCCTGTGTGCTGTTTTCCCACAGCATGCAGCAAGTGATTTTCTCCAGTCCCCAAGGGGCTCACCCAGAGATGCTGGGATCTATAACATTTATTGGGATGGAATTAAGGGAAAAAAACCAAACCCTTTTGAGCAATTATGTCTAAGCAGAGATTTATGGATCCACGTCTCCCACGCCCTGCCAATCACACCGTGCTGTCTCCAGTTCCTACAGAGCCTTCCACTCCCTGATCACAAAAATAAGCACCAAAGTTAACTCCATTTGTGAGCAGAGAGGGGGTTCAGCTCCCCAAATACAGCCCTGGGAAAGGCTCTGGGCTCTCCCAGCTGGCCTCCAGCACTGTCTCTGTCAGAGGGAGAGCTTCCCACAAAGCCTCTGCTTGGAGATGGCTCAGGGACCCCAGGTCTCCTCCAGTGGCATTAGGGGAAGTTTCTCTTCAGAGAAACAAATCCCACAAATACCAGAGAAACAAATCCCACTGTGCCTGTGGTTTCACTTCTCAAACACAGACTTGGAATGACTCCAGAGGAGGCCATGGAGAGGCCCCAAGGGCTGGAGTCCCTTTGCTCTGGAGCCAGGCTGGGAGAGCTGGGGGTGCTCACCTGGAAAAGGCTCCAGGGAGAGCTCAGAGCCCCTTCCAGAGCCTAAAGGGGCTCCAGGAGAGCTGGAGAGGGACTGGGGACAAGGGATGGAGGGACAGAACACAGGGAATGGCTCCCACTGCCAGAGGGCAGGGATGGATGGGATACAGGGAAGGATTTGTCCCTTGTGAGGGTGCTGAGCCCTGGCACAGGGTGCCCAGGGAAGCTGTGCCTGCCCCTGGATCCCTCGAAGTGCCCAGGGCCAGGCTGGACAGGGCTTGGAGCCACCTGGGATGGTGGAAGGTGTCCCTGCCCATGGCAGGGGTTGGCACAGGATCATCCTCAAGGCTCCTTCCAACCCAAACCATTCCATGATTCCATGATAAGATCACGCCAGGAGGGCTCTGCAGCGCTGATGCAACAACAGCAGCAAACACATCCTTGGCTCTAGGCTGAAAATGCCTCATTTTGTGCACAACAAAGAAAACAAATCTCTTTTGCTCTGGATTCCCCTCTGGAATAACTCCCCTCCCATCAAAGGGGGGGGCTCAGGAGCTGTTTGGCAGCACAGGCAGAGAAGCTGATGCTGTTTTTGGGGCAGGATCCCTCTGCCCCATCTCAGGCATTTCACCACGGATGTCCCCACTGCCAACAAAACCAAACCCCATTTCCTGAGCACAGCAAGACACACATCAGCAGTCCCACAAATTGTCTTTTTAGTGACTTTTTCCCCATGGGCCACAGCAGGAGCTCAGGGGCAGGAGCTCAGAGATGCATTTTCCAGCCAGGCATTTCTTGTTGAAGCAAAGTGAATCCTCCAAACAGCCAGACCTGCCCAGAGGAACCTGAGGTGATACCCAGGGATGTTTCTCATTGCCTTTTTCAGGCTTAACGACTTCACTGTTTTATTCCTGGCCTTTTTCACACCTTGCAATGGACTCAGGACAAAAGTTTGGATCAAATTTCTCAATTACTGCTGCCCCCACAAGGGATTTGGGATGCCCTGATCTCCTAACACTCACAGACACTTTGTGGGTTCACCTCAGTGACTCCCACCACACAGATTTCAACCCCACAGACCTGTGGGGACAGCAGATTTGAAACTGGCCTGTTTTGTGTGATTTTAAACGCTGGATGCAGCCAGGAAGCCAGGGAGGAGGGGAAATGAAACCAAAGAGCAAAGCACAGCCCTCAGCAGCCTTTGCAGGGGTGTGATGGATGCTGTGTTTGTACAAATCAATGATCCATGGCACCACAGAACAAATTCATTACAAGCAATGTGGGATTTTAACTGGGAACCTTCACTCCTGCGGGTCTTCATTGTTTCACGAGTATTTTTGACAAAATACACATTTTTGGTCTTCCCCTCCCTGGCCTGGCCACCCTTCTCTCTCCAGGTCTGTGAAAACAGCTCACCAGCTGATTTTTGGGCTGGCCAAAACCCCCAGCCCAGTCCTTTGGACAGTATTTCACGAGTATTTAACTGCTCCTGCCTTCCTGAATAAAAGATTGCAGTGCTTTTGCTTTCATCTCCACACAACTGGAGAGGGAGAACCCTCCAGCTCATCCCGTGAATCCCCTTATTCCTTTTTACATTTCAAAAGGCAGCTATTGTGCAAAAATACATCTTAAAAGCCCCAGAGCACCGGGGGTTTTTTGCTTTATTTTCCCTTCCCAACACCTCAGTGGATTTCAGCTACAAAGTGTCACCTTCAGCTGGGGTTTGGGCAAAATGGGTTTTGCTGCTTGGGGTTTTTTTTTCGTTTGTTTTTTGGTTTTTTTTCCCTAGCAGCACAAATCTTTGCTTTTTGAGCCTTTGGTGAGTTTGGGATTCATCTCCTGGGCTTTTTCTAGGTGGGGTCACAAGATTTTCTCCTGTTACAGGTGGAGTCCTGGGGGTTCTGCCCACCCAAGCCCCCAGGTGTCTTTCTGGCACCTGGACTTGGTGACCCACGGTGGCTCAGAGGGCTGTGCCCACAGTGTCACCACTTTAACCTCATCATCAAATCCAGCACCACCTCATGAGCTTTTTTACCTTTGCATCTTCATCCCACCACCCTCTGTATTTATCCTCCTCCCAGGCCAGTACCCATATTTCTTTCCCTGGGGAAATGCTGGACCCCTCTTCCTTACTCCCCATCACCTCCTGAGTGCATTTTGTGTTGTTTAATCTCACTTTTTTGAACCCCTGCCTTCAGCCCTTCAAGTTTTGCTGTCACCATGATATTTTCTGAAAAATCCCTTTGTCAGTATTCCTCCTCCTGGGAAGCTGAGAAGCCTCAGAGAAAAAGGTAAATAATAATTATCTGATTTGCTTCTCCTGTGTTTTGCTGCTTTGGAATGAGGCTGGAGATTGTTCACCAACAGGTGAATGTTTGATTGGTTCTGTGGGAATTGTTTTTAATTAATGACCAGTCACCATCAGCTGTGTTGGACCCTGAGGAGTCAGTCATGAGTTTTTGTTATTTATTCTTGTTAAGCCTTCTGATGTATCCTTCTCTTTCTTTAGTGCAGTTTAGTATAATATTGATATAATGTAATATGATATATAATGTAATGTGATATAATGTAATATAATGTAATATAGTGTAATGTGATATAATGTAATATAATGTAATATAATGTAATGTGATATAATGTAATATAATGCAATGTGATAATATAATATAATATAATATAATATAATATAATATAATATAATATAATATAATATAATATAATATAATATAATATAATATAATATAATATAATATAATATAATATAATATAATATAATATAATATAATATAATATAATATAATATAATATAATATAATATAATATAATATAATATAATATAATATAATATAATATAATATATCAGCCTTCTGAGAACAAGGAGTCAGATTCTCATCTCTCACCTCGTCCTGGGGACCCTCACAATCACCACGCTTTGCTCCATCCCAAACTGGAGCAGCTATTAGATAATAATAAAAGCTGGAAGCTGAAGCTGCAGAAAGGCTTTGCCCTTGGAGCAGACTCCTGCAGCCACAGGAGGCCAGGCTCAGCAGAGGTCCCAGGAGAAACCCATCACTGTAGGGAGGACAGCAGTGCTTCCTCTGTGCACCACCAGAAGCTCCTCAGCGCTCCACTCCGAGCTGCCAGCAGTCCTGGGGGACTGCACACTCCCAGAAAACCGAGAGAAAGGGTCACAGCGAGCTCTGAGTGGCTCTAAAAGCCCCGGGCTCTGTGCAGCAAGCTGAATTTTTAATATCCAGCACCAGTCCTGTGCCCACGTTCAGTGCAGGGGTGTTGCAGAGCAAATGTCTTTCCAGAAAAAAAAAAATATTCAATGTCCCCAGGCTGAGGTGGTGAATGAGCTCTGCTGGTGCCCATCTGCTGTCTCTGTTAAAAACAAAGATTTTTGTGAGTGCAACCAAGTGCCTGAGAGGGCTTCCATGAGGTTCAGGGATGGAAGGGAATGAGGGATGCTGTGAATTTATTGTGCTGTGTCAGCTTTGTTGTGTGCCTCAGGAATTCCAGGGATAAACCGGGACGGCTCCATTCATGGCTGAGACCTCCCAAAGCCCAACTCTGCTTTTAACAGCAGAAACCTCTGCAAACAATCATGGAATCATGGAATTATTTAGGTTGGAAAAGCCCTCCAAGGTCACCAAGTCCCACCTGTGACCAATCCCCACCTTGTCACCAGCCCAGAGCACTGAGTGCCACGTCCAGGGGTACCTTGGACACCTCCAGGATGGGGACTCCAGACCTCCCTGGGCAGTCCCAATGCCTGACCACCCTTTCCATGAAGAATTCCTTCCTGATGCCCAAATGTCTTCTTCTGGTCTAAATGTGTTTATCAGAGCTGTCCCTATAACCACACTTGGAAAAGAAATTTAAATTGATCATTTGTGACACTAAGAATCAAGTTCTTAAAAAGCACCTGGGATCTAAAGATGTTATTTTATTTTATTTTATTTTATTTTATTTTATTTTATTTTATTTTATTTTATTTTATTTCATTTCATTTCATTTCATTTCATTTCAGTTATTTTATTTTATATATTTCATTTCAGTTATTTTATTTTATATATTTCATTTCAGATATTTTATTTTATTTTATTTATTTCATTTCAGATCATTAATTTTATTTTATTTTTTATTATTTTATTTCATTTCATATTTTATTTTACTTCATATTATTTTATTTTATTTTATTTCATTTCATTTCATTTCATTTCATCTCATTTCACTTCATTTCAGATTTTTATTTTATTTATTTAATTTCAGATATTTTATTTTATTTTATTTCATTTCATTTCATTTCATTTTATTTCATTTCATTTCAGATATTTTATTTTATTTTATTTTGTTTTATTTTTTCATTTCATTTCAGATTATTTATTTTATTTTATTTTTTATTATTTTATTTCATTTCAGATTTTATTTTATTTTATTTTATTTCATTTTATTTTTTTATTTTACTTTATTTTATTTTATTTTTCCCCTAGAGGGTGTTTTGGAAAATCTTCATTTCAGATATTTTATTTTATTTTATTTTATTTTATTTTATTTTATTTTATTTTATTTTATTTTGTTTTATTTTTTCATTTCATTTCAGATTATTAATTTTATTTTATTTTTTATTATTTTATTTCATTTCAGATTTTATTTTATTTTATTTTATTTTATTTTATTTTATTTTATTTTATTTTATTTTATTTTATTTTATTTTATTTTATTTTAATTTTTTCCCCCAGAGGGAGTTTTGGAGAATCTTTTACAGCAAAGTAAGCCGAAAAAAATTAAATGGAACTTCTAAATGAGAAAATTGAAGCGTTTTCATGCAAGACTGCTAAAATGTTTCACTTGTCAAAATGTTTCAGCTTCTGCATCTTTCCAGCTGAATTGATGGCTGTATTAACAGGAATTCAGGGAATGTTTCTGACAACCAGATGAGCTCTTTTGGTTGCATCTCCCATTGCCAGGAGCTCAGGTTCTGCTCCAGCACAGATCTGAGCTGCTGCTCTGACAAATGCAGCTCCTTTTTGGCTGAGAGGAGACAAAACGTGGCTCCCACCATCCCAGAGTGGGACCTGTGCCCTTTCCCGAGCTCAGGGCAGGGAACGTGGCATCCCCAAGGGGCTGGGAGTGAGGGGTGGAAAGGATGGAAAAAATGGAAAATAGCCAAACCAGCAGGGTGGGCACTGAGCAAAGCCAGGGGCTGAGCTCTGCCTGCTCAGCCCGAGGGGCTGGAGCTCCACAGGGGCTGTGCTGCAAGCCCCAAAGATCAGGGGAGGAGAAGGCTCCAGGGAGAAATTCCAGCACGTTCCAGGGTGTAAAGAAGGCTCCAGGAGAGCTGGAGAGGGACTGGGGACTAGGGATGGAGGGACAGGACACAGGGAATGGCTCCCACTGCCAGAGGGCAGGGATGGATGGGAGATTGGGCAGGAATTGTTCCCTGTGAGGGTGCTGAGCCCTGGCACAGGGTGCCCAGAGCAGCTGTGGCTGCCCCTGGATCCTGGCAGTGCCCAAGGCCAGGTTGGACACTGGGGCTTGGAACACCCTGGGACAGTGGAAGGTGTCCCTGCCATGGCAGGGGGTTGGAGCAAGATCATCTCTAAGGAACAAGATCATCTCTAAGGATCCCTTCCAGCCCAAACCATTCTGTGACTCTCTGTCTTCCCTTGATGGGTTTTATTGGGAAATATTTGCCCCACCCCCTGCTTGGTGCAAAGGAACTCAGAAACTAAAATTCTTCTAGAAACCAAAAGCTGCAAACTCTTCTGTTTATCCTTCATTATCATCTCCCTTCTATTACCCTTTTTATATATAGTCCTTTTTTTTCCTTTTTCCCCCTTTCCCCTCCATGCTCTCCTCCACTGATCCCCATTGCTCCTCCAGAGGCACAACCTCTCCCCAGAGGAACAGTCTCAGTTTGGACATCTGCTGGTTCTATTTCAAACCCCAACATTTACCCTAAAACCAGTTTGATTTCTTTCCCAGGTGGTTTAACAGAAGATCCGGCCTCTACCTACAAACCTTGACCAGCAGAGAGAGATCTGAAGATGTGGGAAGATCAGGGATTCTCCACGCTGCTGTCAAAGCTGAGCAATTCCAGATGAAAGCACTGAAATTCCCATCCTCCTCCACTCCCACACTTCACCATAAAGCTTAAAGGGACATTTCAGGCCTGGAATTGCCTCTGTGTGACCAGACAGCAGCTGAAAAACCATGGGAAGGTGCCAGGATCTCCTGCCACTGGTGGTTTTTATTTGCACCACCATTCCCAGCTGCCAACCCACATCCCAACTCTCCAGGGCTGAACGAGCCCAGCGCTGGACTTCTGCACAGCCAGGCCAAACCATCATTTTCCTGTTGAAAAAGGACTTGATTACATTAAAAGACCCTTTGAGGATGGAGACTCCCTAGGCAGGAGGGAGGCAGAATTCCCAGATTCCTCTCTAATCACCGTGCAGTGCTAAATTGAGTTTTTCCAGCCTCTTGGAGAAATTTGTAGGCGAGGCACCAGAAAGGCTCCGGAGGCTGCCGTTGAATTTTGATGCTGTTCATCCATTATGGATGAAGAGGTTTTATGTAAGAGTCTTTCCCTGGCGTTCATCTGAGGCCAGGCTGTCCCAGGCTGGGCTGCAGATGGCAATTCACAGAGCAGGGGACAGAGGGAGCAGGGACAGGAGGAGGGAGAAGGGACACAGAGATGGGACCGCTGCTTTTCTGCTGACAGCTGGGAGCACTCAGCTTCCCAGAAACACAAAAAGAGCCTCCAGCACTTAATAAAACCTTGTCCTCCCTGTAAGGTACATCCTCCTGTGTGAAATATGCATAAAGCCTCTGTTTGGACACGGATCATGCTGTGTTTTTTGGATGCAAGAACACCTCTCCCTGTCAGCTTTGCACCTGGTGGATAGAGGCACTTTCCATGGAAGTATTTCCCTCCCATCCTCTTGGATGATGCTCTGACCACATCTCCCCTGTGGCTGCTGAGCCAGCCAAGCCTTGCTTGCTCTGCTCTCTTTAAACAGGAGGATTAATTAAGCTGGAGAGTTTGTTAACACACTGTTAGATCTGTCCACAGACAAGGCAGGGGAATGAACCACAGTTAATTAGCAAAGGTATTATTAATGAAACAACCAGATCAGAACATGCCTGGATGGGTCATCTCTGACTGCCTCCTCAGCTCAGCCCTAGAAAGCTTGTGAGAGTGGCTTTGGACAACTCTTTTATTTTCTCCTCTTGACTCTGGGTCTCCACATATTTGTTCATTCTCCTGCAGGGACATCAAACAGACAAGGGTGTCACTGTCACATTTTCTGAAAAATCTCTTCGCCAGGATTTCTTCTTCTGGGAAGCTGAGAAGCCTCAGAGAAGAGTGAAAACAATAATTATCTGATTGCTTCTCCTGTGTTTTGCTGCTTTGGAATGTGGTTGGAGAGTGTTTATCCAACAGGTGGGTTTTTTATTGGTTTCATGTGAATTGTTTTGACTCAATGACCAATCTCTGTGCAGCTGTGTCAGGACTCTGGAAGCAGTCACGAGCTGCTTCTCATTCTTTTGTAACCTTCTGTTAGTATCCTTTCTGTATTCTTTAGTATAGCATAATGTAATGCAATAAAATGTAATAAAATGTAATATAATGTAATGTAATAAAATGTAATGTAATAAAATGTAATATAATATAATGTAATATAATATAATGTAATGTAATGTAATGTAATGTAATGTAATGTAATGTAATGTAATGTAATATAATATAATATAATATAATATAATATAATATAATATAATATAATACCATAAAATAATAAATTAACCTTCTAAGAACATGGAGTCAGATTCATCAATTCCTCCTTTGCCCTGGGGACCCAGCAAATACCACACAAGGGAATGCTGGCCACGTCCTGCTGACAATCTGCCTGTGTTTTCAGAGCCCTCAGGGCCTGGCTGCTGGAGAGGCTGGAGTGTTTCCATGTCTCCAAGCTTTTGGGTAGGGCATGGGAAGTGCTCAAAGCCCTGGAAGGGTCTTCTTGCTGTCCATGGAGGGGACAACCAGGGTGGTCGGGCTCTGCTCCCAGGGAACAGGGGCAGGAGGAGAGGAAGCAGCCTCAAGTTGTGCCAGGGGAGGTTTAGATTGGATATTAAGGGAAATTTCTTCATGGAAAGGGTTGTTCAGCCCTGGCACAGCTGCCCAGGGCAGTGGTGGAGTCCCCATCCCTGGAGGGGTTTAAAAGCCATGGGGGTGTGGCACTTGGGGACATGGTCAGTGGTGGCCTTGGCAGTGCTGGGGGAATGGTTGGACTGGATGATTTTGGAGCTCCTTTCCAAACCAAGGAATTCTCTGATTCTACAGTGGGAAGAGAGGGGCCACCACTTTTTAACAGATCTGCCCACAGACAAACAGGGAAAGAGCCTCCAAGTCAACAGGGCATCTCATCATCCTTAAAACAGCCAAGGATTGGTATAAACACACAGGACAGGGGTGTCACTGCCAGGTGTCCCCTGAGGAGCTGGACCAAATCATAGAGACTTTACACTCTCCTGGTGTACTGTAAATCCCATTCCAGCTTCTCTTCCTGTAACACCCACTCAGGAACGAGACCTTTCCAGTCCCTTTAAAGTTAATTTCCATGGGAAGTGGCATTATTCTGCTGCCTCGGGTTTGAGCTTTTATATTTTTCAGATTCTGTGCTTCTTTAGTGTGTGGGTCTGGGCTTCAGATCAGGGGATGCTGAGCTCTGTGCACAGAGCAGGGAGACAAAACAATTCCTGGGCACAAAGGATAAATGATCCAAATCTCAGCCCAAGAGCACAAACAATGTGGGCTGGAGAGAGAAAAACAAGGATGGGACTGGATGGGCTAAAGCTGGGATGGGACAATGAACTGCAAGGTGCAAATGGAGCAGAACTGTTCAAAGTGAGAGACCCTGTGTCCAGTTGTGCATTTTGTGACCATTTTGGTTCATCTTGGGTTCATTTTGTGACCATTTTAGTTCATCCTGGGTGCAGCCCTGGCTGGGCTCTGGTGCTGCCCAAGGTGCATCCCTTAAGGCCTTCTAATAAATCCCTGCTTTATTCTTTAGCTCTGTCCAGCCTCTGTCCTAGGTCAGCCTGCACAAGGCATCAGCTCCAGGTGAAGCTGCCCCTCGTTGTGCTGCCCCTCCTGTGCTCTGTGCCTGCTCCCTGGTGTCCCCTCTGTGACTCTGAGCACTGCTGCAGGTCAAAACATCTTCACTGTGCTCAGCAGCAGCTGCATCTCTGCCCTCCCTTCTCCCCTCAGGGGTTTCACTGCTTTTAGAAGTTCTCCATAGGTAGGAGAGTGTCAATTTGCATCGCCTTCCACTCAATTTGAGGCTCCCAGCACATCCACCAGAGTGGGTATTCCCAAAATACATGGCACTCACTGAAGCAAGAGAGAAGCTGAGACATGGCAGAACAGCTCCTGTGCTTTCCAGGATTTTCTCATCCTCTTCACAAATTTCACCAAGTGGCCTTGAAATAGCAACAAGACTGCAAATAAAAGAATTGAGGATGAAACCTCAGCCTAGGGAGAAAGGGGCTGCTCATTTTTCCTCCTCATTTGCTCCTCCCATGAGTTGTTTTGTCCTTGCTCTGGGATTTCCTGTCCTTTCCTGTATACAGGGATTTCCTGTACAATCCTATAGGTTTGTCTACGCCTTCTTCAGATTCCAGGGCAGCCTGTTTATATCCAAAAATTCAGCTGGACTTTTAGCCCCCTCAGCTGAGCTGACTTTGTGTCTCAACATCCCCTGACACCTCTGGACAGGTAAACCTGACTTTTAACACTTTTGCTGCCTGAAAACTATCCTGAAAGCACAATTCATCCCAAGGGAATCCCAATGGAATTTGGGGTAGCCAGAGTGAAAGGATGAAACTGCCAAAGGGAAGGGACTGAGCCTCTTCATCCAAGCTGCAGGCACGGGAGAACAGGCAGCAGGGATCTCTGCAATTTAAAAGACAAAATATAAAAAATTTCAAATGGACTTTTAAAAATGAACATGAAATTAAAATGATAATTTTAAAAATTAAAATAGACATTAAGGTTTCAAGTATGAGAAACCAGGGGCACAAATTATCACGATCCAGGTGTAATTGAGCCACTGATGAGAATATTTTGGGGTGGAGGAAGGCTCAGGTCCCCCAGCACGACGTGGAGCATTGTTAGAAGGAGGCAGCTGGCAAGACAGGCAGGTACTTTTTTTCCTGTCACGAAGCCAGCAAGTCTCCTCTTCCACAGCAATTATTTGCCTGAGATGCCTAAAAATACAACGCTCTGGGATTTGCAAAACTTTTGTTTTTTAAAACAAAGCGAGCGCTTTGAACTCTTCTGTCATGCACCAAGTCAGCACTTGGGTGGATTCTGTCTCAGCCCCATCCCACAGCCCACCCAAAGCCCTGTTTCATTCTCAAGTCTGCTGTGGATTGTTTGAGGCAATCCCATCACTTTGGATGTGTTAAATCCGAGTTTTTGTTACCCTTGGCGTGCTGGGTTAACGTGTGATCAGGGAAGGGGAGGCAGGGCGTTAATGGAACACATCTCGGTGCACTCACAGACAGACTCCTCTTGTCACCCAAAATATCCCCAAAATATCCCAGTGCCAGCAGCTGCAGAGCTCCTTTTAGCTCCAGGCGTGCCACCAGCCCACACTGGGTGCTCTCCTGCTGGGTGCTGACAGCAGGGCTGATGATCACTAAGCTCTGGTTTATTATCATTTAATCTTTTTTTTTCCCAGGCTCCCAAGGGAAGGAGAGTTGTCTGTGCCACTCCCCTCCTGCTCACCCTACTCCTCTGCTTTGATCTCTGTCACCTGTTGACCAGTTTGCAATGGAATGGAGTGAAAATATCCAGCAAAGGGATGATCTTAAGGAGATAAGAGCCCTTCCAGGCATCACCACTCACAGGGGATCATCATCATCAGCCAGACTCTTGCTTTCGTGTTCCCCAGGCAAAGATTTACATTTTCCTCTTCAAATGCCTCCCCAGCAGTCACAGAGTCATAAAATCATGGAGTCATGGAATGGTTGGGGTTGGAAGAGACTTTAAAGCTCATCTTGTTCTACCCACCATGCATGGGCAGGGGCACCTTCCACTATCCCAGGTTACTCCAAGCCTCATCCAACATGGTCATCTCTGGGAATGTTCCCAGAGATGGAAACTGCTCTGGACAACCTGCCTCAATGTTTTAACATTCTCACTGTAAAAAATTTCAGTCTAATATCTCATCTAAATCTCTCCTCTTTTGAGTTTAAAACCACCGACCCTCATCCTGTTCCTACAGACCCAACTAAAAGTCTGTCCCCATCTCTCCTGGGCTTCATATCAGGGGATGGTGAGCTCTGTGCACAGAGCAGGGAGACAAAAACAATTCCTTCTCCAGCTGGGCACCAAGGACAAATGATCCAAATCTCAGGCCCAAGAGCACAAACAACGTGGGCTGGAGAGAGAAAAACAATCAGGGTGGGACTGGATGGGCTGAAGCTGGAACTGGACAATGGAATTGGACAATGGGAGCTCCTGGGAGCTCCCTTTAAGTGTGGAAAGGCCACAAAAAGGTCTCTGGGTACCACATGTCCCCAGCCTGTGCCACCAAGGAGGGAGGGGTGGCGCCAGGTCTGTTTTTCAGAGCTGTTTGGAGATCCCAAAGCTACGGATGTGTGAGTCATTGCCAGAGCCAAACCCACCCGTGCCATTTCAGAAGCTCTTCCCTGGGAGTTTGTTGGGCTGCTCGGCTTCCAGCTCCCCATCCGCCGCTCCCAGGCATGTGCTCTGCAATCTGTGGGAGGAAAGGCTTTCTCAGATCCTCCTGGGTTTGCCCTGAACTCCTCAAGAAACTGGGAAAGGGATGAAACAGAGTGTTTCCTGCCAGCAGAGGGGATTTGACCTGGCACTAAACCCATTGCCTGCAGAACAGTCGCTGGAGAGGAAAGAAAGGACGGAGAGGAAACGCACAAGTCCTTCTGCATTCCGTGTGCCCGGGCTCCCAGAGAGGAAATCCAGTGCCAATGAATTATACAAATGCTTATGCAATTAGAAGGAGCTACAGTCAGTCCTCCTGCAGCCAAAAATAGCTGTGTGCACCAGCAAAGGGCCTGCCTGCCTTCACATCTCGTTAGGAGGAGAAAACACTCCGGGCTGGTGAGTGGGAGAAGCTTCAGACAGAACAAAATATCCCTGGCTGGGAACGCTGGAGGGCAACGAGACACAGGGGTGGAACACACAGCTGGCCCCACGTGTCCTCCTTCCCCAAGGGTCTCTTGGAATCATGGAGGGGTTTGGGTTGGAAGGGAGCTTAGAGATCATCCAGTGCCACCCCTGTCATGGCAGGGACACCTTCCACTGTCCCAGGGTGCTCCAAGCCCTGTCCAGCCTGGCCTTGGACACTTCCAGGGATCCAGGGGCAGCCACAGCTTCTCTGGGCATCCTGTGCCAGGGCCTCATCATTCTTACATTCAGGTCACTGGATGATCTTTAATGTCCCTTCCATCCCAAACCACTCTGGGACTCTGAGATGGCCCTGAAATTCTGCCCCAAGTATCTACACTCCCAGGTGGGAGAGGGTTTCCCCTGGGCAAATGTCCAGACTGATGGGAAAGGGGACAGGATTGCCAGGAGACAGGATTGAGCACAGCTCTAACCCCTGCTGGCCTTTGGGCATGTCTCAGGCTGAAAGATTGAGCTGGGGGTGTGTGTTCTATCCCCCTCTGTCAGAGGTGGGGCAGTTATCTTCTGTTCATTGGGCAGTTTTTTCTTTATCTCATCCACAACCAATCCTCCCTCCAGGAGATCTCTGCTGTTCATGGGCCATTAATTATTAATTATCTTCTGTCCATGGCCGGTGAGTGTCCTTGCATGGGGAGATGCTCTGCCCAGGGGAGGAGCCAAGCATTCCTACCTGGATACAATCTGAGGGTTGGAACAGCACAGCAGCCTTTGCCCCCTGCATTCCCAGAGGAGCAGCTTTCTCCTGCCCTGCATTCCCAGAGGGAGAGCAGGCCCATCCCCAGCAGCCCTGGAGCTGCAGAGGAAAACTCCCTCCTTGTGCAGGATCCTGCTGCAGCAGAGCCACAGCTGGCACTGCAGGAGGGCTGAGCCCCCCTGGGATGGGGCTGTGCCCCCACCCTGACACACAGGGGACAGGGACTGCTCTGACTCTGGCAGTGGTTTGTTTTCGTTTGTACAATTGCATTTGTATTTTTAATTTCCCTAGTAAAGAACTGTTATTCCTCTTCCCATATCTTTGCCTGAGAGCCCCTTAATTTCAAAATTATAATAATTCATAGGGAGGGGGTTTACATTTTCCATTTCAAGGGAGGCTCCTGCCTTCCTTAGCAGACACCTGTCTGTTCAAACCAAGACAGGGCAGAAGGATGTGGAGGTTTATCCTGAATCCACAGTAATCTTCAAACTGGGATTTGGAGAGACCCACCCTGTGTGCTGGCCAGGGCAGGGAGAGAGGCCTGGAGGAGAAGGGAAGCAGAAATGCCATCTGGGCTTGGCAGAGTTGCTCCTGAGATCCCTGTTCTTGGCAAATCCCAGCACTGCCGAGGCCTTCCAGGACAAAGTGGCGACAGACCAAAGATGCCAACTCAGCTGCACTTGGCCCAAGGTGCAGAGAGGGGTGGAAGGAGGCCAGGAGTGCCCTGGGAGTCCATGGAAGTCACTGGAGATGTTAAATCCCTCCTGGCAGCAGCACTGAGGGCAGGAGGTGGATGGCTGTAAGTCCCAGAAATGGCACTGTGACAGGAAGATGACAAGATGGGAAGATGTTGAGGTGATACACACCATTCCCGAACAATTTTGTGGAAAAGAAGGTGGAATAAGTGATCAGCAAGCTGATCTTCTTCTGGTGGTCCATCCCAGGCTGGGAAATATCCCAGGGACACACCTGCATTCACAGAGGCTGAAAATCACTCATTAAAAACTGGCCAACAGCAAGGCTTGGAGATGGGGACTGTGCCTGGCTGTGCAATCAGAGCTGGAAACCCCACCCTTCCCACCTGTGTCACACCTGGCAGCCTCCCATATTCCTGAGGACACCTCAGGTGGCTTCTGGCACAAGGATCAGGCCACCAAACCCCACCCCTGCACCATGGACACTGGTGTGGGTGTCTCAGCTTTGGCAAAACCCCACGCTGGTGGTGATGGTGGTGGTGATGACACTGAAAGAAATCCCCCTGTCCACAAAGAGGGACCAACAAGATTCCTGGGATTTATGGCACAGTCCAAGGGCAGTCACTTGGTGCAAGATTTCCCATCTCACTTGATCTGGGGACAGCACAGAGGCTCCAAGCCCTGTGTCTGGGGGAGTGTTTACTATCTGGGAGCAGGAGGTGTTGCACACTGCAGGATCTCTCCAGCCTGCCAGGGAATTGATGTCAAAGTTTTGCTCCTGGAAAAAACATATTGGGGTAGATAATGTTCTTGCTGACAAGCCAGATGTCAAAACACAGCAGGATAATGTTACTGAGAGCCTCAGCTGCTCTAAAAGGGAAGTGAAGAGATGATTGCTCCTTCGTTAGACATCAAAATTTGATGGCATATCACTATGACTGAAAGGCTCATGCATGCTTTAAAGAAAACAGGGCTGAAAGTTGCCTGGGGAGTTTCCTGGCAGAGGCTGACCACGTTTGGTGTCCCTTGTGTGCCTGCTCAGAGCCAGGAGATGGGCAGGGCTGCTGTGAGCTCCTCACACCTCTGGCAAGAGCTGATCCACCACAGGTGAGTCCAGACAACAGAGTCAGAGAATTGTTCAGGCTGGAAAGGCCCTCTGAGATCATCCAGTGCAATCAGCACTGCCAAGGACTGCCATAAAACCACGTCCCCAAGTGCCACATCCACATATCTGTTCAATCCCTCAAAGGGATGGGGACTCCACCACTGCTCTGGACAGCCTGCACCTTTCCAGTGAAGAAATTCTTCCTAATTTCCAAGCTAAACCTCCCCAGTGCAAACCAAGGTCTGTCTAAACCCAGGCTGGACAGCAGCTCATAGTGGGTGGCTTCAGGACCACGTGAGAGCTGCCAAGTCTGGGGACAGTGACAAGCTTTCCCAGGACACACCTCTGTGGTCACTCCCAGAGCTCTCTCAGCCCATTTCTTGTCCTGTCCTTTGGGCTCCTGAATGTCCCCAAGGAAGGCTGGTGAGGAGCCTTGCCCACAGCAGGTCCCAGGGTGACTCTAGAAGATGAATTGCACTTAGACACCAAGGTTGTTTTCTTCTTCCCAATATCTAATGTAAATCTTCCCTCTGTCAGTGTGAAGCTATTCCCCCTTATCCTGTCATTCCATGTCCTTGCCCAAAGTCCCTCTCCAGCTCTCCTGGAGCTCCTTTAGGTATTGGAGGAGCAGCTCACAGGAGTCACTGATTTTGTGACACCTCTGTGACCCTGGTCCTGTGACAGAACTGATGTGCTGGGAGCACCAGAGAGCTGTGAATCATCAGCTGGATCACATCTTGCAGTCCTGCCAAGGTTGTAAGGAAGTGAGAATCCTGAAAAACATAAAAATGAGACGGTTTGGGTTGGTCGCTGGGTTGTTTTTCCTGAACAAGTGTTGTACTATTTAACTTTAATTTTACATTTGTAGAATCATGGAATGGTGTGGGTTGGGACATCAAAAACCACCCAGTGCCACCTCTGCCATAGGCAGGGACACCTCCCACTATCCCAGGTTGCTCCAGGCCCTGTCCAGCCTGGCCTTGGACACTTCCAGGGACATTTCACAGGGGAAGGTCTCCCGCATCCTTTGGTTAACAAACCTGTCTGCAAACCAGAACACTGAGGGTGCTGCAAGGTGATGGGAAGTTACTGGGAATGGAGGGAAGTCCCTGCCTGGTCTGGCAGGGAGGATCCTTGCCTCTGTGCAGACTCAAAGACCTGGAAAGCCCAAGCCCTCTGCACAAGGTGTGTTTCCCTCTTGTGCCATGCTGCTCCTAGGCTGGTGTCTGAACATGCTGGATGGATCATGCCAGGATAACACTGGACAGATGGACATCAACCTGCTGAATCTTGCCCAAAACAGGCAGAGATATCTCCCATGATTTACAGGCAAATCCTGCTCTCAGAAGGGCCCAGGTTAGATCAACCCCAAGAGCCCAATTCCCCATCATTTCCTGCCCACACCAACGTGCCTGAGCTCTGCCATGACAAACACAACTCAGAGGTACCATCCAGAGCAATCACCACCCTCTTTACGAGCCACAGGACAGGCAGCAACTGTTGGGGCTGTTTTTGAACTCTGCTGGTATCATTTATCTGCATTCCCTGCTCCCAGTCCCATCTGTCTCACAAAGATTTTCTCTTGACATCAGCTCTTGGTGGAATTTCTTTATCAACTTCACCGTGTCTTTCAGCACAAAGGCAACCTGCCACGAGTCTTCCAGGAGGCTTTGTAGCAAAATAAAATGGAAATGATCCTGTTCTCAATGCTTTACCTACCTCAGCAGTGATTTATGGGTGTTGCTGAATGCACACAGAGATAAATCTCAGTCGGTTACGCCTGGCTCTTCTCCTCAGCACCTTTGAAGTAAAGAAGGACAAAAAGAATGCAAACACAAAACTAGAACAGAGACCAGCTCAGAAAAAGGGGAGGGGGGGGGAGATTCCTGGGGTAGCCCCTCCTCTGCAGGATCTCAAGATCTCTGAGGGAACCTGTAGGTGCCATCTCCCCATTTTAGAGATGAGCAGAAAGAGAGAGAGATAGATAGGAAATGCTGTTCCCACTTGCCTGGATGGATTTGAATAATGGATTTGAATAAAATCAATTGGAAAATGGATTTGAATAAATAAATAAATAGATAAATAAATGGTAAGAAGTGCCAGATAATAATGCTTGCTGCCACATTTCCCCAGTATTAGAAATTACTTCACTCTTCCTTCACACTTTGTTGTTTGCAAAACAAAAAGCAACAGGACTGTGCACTGGGTGCAGGTTTCAGCCCAAGCTCCCACATCTTCCCAATCCCAAGTGATTTCCTTTCGCTTAAAAGGGGGAAAACATTACCAGATCACACATTTATAGCATGGCAATTCTGACTTTCCCCAGCACTGGCTGCCCTGTGCACACCAGAAATGCTCCCACAGTGACAAATGCAGCTCTTTTGGCCAAGGCTGGTGCTCCAAGGAGTGGTTCAGCCTCCCACATCCTGATTATTCCCTGTGTTTGGGGTTGTCCCCACACTAACACGAGTCTGGGAGCCCAGAGCCACAGCAGATCTGAGCATGCTGAGCACATCTGGCCAGGAAATACAGAGCAGAGCGTGCACACAGTTAATGGCTAAATAGAATTAGTTCAAACATGAGAAAGGAGGTCCTAACATAACCTTCAAATCCCTTTTGCTCACCTGGGAGCAGCACTGATATGAGCCTCACCTCCTTAATTTCATGCTAAGGAGCATTTTAGTGCTGATCAGAAAACAAAGCAGGGAGTGGAGCTGGTGCACAAAGAAGCATTCAGTGGGTTTGTTCCTAAAATGATCTCCTGTTTTTGAACACCTCACAGCCCCCACAACTTTCTCCCAAATGCTTTTTACGTGGAAGCCCTAAAACAGCAGGCAGAGCATTTTCTCCATTTCCCAGTGATGAGGAGCAGTTTATTCATCAGCTGTCGCTTTTCACCACTTCCTTTTAGGGTGTTTTAGACATTTCTGAGGGAAAAGAAAGCTGGGAATGCTCTTAACCACCTGCAGGCTTCATTAGAGGGTTTTACAGTGAGAAGGTGACACCCTGTTACACTCTCACTGTGTCTGGGGACCAAGAGGGGAAGGGATTGATGCAAGGACACCCAGGCTGGCTCTGGAGGGAGCAGGATGCAAGGTCAGATCTTTGGAAGCTGTGAGGATGATTTAATGACAGACTCTGCCACACCACTGCCCTGGCACAAGTGAGCAACCATTTCTGTAAAGAATTTTTCCCCAATATCCAACTTAAACCTGCCCTGGCACAATTTGAGGCTGTTTCTTCTCATCCCAAATCCAATTCACTCTCACGTGATCTCCATCCTGGATTGCATCAGGGAAAGTGACCCAAAACCTTCCTGCTGCAAGGAGCCCCCCTTTCCCAGGAGATGTCACCAGGTTTGATGGCATTCCTTCCCCACATCCCCAGAGCCAGCTCCCCTCTTGTATCTCTCATCATCCTCTCAATATCTCTTTCTCCTCTGCTCCCTTCTTCTGGGAACCCTCCAGAATTCATGTCCCTGGGTGTCCCACCCAGCATCAACTGGCCAAAAACCCAGCTGCAGCTTTCTGAGGGCACCTGGGGACCTTCTGGCCACGTTGTCCCCACTCAGCTCAACCATCCTGGATAAAAGCAGAGCACCAGCCTGGAGAGGAGCGGATGGAGGTCCATGCATGGTGGCAGGGAGTGAGAAACACTGATTCCCACCCAGCCCTGAGTTTTGGATAGTGTTCTTCATCACACCTCACTCCTCACCCACACAGCCCAGAAGAGAAAAGCAGATCAGCCACATCACACCAAAAAAAAAAAAAACCCTCATTCCTCTGCTTTCAGCTCTGAAAAATTAAAATCTCCTTGGCCTCTGAGTGAAAGGAAGTTTTCCCACACAATAGCTCAGATCCCATTAAAGCATTGACAAGCAACCACTTTGTGCTTCACTTAAAATTTAGCCAGGAGGGAAAATATTACTTTGGATGGCAAGAAGAGATTGCTTTTAATTGAAACTCTTTCTGCACTGAACTGCTGTTGACACTCAGTTTTCAATTAACAGTTCCATGGGTTTTAGTTCAGTTCAAGTCAAGGCTGTAAAGTGAGAAAAAAAGAAATAAAATCAAATCAAATCAGAGCTTCTGGCTGGTCTTGAGAAGTTCAAAGGGATTTAAATGCAAGCCTGTGTAGGGTTTTTTCCTTCAAATCCTTGACTCCGTGGTGTTCTGCCATTTTCAAAGTCACCTTCACAAGGACTGAGGGTGGGAGGGACCTCTGAGGTCTTCAGTCCAACCCTTTGGGTCAACCTGGAGGTCAGAGTTGGCTGCCCAGAGCCTTTTCCAGGTGGGATGAACATTTTCAGCAGTGGTGCCTGCACAGCTTTGGGGGAAGTTTGGGACATCCAGGTTTGGCTGCAGCTGGGATGTGCCCACCGTTGGTGTGGGAGCCATGGTCACACATCTGGCACATCAGCCTGGGACAGGGTGGGAAAATGACATTTCTGACAGTGGAGAAAGGTGCAAATCAGGTGAAATCACTGCAGACACAGATTTAATGGAATTGTACTGAAACCACTTTGTATGGGCAAAGTGGAATTACCCCGTATTTTTATATCTAGAGATGCATTTAAGTGGTGGCCTTGGCAGTGCTGGTTTAATGGCTGGACTCAATAATCTTGGAAGGCTTTTCCAACCTAAATGATTCCATCCTGTACATAAAGTCAAGGATTTACTGTTGGTATAACTGGAACCATAAGTCTGTGTTCATAAAATTTATTAAAATAAATTTTAAAAGGAAACAAATTAAAAATTAAAAAAAACAAATGTTTTCTGGCAGTTTCCTCCAGCATTCTTATGCATGGAAATAAATCTCTCTTCACACAGCAGCACAGCCAGGGAGGTTATTTCAAGTGGAATTGCTCCAGCCAAGAGCAGCAGGATGCTGGAAGATGTTTGCTCCCAGCAAAGCCTCTCCATGGGAAAACCATTTGGAGAGGAGCAGCTCCAGGAAATCCCAGCCCTCAAACCCAGCTCCTGGTGGATTGGTCCAAGCTGCAGTCAGCAAGTCTTCCCAAAACCATCAATCTTCTCATTACAGCCTGATCCAAGCACTGGAGCTTCCATTGTCTTTGGTCCCCAGAGGTCAATAGGAGGCAGGTCCTGATTGTTGGGCAATTTATTTGAGTGGATGTAATGACACTGCAATGGGCTGTGAAGAAAAAACAGGATGCTCTGTGCTTGAGTCAACCCAGAGGCTGCATTTGTCCCTTTTCCCTTTTGTCCCTGGTGAAACTCTCCAGGTCCTCTCATGTATTACCCACAAAACCAGAGATGGGTACAGCTCCAACTCTTAAATTCTGTGCAGGTTGTTCACTGTCATTTTCATTCAGTTTATTTGGGAGGGGTGAAAAAGGGAAAAGTTGATTTTACTTGTGGATTTTTGCTTCCCTTAAGTAAAAAAGGATGATTTGAAAATTGTGCTGCAGAGGTTTATGTACACAGGCAGTTATATGGCCCTAAAACTGGTCTTGCTCTTGTTTGAAATTATCTTTCCTACAGCACATCCAGGTGGAATTTCAGCCCTCTGGAATCCAGATGCCTGCATTCTGTGGCCAGCCCTGCCAGAAACTCACCCCATGCCTCTGAGAAGGTCACCCAGCTTAGATGTGGGTGGGAGAACTCCCCATGGAGGCACAGAATGGCAGAATCATCATGGCTGGTAAAGATCTCTGAGATCACCGAGCCACACCAGCACAACCACCACGTTCTCCTCTAATCCACATCCTCCAGTGCCATACCCACGTGTTTTTGGAACATTTCCAGGGATTATTGTGACTCCACCACTGCCTTGGGCAGCCTGGACAACCCTTTCTTTCCCTGCCTTGCTTTGCAAGGAATTGGATGTGAATAATTTCACGTTCCTCCATCTGTTCCGTGTGTCAATGCTGCAGAATAATTGAGGTGGGAGGAGGGTTTTCGAGGACTCCAGTTCAACTTTTGCACCAAAGATGGGTCCTCTTCTAACACCAATTTGTTGCTTTTGGTTGTGTCCAGCAGAATTTTGAGGATCTCCAAGGATGGAGAATCCACAACCCCTCTGACCCACCTTTTCCTGTGTTTGACTGTTCCCAGAGTGGGAACTCCTCTCTTGCCTCTCACTGGATTTGTCACCTCCTGTCCTTCCCTGTGCACTTCCAAGAGTCCATCTTCTCTGGAACCCTCCTTTAGGGGCTGTAGACACAATCTGGATCCACCTTAGACCTTCACCTTTCCTCTACCAGTTTGTCACCTGTCCTGCAGCCCCAGAGGGGACACTGGCTGTGGACACTTCCCACTCAGATGACCTCACAGATCCCAGAGGATTTGGTCCAGGCTGGTCTGCATGAGCTGCAGGAACATTTGGGCTCTTCTGGCCTGAATATTTTTGGAACTGTCAAAAATATTGCAGCAAATGGTGAGGTTATGAAAAGCTGGTATTTCACACTGAAAGAAGGTCGATTTAGTTTGGATTTTTTTGAAGAAATTCTTCCCTGTGAGGATGGGGAGGCCCTGGCACAGGGTGCCCAGAGCAGCTGTGGCTGCCCCTGGATCCCTGGAAGTGCCCAAGCCCAGGTTGGACAGGGCTGGGAGCAACCTGGGACAGTGGGAGCTGTCCCTGCCCATGGCAGGAGGTTGGAATTGGATGATCTTTGAGTTCCCTTCCAACCCAAACCATTCCAGGATTCTGTGATTCCATGGTCTGGGAAGTGGTGGCTTCCCAAGTCATGAAGTTCAGCCCATCTGATTTATTCTCTGGATCAGGATGTGCAGCAAGAAGAAAAAAAAACCGAAAAGGAGGAAGAAAGGGAGATGTGAATCCAGCATGGAAAGCTGATGTAGGGCGGCAAAATGTGTCTGCTCAGCTCTTCACTGGATTTCTTCCACTTGAATTTGAATGGAGAAGGATGTAATTCACTGTGAGATCGTTCTGGTGTCCAGCGTGGGTGGAAGAAGATGTGCATGATAAGAGAACTCCAAAGATAACAGCAAATTTTGGAAGGAATTTTTAGAAATGCCATTAGAGGTGGCCATGCAATCCCTGGAGCCAGGCTGTATCCAAGGTGAGGCATGGCCAGAAGTTCCTCCTGTCAGTCTTCCAGACCTTCACATCCCCACATCCTTGGCAGGACCAGATCACTGCTGCTCTCCAAGAGTGTGCCTGCACTTTTCTCCATTCCTGACACAGCTTCTATTTTTATTAAAAGGAAAAAAAGGAAAAAAGAAAAAAAAAGAAAAAGGGGTAAAAAAGTTTTGTTTTGCTGATTTTGTTTTTTAACACAGCCTAACAAAACTCCAGATAATGACAAACAAGTGAGCAAGACTCTGGCACAAGCAAACGAGATTTAATCTGTCAGCCGTGGGTGGCTGGAGCAGGAGAGTGCTGGCTGTATTTTCTTAAGGTGGCTCTTTCCATCCCTGAGGCTGCTTAAAATAAAGCAGATGGGAATACAGAATTATCCTCAATGCTGAAATGTGGTGCTGCATGCAGGAAATGTTGCTTTTTGTGGAGTCTCTGCTCTGACACACTAAATCCACACCAACCACTCAAGCACTGACTGGAAAATGATGGCCCAGACACTTCCAGTGGCAGTGGAATCAGATTCCCCAGGATGTTTGAACCTGATTTTGGGGTTCAGGGTGTTGAAATGCATGAGGAAGCATCACCTGGACTCGATGGAAAGAATAAGCCTTGGATAGCTCACTGACAGCCAGAACCCAGAAATCCCTCACAAGGGTGGGAGAGCTCCTGGTCCATGCTGGGATCCAGCCAAGAGCTCATTTAAGGGACCTGGACCAAAATCATGGAGCAGTTTGGGTCACCCCATGAGCCAGGAGGTGGCAGTGGCTGCTCTCCTCCAGCTCCTGTTGCAGTTTTTGCTTCCCTCTGACTCTGTGGAGATAAAGGTTCAGCTTGGTTCACACCTGATGCATTAAAGCCATGAGTGGGCAGACAGAGAGAGCCCCTGAACCATGGAACCCCAGAACCACAGAATCCCAGAATCATTAAGGTTGGAAAAGCCCCCTAAGGTCAGCAAATCCCACCAGTTCCCCCAGCAGGGCCAAGGCCACCCCTAAACCACCCCCAAGGGTCACATTCACAGGTTTTTCAAACACTTTCAGGGATGGTGACTCTGACACCTCCCTGGGCAGCTGTGCCAGGGCTGGACACCCTTCCCATGAAGAAATTTATCCAATATCCAACCTGACCCTCCCCTGGCCCAGCCTGAGGCCGTTCCCTCTCCTCCTGTCCCTGTTCCCTGGAGCACAGCCCGACCCCCCCGGCTGTCCCCTCCTGGCAGGAGCTGTGCAGAGCCACAAGGGCCCCCCTGAGCCTCCTTTGCTCCAGGCTGAGCCCCTGCCCAGCTCCCTCAGCCCCTCCTGGGGCTCCAGACCCTTCCCCAGCTCTGCTCCCTTCCCTGGGCTCTCTCCAGCCCCTCAGTCTTTCTTGTTGGGAAGGACTAAAACTAAACCCAGGATGTTTTTCCTCTCTCTGCAGGCAAAGGAAATATCAGAAAAGGTTGAGTGACTCAGGAGTGCCATGGGAGAAAGGATGAGCACAACTCCACCACTGACAGGACCCTGAAAGGACAATGCAGGGCCAGGAGCTGGACTCGATGATGCTTTTGGGTGCCCTCCATCCCAGGAGATTCCATGGGTCTGTGATTGTGTGAGAAATTTGGGATGCATACAGATGCAAACAGGATCCCAATGGCTCTCTTATGCTGAAAGGTGATTAAGCACCTTTGTTGAGTTCTTTGTTTCAGCACCTGCCCCTCCATGAGCTGTCCTGGTGTTTCAGCACAATGGGAGGAGAAATCTCCGTCCCTCTCTCTTGGCTTTTCACCCTCTGCTGCCTCGGTGGGAGTTTGTCCAGCTCCTGTTTTGGGGGGAGGTCACTGCCAGACCATCAAGTCCCTGCCTTGAGACTGGTCCAGTGGCTTCAAGGGGCAGTGACCACGGGATGGCAGCAAAATCCGTCCCTGGGGACGTCCCCGAGCCCGGTTTACCCGGGCTGGCCCCGGGGGGACACCGGACAGGGGCTGGCAGTGCAGAGCCCAGCCCCAGGCTGCAGAGGGACAGGGATGAGGACAGGTCAAATGATCTTTTTTTCTCAGGGATGGTTTTGCTTTTCTGTTGAAAGAAAAAAACCCCAAATACAAACCAAACAATATAACTGCACAACACACCATTCTTTCTGGATGAATCCTCCTGGGTCGGATGCTTTCTGTGAATGGGAGCGGTGAAAAATTAAAAATTTTGCACCAAAATGAGCTTTTTTTTTTTTTACTTTTCCACTCACAAATCCATATAAATATCTCCCCAAGGCTGTCCCTCTCCAAGCAGCAACCTCTGCAATGCTGGGAGAGCAGAAGGCACTCGGGGCAGGCAGAACAGGCTGTTCTGCTCAGGGATGAGGAGATCTCTGCCTAATGAATTGGCCCCAGTTCAGGAATGACTGCCAGGATGAAATGGGGTCTCTCCTCCACTTATTCATGGGAATTGGCTGCTTCCAACCTCTCTGCCTCTGTCATTTCTGGGATGGAAAAAAAGTGAAATGGGAAGGAAAGGAATGAGTTCACATTTATGTCCTGCTAGGAATTTTGGCTGAACCCCATTAAAATCAAGGTAAATCAGGGCTTTTTATCAGGGCTTTCTACAGTAACACCTACCTGGCATCCTTTTCCTTGCTTCTGTCTTTTTGTGGAGCAGATAAAAATTGCAGGAGGAAGGAAAAGAAAACTAAAGCTGTGAGGTTTGGGAGTTTTTTGGTTGTTTTTTTAAAATAATGACATTTTGGGAATTAATTTTAATTTTTTTTAATAAAGTAAACACGTCCTGATTGACTTTCCCCACCCTCCTTTTTAAACTTCATCACAGAATCATGGAATAGTTTGGGTTGGAAGGGATCTTAAAGACCATCTTGCTCCAACCCCTGCTATGCAGGGACAGCTCCCACTGTCCCAGGGTGCTCCAAGCCCTGTCCAGCCTGGCCTTGGGCACTTCCAGGGATCCAGGGGCAGCCACAGCTTCTCTGGGCACCCTGTGCCAGTGCCTCACCACCTTCACATGGAAAAATTTCTTCTTAACACCCGTTCTAAACCTACTCTCTTTGCATTGGAAGCCATTCTTCCTTGTCCTGTGCCTCCATCCCTTGTCCAAAGTCCCTCTCCACCTCTCTTGGGGCCCCTTCAGGTCCTGGAAGGTTGCAATTAGGTCACCCCAAAGCCTTCTCTTCTCCAGGTTGAACAATCCCAATTCTCCCAGCCTTTCCTCATGGCCAGATGCTTCATCCCTCCTTTCCCTCCAGCTCAGAACAGGAGCAAAGCACCTCCTCCTCCTCCTCCTCCTCCTTTTTCCATCCATAGCAATTATCCAGCACCTCAGAGCTGAGAGCACTGACAGAGAGGAACCTCCCCAGCCATCCCACTTCCAGACAAGGATGGGGTCATGTAATCATCTTCCCCAGCAGATTTCATTGGGAATCCTCCCCACAGACAGAGGATGGATTCACTCCATCCCTTCGAGGTCAGCGTGCAGACAAATCAAATTCCTGTGCCTCCAGTGCAAAGAGATCTCTTAGGGCTGTAGGGTTAGGATTGAAGAGTCTAATAAGGGGAGAGAATTAAGCCTGCAATCACTTGGACTGATTTAAATTAGGGTTGGTTTTTTTTCCCCTCTTGCTTTGATTAAAATAAGCCGATTTTCCCTTCCACCTGTGTTTCTTATGCAGGCAGAATTTCCATTAACTTCACTCAAAGCTTTTTTTAACTTCTCAAAGCTGAAACTTCATGGCATCCCTTCCTCCTGGTTGCCAGGATTTTCCTGAGCACATTCCCACCCTTGTGATATTAATTATAATATCTCCCTGCTTTATGTACCAGTCACCTCTGTTATTAAATGGACCTCCTGTGTGCCTTTCTTCTCTCTTATTAAAGAACACTGACCTTCGTTATGGGAGAGAAAATGATGAATATTCATTATGGGATGGGGATGATCTTGGGCTTATATTGTCTGCAGGAAGATTTAGGTCAGGAATAAAGAAAACCCTTGCTGTGACAGGGACAATGATGAACTGGAAGGGTTTGGAGGTGGGACAGGGCACGTGGCTTTCAAGCACACAGACAATTATTAGGGATGAGCAGGAGAGGTGATGCAGGTGATGCTGAATTTGGGGTGAATAGGTGGGATCCTAGGCAACCCTTCTCCTTTTGCACACCTCCTATGGAAACAGGAGTATTGGAAGTCTTCCAGTAAGTTCTCCCAGTAGCCATCCATTAAAAAGGACAGCACAATGTTTAATAGCATCATTTTCAAGCTCTGCACTAATTGTACAGTGCTTAAATCAAAGAGAAGACAAAGTAACCTGGGCAGTCATCTCTGGCCATGGATTCATCCTCCAGCCCTGCACTAATGGCAGTAAAGACAGTTCCTGTCCCCATCCCCCTGATGTATCCATCAATAATCCAGGAAATCCTCCAGCAGCCACACTGAGCTCATCTCCCCACTTTTCACCTGCCTTAGGGCTGGGATAATGCCCAGCAGGGGGATGGGAAGTGCCTGAGGAGCATGGAGAAGGCTGTGGGAGCCCTGGGAATCCACTGTGCTGAGTCCCACAGATTTTCACAAGGTATCCACACTCTCCTCTTCACTTACAGGAGGAATTCCTTTAAATCCCTTGGGTGGGGGCAATCCTGAGCACAAACACAGGCTCAGGGGAGAATGGATTTAGATTGATTAGAATTAATATTTGCTGACTGTAAAGGTGGTGAGGCCCTGGCAAGAGTGCCCAGAAAAGCTGTGGCTGCCCCTGGATCCCTGGAAATGTCCAAGACCAGGTTGGAGGGGGTTTGGAGCACCCAGGGATAATGGAAGGTGTCCCTCCATGGCAGGGGGTGCATTGGGAAGATCTTTAAGGTATCTTCCAACCCAAACCAGTCTGTGACCCCATTATTTGGCTGCCAGTGGCAGAAGAACTCCAGTGAATCTTGTTCATGGGGTTACTGATTCTGGATCTCTCCTGGGGATCCAGTTTAGCTACTTAGGATCTGCAACACAGAGCAAAGATAATTTCTGAGCACCATGACATCTGTTGGAGGCAGATCCCTGCAGAAATGTTTTCATGGCTGCTTTTGAGGGACATTTGTAGCAGGGTTTTCCTGCCCTTTCCTTTAGAACACCATGGAAAATCCTGAATTGGAAGGGACCCACAAGGATCATCCAAAACCAACACCTAAAGGTTCCAGGCTTTCATGATTCAAAATACACAGAGGCAGCAAAAGACTCCTGATACCTGTGGCAAAGCCCATGTGCTGGTTCTGATCTTTCCCCACTTCCCTGGGGGATCCCAGCTGTCTTCCCCAGATTGTTCCCACAGCCCAGGCTGCTGTGGCAACCTCAATTTCTTGTCCCTACAACTCACTGTGGGTCTCCACCACCAGCAGCAGAAGCTCACAGCCTTGCAGAGACTCTTGGAAATCTTCCTGATTTTTTAAAGCTGATCTTGCAAGGACAGCAGTCAGGGCAATATTTTGGGGAAAAGGGGAACAAAATGAACAATTTTTCCTCTGAAATGCTTTTAAAATGATTCCTGGAAACCTGCTGTGCTGATCAGCAAAGCAAGCAAGGAACTGGATTCTGTGTGCCTCGAGCCTAATCCAGCCTGACAGTCCTCACAATTCCGTGTTCCCTCTGTTATCCACACAGCAGGGACAGCACAGACAGCTCTGCTCCCTTTTCCCCACTGCCCAACCAACACGAGGTAGGAGCAGCTCCATTTGTGGGAAGATGAGGCAATTCAGTCCAGACATTTAACACAGGCAATAAATCCAGCAGCAGCGAGGACTGCTGCCTCCTGATCCTGCTGCACCCCTGCTAAGAGCTTTGATTTTAAGGATTTCTTTAATTTATTTTTAAATAAAGATACTCTGTCTTCTCCTGCTCTCCCCCTGACTTCCCCCAGCAACGTGATCTGTTTGGATTAGCTGCAGGAAGATGAAAGCAGCCTCGCTGCTCCCACAGTTATCTGTGTGCTCCACGCAGTCCGAGGAGAAAAGCGAATATTCCTGGTGGCTGCTGCAGCTCTTGCAGCTCTTCAAAGACAGATAAGGAGACTCTGCAGGCTGCATCCACACTCATCTCTGCTTGTACATGCAATTCTTTCTGTTCTGGTTCATGGGCATTTGCAGAATTGCATCCAAATTCAGGCTGGTCCAGCTGAGTGTGGGACACTCTCGGGGCTTCTGCTGCTCACAGTGACCCTGAGATGTGTTAGGAACTCTCCTTTCCCAGCCCGGTGCTCATAGAAGGAGTCTGAACTCTTCAGTTCTCATTCTCAAAGATGTTTATTGTTTCTTATCTATAAAATTCTTCCTCTGCCCTGCTGAGGTCTGTTCAGCAGGACAGACAGAGGCACTCTGGGGTGGTGTTATCTTTTTATACTAAAAACTACGTGTACAATATTTACCGTAACTTCCCAATACCTGTCACCTGTGTTAGACAGTGAGCTTCTACTCTAAACCAATCCAAAGTGCCACCATCACAGCAGAAGATGGAGGCCAAGAAGAAGGAGAAAGACAGAACATGCCCAGATTCCTCCATCTTACCTCCTGAACCCCCATTCTAAAAACCCCCCAAAAAAATCTATTTTTCACCCTGTGACAAACTATTATTCTACTTAAGACTTTTGTGGCTTGCAGATCCTCAGATAAGGTTGGTAACTTTTTCCATGGGTCATAATCAAAGCCACAGGTGTCTTGGGCTCTGTGCCAGGGTCTCTGAGCCCCCTGGCAGGGGTTCTGGCAATCCAGGACAGCCAGAGGGATGTCCTGAATTCCAAGAGGACACCTCCAAGGGAATCAATGCCCCCCACCCCTCTGGGCTCGGGGTCCAGCATTTCTCCATCCTCACAGTGCAAACATTGTTCCTTGCCTCATGGAATTGTGTCACTGTGATATTTTCTGAAAAATCCCTTTGCCAGGATTTTTCTCCTGATAAGCTGGGAAGCCTCAGAAAAGAAATGTAAACAATAATTATCTGATTGCTTGGAATGTGGGCTGCAGGTTGATTACAAGCAGGTGCATCTTTGATTTGTTCCATGTTAACTGTTTTTAATTAATGACCAATCCCAGTCCAGCTGTGTCAGACTCTGGTCAGTCACGTGTTTTTATTATTCATTCTTGTCTGGCCTTCTGATGTCTCCTTTCTCTTTCTTTAGTATAGTTTTAATATATCATTTTCATTTTGATAGAATAGAATAGAATAGAATAGAATAGAATAGAATAGAATAGAATAGAATAGAATAGAATAGAATAGAATAGAATAGAATAGAATAGAATATCAGCCTTCTGAGAACTTGGAGTCAAATTCTCATCTCTTACCTCATCCTGGGGACCCTCACAACACCACAACAGAATTGCCCTTGCTGCAGACAGGCCTGTTGCTTCCCCATCCTTTTATCACACAGCTCTGAGGGGAGTCAGGCTCCCCCTTCTCTATAATTTTAATTATGAAGCTGAAAAGAGAAATTAGATCTCACAAGGCAAGACCAGAACTGGCCAAGTGTTGGAATGTGCCCACTCCTGACAGAGTGACAAAATTATCCTTTGTCTCCTTAAAAAGGAAAAAAGCCCAGAAGTTTCTCTCCTCAATTAGGTAAAAAGACACCTCATAGGACCTGGGGGACTTCACCTCAAACTTAAGGATGGCCAGTTGGAGAGGAGCCAAAGAGTCCCACCTAAGCAATTCACCAGAAAAAGAAGGGAACAAAAGGAAATAATCACTTTTGTGAGGTGTTTTACCAAGAGCAAGAACCTCTTGCCCTAGCTCAGTTTTTCTCTGTAAAGAGCTTTGTTATTTTCCTTTTATTAAAACTTTTCTGTTTCCGACACTGCCACAAAAGCCATCCTGCTAATTTGATGCCATCTGAGGTGGCTGAGCTATCTTTGGTGTGATATAAATTTCCAAAAACTTATAAAACCTAACTCAAAGAGACCCTTATATCAGCCAGGTTGTTCATGTGCAAGACAGAAAGCTGGACAGACATGTTAAGTGGCGTCTGGCACCACCAGGGCAGGGAGCAAGAGGACTTGGGCTTGTCCAGCCTCCCTGAAGGAGTCTGGAAGGGAGATGGATGCAGGCAGATGAACACTCACCCCTGGGTGACACCAGTAATGCTGCTCTGCCACAGACACATCTGCTGATAAAAAGGTTGTCAGAAGCCAAGATCCACCCCCTGGCCCGTTCCACCATGTGCTCTGAGCACAGAGGGAAGGCAGAGGTGGAGGGATGCTGAGAACAGTGGGGGAAAGCCTTTAGAGGGGAGGAGGC
This sequence comes from Fringilla coelebs, assembly GCF_963513975.1. Taxonomy (NCBI): domain Eukaryota; kingdom Metazoa; phylum Chordata; class Aves; order Passeriformes; family Fringillidae; genus Fringilla; species Fringilla coelebs. Next base: position 2,749,849 of record NC_140032.1, read on the forward strand.
TTTGCCCCAAAGCCAACAGGTACTGTAAATGCACGGCCACCCCAGTGAGGGGAGAGAATGATGCATCGGACTCCATCTTACCAGAAGGCTCATTTATTACTGTATTACACTATATTACATTTAAAAATACTATACTTTACTAAAGAACACAGAAAGGATACAGGCAGAAGGCTAAAAAGGTAGTAATTGAAAACTTGTGATTCTCTCCAGAGTCCTGACACAGCTTGGCCCTGATTGGCCAAAGAGTGAAAACAACTCCCAGCAGAATGCAATGGAACAATCACCTGTGGGTGAACAATCTCCAAACACATTCCACATGAGCACAACACAGGAGAAGCAAATGAGATAGGAATTGTTTTCCTTTTCTCTGAGGCCTCTCTTGCGCCTTTCAGCTTCCCAGGAGAAAAACCCTGGGTGAAGGAATTTTTTAAGGGAATGTGAATGCCACAAACAGGCACCCCACAGTTCAGTCTTCAGCCAAGCTAACATAAAAGTGGTTTCTTCTGTGCTGCACCCAGGAAGAGAAATGCAGCCCATGCCTCCAGCTGCTCATGCCAAAACCAGGATGTGAAATGGTGAGCAACGTTCCCGTTAAGCAATGGAAAGCTGCAATCCAACTAAACGCTCTGGATTTATGGGAGTGGGCTGGAAAAGTGGATTTATGCAGCTAAAAGTCTCCCCTCAGGCAGCAAAGCCATTACAGCTGCAAGCCCCCATGGTCCCTGGGGACAACCTGAGGGAGGTACTGCTGGGTCACAACTGCTCCCCTTTTCTTCACCTGCAGCAAAGAAACCAAATTCCATTTTGGCATTTCTGGTTTTCTTTTCCCCTTGGGCTGGTGGATTTTTGGAGACAGGAGAACAGTTCTTTGTTAATTTTGACTGGAAATCCTGTTCATCCAGGTCTTGGACACTGCTCGTGGGCTGTCAGCTGAGTCACAGACTTTGAGGGACATTTATTACAAACCCAGCTGATGCCCTGAGAATGAGATTAATTTGTAATTAAATGGGGTTTAATGGAAACACGGGAAGGGACAGGTGAAATTAAAGAGGGGCTGTAGTGACTGACTTTATAGCTAATGACTTGTAAATTGGTTACAATTTACATTTTGAAAAGATACAGGAAACTCATTAAGGCTCTAGACAAACAGCTCGATGGGCATGAGAGGAGAGCAGAGAGCTCTGCAGGGGGAGCAGCTCTGAATGACAGACACCCAGAACAGCAGCAACCTCTGAACATTTCCACCTCAGCTGTTTCTGTGATGGTTGCCCTCCCCAGGACTGACTTTGAGAAGAAAACCAGTATTTTTAGCTTTGATTTTCAGCTAGCAAATTCCAGAGTAGGAGCTTGCCCGGTGCTGGGACCATGCTCAGATAATGCAGCTGGAGCTAAGTCTTGGAAAACACCTCCAAGATCAAGCCCAACTTTTGACCCATCACAGCCTTGTCAACCAGGCCAGAGCACTCAGTGTCACCTGGGTCATTCCTTGGACACCTCCAGGAATGGGCACTACAACAGGTCTGTTCTAGGAATGTGTTCATGCCCAAGAAACACTGGTTAAGAATCATCTGGAATAGTTTATAGCCAAAAGAGATGAAGAAGAAAATTTCTGAAAAGACAACCACAGATGCAGTCACAGCCATGAGAGGAATTGCAGATTTGTCTTTCCAAACCAGCTGTGGGACTGCTGGTGGATAAAACCAGCACTGGGAGATAAAAGAAACAACAGGAAGGATTCCACTGATTGATGAATGGAAAAAGATATTTGCTTTTATAAATCAACTTAGGGTTTGCTGATAAATGAAATTAGACATTGAAAGATGAAAGAAACAATGGGAAAGAAAAGCCCTAAATTCCATAAATATTAAAAATTAAAAGGGAAGGTTATATATTAGAGGGGAATCTCTGGTATCAGGTGTTTTGGGAAGTCTGAACCTCTCAAGTACCTCAGTCAATGGGGAAAGAGAGAAGGGAAATGCAGCCAGGAAATTGGGATAAAAAGGGAGGCTGCATCCTCCAAAAATTGGAGAGACCCCAGGGGAATGCCCCATGGCCTCTCCCTTTATTTGAATAAAGTAAAAGGACTCCTCTGTCTTGTTTTTGGACATAAACCTCTAATATTTGTGGATTAATTTTCCTAACAGCCACAAGGCTGAACCCTGTGCTCAGGGCATTAACCAGGGACATCCAAATCCACCCCACCTCTGTGGCTTCACTGTTCACCAAGGAGCCTTTGAAAGGTTTTGGTTTGGTGGCCACAAGAGGGAAAGCATCTGAATTTCACTTGTAGGGATTTTACTTCACCACTATTTTTCTCTTTAATCTCCTGTCAGCACAACAGTCTTGATCTCCAAATATTTTTGAAGACTTGCTCAAAGAAATCCTTAGCCTGGCTGGATTTCTTTTAGATTTATATCTTTACTGGCATTATTTGCTTCAATTTTTCCCCCAGCTTTTAAGGCAAAAAAGGCCTTTATCTGATCAAATCCCACTCCCTGCATCACTCAGACATCCTGGCCCAGAAGCAGCTGTGGCTGAACTAGACCAGTCAGTGAAACCCTCAGAGCACAAATGAGCTGTTATAAAACACATCACAGAGGCAATCACCTCACAATGATTTCAAGCCTTCAATTTTTTATGCATTTCTTAATTTTGTAATGTTGTTTTCAAGAACAAAGATTCTATTTTGATTATGACCACTACTTGTGTTTAAATGTTGCTGTTTAAGGGAGATTTGGAATTTATCTCGAGCAACAAGAAACCATTTTATTTCTCCTAAAACAAGTGACAAAAGTAGAGCAGTGAGAAGGAAGCAGCAGGGCCAGAAAAGACCAAGACAGGTCTCAGAAGCTTCTTCAGAGGCTTTGGGGAGGTGCTGAGCTCCAGGATGGTACAGGGGGCTCCTGGGTGGAGCTCACCCCACATTTAGGATCACCAGCTCACTGCCCTGCAATTATAAAATAATCTGCAGCTCTTTGGCCCTCTGATCCAGACCCTTTCCAGAGTGTGATCCTGCAATCCAGAGCGCCTCTTTAGCATCACCAGCTCACTGCCCTACAATTATAAAATAATCTGCAGCTCTTTGGCACTCTCATCCCAATCCTTCACTGCCCTACAATTATAAAATAATCTGCAGCTCTTTGGCACTCTGATCCAGACCCTTCCCAGAGTGTGATCCTGCAATCCAGAGCACTCCCTGGAAGGTGCTGTGTCCCACTGGCACAAAGGAGGATGCAGAACCACTCCCTTCATCAGCACATTTCCAGAGCATCTGGAAGAATGGCCGAGGTCCATCTCCAAGTGGGTGGGAGCTGGAAGGCAGCACTTGTAGCACTTCACCCTGTAAATAAATCCTGCTGCATGAAGGTTGCATCCCTGCTGGAAAATGAGGCGTGCCCAGCCACTGGGAGGCACACTTCTCACTGTTGAGAAGGATGAAAGTTTGACAAGAAAGTCCCACAGATATGTATGCATCACATAATTGCAGAATAATGAGCTTGGAAGAGACCTCTGACACCATCAAGTCCAACCCATGCCCTCACACCCCAACCAGACTATGGCACCAAGTGCCATGGCCAGGCTTTCTTTAAACTCTTCCAGAGATGGTGATTCTACCACCACCCTGGGAAGAGCATTCCAGCACTTTATTATTCTTTTGGTGAAAAATTTCTTCCTGATATCCAACCTATACCTTCCCTGATGCAGCTTGAGACTGTGTCTCTCAATCTGTGTGAGATTTTTGAATGTAGAATCTGAAGAAGGAATAGAGATGGAAGCAAATTTTGATATAGAAGAAAAGAATTGCTGAGCCAGTCTGACTGGGTAACCAAGGAGGCAAAAGGGGTTTTTATGACTTAGAGCAAAGGATAAACCCACCTCAAACAAGAAGATGTTTTTACCAAGCAGAAAAATAGCACAGGGAAACAAGTCCACAGATATTGCAAGTAGAAAAAAGGTTTCAGAATTTTCTACTGCAAGAAAACTGAAAAACAACTTCTGGCTTAAACTGTAATGTACTGACTTTAGTGATTGGAGAACAGTAACATGAATATGGCAATGACAGCAGTTATGATGGGCTATAGGTAAAAGTTAAGCTGTAGATTGGTTCTGCCATATTAAGATGCTCAGCAAAGTCTATAATGCACTGTAACCTAAACTAAGGGTCTGCAGGCCTGCCTGCAGCTGGAGCTGACAGCTGTAGGCACAGCTCTGTCACCCATGTTAGGAAAATTAATCCACAAACATCAGAGGTTTATGTCCAAAAAGGAGACAGAGGAGTCCTTTTTTGGCTTTATTTGAATAAAGGGACAGGCATGGGGCATTCCCCTGGGGTCTCTCCAATTTTTGGATTTTATCCCCATTTCCCAGCTGCATTTCCCTTCTCTCCTTCCTGACTGTCTGAGGTACATGAGAGGTATAGACTTCCTGATACACCTGGTACCAGAGTTTTCTCTCTAATGTATAACCCTCCCTTTTAATTTTTATGGAATTTAGGGCTTTTCTTTCCCATTGTTTCTTTCATCTTTCAATGTCTAATTTCATTTATCAGCAAACATAAAGTTGATTTGTAAAAGCAAATATCTTTTTCCATTCATCAATCAGTGGAATCCTTCCCATTGTTTCTTTTATCTCCCAGTGCTGGTTTTATCCACCAGCAGTCCCACAGCTGGTTTGTAAAGACAAATCTGCAATTCCTCTCACCCACGACCCTGGACTGCTGTAACATCCTAGATGTTGAAGAGCCACCTGGAGTCCCTCCTTTCGGCTTTTACTTACATCCATGGGAAAAAATGGTCACAAAGTCCCTCTGCACAAACTTGGGTGCCAAGCTGCACTTTCTGAGATGATTCCCGGCTCAAAGCAGTCCAGGAACAGCTCCCAGCAGGCAGTGTGCATCCAGCCACCCTCTCCTGGAAGGCAAGGCAAGCTGACAAGTGTGGAAGAGGGCGTTTGGTGCCAGTTGGCCCCGGGATACACCGAGCTCCTGGATGCACTTTCGTTTATTCGCACGGAATTAGAGCCTCATTACCGGGCACCGGTACCTGACGCCACCGCGCGTCTCTGGATCGAAGCCTCGGGGCGGCTCTGCCAGCTGGGCGAGCTCTCCCGGCTGCTCCAAAGGAGCGGCGGGCACTCGCACACGTGGATGTGCCTCCAGCCCCGCAAGGATTTACATCTAAAGGGATTTTAAGTGTAGAGGTGGAACTTCGGCGTGGTTTAGTTGAGGCTTTGGCAGTGGGGGAGTAGTTGGATTGATGATGCAACAGGGCTTTTCTATCCTTAATGATTCTGTGATTCTATGTAATTCCTTAGACAAGGAGGTGTTTGAGGGGGAATGTGCTATTTGACCTTTTGTCACAGTAAATTGAAAAAAGACCAATTTTCCCTTAAAACGGCCTGTACTGGGATCAGGCACTGCTCCCACGCTGGGTGAGAAAATTCCCTGGGTCTGCAAATACTGTATTATTGTGATTAAGGATTTACAACTGCTGGGACAAGCAGAAACATTTTTAAGCTAAAAGAGGCCAGATTTAGAATAAATACAAAGGAGGGAATTGTTCCCTATGAGGGTGCTGAGCCCTGGCACAGGGTGCCCAGGGAAGTTGTGGCTGCCCCTGGATCCCTGGAAGTGTCCAAGGCCAGGCTGGGAGGGGTTTGGAGCACCCTGAGACAGCGAAGGTGTCCCTGCCCATGGAACGAGGTGGTGTCCAAGGTCCCTCCCAACCCAAATCCTTCCATGATTCCGTGATATTCTTGCAGTATTTGCATGACTGAGTGGAACCAGTCACGCTCCAGCAGCAGCCACCAAATTCAATCACCACCCACAGCTCATCACAGCCTTCACACATTCTCCCAGTGTCCTGGTAGAAAGCCAGCCTCAAAATCCTCTGGAATTTACACGGTTATTGAGGAAACCAGAGGGATTTTTCCAGACTTAAATTAGGAAAATCCAGAAAGGCTTCTGTGAAACACAACCCGAGGGATCTCAAATATTTCAGAAGACTCTGGTGTTGTATCAAACCGACCTGAGCATCCCACGCTCGGTCCTTCCTCAGCAGTTTAAGCTGTTTCTACACGGGATATTGGTGACACCTACAGGAAAAACTCCTCTGCTCCCTCTGCAGCCCAGAGAGGAGCAGGTGACATCCCACCATTAACACCACCTCCTTATTAAAGGCAGCAGGGACCATGCAGGGAAATAACCCACTCAGCACTGCCACGAGTGTGTGCTGGCTGCCTGCAGGACTGGATGACAACAGAGGCTTTGGGAACCTCCAGCTTGCCCACGGGTGCTTTGGCCAAAGCTGCGCCTGAGGGGGAGCTGGGGTGGGTGAGAAGCTCCACATGGCCCAGGCAGAGCCCTCTGTGGGCTCACCCCCAGCAGGGGAGGGGGATTCTGCAGGTGAGACCCCTCCTGCAGAGCTGCTCCAGCCCTGGGGCCAACAGCAGGAGGAGCTGGAGCTGCTGGAGAGAGCCCAGAGGAGGCCACGGAGCTGCTGCAGGGCTGGAGCCAGGCTGGGAGAGCTGGGGGTGCTCAGCTGGAGAGGAGAAAGCTCCAGGGAGAGCTCAGAGCCCCTTCCAGAGCCTAAAGGGGCTCCAAGAGAGCTGGAGAGGGACTGGGGACAAGGGATGGAGGGACAGGACACAAGGAATGGCTCCCACTGCCAGAGGACAGGGTTAGTTGGGATACTGGGAAAGAATTGTCCCTTGTGAGGGTGCTGAGCCCTGGCACAGGGTGCCCAGAGCAGCTGTGGCTGCCCCTGGATCCCTGGAAATGTTCCAGGCCAGGCTGGACAGGGCTTGGAGCAGCCTGGGACAGTGGGAGGTGTCCCTGCCATGGCAGGGGGTGGCTCTGGATGGGATTTAAGGTCTCTTCCCAAACCATTCCGTCATTCTGTGGTCTCAAGCCATGACTTTTCTCACTTTTACCCAAATTCCCTCTCTGGGCAGGGTTAGGTGGGATATTGGGAAGGATTTGTCCCTTGTGAGGGTGCTGAGCCCTGGCACAGGGTGCCCAGAGCAGCTGTGGCTGCCCCTGGATCCCTGGAAATGTTCCAGGCCAGGTTGGACAGGGCTTGGAGCAGCCTGGGACAGTGGGAGGTGTCCCTGCCCATAGCAAGGAATGGAACAAGATCATCCTTAAGGTTCCTTCCAACTCAAACCATTCCATGATTCTTTGAATGATTCCCAAAATAAGATTTTTGAAAGGCTATTACTAAAATAAAACTTTGCCATAAAACACTCAACCTGCAGTCCAGCTCTTTTTTGAGAGCTTCCCACTGTGTTGCTGGTTCTACACGGCTAAAATTCAGCAAACCCCTCAGCAGAAGCTGCTTTTCATCTGCTGACAGATCTGAACTCATCTCGAGCTGGTGACAGGGACACAGGCAGCTGTGGAGCCCACAGCAATGACTAATTAGCTAAACAGTGCTTTTGATCCCCTTTAGGTGTCTCATAGCCTCTAATTTGCATTTTCAATTTATTAAAAAACTTTCCCCCACCAAGAGGGCTTTACACAGTCATGCTGAAAGCATTTCTGAGGCAAGAAAGGGCTTGATCAGCCAGAATTTCACAATCACAAAGTGAAAATGGGTAAATTTTTTAAAATTTCTCTCCTCACTCATAGGACTGGGCAGAACCTGACAAAGTTTCAGATCTAACAGTAGTTGACCATGCAAAGGGGGGAAATTTCTTCTCCATCTCCAGTGCAAGTTTCTGCATCTTTTTCTGAACGTTTGGTTTAGGCCAGGTCAGAACATCGCGGATGAGCCAGGCAGCTCCAGCTTCATTCCCAAATTCCAGAGATCTAAAGGCAGAAGACAGAAATTACTCAGAGGTGTGATTTAAGTTTCATCATTGCCTGGGTCACCCCGACAGCTGCCTGGGGTGCACCTGAGATCTCCCCAGCCCCGGCCCACCCGCCGAGTGTGGATGACAGACGCGTCACCAGCCGCCCGCAGCAGCCGTGCCGGGCGGCCAGACCAGCGGACGCCCCGCTCACGGCCGGTTTTGCCTCATAGTTTTAAATTTCTCCTCTAACTCCTGCTTTAATTCCGCCTTTAATTCCTTTTTCCGCGCCCTCCCTCAGCGCCCGCCTCAGGGACGAGCCAGGACCCCTCCCGCGGGCTGCCCGCGCCGCGCCTGCCCGATCGCAACGCGCCCACCGCGCCACGCCGCCACAGGCACCCCGCGGGGCAGCCCGCGCGCGGGGGGCCTTGCGGCAGGGGAAGGGGACGGGGCGTACCAAGGGTGATGTGGGCGGGGCCGGTGCTGCGCGATGGACGCGGTTCTGCTCGCCGCCGCTGCCGTGCTGCTCGCCGTCCTTCTCTTCTTCGCCACCCGCCTCCGCGGCCAAGCCAGGGCAGGTGGGTCGCGGCGCCGAGCGGGCCGGCCGGGCCTCACTCGCCCCCCCCCGCGGGCCCGTTCCGGTGGGCGCGGCCCTGCTCTCAACCGGGTCCGCACGCGCGCGGGGGCCGCGTTTCTTGGGAGCCGCTAGGGGGCGCCACGCCTCGGGCGGCCCCTGTGGGGGACCCGCCTTGTTGGGGGGAACGGGGATTTTGGAGGGCTCCCGAGGGGTTTTGGGGGGTCCCGGGGAGGGTTCCGGGGCTGTCCCGGTGTCTTAACCCCTCCCTCCCTCCGGGCTGCCCCGCAGGTTGCGAGGCCCGGTCCGCTGCTGCTGGGGGTTCCGGGTTCGCGGCCTGAGGCGGCCCCAGGGTGAGGGGCGCCGGGTTGGAAGTCTGAGTTCTCTGTCAGGGGATCAGTCAGGGGCTTTGGGACTGGAAGGTGTCCCTGAGGTTTCTGCAGATGAGGGGGCAATGGAGAACAGGTCTCGGAGGCTCGGGATCGGCGCACAGGGTGTAGGGGGAGGCCTGTCACGAGTGGAGCCCCCGGGGTTCTGTGCTTGGTGATTGTGGCTTGTTTGGACAAAGGGGTCGATGCCCTCTCAGCAAGTTCGCTGATGATACAAAACAAGGAATGGCTGATGTCTCAGAGGGTTGTGCCATTTCAGAGGGACTCTGACAGGCAGGAAAAAAAACCTTCCGAAATTCAGCACGATGCAGTTCAGGGTCCTACACCTGGGGAGAACAACCCCGAGCACCGGCAGACACTGCCGGGAAGGACCTGGGTGTCCTGGTGGACAACGAGCTGTCCCCCAGCCAGCAGTGTTCCCTTGTGCCAAGAATGCCAGGGGGATCCCGGGATGAGAGCGTTTCCAGCAGGTCAGGGAACCATCCTGCCCCTGTGCTCAGCCCTGGCAGGCAATCCAGTGCTGTGTCCAGTTCTGGGCTCCTCAGGACAGGAGGGACCTGCAGTGGGTCCAGTAGAGGTTTGTGAGGATGATGAAGGAGCTGTTGGAGCATTTCCTGACCAGGGAAGGCTGAGGGAGCTGGGAATGTTCATCCTAGAGAGACGAAAACTCAGAGGGGACTTGATCCACATCCAGCAGTGTCTGCAGGGAGGGCTCAGAGCAGGGCCCAGGCTCTGCTCTGGGGGCCAGTGTGGAAAACGCCAATCACTTGTTTTTAAAATTTTTAAAAGTTTAATAGTAATAAAATGGGTATAAAATACTAATATAATTAGAGTAATAAAAATTTGAACAATTTGGATTAGGACAATAAAAACAAAGAGCTACAGACAGTCTGGGTACCCCTTTCTGGATAAAATAAACCCGAAAAAGGACAGAGGATTAACCCTTAAAAGCAACAGCCTGTTAAATATTCATACACCTCATACATGATGCATAAATTGCATTCAAACACAGGATTCTGTCTGGGCAGTGTTATTTCCTCTTGTGAAAAGTGCCAATCACTTGTTTTGAAATTTTTAAAAGTTTAATAGTAATAAAATGGTTATAAAAATAGAAATATAATTAGAGTAACAAAAACTTGGTTAATTAGGATTTAGGACAATACAAGACAATAAGAAGAAAGAGTTTCTTCTGATAATGGAGCAATAAATTCTTTTTCTCTGAAAGATTCAGGTGTCCTATGGTTGCTATCAGTGCAAGTACCTCATTCCTCTCTTTTAAAGAAAGTATCTTACAGAGCATAGTTTCTCTTTTAACATTATGTTACAGTCTAAAACTATATTTAACACACTACTTAAGCAAATTAATCCAGTATAACTTTCTAACATAACACATAGAATATTCATTTTCATATTTGTGAAAAGCCAGTCACAAAATACACATTTTTCACAGCCAGCAATGCCACAACAGGAACAGGCAGGAACTGAAGCTCCACCTGAACATGAGGGAGAATTTCTTTACTGGGAGCACTGGAAAAGATTGCCCAGAGAGGGAGGCTGCAGAGTTTTCCTCACTGGATGTATTCCAGAGCCATCTGGAGTCAATCCTGTGCCACGTCCCACCTCTGCTCCTTTCCCACCTCACTGTGGGGAGCAGTGGATGATGCAGCACTTCCACCAGCCCTGCTGAGCACTGCTAGATCAGAGAATCATCTGGGCTGGAAAAAAACCATTTAAAATCCCTGAGTCCAACCATGAGCAGCACTGCCAGCTCCACTGTGGTGGAGGTGACCTCGTGTGGGTGGGAATTGGTGCTGTGGGAAGGAGTCAGGTGTGCTGAGAACTCACTGCCCTCGCTGTGCTCTCACAGTGAAAGAGGTTTTTTGACTGGCAGGTGTCAAATTAAGGTGTTTAATCAGGACAAACTCTGAACTCCTGGTCAATACTTCACTGATTTTGGGGATCTATGGGGTGTTTTGGGGTTGGAATTTGTATTATTTTTCTTCTGGGGGAGTTGCTTTGATAATTTTTAATTAAGAGGGAAAACCAGCACACATTTAATACAAACACAGTCACTCAGTGCAATACTGTGCTGGTAAGGGATCTGTGGTAAAAGCAGATTTTTGTGATAATAATTAAATTTTCCAATACCTGTCTCAGGCACTTCTGCTTCCACAGACCTGGTCTAAATCTTTCTCTCAGAAGGGTTTGGAAACTGATGTAATTTCATTGGATTCCTATGAATGAAGAGATGAACTTTTGGTGAAAGTGAGGGATGCATGTCCTGGAGAAATAGATAATTTCCTGAATCCTGTCACGATTTGGATAAATCGGGAGCTGTGGTGTTGGGGAGGATTTCTTTTCTCTTTAAGCATTCAAAGTTCTAAATTGAAGCCTGAGCATTTGTTTTAGATAGTGTGAATTATTTTTAAAAACCCTTCAATACTGATTTTGAGCAAGTTGGTTGAAGTTAATTTACATTCAGGACAATTTAATCATCTTGAAGCCTTTTTTAGTGGTAACTTTTTGACACTTTCAAGTTGGCCATGCTTTTTTTACTAAGGTTTTAAGATCTTTTTAACTTTCATACATTGTTTAATGTAATATATGGTTTAATATCTTGGTTTCTGTCATGATAAATCACAGAATTTCAGCTGCTGGGGTTGACTTTGTTCTCTGTAGACAACGGAAATTATTTTTCAGAACCACTGGGACTGTGGTGTATTTAATAGCCACAAAATTTAATTTTAAGCAGGAATTTCCTTTTCTGTTCCACGTTCTTAGGTGGAAAATGGAAGCTGCCACAATTGTTTAATAAATCTGTGTTGTCACCTGGAAAGGACTTGAAACCAGGGACATTGGACCTAAAGGAGTGGTGGGAGCTCTCACCTTTAATTGTTAATGTGCAGGGATTGGGGCAGCAGCTTCTTTTTGTGTTAGCTCATGGAAACTGGCTTTTAAAGATGTTCAAGTGTTTAGGGGGTGAGGATCAGGAGAGGTAAATCCTCTACCTTTGGCTTTCTTTGGAAGGTCACGTGGAGCAGCACATTGTTTCCAGCAGGGTCATGCCTGGACTTGTTCTACTGAAAATGAAAACAAAAAAATAGCATTTTCTGAAGAATGGCATTTCTTGATTTTTCCACGTGGCTGGCACTTCTCTTTCTGATAAGCTCCACTGGGCCAAAGCCTCTCCTCAGGAAGCTTCCACCTGTTGAATTTGGAATCCCTGTCTGAATTTCAGAGGTTTTGCACAGAGGCAGAGGATGCTGGCTGGTGCCACCACGTGTGAGGGTGCAGCAGGTGGAGCTGTGTCCCTGTCCCTGCAGCCCTGAGCTGCCTCCATTCCTGCCAGCCCAGCGTCACCTGCTCACCTGGTGGAACCGAGAGGAAGGTGCTGTGATGGACAAGGGCTTGTTCTCTAGAAAAACATCTCTGCTGTTAGCAAAAGTTGGCACAATTTCGTGAGGGGGCAGATTTCTACCTGGAGAGTGCAAAACGAGGTCCTGATCTGGGCTCTGAATGACTCCATGGTGGTTTTTGCAGTGGTGCTTCACATCCAGTTCAGGAGAGATTTCTGCTGGCAGAGCACAGTTGTGTTCTCTCTCCCTTCAGGAAGGAGACACAGGCACAGTCTCAGAGCTGCTGCTGTGCCCTGGCTGACAAGTCAGCTGAAATAATCTCTTGCCTGCACTGATGCTTCCTGAGCACCCAGGCAGAGCTGCTGTGCCCAGCACGAAAATATTCTTGGGGTTTCAGCGCTGAGTCAGACCCTGGACACCACAAATACAAACTGAGCCCAGGTCCCTTTCCCAGACAGCTGTTGAGTGCTTTGTTTGTATTACCTCTTAATTTAAGGGGTTTATCTCATTAATTCAACCTGCCCTGTCATTCTGCTAAGCTTGTGGATGGCTTGTCTCACCTTTTTAATGCTGGCCATTAATTTTCACTCAGATGGCTCTGGATCAAGGCTAATTAGTGCTTGTGTGACTAATCTCTGCATGATCTGACTAGCCTGGGGTGCCACTGCTGAGACCTCTGCAGCTCCAGGAAAATGAAGAGATGTGCTCAGATAAGTGCAGCAGCCAAACCCTGCCCTGTGCTGCAGGAGGAGGTGAAAAAAAAACCCAGCAGGGCCAGACCTCAGAGCAGATCTGATGGTCAGTCCAGCCCCAAGGAAAAGGAAAAGTGATTTTTAAGTGTGTCCTCTGTTGTGTGCCACCAGTGTGTGCCACAGCTGAGGGGGAGGGAAGCACAGCTGAACTTTCAGCATTCTGAACAAAAGCTGTGTCTGGAGTCACGTAGGCAGAGCCCTGACCCCTGAGGGAGCAGGTCCAGGTGTGTTACAGCACAGCAAAGGAAATGAGGATTTTCTCCTGCTCCTGAGAAGGACAGGGACAAATGCAGTGAGTAACATTCATGTTTTCCAAATCCATGCCCAGCCGAGTGCCTGGCAAACAGAGGCTCAAGAATGCTTCAGTCAAAAAGGTTGGAAAAGCCCTCTGAGGTCGTGCAGTCCAACCATTCCCCCAGCACTGCCAAGGCCACCTCTGACCATGTCCCCAGGTGCCACATCCACAGGGCTTCTAAATCCTTCAAGGGATGGGACCTCCACCAGTGCCCTGGGCAGCTGTGCCAGGCTGGACACCCTTCCCATGAAGAAATTTTCCCAATATCCACCCTGACCCTCCCCTGGCCCAGCCTGAGGCCGTTCCCTCTCCTCCTGTCCCTGTTCCCTGGAGCACAGCCTGACCCCCCCGGCTGTCCCCTCCTGGCAGGAGCTGTGCAGAGCCACAAGGTCCCCCCTGAGCCTCCTTTGCTCCAGGCTGAGCCCCTGCCCAGCTCCCTCAGCCCCTCCTGGGGCTCCAGACCCTTCCCCAGCTCTGCTCCCTTCCCTGGGCTCTCTCCAGCCCTTCCAGGTCTTTCATACTGGGAGGGGCTCAAAAACTGTCCCCAGGACTGGAGGTGCCCCAGCAGTGCTAGCACAGGGGACAGGCACTGCCCTGGCCCTGCTGCCACAAGCCAGGTGCCACTGGCTCCTGTTCAACCAGCTGTGTGCTGCTGAAAAAGAATCTGCAGTCAGGAGAAATATTTTAGAGACTGCAAGGAAGAAAAAAATCTTCATTAAAACATTTCTTTTCCTACTAAATGACAATCCATCATGGCTTGGTGTCTTCTGTTAATGTGCAAATTTTGGAGATGTGACAAATACTGTCCACCAGCTGTCCTGTGTGTTTGACTGTGACGTGGGTCAGGTGTGGTGGGGTTTGGTACATCCTGAGCCCAGGTCACTTTGAGGAATTGCTGAGTCTCCTGTAGAGAGTTAAATGCAGAAAAGCAGAGAGCTTGGTTCATATGTTTTTCTCTGTGAGGGTTGAGCTCTTGGGTTTGAAATAAATACATGGCTTATAAATAGATTCCTCTTTCATAAAATGCAAAGCAGTCTCTGTTTCACAGGACAACAGGAACCAAAACCAGAATGAATGAGTGCTGGCACTGCACAGCTGAGCTGCTGGGCAGGACCATCTTGGGAATTACTGAAGCTTGCAGGTGAAAGGATGCTGAGGTTTGAATTGCAGCATATCTCAAGAACTTAGGAAGTGAAATACTGCATGTGTATAAAAAGCTTTTTGCAGAGCTTTTTTGGCATTTATCAGTGTCCAAGAAGGGATCTGCTCTGCTTCTTCAGGAAAAGGTTTCCTGTAGCATTCCAAATAATCTGTGAATTATTTGAATATATATTTGAATATATATATGAATATATATGAATCTGAGCAAGCCTTGGAGCAGCATTTTGGCATCTCTGCACTGGGTGATTTCTCCCAGCCCTGTTCTGTCTGCACAGGTGGGTGACAGCAGTGTGACAGGGCAGTGGCTCAGTTCCAGTGTCACAGCCTGTGGGGGCCTGCTGACATCCCTGTGACATCTCTGCTGGCCAGAGCCTGCCCCAGGTGGCCCTGCTGAGCTGGGGGCTGCAACCTGTCCTTACCAGCCCCAAAGTCAGTGCTTTGAAGGCTGAGATAGCTGAGGTGAGCTGCAGCACACTCACAACAAATCCCATTTTCTGATGGCAGATATGCTAATTGGAGTTCTTTTAGGAGGGCATTGTTTGGCTCAGGGGTGCTGGAGACTTGGCACAGTGTGCAAAGTGTTTTGTTCTCCTGCTGGGACACAACATAATCTGTCAGATCACAAAATAAATATGTCCTGAGTTGGAGTAAGTGAGTTGGTCTGCACTTTTCCATGAGACCATTTGAATATTTGCTTTGAATTAAAGCTTAAAGTTAATACTTTGCAGGATTGAGCAGGTAACAAATAGCAGTTAGGCTTATCAACAGAATATGCAAAGCAGGTATCAAGGATGATGATATTTTACCATTATGTGGTTTGGGGTTTTTTGGTTTTTTGTTTGTTTTTTTTTTTCATTACTGCCATAGTTAAAAGCAACAGGAAACCTCAAAAAAAAAAAAATCTGAGAGTTTTCTATGGAAAACTTCTGAAATTACTCTACTGGTCACTTCCATCCTCACAGCTGCTCCTGTCAGGATATTCCTCATTTGCCAGATCATAATTAATAACTGCAGCATCTGCAGAGAAGATGGCAGTGAGAGATGCAGTGGCCCTTTGTGTCCTCTTTGTACCCACCTGTGATTTGGGGAGTTTAAATCAGCAGGGTAGAATGAAGTGTTTATTTCAGCTGTAATTTGTGATCCTTGTTGGCTCTTCAGGTTTTGTTTCATGTGGAATGCTTTACATATCCCTCTCTGGAACATTCAGCCTCTGAGGTTTCACTCAGATGACTCTATGTTACACAAGTACAAATTCAAATAAAAAAATCAAAATACTTCAGAAATGTGAAAAAAAATTAAAATTTTAAAAGTTTAATAGTAATAAAAGGGTTATTAAAATTGTAATCAAGTTAGAGTAATTAAAACATTTGGACAATTAGGATTAGGACAAGACAATAAAACCAAAGGGTTACAGACAATCCAGGTACCTCTTTCTGGGCAAAATAAGCCCAAAAAAGGACTCATGTTAACAGAGGATTAACCCTTAAAAGCAACAGCCTGTTGCATATTCATACACCTCATCCATGATGCATCAATTCCATTCAAACACAGGATTCTGGCTGGGCACTGTCAGCTTCTTCCTCTGAATCCTGAGTGAGGCAGGAAGAAGTTCGTTTCTTCTGACAATGGAGCAATAAATTCTTTTTCTCTGAAAGATTCAGGTGTCCTCTGGCTGCTATCTCAGTGTGAGCCTCTCTTTAAAAAAACAGCATAGTAAGATACTATTCTAACTATTCTATTTTTCTGTTATTCCATGCTATTCTATTTTTCTATTCTGTTCTATTTCTGTAAGATACTATTTCTATTTTAACGTTATGTTATAACCCAAAACTATATTTAACATAGTACTTAAGCAAATTAATACTTAAAAATAAATAATAAAGTAATAAAATAAATAATAAATGATAATTTTAAGTATCACTTTCTAACATAGCATGTATAAGACTCATTTTAATATTTGCAAAAAGCCATTTTCCACAAGAAATAAAAACACACTTTTGAGTGTGTGCTGTTTGCGAACTCAGAAACAGAAGCAGAAGGGAGAGTCAGCTTTAACATGAACATTTTCTTTTTTTTCTTGCAGCTGATGAGGAGCAGCAGCAGAATGTGGCAGCAGCAGCAGCAGCAGCAGCAGGGGCCAGGCCCCGGCCCCAGGAGGAGCAGCGGGCAGAGGGGATGCCCCGGCGCCGCAGGAACATGGGCACCAGGCTGATGGCCCAGAGGAGAGCCCAGCAGGCACAGGAGGGGCTGGAAGGTAACTCTGCCTTCAGTTTGTGAGTTGACAACTGCTCACTTTGAAAATTTAAAAAGGTTTGTTAAACCTTGACAAAAATACAACTAAGGTCTATGTAAGGAAAAATTCCCAGCACTGGGACCTGCCCCTCGTGGATAGCACACGGCCAGTTCATCTTCAAGATGGAGCTCAGTCTTTTGTACCCCTGGGGCTGCATCAGCCAGCCCTGGCCCCTCCCAGAGTCTGTCACTCAGCCCTTCTGTGCCATTTATCACTGGAAGCTGCTCTCTTGTGACTGCATTGGAGGTCAGGTGTTGCCGTGCCTCACCCCATAAGCACCCCTGAGCTTTTCCATTCCCAACTGCCCCATGCAAGGGACACATGTGCAGCTTCTTTGTGCCTGTCCTGGACAGCCCAGGCTGTCTGATGGCAACAGCACAGGGGAAAGGGAACTGTGGGGAGAGCAGAGAACATCTAAACTACAATAACATAACCACAGATCACTAAAGCTTTTCTTAATATGCACACAATAGCCATCCCTTAATGGAGAGAGCAAATTGTCCCAATATCCATCTATAACAAGCTCATCTTGCAGGCATTGAAACAATGCAGGTGTTAAAGCTGGGCAAGGGGTGCAGCTGCCTCCTGGAGGAAGTTGTTGAGTTTTGCTGATGGGTTATTTGCAGTTTCACCATAATCTTGTCTTTGTGGAGGGATAAAATGTAAAAAAGTAGAGATAGTGTAGAAAGTAATTTTATTTTTGAGGAGTTGTAGTTGTATTAATTACTAATTAATTGTCCTCAGAAAAAGAGGACAGTCTCAAGCTATGGCAGGGAAGGGACAGGTTGGATATTAGGAAGAAATTTTTCACCAAAAGAATAATAAAGTGCTGGAATGCTCTTACCAGGGAGATGGTGGAATCACCATCCCTGGATGAGTTTAAAGAAAGCCTGGCCATGGCACTTGGTGCTATAGTCTAGTTGGGGTGTGAGGGCATGGGTTGGACTTGATGATGTCAGAGGTCTCTTCCAAGCTCATTATTCTGTGATTCTGTGAATATTAAGAACAAGCCTGCCCTTCATAGGCCACTGTATCCAGTAAAGATGAGTGCTATAAAAGAGTGAGTTAACTAGTTAAGAGGAGAACTAGAGTTTGTTAGCTGTGCTGCGAAGAACTACCCATGAGAAGTCACTGAGAAAGTATAAAAAATTTATAATAAAATAACAACATGTCTTCTCTCCCTACTTCATCACTTTTCTCTCTATACCCCTTACGTTAAACCTCTGCCTCCTCCTGAGGTGAGTCCTGGAGGATTCACCTGGAGGATATTTGTGGTGCCAGACCCTTCACAACCTTCCTGAAATTTTTTTAGGAAGTTCCCTTCTTAGCCATGCAGGGAATTAAATTAAATTACCTTAATTTAGGTGATCTTATCACTCTCTACAGCTCCTGAAAGGTGCCTGTGCTCAGCTGGGCTGGGCTCTTTCTCCAGCAGCACTGACAGAACCAGAGCACACAGCCTCAAGCTGCACCAAGGGAAATACAGGTTGGATATTAGGAAAAAGTTTTTCACAGAAGGAGTGATAAAGTTCTGGAATTTTCTGCCTGGGTGGTGGTGGAGTCACCATCTCTGGGTGTGTTTAACAAAGCCTGGATGTGGCACTGGGTGCCAGGGTTGAGTTGAGGTTGGACTGGATGATCTTGAAGGTCTCTCCCAACCTTGTGATTCTGTGAATTCTGTGAATTTGGGAAAACAGAATCCACCCCTTGCATTGCACAACAAGCTGTAGTGCATTACTGATTCCTTTTAAATTGGTGGGAAGCATTAATTCCCCAGTGTAATCTCTGCAAAACGTGGAGTTCTCTCTCCAAGGAGCCATCCAGGTGGTGCTCAGGGTCAGGAGGAGTAGCTGAAGGTGATCACTGCAGCATTTTGCCAGCAGGTTGTTGACAATGTGTTGTGTAAATCCTGAGCTGCATTTACAATTCCCAGCTACATTTCTGTGGTGTAGACAAAAATATGGTGATAAATAACATCTTCTTACACCCTGTAAGTATAATTCCCTTTTCTGGTGAAGCTTGACACATTATTCTCTTTATTGCTGGAGAGATGAGATCACCATGATTCACCCCCTGGATTCTTTCTACTTTCAGATCGTGGGTGAAGTGTTCAGGCTTTCTGCTCAAGTTCTGGAGTTTGCAGTGGAGATCAGGGTGTCTTTGTGGCGTGCAGGAGGTGAAAGCACTGAGCACACACCTCTGTGATGCCTTCATTAGGGACTGTTTGCACTTGCTTCAGCTTTTCTTGCTCTGCAGTTTGGAGGAAGCCTCACGTTGGCAGGTGAATGTCCTTTTCCAGCTAATTATGTTCAGCAGTTTCACAGATGGAGATTGGACAGGTGTGAACTTTTCAACTTTAGTTATTTCTTCTCGTGTGATAACATCCTGGAAAGAAAATGGAATCTAAAAATACTCAGTTTTCAACTCCAGACATCAAAAGTTTGAATGCTGAGGGCCGACAGTGAAGCTGTCAAAGCAAATGGCTCATCTTATCTTATCTTACTTTGTCACTTGAGCAATAGAAGAATCTGTGTCATTGGGCTTTATAAATAATTCTTTTGCAGCTTTCTGTACATCAGATGCAAGTGCTGCTGCTTTTGCATGAAGTTCCCTTTGAAATGACATGCCTTCTTTTATTTGTTTTCCCTAATTTCTTACCCGAATTAAACCAGCTTCTTGCTTTTTCCTTCTGTGGGTGGTTTTATTCATATTTTGGGCTGGTTTCTCCAAGTGGCTGAGCACACAGGTGCACAGCAGGAGCAGCAAAGCCTTTGGAGAGTGAGCAGAGATTTGGGCAGAGGAGAGGCAGCTGTCCCTGATTCCCCAGCACTGAGGTGCTCAGTGACCAGTGGCCATTATTAATTGGGATTAGCCACCCTCTGTGCTGCAAATCCTTCAGCCTGGCCCTGAGCTACCTGGCTTGGGTAAGGGATTAAGATACCTGTCTTTTGTAAGGTTTTTCCCCTTAAAAAAGGATGTGTTGAATGTTTTAAAGCCATCTCTATGGTCATGTGGCACAAGCCTGGAATCACTCTGGGATTTATCCCTTTTTTTTGCATTTTCTCTGTGTCACTGCAGTACAGAGCAGTTTTCCCTGATTGCTGCTTGCATTTCAACCAGCTGGAATGGCAAGTTCTCTCCACAGCAGAGTTTTGTGTAAAGAATTCATTGACTCCTTGGAAAGGGAGCCCAGTGCATCATCAGGGATGAAGAGCAAAATTATTTGGCAATTTAGACAGAAACACCAAACCCAAGCCAGTCTGGTTTCTCCACTCTTGCCTTTGAAAACCTCTGAACACCTGCAACCAAAGCAGGTTTTGTTTGTTTGTTTGTTTGTTTGAATTTGTTGCAATGTTTTACTGGTAAATTTCTGTTCCATTTGTGGAATTTCCACTCTGGGCCCGTGCTGAACTTTAGGCAAAGCTGCCTGATCCTTCAGTGTGTCACTCTGACTTCTGCCAAGAAGTGATTTCTTCACCAAGCCATTGCTGCAGGAATCTGAGCCCTGACCTCAGGGAGGGTGTGGGGATGCCCTGACCATCCCTGTGTCCCTGTGGCAGTCACAAAGTGCAGTCAGGTAGGAAGTGCTGTTGCCACCTCAGGGTTCTGCCTGTTGGGAGCTAGTTCTGCTGACTCTAGGAAATGTCCCCAAAGCTGCACTTGCAGACTTTGGAGTTGTGGTTAGCATGAGGGTTTTCTGTTTTCCATCTAACAATCAGATTTCAATTCCAGAATGAGAAAGAAGCTTTGAGGGTGAAGTTGTAGCCCACGGTTTCTGCTGCCTGTGCTGAGCTGCTGGGTTTGTGCCAGGACTCAAATCTCTCACAGAGCAGTGGGGGAGGAAAAACACCCCCAAACCCTGGACACTAAGTTCAAAACCTTGAAAACTTCATTGTCCCTTCTGTAGCTTCAATTTTACTTGTAGGTGTGGATAAGGAATCATTTAATACAGGAATAAGGAATTTAGTTAAGCATTTATTTTAACCATTTAATAAGGACATAGTAAATGATTATTTAATCATTTAATACAGAGATAGTAAATGATTATTTTCAATATTCAAATCTACACCCACTGCATTTTGGAGAAGAAAGTGACCCATCCATCTGACATTTCCATCAAAACTATCATTTCCTCTCAAATGACAAGAAACTCTTGGGGATGAAATAATGACAGGTACAGTTGGATTGTCTTGATCCAGCTGTGCTAAAAATAGTGAGGGTGAGGCTTTTCTGTCACTTGGTTTTGTCTCAGGTTGTAATTCTTCAGCTTGCTGGGGTAGCTAGCTAAATCACTTATAGATTGTCACAGACAGCCAGTGGTGCAGCAGCAAATATCTTGACTTTCCTCCCAGAAGGACAAGCCAGCAGGTGCTGGGTTCCTGATGGCCAGGCTCCCTGTGGGCTGTGGCATGGGACAGCCCCAGCCAGGTGCCCACCCTGCCCCAGGTCACTGAGCAGTGTTTGTCATGAGTGCTGCAAGGAGGTCACCTGTCAGGAGAGCATCAGCACCTGCAGGTACCCTCTGATGGCCAGAGATTGCTGGGAGATGCTTCTCCCTGGTGACAAAGTGATTCTCAGAATGACTGGGACCCCTGAGCTGGGACTTTGAAGCTGGCTTTAGAAAAAATGGTTTTGATTGCCTCAAATTGCCCAATTTAATCCCAGTCCTGCCTTTCCTGCAGCCCTCTGCAATCTGGGAGTGAAAAGCCCCTGTGCTCTGCCTGCTCCTCTCCCTGTGGAAAAGGAGATTGGAAGGGAGCTGTGTATTCATGTGCTCAGGTGGAGAGCCCAGCTAGCAGACTTAATTAACTCTGTGTGTCTTAATTTAAATTGAACCCAGACAGAGGTGGCTTTGTGGACTGGCTGCAGCCAAGATGAAAATGCTGCAAGGCAGAAATGGGTGAGGATTTTCAGGCATTCATCATTTAGGGCAAGAGAAGCCAAGCTAAGCAGTGGGAGAAGAGGATGTTTGGGGCATGTGGTGGTGTAAAAAAATACCATCACCCATTTCCAATTTGAAATTCCTTTGATTTACCATGCAGGGAGGGTGTGTTTGGCTCTTGTTTTTGCCTGACTGATGCTCTGAGTGCATCCACTTGGATTCTGCTCATCTCTGGGTGGTCATAAGGGTGTTTTGTTGTGAGCTTTTACTTGTGCAGAAAAAACACTTGTCCAGTTCTCAAGTTCAGCTTGACCCTCCAAACCTGCTCCTTGTCCTTGAACACTGCAGAGAGCTCAGAGGTGAAGAAATTGCTTCTCTTCACACTGCATTTTGGAGCAGAAAGTGACCCATCCCTCTGACATTTCCATCAAAACCATAATTTCCTCTCAAATGGCAAGAAACTCATGAAGGTGAAATAATGACAGGTACAGTTGGGTTGTCTTGATCCAGCTGTGCTAAAAATAATGAGGGTTTTCTGTCACTTGGAGGGGTGTGTCAGGCCAAAACTTTGCTGCTGTTGATGTGAGGGAGAGAGAAACTGGTGATTATAACTGCCCAAAATCATGGTGTGGTGAGCAAGAGCCAGGCTTGTGTAAGAAATGCCAGCACTTTGCAAAATGTCACACAACAGGGACCTCTGGGTCTGCTGGGGGTGTGGGTGAAAAAAAAGGAAAAGGGAAGGATGTGGTGGTAGAGCCTCAGCAGCCCTGTCCATTTCCAGGGAGTATTTTTCAAGGGGTTGAATTTGAAAGACACTCATTTTCACATCTTCAAAATAACCTCTCTGACCTGTTGAAAAATGTGTTGCCAAAAAAATTTTGTGTGGATTGTTGTTTTGATTTGGTTTTTTAACAAGTAGAAAGTAAGGACTCCCTCAAAGAAATAACCTTGCTTTTATTATTTAATATTTTTTATATTTAATATTTTATTCTTTAATAATAGCAATAACAGTAGAGAGTCCAGTCTGTGGGCTCTCTACTTCTGGCAGCAACACAAATCTCTCAAAGGTTAAATATCCCAACATCTGCATGACTTTTCTCTGAGCTTTTAGCAATGTGCAGCTGAGCACAAGTGTTGGAATTTCCAGTACAGTGAACATTTGGTTAAATTATTTTACTTCCACAGCATCAGTAATGATAAATCCAACAGCTCTTGACAGTTTGAGTGCTTGAGTTTGTGAAATAAAACATGATAAAGAAAAGTTTGTGAGTACAACATAAATTAAATCATAAGTTCCTCTCTTCTTTTGGATGGCAAGGTTTGGAGATCAGAATCTCACATTTTTCTTTGTAAGTATTAATCACTATTGGGAAAGAAAGCACAGAAAAAGGTTATAAAAGCTTTTAAAATTATAATAACTGGGCATTTTTAAATGCTCTTTATTGCTTTGTGTGGCGTCCGAGCTCAGCATTCAAATCTTGCAGGTAAAAAAATCTTGTAAGAGTGTTTTCTGTTGCTTCTTTGGGGAAAATAATATAAAAATAATGCTTCATCCCCATTGAGTGATGTATACTGTGCATAAGTTCAAGAAGAATGTGTTTGTGCTGAAATCTCTTAAAATAAGCACTTTTTCTGAGCACTGAAAGCTCTGGAAAATGTGTAAATTTAGAAGCAGTGATGTGGTCCCACGCTGTTCTCGTGAAATGGAGCTGTGTTAATTGGTTACTTGAAATTATTTTAATGCTTAATCAGTGGGAAAACCTTTCTAGTACAGTTAAACTTTGACTAATATCCCAACTGGTGAATCAAAAGTCAGTTTTGCCTTGCTGCTACTCATCCAGTGAGGTTGGTGCTGTCAGAGTGCCCCAGTGAGTGTCTGATCCTGTTCAGGCACAGACAGGCTGGGCAGGGGGGGTCTGTGGTTTCTCACTTCTGCCAAATGCTTTTAGCTGAGAATAAACTTCACATTCTGCTCCAAAGCTCTGCTCTTTGTGTCTGCTGCACTTTTCTGCCCTAAGTGTTGCCTGCTTTTGTGGCTTCTGATTAATAAACCAGTTTCTTGTTCAGTTTCTAAATTGAAAATTCAAAACCACAAAAATTAAGGCTAGTTATTAGCCTTTAATTAATCCCACCACAGGATTGTTACTGGGGAATGGCCACACCTTTCCAGTGGCTGCTGTCACACATCTGTTGGGTATTAATTACCTGCTGTTAATAACATTTTCTGCTTTTGCCTGGCATCTTTCCCCCTCTCCTTTTGTTAGGAGCTGCATAAATAGTAAATAAGGCAGCTGGCTGTGCCCAAAGGACTTTCTGGGAGTACCTGTGCAACTCTCATTCTTTTTCATGGATGGGAACCCATTTGCTTCACCCAAAATTTAAAAGGAAGCAAGACAAGGACAGCTAGGCCAGGTTGGATGGGGCTTGGAGAGACCTGGTCTAGTGGAAGGTGGGACTGGCAGTGGGGTTTTGGAACAAGATGATCTTTAAGGTTCTTTCCAATCCAAACCATTCTGGGATTCTGGGATCACTAAAATACACAATGCTGATAGTTTATTTTGGAAGTTTTTGTCTGTTCTGTACACACTACAGAATTCTGCTGAATTTCTGTCCTGGTAGAGAACACCAGCACATTTTCTAAAGGTACTGGGAAGCATTTTTAAGAAGTCTGTAAATTTCCAGCAACTCAGGCACCTGTGTGACTGATAACTTCCCTGTTGTGCTGCCTCTCAGTATGTTCAAAATGTCAATGAAAAGCAAAATTTCCTGAAGCCACCTCTCAGCTGGGCAGCAGAGAGCCCCACATTTGTGTAAGGCAGAGTTTGTCACACTGCCTGTGCTTTCTGCCTCTGGATGGGAGCTCCTGGGACTGTTGAAATCACAGAAAGGTTTGGGTTGGAATGATTGTTAAAACTCATCCAGTGCCACCCCTGCCATGGCAGGGACACCTCCCACTGTCCCAGGTGGCTCCAAGCCCCGTCCAGCCTGGCCTTGGGCACTGCCAGGGATCCAGGGGCAGCCACAGCTTCTCTGGGAATTCCATTCCAGGGCCTCCCCACCCTCATAGGGGTTAATTTCATTCCCAATATCCCATTTAAACCTGATTTCTTTCACTTCTAATGCTGTCAGAGTGTGGGGTTTCCCACTGGCTGCCCAAGCCCAGCACTTGGGGGATGCTAAACTGCTTTTCATGAACTGACCCTCCTGCATCCCAGGGACAGATGGAGGCCAAGTTCCTGTGGACTCACTCCCCAGAGTCTCCCAGTGCTGTCAAAAGTGATGGTTAAAAGCTGCTGGAACAATCACTGCTTGCTTCAAATGAAATAAAGAATTGCTGGCTGTGTGCAGCACCCTCCCTGCTTTTGGTGGAGCTGTGACAACAAATGAATTCAGCTTTGACTGTGTGTTTGTGTTGCTGTCAGCACGTTCAGATTTATTCAGTACATTTTAATTGGTGCCCTGGTGACCTTTGCAGCTCTGCTGAATCATGTGCTGTGTCTGCATCCCCTTTTTGATGGGTGGAACTCCACACCCTGCAGGAAGCTTGGAGGAAGTGGTGCTAAAGGGGTCACATCAAACAGGAGGAAAGAAATGCTCCTGAGCAACAAAAGTGTGTTTGATCCCAGACTGGGGGAAAAAAGTCTTTAAAATGAGCCTTCCTCAGATTTCTGGCTCAGGTAATCTTAATACAGATGAAATCTGAGCAGCCCTCAGGTAGAACAGTGTCATAGATGGTGTTTTATATCTGTGATGTTTGCAGGAAATAATTTTCTAAACAATAATAGCAGAACTGAGCTGTTGATTTTGGAGTAATAACTAGTGCTGGGTGTGCTCACCCATTGTGTTTGGAGCTCCCTTCGATGCTGTATTTAAAATATAAATAAAGTTATTTTAAGCATCATTAAAATTACAGAAGCATCTGTGTCAGGTCTGAGTATCCCTGGTGCAGGAAGGGGGAACCCTTTTGATCATCTCAATAATCAGACTCCAGTAATTCTCTGAAGCCCAGCTCAGCAACCAGGCTCAGATTAATTCCATCTCCTGAAAACTGCTGTTACTTGAGAGCCACCTACACAGCTCTCAGATACATTTATTTCTCCTGATGTCTTGGTAGTTTAACCATAGTTCCATTCTGTGTCTTGGAATTAGTAAAACAAGAGTGTTTCCAACCTAATTCTTCATAAAAAAAAGAAGTGGGAGTGTCATTCATCCATATGCTCCTTTCACAGTAGCTTTTTGGGTTCCCAAAAAAGGGGATCAGGTGCTCTGGAGAGAGCTCCCTCCAGAAAACATCCTGGCACAAATCTCCTCCAGGCTGGATCTCTGCTCAGCATCGAGCAGAGCAGCACTGGGGATGCTCAAAGCACCAATTATTTTATCCAAAAAGTAGAATATGTGTGAGAGTTTTCATTTTGAGCCTGCCATGTGAATTTGTTGTGTGGTGTTTGTGCAGTGAGCTGAGGATTTCTCTGGGAGTGTTGAGCTCAGTCCCCAGCACTGATTTAGACCAGTGCCAAATAAATAAAGTGGCCAAATGTTCCTGAGCTTTGGGCAGGGAGGAAATGGCTGCATTTAAAAGCTCTTCTTCCTCAGCCCTTGAGTGAGCAGAAATCCTCATTTGCACACCCTTTGAGCATAAAACCCTTTCATATTTCACCAGGGCAGAAATCACCTCTGTAAACAACCATTTGTCACACAACAGGCAAATATTTACATGTCCTTTTCTTGCAGGCAGAGCCAAGATTTGCATTTCAAGGATTTCTTTCCCCTCATCCCTGAGAGTTTTTTTTCTGTCAGAACCAGTGGATGAGTGGGGTGCCTCTGAATCCCACTTTTTGTGCTGTGCAAAAGCCTGAGGGTAACTGAGAAGAAAGTCTCTGCAGGCCAGGGATGAGCAGATAAATAATGACAACCATTAGCACAATTTCTGTATCAGAGAAAAATCTCTCTTTTAATTGTGGAAAGCAAGAAATATTTATGAAAAGCCTCCCTTCAAAGGATCCAAGGCAATTTTTCTTTCTGCCTTCACTTGAGTGTGTGTGTTTGCCTTGTTACTTCTGCTCTGTGGCTTTGGCAGTCTCTTGTGATTTTTTTTTTCCCCTTTTTTCCATCTAAAAGGTCTTGTCTGAAGTGTGTGTGTGTGTCTCTCCTTTTCATCTGCTCCTGAAGTTTCTCTGAGAGACTTTTGACAGATGATTTAAAATTTGTCATTTCTGCAATGTTGCAGAGGAAGAGGATGCTGAGGAGCTGCCAGAATTTCAGGTGTCTGGGAAAATTGGAGCAAAGAAGCAAAGGAAATTAGAAGAGAAACAAGCCAGGAGAGCACAGAGAGAGGTGAGGATTTCCTGCCACGTCTTGAGCAGAGCCTGAACAGCTCAGCAGAGGGCTGGGAATGACACAGAAAGCCAAAGCAGTGTCATCACTAAAGGGTTATTTTATCTTAAAAATGTCAATTCAGCTTTTGCTGACCCAGAAAGCCCATGGAGAACTCTGTCTCATTTTCTTTCCATTCAGATTCGTGGGGAGGAGAGGAGTTAAATTCTTCAATGCTCTTTTTTGGATGTTTTCACTTCTTTCCAGCTTAATGCCAGCACTGTCTCCCCTTAAAAATACATTCCAGTCCCCGTGGTGCTGGGGTAACACCCTGGGAGTGCTTCAAGTGCTCTCAGAGGGCAGAAATGTGGTTTGGTTTCATCTCTGTTTAGCTATATTTATTGTTTTGTTAATTCCAGGGAAGCAAGAGGCATTTCAGCCTTCTGAAGGCAGCAGTTAGTGCATTTGCCTTGGAATTGTTCTATTTTTTAATTTTTTTTTTTCAGACTCTGTATTGTTCTGTATGAACATTTTTAAAGCTTGTGAAATCCCAAGTCGGGAATTTTAGTGTCACCTGAGGTTTAAATCCAGTCTAGTAGATGGAGCAGTTGGTAATAAACCTAATTACTGGTTATATATATACTTCCATTATGAACCTTTTCTCACTCAGTGCTTTCATCATTTTGTTACTTTCCATACTCATTAAATTTAATTTTTCCCTTTTTTTTTTCTTTTTTTTTTTTAATGGAAAATATGAGCAAAGTTGAATGAAATTGGATAAGCATCAGTTGGTGGAGCAAGGAATCCTCTGCTTCATTTTAAAACACTCTGATTTTTATTTTCCCATGTAGACAGATAAATTCCTTGGATGGGGCTTTTTCTCTGAAACACTCAAAGCCAAATCCTCCACTGGAATATTTTCTACTTGTCCTCTTAATATATTTTCAAATTTAACTATCCTGAAGAGCCTGAAAAAAAAAATCTTTAAAAAAAGCTAAATGCACCAAGACAACACCCTTTTTATTTCTCCATCATTTTGCAACAACCTCTTTGTCCTAACAACAAAAATAAAATTATTTTAAGAGACCATTGCAGCTTTTTCTGTAAGAGATTCTGCCCAGGTTAATGATACATTTGAATGCACTTTTTTTACAGTTTGTGTTCCAAATCCTGGGGTTGTTTTTCTTTCTTAGGGTATTTTCTAACTAAACATCAACTAAAATTCCATGATACAACATTGCTTAACATCATTGTTGTAATTAGCTCAGAAGCACATTCAAAATTTAATGAGATAAGTGAGGAGGGTAATTTCTAAATTCACAACAATGTTGAGTGTGCTGGAGGGGAAGGGAAGTGAAATTATAGTGGCTTAATATTATTATTATTATTATTATTATCATCATCATCATCATCATCATCATCATCATCATCATCATTGTCATCATCATCATCATTATTATAGTTTTTATCGTTTTTATCATTTTTATTATTGATGTTTCTTTCTACATCTAAAGGTGGTAAGAAACCCCCTCATGGTATCATCATATGAAATTTTAAAATGTAGATTCTAAAAGAATAAGGTTTGGTTTGAATCATGTTTATTTCAGGCTGAAGAAGCAGAGAGAGAAGAAAGGAGAAAACTCGAGTCAAAAAGAGAGGAGGAGAGGAGGAAGGAAGAGGAGAGGATCCGTCTGGAGGAGGAAAGACAGGTGGGAATAATTGTGTTTATTTCTGGAAATAAATGAGCCAGCTTTGCTTTTGGGGTTGTTTCTGGGGGGGTTCTGTGCCCAGGGAGCTGCAGGGACCACAGGGACCGTCCTGCTCCAGCCACATCCAGGATTTGGAGCTCAGCCCAGCTCTGTCTCCCAAGGATGGAGATTCACAACTTCCCCTCTTCCCTGGGAGCTGCCAGCTGGAACCAGCAGGGCAGAAAGTGAAAGGCAGCAGCAGCAGCAGCAACTGATTTTGCAAGTGTTGTGTGAAACTGAATGATTTCATTCTAATTTGATGTATTTGCATGTGCTTCCCAATTAAAGATTCCTGTGCATGTGTTAGGAGGAGTGACCCAGAAAAACAGGTACTGCTCAGCTGAAATGCTTCTCCTGAATGCTTTTCATTAGTGAGGGAGGAAAACTTGGACTTCAGAGCTGCTTTTTGTACTCAGGCCATCAGTGCTGGCTGAGAGCTTCATGCTCTGGTGCTGCTGCAAGTTGTGTGGGGGAAAGGACAGAGGTGTTCTGCACAGTTCTGAGATGAAAAATTGCAGCCCTCAAGCTCTCACTGGGATTTTTTTTTGGTGTTTTTTGGAAATTTGTGTCTCTGCTTCATGGAGATTTATTTTAATTTGCTCCAAGAGCAGGTTGTGTAAGTGGGGTGTGTTACTGATAATATTTTTAAAAGGAAAAGACAATTTTTCCTTTCCTCTGTCGAGAGCATGAAGGCAGGAAAAAGCAATTTTAAAAAATAACCCATACAGATTGTATCCATGAGATCTTTATGTGAATTTCCATTTAGCTCTGGGGTTATTCCCCACAAATCCTTTTCCTTCTGAACTCTCAGTTCCTTTCCATCAGTTGAAATCTTGAATTTCAGAAATTGGAGGGGGAGAATGTCAGCACTACAACATCAGAATATGTAGGAAAATCTGAGATTTCTTGAAGCAGCTTGACCAAACTTCCAGAGAACCAACAATTCCACAGCTTCCCTTGCAAGAGAGATGTACAAATCAATTTTTTTAATATTTTCCTAAAGTTCTGAGAACTTTATGTTCTTGAAACCCTGAATATTGAGCTGAGATGACTGCAGGGCTTTGGGGCAGTTGTGACACACTGCCTGGACAGTGACATTAAGTGACACTGGAGCTTCCAGTGCCTTGCAGGGTGGCACCCAGCACAGCACAGCACAGCTGGTGAATTTTTAAGCAAATTCCACCTGAGCTGGGCCAACCTGCTCCTCCAAGGAAGCTGTGGCACAGGACTGAGCTGTTCTGCTGGCATCTCTAGCAATTTAGCTGGGTTTACTCAGACACAGTTCAAAAGTTCAGTAGAAAATAAAGGTGAAATTTTAACCATCTCTTCACACAGAAATATTTATTTACCTTCTTTTACTTTGGTTTCTGTTCAGTTGGGGGCTGTGTAATTTATTTTTAGTTGAATGAGGGAACTCTTATTTGTTTCTGGTTTAGTTTGCAGTATTCCTAGTAAAGGCTGCACTACAGCACTTCTGTTTCACATGGCTCTGGGAAAAAGAGGAATACAAACTAAGACTCTGATTTTATTTGTTTGTTTGTTTATTTATTTTTAAATGTTGTGCACAACAATCCACAGAATACTTCCTAGAACTTGGAAAATTGCTCAAATGCCTGAAAATTGCTCAAATCCAGCTTGATCACCTTGGCCAGTATCTTCCTACTTAAATCCTGTAATTTTAAACTATTTTAGTTTGGTTTAATTATTTGTTTTCCCAGAATTTATCAGGACAGCAAGCCCACCCACCAGGCTACAACAGGAACAATATTCTGCCTCTCAGAGGAAAGTGCTTTCAGTATTTAATTTTTTTTTTGCTTGTGTCTAAGTTGATAATCCAGTAACTGCTGGACATTTGCAGCATGGATCAAAGTAAATGTGTCTGACAATATTTAATGTCCCTGCTCAGCTGTTTTCTGGTAATTTTCAATTTGTCTTCATGGAGCCTGTAAAAGGAAACAGAACAATTGAAGAGAGCCTGTCCTTAGGCTCAGAACATCTCATCTTTCCAATCTTGTTACAGCCTGATGGTGGGATGGAAAAGGCACAGCCTCTGAGAGGATCATTGGGTTTATGGAATACACAGGATAAAATGTCATTTCTTTTCCTCTAGAGGAGGAATTTTTCAAGTAGTGGCTTGTCCCCAGTAAGGCCTCATGGACTGCACATGTGATGATTCCATTCCCTCATCTGAGAGGCAAAATTCTGAGAGACACCTCAAGCAGTGACTGATAGGAGATAAAAATCAGGGTGGAGCTGGGTTTTTTTTTTTAGAGGCATTTTGGTCACTGACATTGCTGTAGTTTCTATAATCCCACAAGGCACAAAATATTCAGTTTATCACTGAATCTTGCCTGAGAAGTGTTGCAGTTGTCAGGTACCTCACTTTCCCCTTCCTCTCCCAGGGTATTTCTGCATGTTCACTGACAGGGGCAAGTCCCCAGACAAGCACAGCCAGCTTTGGTACCTAAATTCCACTTTAACCCTTTTTTTTCAGTCTCTTTCCTAAGAACTGCTGCTAAAATTGTGCTGACAGGTAGGAACTGTACCTTGAGGGAGTTATGGGGGCTAAAATCTTGCCTAGCCTTGAGAAAAATACCCTCTGCTTCCATTTCAATAGATCTGTATGCACTTATAAATAAAATGTGGTTGCCCCTTGGCTTGAGTGTTGCAAACCAGATCATGTATTTTAAAATTCAAGTTTCCTTTCCAGTGTTCTGCTGAGCTGATTGGCTGCAGGACTCCTTTATAATTGGCATTTGCTTCAGTTCTGCTTTACCCTGGGGATTTCCCTTTCACTCTTGGAGTTTTTTGGTGGTGAGCTGGTTTACCAGCTGACACCTTATCAATGAGAGTGAATTTCCTCTGATGTTGCAAAACAGAATCTTCAGACAAAAACTGGCAGATTGCTCACCAAAAAAAAAAAAAAAAAAAAAAAGCTCTTTTTCCTTTGCCTGTGCACAGAGATTTTGGTAAATTTGCATTTAAGTGCCTGAATAAAAATTGTTTAAATCTTCAGAGCTGTAGAAATGGGGGTCAGCCAGGATCACAAGGATACTCTGGAAGGTTTGACCCTAAAGTTTTGACTCTTTGATCATGTAAGAGGCACCAAATTTTAGTTGTTGTATTATGTGAACATCAAGGTCTCAGCAGAGCTCTCCATTCATTATCTGTTTGGTATTTATAGTCATTTTTCCTACATTATCAGAGCATTTCTGGAGGCTGATGGAGAACCACTCCAGAATTGCAATTTAAGCATCAGTTTTCAAGTGTGTGTACTTCCCTCAAAATTAATTTCTCCTAAGGAGCTACAAGTTGAAAACCTTGCAGAAAAACCTCATTCTCCTCAGATTTTGAGGGGTTTAGGGCACTTTCTGTCTAAGCAGTGAGGGGGGAAGGAATTTTACAGATCCATCTGCTCTGTGCCCAATTATTCTCTGCAAAGTCACTTTGGCTTCCTGCAGAACCTGTCCTGACAATACAAAAACTGAGTTCTGTACAAGGAGGGATTCTTTGGCCCTCTAAACATTCAGGATGCTTTTACTCATACAAAAAATTCAGGAAACAGCCACAAATAAAGGAATGACAGAGGGCAGGTGGTGGCTGAAGAGTCTCCAGTGTTTGCTCTGCTTTCCTCACTACCAGTGAGATTTTTCTCCACCCAAGCATCATCTTGAGCAATCTGTTATCCCAAAAATCAATGTGTGCTTCCAGCTGGGAGGCTCAGAGAGTTTTTGGGATGCTGTGGGTTTCACCTGGTAAAAGGTGTGTTGGAAATAATTCCTGGGATCAAGGTAAGAGGCAAACAGAGGGTGAAAGGAGCCTCACAGCACATCCAGGTCCTTGGTGGGCAGGGGGGACTGAGTGAGAAAAAGAACAGAAAACAAAGGTTTGAGTGACTCATTTATTTACTTATTTGTTCAATAAAGATGTGGTCAAAGTGGGATAATTTGTTCTTCACATGCAGTGGAATAAACAAATCAAAAAGAAATTTTTACACTGTTCAAGCCCCCAGTCTGGGTAACATTTAGATGGGTGAGGAGAGAGACAAGCCTGCTTCAAAAAGAAAAAAAAAAAACCAAAAAAATAAAACAGGCAGCTGAAGATGAGCATCTGCAGTTACCACATTTCCATCTGCTGGGATTTCCCCAGCACCCCACCCATGGCTGGGGGGTGGCCCAGCCACTCTGCTCTGAGCCACGAGCTCAAAATGAACCTGAATGCCAAAAATGTGGGGTTTGAAAGGTGGGTTTGACCTCAGAGTGCCAAAAATGTGGGGTTTGAATGGTGGGTTTGACCTCAGAGTGCCAAAAATGTGGGGTTTGAATGGTGGGTTTGAGCTCACAGTGCCAAAAATGTGGGGTTTGAAAGGTGGGTTTGAGCTCAGAGTGCCAAAAATGTGGGGTTTGAAAGGTGGGTTTGAGCTCAGAGTGCCAAAAATGTGGGGTTTGAAAGGTGGGTTTGAGCTCAGAGTGCCAAAATGTGGGGTTTGAAAGGTGGGTTTGAGCTCAGTGCCCTCTGTGTGCCTGGCAGGAAATTCTGAGCTCAGTGTGTGAGGACACCCTGAGGGTCTGGGGGTGTTTCTGGGTTATTTGTATGGACACATGGAGTTTTTTGGGGAATTCTGCTGCCTAAATTTGACCCTGCAGCTCCCACAAAGCTGCTCCATAAGCACGTGAGAGGGGAGGGTTAGAGACATGGTCAAACACAAAAATATTCTAAATAACTAGAAACATTCTAAGTAAATAGAAATATTCTAAATAAATATTCTAAATGAGTATAAATAAATATTCTCAGCCATCCTGACAGTGCCATGGTTCTCCTGCTCAGTCTCCACCTTGCTTTTCCCTGGGCACTTGTGCAAAGTCATCTCTCCTCTTGCTCTGAACCAAGCTGGATAAATCCTTTTTTTTTTCCTTACAGATTGAATCATAGGTGAATTTAGGTTGTAAAGCATGTGAGGATCTTCATGAATCTTTGATTTTTAGATGGGGAAAAGAGGCAGCTGGAAATATTTAATGTTCTGGAGAAAGCTACAACCACCAGGAAGCTTTGGGGGCTGCCAAAGCAGCGCCTGGAAATGCTCTGCTGAGCAAAATTCAGCATCTGGAAAACAAAATCCTCTTGGCAGAAGGGGCTGGTGGCTGAGTGTTCTGCTTTTGTGCCTTATTGGGAATGGAAGTGCTGATAGGAACCTGCTGGGATCCTTCCTGAAGATGCCAGGTGCTGTTTTGCAGGTGGGGCAGGAGCACAGGAAGGAGCCTTGCTCGTTTTTTACACCTTCCAGAAGCAGGAAAATGTGTTTTAGTTGTTGTTGCTCTCAGTTACAAATGGGACAGTGTCTTCTGATCTTTTCTCTTTTTTTTTTTTGCAGAACCATCTAGAAATTATTTACCAAAGCAATTTTGAGGCTTTGTGATTGGGTTTTTTTTTGTCTTTTTCCTCATTTCAAATCCTGCTGAAGTACAACCTCTCTAATAGACCAGGGGAAGAACATTATTCTTGTCTTTCCAGGATCAAGATTCAATTTAATGCACTTCCAAGAAAAGAACAATTGCTGTTGCTTCCAAATGAAATATGGTTCTGTTGTTCTTGGCACCTGGAGTGCCTGTAAGGAAAAAAAACTGCTGTTGGATTAATTATTGTGGTGATAAATGAGCCAAAAATGATCTTATTTTGTCTCAAGTGTTTCCTCAGATCTGGAGATTTTTCATGAGATAGCAATTTTAAAAAATGGATTTGGCTTTGCAGATACACTGAGATCCTTTCAGTCCTGTTTTTCTCATTCTTGGATGTTGGCAGGATTCTTTCCCCTGACTTCTGGGAATTTGATAAAAAAATTTTAAATTTTTAAAAAATTTATATCTATTTCTATATATACATTTTTTTATATTTTATATACTTATATAAAAATAAAACTATTTTATATGTTTTATATATTCTATTTTTATAGCTATACATTTTTATATATTTATATAAAAATAAAACTATTTTATAGGTTTATATATTCGATTTATATATTTTTATATATTTATATAAAAATAAAACTTCTATATTAATTCTATTTTTATATCTTTTTACATCTATATATTTTTACATCTTTTATATATTTTTATAAAATAAACTATTTTATTTGTTTTATATATTCTATTTCTATATCTTTATAGCTGTATATTTTTATATATTTATATAAAAATAAAACTAATTTATGTTTTATATATTAACTATATTTTAATATCCATTTTATATATTTATATAAAAATAAAACTATTTTATAGGTTATATATTAATGATATTTTCTATATTTTATACCTATATATTTTTATTTATATAAAATAAAACTTTTATATATTAATTCTATTTATATAATATTTTTATATATATTTAAATTTAAAAAAGGACCAAATACTCTTTGTTTTTTACCAAAATTCATTTTTTTAAATATGGATATATTTTCTCTGTACTGAATGACCTGTTCCTGTCTCTCCCTATTTTCTTTAATGGAACAAATATTTACATTCCATCTCCTTAAGGAAGCAATTCCCATACCAATGTCCAAGATGGAGCATTTAGAAATCAATTCAATTTTTCTCTAAAAAATCCATTTCTCTGCTGGTGCCACAGCAGTGCCCTGGGATGGGCAGTGAAATGTGAAGAGCTCCTGTGTTTGTTTTCATCAGCCTCTGGAATGTGATGGAGCCAGAGGATCCTGCAGGGATCTCTGTACCAGGTGCTGCACAAACTGAAATTCCTCTGTGCCACATTTCCTGCAGGGAAGCATTTTTGTTCTGTGGGAGCCATGGAACTTTCTAGATCAGAAAAGGCCTCTGAGATCATCAAATCCAACCTTCAACGTTAGTTCTCTTGGAGAAGAACAAAATAATTTTGACATTAAAATAATGGAAAATTGAAAATTTAGGAGTTCCCAGTAAAAACCAGTTCTTATTTGAAACATTTCCTAAGCAGTGTGAAACATCCCCAGACATTTAATCACCATTTTGATTTGTCACATCCCCAAACATTTAATCACCATTTTGATTTGTCACATCCCCAAACATTTAATCACCATTTTGATTTGGGAAGGTGTCAATTCCACAGACCCAGGCATCACCATGTCACTGATGCTGGGCTTGGACTTCTCTGGGCCAGCTTTATTGTGGCCTTTAAAGCTTTTATATTTATTTCAGGGTAGGCATGAAGTTATTTATTGCAGATAACTAAAAGCCTGAAGCTTTTGTTTAACAAACAACATGTAAAAAAGTCATTTCTTAATACAATCATGTATTGCCTCCTGTGCCTAAAATACTTTATATAATCATTTATATCTTATTTAATTTTATATATTATCCATGAGGGCACAGTTTGCTGGAAGAAAGTTTTCATAAGAAAGAGATTTTCCTTGAAAACTTGATTTTACCTGGAACTTTTACTCCCAATTTCCTGCAGTGGCAGAGCAGATCTGGGCCAGTCACCAAAAATGCCAACCTTGCATCAAAGTGCAGGGAGGGGCATCTTTATTGTGGCCTTTAAAGCTTTCATATTTATTTCAGGGTAGCCCATGAAGGTTTTTTATTGCAGAAAACTGAAAACCTAAGGCTTTTGTTTAACAATGAAAAAGTAAAGTAAAAAACTCCTTTTGTTGATACAATCACCTCCCATGCTTAAAATACTTAATATAATAATTTGGATATTTTTTAATTTTATATGTTATCCATGTAGGAAGAAAGTTTTCATAAGATTTTCCTTGAAAACTTGATTTTACTTGAGACATTCACAGCTTCTCTCCAGCAGTGTAATCCTTGTGAGCACTCCCAGTGTCCTGCAGTGGCAGAGCAGACCTGGGGCCGGTCCCCAAAAATGTGAATGTGGCATCAAAGTGCAGGGAGGAGCATCTTTATTGTGGCCTTTAAAGCTTTCATATTTATTTCAGGGTAGCCCATGAAGGTTTTTTATTGCAGAAAACTGAAAACCTAAGGCTTTTGTTTAACAATGAAAAAGTAAAGTAAAAAACTCCTTTTGTTGATACAATCACCTCCCATGCTTAAAATACTTAATATAATAATTTGGATATTTTTTAATTTTATATGTTATCCATGTAGGAAGAAAGTTTTCATAAGATTTTCCTTGAAAACTTGATTTTACTTGAGACATTCACAGCTTCTCTCCAGCAGTGTAATCCTTGTGAGCACTCCCAGTGTCCTGCAGTGGCAGAGCAGACCTGGGGCCGGTCCCCAAAAATGTGAATGTGGCATCAAAGTGCAGGGAGGAGCATCTTTATTGTGGCCTTTAAAGCTTTCATATTTATTTCAGGGTAGCCCATGAAGATTTTTTATTGCAGAAAACTGAAAACTTAAGGCTTTTGTTTAACAAGCAAAACTTAAAGTAAAAAACTCATTTCTTTAACACAATCATGCCTTGTCTCCTGTGCCTAAAACACTTTATATAATAATTTAGATATTAGTTAATTTTGTATATTATCCATGTAAGAAGAAAGTTTTCCTAAGATTTTCCTTGAAAACTTGATTTTCCCTGAAACTTTGACAGTTTCTCTCCACCACTGTTCCTTGTGAGCGCTCCCAGTGTCCTGCAGTGGCAGAGCAGACCTGGGGCCGGTCACCAAAAATGCCAACGTTGCATCAGAGTGCAGGGAGGGGCAGGGACTTCCTGTGAGGAGCAGCAGATTGATGCAAATGAAGCAGGCAGGTTGCTATTTAAGAGGTTTTCTGTCAGCTCTGCTGAGAACCAGCCCTGGCTGTGAGATGGTCACTGCCTCAAGGGTGGCTTCTCAAACTCATTGTGCCATCAAGGGACGGCTTAGACTCAGCTTAAAAACTTTTTGTGTGCTGGCTGCAGAGAAGGAAGATGCTGCTTCACTTCCAACCTGGTTTGGGAAAGAGCAAACTGACCACTTGTCATCTTTTCTGTCCAGGAAGAGGAAAAAAGGAAGGCAAAGGAAGAGGAGGAGAAGAGAGAATATGAAGAGTACCTGAAGCTGAAGGAGAGTTTTGTGGTTGAAGAGGAAGGGGTTGAAGAATCAATGACAGAGGAGCAGGTATGT
The DNA here is from genome assembly GCF_963513975.1 of Fringilla coelebs. NCBI lineage: Eukaryota > Metazoa > Chordata > Aves > Passeriformes > Fringillidae > Fringilla > Fringilla coelebs. Next base: position 2,787,455 of record NC_140032.1, read on the forward strand.
GAGGCTGGTTCTGCAGTTCCCCCTCTCCTGTTAGACTTGCTGCATTCTGTGTAAAATGAAATTAAAAGTAGGAGTCAGCCAAAGGTTTTTGCTTGGAAAAGCTAAATTGTGTCTGTGGCACAGGTTAACCCTGGAATATTTCCTGGGGAATGCTGCTGTTCCTCATACCAGGCTCCTACAGGGTATTTTAGAGTTCTGAGAGAACTTGTTGGAAATGAGTTCTGTCCTCCCTGTGTGGAAGAACTGAAATAAAACTCATTCTGGAATTCAGATAATCCCTCACTGTCAGCACTCTGCCTTACCCACAGAAACTGAGCCAGTAAAGCTGAATTTGGAGTTTGAAAGTGCCCACAGACCTTGGGGGCAATTATTTGGGTTTGGCTTTATTTTCTACACCGAGAGCTGCTGTGAAATCAAATTAAAAACCAAGCTCTTGTCTCTAAAGGCTTTTGATAAGGGAAATCCTCAGGACAAACCCACACTGCTGCTCCTCTGGCTGCCTGCAGAGCTGCTGGGGATGGTGGCTGAAATGTGATATTTGATATAAAATCACAGCAAACCTGAAAAAGTTTTGCTGTTTTGGGAGGCAGAGTTCTTGTTTGTCTGCTGAAAACCTCTTAGACACAATTTATTTGCTATCACATCCTGGAATTGCTCTTGGGTCGTAGCTGCCAATTTGAGCTGTCCCAGTGCATTTCTTGGGAAGGATTTATTTCAGAGCCATGTGTGCATTTGCTGCTCTGCTGAAGAGGCTCTGGAATTAAATGGATTTGCTTTAGTGTGACTGAGAGTGGCTTTGTGCCCAAAGTCAAGCACCATTGACTCATTACAGCTTCTCACTGTGGACCCCTTCCCATCAAGAAAAATTCCTCCATCACACCAGGATGAACAGCAAGAGAAGTTCTGTCTGCTGATGGGGAATTGCAGAGAACAGCAAAAAATGCACACTTTTATTGACAATTCCTTCAAACAAATCTGTCCCTGTCCTGTTAGGAGATGAGATTATCCCTAAATATTGCTGTGTTCCACTTTAAACACCCTTTAAAGCTGGAATGTGGGGATTGTCCAGGTTCCTACAGCTGCCTGTCAAGGAGAAATTCATCTTCCTCCAGGGCAGAACAGAGAAGGTTTTAGAGTTTGAGATGCTTGCATCATCTTTGGTAGGGGTGTTAGGGGAGCTAGAACTTGAATTGCAGGTGATTTAAAAGTCACATTCAGAAATAATAACAGGTACAGAGTGATTTGGAGGCAGCAGAAATGAGAAGGAAATGAAGCAGCCACCCTGGCCTGGTGGTGGCTGAAGTACTGAAGCATTTCAGTGTCCTGTTAGCAAAGCTGCCTCTGCCTCGTGCTGAAAATCAAGCTGCTGACTCCAGAGCTCACCAGTTCATTAAGGCTGATTGATTTCTGGGGTTCCAGAGGAACCTGATCTCCTTTTAGCTCCAGTGCACAGTGTTTGCATTCATTGCCTCTGCAGTGGAGCTGCTCCCTGGGTTTCAGGTGAAATGCTTGAGCCTGCACAGGTGCTGTGCAGCTGGGCTGCACTTGGCCAGCTGCAGCTCCTGAGTCACTCTGGGTTTTCCTCTGCACAGAATGTCCTGGGTGTGGGACTGAATGATGCTTAAACTCACCCAGATGTGGTTGTTTCAGGGTATTTATGATGGGAAGAATAAAAAATTGGATGAGAACCTTTTGGGAAATATTTAAATTGTACCTGAGCCACGTTCTGTCTCAAAAAATACCCGTCAGAAACCCCTTGTGAAGATTAAATCCAGATTATTTTTCTTCCCAGTTCAATATCTCAGTGTGTGTAATTAAAACTTGGGAATTATGCAATCTGGACACTTTTGTAGTATTTATCCTCAGCAAGTTTTTGATGCATTTAATGCTCATGAAATACTTAAATTGTACCTGAGCCACGTTCTGTCTCAAAAAATACCTGTCAGAAATCCCTTGTGAAGATTAAATCTAGATTATTTTTCTTCCTAATTCAGTATCTCAGTGTGTGTAAGTAAAACTTGGGAATTATGCAATCTGGACACTTTTGTAGTATTTATCCTCAGCAAGTTTTGGATGCATTTAATGCTCATGAAATACTTAAATTGCACCTGAGCCACGTTCTGTCTCAAAAATACCCATCAGAAATCCCTTGTGAAGATTAAATCCAGATTATTTTTCTTCCCAGTTCAATATCTCAGTGTGTGTAAGTAAAACTTGGGAATTATGCAATCTGAACACTTTTATAGTATTTATCCTCACAAGTTTTTGATGCATTGAATGCTCATGAAATACTTAAATTGTACCTGAGCCACATTCTGTCTCAAAAAATACCCATCAGAAATCCCTTGTGAAGATTAAATCTAGATTATTTTTCTTCCTAATTCAGTATCTCAGTGTGTGTAAGTAAAACTTGGGAATTATACAATCTAGACACTTTTATAGTATTTATCCTCACAAGTTTTTGATGCATTTAATGCTCATGAAATACTTAAATTGTACCTGAGCCACGTTCTGTCTCAAAAAATATGTGTCAGAAATCCCTTGTGAAGATTAAATCTAGATTATTTTACTTTCCAGTTCAATATCTCAGTGTGTGTAAGTAAAACTTGGGAATTATGCAATCTGGACACTTTTATAGTATTTATCCTCAGCGAGTTTTTGATGCATTTAATGCTCATGAATTCAAAATAATAATTGTTTTCCTTGCTGTCTCCAGTCTCGCAGCTTTCTCATGGAATTCCTGGAATATGTTAAGGTAAGGTGCCTTTGGTTTTTCTCCTCAGATGGTGTCAAATACCTTTGGTCAAAGAGGGACATCTTTACTTCCTCTTTCATTTATTTAAATATTCAACAAGTAACAAAAGTGATCCCTTCAATAAGTGTTATTGACTGAACCAGCACAAACACAATTATCTAAAATAATTGAATTCCAGCTGGGTTCTGGCTTTGGGGCAGGATATGGCCTGGTGGATCTCCCTCAGAGTTCATGGAAGCAGTGTTTGCTGTGGATTGGGATTTGGGGAATTCAGGCTGTTTTGTTTGTAAGCATCAGGCACTGATTTAAAAACAGTCTCTCCACAAGAGCTCAGCAGGAAGGAGAGCTGCTGTACCTGGAGGGTGGTTTTGAGCCTCCAGTGCTGGCATTGCGAAGCTCAATCCCAACTTTTCCTGTGATTCCTTCACTTTTTTCTATGCCTGCAGCTTCCAGTGGTTTTTTATGTTCAGGAGGGCAGTTTAAGAAGCAGCTGCCTTGTTTTAACCAGGGTGTGTCAGTCTCCTTTCCATCCCATGGTGGGGCTGGGCATTTCAAACCTGGGCTGTGCTCATTTGTGCTTTTGATCTGGGAAGGCAAATTGCTGTATCAAAGGTCAGATGCATTTTTCTCCTCTCACTCCAACTCTGCCATGCAAATCTTTTTTTCCTAATGAATCCCTTTCTTCCTTTACTGGAATCTGAACTCTCAGGATGTGTGACCTGTGTGAAAGGCTTCTCCAGCAAGCAAATCCCTTGCTGCTAGTATCACTTGATACCCAGTGAGCTGCTAATCATTTTCTCTCCCAAAATCTCACATTTTGCACGTCCATTACCCCAGCAAAACCCTGAATTCACAGCAGATTTATCTCCTGGACTTAGAGATTTGCCTCGTGGCTGTCTCTCCTTGGGGAGTCCTTTGGAGTGATTGCCAGGCAGTTCTGGACAGGAGCTCAGAGCAGAGCCCTGCAAAGCTCTGCTGGGCTCCTCTCTGCCTCCCTTTTACCTCTGTAGGTAAAAAAGGAGATCCCAGTGTCCCTTGGAACCTTCCACAAACCCTGGGAGTTTTCCAGGGGATGACACAGCCCACAGCCAGGGCAGGCTCTGCCCATTGCCCCTGGGGTTGTGGTGGATGGACCAGATTAGTCACAATCTCCCAGCTGAGTGTTTCAGCACAAAATTCTGTATCAGTCCCTTCATCTTGACGTCAGAGAAATTCAACTTGGGCTGGAAACCGAAGTCTGAATATTTGACACCTGATTTCCTCTGCAGAGCTGAGCTGCAGAACTGGGGCATTGCTTTCTTTCACAAGTTTTAAGTATTTTTCTTTAATCTTGAAAGTGTGCTTAATGTATAGATTATGTATTGCCCTCATCTTCTGTTCTGTTCACAGAAACCATTGACAGGAAGCGGTGCTGAGCTGCTCGTAGCTGTCAGGGAAAAAATGTATAAATTAAGAGTAATTGGCATTTTTTTAAAAAGTAAAATTGAATTTAGCTCTTCTGTTGAATAATTTCTTATGCTGGTATCATTGACTGGAGATAGCTCACCCTGTGTTTCGTTCTTAAGGGTATTGGGAGCAAAATGCAGCCTCTTGCTGAGTTCAGCAGCAGCATCACCCCTAAAATGAAATTAGTTCAGGAAAATGTGGATGAGTTTTTGTTGCTGAAGGGAAGTTAAGCCTGTCTCTGGAACATGATGCATGTGGAGAAATGTTTCATTCCCTTGGGGGACCTCATGTTGTATTCCAGAGTGTGGGGGGTGCACCCCCATCCCACCCCACCCCCTTGGGCTCTCATTCCCAGCAGGATCTGGTTTGGAAAGCTTCCACTAAACTTGGTCATTGAGGGGGGAATATCTTTTAAGTGAAGGTTTAAGTCCTGTTTTTCCTGTTCATGTGGCTTTGCACCAACCCCCCCAGTCCCTTTAAAAGAAGATGTGACGAATGTTGGCAGTTCCCAGCTCTGAGAACTGAATTCCATGGACTGGTTCCAGTTCCATGTGTTCAGTCCATGGTATTCAGTTCTCTAGCTTGGCTGCATCAAACTTCACAGCTGCTAAATCTGTGTGTGCCTTCCTTTTGGGTCTGATTTTATTAATGAAAAAGATTCATCTATTTCAGCCTCCCTTGATTTCTTCAGTGGCCTCCCAGTATGATCTCAAGACCAGAAACAAAGGATTTTATTGTTTGAAGTATTTAATTTGTTAATGGAGATGCAGCTCCTGTGGCTGTACATGAATTTTAGGAATGGAAACCTGAATATTAACTGGGCTTTCCAACACTTTTGTCTTTTCCAAGCTCCTTACAAACACTGCATCCTTTTGCAACTAAACAGATGAGTTCCCCAAACTTTGGCAGAGAAGAAAACAGGAACCAAGTAGCTCCAGACAAGCCCTGCAGGTGTTTTCTCTGGAGCTACAGAGAAGCACAAAACCAGATGGGAGCAGTGGTGGCTGTGCCTTGACTGAGAAAAGCTGCAGGAAGAATCTGTCAAAAGCAAAATGACAATGTGCAGTTCCAGCACTGACAATTTTAATAAGGTGTTGGCTTGCTTAGGAAGATTATTATGGCATTAATGCACAAGACATCAGTAAAACAGAACTAAAGCACTTCATGCTGCCAGTCTTGCCTGGGTTTTATGTAAGTGCTGATACACACCAGTGATGGTTTTAAAAGGTGCTTTGAAACATCCCTGAAAGAAGAAAGGGATCTTGATAAAACATTCTGGAAATTCAGGAGGTGGGGGAGCAGAGTCATGGCTGTTCCTTGTGCTCATCCCAGTGGAAGGAAAAGTCCAGGAGCAAGGCTGGCAGATGGGTTTAGTCTTGTCCTAAGTGGGTCAGAGCACTCAGTCTTTCCACAGAGCTCCCTGCTTTAGGTAACCTCAGTTTTTCATCACAGGAAAGTGCTTACTAGGAAAAGTTACTTAAAGGAACAGGTTCTGCCTTGTCTGGTTAATGCATTTTTTTTATTAGAATGGAAAAAAAAAAAAATCCCAGCTTTCTCATTTATCAGCTTAACTCTGGTTTGTCCCCACAGAAAACCAAGGTTATCCAGCTGGAGGACTTGGCTTCACATCTGGGTTTAAGGACACAGGTAAAAAAAAAAAACCAAACTGACTTTTGGGTGGAAGTACTAATTTTTGCTAGGCCCCTGCCTCCCTCTTAAACCAAAACTCCATTTAAGTGTGCAGTGGGTTATTGCAGGAATTTATCTGGTTAAAATCTAAATTATAATTTCCTTCTGAAGTCATATAACAACAAGAAAAAGAGAGGTAGAGCTGTAGAAACCAACACTTAAGGTGCAGTGGGACTGCATGCTTGGAGTAACTGTAGAGTAAACCCAGCCATAAATACAGCAAGTTGTTGCTTTGGGTTGGTAGGAGAGGTTTGCTCCTAAAAGGAGCAGGAAAAGATAGAAAAAACCTGGAATTTTTGAGCAAGGACCTTGGAGAAGGAGCTCTGTGCTTCATGGAACTTCATGGCACTGCACAGCCTTTCCATGGGAAGATTCTTGTAACTCCCTGCTCCTTGAAACAGCCAAGTAATGGCAATAAAATCTCTTTTAAGGGGTAGGGAATTTAATTTGAACATCCCAAAATCCAAAAAATTTTAAAAAAAAATCATCCCTCCAAGACCAAAGGGCTGATTCCATCTCTCTGTGTGGGAGTAGTGACTTCCTTAAGCCTGAGGGATTCCAAGGTAAACCTCTGGAGTTGATCTGAACATGTGGAATGGTTTTTGCTTCCCTTTTGATCAGTCTGTTCCTCCTTTTTCTCTTCTGTGCAGGATGCAATTAACAGAATCCAGGACCTGATGGCAGATGGCACCCTGACAGGTGACAGCCAAAGCACCAAGGGGATCTTTCTGATGCTGCTGGTGCAGAAAATGCCTTCCCTGTGGCAGAGAGGGAATTCCAGTGTCATTCCTGTTCTAAGCATCTAGCAGGATTTGATAGCTAGATATTTATATTTTATTTATTACCCATCTGCTGAAGGCCTTTTGGGGTTGCTGAGCAGCCAGCTGCAAATGGGTTTTTATATTTTATATTTTATTTATGAGGATCTAGTAGGTTCTAGTTTTAATCTATTTTAATCTATCTAGTTTAAGCTATTTATAATTTTAATGTATATATTTTTAATTTTAATAATTTAAATTTAATAATTTGAATCTATAAGTTTAATCTATTTAGTTTAATCTATTTATAAGGATCTAGTTCTAAGGCTCTAGTAGAACCTGATAGCTAGATTTATATTTTATATTTTATTTATTCACCCATCTACTGAAGGCCTTTTGAGGTTGCTGAGCAGCCAGCTGCAAATGGAACCTTCTGAAATCTGAATTTGAGAGGATCACTGGGATGATTTGGGGTGGTTAAAGCCAGGACTGGGGGATGGCATGGGGGACAGGCAGACATCCCAGAGCACTGCAGGATGCTGGAGCCAGAGCAGTGCTTGTTCCCAGCCCTGTCCAAGCTGGAATTGCAGCAGAGACTGAGCAGGAACAAGGCAGGTTTGGAGCTGGGCAGTCTTTTCTTTGCAAGGGTGAAGGAGGGGAAGATGCCAGCACAAACATTTCTTGACCTGATCTTGTGCTGGTAGCTGGAGAACAAATGTCTCAGCCATGTGGGAACCCTTTCAAATGTCCTACAAGTGTCTCAGCAATCTGGGAACCCTTTCAAATGCCCTACAAGTGTCTTATCCATGTGGGAACCCTTTCAAATGCCCTACAAGTGTCTCAGCAATGTGGGAACCCTTTCAAATGCCCTACAAGTGCTTGGAATGCAGGGAGAAGGATGTGTGCTGTGCTGGCTGGCTGTGCACAAAGCCAGGGAGGCTCTGCCTCAGTGGAATACCTCAAAGCAGAGTTCTGTTCTCAGTCTGGCTGGAGCCCCAGGAATATGGGAAGTGAGCTGCATTCCCTTCAGAGGGGAAGCTGGAAAGGCTGAGCTGGGTCCCACAAGGGCTCTCAGTGCCCTCCTGGACCCTCCTGCTCTGCCTTTCTCCACCTCAGCTGGGAACAAGAGCACCAAAAAAGCAGGGCTGGGAAGGGGAAGGGTCTGGAGAGGAAGGAGAGGAATCCATGTGAGGAGCAGCTGAGGGCACTTGGTTTGTTCAGCCTGGAGAAGAGGAGGCTGAGGGGAGATTCACCAAATTGTGCAGCTTCATCCCCAGGGGCAGCTCTGCTCTCTGTGACAGGGACAGGACCCAGGGAGTGGCTGGAGCTGGGTCAGGGGGGTTTGTGTTGGAGATCAGGGAAAGGTTCTTCCCCCAGAGGGTGCTGGCACTGCCCCAAATCTGCCAGAGCTCCAGGAGAGTCTGGACCACGCTCCCAGGACAGGGTGGGGTTGTTGGGGTGTCTGTGCAGGACCAGGAGCTGGATCAGTGATCCTGCTGGGTCCCTCCCAGCTCAGGACATGCTGGGATCCCTGCAGCAGTGCTGTGGAGCTGCCAGGCAGCTGTTCCCAGTGCCAGGAGGTGTTCCTTTGAGCAAAAGGAGTGTTCCCAGCGCCCTGGGCTGCTGACACAGCCCTGCTCCAGCAGCCAGCAGGGGCCAGGAGAGAAAATCCTGCCTGGCTTAGGTATGGAGTGCTGCCTCAGCAGCTGGAACATCCCAAAGCAGTGAGGGATGCCTGGGGGAGGTGAGGGGAGCCTCTCAGTGCTGTCTTTGCCCTGCAGGTGTGATTGATGACAGGGGAAAGTTCATCTACATCACTGCAGAGGAGATGGCAGCCGTGGCCCAGTACATCAAGCAGCGAGGCCGAGTGTCCATTGCAGAGCTGGCCCAGGCCAGCAACTCCCTCATCAACCTGCAGCCTGACAGCAGAGCTGTGGCTCCCACCCTGGCCTGAGACACACTCTGCAGCAGTTGGACCTCTTAATGAATAAAACACATAATTAAAAGCAAATGAGAAGCTCCTTGGTGGTGCCCGAAGGTAGGATGATGCTCTTTTGAAGCACCAGTTACAAACTCAGAAGTTTTGCTTTTCCTTCTGTTAGAACTGCTTTTAAATAGTAAAATTTGATTGTACAAGAGGCTGGCCAGGAGCTCCAGCACTGCTGCACCTGTAGCCAAAAAGATCAGTAATTTATCCCCTGGCAGCCAGTCTCATGTTGCTATAAACAAACTTTTTATTGTTTGCAGATTCTGGTGTCTGTATCAAATAATTTGGGGTTGTTTGCATTTAGGATTCTCCAGGCTTGCTCTGCACTATGGAGCTGTTTAACTTTGTGATGGACACAGCATTGGCTGCTGTGCCCAGATTGGAAGGAAAGAGTAAAAAGAAAATACTCAAAGTGTGTCTTTGTTCCTGCTGAAATATATCCTGAAACTCTGGAAAGAATGGTTGCTCTGTTCAAAATTCCAGGGGCTATTTCAGGAAATCTTTGCTACATAAATATGTTTTCCTTGGTTTATGTAACATAAAAAGTTTGCTTGCAGACAAGCTGCATCATTTCCCTGGAGCCAAGAGACAGAAACCCCTCCAGGGAAGGGCTGAGTGGGCTCATTTATTTATTTATTGTGCAGGCCAGTCCTGCTGATACCAGCCAGATCCTGGTGATTCATCCTTTGAAGTCAGAGCCAGCTCAGAGTGTCTGAAGGCCTCAGACACCCCCACCCCTTGGCCTCTGTGTGCTGCAGGTCTGGGGCTTTTTAAATAAAAGCTTCAGACTCTCTGAGTCATGCAATTAATGTTCCATGTTAATGATAATGAATGTATTAATTGTATGGGTCAGTGTATTTCCTGCATAAGAAGATTTATTTTTTAATCATTCACTCATTCTCCTTTCTGAAATCAGCAGAATTTATGTGGATAAACAGTAACTGGGGAGGACAAGAGGTTTTGTCCCTGCCAAACTTAGAGGTAACTTGAGCAGACTAAGAGCCACCTTATCAGTGGGATGAGACAGCAATAAAACAATGGAAGGAAACTTTTCCTTTTCATCTCTGCTCTGCTGCTGGATGTCAGAGTGCAGGAGAGTGGAGTTCCACCAGCACAGTGTTGTTGTGAGAGATCAGCACATCCTGAGTGCTGTGCAACCACAGCCACCAAAGAGGTTATTCAGCATTTGAGGCTTGTAAAGTCTCTGACTTAACAATTACAAATTAAACTTTTTAAAAAAATATTTGGGTTTGCCACTGGTTTTTTTTTGTTCTGTCTTAAACTATTCTTGTAATAAAATCACCAATATTGAAAGAATTGCAGAGGTTTGTGTCAGAAATGGGCAGGACATGACTGTGAGCTCTGCCAGCAGCTGCTCTGCCCTCCTCATCCTCTCCCACCGTTTCCATTGCTGTTGTTTTCACCCAGCTGCTTCCTCTCAGCGCTCAGGAAAACTCATTTTTCTCTCATTTTGGGGGTGCTCTGCTGCATGTGGATTGTGAGGATTTACATGAGCCAGGAGAAAATAATGTAGGTAACAAAACACATGAGTGGGGCTTCTGTCTCTGCTGGAAACTCCTGTAGAGCAACTTCTGCTGTGCCTTGAAGGAATTGTTGCACCCCTCTGAGTTTCCTGAGTGGCTGCAGGAGGTGAGGACAGGTGGGTGTTGGTGCTCTGACCCTGGGGAGCAGCCACCACTAAAAACTGCAGCTCTGTTTTCTCTTAAAGGAATGTTTTTGGTATTTTCTAGGAATTCCCATCCAAAGTCCCAGGAGGCAGCTGAAGGTCTGGAACACAATTGCTTCAGGCCATTTGTTTGGATGGGTTAGAAATGAGGCAGTTCAAACCTGAGCTGCTCTTTCAGTCTCTGTCTGTGGAAGTGGAGGGGGGACAAATTCAGGGCTGTGCCCCCAAAATGACTTCACTGGCTGAATTCAAAGTTCAGTATATCCCAAAGAGACACCAAGTAGGAAGAGAGTTGTTCCCTGAATAGGGACACCCCTGGGTGTCCTGGCTCACTTGGGGTTGTCCCCAATGTCCTGGGTGAGGATTGGTGGCTGAGGGGGCTGGGGAGAGGTGGAACAATCTGGGGGCACTGGAGTGCTCTCCTCTCCTAATACACCCCAGTGTTTGGGTGCTAAACTGCATCTCCCTCCAGCCTTCCAGGACCTAAAGGAGCTCCAGGAGAGCTGCAGGAGGACTGGGGACAGGGAATGGAGGGACAGGACAAGGGGGAATGGACTTAAACTGCCAGAGTTTGGGATACTGGGCAGGAATTCCTCCCTGTGAGGGTGCTGAGCCCTGGCACAGGGTGCCCAGAGCAGCTGTGGCTGTCCCTGGATCCCTGGCAGTGCCCAAGGCCAGGTTGGATGGGGCTGGGAGCAGCCTGGGACAGTGGGAGGTGTCCCTGCCATGGCAGGGGTGGCACTGGATGGGATTTAAGGTCCCTTCCCAAACATTCTGTGGTCTCAAGCCATGACTTTTCTCACTTTTCCCCCCATTCCCTCCCTCATTCCATTCCCTGGGATGAGCCTGTGCTGCTGTGGGACTCAGCTGTGGGACTGTGCCAGCCCTGCCAGCCTGGCACAGTCAGCACCAAATGCAGGGCGGCAAAACACAGAAAATGGTAAATACAGCAAAATTCTGGGCGCTGGATTTTGGGCTCCTCACTTTGGGATGATCCATGTGGAAATCACTCAGCAAAATTAGCCATGGGCAAGGGCAGCTCCTCCCACTGCCCCTCTCTGAAGGAGACAGGATGGGGGGGATATTTTGCTTTTTGCTGCTTTTTCCAGTCCACTTTTATCAGTTTTAAAAAGGTTGAACTTCCCCCTATTATCTGACTTCCCAAAACCTCCCTATTTTCTGTTAAACTTTGCCATGCTTTATGCAGCATTTTCCCCCATGTTTTCCCTCTGAAGTAGCACAGGACTCCCAGGCACTCTGGCTGTACAAGGAAGGAGAAATAATAATAATATTAATAATAGTAGTAATAATAATAATAGTAGTAGTAGTAGTAGTAATAATAATAATAATAATAATAATAATAATAATAATAATAATAATAATAATATCTATTATTTATATCTGTAATATTCTCTTGTATTAATATATAAGATAAATACATTTCTATTATATATAAATACAATAATATTTTATTACATATTTATTATATATTAATTCATTATTATATATGTAATGTATTATATAATGTATAATAATATTACATATTCAATATGATATATAAATAAATAAATATAACTTATTATTATCATCATCATCATTATCTCATTGGACCAAACTTGTCCTAATTTTGCCATTCCACCCAAAGGCAAAGGGGCAAAAAAAATTTTAAAAAGAGATTGAAAACTTTGTCTCCAGAGCAAACAAGGTGAGATCTCATCAAGGAAAACTCCAGGTTCTTGTCTGATGGAAGAATGGAGTTTATTCAAAGTGTTTACAGGTTAAAAAATAAACTTAAAAGCAACAAAATGTCACAACTTTTCCTTTTATGTCTTTGTGATAGGAGCTTTTCTACCCATCACCCTCAGGGTCTCTGAGTTTTCTCTGTAACTATGGACAATAGGAACAGATTTGGGTTTTTTTTTTCTTGTTTGGGGTTCTGATCTAATTCATGCTGCATGTTCATCATTTTAGGAAAACATTAAATATCACAAGATGGCAGTGAATTACAAAGCTGCAGTATTCCCCTCTGCACAGGAACAGCCACGTTCTGCATTCACAGATTTCTTTCTTTTTAACCCCAAAAGCAAATCCAGATCATTAATACCAATCTGTGGCTGCAGGGATCCCTGCAAAAAAAGAAAAACAAAAAAAAACTGATATCCAGGGAAGTCTTGTGCCTGCAGCACTGCAGGGATGGGACTTTAATTCTCTTCATCTTCTTTGATACAAAAGAAAAAGTAAAACAAAGGAGGGGGGAAATGTCTCCTTCCTGCCCTGGAGAGAGAAGAACATTTTCTGAAGAACATTTATGATCTCTCTGCATCCATCAAACTTGACATTTTCTGTCCCTGGGGACAAGGTGGAACAAAGAGTGGCATCAGCTGCTGCTTGGGCCTGGGAATCCATGGGATGGGATGCATGGGATGGGATGGATGAGATGCCATGGGATGGGATGGGATGGGATCCATGGGATGGGATGGGATGGAAATCCATGGGATGGGATGGGATGGGATGGGATGGGATGGGATGGGATGGGATGGGATGGGATGGGATGGGATGGGATCCATGGGATAGGATCCATAGGATGGGATCCATGGGATGGATGGATGAGATGCCATGGGATGGGATGGGATCCATGAGATGGGATGGATGGGAATCCATGGGCTGGGATCCATGGGATGGGATGGGATGGGATCCATAGGATGGGATCCATAGGATGGGATCCATGGGATAGGATGGGATCATGGGATGGGATGGATGGGAATCCATGGGATGGGATGGGATCTATGGGATGGGATCCATAGGATGGGATCCATGGAATAGGAATCCATGGGATGGGATGGATGGGATGCCATGGGATGAGATCCATGGGTTGGGATGGATGGGATCCATGGGATGGGATGGGATGCCACGGGATGGGATGCCACGGGATGGGATGGGATCCATAGGATGGGATCCATGGGATGGGATGGGATCCATAGGATGGGATCCATGGAATGGGAATCCATGGGATGGGATGGATGAGATGCCATGGGATGGATGGGAGTCCATGGGATGGGATGGATGAGATGCCACGGGATGGGATGGGATCCATGGGATGGGATGGGATGGGATGGGATGGGATGGGATGGGATGGGATGGGATCCATGGGATAGGATCCATAGGATGGGATCCATGAGATGGGATGGATGAGATGCCATGGGATGGGATGGGATCCATGGGATGGGATGCCACGGGATGGGATGCCACGGGATGGGATGGGAATCCATGGGATGGGATCCATAGGATGGGATGCATGGGATGGGATGGGATCCATAGGATGGGATCCATGGAATGGGAATCCATGGGATGGGATGGATGAGATGCCACGGGATGGGATGGGATCCATGGGTTGGGATGGATGGGATGCCATGGGATGGGATCCATGGGATGGGATCCATGGGATGGGATCCATGGGTTGGGATGGATGAGATGCCATGGGATGGGATCCATGGGATGGGATCCATGGGATGCCATGGGATGGATGCAAAGCTGCAGCTCTTGGTTGTAACCCTGAGAAACGAGGCTGAGCTGCAGCTCCAGCACGTCCCACGCTCCCTGTGGTGCCTCCACACAGGCAGAGGAGGCTCCCAGCCATCCCCTCATCCCCTCCCATCTGTTTGTTCCCTGCTGCTGCTTCCATCAGGGCACTGAGGTGGCATTCACTCCCTCTGAGTGCTCTTGCTGGAGCAGCCACCCATGAGCCACTCTCCATCCTGGGGCTGCCCTCAGCAGATCTTCAGGGCCAGTCCAGCACAGGATGTGCCCAAAGCTCCCAAAATACAGCGTGGGCACTTCTGCTTTGTCCCAGCACTGGGGTGGCAGCAGGACCAGGGCATCCCCTGTGCTGGCACTGCTGGGGCACCTCCAGTCCTGGGGGTGGTTTTGGGGGCTCCAGGGGGGCTGGGAAGGGTCTGGAGCCCCAGGAGGGGCTGAGGGAGCTGGGCAGGGGCTCAGCCTGGAGCAAAGGAGGCTCAGGGGGGCCCTTGTGGCTCTGCACAGCTCCTGCCAGGAGGGGACAGCCGGGGGGGTCGGGCTGTGCTCCAGGGAACAGGGACAGGAGGAGAGGGAACGGCCTCAGGCTGGGCCAGGGGAGGGTCAGGGTGGATATTGGGAAAAATTCTTCACCAAAAGGGGTGAACAGACTCCACCCAGGGCAGTGGTGGAGTCCCCATCCCTTGAAGGATTTAAAAGCTGTGTGGATGTGGCACTTGGGGACATGGTCAGTGGTGGCCTTGGCAGTGCTGGGGGAAGGATTAGACTGGATGATCTCGGAGGGTTTTTCCAACTTTAATGACTTTATGACTCGGAGTTATGGCCCTTGGAATTGTTAATGCCCTTTTGGGGGACCCCACACATTCAGGGTGACATTCTGCCAGCCCCCGGTGGCCCCGCTGGGCTCTGCTGTGCCCAGACCCCTCGGTACCCCTGTCCCTGCCGAGTGTGTGCTGAGCTCTGCCCGCGACATCTCCGCCTCACCCCTGCTCCTCCTGCCCGCCTTCTCCATCCCGGCTGCTCCAGGAGATGGCAGCAGCAGCTCTCGCATCCCCCTCCCGCGCCGCGTTTCCATGGCAACGGGAGCCGAGCATCCCCCAGAGCTTGGAGGGGCGACCACAAAGCTGGGGACACCCATCTCTGTGAGAGCCTGAATGAGGGATGCAGGACTCCAGGCAGCTCTCCAAAATGCAGTTTATTCCATCCAGGGTGGTGGGTGACAGAGCTGTGCCCACAGCTGTCAGCTCCAGCTGCAGGCAGGCCTGCAGACCCTGAGTTTAGGTTACAGTGCATTATAGACTTTTCTTTGCTGAGCATCTCAGTACAGCAGAACCAATCTATCCCTTAACTTTTACCTATAGCCCATCATAACTGCTGTCATTGCCATATTCATGTTACTGTTCTCCAGTCACTAAAGTCAGTACATTACAGTTTAAGCCAGAAGTTGTTTTTCAGTTTTCTTGCAGTGGAAAATTCTGAGACCTTTTTTCTACTTGCAACATTTTCTGACTTGTTTGCCTGTGCTTTCTGCTTGGTAAAAACATCTTCTTGTTTGAAGAAAGTCTATCTTTTGCTTTAAGTCATAAAACCCCTTCTAACTAACACACCCTTTGCCTCCTTGGTTACCCAGTCAGACTGGCTCAGCAATTCTTTTCTTCTCTATCAAAACTTGCTTCCATCTCTATTCCTTCATCAAACTCTACATTCAAAAATCTTTCTGCTAAGCACACATATCTGTGATTCTTCCTTGTCAAACTTTCATTGTTCCCCACACATCTCAGCCCCTGTCCTGGCTTCCCAGGGCTCAGCAGGGCCTGGGGGCTCTGCTCCTCTCCCAACATTGTGACATTGAGGTGACAACCGAGATATTGGGGTCAAATTAACCAAAATTGCCGAGTTTTACCTCTTTTAGCAGGAAGGAAAGGCCATGGGAGGAATGACACCACTCCTGGACACACTGAAAAGGGCAGGATTGCCCCAAAAGCTGTGCAGCATCATCAGAGCAGGCCGGGAGCAGGGAATTCTTTGAGGGTTTATCTTGTATTTGTGGGGTTCCCAGACAAAGAAAGGAACGATGAATCTGACTCCATGTTCTCAGAAGGCTAATTGATTATTTTATGATACTATATTATATTAAAGAATGCTATACTAAACTATACTAAAGAATACAGAAAGGATATTTACAGAATGCTATAAAGATAATAATGAAAACTCCTGACCCTCTCCAGAGTCCTGACACAGCTTGGCCCTGAGTGGCCAAAGAGTGAAAACAACTCCCAGCAGAATGCAATGGAACAATCACCTGTGGGTGAACAATCTCCAAACACATTCCACATGAGCACAGCACAGGAGAAGCAAATGAGATAAGAATTGTTTTCTTTTTCTCTGAGGCCTCTCAGCTTCCCAGGAGGGAAATCCTGGCAAAGGGATTTTTCCCGAAAAAATGATGGTGACAGGTTTAGGTGCTGCTGCTGCTGGGCAGAGGCTCCGGAGGGTTTGGGGAGGGCTGTTCCCAACCTCCCAGCCTGGGGAAGCTGCTGAGCACGGGGGTGTGATGCTGGGAGCTCATTAGCGTTTGTTAATGAGCCTGAGAGCAGAGAGCATCCCGCGGGGCTGCACCGAGAGTTTTTGGCCGTCAGGTGTCACATTACACCGAGCTGTCCCCGGGACCTGTCCCTCCACCTGCGGCTATTGCCACTCCCAGCGGGGCAGGTGATGAGCTCTGGGCAGCTGGGGAGCTCTGGGATGCAGCTCAGAGCTGTGCTGCAGAGCTCCAGGAAAGGGGTTTCCTATAGAATTACAGAATTTGGGTGGGATGCGCCTTGAAGATCATCTCATTCTATCCACTGCCATGGCAGGGACATCTTTCACTGTCCCAGGGTGCTCCAAGCCCCATCCAGCTTGGCCTTTTGGACACTTCCAGGGATCCAGGGGCATCCACAGCTTCTCTGGGCACCCTGTGCCAGCTTCTTTGGGCACCCTGTGCCAGGGCCTCCCCATCCTCACAGGGAACAATTCCTGCCCAATATCCCATCCATCCCTGCCCTCTGGCAGTGGGAAGCCATTCCCACTTTCAGCATCCTTCCCTGGAGTCAGGGCACAGCTGGAAGTGCTGCTCAAGGAGGGCAAGGGCAGTGTTTGGAAGGGCTTGTATCAAGTTCTCAAGGCTGCTCTGCTGAGTCAATAAATTCTATTTGTCTGCTCAATCTGATGCTTTCATCCCTGGAAGTGCCCAAGGCCAGGTTGGAGCAATCTGGGATAGTGGAAGGTGTCCCTGGAATGAAATGGGATTTAAGATCTGCTCCAGCCCCACCCAAGCACTGGGGGGATCACCCAGCCCCCCTGATTTGTTCTCCTGTTGTCTCGAGCTGAGCCCTGGGGCTGGTTCATCCCCCAGCAGAGAGCAGGAACAGCACAGACCCCATCCTGGAGCTGCTCTCCAGCTGCTCCATCCTTCCCTCTGGATTTCAGCTCCAGCCAGAGGTGCTGACAGTGCTGGTATCACCCTGCTGGGCCCTGACACAGCACCAGCAGACTCTGCCCTGCTGTTGTTCCAGCCCTGCTGACCAGCTGCTGTGGATTCCAGTCCCAGAGAGGGACTGACACAGCAGATACACACAGAAAAACACACATCATCATCATCAGCATCATCATCAGCAGCATCATCATCATCATCATCATCATCAGGCCTTTGGGATCTTTAGGAATCTGCCTCCTGCTCCTGTGCAGTTTCAGGTTTCTTCTCCAGAAGGATTCCACCTGTTTTTCTTGGGTTTCCTTGGACAGGTCCTGATTTATTTCATTTCCAAATCTGACCAGCTCTGAAGGGCTGCAGCTTTTATCAGCTCAGGTCTGGGTGGGCTGCACTGTCCCAAGCCGTGTCCCCAAGGTCTGGAGAGCCAGGAGTGCAGGAGGATGGCCCAGGGGCAGGACAGGGAGCTCAGCTGTGCTGCCCAGCTCCACAGAACCCACTCAGGGAGAGTGGGAAAGGCACAGGTCAGCTCTCCTGGGTTGTTGGGTCGTTCTCCAGAGATGCTGCATTGATTTGGCTTCTTTTCCCCCTTGCTAATTTTCCCTGCTGTCATTATTTGCCTGACTGGCAGGAAGGATTCACACTGACTTAGCAGAAGTACATTCACATGCACACTCATCCCAGAGAGCTGCCACTCACCAGCATGCCAAGATATTTTGGGTAAATTGAAATGGAATAGAATAAAGCCAGAATGCAAAGCAAACTGCTTGTGCAGACAGCACAAAGCAGCAGTGATGTTTGCAAAAGACCTTGGTGTTCTCTGCTGGAAGGTTGATTATGCCAGGAAAATCATCCAGCCTGCTGCCCAAAGCAGCCTGAGCTTCACTTCTCATCTCTGAGGAGCTTCACTGTGGCATTCACATTCTCTGGAAAAATCCCTCCACCCAGGGTTTTTCTCCTGGGAAGCTGAGAAGCCTCACAGAAGAAGGAAAACAATTCTGATCTCATTTGCTTCTCCTGTGTTGTGCTCATGTGGAATGTGTTTGGAGATTGTTCACCCACAGGTGATTGTTCCATTGCATTCTGCTGGGAGTTGTTTTCACTCTTTGGCCAATCAGGGCCAAGCTGTGTCAGGGCTCTGGAGAGAATCAGGAGTTTTCATTATTATCTTTTTAGCCTTCTGTAAGTGTCCTGTCTGTATTCTTTAGTATAATATGATATGATATGATATAATATAATATAATATAATATAATATAATATAATATAATATAATATAATATAATATAATATAATATAATATAATATAATATAATATAATATAATATAATATAATATAATATAATATAATATAATATAATATAATATAGCAATAAATGAGCCTTCTGAGCACATGGAGTCAGATTCATTCCTCCCTGCCAAGACAATAAATACTTCACAAACAGCCAGGGCAGCCCAGCCCAGCTGTTTGTCCTGTTCTTAAAGCCCACCCAAGGAACAAGCCCAGGCTCTGGAGCTGTGGCCCCTGGCAGTGACCTGGGACATGCCCTCAGCCTGTGGGGCTCCTCTCCGTGGGCAAGAGCAGGAAAGGAAAAATTCCTGCACAAAACACCCCCTGAAGATCTCATGGAGCTCTGTAGGGGGGAAATGGGGTCACCCCACGTCTCACATACCCTGGGATCACCTGAAGCAAGGGCCAGGGGCTCCCTCCCTCACAGGCCACAGGGACTGGGCTTCACCACAGCCTCTGCTGCTCCACCCTTCCTCCCAAGCCCTGTGTCTGCCCCAGACAATAATCTTGGACTGAAGTGTGGCACAAGGATCCTCTCCAGAGGGTCTGACTCGTGCCAGGAGTCCTGTTGTTCTCCCAGCCACCAGAGCTCCACGGGGAACGTCAGATCTGGAGTTTGGTGGAGCCTGTTCTGAGCCAAGGCCAGGAAAAAAAGGAGAAAAAGGAGTTTTTCTTCCTCTGCAAGACTTAAATCAGGCTGTCAGGAGCCACATCCCTCCTCTCCACCTCTGGATATTGAAGTTGGCATGTTCTTAAGATGTCCAGACACCTTCTGTGAGGAAAAATCCTCCACTGAGTAGAGAGGTTGCAGCTGGGCTCCCATGGCTTTTCCCCTGCCAACAGCTTTAAATAAAAATGTAATTTTAAACATAAAAATAACATAATCAGGACGGGAGTGACCTGTGCCACCACAGAATCCAAGAGGTCCCTTGGGTAGAGGGGGGATTATTCAACATTTCTGGGAGCAGATCATGGCAGGAGAGGGACAGGGCAGATCCAGGGGGGCACAGGGAGGCTTCAGGTGCATTCAGACTGTGCTGGAGGCTGAGATGTCCCTGCTTCACTTTTCCTCTCCACCTTCCTCTGGAGCAGGAGAGAATTGATGGAATGTTGGTTTGACCAGTGTGGATGGAGAGGTGGCAATTTCATCCTCCAATCCGTGGTCACTTCTGGAATTCTATAAGTATTGAGGTCTGGAAATAAATGTGCCTTTTTTGCCTAGTGTCACTGTCATATTTTCTGAAAAATCCCTTTGCCTAGGATTTCTTCTCCTGGGAAGCTGAGAAGCCTCAGAGAAAAAAAATGAGAACAATATTATCTCATCTGCTTCTCCTGTGTTTTGCTGCTTTGGAATGTGGCTGGAGAAACAACAGGGGGCTGTTTCATTGGTTTCATGTGAATTGTTTTAACTTAATGACCAATCACAGCCAGCTGTGTTGGAGCTCTGGAAGGAGTCACAGGTTTTTCATTATCTTTCTTTGTAACCTTCTGTCTGTACCCATTCTCTATCCTTTAGTTTTAGTATAGCATTCTTTAACATAATACAGAACACGAAATAATAAATTAGCCTTCTAAGAACATGGAGTCAGATTCATCATTTCCTCCTTCGTCCTGGGGACCCAGCAAATCCCACAGCCCTGGACATCTCAGCGTGTGAGTGTCGCTCGTGTCGTGTCCTATCGTGACATGAGGCCGTCCCCAGCTCTGCTGACATTTGCCAGAGGAGATTCCCAGCCCCAGAGCTGCCATTCCCTGGGGGATGCAGATCCCTGGCACTGCAGCATCCCTCCCGCGGTGACACCTGGACTGGTTGCCATGGAAACCCGCGGTGTCCCCGTGTCCTGAGCAGAGGTTTCCCTGCTCTCCTGGCAGTGGAGCAGCCCCTGGGGCTGGGGATGGCTCCCAGCTGCTGATGCTGATGGAACTGGTGGGAAGTGAGGGCAGCCTGGGCTCACACTGCAGCCCAGGAGGGTTTCCCAGCTCCAGGGGCTGTTGGCTGAGCTGGAGGCAGTGATTCCAGGCTCTCCCAAATCCAGGATTGTTCACATCTGCATGTCCTGGATGCTGGTGGGGATAAGAGGGAACAGAGCCAGCCAAGTATTGCCAGGAAGCCTCACTTGGGGAAAAAACCCCAAAAACCACCAGGAGCCACCCCATGTATCCATCCCCAGTGTCAGAGTATTCAGGGATGGTTTTAATCAAGCTGCAGAGGGCGTTGACTCTGATCAGTTTCAGGGTGGGGTTGATGCTGTTGAACAAAATCCCACAGAACCACGGAATGGTTTTGGTTGGAAAGAACCTTAAAGCTCATCCAATCCTACCCCTGCCATTGACAGGGACATTTTCCACCATCCCAGGTGGCTCCAAGCCCCATCCAGCCTGGCCTTGGACACTTCCAGGGATCCAGGGGCAGCCACAGCTGCTCTGGGCACCCTGTGCCAGGGCTCAGCACCCTCACAGGAAACAATTCCTGCCCAATCTCCCATCCATCCCTGCCAGACTGAAGCCATTCCATCACTTCCTTTATGACAACAGTTTGGGGGCTCATTCTGAATTATTGTTCTGGGAATCCTCACCCTGGAAAGATGAGGCCCAGGCCTGTGGGAAGACAGGGATTTCCCATCTCTGAGCTTTTATCCCTCATCCCTGGGCAAGACCCCAGGGAAGGGCTGTGCTCAGGGCACCCAGCAATTCCATGGACTCCAACACCTGGTTTCCTTTGGAAATGGGGCAGAACTAAACAAAACCTAAACAGTGTCTGCCCTCAGCCAGCTGAACACCCTAAAAACATCACTCTGCTTTGAGGTGAGCAACCAGGGCCCAACAACACCCAGGGCATGAGAAAAAGGGAAGGGGAAGGGGAAGGGGAAGGGGAAGGGGAAGGGTGATGTTGAAAGGAATGGAAGCAAGGCCAGAAGAAGAGCCAGGTGTCCCAGCAGAGGTGACAGTCCCCACCTGGTGCTCCCCAGAACCAGCCACCCCCATTTGGGGTGGATTTGGCCCCTCTGGCAAAGAGGGATGGGGCCTTTGCTCTGCCTCCATCCCCTTCTGAGGAGCCCCTGTGATGTTTTGTCCCAAACACAGGCACTAATCAAGGGGCCTGCTGTGTCTAATTAGTTCTGGTGACAAAGTGCCCCCGCCCAGGAGGATGATTTCATCCCAGGCCAGGTGTTGGGGGACGGGTGCCAGCCCTACTCTCACGCAGCCAAATGCTCTTGGCATTCCTAAAATCCCTCCTCAAGGGCTCTGGGAAGGATGAAAGCAGCCATGGGATCCACCTGCCTGCCTGGGCTCTCTCCCCATCTCCTCTCACTACCCAAGAGCTGGTTGCCACCACCTGACTGCTCTGAAGTCCCTTTTTGGGGGGGCTGCATCTGTACCCCACCCAAAACTGGGACTCAATTACCACTCCTGCTCCTTCCTCCCTCCAGGAAACAAAAGGCTGGAGGAATTTCACAGAATTCCCAGAATTTGCCTCATTCCTAATGGAGTCTTTGCTTCTTTTTGTTTAGGTTGGGATTAAATGTGCAGGATGGTATTTTTTGTTTGGACTTGGATGTTTATTAGTTTTTATTTATATTACAGTCTCACAAGCTGTGAGATTCTAACAAGTTAAAAATGCAGATGTAGCTCTCTTTCCATAATGCCTTTTTAGGATAGACTGTCTAATTATTATATTGACTGTCTAATTATTATATTGAATTAGTTTTACTTTTAACCCAATAACCAACCACCCATGGCCCACAATGTGAACTTTTTAATCCAATTACACAAAACCACCCAAACCCATGGAGGAGAAGGGGAAGAAGAAGGACCAGCCTCTGCCCTAAAACCTCCATCTTGCTTTATATATATATATTGATATATTCTAAACCCTTAAACTCTAAGTTTCCCACCCTGTGATATCACACATTTCTATTCAAACTCCACACCCACAATCCCAGTTCTGTCATTCCATTCTGGAAGCTTCTCCACAGCCTCAGGTCAATGCAGTGTTCTCCTGGGGGTCAGAGCCTGTCAGCACAGAGAGTCTGAAATTCTCAGCAGCCAGGGTTCCAACACATTCCCACTTGGCACTGGGGCCAAGCACAGGTGGGAACATCCAGAATTTGGGAGAAGGAGAAGATGGGATCCCTTCAGCAGCAGCAAAAGGGAATGAGGGATGAGCCCAGATCTCACAGGACACTCCAAAGCAGCTCCTGGCTTGGAAATGAGACAAATCTGGAAGTCCAAGGACACCTGGGACAGGGATCCACCCTTTCCCAATGGGATGGAGCTGATACTTCACCAAAAGTGGATCCCATTTTTTCTAGTAGTGGATGGGAAGGAGTGGCTTGTGGAATTCACATTCCCTGGAAAAATCCCTTCGCCCAGCATTTTTCTCCTGGGAAGCTGAGAAGCCTCAGAGAAAAGGAAAACAATTCTCATCTCATTTGCTTCTCCTGTGCTGTGCTCATGTGGAATGTGTTTGGAGATTGTTCACCCACAGGTGATTGTTCCATTGCATTCTGCTGGGAGTTGTTTTCACTCTTTGGCCAATCAGGGCCAAGCTGTGTCAGGGCTCTGGAGAGAGTCAGGAGTTTTCATTATTATCTTTATAGCCTTCTGTCAGTATCCTTTCTGTATTCTTTAGTACAGTTTAGTATAGTATTCTTTAATATAGTATCATAAAGTAATAAATTAGCCATCTGAGCTCATGGAGTCAGATTCATCATTCCTCCCTGCCACGGGGGTCCCCGCAAACACAACACTCCACAAACCCTCCCCAAAAATTCCTAACAAGGGGCGATCAGGATGAACCAAAACCCATCAGAGCGTTCCCAGGGGGGGCTGGAGGACCCCAGGGAGCACGTGGGCAGCCTCTGATCCCTTACATAACCACTGGCACTGTTTGTTTTTCTTTCCCCACTTTTATTTCGTGTGCGCTCCTCCCGCCCTCGCGGCTCCTAAAGCCGCTTAGGAGGGCGCTAAACCCCGGCTTAGCCAGACGCTGCTCTGCTCCTGGTGACTCCCTGAGCACTTTCCTTGCAAGAAAAGACCCCCCACCCCTCCTCCCAGCATCCCAAAAGGATGAGACTGGCTCTGCCACCCCCTTCTCCTTGTGCTCACCCACCACCTCTGGCACTGGGAGGTTTCTTCCCCTCTTGTTTTACCAGATTCAGGATTTTTGTGCTTTCTCCCCTGCGTGGTGACTCTGATTTGGGACCTGCTGCCCATGAGATGCTCAGGTGGCCTCCTCAAAGGGTCAGCCAAGGTCTTGGTCGTCCTCAGGAACACCAGCCTGCCAAATCTCCCCCCAAAAATAAATCCAAACTTGCAGAGGTGCACAGCAGCCCTGGCTGGGTGTGGGAATGGCTGTGCAGGAGGCACTGAAATCCTGTACAAGGTCCTGGATGTTTTTCTGACTTAGTCTCATCTTGCCAGGGGATTTTTCATAAAACACAACGTGTCCTGCTCTTGCTTTGTGCAACATTATCCTCTAAAACCTCTGTTGTGTTATTTGTGTACAAACACGCTCAGCAGATGCACACACACTCACGTTTTCTGTGAAATTTCACTGGCTCAAACCCCTAGCTAAGGCAGATCAGGAGTTTTGGGGCCTCACTGAAACCTCTTTGCTCTGCAGGGTGACTTTGTAGAAGCCCTGGTCTATCCAGGTCTTTCTTATCAATGTCTGTGTCTTTTTTGGGAAGTAAATTCATTTTTGTGGGCCCTGGAACAAAAGCTTTGTATCTTTTCCAGAGGAGCCCCCGGGTTGCTGCTGGGAGAATCATGAAATCTCCTGAGCTGGAAGGGACCCACAAGGATCATCAGCCCAACTCCTGCCCCTGCCAGGACAATCCCAAAAATCAAACCACGTGCCTGAGAGACCTGTCCAAATGCCTGTTGAACACAGGCACAGCCAGGAGCTGGAACTGGGGCAGGACATTTTTAAATCCTTCCCAAATGCTGCAGCTCCTCCAGCCCAGTCCCAGACCCTTCTTCCCCCAGACCAGTCCCAGAGCAGTGGCTCCACCGAGGGCTCAGCCCGAGGCAGCTTTTCCCTTTGTGATGCTAAACATCAAGGAAGGGATAATCAAATTATATCCACACAATTACATGGGGAGCACCCCAGAGAGATTTGTCCTTTGTCCCTTCAGGAGAGCCACTGGATCTCTCAGAGAGGCCAGACACCCTCTGGACACTGAGCAGAGAGGTGGGAGGGTTGATATGCCCACCTTGGGCTGCCTTTTTTGACCACTCCTGGACCTGCTCACCTGCTTCCCACCATGAGAGTGCTGCCTCTCCCAGCTCCTTCACCTCTCTGCGGAGTTTTTGGGGTGCTGCACCCCACCCTGAGCGTTCTGGAGGGATCCCCCCACACCCCCTTTCCAGGACACAGCCTGGAGGAAGCGGCTGCTTCCCGGCTGGAGCGGCGCTGCCGGGGCTTACGCAATTCTGGATGAATCAGCAGCACATCTGGGCTCCTGCTGAGGCTGCACCGTCACATTTTCCCCTCCATCCCAGCCCGACTGAGCTCTTAAGCCCCGGGAAGGCAGCGATCCAGGCCGGGCTGCCTGGCTGGGAAGAAGGAGGGAGGGAGGGAGGGAGAGGAAGCCGGGCTGGCTTTGCCTTGCAGGGGAAATGTTAAACGCTGCCATCAAATAACTGGGTCATGTCCCTGTGTCTTCCTGAGCCGGGGTGAGAAATCAGGGCTGTGTTCTCACACTGCTTTTGGCTTCCCTGTGCCCTGCACTTGGCTCCCCTCGTCCTGCTCCAGGCGTTGAGGCAGAGGGATGCTCCTGAGCTCGGCACAGGGCTGGGATTTATGGGGCCAGGGCAGCCGGGGGCAAGCTCAGGGTGAGCAGAAGGAGCTGGGAGGATGAGGATGGATAAGGAGAGGCTGGGGATGGAGAAGGAGAGGCTGGGAATGGAGAAAGAAAGGGTTGGACTTGGCTCCCCTCATCCTGCTCATGACTCCAGGCTTTGAGGCAGAGGGATGCTCCTGAGCTTGGCACAGGGCTTGAGTTTTTAGGGCTGGGATTTATGGGGCCAGGTCAACCCCAGGGCAAGCTCAGGGTGAGCAGAAGGAGCTGGGAGGATGAGGATGGATAAGGAGAGGCTGGGGATGGAGAAGGAGAGGTTGGGAAGAGAGCAGGAGAGGCTGGGAATGGAGAAAAAGAGGATGGGAGGGGATAAAGGAAGATGGGAATGGGCAAAGGGAGGATGGGGATGGAGAAATAGAGGCTGGGGATGAATAAAGGAGGCTGGGGATGAATAAAGGAGGCTGGGGATGAATAAAGGAGGCTGGGGGTGAAGAAAGGAGGCTGGGGGTGAAGAAAGGGAGGATGAGGATGGAGAAGGGGGGTCTGGGGATGGAGAAGGGGAGGTTGGGAAGAGAGAAGGAGAGGCTGGGAATGGAGAAAGAAAGGGTTGGACTTGGCTCCCCTCATCCTGCTCCTGGCTCCAGGCTTTGAGGCAGAGGGATGCTCCTGAGCTCAGCACAGGGCTTGGGTTTTTAGGGCTGGGATTTATGGGGCCAGGTCAACCCCAGGGCAAGCTCAGGGTGAGCAGAAGGAGCTGGGAGGATGAGGATGGATAGAGAGGTTTGGAAGAGAGCAGGAGAGGCTGGGAATGGAGGAAGAAAGGATGGGCATGGAGAGGGGGAGGCTGGGGGTGAATAAAGGAGGCTGGAAGTGAAGAAAGGGAGGATGGGGATGGAGAAATTGAGGCTGGGGATAGAGAAAAAGAGGATGGGAGGGGATAAAGGAAGATGGGAATGGGGAAAGGGAGGATGGGGATGGAGAGAGGGAGGCTGAGGGTGAAGAAATAGAGGCTGGGTATGGAGAAATAGAGGATGGGAAAGGATGGGAATGGGCGAAGGGAGGATGGGGATGGAGAGGAGGAGGCTGGGGATGAATACAGGAAGCTGGAGGTGAGGAAAGGGAGGATGTGGTTGGAGAAGGGGGGTCTGGGGATGGAGGAGGGATAGCCTTGCTTGCATTTGAAGCACCAGGAGCTGCAGAAGGACTGAGCAGCCTCAACCACTGACTGTATTTCCCCCAGCCCATCACCCCAATCCACAAGGCAGCTGCATCCCTGCCCCCAAAACGCTCCTGCCCCCGACACAGCCCCATCCAAGGGTGAATTCTCCCCCAGCACGTCCCGGAGCCTCTTCCCCAGCCCATTCCCCACTCCCTCCAGCAGAGCCCAGCCCACCCTGCCCCAAGCTGGGGGGCTGGATGGGGGGACCGGGTGCTGCTGGAGCAGCAGCCGGGGGCTGTGGCTGCGGGAGGGGCAGCGGGGGCTGCCGTGTCCCCGCTCGCACGGCCGAGTGTCGCTGCGCATCACCGTCACCCGGCTCGGCACGGATCGGCCGCGGGCGGGCTGCAGGGATGCGGGAGGAGCATCCCTTCCCCCAGCCCCAAATTCCGGCCTGGCCCGGGATGCGGGGAGAAAAGGAGGCAGGGGAATGGGGAGGGAGGTGTGGCACAGCTGGAGTAAAGGCGGAGGGGTTGTTTGGTGAGCAGTTTTCCTCGTGGGGGTGTGATTTCTTCGCCTGGCGACTCGTTTTCCTTCTGGAAGAAATGGGAGATATCAGGTGCTAAATCACGAGGGGTTGGTGAGAAGGGAAAAGGAGGGTGTGGATCACACATTGCCATGGCACAGACAGCCCCTTCCAGAAAAAAAACCACCAAAACAAGCAAACAAACAAAAACAAGAAAAGCACGAAAAAACAACCAACCAGATTAAAAAAAAAAAAAGAGAGAGAACAAAACCAAAAGAACCTACAAAAAGAAATCCCCCAAAAAACCACCAAAACCCCACAAAACAAACGAAAAAACCCCCCAAAAACACCCAAATCCCAAATCCCCCCTCCAAAAAGCCAAACAACAACAACAACAAAAACTAGAAAACCAAAACCAAAAATAAAAACCAAAAACCCCACAGCACTTTTCAGAGGAAAACCAGGAAGCTGGGGAGATGTGTCTGCAGATGGAGAGCTGGTTCCTTCAGGCTGTGCATCCCAGAGGTGAAATCCTGGTTCTTCCCTCTGCTGAAAGGCACCAAGGAGCTCAAAGTGAGCCCTTGGACCCTTCCCAGCAGGATTTGCCCTCTGTGAATTATTTCCCCTGGGCTGCCTCATTCACCCAGTGGGTGATGGAGAGAAGGGGACACCAGGGACACCTCTGTGCTTCCATTTCATCTCCTTATTCATCAATAATCAAAGGTTGATCCAACACAGCTCAGCCACCACCATCCTCTCCCTCAAACCAGAGAAGGGAGGAGAATTTCTCCAGCTAACTCAGGTCATGGCCTGCCCTGATTTTTCCCTGCCATTTCCAGATGATTATCTTTGAAGTGTTACAAAAAAAAAAGGCAGCAAAGCCCTGGTGCACAGGGCAGGGAGTTTGAGCTTGGGCTCATTAACCAGCAAACACAACGAGCCGCGACGCTTCCGTCCGCGTCTGCCGTAACAAATCCAACACTCGGCTCCCAAATTATCCAATTACTGCTAATTCCCATCAATAATGCAATCATGGTGGGTCACACAGGCCTCTGAGCATCTCCTGTGCCCGCCTCTCCTCGGAGGCACCGCGGCAAGTGAGCAGCTGTGGTGGTTCCAGTGGTGGGTTTCTCTGGGTCTGGATTGAAGGCACTTGAGGGGGTCGTTCATCTTTGGACTCAGGTGTTTATTAATTCTTATCAGTGAAACAGCCAGCCCCTTCCACCAAAAAAAAAACAACCAAACAACAAAAAAAGAAAAAAAACTAACAACAAAAAAACCCCCATGGTCTCACAACCATGAGTTTGGCAGCTTTTCATTAAAAGGCACAAAATGGCCAACAATCTCTTGTTCCAAGGGCTTTTAAGACTAAACTATCCAATTAAGAACTGACACCTGGATTTTTTATTTTCCCTTTTAACCCTAGAACCGATCCCACAGGGCCCACAATGGGGACTTTTCTGCCCAATTACAAAATGCCACCCAGACCCATGGAGAAGAAGGAAGAAACAGCAGAATGAAGAAGAAACCCAGGATGACACCCTGTGCCTTCATCTTGCTTCCATCCACAACACACTAAAAATCCCAAAACCTCAATTTCCCACCAAGTGCTACCCCTACACTGCTCTCTATAATCTATTTCACACTTTTGTGGATTCTAGTTTATCCTGAAGTCTGGGAAACTTTCTCCATGGTTGAGGGTCAGAGTCAGTGCTGCCCTGAGAGTCAGGGCACCCCAGAACAGAGAAATATTCCCAGAGCCCTGGGTTTGCACAGCCAGCAGCACAGAATTTTTGCTGCAGGTGTTGAGAGTGGCAGAGTGGCCTGGTTGGTGCAGCTCTCACCTCACACAACAACCTGCAGAAGCACTGCTGGGTCAGAGAACCACCCCTGGTTTTAGTCAGGCCCTCCCTGGCTGGTTGGATGTTTTTAGGGTGAAACCACGCAGTCACAACAGGCTTGGTGAAATCTGGTGGCCTGGCTGGTTGCCACACCAGCAATGTATTGTAAATGCAGGAACATCAACAAAGGGAGAGATGATGAATCTGACTCCATGTGCTCAGAAGGCTCATTTATTGTTTTATTATACCATACTATATTAAAGAATGCTATACTAAACTATACTAAAGAATACAGAAAGAATACAGAATGCTAAAAAGATAATAATGAAAACTCCTGACTCTCTCCAGAGCCCCGACACAGCTTGGCCCTGACTGGCCAAAGAGTGAAAACAACTCCCAGCAGAATGCAATGGAACAATCACCTGTGGGTGAACAATCTCCAAACACATTCCACATGAGCACAGCACAGGAGAAGCAAATGAGATAAGAATTGTTTTCATTTTCTCTGAGGCCTCTTGCTGCCTTTCAGCTTCCCAGGAGAAAACCCTGGGCGAAGGAATTTGTCCAGGGAATGTGAATGCTACAGCAATGCTCATCTGACCATTGGGCAATGTGCTGTCTCAGCTAAAATCAGCTGAAAAGGGCTGAAAAAAGCTCCAGGCCAAGCCTGCCAAGGCCTCCCAGGACCTTAGCCCTTGTCTTGCTTAGCTGAATGAGGAGCCTGACCAAAGGCAGTGGCCACCCTTTATTTTTGTGCTCCCAGGGGGTGAAGGCAGTGCTGTGCTGTGTTATCCCTGAGTCCTCCCTCCAGTCTGCCCTGAAAAGGGAAGATTTAGATGGGAATAAATGGGAATAAATCCTTCCCTGGGAGGGTGCTGAGCCCTGGCACAGGGTGCCCAGAGCAGCTGTGGCTGCCCCTGGATCCCTGGCAGTGCCCAAGGCCAGGCTGGACAGGGCTGGGAGCACCCTGGGGTGGTGGGAGGTGTCCCTGCCCATGGCAGGGGGTGGGATGGGATGTGATTGAAGATCCTTTCCAACAGAAACCATTCCATGAGTCCTGCATCCTCCTGCACCCCTGGGTCCATCCCACCCTCCATGCTCTCCATCCAGCTCTTGGAGGCCATTTGACCTCCACTTTCCTCTTGGCCTCAGAAGGATGCAGGCAACAAAACATCAATATTCAGTGTTCCCACAGGAATTTCCTAAAACCCCAAGCATTAAGGGACATTTAGCATCCTTTGAATGCTAAACAACACAGTTGTGTTTTTCTTCCTTTTTCACCTTCCGTTGAATATTATTCCTTCAAATCCCATCACCAGACCTTTTGCACAGTGGGATAAATTCCCATTTCCAGGCATCATTTCCTAAAAGAGCTTCAGGCTGCTGGTCCAGAGGATGGCCAGAGCAGGGAGCTTTGTCCCTGAGCTGGCTTGGAGGAGGATAAAACACTGCTGCAGTGTGAGGTAATGGCAAGGAGAGGGGTTTTTTTTGAGCTTGTCAGTAGGAAGCATATGGCTGCTGCTGAGCTCCCAGGCTTATTTAGGATTTAGTGACTATTTGATCTATTTTAATCCAGATGTTCATCTCATCACATAATGAGATCCCACCAGAGGAACTGTGATGCCTCCCAGACGAGCCAGTCCCCAAACTGCACTGGGGAGGAGGAGCAGCCCCACCAAGGCTGAGCATCCCAGGGCAGCTCGTGGTTCCCACTGGGGTGACACCAACACTGGTCCCAGTGTTGGGACTCCAGACACTGCCCACATCCTTCTGGCATCCCACCTAAGCAGTTTCTAAAATCTGAATTTTTTATCTTCAAGCACTTGGACATTTTGAAGGGTTTCACCAAAGATGGGAGAGGTTTCCCTCCAGTCTCCTTCTCCCTGGGCCATGGGCCACCCACCCAGACACAGGCACCATTTCCTCTCCTTATTTTGGTCTCTCCTCACCTGAATTCTGGTGTTTGTGCACATGGAATGTGTCAGCTCCACTGCAGCCTGTGGATATGGATGGGAGTCCAGGCTGGAGTCAGCTGCCTGCTCATAATCACAGAGTTCACAGAATCACAGGATTCACAGAATCACAGGATGCACAGAATTCACAGAATGACCAGGTTGGGAGAGACCTTCAAGATCATCCAGTCCAGCCCAGCCCCAACACCTCAGCTCAACCCTGGCACCCAGTGCCACATCCAGGCTTTGTTAAACACACCCAGGGATGGGGACTCCACCACCTCCCTAGGCAGAACATTCCAGAACTTTATCACTCTTTCTGTGAAAAACTTTTCCCTGCTATCCAACCTGTATTTCCCTTGGTGCAGCTGGAGGCTGTGTGCTCTGGTTCTGTCTGTCCCTGCAGAAAGAGCCCAGCCCAGCTGAGCACAGGCACCTTTCAGGAGCTGTGAGAGTGATGAGGGCACCTCTGGGTCTCCTTTTCTCCAGGCTGGGCACCCCCAGCTCCCTCAGGGGTTCCTCTCAGGGTTTGTGTTCCCAGCCCCTCTCCAGTCTCATTGCCCTCCTCAGTCACCACCAGGGAAGCCTCCCTGATTGCTTTCCAGGAGAAATTATGGTTTGGAGCACTAAATTTCTCTGATTTGAAGCTGGCTCCCACTGTGGGCTCCCAGAAGGTGACAAAAACCACATCTCATCCTACCAGGGCAACTCCCAGATCCTGCTGTCATCTCTGCAGGATTTATACTGAGATTTAAAACTTTATCAAGATTTAAAAAGGCTTTTCCAGGTGAAACACTGGCCCTGGCCAGGTCTGAGGCTGGGGCAGGGACCTGGAGCAGGGGGAGCTTGTCCAGGATGGGTGGCCTGGGACAGGAGCCAGTTTTTGGCTGGCACTGGCCAAGGAGGATGGAGGTGATGAATGTGTCCTGCCTGCAGCTTCCTGCCCTGCTCCCTCCTCTCCTGCTTCATCTCCAGCTCTCCTTGGGAGGACAAACTGTACAGAAACATCCTCTGGGAGTGCCAGCACTCGGCATCCAGCCCTCCATCAGCTGCAAAAAGAGCACCTGGCAGCTCTCCACGTCGGACAGGGCGCCTTTCCCAGGGAGGTCTGAATGGGGAAGCACACAGGGGAGGAGGGGACTCAGTGTGGAGACAGAAAAGGCTGGAAGTGCCTCAGCTGTGCAATTCCCATCCCTGGAAGTGTCCAAGGCCAGGCTGGACAGAGCTTGGAGCCACCTGGGATGGGGGAAGGTGTCCCTGCCCATGCCAGTGGGGAAAATGAGATGAGCTCCAAGGTTGTTTCCACCCCAAACCAGTCTGGGATTTGGGGATCCTGGGATTCTGGGAATCCATGATGTCTCCAGACCCCTGGAGGGTGATGCCAGGCCGCCCTTTTGGTCCTTCAGGATGTCCCACACTGGACTGGCTTCGCCCAGGGGTGATGCCCCAGGACCAGCCCTGGCTTTGGAGGTGGAGGAGCTGTACCTCAAGCTGTGCTTGGTAGATCACAGAGCCATGGAGCCTCCTGAGCTGGATCCTCCCACAGGATCATTGATCCAGCTCCTGGCCCTGCACAGACACCCCAGCAATCCCACCCTGTCCCTGGGAGTGTTGTCCAAACCCTCCTGGAGCTCTGGCAGCCTCGGGGCTGTGCCCATTCCCTGGGGGAAGAACCTTTCCCTGATACCCAGCCTTTCAAAAAAACACCCTGAAGGATTTCAGGGGATCCTGCCTGGCTGTGATCACAGCTTCCCCACAGTTTTCCCACCCACACATTAACTGAGCTCTCCATGAATCTTTCTGAGCAGAGGGCACTTAAAAGGTAAAAAAAAAAAAAAAAACCAAAAAAAACCTGAATATCTTGACATTTAATTAAAGAGATGTGAGTGGTTCATGGGGGATGCAGAGTGCACAGCACCAAGCCAGCAGATCCAGGAAATGCCCTTGAAGGAGCCTGGATGTGCTGGGCTTGGGAGCAGGGGGAGGAGGATGGGAAACCCATTTCAATTAAGATGCTGAGGCATGAAAGCCCTCCTGGCCTCATTCCTCTTTGCACTAATGACCCTGAATTCCCCTCCTCCATCCCAGGTGGCTGCTGGGAGGTAAAGGCACAGCACATCCTTGTGAGAGAGGCAGGAGGAGAGGCATGGTCCCTGCCAAGGTCCCTTCCAAGCCAGACAAGTCTGTGATTCTGGAATTGAGTCCCTGCTGGAGGACCAGCTTTTTTCTTTGGTGGTCCCTGGGGCCAGGTAGTGAATGCAGGAATGACCATCCAGAATGTGGGGTTTGCACCAGGGCTTGTGTTTTCAGGGAAAACACCACAAATTTGGGTGTTTTTTTTTTTTCCTTTTTGTCACCTCCTGCAGGTAAACTCAGAGTAGGAAAAGCACCTCTACCCTTATTGAGAAGGAAAGGTTGTGGCAAACTCCTCCTTTAATGTATTTCCAGGGATTTCTTGCTGGATTCAAAAAGCCCCATGAGGTGAGGCTGGCAGGTCCTTCAGCACCCTTCCCCCAGCTCCTCAGTGTCACATTCACATTCCCTGGAAAAATCCCTTTGCCCAGGATTTTTCTCCTGGGAAGCTGAGAAGCCTCAGAGAAAAAGGAAAACAATTCTTCTCTCATTTGCTTCTCCTGTGCTGTGCTCATGTGGAATGTGTTTGGAGATTGTTCACCCACAGGTGATTGTTCCATTGCATTCTGCTGGGAGTTGTTTTCACTCTTTGGCCAGTCAGGGCCAAGCTGTGTCAGGGCTCTGGAGAGAGTCAGGAGTTTTGATTATTATCTTTTTAGCCTCCTGTCAGTATCCTTTCTGTATTCTTTAGTATAGTATATTATAGTATTCTTTAATATAATATAGTATCATAAAATAACAAATTAGCCTTCTGAGCACATGGAGTCGGATTCATCATTCCTCCCTGCCATGGGGCACTCTGCAAATACAATACCTGAGCTGTGAGGAGAAAGGAGGAGCAGCTCCCAGAGACAAAACCACAGCCCTGGACCTGCCTGATCCCTCTGATAGCAGCACTCCCTGCTCCTGCACCACTGGGATGGGCTTTGCAGGTGCCAGGTGAGTGCCTGGGCAAGAAATGGCCACTTTCTTCTGAGCTGTGTCAGAATTTCCTTGTCCAGGGGAGGTTGATGGGCTCAGGTGAGCTCCTGCTCTGGTCCTGCTGCAGCCCATCTGGTCCTACTGGGCATCTGTTCGTCCCTGATGGTGTTAATTCCTTCCTCACATCTCATCTTGCTTCCCAAGGCCAGGTTGGACAAGGCTTGGAGCAACCTGGGATGAGGGTGATGCCTCAGGTTTTGGCTTTTCTATTTTTCAGGTTCTGTGCTGCTTTAGTGTGTGGCTCTGGGCTTCAGATGAGAGGATGCTGAGCTCTGTGCACAGAGCAGGGAGACAAAACAATTCCTGCTCCAGCTGGGCACCAAGGACAAATGACCCAAATCTCAGCCCAGGAGCACAAACCCCGTGGGCTGGAGAGGGAAAAACAAGCAGGGTGGGACTGCAGGGGCTGAAGCTGGGATGGGACAATGAACTGCAAGGTGCAAATGGAGCAGAACTGTTCAGAGACCCCATGACCAGTTGTGTATTTTGGGGCCATTGTGGTTCATCTTGGGTGCAGCCCTGGCTGGGCTCTTGTGCTGCCCAAGGTGGATCCATTGAGGTCTTTCAATAAATCCCTGCTTTATTCTTTAGCTCTGTCCAGCCTCTGTTCTAAGTCAGCCTGCACAAGGCATCAGGGAATGTTCCCTGCCTATGGCAGGAGGTGGAACCAGGAGTCCTTTAGGATTTCAATCCATTATTCTGAGCTGATTCCCCACTGTTCCAACGCAAACAGATGTGGTTCACCCCAAAACACGAACCCTGAGATCCCAAAAGCTCTGAGCACGGTCCCCATCCGTGTCCCCATCCATGGCACCCCAGGTACACCCAGCACTGGTTTTCCCCTGCCCTCCCTCCCTCCCTCCGGCCGGGTGTTAATGAGCCGGGAAGTGCCCTTGGCTGCCGGAGGAATCTCCACCTTAATGAGCAGGGAGCAGGGCTTGGTGAATGGAGAGGGAAGGAGATGGATTGTCCTGTGCTGCTCACATCCTGTGCTGGGAGGTGTCTGGAGGGATGAGGAGTGCAAAGGGGATGGGCTCAGTGCCCGGATCACCATTAATGCCAAGGATCATTGGTGTTCCAGGCTGCACCTGGCTCAGGAGAGTGGGAACCTGCACAGCTCCATCCTCTCCAGAGCATCCCTCCCTTCAGCACAGCCTTTCCAGGAGATGCTCAGGCCTTATGTGGATCTCTGGGCATGTTTTAAATCTCAGATAATCCTTTAAAGAACTCAGGAATTGCTGGTGCTCCCCACCAGCGCTGGGTGCACCCCTGGAAGCAAAGAGGGCGAACTGTCTTGGACTTGTCTCTGCTCTGGTCCCAGGGTCAGATGAGGTGACACTGGAGGTGGGATCCTGCTGGATCAGGCCCTCCCTGAGCTCCAGCAGGATTCAGCAGAGCTTCTGCCAGGCTTTTAATAGTGGACTCCTTCCCCCAGCCGCCCCCGAGCGTGGCACGTGCAGATCAGCAGCTCAAAGCCTGCTGTGGGCTGCCAGCCCACGGTTCTTTCTCTAAATAAACCTTCCCCTCGCTGCCTGACTCTCCATCTCCCTGCAACGGGATGGATTTTATTCCCTGCGCTCGGATCAGGCCTCTGGAGCTTTCTCAGCCCCAGCCTGGCTCCCTGCAAGGCACCTGCAGCTCCTGGCTGCCCCTGGAGCTCTCCTGCTCCACAGAGTCGTTTCCTGCCTCCTCCTCCTCCTCCCCACCGCCGGGGAAATGCAGGACACAGCGTGCCCTGCAGAATGCTGGAAGCTGAAAACTCTTGGATCAGGCAGAAATGTTGCCATGGGCTCTGATAAAGTGGGAAATGCCCCAAGGCTGGGAGGTACCAGCACGGGGCTGCTCCCAAAGTCTCTTCTGCAGTGGCTGGACCCCCCCCAGGCCACCAAAAACCCAGGGCACGGGGGGTGTGAGCAGCCAGAGGATGCTGGGGGGGACCCCAGTGTCCCCCCAGTGCCAGCAGCACTGAGGCAATTTGCTGCCTGACCCCAGCTCCAGAATGAGATCTGTCATGCTTGGCTTGACCTGCTGGCCGAATCATCATTACTGGGGAATGCTTTTTTTGTTTTTCAGCTGTGTAAAAACAAGGGAACGGGGAGGGAGGAGGGAGGGGGACGGTGCCAGGCTGTGCCCTCTCCTCTCCTCACATGTCCCTCACCGTGCTCAGGCCACACAGAGCACGTGGGACCTGGTGGAGCATCAGGAAGAGCTTTAAAGAGGGGGTTGCTGCTGTCCCCCTGGCCCTGGATTTTGGGTGGGTCCCCGGTGCCCTGCAGGGACCAGGCTTTGCTCCTCCAGCCCAGAACCATCTGGGGCTGTTTTCTTGAGGAAGCACAACCTGATCCCCCCACTCTGGTCTCCCTGCTGTGTGTTTCTTACAGTTCCTTGTGCCAAAATCGTGCATTCCATGGGTTCAGAGGGCAGGCTGAGCACAGGGAATGACTCACTTTGGAAAGGAAGAGCAGCCCAGAGCCACCTTTGCCTTCCTGTCTTAGCACAGGCCTGGCATGGGAGCAGCACAGGGCTGGCAGCAGCAGTGCCCCACTCCAGCCTGGCTGCTGAGGCCCTGCCAGGCAGGGCTGGGTCCAGGACTGACAAAACCCAGCCCCTCTGTCCTGGATTGCCAAGGAAATTGCATTCTGTTTGCTACCTGGATGGCAGCTGTCTTCTGCTCATTGGGCAGTTTGCCTTATCTCTTCCACACCCACTCCTCCCTCGGGAGGGGACATCTGCTGATAACAGGGATTGAATGTCACTACATGTCTGATAAGAACCACAGCATCCCATTGGGAGATGCTCTGCCCGGGGGGAGGAGCCAAGCATTCCTACCTGGATATAATCTGGAGATTCTGGAACACCAGCACAGCCTCTCCACTGGATTTCCCAGAGGAACAGCAGCTGCCTCTTCTTCCACTGGATCTTCAGATTGTTACAGATGGATATTGGGACAATTGGCTCTCTCAATTAAGGGCTGGCTATTGTGTGGATATTAAGAAAAGCTTTAGTGATCTGTGGTTATGTTATTGTAGTTTAGATGTTCTCTGCTCTCCCCACAGTTCCCTTTCCCCTGTGCTGTTGCCATCAGACAGCCTGGGCTGTCCAGGACAGGCACAAAGAAGCTGCACATGTGTCCCTTGCATGGGGCAGCTGGGAATGGAAAAGCTCAGGGGCGCTTATGGGGTGAGGCATGGCAACACCTGACCTCCAATGCAGTCACAAGAAAGCAGCTTCCAGTGATAAATGGCACAGAAGGGCTGAGTGACAGACTCTGGGAGGGGCCAGGGCTGGCTGATGCAGCCCCAGGGGTACAAAAGACTGAGCTCCATCTTGAAGATGAACTGGCCATGTGCTGTCCACAAGAGGCAGGTCCCAGTGCTGGGAATTTTTCCTTATGTAGACCTTTGTTGTATTTTTGTCAAGATTTAATAAACTTCTTTAAATTTTCAAAGTGAGCAGTTGTTTCTCACAAGAGGAAGACTACACCTTTCTACAGGATCCCTGCTCCAGCAGAACCACCCCTGACACTCCAGGAGGGCTGCAGCCACAATTCCAATGGGACTGCTGACAACACCCTGACCCACAGGGTGTCCAGTTGAGTTCTGACTCTGTCAGTGTTTGGTTCACTGCATTGTTTATTTTACCTTTTTATTTTCTTCCCTATTAAAGAACTGTTATTCCTGCTCCCATATTTTTTGCCAGAGAGCCCCTTCATTTAAAATTTATAGCAATTCAAAGGCGGGGGGGTTTTACATTTTCCATTTCAGGAGAGGCTCCTGCCTTCCTTAGCACACACCTGGCTTTCCAAACCAAGACACCCTGCTAAGAAAACTCCTGCAAAATCATTGCTCTGAGCCCATTTTGGCTCAACCCAAACCTGTCCCCAGCATTTCCCAGAGGAGAAGGACAGAGAAATACCAACAACAGCTCTCTGGCCCAGCTGGGGACGTGAGGAGTTATTTATGGGTTGTGTCTTTTTTAGCCTGCTGTGATCAATAGGTGTGACCCATCACACAATCCAATACCAGAGCAGCACTGAGAGCAGGACAGAAAAGATTTTCCTCTCTGTGGTCACAATGCCACACACCCAGCTGTCCTTCAAGGAGGGGGAGAAGCAGCCATTCCCTCCAAGATGAGAAGGAAAGCTGGGATTCTCCTCCTTTTATTCCCATGGCTTTCCAACAAGCCACCTTTAGGTGCTTCAATAGACTTCCATACCCCATCCTTATCACCTGGTAAAAATAATCCTGTGGGAAGATAACAATGGATCCAGCAAGCCTGTGTTGAAGTGGGAGAAGCTGGAACACATCTGTGCTGCTGAAGCCCTGGATTTACCCTGCCATGGCTCTGGCATCCCTGATTCCAGCTCTTCCTTGGATCAGCAAATTCCTTCCATCCAGCAGCAGCAGGAGATGGTAATTTGGGGAGTTATCCTCATTTTTCATGCTCAAAGAGGAGTAGACAACCTGGATCTTGGGAAAGGGGAGCCCTGGGGGCAGCGTGCTGCTCCTGGTCTGTATTTGAGGCTAAGAGAGACCTCCCAAGAGTGGGATCATGGAGCAGGGGAGGCAGCATTGAGCAGCTGTCAGAGGATCTGCTCCCAAGAGAGGGTCAAGTTCCCCAAAAAAGGGCCCTCCCTGAGCACTCACAGGTCTCTGTTCCCCAGCCTGGGTCTCATTGGGGTTCACCTGTGCTGGGACAGGACAGGACACTGCTCTGCCTTCCATTGGGAAAGCAGATTCCCTGCTGAGCTGAGCCTCAGGCAGCCAGAGCTGAGGCACTCTCTGGCCACCATCCAGCCGTGACGTCTGGAGTTTACAGGCTGTGTCCCTCTCCAAGTGCTTTCCTGAAACACCAGGAGTTATCTCTGAGTGCTGAAAGCCAACCTCTCCTCTCCTCTCCTCTCCTCTCCTCTCCTCTCCTCTCCTCTCCTCTCCTCTCCTCTCCTCTCCTCTCCTCTCCTCTCCTCTCCTCTCCTCTCCTCTCCTCTCCTCTCCTCTCCTCTCCTCTCCTCTCCTCTCCTCTCCTCTCCTCTCCTCTCCTCTCCTCTCCTCTCCTCTCCTCTCCTCTCCTCTCCTCTCCTCTCCTCTCCTCTCCTCTCCTCTCCTCTCCTCTCCTCTCCTCTCCTCTCCTCTCCTCTCCTCTCCTCTCCTCTCCTCTCCTCTCCTCTCCTCTCCTCTCCTCTCCTCTCCTCTCCATGGCATCAGCAAACACCTTCACCTGCCCAGCCACATTCCTTGGCTCAAGCTCTTCCCTCCCAGTGCCTCATTCCCTCTGGTTTTACCAAGATTCCAGAGGTTTCTCCCCCATGGCTTTCTGCCCTTCTTTCTTGACACCCACAGGTGTTGCTGGAGCCATCATGACCCGTGGTTTCAGGCAAGCTCCTGGTGCTGCTGTTCTGCACCAAGCTCCAGACTGTGAAGAATTTATCACCCAAATACATCAGGGAGGCAAATGTCAGGCACAGGGAGCTGATGGATGGAACAGGGAAATGGAATCAAGAAGGATTTTGGCCAGAAAAGATCTTATCACATGGTTAGAGCTTGGAATAAAATCCTACCAGCACATGCTACAAGCCACCAGAGAGCCCCTCTCACCCCTCCTGATGGGGACACTGAGGTCCCCAAATGAGAGGACAGTCACTGCAAACCACTCCCCAGACAGAAAATGCTCTCCATGGGTAAAAACTTCCTTCTCCCTGCTTGGGTGCATGATTGAAACCCCACAGGAGGAATTTGCATTCCAAAGCTCCATCACACTCTGATTTTTCTTCAAAATTGGTAAAATTAGGAGCCAAGTTACAACCTCGTAGTTCTCACCCCCCTTTCCATGGTATCATCCTTGCAAGGACAGAATCCCTTCCCCTTTCCTGCAGTGGGGATGCACAGCTCCTGCTCCCATCCCAGATGGCATCCCCAGGAGCAATGGCTCCGGATGGACATGTCACAACAAAACCTCCTTTCTATTTATACCCTGCTTGTGACCTTCAGCTGTTGCTACCCCGCTCTGGACGCAGCACAAACAGATTTTCAAACATCCTGGAGTTTGTTTCTGAGAGGTGCAGAGGTTCCTTGTGTTTCCCAAGGGGTCATGAAGTGCAAGGAATCCAGACCTTTCCAGAAAGTGGCTAATAGGCTGATTTTTTTCCTGTCTGTATCATCATTTCTGGGGTTAAACTTAGTATTTAAAAACACAGATGGGCTCAGTTTAAAGACTGGGAGAGGATCCAATTGTAAGTTGTCCAGCTGGTAAAACACCCTCACTGCTAAAAAAACGGGTGAACTTGGGAATTCAGGCAGCTCCATCTTCCCATCCTTGCCTCTCCCTGTGCCTTTTCCCAGCTCCTCTGGCAAAGCCATGAGCCCCCCAAAAGGTCTTCACAGCACAAATGGGGTCGGTCCTTGAGCCACTCACCCCTTCCCCCCTGTTGCACAAACCCATCTGACCTCTCTGCCTCTCTGGCCACGAGTCAGATTTCTCTCTTCCATTAAAAATGTGTCATTTCCCTGAGCTTCTCCCCATTTTTCTTTGTTCCCTTGGAAGCACAGGCACAGGAGGGGGATGCAGGAGTGACCTTTGGTGGGATGTGCAGCTCTGGTGCTGGTGCACCCCTCAGCCTCTTGGTTCCTTCATTCACGAGGTGCATTCCACACAATTCTGCATGAATTCATCCCGTTAATGGGAGGGAAACATCTTCTCTGGGCTCCAAGCCCAGCTCCTGTCCTTGGGCAGGAGAATGTGTCAGCCCAAGCTTTGACTTTGTGGTGTCCCAGCATCAGGAGGTGCCTTGGCACCTCAGCTGCTGGTTTTTGGTGGGTTTTTTAGGGAGATGCAG
This sequence comes from Fringilla coelebs, assembly GCF_963513975.1. NCBI lineage: Eukaryota > Metazoa > Chordata > Aves > Passeriformes > Fringillidae > Fringilla > Fringilla coelebs. The sequence continues at coordinate 2,828,299 of NC_140032.1, forward strand.
GAGGGGAATGAGGCAGGAGAGCAAGACTTTCTAAGTCAGTCATTGAAGCCTTGTAGTCCAGGTGTGTGGAGAAAGCACTGCTGGAAGAGGAATTAATATAAAATTAATATAAAGCAAGTTGTGGGTGATTTGGGGAGGGGAAAACACAGATGTGGGAGGGCCTGGGTGGTTATTGCACGTTCAATGAGGAGCAGCTGGAGTCAGGAAAGAAACCCCAGGAAAGAAACCCCAGTTTTGAAGAGAGGGAGGGAGAATATCTGCAGATGAATTTTGGGGACGCACAGGGAGGGATTGGCTCTCCCTGCTTCAGCAGAGCCTTGGCGGGGGGAATGCTGTTTCCATTAAAAAAAATTAAGGTTTTTCCCTCAAAGCCTGCTTGTCTCCCCTTGCCTGGCTCCATTCTGGGGGGAGCTGGACAGTCAGAGCCCAGAAGAATGGGACACAGTGGGCACTGAGCAAACCAGCCCCTGGGGATGGGACTGAGGGCCAGGGCTCTCCCTCAGGGACCCCTTCTTTGCCTCCAGCAGAGAGAAAGCGCTGGAGAGAGGGGTTTGGGTCACTCTAGAGCCCTGCTGACTTTCCAAAGAACTCAGTTATTGATTTCTGGGACTGTGCTTCTCCCTGGAGGACTGGAAAAAGCCCAAGGCGGTTGCCTAGGATGCCTGTAAACTGTGACTCTGAGAACAGCCTTGTTCTGCAAGGACCTTTCCTGATGGAATTTGAGGCCAAGGTCATTCCCCCAGGCTGCTCTCCAGCAAGCAGACTGTGAGGGGCTGGAGGATCTGCCAGCCAAGGAAGCAAATTCCCAAAAATAAGGTAGAAATCAGGATAACGATGTTGGAATTATTTGTTGCAGGGTATTTTAGAGTACTTTCAAAGTTTGAATCATCTTTGCAACTTGTAATCAGTTTGGATTTATCAGAGCTTACCTAAAAATTGGCAGAAATTAAAACCCAGGACTTTATAAAATCTGAAAGTGAGCAATGTTAGTAGAGATGAGTGAACATCTCTGCAGTTGACACACAGATGTTGCAGAGAAACAGGGAAAAGATTAGGTTTTGGACCAAAATGTTGATGGACCAAAGTCCCAAATGGACCAAACTGTTTGGACCAAAGGCCCTGAAGCCCTTCTGTGGCAAAGAGGCAGAGATTTCCACCTTGTTGGAGTGGCTGATCTGGAGAGCCCAGAGCTGGAAGATGTTCTTCAGCCACTCAGATGTGTGGGGAGAGGTGCTAAAACGACCCCAGAAATCAGTTCTCTCTGCAGGGAGGTCCACAGGAAAACTGGTTGTGGCTATCTAGTATCAGTGTGAATATGGGCACAGGGAGCTGAGCTGGCCCAAACTCCATTTCCCACCTCAAACAGATAGAAACACTTGTCCTAGACCCGTCCTAGATTTGTCCTAGACTCACAGAATCGTTCAGGTTGGAAAAGAGCTCCCAGACCAAGCTCACCCTTTGACTGCCTGCCACCACTCCCACTAATACACAGCCCCACATCTCATTTTTTGAACAATTCCAGGGATGGCAACTCCACCACTTCCTGAGGAGCCTGTTCCAATGATTTACCACTCTTTCAGTGAGGAGATTTTTCCTAATATCCAACAAAACCCTCAACTCAGTGAGGTTTTGACCTCAGCCTCAAAACAGGCAGTGTTATCTCCAGCAAGGATCTCCACCACAGGTGATGCCAATGGAGATCCCATTCCCGGTCTGCCTCCTCCTTGTAGGTGCCTCAGATATTCTGGGACACCCTCAGAGCTCTTGGACACCCTTTGGAAAACTGAACTGAGCTCAGGCCAACACAGACAAGGAGCTGGGATTGCTGCTCACCTGGCACTGGTGTGGACACAAGGTGTGGTCAGCAGTGTGTGCTTGAGGAGTGACAGCCCCAGGAGTGGGCACTCTGCACCCAGGAGTGTCCAGCACTGCAGCCTGAAAATCAGGGGTCTTGGTTTGAACAGACAGGTGTGTGCTAAGGAAGGCAGGAACCGCCCTTGAAATGGAAAATGTAAACCCCCTCCCTCTGAATTGTTATAAATTTGAAATTAAGGGACTCTCAGGCAAAGATATGGGAGCAGGAATAACAGTTCTTTATAAGGAAGAAAATAAAAATAAAATAAACAATGCAGTGATACAAAACAGCACTGCCAGAGTCAGAGCAGGCCCTGTCCCCTGTGTGTCAGGGTGGGGGCACAGCCCCATCCCATGGGGCTCAGCCCTCCTGCAGTGCCAGCTGTGCTTCTGCTGCAGCAGGATCCTGCACAAGGGGGGAGTTTTCCTCTGCAGCTCCAGGGCTGCTGGAGATGGGCCTGCTCTCCCTCTGGGAATGCAGGGCAGGAGAAAGCTGCTCCTCTGGGAATGCAGGGGGCAAAGGCTGCTGGGCTGTCCCAACCCTCAGATTGTATCCAGGTAGGAATGCTTGGCTCCTCCCCTGGGCACAGCATCTCCCCATGGGATGATGGAATTTGATCAGCCATGCAGGGACACTGACTGGCCATGAACAGAAGATAATTAATGATTAATGGCCCATGGACAGTAGAGATCTCCTGGAGGGAGGATGGGTTGTGGGAGAGATAAGAAAAAACTGCCCAGTGAACAGAAGATAACTGCCCCACCTCTGACAGATGGGGATAGAACACACACATTGCCTGGCAATCTGGGACATCAGGGACTCACAGAGTCTCAGCTGGAAGGGACCTTAAAAACCAACCAGTTCCAAGCCTCCAAACCTGGGGCTTTCCATCTTCCACTGTTGGAAGGGGTGCTCCAAGCCCCATCCAACCCGGCCTTGGGCACTGCCAGGGATCCAGGGGCAGCCACAGCTGCTCTGAGCACGCTGTGCCAGGGCCTCCCCACCCTCACAGGGAAGGATTTTTCTCCCAATAGTGCAGCCCTCAGTGCCCAGGTCCCTGCTATCTTTAACAACAATCAGCTCCCACCAACTCCACCGTGATCCAAGGACGCCCTGCAGCCTCCAGGGCTGCACACCCCTTGGAGCACACTCCCAAAGGAAAGGTCCCAGCTCTTTCCCCACTAAACGTGAACCCACAGAGGTGTAAAAGCTGCCAAACCCGAGCTGTGCCTGCAGCCTGGCATGATGGATGGCAGGGCTCAGCTGGGAGCTGTTTAATTTGGGTGAAAGACACTGTGTGGGAAGCAGCCCTGCCTGAGCTCCAAGGTGTGTAGGAGCCAGCTTGGTTTCATCTCAGCTGATTCTAGCAGCAGAGTGTTGCTTTGGAGAAAAGCAAAATGCCAGGAGCTGTGGAGGGGGATGGAGGTCAGGACGAATCTCTCCATTCACTTTTGCAGGGATGAGAGAGCAGCAGTGAAGCTTTCAATGGGAATTTTTCCATGAAAGGAGCGGGACAGATCTGGTGTGGTGCTGAAAGAGGAGATAATCTGGAGCCTGCCTGCCTTGGCCAGCTCACCAGGCTCATAGCCCTGGATCCTCACTTGGAGGAAGCCCTGAGGCTTCTTCCCAGCAAAGCCAGCACGGTCCCCTCAGCAAAAAAATCACAGATTGGTTTGGGTTGCAAAAGTCTTTTAAAGGTCATTTTATCCCGCTGCTGCCATGGGCAGGGACACCTTCCACTAGCCCAGGGTGCTCCAAGCCCTGTCCAGCCTGGCCTTGGACACTTCCAGAGATCCAGGGGCAGCCACAGCTGCTCTGGGCACCCTGTGCCAGGGCCTGCCCACCCTCACAGGGGAGAATTTCTTTCCAATCTCCCATCCATCCCTGCCCTCTGGCAGTGAGGAGCCATTCCCCTTGTTCTGTCACTCCAGGCCCTTGCCCAAAGTCCATCTCCAGCATCAGTTCTTCAAATTTCTTTGGAGAAGAAGAATTAAAGAGAACTTTACAGAACCCCACACCCCAAAGATCTCTTCTTCTTTGCATGACACCCCAAAGATCTCAATTTCTGGTCCTCCTCCTCAAAATCCAGCAAAACCATCAACATCCCCAAGAACTGCTCACAGAACTCCTGCATCTCCCCAATACTTGGAGAGACCTCCTTGCTCCCGAGCATGTTCAGCCTGCCATGATGAGACAGCCCTTGGCACTGGTATTTCTGAGCACCCCCAAACCATCTGCTCTCCTTTCATCCCTCTTCTGGGTCCCTGTGAGGAGGAGGAGGCTCCAGCTGAGAGAAAGGGACAGGCCGCCCACTTGTGCTGAGTAACCATTGCCAAATTGGATGCCAGCACACACACACACACACACACACACACACACACACACAAATATTTCCACCAAGGCTGCTATGAACAATGGTCCCTTGATGATCTGCTGTCTCAAACACTCCTGCCTTTGGCAGTGCTCCACGGGGAACAGGCAGTTCAGCACTGACCCTCCCACCCCTGGGCTGGCTCGTGGGCACCTCCACATCCATTGTGCCATGGGCAAGGAACAGGACACAGTGATCCCTGCCCTGGGAATCTGCAAGGTGAAGGATGGCACGTGGACCCGGCAGAGCTGCATCCTCATCGGTGCAGGGAGGGAAATTCCTCCTCCTCCTCATCCCCCCTGGGCCTTCACTGCCCACTTGGAAAGCCTGGCTGTCTCCCTGGACACAACCCCAGCCTCAATTTGTTATCACCTTCCCAGATTTCCTTCAAACATTGCCGTGGTGTCTACAAAGCCATGGGAAGGAAGAAGTTAGGGAATGCCCAGCCAAGGTTGGGCAGCCCTTTCTTCCAAGGGTGTGACAGAGCAGTGACACCCTGAGTGGCACCAGAGTCACATCCTGATGATGTCCTGCCTGAAAGGTGAACAGCAGTGATGGAGGAAGCACTGGGAGATGCCTGAACCCAGGAAATGGGGTGAGCTGAGCAAAGTCCTGCTTGCACAAGGTGAGAGCGTGCTCACGGCTCAGGGAGGGCAGAAATCAGTGCTAAATCAGGGGGGAGAAAGGACTGAAGTTCTCAGAAGCCAAATGTTTGATCTGATTATTATTTGTGACACTCAGAGGTCTTTGCCCAGCCTTTGATTCTCTGCCCTGCTGGTTCCTGCATGACTGGAGAGAGCCTTCCAGAGACCCCATCCATCCGTGCGCGGCGATCCCGGCTTTTGCACCGTCTACAAATAGTTGGTGCGTGCTGAAAAGAGCAGATCTGGAGCCACAGTTGGCAAATTGCACCAACAAGCATATTCCCAGCGAGGCATTGTTCCAGTTTGTATATGTCTGAAAAGAACTGTTCAGGCATATGTTAAAGTTGGCACCTTCTCCCGGGGACTCGCTGCAAGCTGACGGCTGGAGCATGATCACCACAGCAAGGCACACAAAACACTCAGCAAATAAGGGAAAACAAAGTCCACTCAGGGTTTTAGCAGGGCCAGGATGAGGATGAGGATGGGGATGAGGAGTGGGGGCAGAGGGCTGTCCCTTGGGGAGAGAGTTCATCCCAACCTGCCACAGGGAATCTGCATCTGCAATGAATGGAGGGGGATTGATATAGAGGAGGAGAGTGAAAATCCTGCACACAAAACACTCAGCAAATAAGGGAAAACAAAGTCCACTCATGGCTTTAGCAGGGCCAGGATGAGGATGAGGATGGGGATGAGGAGTGGGGGCAGAGTGCTCTCCCTTGGGGAGAGAGTTCATCCCAGCCTGCCACAGGGAATCTGCACCTGCAAGCACTTGGAGGGATTGGAGTAAAGGAGAAGAGTGAAAATCCTGCACACAAAACACTCAGCAAATAAAGAAAAACAAAGTCCAAACTTGGGATTTTAGCTGGGCCAGGATGAGGATGAGGAGTGGGGGCAGAGTGCTGTCCCTTGGGGAGAGAGCTCATCCCAGCCTGCCACAGGGAATCTGCATCTGCCTGCACTTTGAGAGGGATTGGTGTAAAGGAGGAGAGTGAAAACCCTGCACACAAAACACCCAGCAAATAAGGGAAAACAAAGTCCACTCAGGATGTAAGCAGGGCCAGGATGAGGATGAGGATGAGGATGAGGATGAGGATGAGGATGAGGATGAGGATGAGGATGAGGATGAAGATGAGGATGAGGATGATGAGAATGAGAATGAGGATGATGTCCTCTGGGGAGAGAGCTCATCCCAGCCTGCCACAGGGAATCTGCATCTGCCTGCACCTGGAGAGGGATTGGTGTAGAGGGGGAGAGTGAAAATCCTGCAGCCCCAGTGCTGGTCCCAAGATAATCCTTATCAAAAGGCTCAGGGATTGGAATGGGAGGGAATGGGGGTGTCCTACAGGCTCTGGGCTTCAACCCACCAAGGAGGCAGCACCTTGCAGGGGATGGACTCACAGCACACTGAGGGTTCTCAGCTCCCAGGAATGTCTGGACCTGGGAAAACTTCTCCCTTGGAGGTGCTGGAGAATGCCAAGAGGAAATATTGACCTGTTTTGGTCTTCCTTGGGTGTCCATGGACAGCTGCAGCTGGGGGCAGGATGCTGGGCTGGCCTGGTGGAGCTGTAACACCATCAGAGCATCTCCTCTTAGCAGGGCTGGATTGACTTTTGGACTCAGTGATCTGAGGGGTCTTTTCCAACCTAAATGATTCTGTGATTCTGATTCTCAGCTACAAAACTGGACCTGCCCCAGCCTAGGCATGACCCATTTTGGGTAGGAGGACAAGTGCAGGCTCCCTGTTTGTCCCCTCAGGGTGTCCAGGAGCACTCCAGTGTCCCTTCCAGAGGGCAGCTGGAGCTCATCCCCCATCAGGTGCTCAATCCTGGAGGTGTTTTCTGGGGTGACAATTGGAGCAGGGTTCATCTGAAGCTGGAGCAGCATGAAAATCTCCATGAGCTTCCTGTAGGACACCTCCTACCCTTGCATGACCCCCAAAAGAGGCTGCACTGCCAGGCTCAGAGCAGACCAGGCTGCCCAGGAAGGACAGGACAGACCCCCCCCAGTTGTCCATGCAGGATTTAAATTGCTCCATTGTTGGCAGTGCTGGTGGGAAGCAGCAGAATCCCACCCACAGCAGAGGTGGCTTTGCCCAGCCAGTCTAATCCTGGTCCTCAAAGGCTGTAAGTAAATCAGGGAGCCTCAGCTGCCCTTTCCATCCAAGCAGGATCACACACAGCCCCTGGAGCTCCGTCAGCAACAACCTGTGCAGGGAGATACTCACAGCCTGAGGTTCTGGGGGAGCAGCTGAGGGCCTGGCCAGCACTATTAGCAGGAATAATTCATTACCTGCCCTGCTTTCACTGGAAAGCTGCAGAATTCAGTGGCAGCAATTCCTGCCTCTTTCCTGCCTCTTTCCTGCCTCTTTCCTGCCTCCTGGGACTCCTGACAGATGAGCAGGAGGGGTGTCACCTCCATACATCCATGGAAAGGCTGAGGGGAGAAGCAGAGTGTGTTGCAGGACCTCAACTGGGATCATTGTGCCACCAACCTCCCCATGGGCAGCACCATGAGCTTTCCCTTTCCCTTTCCCTTTCCCTTTCCCTTTCCCTTTCCCTTTCCCTTTCCCTTTCCCTTTCCCTTTCCCTTTCCCTTTCCCTTTTCCTTCTGGCACCTCTCGTTCCTCCTTGGAGAAGACACTGTGCAGTGCCACAGCCAGGAGCAGCCCTGCCTTCAGTCCTTGCCCATTTGGGTGTCCCTTTCTCAGCTCATCCATGTAAGAGGGAATTTGGGAGTTTGTCCCCATCCCCTGCGAGCTCAGGTCCTTGGATTCTCCGTGGGATGGGAGAAGTTGTTTCCTCTCCCACACCGACCTTACATCCCCATCCCACCCCCACCGGAGACCCCCGGGGGTTCAGGCTGTGCCCCCTCCCCCCCAAAGGGCTCTGCTCCTGGAAATGGGGGGAAACAGGGACCAAAATGGGATTTTCATGGTGGATCCGGGCAGGCAGACTTGGCTCCCACCCCTCAGCCTCCTCTGTCACCCGGGGGCTGCCCGTGCCCCTCAAACCCCAGCCGTGCCGGGGCTCAGCTCTGTTCGGGGACTCTTTTTTGGGGGGCACGACAAGGCTGCGGGGGACAGAGCCAGGGCACCGGCAGACCCCAAACATCCCGGAGCCCCGTGGGGGACGACGACAAGGCGAGGGGAGGTGCGAGCAGCATCCCAGCATCCCCAGCCGGGTCCGCGGGGACAGAGCCCTGTCCTGGGGGGTGGCGAGGGAAGAGTTAAAGGGAAGGCGAGCAGATCCTCCTCCATCCTCCCGTCCTCGCTGTTAGGCTGCCGCTGTGACAGGGGGTGGGGTCGGGGCTGGCCGCCGTTTGCCGCAAGAAGGGGGGGGAAACGTGGCCGCGAGTGAGTGTGTGTGTGTGTGTGTGTGAGTGTGTGTGTTGGTGACACAGGACAAAATGAGATGAGACCCCTCGGACGGGAGCGGCCGCCCGGCTGCCATCCCTGATCCCGGCCCGATCGCTGCCAGCGCTGCCATCGCTGCCCGGCATCCCCGCCAAGAGTAAGGCTCGGCGCTGGGAAGCGACTGGGAGGAACTGGGGAGCGGTGCTGGGAGAGGGGGGAGGTGGCATGGGGTGGGGGGTGACGAGGAGGGGGGGTCTCCCGGGGGTGGGGAGAGGTGGCGTGCGCGGCGAGAGAGGTGGGGGACCTGATGCTGGAGCTTGGCGCGCCTGAACCACCCACCCAGATGTAATTGGGGAGGGGGGAGGGGAGGATTTTGGGGAGGGGGTGGGGTGGAGGATGGGCTGCCAGCGCCGATTTCGGGTGTGATGGAGGGGAGGGAGCCGTGTTTGTGCCTAAAGTCGCAGCTGCCTGGATTTGGCCCCGCGGGGCCATCGGGATGTGACAGCACCCAAAAATAGAGTGCGAGGCGGGGAGGAGCGGCGGGGGGGGCAGACTCGTGTGCCAGTGCCAGGGCCCGGTTATTCCCCTTCGTCACCTTTCCCTCGCCTTCTCTTATTTATTTCTTTATTTCTTTGGCAGTGATGTCAGGGAGGGGAGCGGTGCCTGGGGCTGGGGTTGGATCGGCGGCACGGAGGGCTGCTGGCGGCCGAGTGATTAACGTGCAGTTGCTGGGAATTATGTCATTGCCTCGGTGCTGGGTGGCCCTCGCCCAGCAGCGGCGGTGGGGAGGGAGGGAGGACGTGGGGGGACGTCATGGCAGGGGGCTCCCCGCCTGAGGCTTCGCCCCGGGAGGCGCCGATGCCTGCCCGGCTTGGCGGGGACGTGGGCACCCAGCGTTCCTCCCCATCCCCGCTCGGGACATCGCCCGAGGAGGCTTCGCAGGGATGGAGCAGCGGCCCCCGGGCCACGCGTGCACGCCCACCCCGCTGCTCCTGGGGGTCCCGGGCTCCATCCCCGGCAGGAGAGGAGCGCCTTGTTCCGCTCCCGATGGCTCATCCCGCTCGCTGGCCCGGCAGCCGGGCTCGGAGCAGGCGGAGGTGAAGGTGGGCATCCCCTCTGCCACCTCCCCGGCAGAGAGCGGGGCTGGAGCTGCTGCAGTGCAGCACAGAGCCCCATCCGCGCCCCTGGGTGTGCCCGGGGGAGCAGGGACCCTCCTTGCCACCCCGTCCCCTCCTCGGAGCCGAGGCGAGAGCCTGGGGACCTGTAGCTGCTAGCGGCCCCCCAGGCCAGACCATCCCTCCGCTCCAGAGGAGGGTGTGGGGCTGCTGGATGCTCCACAGCCTCCTGGGCATTCCCCTGGGCATCCTCTGAGTACCCCCTGAGCATCCCCTGGGCATCCTCTGAGTACCCCCTGAGCACCCCCTGAGCATCCCCTGAGCATTCCCTGAGCATCCCCTGGGCATCCTCTGAGTACCCCCTGAACATCCCCTGGGCATCCCCTGAGTACCCCCTGAACATCCCCTGGGCATCCTCTGAGTACCCCCTGAGCATCCCCTGAGCACCCCCTGAGCATCCCCTGAGCACTCCCTGAGCATCCCCTGGGCATCCTCTGAGTACCCCATGAGTATCCCCCCCGTGCATCACCTTGAGCATCCCCTGAGCACCCCCTGAGCATCCCCTGGGCATCCTCTGAGTACCCCATGAGTATCCCTCCCTGAGCATCACCTTGAGCATCCCCTGAGTACGTCTGGGCATCCCCTGAGCATTCCCTGAGTACCCCCTGGGCATGCCCCTGGGCATTCCCTGAGTACCCCCTGATCATCATCCCCTGAGCATCCCCTGAGCATTCCCTGAGCATCCCCTGAGTAGCCCCTGAGTACCCTCTGAGCATCCCCCCCTGAGCACTCCCTGAGCATCCCCATCCTCTTCCCGCCGTGGGGAGCCGAGAAGGGAGGACAAGGCCTGCCAGCGAGCCAGGCACGGACCCTGCCGCACATCCACAACCTCTTCCCTCTGCTCCACACCCCGCGGATCCCCGGGCAGCTCCGTGCGCCGCGGCAGAGGCTCGGACAGGGAGAGGAGCAGCCAGGAAGGCTGCAGGGAGATGTGCAGTGGAGGTAGGAAGGGCGGGCACGGCTCTAGAGGGGCGTTTTTTGGCATTTTCTGCCCCACAGCACAATCCACGGGAGGGAGGGATGCCGACAGCTCCCCGAATTCCAGCTGGGAGCCAGAGGCGCCGCGGCAGCCGGGGGATGCCGCTTGCCCCGCGGGATAACCTTTGGCAACTCCCTCAGCTCCGAACACCCTCCGGCACATCCTTCATCCTCAAAGCTGCTCGGGCAGCGAATTGTGCCAGCCGAGCCCTGCAGGGAGGTGCTGGCATGAAGGGGGAACGCAGGGCACCCCAAATTTGGGGCAGGCAGGAGCGGGAGGCTGCTCCATCCCCCGGCCGTGCCCTCTCCGGGCGGGCTCGGTGCGCCGGGGGTTTGTTTATGTGTGGCCCTGGTTGGAGCGGCGATCTGGCGTGGCTAAATATAGCAGCGATGCTGTCATCCGAGTTCAGCCTGGCTGGGGAATTTATTTTCTGCAAAGGCTGCGAGGCGAACGGGCTGAGAACAGGCGTGGAAATGCCGGAGCCGTGCGATGCCCCGGCTGCGGCGGCCGGGCTCACGCAAGGGCAGCGGGCACCTCGTCCCCAGGGTCGCCTTTGTGATGGCAACAGGGCAGAGGGGGGACGGTGCAGGGGCTGAAATTGGCCCTGCTGGCTCGCATTTGGTGGGCATTTAAAAAGCGGCGCGGTGCTTGTGTGGCTTCAGCTCTCCGTGCAGGGAAGGGATCCCCTCCTCCTCCTCCTCCTCCTTCTCCTCCTCCTCCAACTCTTCCTTGCTGGCGTCCCCAGGGATCAATTCCCAGCCCCCTCAGATGTAAAAGGAGCATCTGAAAGCCCCACATCTGGCTGTGGGTATCTGGGAGAGAGCAGCAGCCTGTCCTACAAGAGGGGGATTGGGAGAGCCCCCCCGTCCCTGGGAGCTGCAGCATCAGCCCCGGGCATCCCCCGCTGCTTCCATCACCACGAGAAGGGCACCTTTGATCACCCATCCCGGGGAAAAACGGGAAAAGAGGCAGGAAGACAGGTCCCCTGACTTGCAGAAAGCCCAGGCAGACGGGGAGGGTGTTTTCCACACGCACTGTGAAAACCACGTTGCATCAGCTGTCGGAGCTCCATGTGGACGGAGCAGGAATGTGGATAAACTGGCTGAGAAAAAGTTTCTGAAGGGAGTTATACCCCGAAGGGGAAGGCTGAGAGTTAAGAGGGTGTTGCTGGAGCTGTTGAAGGGTTTAAAAATCTGCTTTCTCCCGAAGAGGAACTGAGCCATGCCCGGGGCTGTCAGAGAATTCCAGCAAACAAAGGGTGAAACGAAGAGATTTCTCGTTTCCCTTCACAGAGGATCTTTCCCATTAGTCATTCCCGTCACAGGAGCTGGCAAACACGGTTATTATTTGAGGGATCTGAAAGTGAGATGGAGGCACGAGGCCAGGAGCCCAGACATCCCTGTCCCTGGGATTGGGGAGCAGGCAGGGACCCCCCCAGCCCCTCTGGCTCCCCCACACCTCTGCTCCATGGCTAAAGCCACGCTGGGTTAAACCCCTGGATTCATCCTCTGGTTGTGGGAGCCCTTTCCAAGGTCTAGGGAGTGGCATCCCCTGTCCCTCCCATCCCAAATCACAGTTCCAGCAGGACAAGGTAGGTTAGGGATGGTGGTGGTGGACCAAGCAATCCTGAAATAACCCAGGTGCTTCCCCACAGCACCCAACACTCAGCTCTCAGGCACCTCCGTGGGGGAATGGAGCAGGCTGAGCCTCCATGGGTGGGAGGAAGGTCCAAGGAGCTCCCTGAAGAGCAAGGAAAGCAAAGGTAACTGCAAGGCAGCTCTCAGGAGGTTGGGATGGCTCGTGCCTTGTGATCCAGGCTGGAGCCAGGAGCTGTCCTGGCAGAGGCAGCTCAAAGTCCCCTTGAGCCATGCAGGAGCTGCAGAATTCCTGCAGGGCTGCAAGGCTGGGGATCAGGTTCTCAGGGATTGTGGCTGAGTTTCCATCTCACAAAAACGGGGGTTTGCCATGAAGATGTGGGTCCTGTTGGCTTTCTCTGCTTCCTGAGGCAGTTTTGTCTGAGCCTCTCTTTCCTTCAGAGCCAAAGCATCCTCATCACAGGCCAGTGAGAAGCTCCAGAGCCAGCAGGCTGCTCCAGGGTTAGACAGGTGGAATCCCAGAATCCCAGACTCACTCAGACTGGAAAAAACCTCTGGGATCACTGAGCACCAACCTTGGACCCAACACCACCACCCAGCACCCCAAGGAAACCAGAGCTCTGAGCGCCACATCCACTCATTCCTTGGGTGACTCCAGGGACTGTGACTCCACCTCCTCCCTGGATGGCCCCTGCCAATGCTTGGCAACCCTTTCCATGAGGAAATTTATCCCAATGTCCACCCTGACCCTCCTCTGGATCCCCCTGAGGCCGTTCCCTCTCCTCCTGTCCCTGTTCCCTGGAGCACAGCCCGACCCCCCTGGCTGTCCCCTCCTGGCAGGAGCTGTGCAGAGCCACAAGGGCCCCCCTGAGCCTCCTTTGCTCCAGGCTGAGCCCCTGCCCAGCTCCCTCAGCCCCTCCTGGGGCTCCAGACCCTTCCCCAGCTCTGCTCCCTTCCCTGGATCCTCTCCAGCCCCTCCAGGTCTTTCTCATTGTGAGAGGCCCAGAAGTTTCCCCAGGACAGGAGATGTCCCAGCAGTGCCAGCACAGGGGACAGGCACTGCCCTGCCCCTGCTGCCACCCCAGTGCTGAAAAAATCCTCCTGCCCACCTGAGCACACCTGGGCTCGTGAGCTGCCCAGCACCTCCAGCTCCTGTGGCCCCAGTGGGCAGCAGAGCCCTTTCCCTTTGCAGGGAGCCCAGGAAAAAGGCAATCAGATCATTAACACATGCTGCTCTTCACACAACCAACCTCACAAATATTTATCAGCTGCAGAAACACACGGGCTCAGAAGTTGCCAAGTAACATAACAAGAGGAGCTTTTAAATAAATATCTGTGCTTCTGTGGGTGAGGAATTAACCAAATCCCTTGGTGTGTGGCCCAAAGATCTGCTTTCCTCTGGAAGCCCAGCACCAGCAAGAAAAATAATGATCCAAAGCAGGAATGGAAACCTGGGATAAGCAGTGACTGTCTGTCTGTCCAGCACTGGAGGGAATTCCTGCTGGGAAGGTCTGGGGAGTGATGCCAAAAGCTGGGAGCAGGATGGGATGGAGGGTTTATTTAGGAGGGGAGGTGAGAATGAGCCCAGTGCAGTGGGCTGGGTCTCATCCTGCACCCTGTGCCTCTCCTCAGCACCCACAGGACTGATCTTCTTTGTAGGCTCAGGATTTCTTCTTGTACAAGGTTATTTCTACAACTTGGTTGTTGCAGAGCCTGTGTCTGTCTCTGGCTCTCTTCCTCTCTCTCTGTTCCCTCCAGCCCTGAGAAGAGTCCATTCCTTCCTCTCCAAACCTCTCCCAGAAACCCAGCAGGAATATTGGGGTGGGCAATGCCCCTGTCTGTTTTCCAGCAGAGCCCAGACAAACTCATCTCCTGCAGCTCAGGAGGGCTTTGGGACAGCCAGACCCAGCCTGCAGACCCAGCTCAGCCTGCCCAGGTGTGTTCTGCACTGCCCAAAGGGCCAGCCTGCCTTCCCCTGCTGCCAAATCCCATTCAATCCTCGCTGTGAGGTCACTTTGGAGGTTTTGGGGGTTGTCTGGGGGGGTCAGTGCTGCCAGAGGACTCCAGGAGGGTTTGCAGATGGATGGAGATCATCTCTCATCCAGTTCTCTCTTCCACGGGGACACTCTGGCTTGTGGGGTTGGGATTTCATGGACTGGACCTTAAAACCATCTCATCCCACCTCCTGCCATGGCAGGGACACCTCCCACCATCCCAGATTGCTCCAAGCCCTGTCCAACCTGGCCTTGGGCACTTCCAGGGATCCAGGGGCTTCTCTGGGCACCTGTGCCAGAGCCTCCCCACCTCACAGGGAGGAATTTCCCCCAATATCCCATCTGAGTCCCTCTCCCGCTCTCTTGGAGGCCCTTTAGGCACAGGAAGGCGCTGGAAGATCTCCCCAGAGTTTTCTCTTCTCCAAGCTGAACACCCCCAGCTCTCCCAGTCTGTCACCTCACCTGGTGGAGATGCTCCCAAACAAATCCACCATCTCCCCATCAGCACCACAGGCTTGACCTGGGGGTTTTGCAAGCAAGTTGTCCTTTTGGGCCCATTTGGGGTCATTTGGGGTCATTTGGGGGCCCATTTGGGGTCATTTGGGGGCCATTTGGGGGCTCTTGCCTGAACCAAAACACAACCTGGACATGGAGCTGGTTGGCAAAGTCACCTTGGAGACACTGCCCAGTCCTGGTGGGCCAAGCTGAGGGGGTGAGATGACCCTGCCTGGCTGAGGTGATGGTGGTGGGAGTCACCCAGAGCAGCTGTGGATGCCCCATCCCTGGAAAAGCTGGGATGTGGGAGCTCCTCCCTGTGCCCCAAAGCATGGCAGTGTCCCCAGGCATAGGGGGAGGTCACAGCAGTGTCCCCAGCCATGTCAGTGTCCCCAAAGCATGGCAGTGTCCCCAAACCATGGCAGTGTCCCCAGGCACAGGGGGAGGTCAGAGCTTTTCTTAGCCCAGCTGCTGGAGCTGGGAAAAGCAGCCCAGCTTTTGGGCACAGGAGCTCATCTCCTTGTCCCTGCTTTCTAATTATATCAGCTGATCTAGCACAGGCTCCTGCACTCCCCATGGGCTGCTGCCTTCATTACATCCCTGGCTCTGCCCTTGGCAAGCTCTTGGAGGAGCAGCCAAGCCATCCCAGAGGAGATGTTGGCATGGCAGGAGTGGCTGCCTCACCTCAGGCGTTCCCCTGCAGTGCAGTCCCTGCCTCCAGCACTGCCAGGAGTGACAAGGGGACAGGGGACAGACACAGGGACAGGGACAGGGACATGCTGGTGTCTGTTTGGGCCAGGCTGTGCACCAAAGTGTGCAATGGGAAGACAGGAAAGGCTGTCCCTGTTGTGGGGATTGGCTCCTCAAGGCGGCTCAGAGACACCAGGGCAGAAAGGGCAGGATGGAAACATCTGGAAACATCCCCCAAAATCATCAGGGATGCTGGGATGGGATGGGATGGGATGGGCAGAGCTGCATCCCCACAGGCTCCTGCACCCCAAGGCTCTCCTGCCCAGGGGAGGGGGTCCTGGTGGTCCCTGCCCAGGGGAGGGGGGCTCTGGAAAGACCAAGATCTGTTCTTGACCCAAATCCCTCCCTCCTCCGACAAACACAATTCCCAAAAGGTCTCTGCCAGGAAAACCCACCTCCCCACCCTGTGCAGCTCAGCAAGGGCACAAACCCCATCTCCAGGAGCAGGCTGAGCACAGTGTCAGCCTCAGGGAGACCCAGCAATGTCAATAATAAATCACTGCTGCCCAGCTGGTGCCCAGCCAGCCCCTGCACAGCAGGACTGTGTTCCTCTCCTTCCTCCTGCCTGCCCCACTCCTCCTCCCTCCCAGGGCTTTTCCAAACCCCAGGCTCTGATCTCTTTGGGGATCAGGGAGTCCCCAACACACAGGAGTGGTTTCAGTGCTGTTGAGGCCCGAGTGGAAAGTTTTTAATCTCTTTTCCTCCCTGCTGCTGGCACTCGGTGCCCTCCTCAACCTCAGTTTCCCCCTGCCAGGCTGCACTGCAGGGATTGTATGGACTGGGAGCTGAGCTGGGGACCAGGATGAGGGATTTCCACACCCGACCTTGCAGCTGAAGTGCTGCATGTGCCACCTGCAGGTGTTTGGGGTGGGCAATGCCCCTGTCTGTTTTCCAGCAGAGCCCAGACCAACTCATCTCCTGCAGCTCCAGAAGGGCTTTGGCACCAGCCAGACCCAGCCTGCTGACATTCCTCAGTGCCAGCCAAGAGCTCTCAGGGGCCCAAATTAGCTTTTAATAATAATATTTCATTAGGGAAAAAAAAATAAAATAAATAAATCCCCGGGCAAACAATCCGGCCTTGGCGCCCGCCGGGACAGCAAACACTCCCCGAGGGGCACCAGGTGCGGTGCATTCCTGATAGCTGGGAAAGAAAGGAGCCATTATTCCATGGTTTCCCTCTCTGTGCCATGCTGGGGGGAGCAGGAGCAGCCAGCCCGGCTCCAGCAGCCCGGGAGGTGGGGACGTGGCTTTGGGAAGAGCTCCAGAGCTGATTGATGGTGGCGTTTCTTTGTTTCCTCCTGGCGGAGGTGAGGCGTTTCAGGCGATAAAAGGGATCTGTTTGTTTTAAAAACAAGCCCTGCCAGTCACCCCAGCCATCCCTGGGTGCCCACGTTCCTGGCACAGCCATCCCAGCGTTTGTGTGGATGCATCCACCCCTCGGAGGTTATTCCTCACAGCTGGAAAACTTGATTTTTCCTTCTTTAATGAAGTTTCCCATCGATCTGTTGTCGTCTTTCCCTTTCATCCTCAGAAGAGAAGCTGAGGACAGGCAGGACATGGTGTTACAGCCCCAACCCCAGCTTTGACCAGGATAAAAAGCAGGGAAACCCTTTCCTCCAGCTCTCCACCCTTGCCTTTGGAGTGCAAAGCAATTTTGCCCCCCTCCAGGGTTTGAAAGGCAGGCAGAGATTTGGGCTGCTGGATAATGTTTCTCTGCTGGGATAAAACCAGGGCAACTGGCAGCTCCCGAGGGGGGCAGCCCAGCTCCTGCCCAAATTCCAGCAAGGCCTTGGAATCACAGGAGAACAGGATTCACAGAATTCAGAGAAATCACAGAATTCATGGAAATCACAGAATAACGGGATCACAGAATCACATAATCTACAGGATAATAGAATGTGCAGAATCACAGAATTCATGGGATCACAGAATCCACAGAATTCACAGAATCACAGAATCCACAGGATCACAGAATCCACAGAAACACAGAATTCTCGGAATCCACAGAAACACAGAATTCTTGGAATTCACAAGATTCACAGAAATCACAGAAATCACAGAAATCACAGAATTCACAGAAATCACAGAAATCACAGGATCACAGGATTCACAGGATTCTCAGAATCCCATAATCTACAGGATCACAGAATCATAGAATGCACAGGATCACAGAATTCTCAGAATTCACAGAATCACAGAATTCACTGGATCACAGGATCACAGGATTCACAGAATTCACAGAATCACAAAAATCATAGGATTCACAGAATTCTCAGAATCCCATAATTTACAGGATCACAGGATCATAGAATGCACAGAATCACAGAATTCACAGGATTCACAGAATCAACAGAATCACAGAATTCACAGAATCACAGGATTCGCAGGATTTCCAGGATTCACAGAATCACAAAAATCATAGAATTCACAGAATCACAGAATTCTCAGAATCACATAATCTACAGGATCTCAGGATCATAGAATGCACAGAATCACAGAAATCACTGAATTCACAGAATTCACAGAATCACAGGATTCACAGAATTCACAGAAATCACAAATTCACAGAACCACAAGGTTGGAAGAGACCTTCAAGACCATCGAGTCCAGCCCAGCCCCAACACCTCAACTCAGCCCTGGCACCCAGTGCCACATCCAGGCTTTGTTAAACACACCCAGGGATGGGGACTCCACCACCTCCCAGGGCAGAAAATTCCAGAACTTTATCACTCCTTCTGTAAAAAACTCTTTCCCGATATCCAGCCTGTATTCCCCTTAGGCCAGCACAGGGAGGTGACATCCCAGCGGGAGCAGCGTCTCCCTTTCACGCCCCGCCGCAGGGACAAGAATCCCTTCATTTCCTTCGGACGCTTATCCTCTAAGGATCTTGATCCCGGGGGCGAGCGACAAAAACGCCCTTTAAATCCATCCCAGGGGTTTAGGAGAGGATTAGCAGATGTCTCTGCAGGCTTTACACCGGGGTGTCCCACCCTCATCCACCTTCAGGCTTGCGCTTCCCGGAGGAGAAATGATGGAGCCAGCCTGGCTGGAATTCCCTCGCCGCATCCCAGGCAAGCCCGGGCCGGCCGCTCGCTCCCAAAATCACCGCAGGGCCGGGGCTGCTGCGTGTCCCGTGGCACTGAGCTCTTCCCAGGGTGTTTCACCCTGGAATTTTCCAGGCGGGAGAAGCTCCCCTGCTTCCCACCTTTTGGGGGATCCCTAGAGAGGAGCCGGATTAATTCCCCGGTGAAGATCTGGGTTCTCATCGCAGCCTGGCTGGTGGGAATCATCCCTCTCCGTCCGCCCCTTTGTGTTCACAAGCAATTACTGCCTCACTTTCCATTCTCAACACTTTTCCTCCTTAATTTGTCTCAACGCTGGGTTGTTTTTTTTTTTTTTCCCTTAATTTCCCTGCTACCCCCCACATCCCTTTGACCTCTCCTCAATTCCCAGCCCCGAGGGCTCTCTGACCGCCGGGACTCTCTGGATGCCTTTCCTCCGGCAAACACAAGCTTGCATAATAGCTGTTGACACCGCAACTTCATTTGAATCGATCTTGTTTGCTAATTAGCTGATTGCAGTAATTGGCATGAATTACCTTGGGGGATTCTGCCTCCCCGGGGGCGGCCAGTGGCCAGCGGGTCCCTGGGAGGAGGTGGGAATGGCAGCAGGGAGGTGATTCCTGCTCCAGGGACACCTTTTGCTGGTGTCCCGGGGATTCCTGCAGCTGCAGAGGAATTTCCAGAGGGGAGCCACAGCCTGGTGCGGAGGTTTTTAACCCCTGGAGTGCCTCAGAGCCACCAAAATGTCCAGAGTAGCTATTGCAGAGCCTAAAATGGGTTGAGGATGTGATTCCACTCTGCCTCAAAATGCAACTGCAGATGACTCAAACACTGGGTTTAAAGACAAACCAAGTGAAGCAGCTTTGCTCAGAGGTCATGAGTCCCTTCTGGAAATTCCCTGCCACAAACTCGTGGAGGATGAAACAGCATGAGAGTGAGCGAGGAGGGAGCGGGCAGGATCAGGGACAGCGTCCTCTGATGGCAGCAAACCTTCGGGGGGATCCAAAGACAGCTTTGGGTGGGAGGCATCCCTGAAGAGCTCTGGGATGGGATCAGTGAGATCCTCATCTCCCCAGCCCCTTTTCCTCCGAGCAGCAGCTGCACAGGGAGGAGGGAGGAACATCCCTGTGCCAGTCCCTGGGATCCAGTCGGGATCCAACACTGCCCGTGGTGAAATTCAGGGATGAAAGGAGAGGGACAGCAAAGGGAATGGCTGTAAACTGCCAGAGGGCAGATTTACCTAAACACTGGGAAGGAATCCTTCCCTGGAGGGTGGTGCTGAGCCCTGGCACACGGTGCCCAGAGCAGCTGGGGCTGCCCCTGGATCCCTGGCAGTGCCCAAGGCCAGGTTGGACAGGGCTGGGAGCAGCCTGGGACAGTGGGAGGTGTCCCTGCCCATGGCAAGGGGTGGGATGGGATGAGCCTTAAGGTCCCTTCCCACCCAAACCATTCCTTGCTTCTGGAATAACTCATTTTTTAAACAACACCCCAAACCAAAGCTCCTCACACGGGCACATTTCCATCTGTGGTGCTGCTGGGGTGCCCTGATCCAGCCCTGCCCCTGGTGAGGCTGCAGGAGTCTGTGAAATTCTGGTTTTTTATGAGCCATCTATTTATATTGACAGCTTCCCACGCTCCATCCCTCGAATCCTGCATCCCTTTCTACCAGGCTAAGCTGCATCACTCCAATTCTTCATTCCCCACCTTTTTTTTTTTCATTTTTTTTAATATTGCCCTGTAATTATCATCTTTCCCCTCTTCTGGGATCTGAGAGAAATCCCAGGACTTCTTAGAGAGGATGAGCAGCAGCCCAGACCTCTCCTTGTCCTGCTTCCACGGGGCTCTTGGGAGCAAATTAATCTGAACCTGCTGTTTAAAAATGTTTCTCCTCAGGCCATGCCATTTAGTGTCTTCCTGGGTTACTAATGGACTAGAAAGCACTTCCTTGTCCCTGTGCAATATGAGAACATCAGCCTGCTTTTTTCCAAAGGCAGAACAGAAATTATTGAGCTTCTTTTTTTTTCTCCCCCTTCATTGTTATCAGCGATTTTCTGATCCCCAGCTTGAGGACAGGCAACGCTGCTGACGTTATTTTGCTGCTCCTAATTTTGTAAAATCAAATTAAAAATCACTTCCTCCCTGTTGTGTGTGAGCATCCAGGAGAGACCTGATGTGGCCAACTGCAAACTGAATTGTGCAGTAAATTCCACAGCTTTATTGAGCCAGAATGCCAAGAAATTTTCCCTTGGTTGCCAGTGTTGGTTGTTAAATATTTTGGGTGGAAAAGAGAGAGCCCAAATGAAAACTGAGCTCTCCAAGACCCTTTGGTGGGTCAGGAGGCCACATCAGGTTGGATGTCAGGAAAAAGTTTTTTATGGAAAGAGGGATAAAGTTCTGGAATGTTCTGCCCGGGGAGGTGCTGGAGTCCCCATCCCTGGGTGTGTTTAGCAAAGCCTGGATGTGGCACTGGGTGCCAGGGTTTGGCTGAGGGGCTGGGGCTGGGATGATCTTGGAGATCTCTTCCAACCTGGTCATTCTGTGAATTCTGTGATCAACCAGATATTTTATTTTATTTTATTTTATTTTATTTTATTTTATTTTATTTTATTTTATTTTATTTTATTTTATTTTATTTTATTTTATTTTATTTATTTTATTTTATTTTATTTTATTTTATTTTATTTTATTTTATTTTATTTTATTTTATTTTATTTTATTTTTCTTTTTTTAAATTTTTTTTATTTTATTTTATTTTATTTTTTATTTTAAGACATTGCACACACACAAGAAGCAGCTGGGCTCCATCTGAGGGATCCACGGGGATTTTGTGGTGACTTTGCTCGGCTGCAGCAGAGGGGTGAAGAGGCAGGGCAGGGCATGGATATCCCAATTTCCCAGGGCACAGGAGCTGTGCTGGTGGAGCTGCCACCCAGCAGCTCTGCCAGGGACAAGTGACACGAGTGGGGGTGGCTGGAGGGGCAGGGGACAGGGCAGGAACAGAAGCAGGAGAAGGAGAATTCGCTGCTTTTCCGCCTCCCCCGAAGGTTGGACACAATGAAATTCCCTCCTCCCTCCCCTGCCCGAGGCAGCCACATCCCAGGAGGAATTCAATGCTGCCTCCCGGGCCATTCAAAACAGCCAGGGTCAAACCTTTATGAGGCAACAAAGAAAATAAACCCGAAGACAAAAAGCTATTCTGGAGGAGGGCAGGGGAAGGAAACAGCTCCCAAAACATCGGTGAGAACCTTTCCTTTGAGGCCAGCTGTGGGATGGGGGTCTCTGCTCTGCTGGGGCTGAGCAGGGCAGCTGTGAGCAGATCCTTCCTCTTGGTGGGAGAGGTGCAGAGTTTTGGGAATGTTGGGTGAGGATCACGAGGATCTGGGCGCTGGAGAGGGGTCAGCTCCTGGTGGGAAGTCTCCTGCAGGGCAGGGGGGGTTGGCTGGCACCAAAGGACCATGGATCCCCTTCCTCTGCCCCATTTCCTGGTGGCTGTGAGGGCTCCTGGTGGCTTTCAGAGGTTGTGACCCCAGAGGCAGCTGGACAGACCCCGCTCCCCACACCTCCCAAATAATTTGTTTTTTTCCCTTCATTCCTGTTCTTTAGGTGGGAGCTCTGAGTGAGGCTCTTGGAGAGGCGTTTGGAGCTGTTCCCATGTGGGGTTAAAGCTCTGGCACCGGGAGGGGATGGGAGAGGGCTGAGAGCAGCAGGAGGGAGTGGGAGTCAAACCAGAGCCCCCCGAAATCCCGTGGGGTGGGAATGGACACACACAAGGTCCCAATTCCTGCTTGGCCCCAATTCCTGCAGGCACAGAACCCCCAGTGGCAGGGCTGAGCCCCAAAAACACCCCAGGAGAAGGCAGGAGAAGCAGAAGAGGCTGAGGGTGCCCAGCCCAGTGCCCCTGCCAGCCCTGCAGGGCTGTCCCCAGGTCACTCTGCACACAAACAAGCTCAGTTTGGAGCAGAGCAGGGAAGGATGATCCCCCCAGCCCCTGCTGGGACTCAGGGGTTTATGATCTGTGAGGGGTGAGTCAATGGGAGCAGGAACAGCCTGGCTATTTTTAGGACCATTGACCATTTTTGGGGGGGGGTTTAACCCCTCTCCCTCCTCCCCCAGAGGCATCTCAGCAGTGCTTTGCTTGGAGAAGGACTTGAGGAGCTTTTCCAAGGCCAGCAGGTGCCAGTCTCACGGGGTGGGGATCCCTGGGAGGAGGGGATGGGGGAAGCAGGGTCACGGGGCTGTGAGAGCCACCGAGACAAAGCAAAGTGCACAGAGAGAATCCCAGAATTGTTCAGCTTGGAAAATCCCTCCAGGATAATCCAGTCCAACCATTCCCCCAGCACTGCCAAGGCCAGCACTGACCATGTCCCCAAGTGCCACATCCACAGGGCTGTTAAACCCCTCCAGGGATGGGGATTCACCCTGGGCAGCTGTGCCAGTGCCTGACCACTCTTCTGGGGTGGAAATTTTCCCAAATATCCAATTTAAACCTCCCCTGGCACAGCTGGAGGCTGTTCCCTCTGCTCCTGTCCCTGTTCCTGGCTGTCCCCTCCTGGCAGGAGCTGTGCAGAGCCACAAGGTCCCCCCTGAGCCTCCTTTGCTCCAGGCTGAGCCCCTGCCCAGCTCCCTCAGCCCCTCCTGGACCCCAGCCCCTTCCCCAGCTCTGCTCCCTTCCCTGGGCTCTCTCCAGCCCCTCCAGATGTTTTTCCCCAAGCTCTGCCTGTTCCTTCTCTCTGCCCCAGGGTGCTCCCCCTTCTCCAAATGCACATGGACCAAGTTTTAAAGCTCCTCAGCAAATCACAGAGAGCTTTTCCAGGGTTTTCTTTCCTCCTGGCTCTAAGGGCACAGCACGATGGCCGTGTCCCCTCCACCTGCAAAAGGGACATCATGGGACTTCTCCAGCTTCCAGCTGAGCCCTGGGACAGCCTTTCCTCTCCTTGTGTCCAGGGAAATCACATTCAGGGTGGCCTGGGCTCCACCAGGCTCTTCCTCCAGTCCTTCCCAGGGAATTGGGACCTTCAGCATCTCCTGATGGGAGGAGCAGCCTCCTCCTTCCCACGGCCTGCCCAAAAAATCAGCCTCCATCTCCCCTTCCCCACCATCCCACCTTCCTGCTGCAGAGGAATTTCTTGTCCTGCCGTGCAGATTTCGCTGCTTTCATGACAGCTAATCCATCCTCAGCCTGGAAAACTCCACGGTTTTGTTTAGTTTAGCAAAATATGGAGGTGTTTGGTGGTTTGTGTGGTTTGCATTGTTGGGGGGGCTTGGTTTTTGGGGTTTTTTGGGGGTTTTGTTGTTTATTTGGGGTTTTGGGGGTTTTTGGGGGGGTTTTTGTTGTTTATTTGGGGTTTTTTTTGGTGGGTTTTTTTTGGGTTTTTTGGGGTTTTTTTTGTCTGTTTGGGTTTTTTTGGTTTAGTTTTTTGTTTGTTTGGGTTTTTGGGGGATTTGGGGGTTTTGGGTTTTTTTTTGTGGAATCATGAGCACAAGCACCTCCAGATGACAACATTTTGAATTTTCACAGCTCTTCCTGCACAGTCTGTTGCATTTCCTGGGACACAATGGGGGCACTTGATGTTCTAGGGATGAGAATCAATGTGAATTTTTGGGCTCAGAGGTCTTTCCCAACCTCAACAATTCTGTCAGCAATGGGCAGGGATAGGTAGAAAAGGGTGACTCTGACAGCCTGCTTTATATCCCCTCAATACTCCCAAATCTGCCTCCTGTGCAATTTACAGCAGATCCTGGTGGATTTCCAGTCCATGAACTTGCCAAGCTTCCCCTCAAACCCTGAACATCATCCCACAGCAGGGAGCTCTCCAGGCCACCAACCACTGCCTGAGGAAGGGGGTTCTTCCTTTTCTCCCTTATTTTTACCTTCATCTTCTTCCTGATGGGTTTTTTTTTGCTAAAAAAATGAAAAAAAGGATGCAGCTCCACACCTGTGTGTCATTTGTTCCTGTCTGAAATGCTGCTCCAAAGCCACTGCTGCTCCTGGGAATGCCTGAGCAATTTGTCAGCACCGATTCATTAAAAAAAACCCCAAAACTACCGAGGAAAAAGGCTGGGAATCCTCCTGGTGTGTGCAGAGGCAGATCCCAGGGCAGCCCCTGTCAGCAGCACAGGTGAGATGAACGGAGTGGGATTGCTCCCAGCTCAGAGAAATTAATGAGGATGCTGTGCCAGGGTGAGCTCTGTCCCAAACAGATGAAGTGCAAGCCTGGAACATGTGCCAAGCTCCTCTGGAGCTTGTTTCACAAGTGCTGCCCATTTTCCATGCATGCCTGAGGAATTCTGCTTCCCCCAGCTCGAGGTAGGGATGAGAAGAAAGCTGAGGAGTGCAGAGAGCAGGTGGTGCTGCAGCCTCCTCCTCTGGCAAATCCTTGCACAAAGCACCAGGAATCTCTGCCTGGGTTTGGGCCACAGGTTCTGGGCTGGCTCAGCGTGGATGGACAGCCCCAGCTGGGAATTGCTGCATTCCTTTGAAAGCATCAAGCCACAGAATGGTGGAGCTTGGAAAGAACCTCTAAAGGTGATCACATCTGAGCATACATCCAGCAGAGAGTTCACAGGATTCACAGGATCACAGGAATCACAGAATCACAAAATCACAGAATCCACAGAATCACAGAAATCACAGAATTCACAGAATCACAAAATCACAGGATTCACAGCATCACAGAAATCACAGAAATCACAGGATTCATAGAATCACAGAATTCACAGCATCACAGAATTCACAGAATTCACAGGATTCACAGAATCACAAAATCACAGAATCCACAGAATCACAGAAATCACAGGATTCACAGAATCACAAAATCACAGAATTCATAGAATTCACAGGATTCATGGAATCACAGAATTCACAGAATTCACAGGATTCACAGAATCACAAAATAACAGAATCCACAGGATTCACAGGATTCACAGAATTCACAGAATCACAGAATTCACAGAATCCACAGAATCACAGAATTCACAGAATCCACAGAAACACAGAAATCACAGAATTCACAGGATTCACAGGATTCACAGAATCACAAAATAACAGAATTCACAGGATTCACAGGATTCACAGGATTCACAGGATCACAGAATTCACAGAATTCACAGAAATCACAGAATTCACAGATTTCACAGAATCACAGAATTCACAGAATCACCGAATTCACAGAATTCACAGCATCACAAAATCATCGAATTCACAGAAACAACAAATCACAGAAATCACAGAAATCACAGAATCACAAACTCACAGAACTCACAGAATGACCAGGTTGGGAGAGACCTCCAAGACCATCCAGTCCAACCCAGCCCCAACACCCCAACTCAACCCTGGCCCCCAGTGCCACATCCAGGCTTTGTTAAACACACCCAGGGATGGAGACTCCACCACCTCCCTGGGCAGAACATTCCAGAACTTTATCACTCTTTCTCTAAAAAACTTTTCCCTAATATCCAACCTGTATTTCCCTCGGCACAGCTCGAGGCTGTGTGCTCTGGTTCTGTCAGTGCTGCTGGAGACAGAGCCCAGCCCAGCTGAGCACAGGCACCTTTCAGGAGCTGTGAGAGTGATGAGGGCACCCCTGAGTCTCCTTTTCTCCAGCTGAGCACCCCCAGCTCCCTCAGGGCTCCTCTCAGGGTTTGTGTTCCCAGCCCCTCCCCAGCACCCCCATGTTCACAATGAAACCCCCCAACCACACAGGAGCTCGTTTCCTCCCCTGCAAATCACTGACAAAGCTGCTTTCCCTTTCTCCCTGCTCCCACTCCACCCCTCTCCACCCCTGGGGTATCATCCCCACCTTCCCCCCGAGGCACTGCTGCTGAAGAGGGAAAACTCCCAAAGAAGAGATTGGTTTTTTTGGGTTGTTTTTTTTTTAGGGATTCCCCAGGAGCACTGGGAGGGAAGCAGTGAAAAGCAGACGTGAGCAGGGTGAGGGCAGAAGGACAAGGCCAGCAGCTTTGTGTCCCCAAAGGTGCAGCCACACACCAGCACCCCATCAGTGCATGGTGGGAGCTCTGCAAAGCTCAGGTGAGCTCTGAAAGTCACAAAACCTGCACCTAGAGGGGCTAAAAGAGAGCTGCAGGGGGGCTTTGGAGGTGGGGAATGGGTGCAAAGTGCCAGAGGGCAGGGTTAGATGGGATATTGGGAATAAATGCCACCCTGGGAGGGTGGGCAGGCCCTGGCACAGGTTACTCAGAGAAGCTGTGGCTGTCACAACTTTGGAAATGTCCCAGGCCAGGCTGGACTGGGCTTGGAGCAGCCTGGGACAGTGGAAGGTGTCCCTGCCATGGCTGGATGGGTTTTAAGGTCCCTTCCAAGCCAAACCAGCCTGACTCAGTTGTGATGATCCTCAGGCTGACTGGGGCAATGGAAAAAGGTTTTATATCAATCACAGGGTGCTGGAGAAAAGCCCAAGAGGGGCTGGAGGTATCTCAGTAGAGACATCATGGGGTTTATTTCCATGCTTGCTTTCTGACTCTGGGTTTTCCTCTCCTGGGAAGAACATTTCTGATCCCTGGCACATCCAGCAGCTCCTGGGATTGGTCATGAACAGGAGCAGAATGGTAATTTGGGCAGGTCTCACCTCTGGGTGTCCCCTGGGTCATTCATTCCTCACAGGTTTCATTAGGTCTGGCCCTAAGGAGGGCTCTGCTGAGCTTTGGAGCCTCCTCCCTCCCCATCCTCCATTCCCTGCATCTTCTGAGCGGGAACAACACCAAACTGAGGATCAGGGAGGAGCTGTCAGCGCCCCACTCCAGGAGGCCAGCACAGAGAGGATGTTTTCCCACTTGGGGATGGTTTATCCAAGCTGCACACACGCTCTCACACTCACAGGCTCTCTCACACACACAACACAGCCGTTTTCTCACCCAGCCCTTGGGATTTTGGCACTCCCTCCCACTCTCCTGGGCGTGCACAGCCCCACTTCCCAGCTGAAGTCGTTGCTGGAGGAGATGTGGAGAAATCTCCTGAGTGTTTTGTTTGCAGCAGAGCTGCTGGTGCTTTCCAGGGCTCCCAGGCTGCTTATGAGCAAATGGGAAACAGAAGGAAACCAAATCCATCCCCCCATCCATCCCTGCCCTCGTGCTGCCAGCTTGTCCCGTGGCCATCTCCAGCTCCACATGAAAAGCCCTCCATCAAACCAAGAGCTTTGCAGCCTCTGCTTCCAGTTCAAAGCCTCTTTTTTTCCTTTTGCTGAGGATCTGGAGGGAAGGGAGAAGTGTTCAAAGCCCAGAGTCGGTTCTGAAGTCCAAAGCTGGGGTTTATTTTGTATGACAGAGCAGAGAGCCCAGGAACCTGTGAGGGCAACACCTCCCTGCAAATCAGGTCATTTATTTAGCGAGGGGAAAAAAGGTTCAGAGCATCAGGGCAGAAATCAAAGAGTATTTGAAGGAGGAGGGAAAGCCAAGCTCTGGCTTTGCCACTCCTGCCCTCCTGCTGGATCCCCACGGCCTGGCAGGCACCGAGGGAGACCAGGAAAATATTTCACTCTTTACAAACCCTCAGAGCTGCCCTTTCCAGGGGGACTCAGGTCAGCTGCCACACTAAACTCCCAAATATTTTCCTAGCTGGCAAATGGAAAAAAAAACCCTCCTTGTGTCTGTGCCTGGCTCTGAAGCCAACGTACACGGAATGATCAAGCCCCTGGCACACATCTTGCAGGAGCTAATTATAGAATTTGGAAGGCAATGTGATAATATTTTCTTTAGATGTGTGGTGCAGATGTAATTACTTCTCCGGAGATGCCAGCCGCAGATGACGCAGGATGCCCTTATGTAATCACCTTTATTATGCAGCTATGGAAATTCTCCCTCCCTGACCCATCCCCTCAACTCCTTCCTCTTGTTCCCCACCCTAAATTCTCTGTGGTTCGTTCAGAAGGTGAGGGGTGAGGGCCACAGGGCAGCTGTGACTCCACCACCTCCAGGGAAATGCCATTCCTGGGTTTCCCCATCCATCATCCCTCTGGGAAGGAGCAGGAGGTGATGGCTGTGCATTGGCAAGGCTGGGAAAGGAAAACCTTGGAGCCAGGTTTCCTCCATCCCTGGCATCTCCTGTGGCTTGGACCAGGAGCCAACTGCTCCATTCTCCTGCTGTGGAGGAGCACCCTCCCAAAAATGGGCTGGGGATGCTGAGGATGCAAGAAAACTGCAGAGGAAAGCTGGTTTGGCCCTGTAGGGTGAAGGCTTGGCGGGTCACTAACGCCTGAGGTGCTCCAAGGTTGCTCCAGAATGCAGGAGGATCTCCCAGGTGATCCACAAAATCATTCCTGACAAGGCAAAATCACAGCGGGATCACAGCCAAAAATGCTTCCAACACAAGGGGGATTTTTGCCTCTGGATCCTTTCTGAGGTTTCCCTTTTTGCCTGTGGATCCTCACCAAGATTTTCCATTTTGCCTGTGGATCCTTTCTGATGTTTTCCATTTTACCTGTGAATCTTTTCTGATGTATTCCATTTGCCTCTGGATCCTTTCTGAGGTTTTCTATTTTTGCCTGTGGATCCTCACCAAGATTTTCCATTTTGCCTCTGGATCCTTTCTGAGGTTTCCCTTTTTCCTGTGGATCCTTACCAAGATTTCCCATTTTGCCTGTGGATCCTTTCTGATGTTTTCCATTTTACCTGTGAATCTTTTCTGATGTATTCCATTTGCCTCTGGATCCTTTCTGAGGTTTTCTATTTTTGCCTGTGGATCCTTACCAAGATTTTCCATTTTGCCTGTGGATCCTTTCTGAGTTTTTCCATTTTGTCACTTCACAGTCTCTCTGTCCCACAGCCCACTGAGGTCCAAGCCATGGGTATCTCCAGGACAGAGGTGTCCCCCACCACCAGTGCTGCTCAGGGGGGACACAA
The DNA here is from genome assembly GCF_963513975.1 of Fringilla coelebs. Lineage (NCBI taxonomy): Eukaryota > Metazoa > Chordata > Aves > Passeriformes > Fringillidae > Fringilla > Fringilla coelebs. The sequence continues at coordinate 2,857,425 of NC_140032.1, forward strand.
TCCCCTGGCATGAGCAGTAAAACCCTGCCTTGGCCACAAATATTCAGGAAAAAGGGTCGGGAAGCAGCCTGGAGGCATCACCCTGTTCAGCAGCACATATTTTGGCTCTGTGCTCCCATCCCCTTCCATCCCTCTTCCTGGCCAAACTGGATCCTTCCTTGCTGTTTTTAAGGATTAATATGTGATGCAGAGGGGTGATTCTGAGTTCTGGGCCATCCTGATGCCACCCAAGTTGCAAATCTGGGTTGTGAAGACTTTTCCTTTTATTTTTCTCATCATGGCATCCGAGGCAGGGCATGGATCGAGGAGGATGAGCCTGGAGATGAGCAAGGCTGAATCCCTCAGTGTCTGGGAAGTTCAGGGAGTTGGGAAATGGGGGAATTGGCCACACAGCCTAAAGGAAAGGAAGCCAGGGAGATGGTGGCTGGAGCAGAACTGGAGGCAAAATCATGGTTCACCCACTGGGGAAACTGGTTTCCAGTCATGGGTCAGTGCCAGTGCCTGCCAAGGAATGTGTCCTCAGGGCTGGGAATGCCCACATTCCTCTGAGGACCTGGGGGATGTGTTTGTGGCACTCAGGTCATTCATTAACCGCAAATTCCAAATTCCCAGGATCCAGGGCCAGCAGGTGGTCATGGATTCAGGTGGCATTTCAGCCCAGTCCCTCCCTGTGCTCCATGGGCTGTGTCAGCTGGGTCCCTGTGGCCTGGAAAGGGACTGTGTCAACCTTGTGTCCTACCCAGAGAGGCCTGGGAGCCACCACAGGGGTGCTCCAGGCTTCCTGCTCCGTGTTCCACTGCCCCCCCAGGAGATCTTCCCCAAGACTCGAGGATTCTCATCCTTCTGCTTCTGCTGAGGCCACTCAGCCACCAATTCCTCCCCAGAGCAGAGGCTGGCCGTGATGGAGGTGATGGAGATGGAGACTGGAGATGGAGATAGATGGAGACTGGAGATGGAAACTGGAGATGGAGATTGGGGATGGAGATTGGAGATTGGAGATGGAGATGGAGATTGGAGATGGAGATAGATGGAGATAGAGATTGGAGTTGAAAATGGAGATGGAGTTGGAGATGGAGATTGGAGATGGAGATAAATGGAGACGGAGATGGAGATGGAGATTGGAGTTGAAAATGGAGATGGAGATGGAGATTGGAGTTGGAGATTGGAGATGGAGATTGGAGATGGAGATAGATGGAGATGGAGATGGAGATTGGAGTTGAAAATGGAGATGGAGTTGGAGATGGAGATTGGAGATGGAGATAAATGGAGATGGAGATGGAGATTGGAGATGGAGATTGGAGTTGGAGATTGGAGTTGGAGATGGAGATTGGAGATGGAGATAGATGGAGATGGAGATTGGAGTTGAAAATGGAGATGGAGATGGAGATTGGAGATGGAGATGGAGATTGGAGATGGAGATTGGAGATGGAGATTGGAGATGGAGATTGGAGATTGGAGTTGAAAATGGAGATGGAGATTGGCGATGGAGATGGAGATTGGAAATGGAGATAGATGGAGATGGAGAGAGATGGAGATGGAGGTGATGGATGGGACAGCATGAGCACACACAACTCAGTCCTGAGCCTGATGTTCCTCCCTGGAAAACACCTCCCACCCTGAGCCAAGGGGGCTGTGACAAATCCCTAACTCCTGATATGGACAAAAGGGCATTTCCAAGCAGCATCCTTGAGCACCTGGTGATTTCAGGGTTCATCTGCCCCTCCTGGCTGCAAGCTGCTTTGCTCCAATTCATTTTTGTGAGGCCTGGCCTGATGCTTTGGGACTGTGAATGGGAGATTTGTTTCCTTCCTTCTGGATAATCACCCAAGGATGGATGGATGGATGGATGGATGGATGGATGGATGGATGGATGGATGGATGACACACAGGATGAATGGCCAGGTTGGAAGAGACCTTCAAGATCATCCAGTCCAACTCAGCCCCAACACCTCAAATAAACCCTGGCACCCAGTGCCACATCCAGGCTTTGTTAAACACACTCAGGGATGGGGACTCCACCACCTCCCTGGACAGCCATTCCAGAACTTTATCACCCTTTCTGTAAAAAACTTCTTCCTAATATCCAGCCTGATGCATAAGGGATGGTTTTAAACTAAACAATGAGAGATTTAGCCTAAATATTAGGAATAAATTCCTTCCTGTGAGGGTGGGGAGGCCCTGGCACAGGGTGCCCAGAGAAGCTGTGGCTGCCCTGGATCCCTGGAAATGTTCAAGGCCAGGCTGGAGGGGGTTTGGAGCACCCTGGGATAGTGGAAGGTGTCCCTGCCCATGGCAGAGGGCTGGAACTGGATGAGGTTCTCTTTCAATCCAAACCATTCCACAACTCTAAGTTTCCACAATTCTCTGGCCTAGACATTATCTGTGAAACCTGAGAATTCACATCCTCCCTGCAGGCAGCTCCCACCTGACCCAAATCCCGTGGCCAGGACACCCAGCACCCACTCTGGGCTTTCAGCACCCACGGGTGGAAATGCAGGAGCCTCTCCTGATTTATGGGGAGAGCTGGCCCATGCACCAGGCTGTGGCTTGCCAGCACTGTGAGGCTTTGTCTGCTCTGTGCTGGTACAGGAGGAGACAGCTTATAGCAGCAGGGAGGTTTTTTCCAGAATAGGAAACCATCCCTCTGGATGACATAAAGCAGAGTCTTTTGGCTCGCTCGTGCTGGCTCAAGCTGAGCAGGCAGATGTCATGGACTGGAGATGGAAAGTGTCCCCCACTGCAGCACTGGCATCAACCCAGCTTTTTGGGGTCAACCCAGCCTCAGGACCCCCTGTGGCAGCTTGGAGAAGGTTCCTCTCCCACCCCCAGCTCTGTGTGGGTATGAGGAGGTGTCACAGAGGCTCAAATTATTCCATTTACTGAGCAGGAAAAGCCTCTCCCAGCATTTCAACCTGCAGAGCAGTGGGATGTCCCTGTGCTGGTGAACCCCCAGGTGCAGAGAAGATTTGTTTGATCACATAACCAGGTTTATTCTGGTTAACTGATAAACAAACTCTGGGTGCCATCCTGCCCAGCAGGCTCAGCCACAGAGCCTGCTCAGGCTGTGCAGGCTGCTGGGGATTTTATCAGCATTCCCAGCAGAAAGGTTGGATTTCCTGGCATGGTGGAGTCATGCTCCCCTACCAGCCCCATCCTGCACGTTTGGCTGTGGTCCCTGAGATCACTCACAACAAACCAGGCCAGGCAGAATCTCTCCACAAACACAGGGAAGCCCTTGGATGTTCCACACCCATTGAGTGTCACAGAAAACTGGGGATTTCCTCTGAAAACAGGGCTGGAAATCTCTGCTCTAACAACAGAGAGGGGGGAAGAGCTTCCAGCAGAGCCTGATGAGGAGGTACTGCAGGAATTCTGGTTTCAGTGCCCAGCCTGAGGGGTGTCAAGCACTTGCAGGCACAGCTGGCTCACAGCTGAGGTCTGAGCTGGGTTTAAGTTGTTGTGGTGCTGGTTGGGAAGCTCTGGAAGCTTCCAGCACAAATTCAGAACTGTCTTCATCACCAGACCTTGGCATTGCCCAGCCAAGGCACTGAGACATGCTGGGATGGAGATGCCACTTCATCTCAAAGTGTGTTCAGAGGGGTTTTCTTTCTGCTCCTCAATTTGAAAATTATCTTCCCTCTAAATAAGGAGTCTGGGTGAAGAGAGAAGGAGGCTCTTGCTCACATTGGGATGTTTTGTAGGGAAAAGCAGCTCTCCAGAGGTTTCCAGGAAGAAATCCCAGTGCAGGCAGCCTCTGTCTCTGCTCCCATTCCCATCTCCCCACATCAAGGCTTTCTACCTCTCTTCCCTGGGGAATGTCCAGGCCCATGGATGCTCCTTCAGACCTCAGTGCAGCTGATGGTTTATTCCTTCTCTGATCAGTGCAAAGAACTCTGAACCACTCCAAGGACCTCAGAGAACTTGGGGATCTTGAAATGGAGCAGCTCCAAGGGAATGGAAATCACCCAGCCAGGGGGCTGCCAGGAAAAGGGAGAAGAAAACTGGACATGGGAACAAAGAGTTGGGATTTTGGAAGAGTAATTTTTTCTTTCTCCAAGAGGAAGAAGGCTTTGGGGGGATGTTCAAAGCCTGAGCCCAAGACAGAGCAAGGCTGGGTGGGGAAGGTTTTTTAGGTGGGTAAACCCAACCCTGCAATCCCAGGCTGGAGGTCACCTCAGCTGGTGGGGTCTGGGTGACACAGCTTGACCATGGCCACCCAAAAAGGGCAGAGCAGAGAAGGATGAACCCCACAAAGGGCTGAGACCAAGTCCTGGTGGCTGTGTGCCATGGGGACAGGGAAATAGGGTGGGTGCAGCTGGCTGTGCAGGAGCCCTGGCACAAAGGGGTGCTGGCTGAGAACTGGGGGTCTCTGCTGGCTCCCAGAGGTGATGGAGGGGCTCTGCTGGAGGTGGGCAGAGAGGCTCCTGGCTCAGCCACCCGAGCCCTGGGTTAGAAATGAGAGTTGGGGGTTCAAAAGTTTACACCCCACCTCAGAGCACCAGGAGCACGGGTTATCCTGGATCTCCCAGCCTTCTCCAAAATCTCTCCTCTCATGATTTATTCATCCCTGTGGGGAGTGCTAAGACATAACTCAGCTCCCAAAGGGAGGATGAGCACAGGAGCCTGTGGCTGTCCAGCAGGGAACTGCAGCAGTGCCAGCTCTCAAAGGAGACAGGCAGTTTCCTGACACTGCAGCTGCTGATTTGCTTCCCCAAATCCCACTGCTGGGAGGGGTCCCTGTCCCAGCAGAGCCCCTCAGCCACCTCTGGTCATTGCCAGAGCAGGGATGGGAAGGGCTCTGTGTCTGTGTGGCTGCTTCCAAGCTGCACACACGTCCCCAAACCAGCCTCTTTGTCAGAATTCTCTGCTTCTGGAGCTTAAGGGTAAAATTGCGAGCTTGAATCTCCACAGGAACGCATTCTGGTATAATTTACACCTTCCCCCTGCACCCCAGCAGCGTGTTTTGCCCTGGTTTGAATGCACATTAACCCAAATGTGATTATTTTGGCATTATTGCTGTTTTACTGCTCTCGCTGTTGTTTGCCCACCAACACCAACCCCGTGACCGGCGACTCCTTTGATCCCCAGACATCCTGCCAACAGAAAATTCACCTCAGCAAATGGGTTTCAATGAGGGGTTAGCTTTGTGTGGCTTTTATTCCCCTCCCTCCACGACTGCAAATAATCCAGAGTAAGTGCTGAGGCTGGATGGCCCCCCAAGGGAAGGCTGATTGCTCTCCTGCCACTGGGAAAGTGGGAAAAGGAGCTCTGGGCTATCCTGTGCCAGCAGGGCTCTGCTCTGAGGGCTGGAATGGAAAGAGGGCAGCATCCACATCCAGCTTTTGGCCAGGTGGATGGAGCTTGGGGAGATCTGGGATAGTGGGAGGGGTTGGAATGAGATGGGGTTTAAGGTCCTTTCCAAACCAAACCATGCTCTGGAGGCATCGTCCCATCTGTCCCACCTGTCCAATTCTCTGCCCTTCTTTCAGAGCTCTTCACAGCCTTTCATTTCAGCCACACAGCTGGGAAGCACCCCCAGAAGGATGGGAAACTCGAGGAGGGTCCCCTGATAGAAAGCTCCCAAAATTAGTATTTGAGTGAAAATGAGCTGTTTTGAGCAATCCCCACTTGAAAAATAAAATCCTAAAATCTCCTTTTGAAAAACAAACAAACAAACAAACAAAACAGGCAGTCAGACCCCAAATCCCTATTTGAGGAAAACCCAGCTGCCAGACCCCAAAATCCCCCTTTAGCCAAAATCAGTTACCCCATCCCAAAATCATGACTTGATCAAAACCAAGCCATCAGACCCCAAAATTCCCTATATTTGTAAAATAACCCAAACCCCAGCTGTCTGATCCTAATATTCCTGTTTGAGCAAATTGATTCTCAAATTCCTTATTTGAGAAAAACCAAATTCTGAGAGCCTGAAATTCCCTATTTGAGAAAAAAGTATTAAAACAAAAGAACTCAACAGTCAGATACAAAAATTCCAGTTAAGCAAAACAAGCTGTCAGACCCTCAAAACTTTCTCTTTGCAAAACCAAGCTGTCAGACCCCAAAATTCCCATTTGAAGAAAAAACACATGGTCTGACCCCAAATTCCCTGAGATAAAACAAGCCTCTGAACACCAAATCCCTATTTGAGCAAACCCCAAAACCTCCCAAGTCCACAAATCCCCATTTGAAGAAACCCCAAACCTCCCAAATCAACAATCCCCTATTTGAGCAAACCCCAAATCCACAAATCTCTTATTTGAGCAAACCCCAAAACCTCCCAAATTCACATATCTCAATTTGAGCAAACCCCAAAACTTTCCAAATCAAAAAATCCCTATTTTTGCAAACCCCAAAACCTCTCAAATCCACAAACCCCTATTTGAACAAACCCCAAAACCTCCTAAATCAACAAATCCCTATTTAAGCAAACCCCAAATCCCCAAACCCCTATTTGAGCAACCCCCAAAACCTCTCAAATCCATAAACCCCTATTTGAGCAAACCCCAAAACTTTCCAAATTAACAAATCCCTATTTGAGCAAACCCCAAAACCTCCCAAATCCAAAAATCCCTATTTAAGCAAACCCCAAATCCACATATCCCTATTTGAGCAAACCCCAAAACTTTCCAAATCCACAAACCCCTATTTGAACAAACCCCAAAACCTCTCAAATCCACACATCCCTATTTGAGCAAACCCCAAAAACCTCCCAAATCCACACATCCCTATTTGTGCAGAAACAAACCATCAAACCCCAAAATCCCCATCTGAAAACAGAAAAAGGCAAACTCCAAATCCTTATTTTGGAAAACCCAAAGATCCCATTTCTGCTGAAACAAACCATCAGCCCCAAATTCCCCTTGCAGGAGGACGGAGCCATCCCTTCCCCAAAACCCTGCCAGAGGTGGGCAGGGGTTGAGGAAAACCCAAAACCTCCCAAATCCACATATTTCTATTTGAGCAAACCCCAAAACGTTCCAAATTAACAAATCCCTATTTGAACAAACCCCAAAACCTCCCAAATCCACAAACCCCTATTTGAACAAACCCCAAATCCACAAATCTTATTTGAGCAAACCCCAAAACTTTCCAAATCCACAAACCCCTATTTGAACAAACCCCAAAACCTCCCAAATCCACACATCCCTATTTGAGCAAACCCCAAAAACCTCCTAAATCCCCACATCCCTATTTGTGCAGAAAGAAACCATCAAACCCCCAAATCCCCATCTGAAAACAGAAAAAGGCAAACTCCAAATCCTTATTTTGGAAAACCCAAAGTCCCCCTTTCTGCTAAAACAAACCACCAGCCCCAAATTCCCCTTGCAGGAGGATGGAGCCATCCCTTCCCCAAAGCCCTGCCAGAGGTGGGCAGGGGTTGAGGAAAACCTAAAACCTCCCAAATCCACATATTTCTATTTGAGCAAACCCCAAAACTTTCCAAATTAACAAATCCCTATTTGAGCAAACCCCAAAACCTCCCAAATCCACACATCCCTATCTGAGCAAACCCCCAAAACCTCCCAAATCCACAAACCCCTATTTGAGCAAACCCCAAATCCACAAATCTTATTTGAGCAAACCTCAAAACCTCCCAAACCCACAAACCCCTATTTGAACAAACCCCAAAACTTTCCAAATCCACACATCCCTATCTGAGCAAACCCCCAAAAACCTCCCAAATCCACACATCCCTATCTGAGCAAACCCCAAAACTTTTCAAATCCACGTCTGTATTTGAACAAACCCCAAAACCTCCCAAATCCACAAATCCCTATTTAAGCAAACCCCAAATCCACATATCCCTATTTGAGCAAACCCCAAAACTTTCCAAATCCACAAACCCCTATTTGAACAAACCCCAAAACCTCTCAAATCCACACATCCCTATTTGAACAAACCCCAAAACTTTCCAAATCCATACATCCCTATTTGAGCAAACCCCCAAAAACCTCCCAAATCCCCACATCCCTATTTGTGCAGAAACAAACCATCAAACCCCAAAATCCCCATCTGAAAACAGAAAAAGACAAACTCCAAATCCTGATTTTGGAAAACCCAAATTCCCCATTTCTGCTAAAACAAACCACCAGCCCCAAATTCCCCATTTCTGATAAAACAAACCATCAGCCCCAAATTCCCCATTTCTGCTAAAACAAACCACCAGCCCCAAATTCTCCATTTCTGCTAAAACAAACCACCAGCCCCAAATTCCCCATTTCTGCTAAAACAAACCACCAGCCCCAAATTCCATTTGGAGCAAGGGGAGCCATCCCTTCCCCAAAGCCCTGCCGGAGGTGGCACAAAGAGTTAATTCAAGCTCCTGCGGACGCCCTGGCCAATCCCACCGAGCCAAGGGCAGCCCTTGGCCCCAGCCCAGCAGCAGGTTGCTCTCCCCAGGTATTATTGTGAACTTTTTCCCGGGATACCACGCAGGGAAACAATGAATTTCGCGGGCGGAGGAGGATGGGGAGCTGCAGGATGCACCCCTGGGCTGCCCAGGTAAATCGCGGCGGGTGCCGGATTTTTTGGGATCTTTCTTTTCCTCTCCTTCCCCCTCGGGCTGGGTGTCTTTGTTTGGCAGGGAGGGAAGGGTTTGCGGTGGATTAGCGCCGGGCTGAGCTGGAGGGACGCTTTGCAGGTGATTTTTTTGGGGGGGGCACAGCGGGTGATAGAGGTAGGAGCCTCTTTGAGCCAGGTCTCATAAACTCTTGGAGATCTATTTCACGCTGAAGATAGCTCAGCTACCTTTGGAGGCATAAAGTCAGCAAGATAGCTTCTGCTGCAGAGTTAGAAACAAAAAGGTTTAATAAAAGACAGAATAACAAACAGAAAAACCGAGCCAAGTGCAAGAACTTCCTGCTCTTGGTAAAACACCTCACAAAAGCGATTTGTTTTTTTGTTCACTTATTTTTCTAGCGAGTTGCCCAGCTCCTGTCCAATTAGCTATCCTAAAGTTTGAGGTGAAGTTTCTCAGGCCTATAAGACGCCTTTTTCACCTAATCGAAGAGAAAAACTTCTAAGCTTCTTTCCTTTTTAAAGAGACAAAAAACAGTTTCGTTACTCCGTCAACAAAAACCGCATTCCTATAACCGGGCTGCGCTCGCCGCGGGGGTCAGGGATGGGATGTGCTGGGTGGGAAAAAATGCGATTTTCCCCTCTATAAACCCCCCCTGGGATCCCCCCAGCACCGAGACCTCGCAGCTGGGTGGATTTTAGGGCATGGTTCTAATTCAGCGGTGGGCACAAGGCACCCGGCGTGGGGGTTCGCTCCCAGCGCGGTGTCCGGGGAGGAGCGAGCGCTTCCCGGGCTGGCTCCGCGCCCAAGAAATTCCTGGGGCCGGGTTAATGATAAATCACGGGCTGGTGGCGGGTCCCCGCTTTGTCCTTCCTGCCCTGGGACAGGGTTTGGGCAAAGTTTGGGGATGGCAGAGCCGGGCAGGGCTCCGTGGAACCGCTCTGGGGGTGATGGCTCATCCCAAAGGGTCCTCCTCCTGCAACAGCCCGTCTGCAGGAGGGGCTGGTGACAAAAAGGGGGATCCCTCTGGCATTTGGGGCCATGGAGCTTGGATCACATCGGGATCCCTGAGATCTGGGCCGTGGGGATTTGTGAGGATGCTCAGGAAGGTGCTGGGGAGCCGGGCAAGGGATGTAGCTCCGTGCTGGGACACTTTCAGGGGTCACCACATATCTCCTGTGCTGGGGAGCCCCACGGGCTCAGCTGGCAGCACCTCATCTCCAGCCACCTTCCCAAAGGATCTTCTGTGGATTAGTGCAGGGCTGAGCTGCTGGGACCCTTCCCAGTTGCTTTTTAGGGATGGGAAGTGCCTGCTGTTTGCACCAGGGGGTCAGAGCAGAGATGGGGTGCAGAGATGGATTGTTCAGGGTGGGGAAATCTCACCCTGGATCCCACTGGCAGCCCCTTAACAAGGGGAAACTGAGGCACACAGGGCTGGGATGACCCCTATGGTATGGGGCATCCCAGACCCTCAGGGCTGCAGCCAGCTCCATCAAAGCCCTTGTCCTGTTCCAAGGGAATCCAGGGAGTTTTCCCTGTGCCACCAAAGCTGGTGCTTTTCTGGGCAGAGGTTGCCATCAGGACCTCACTGGGGACAATGACACAGCTGGCCCTGAGTATCTTCTGGGGGCAGTCACAGGGGTCACAGAGGAGGCCATGAATGAACCCTCCCTGATGGATTTGGGAAGGCACTTTGGGATGAGCTTGAAACCATCCTGTCCTGCTGCCCCTTGGGATGATGGGCACAGATCAGGCAGGGCATGGAAAATCCTTCCTGTCTGCCCTCAGGTCCCTCCTGGAGGATGCCAGCCTGGATCCAAACCCAGGGCTCTGAGAGCAGATGGGGAAAAGGGGGAAAATCCCCCTGAGGATGAGGACCTTGGCCAGGGGAATGCTGGTGGATATCCAGGGTGGCTTGTGAAAAATTCCATGGCAGGATAATTCCATGTGGAAAGGACCCCAGGAGCTCTCCAGTCCATCCTGCTCCTGGTGTTCAGGGCTTGAAAACCTCCAAGGATGAGACAAAAAAGCCTCCTTGGGACTGTACAAATGTGCCCTGTCACACCTCCACGTCACCTGCTGAGGTTTCTCTGGGGCTTTGCCCACCTTGCTGCAGCCTCCAGAATAATTCTGATTTCTTCCCTTACTGGAACAGCTCAAGGCTGGCGTGGCCTGCCAGGTGCTTGGCTTTTAATTCCACTCTGCCTGCTTTTTCAGATTCAGAAAATCCTGTGGGTTAAAACTGGGATAAAACCCCCAGAGATGAGGAGCTGGGATTGGGACAGGGGGAGCAGCTTGCTCAGGGTGAGCAATAGCCATGCCCAGATGGATTTACTGATTGTTTTACTGTCAGAGGTTGCCAGGAAGCTGTGGCAGGGTGTCCATTCCAGGAACAGCCTCAGGGAGCTGAGATGGAAGGAGGGACAAGCAGGAGGGCGCAGAGCCAAGGCCACAGAGCAGATTGTGGCTGCGCTTTGCCACGATTCCCCCTCCTGCCACATCCTGGGGGATGGGGACAGGGTGGCAGCGGACTGTGTCCCTTAAACACAGCGAGCAACTGAGGGAGGAAAACTGATAGCAGGGTGGGAGTGAGGGCCAGGGAAGGTGGAGCAGGCTGCTCTGTTCGGGCTCTGCAGGGAACAATGGGGCCTTTATTGGGGAAGAGAGGTGGCGAGGCTGGCAGGCACAGTTTGGTACTCAGAGAGCTCCTTGGCCAGGTGGTGACAGGGCTCTGGCGTGTGGGATGGGACAGACTGGTGGCCAGTGTGCCCCTAGGCAGCTGTGGGGGCAGGGAACTGGGACATGGGGTGGGACAGGTTGGTACAGCTGGGGGGAGAGGGAAATGGGAAATAATGGGGAATGGGAAATAATGGGGAATGGGAAATAATGGGAAATTATGGGGAATGGGAAATAATGGGGAATGGGGAACAATGGGAAATAATGGGAAATGGGAAATAATGGGGAATGGGAAATAATGGAGAATGGGAAATAATGGAGAATGGGAAATGAGAATGGGAAATGGAAATGAGAAATAATGGGAAATGGGAAATAATGGGGAATGGGGAACAATGGGAAATAATGGGAAATTGGAAATAATGGAGAATGGGAAATAATGGGGAATGGGAAATAATGGAGAATGGGAAATGAGAATGGGAAATGGAAATGGGAAATAATGGGGAATGGGAAATATTGGGAAATAATGGGAAATTGAAATGGGAAATAATGGGAAATGAGAAATAATGGGAAATGGGAATGGGAATGGGAAATAATGGGAAATGAGAATGGGAAATGGAAATGGGAAATAATGGGAAATAATGGGAAATAATGGGAAATAATGGGAAATAATGGGAAATAATGGGAAATAATGGGAAATAAGAAAATGGAAATGGGAAATAATGGGAACTGGAGAACAATGGGAAACAATGGGAAACAATGGGAAATGGAAGTGGGAAATTGGAAATGGAAAGGGGAAATAATGGGAAATGGGAATGGGAAATGGGATGGGACAGGTTTATATCCAATGCATCCCTTGGCAGGGAACTGGGACGTGGGGTGGGACAGGTTGGTACAGCTGGGGGGATGGGGAAATGGGAAATAATGGGAAATAATGGGAAATAATGGGAAATAATGGGAAATAATGGGAAATAATGGGAAATGGGATGGGACAAGTTCATATCCAATGCATCCCTTGGCTGACTGGGGGGACAGGGAAATGGGCTGGGACAGTCTGGTACCCATCATGTCCTTTGGTCAGAAAGTGCAACAAGGAAAAGGGATATGGGATGTGGGATATGGGATATGGGATATGGGATATGGGATATGGGATAGGGGATGTGGGATGTGGGATATGGGATGTGGGATGTGGGATGTGGGATATGGGATGGGATAGGTTGGTACCCAGAATGTCCCTTGACCACAACTGGAGGAAACTGGGACACGGCAGATGGGACAAGGGACAGGCCAGTTTGTACAAGACATCCTCTGGTGGTGGGACTCGTCACCAGGTGCCTCTGCCAGCCCCACAGATGCTGCCAGGACTCTCCTTGATGCGGGTCTGGGTTCATGGCCACCCTCCCAAACTCTTTGGCATCAGGAACTGCAGTGAGTGGTTTAAGAATGAGCTGGTCCTGAGGGCTGAGAATGAGGAGCATCCCATGCAGGGGACATCCTGAGTCAAGTGCTGCCACCCACTCCAGTCCAGAGGAGCTTTGGGGATGCAGGAATCTGTCATCCTGCTGGGCTGTCCCTTGGCAGCTCAACAGAGCTCCCCCAAGGAGCTGCCTGGGTCCTTTCATCTCATCTCTTTTGTTTCAGCCTTATTATGTAAATAGCTGATGCGGCCCCCATAATGAGAAAGTCGTTTCCCAGAATACAAAAGGCTGTAATTATCTCATTAGCAGGCGGAAAGGGAAAGGAAATGTTTCTAAGCCGGCTCACTTTTATTTCCCACAGCAGCCCGAGGAAACTCAGCCCCCAAAAGCCCCTAAAACCAGGACCTGCCTGCCCCTAACCCTGCCACCCCCTCTCTGCAGGAGAGAAAAGCAAAGTGGGATCCTCCTGTCTCAGAAATGGGTTTGTACTGGGAGGGCTGAGGGCTTTGACCTTGGAACTTTCCAGTTATCCAGAGGATGCTGCAGAGCCCTCAGTGCTCTCAGGTGCTGGGACAGGGGGAGCTGGAAATTGGAGGGGGGTCACAGAGGGACAGGGTGGTCCCCACGTTCTCAAATTGGGTGTTTCTAGGCAGGACTGCCATGCTGGGCAGTCCAAGTCCAACCTCCCTGCTCCAGCAGGGTGCCCTAGGGCACGTTACTCAGGATTGTGTCCAAAAGTAAATCCAATCATAAATCCTTTGCACAGAAGGATGGAAAATGTGCAGATACATAGCAGCCCCACAGCCCAAGAGGTGTCTGAGGGTGGCTGCAAGAATCTGCCACTGCTTGACCCTCCTGAGTTTGATTTTTAGCTCTGAGTGGGGAGGAAAAGATCTGCAGTGCAGGGATAAATGGGAAAAGAGGTCTGTGACCTGGGGGAAGAGCAGTTGTTCTTCTGAGTTCATTTGGCTTTTGGTGGTGGAAAAAGCTTGTGGTTGAAAAGCTGAAGATCTGCATGTTTTTGCAGACAGGTTCAAGTGTGTTCCTGCTGTATTCCAGTGGCAGAGGAAAGCCTGGAAGCCACCAAGCCAGGATGGGGGGAAAGGAGTAGGAGGAGGTGCAGAAAAGAGCCACAAGAGTCACTTGAGGGCTGGAAAAAAATGCCTGTGAGAGACAAGAAAAGCTCATTCTGTTCTCCTCTTCAGAGTGAGCAGCTTGAGAAGGGTGCAGGAGATCAGGAGGAGCTGGGGCTCTGCAGCCAGGTGGGAGGGGAGCTGTGGCATCCCTGCCTCCTGAATCAACCCCAGTGGAGGAGCTCAGCCAGGTTTGGGACCAGCATGGCCACAAGGAGGTGGCAAGGGGTGGCCTGTGACACACAGGAGGCAGAGCAGTGGCTGAGTGGCCTTTCTGGAGGACATGATGTACAAGAAAAGGTGAGGGAGAGGAAGAGGGATGTGGCTGAAACTAAGAGGACAAGAGAGAACAGCCTCTAAACAGGAGAGGTTTAGACTGGATATTAGGGAAAATTTCTTCATGGGAAGGGTCAGGGCAGTGGTGGAGTCCCCATCCCTGGAGGGGTTTAAAAGCCACGGGGGTGTGGCACTTGGGGACATGGTCAGTGGTGGCCTTGGCAGGGCTGGGGGAACAGTCAGACCCCACAGCCTCAGAGGGTTTTTCTAACCAGACTAATTCAGCGATTCTATGATTCTACAAGTGCAAGTCTTGGGTTTCAGCGGTGGTTTTGCCCCAGGGCTCGTTAACACCTCCCTGGACAGAGCTGGCTTTGCTCCCTGCAGGGTCTGTGTCTTCACTGCTAACCCATTGCTGTCCCTCCCTTCCCTCTCCACATCTCCTCCTGGATGAAGCTGAAATTATCACAGCCACTCTTTCCCCACCCTTTCCAACCTGCTCCACCACCACAGGGCACGCTGACTTTTCCTCCTCCAACCAACCCAACCCCTGGGCAGCGCTGCCAACAAAGCCCAGAGCTGTAAACACCGGGCAGGTGAGGCCCTACCCCTGCAAAAACAACAGAGCAGAGTTAAGGTGTCACTAATTGCTCTCTCGTTAAGCAAACAAAGCCGACTAATGAAGGTCAGGGACACACCTGTTACCGCAGTTGGCAACAGGGGGAGTTTTTGACCTTCAGGTGCCTTTGTTGCTGCCAGCACCACATGCCTGGGATGGGCACGGGTGCCAAGCCCTGCCTTGGGCTCTTTGCTGGTGCCCAAGAGCCATGACTGATCCCCTTCCCTGATTCCTTTCACTGATCCCCTTCCCTGATCCCCTTCCCTGATCCCCTTCCCTGATTCCCTTCTCCCACGGCACAGTGCCAAGGTGTGTCTGTGTGTCCGTCTCCCCAAGGCCTTTGTTAGGAGAGTGTTAACAATTAACCTCCCCAGGCAGCAACAGAGCCAGGCCTCCATCATTTAGTCCTGGTTAACCATTCAGCTGCTTATCTCAGAGCAATTTTTCTTCTTTCTGCACTGGAAGGCATTCACTGAATGGTTTGGGTAGAGCAAGTGCAAAGATGAAGCTGTTATTTTACAAATTTTTGTACTTACAATAACATCCAGGAATGTCCTGGAGCTGCAGGCAGGGCTGGAAACCTTGGTATGAGTTGGACATGCAGAGTTTGCCTGTCACAGCTGGGGAAAAGGACATTTCCCCCCAGATCTTCTGCATCAGGCATCAGAATTTTGCTGCCTCCGAGGCGAGGCTGTTGCAGGAAAGGCCAAGAGGACGCTGGATGGGATGGGGAGGTGGAATGTGGAATGTGTGGATTCCCAGTGTCCCTGCTCAGAGGAGTGTGTGGATTCCCAGTGTCCCTGCTCAGAGGAGGAATCTGTGGATTCCCAGTGTCCCTGCTCAGAGGAGGAATCTGTGGATTCCCAGTGTCCCTGCTCAGAGAAGGAGTGTGTGGATTCCTGGTGTCCCTGCTCAGAGAGGGAATCTGTGGATTCCCAGTGTCCCTGCTCAGAGAAGGAATCTGTGGATTCCCAGTGTCCCTGCTCAGAGAAGGAATCTGTGGATTCCCAGTGTCCCTGCTCAGAGAAGGAATCTGTGGATTCCTCATGTCCCTGCTCAGAGAAGGAATCTGTGGATTCCCAGTGTCCCTGCTCACAGAAGGTCACCCAGCCATGCTCAAGGGTGACTCTGCTCTCCTCCTAAAGGATGGACATGCTGATAAAGGCAAACACTTGGCTTCCCTCAGCCTCCCTGTGCTCATGGACAGGCTCAGCACCCTTGGGGATCACAAACAAAGTTTGTGAAACATTCCAACATGAGCTGTCAGTTCAGGCTCCCATGGGAAGGAGGCAGTTCTCATGGAATCATGGAATAGTTTGGTTTGGAAGGGACCTTAAAGCTCACCCAGTCCCTACCCCTGCCATGGGCAGGGACACCTTCCACTATCCCAGGGTGCTCCAAGCCCTGTCCAGCCTGGCCTTGGACACTGCCAGGGATCCAGGGGCAGCCACAGCTTCTCTGGGCATCCTGTGCCAGGGCCTCACCACCCTCAGTCAAGAATTTCTTCCCAATATCCCACATAACCCTGCCCTGTCAGTCTGAAGCCATTCCCTCTTGTCCTCTTGCCCCAGAGATGCTGAGACTTCAGGAGAAGAAATGTCCTGGGGAAGTTTTTAGTCACACATTCCCCCAAACCTGGAAAAAAAAAAAAAAGAGCGTGGTAAAATTATTCCTGTGCTCAAAATTTGATTTCACAGTTCAGCTGAGGAACAACCAATGTAAAACCTGACTGGGAACTGGAGCTGGCCAGAAGGTACAAATCCAAGGGTTGTTGTTCTCAGGGAAAAAATGGCCCTTTTTGGCAAACAAAGCTGTACTGTCAGGGAGCTCTTGGCACTTCTGGAATCTCCTTAATAACATATTTGTAACACTTGTCTGTATGCCCTGTTTATCAGATCCCGGGTTTGCAGTAAACACAAGCTAAGAACAGAGGTTTTTTTCAGAATATTTTCTTGGATGATTCCCAGTTAAAAGAAAATGCTTCTTGTTGTGTTGGCTTTTTTTTTTTTTTTTTCCCCTTTTGGAAGGATCAAACTTTCCAGTGACCTCATCCCTGCCCTCAGAGAGTCAATGTAAATGTGCAAATGTCACTGTGAAATTTACCCAGTGAGGGAAAAGTAACCTGGATTTCTTCCTGGCTGGCTGGGGAGCACTGCAAGGAGACAATGCCACATCCTTGTCTGGAGCTGAGACCTTCCAGCTCATCCCTCCCGTGGTGCCTGGTGTCCCATAAAATGAAGTCACAGCCTATAAAGATTCCCAAAATCACTGAAAAGCAGGTTACTCCTAAATTAGGAGGACAAAAAGTCTTCCCTTCACTCATAAAATCCCAAGGCACCGTTGGCTGAGCGTGGCTTCAGGTGGGTGTTCTCCATCCTTCCTCATCGCCCCGCAGCCCAGCCGAGTCTCCAGGTGCTCAGCAAGCACCTGGACTGACCCCTGGGCATGGTGCACTCATGAGCTGTCAGTCTGATGTTCTTTGGGAAGTGTCTTTAGGGTGTGGCAGGGTCATGAGCCTTTGAGTGCTGCTCAGAGCACGTGTCCCAATGTCACATGCCTCCTATATGACCAGACCCTGCCACTCCTGGCTGCTGGCAGAGGTTTTGTCACTTATGGGCAATAAACACTCGTGTTTTGGCTGTGGGGGATGCCCCCACGTGCTCATGTGATCCTCCTTTACTGCCTGGTCTTTAGACTTTCATCAGGGAATGGCATGAGATCATCTGCTGGGGACAGAGGTGCAAACTCAGAGGGACCACAGAGTGCTCACCTAATGCTTGTTGATCATAAAATCCCAGAAATGGGATTACAAATGATCATAAAATCCCAGAATGGGCTGGGTTGGGTTGGAAAGGACCTTAAATCCCATCTCAACAGCTCTGTGTCCTCTCCCTCTGCACAGCAGTTGCCACATCTGCCACTCAGGCTGTACTTTGGTCAGGGCAGGGTGCTGGGAAAGGAGGGGGAGAAGCCTCCAGAAATGCAGTTTAATAAAAGCAAAGTTGAGCAGCACAGACCCTGCTTTAACCTTTTTAATTCTTTTTCCATTCCATTATTAGTGCAAATAGCAAGGCCCTGTGAGACACCACGTGGGAGCTGAGCTCCAGACCTCAGCTTGCTCTCCAGGGAAATAAACCCAGCTCTGCTTTACTCAGGGAGGGCTGAATGAACATCCCTACCCCAAGGAGAGGGAGAACCCCACTGAAATGGGGATTTTCTCCATCTCCCCTTCCTGCAGGTCCTGCCTGACTGCTCCCATCCTTGAGCCTTTCTCCAAAGGGCATCACTATTTTTATCCCATCCACAGGGAAACCTGCAGCTTCTGCTGCCCTTAAGTCTTGCTTTAGCCTCCACGCTGTCAGGATGGATTATCCTGGAAATCCTGGAACTGAGGGTGCCTGAGACAAAAGAAAAGCATCAATTCTGTCCCATGGGGACCAAGTCAATGAACTCAGCAGGGCAGGTGGGCAATGGTCAGCTGAGTGCCCACAGCTGACCACAAGCCACTGACCTTTTTTTCCTCCAGGTTTGGTTCAATCACTCAAAATTTGCAATGCTCCTTCTCCCTTCCTTCAGGTAATGAGATTCTTGGCTGGTACAGGTTCAAATTCTCCATCATTCAATGAGGCAACAAAAAAAAAAGGTTGTTGTGGGTCTTTTATTTCCTTAAATAAGATTTTACACCTTTGTGTAAAAGCTGATGAAGAGCATCTAGACAGCTGAGAATTGGTCCCAAGGAAAATTGGTCCCAGGACAACCCTAGTGAAAGACAGCTTTTGAAAACATTATTTGCATGTTATCCATGTCCCATCGCCTAGTTTTGGCCAACCCAAGGCACAGCCTAAGCAAGAATGAAATGGAGAAGGGGAATAAAGATTTAAAAGCAAATTTAGGATGACAGCTGCACAAAAAAAACATCTTTTTATAAGCTCAGGTTTGGGTGAGCAACAATCCCAAGAAAGAGATGGAAATTGTGTTGCTTAAACCCTGTGGTGTCATCCCTAAGGGATGTGCAGGAGAGAGCACCTGAATGAACCAGGACCAGGGATGGAGACCTTCCATCCCCATGGGAACACAAACCTACTCAGACCTGGGAAAAGTGACAGAAATAATTCAAGCTTGGGCACAGCAAATGGTTGTGTCTCACCAGTGCCATAGAACTGTGCCTACTAAAATCCATGCAACTCACTCCCCTGGGAACCACAGCCCTCGGATTGAGAAGATTAGGAGCTCCTTTTGATAACAGTGGGGGGGGTTGGGGAATGCTGCTCCTCCAAGGGATCTGGGGATCCCACAGGAGAGGAGAACCCCATCACCTGGGGAATTTGCTGGGTCCCCAGGACGAAGGAGGAATTGGGAATCTGACTCCATGTTCTTAGAAGGCTAATTTATTAATATAATATAATATAATATAATATAATATAATATAATATAATATAATATAATATAATATCAATTATATATAATATAATTATATATAAAATTATATTATATATATAAATATACATTATATTATAATACATTATATATTATATATTGTATATATTATATTTTATATATAATTATATACAATATAATTATATATAAAATTATATAATATATAAAATATATATTATATTATATTATATTATATTATATTATATTATATTATATTATATTATATTATATTATATTATATTATATTATATTATATTATATTATATTATATTATATTATATTATATTATATTATATTATATTATATTATATTATATTATATTATATTATATTATATTATACTAAAAATATACTAAAGAATAGAGAAAGTATCTTACAGAAGGTTTAACAAGATACTAATTAAAAAGTCGTGACTGCTTCCAGAGTTCCCGACACAGCTGGCTGTGATTGGTCATTAAGTAAAAACAATTCTCCTGTTGGATAAACAATCTCCAACCACATTCCAAAGCAGCAAAACACAGGAGAGAAAAAATGAGATAATATCGTTTTTCCTTTTCCTCTGAGGCTTCTCAGCTTCCCAGGAGAAAATCCTGGGCAGAGGGATTTTTCAGAAAATATGACAGTGACAATCACCAGGACATAATTTTGACCCGCAAAGGGCACGGCACTTTTTTTCCAGACAACAGTTTCAATCACCAGGACATAATTTTGACCCGCAAAGGGGCACTGCAGACAAAAGTCACCTCTCTAACAACCCTTTTTCCCCCCCTCCTTGTCCCAGTGCCACTGAGCTGCGCCTCCACCTCACCCCTACGCTGCCATGGCCACGCTAGAGACGCTGCCCGTCCTCAGTGACCCGGCCTACCCCAGCCCGGAGAGCTTCCACGGCTTCGCCCCGCGCTATTCCCAGACCATCCCCAGGAGCGCCATGGGCAGCGTGGGCAGCGGGGTGGCCAACGACCAGGAGTTCGCCATGAAGAGCGTGGGCACGCGCACGCAGAGCGGCGGCCGGCCCGCCGACGGGCCCCGCAATGGCTACTCCGGGCGGGACATCTCCCACCGCTACTCGGGCGAGGAGAAGACCTACAAGTCGGAGAAAGTCTCCAACTCCCTCTACATCAACGGCGAGGCGCGCAAGAGCGAGAAGGTGAAGGTGGACATCTGCGGGAACGTGACCGCCAACAACGAGAAGAACCTGCCCCCGCCGCCGCCCCAGTACCGAGAGCCCGGTAACCCACCAAAGATTTTGCCCATCTCCGGCAAACTGGACCAGGTGAGGACCTCCTGGAGCAGCTGGGTGGCCGTGGCACTTCTCTGGAGGCACAGGCCAGGAGGCCATGGGTGACGGTGCCATTTTTGTTTTGTACATTTTGATGTAGAGATGATGTAATTCTTACGACTCTCGGGGGCGATGTTAGTACTTGAGGAACCCAAGAGCAAGACCACAGGTCTTCCACACACAGCTCATTGAAGTCACTGGCTGTTCCAACCTCCCTGAGATGTTGTGCTTACCTCCCTGAAGGATGGGGAGGGAGCTGGGGTTGGTCCCTGTTTGTAGGTCCAGCATCTGAGTCCCACTCTTGTTTTGTGTGTTTTGTGCCTTTTATAGGCAGTTTCCAACCACCCACTGACACCTAAAGCTGTTGTTTGAAAGCAGCCACGAGCATCTGTTTGCAATCCCAGTGCCCCTTGTGAGGGAAAAGGCTTGGGAAGCACCCCTGTAAATGTTATCTCCCAGCCCAGCCCATCTTCATGGCTCATACTGGCTTCAAGGCAGCAAAAATCTCCCAGGCCTGGAGGAAGAGCACCCCAGAGCCAGCAGTGTTTTATGTAGCCTGCTGCTCTGCTCCAGTGACTTCCATAATTTGTGTCCAGTATTGTTTCTGCAGCATTTGGTGGCCTTTTCTCCTGGGTTGTTAATCCAACAGCCCCTGCAGTCCATCTCAGTCTCGCACTTGGTCTCCAGCCTCCAACCTGTTCAGTGGGGCTTTTTCTGTTTCTCCTGAAAGGCATTTTCAAAATATTTGCTTCCTCCTGTTTAATTTTCACTTAAAATCCAATCTGCCACAGGGGAGACTCAATCCCATTTTGAGGAAAATTTTGTTTCTATTAGTGCATTGATGGGGTAAGGAATATGCAAGGCTTTAAAATCCTTTCTAAATCCCTTACAGCTCTGGTCTATTGTCCCCCAGCCTTGCTTATGCCACAGAAAACACAAATTTCAAATGAAGAGCAGCTCCAGCATGTTCCTTGCCTGGTGTCACTGCTGTGACAGCTCCTACCTGCTCCTGTCTGAGGACAAGCAGGACATGAGGTCCCCACAGGCACAGGTCACTGCTGGCAGGAGGGAGATGTGACGCTCCTGAGGCCAAAGGGCTGCAAATCCAAGGGTTCAATTCAGCTTTCAGCAAAAGGGCAATGCAACCTCAAGGCTAGAAATACAAACAGCAAAAATTAGAGTTATTTTTGGTCAGGTCTGGTAAACAAGGGGCAGCCCTCCTTGTGACAAGCACTAAGAGAACCCAAGGAGTATTCCAGAGAAAAATCATGCGGGTTTGGGGTGAGTCAAGATGGTTTCCTTTCAGCTGGGGGAAGAGAAGGCAGTGTTGCCTTTCGAGTGACCACAGGTCCCTCGTGTGCAACCCCAAACGTGAAACAAGGTGGGATAAGGAGCCAGCCCCAGCTGGATGAGCCCCACCCTGCGCCGTGGTGTCTCTTTTGTGTGTTGCTACCGAGCCTCCTGCCGTGTTTGATGCCTGCTCCTTTTATCTTTTTGCAGAGCAATGAGCCCTTAGTTAGACCCTCAGCCTTTAAACCAGTAGTTCCTAAAAACTTCCATTCCATGCAGAACCTCTGCCCGCCGCAGAGCAACGGGATGGCAGAGAACAGAAAGAGCTTGAACCACGCCAACAGCAATAGCCCGTCCGCGCCCAAGGGCGGGCTCGACAAGGGCAGCCTTAACAGGACTACAAACCAAGGCGGGGGGCTCTCGGATTCGGGCCGTAACTCCCTGACCAGCCTGCCCACCTACGGCACGGGCTACAGCCAGCACGTGGGCCCCATGAGCGCCTCCACCAGCCACATCAACCGCATCGGGACCACCTACGTGGAGAAGAACATCGTGGGCTACAACGGGATATCTACCTCAGACAGCGGGCGGTCCTCGAGCAAGAGCACCTCGTCCTTCAACAGACTGAACCATCTCAACGAAACCATGCCTTTCCACTCGCCCTCCACCGACGACATCATCCAGGACCTGGAGGACCGGCTGTGGGAGAAGGAGCAGGAGGTGCTGCAGATGAGGAGGAACCTGGACAAGAGCGAGGCGGCCATCTTCCAGGTGTTCGAGGAGAAGCAGAAGATCTGGGAGAGGGAAATGGAGGACCTGAGGCAGAACTATGCCAACAAGTTGCAGCAGGTCTCCAAAAAGGCGCAGCGGGCTCAGCAGGCTCTGCAGCTCCAAATCTTCAAGCTCCAGCAGGAGAAAAAAAAACTCCAGGATGACATGGGACAACTCCTCCAGCAGCGAGAGGAGCTGGAGAAGAAATTTGTGGCTTTCAAGAAGGAGCAGGCTGAGTTTCTCCCAAAGATTGAAGAGACCAAGTGGGAGGTGAGAGCGTTGTTGTAAATGAGGTTTCCATTGTGGAATCTGGTGACCCAAAGTGTCTCCCACATGCCCTAAGTGGAGCCCAAAGATAGCAGCCATGGGTTGGTGACCTCCAGGTAACAGGTGACACTTGTCACCTCACTTGTGGCCTGCTGATTTCAATTAAGCTAAAATAAGCACAACTTTTTGTGCACACCCTCCTGTGCTGGTTAATAATTTGACTTCACAGTCTGGTCACTCCAAGTCGTGACATTCAAATCCAGTTTCACGGAATACAGGTCTTTCCACACAGGTACTTGTGCCTGCCAAAAATGGGCTTAAGTCTGTTTTAATTAAATTCTTTTACCGTTTGCATTTGGGCAAACCTTGAAACCAGTTTTCAGATATTTGATTTTTTTTAAATTGAAGATATAAAAGCAACTGAGCTAAGAATGACATTGATGGCCATGTTTACCTCATGTTTTCAATTGCAACACACTTTTTTCGGTTGTTAATAAGTTGATCTCTCTTAAAAGGCTGAAAGACACATTCCTCTTTCTAGTTCTCCCGTTGAGTCCTACATAACTTTTTCCTACTGTTCCTATTTTTAGAACATTTCATCAAGGTCTGTTTGTATAGCCAGTGCTAACATACCATTTTTTCAGCTTGATCATGTGAAGAATTTTAATCCTTCCATGCACAGGCTAGAAACTTTAAATTTATTAAGAGTGCAGAGGCAAAACATAGCTCTAGAATCCAGACGAGCTTATTCTGCTAATCCTGATGGAAAGTCAATGAAGCTGGGATTAATTAGGCTCTGAAATGTGCCATTTGCAGATGTTCAGCAGAAGGTTTGGGATGGAGCCGCCTGGGTTTGTGGGTGGGAGAGTAAGATGAAGGCAGGAGCAAAGCATCTGGGCTTGGCTGTTTGGGCAGCTCCAGCTGGGAACAGCATCAGATCCCTGAAGGAAAACACAGAGGTGGGGACAACCTCCAGGTCTGTGGCATGGTGAAGGCTGGGTCCTTGAGCAGGGTCGTTTCATGGGCAGTTCAGGGGACAAGCAGCTCCTCACTGCCCCCCACCAGCCTCACGAGTGCTCTCCCCACAGGTGTGCCAGAAGGCAGGTGAGATCTCCCTGCTCAAGCAGCAGCTGAAGGACTCCCAAGCCGACGTCTCCCAGAAGCTCAACGAGATCGTGGGCCTGCGGTCGCAGCTCAAGGAAGGTAAGAACTTCCTACGGGAGAAAGAGGAGCAGATCCTCACCCTGAAGGACTCCTACAGCTCCAAGAGCGTCAACCTGGAGATCTGCGAGGGCGAGCTGCAGAGGAAGATGAGCGAGGTCCAGGTGCTGAGGGAAAAACTGAACCACTGTGAGCTGGAGGTCTCCGGCCTGAAGCGGACACTTGCCAGCATGGGACCCGCGGGGTCTTTTGGCGGGGACCTCGGGGAGAAGCTGCGGGACCCGCTGGCCTGCGAGAGCGACGAGGCCAAGATGCAGCGGCAGAGCGAGGACAGCGTGAACAGCCTGAGGAGGGAGGTGGAGAGGCTGCAGACGGAGCTGAAGCTGGAGCGGCAGCAGCGGGAGCAGCAGGTGATGGACTTCGAGGAGGAGCGGCGCACGTGGCAGGAGGAGAAGGAGAAAGTCATCAAGTACCAGAAGCAGCTGCAGCTGAACTACGTGGAGATGTACCAGAAGAACCAGCTCCTGGAGCACAAGGTCAACGAGATGAACACCAAGGCCACCAGCCCCCCGCACACCGAGGAGAAGAAGACATGGACTCCCTCCAGGCTCGAGAGGATAGAGTCCACCGAGATCTGAGGGGGGACTGAGGCGACACAACAGAATTTTTTATTGCTGTGCATGTACTGCCTACTCAAGCCAGAGATCTTCCGAAGGATAATGCGCTCCCGCCGGAGCGGTGAGAGCGTGCTCCCACCAGGCTCCATCACCCTCACTCTCCACTTCTGTGCTCTGTAGGTACAATAACTGTGGATGTGCGTTGGTCTTCTATCGATAATGCCACATCTCGGCTGGGGTTTTTTTCCTAGTACAGCTGGTGAGGGTCAATTGGCTCTTTTGTAATCTGCCCTGACTGTTACTTCACTAGAGGCTGCCACCCCTTCTCCTACAATTCACCCTTCTTTGGTTGGATGTTTTGGAGGGTTGTGTTCGGCTTCTTTGGTTTTCCAAGCATTTACGCGCAGCAAAACACTTCAAAGTGGCAGGTTTGTTGTTTTTTGGGTTTTTTTTTTTCCCCAGGACGTTTTTAGCCACATTGGCTAATGGAGCAAAGCTCTTGGGATCATGAGCAAACTCAAGTGTTCTGCATCAAGTATCCTGTCTAGACGGTGGTCTTAGTGAAGTCAGTGCGAGCTTTGTCACTGATTTCAGTGAAACCAGACATATCTCTACCAGACAACTCCCTCTTGCCCCAGCTGCAAGAGGTTAGGACATCCTTGAGGAGCAGGATGAGCCTGTCCTGGTAACAGAAGCCAACAAGGAATGATGTCCCAGCAGGAGCTTCTCTGGAGGCTCAGCAGAGCTTAACACATGCTGCATTTTCACTTCCTTGTGGTTTCCTCCTGCAGTTCCACTCCTCTCCCAGGTTGTGACCAACCCCGGGAGCAGAAATACCCTCCCACCTCTGCCTTGGCCCCCTTACTCTACACCCAAGCTGGCTACAGCAAGAAAAAAGCTTGGAAATCCGAGCTAGTTTCCCTTCCCAACAGCCCCCTAACTTCCCAAAGTCAATGGAATCGAGGTTTGGGGAAGCCTCCAAACCCGTGGGATGTTTATGCAAACTGAAGCTTTAGCAATCCGCCCCAGAAGTGGGCAATTGTGCCACCCTGTCCTCAAACGAGTGACACCTTGGTGCACTCTCTTGGGCCAGGGTCTGCTTAAAAACAGCACTCGAGCCTCACTCAGGAGTTGCGGGGGGGGCACAGCAGCATCACAGCTGGATTGCAGCGGTCAGCCTTCAGTTCTGCCATTCCAAACGGCACCCACAGCCATCCCATGGGGCACCCCACACCCCGGGGATGGAGAGAACAACTCGCAGGCCCAGCTCAAGAAAATACTCAGCTCCTAACTGTGAGCATGAAGAAAGTCATAAGAGGGGAAAATGCTTAAGATCACGCAAGTGCTTATGCCCTGGCAGAATAATAAACCAAATCCTACGTGCACAGTCACTAAGGCAGCAAAACCTGGCATTCTGCCTGAAAAGGTGGGCAAAGGGAACTCGGTTCTTCCTGTCATGGACAGGTTTTTACCACAAGTCACAATAAAGAGAAGAAAAACGTTGCAAAGTGGAGTTTGCACTGGCCAAAGGATCAATAGGATTTGGGGTTTTGGCTCTTTGCCCTGGGGAGCAGCTACAAAAGTTAGGATTAGCACTGGGACATCTTGAAATGTCTGTGAGGTGACTCCAGGGCGAATTTGGCCAGATCAAATTTCATGTGCACACCAAGGAAGGACCTGGAGGCATTGAGGGGCTGAAGACCTTCCAAACAAAAGCCCTGAAGCTGCACACTTGCCATGTTCTGTCTCCCCAAAGCTCTCCTGTTCACGACCAGGTGTGACCATCATTTTGAGAACAAACATTGTTGTGATGAGCTCCAGACTGAGCAGAGTGGAGACTGCAGTTAGCCCCAGCAGCCCAAGTCATGGGACAGTGCTACCAGCCAGGAGCTGGTGGTGGCTGCCAGAGATCCCTGGAGCTATTGAAAAGTGCCAAGACCAGGGCATTTCAAGACCCCAGTTGACAGCTCCTCTCTTTTCCCACCAGTCCTGCCCATGTCTTTGGAGCTGGAGGAAGACAACTCATGGAAAACACCAGGGCAGCTCAGGCTAAGCCCCTTTCCCTGAACCAGCCATAAAAGGGAGGTTAGGCCAGGTCTGACCACTGATGGGTGTGGGGAAGAGTCCTACTGCAAATCCTGAAGATGCTCCAGCACTCTTGGACATCAGCCCATGCACCCCAGCAAGGAAGGAGTGCAGCTGCCTGCCAGTGCCACACAGCTGCAGACTTTGCCATGGCAGGGAGACAGCCACGTGCACCTGGCCAGGCACATCCTAGAGCTTCCTCCATGTCATACTCCAGGCCTCCCAGACAAGAGTCAAACATCCCACAGTGTCAGGGCTGGAGATCTGGTGCCTTGCACCATCTCAGTTTTCTGTTCACATCGGACGAGCCCACGCTGTCCTCCCTCCCAAAGGTGTTTGGTGTCTGCTCCTTTGAAGATTGTTCACCTTAGAGGAGAGGAAAGGCCCTCTTCCTCCACCCTCCTCACTGCAACACATCGATCCAGAGCTTCGATCCAGATCTGAGACCTCGACTGTGGACATTCCCTGGATGACAGAGCCTTGCAGTTAAGACACTCTGCTGCTGGTTTTCCCTCTCTTGGGATCCTCCCAGGATCCCCCAAGCAGCACCTCCAGCTGTCCTGCAGAAACCACCCCACCCCTGCTATGGTGACAGAAAACAGAGATGGTTTTGGGAGCCAAACTGCCACAAAGGATTCCCGTGCTTCAGGATTCCTCCCCACAACTGGATCAAGTTCTCTCCCCTGTGCCAGCCCTTTCCTCAGCAGAGATGGAGCAAAATGATGGTGAGACACCTGGATTCCTCTTGTCTGTGCCCAGGTGGAGCTCACCTGGCTCCTTCCAGATCTTCTACACTTTCACAAGTTGATGAAATCTCCCATCAAAAGCTTCATTGAGGCTCTGGGGTCTTAGCACTGGATTAGGACAGCCAAGGGGTGCCAGGCTGGTGTTTGGGTGACATATCCTGGGAATGGCCAAGGAGGCTGGCAGCCTGTCTCTTGGAGGCTCAGGCAGGGCTGATGAATTGTTTCTGTCCCATGGAATTCCACCCAGAGCTTGGGCTTGACCATCCCCCAGCTGTCTCCTCCACCTTGGAGCTAGTGGAATTCAGCGTGACATCCTGGCTCTCGTGTCATTCTCCAAGTCCTGCCCCCAAAATCCTCTCTAACTTGCCACTGGCCACTACCACAACCTGTGGCCGTGAGGATCTCAGCTCAGTTGCCCACACATGGGTATCTGGGATATCTTGGATACCCAACACATGCATGATCCAAGATTTTTGGGAGAGCCAGGCCAGTAATGGCAGTCCTGGAGCAGCTCTGGTGTCACACAACCCCCATGTACAGAGCCCAGTCATGCTCCAGGCACATCCACACGGCAAACAGAGGACACTGATCAGCTCCAGAGGCTTCCACCCATGAGGATGTGGGCTAAGCAGGCTGTCCTGGTGCCAGGGAAGGTCTCACTCTGCTGGGAGCAGGGCTGCTTTGCTCCACCACCATTCCAAGGCTGGCTGCTACCACTGTCCCAGCAACCCAGCTGGGCTGATTCCAGCACTCCCCTCTCACCCCCAGGGTGAACACCACAGCCAGGGCACATTGTTGTGCCTCACACAGCCCCACTTAGCTCCTGCCACTGTCTGCTGGCAGCTGGCAGCCCCAATCCTGCTGTCACTGGTGGTGGTCACTCACCCCCGGGTTTCCACGCTCCAGAGAGGAATGGAATTGCTGCTTCTACACTGTTGTACAGAGAGAAGTGTATTTGGATGTAAATAAGAGCCCAGCTCTGTATGTTGGTGATTAAAAGGAGACAAGAAGGCTCTGTGGCTTCTCTGTTGGCGAGCGGGGCCGAGCGCTGAGCGCTGCACACAGGGTGCTCAGCACCCCGACCTGGGCCTGGCTGCACTGGCAATCTGGGCTTCAGCACCTCAATCCACTTGGGATCAGCTCAGCCTGGTGTCCCTCTGTCCTGCTTTGATGCTTGCTGTCCCCCTGAGCCAGGTATGCGATGGCCCCCTGGTTAGGGGTGAAGTCCCCTCTGCCCATCTGGTGTCACAGCCAGACTCCACGCAGACAGTGGCTCCCAGAGTGTCCCCCTGAGCTCTGCCCATGGCAAGGACCATCCTGCTCCCCTCCTGCCCCTTGCAGTGGCACTTTATAGCTCGCTCAAGGCAGTGAGCTCACGAGCAACATGACCAAAGATCTCTGGAGAGCACTGGGCTGCATGCTTGGAGCTGTGTCCCGGCTTTCCTGCAGAGACGTGAGGCTGGTGGGGGTTGGAAAAGGGGAATGAGAGCTGGCAGGGGACATTATTTCCCCCTGTCCCACCTGGGAATGTCTGCAGGTCCATAAGGGCCTTCCCTGTGCACGATAGGACAGGACACAAAGGAGTTCCTGGGTGAGGTGATGGTCCCCAGTTGGTGACACCAGTATCCTCCACAGCCATACCAGTTAGCTCCACACATTTCCCGTGGAGAACATGGACCAGGGGCTGTCCCTAGGAGCTGGGATGGATGCCATTCCCTTTCTTCTTGAGGAGAAGAGAGGATGCACACCAAGTCATGCACCCTCTTGTCTTCAGGCAAACTTCATGCCTCTCATCTTCAGAGCAATAGGTTAGCAGCAGACACCGCTGCAGGGTCCAGTCAATTGTTCCAGCTCAGTGGGAATTGTCCAGGAAAATGAGCATCCTGAGAGCTGGTGGTCCTGCTGGCTGCCCCCTTGGTGTCCTCTCCACAGCTCACCCCAGGGCATCCTCAGCACCTTTCCTACCAAGGAACTAAATTCCCAGGTGAAGGCAGCGTGTTCTTCACTTCTCCTGCTTGGGGTGTTGAAGGCATCTCCACCCACCCTTGCTCCAGGAAGGCTCCTGGAGCTGGCAGGAGGCCAGTGGGAGATCTGTGCTCCTGCAGGTGGCTGTTCAGGCGGGTCTGGGCCTTGGGCAGACGCCTCTCAACTGTGCCTCTGCTCCCCAGATGTTCTCAGCCTTCTCCACTCTATCCCTGGGATGGAAGAGAGTCCAACTCACTGTTAATTTAACCCAAACCTTCAGTTCAAGCCTTGAAACCCCTTTATATTTACTGTTCACCAAGACCCCTTCTTCAAGATCTGTTCATGTGTTGCCTGCTGCTCCTCTGCCCCAGCTCTCCAGGCTCTCCTGCCTCTTTTCAGATCATCCCCATCCCACTGGAGCAGTCAGGGCCTCTCCCAGTGCCCTCCCAGGTGCATCTGGACAAGCTGGAGCTACAGCCCCCACTGGGAATGGGTTATCCCAACTCTGCTCTCAGGAGCTTTCCAGAACACTGATCCTCTCCTCTCTGCCATCCCCATGGCAGCTCCATCAGCCCTGCTTTACCTCCAAGGACAATCTGGCTTCCTGCTGAAGGACATTCCCATGGCCTGCAATCCTGTGGGATCATCGCACGGGGATTCACAACATCACCACCAGCTCTGGAGCTCTCTGGTCCTTCCACCCTCTGGAAAAAAAACAGGGGTCTGAGGGGTCTCTGAGGTCCTTAGGGGCACGCAGGACCCTGCAGTGTACCAAGGGGTTGGGATCACATCCAGCTGTTTGCAGATGTTGGCTTCCCAAGAGGATGTTCCTTGCTGGCAGCAGCAAGTATGTCCAGGATAATCCTCCTCCCTGGTTCTCCCAGTGATGGGAATTGTGTCAGGTCTGGAGCCTGGACCAGGCTGTGTCCCCACAGCTCTTTCACAAATCTGTTTTTTCTGGCAGAAAGTCTCTGCTTTCTGTCCCAAAGCAATAGGTTTTTCCAGGGAGATTTCAAAGGGACTCTTCCCAACTGTGACACCTTCAGGCCAGCCAACATTCCCAGGAACACCTTCAGAGCTCCAGCTCCGGCCTCAACTCCTCTGGAAAGGGATGCAAGGTCCACTCTGGCTCTAAATAACCACGGTGGTCTGAGCTTGGTGGCCCTTCTTATCTGGAGAGCCCAAAGCTCCCCACACCCAGCAGCTGTGACCCATCCTGTCACTGGGTCCCTGCAGCAGATCTTCTCCAAGTGGGAGCCACCAGGGTGTCTGAGCTCACGGAGCCACCCTCGGTGACAACCAGTGGGACACTGTGGCTCTGCCATTGCTGAGAGCCAGGCTGGCAGGAGAAGACCCCTTCACCCCTTGACTGAAAGGAGCAGAACAGGGGCTGGCAGAGCTGGCAGGAGCACCCCAGCACCACCCAATGCTGCACCCCCGGCTGATGTGTCTATGCAGTCCCTTCCCAGGCAGAGCCCAGCCCAGGGCTCCTCCAAGGTGTCTTCGTTTGCACTCTCCAGGACCTGGAAATCGCTGTGAGCCCAGAGGAGCCGCTCTGGGCACCACCCCGGGGAGGTTTCCCTCCCCCAAACCCATTTTACACGTGGCTGAGTGCAGTCCCCCAGCAGATGCAGAGCTGTCCCCCCAAAGCCCGGCTGCCCCGGGGGTGTCCGACCTCACCAGCAATAACAGGAGCTCTGCTGGCCGTGTCCCCCTGCGGGACACACCCCGCACTCCCAGGGCCACTCCAGCCCCAGCCCTGTGCTTCTCTTCCCTCTCGTTTCCTGATGCCTCGGTGGCTCTCGCTGTCTCTTTTTTCCTCTCTCTCTCTCTCTCTCTCTCTGACTGTGAATTCAAACCAGAAGTGTTCTGAACTCGACTCTGTTACTGTTCTGTCTCTGCGTCGACTGTTGCTGGTTCTCCGAACTGCGTTTAAACGAGACTTTGCATTAAAAAAAAAACCTTAAAAAAAAATATGAAAAAGGTAAAAAAAAATTCTTAAAAAAAAAATCTAAAAAAAAAACCCTGAAAAAAATCTTTTAAAAAAATCTAAAAAAAAAATCTGAAAAAAAAACTTTAAAAAGTTCTTAAAAATAAAAAAAAAGTCTGAAAAAATGTAAAAAAAATTATTTAAAAAAAACCCCAAAAAAATTCTTTAAAAAATAAAAAAATATTTAAAAATTATATATATAAATATATATATATATACTTGGAAAAAAAATTTTAAAAATATTTAAAAAAAGAACTCCATAAAGTCGGGTGTCTCTCCTGTCCACTTGGTCACTTCCAAACACTGTTGTCTTGACTTTGCCTCTGGTTAAGTGTGTTTAAAGACAAAAGGTTGAAGAAAAAAAAAGAAAAAAAAGAAAAAAAAAAGAAAAAAAATTTAAAAAATAGAAAACAGAGGTAACACTCACCATTCTGGGATTTTTGTACAGCAAAGGTGTGTCTGTTTCAGAGGTTCTTGTTAAAACTCCACCACAATTCCCAATTCCCTGCTGGCCTGTTGTCTGTTCCCATTGGGTTATCCAGATGTGAAGAGCTCCTGCCTTTGCCATTTTCTACAGTGAATAAATATATAAATATATCTGTACAGAGGTATGTATATATATAAATAGACATGCAGATCTATATGTATACGTATCTCCTGCTCTCCTCTCTCCACCTGACTGTGAAGGATTTTTATTGGGCAAAATAAAATGGAGAAAGGCCCCGTTTTAAAAACAGGACTGTGTGGTTTGTTTGTGTCACAGCTGGGAGAACTGGGGAGAAAAACCAGGGGGATTTTGGGGATGGATCCACAGCTGGGAGAACCAGGGAGAATTTGGGATGGATCCACAGCTGGGAGAACCAGGGAGAATTTGGGATGGATCCACAGCTGGGAGCAGGGAGCAAAACCAGGGGGATTTTGGGGATGGATCCACAGCTGGGAGAAGGAGGGAGAACCAGGGAGAATTTGGGATGGACCCACAACTGGGAAAATGGGGGATTTTGGGGATGGATCCACAGCTGGGAGGAGGAGGGAGAATCAGAGAAGTTTTGGGATGGATCCGCAGCTGGGAGAAGAAGGGAGAAGCAGGGGGGATTTTGGGGATGGATCCACAGCTGGGAGAACTGGAGGGATTTTTGGGATGGATTCACAGCTAGGAGAAGGGAGCAGAACTAGGGGGATTTTGGGGATGGATCCACAGCTGGGAGAAGAAGGGAGAATTAGGGGGATTTTGGGGATGGATCCACAGCTGGGAGAAGGAGGGGGATTTTGGGGATGGATCCACAGCTGGGATGGGGAGTTCTGGGGGGGGGGAAAGCTTCACCCTGGATGAGCCAGCAGATTCCAATCCAGCTGCAGTGGTGGGAAGGCAATTTCCCTTCCCTTCCCTCCCCTGGAAAAGCCACATCCCCCACTGGAGCATTTCTGGGGGTTCTCTGATTTCCCCAGCACGTGGCTGAAGGAGTGGAACACGCTCAGAATGCATCAAATACCTGTTGGGTCCCAGATTTTGGGAGTGAGAATTTGGATGCAGCCCCCAGGCCAAGGTCCATCCCCCTTCCCTCAAGCAGGGATGAAACACCACATCCAAAACCTCCTACAGGTTTTTACTCAAATCAATCCCACCCAACTCTGTCAACATCACTAAAAGTAAGAGGAAAATGTTGTTTTTCTTTAAAACCCCAGCAATCCCAGCACTTTTCCCGATGGCAGCAGCTTTATCAGAGAGGCTTTCCTGCCCTCTGGTGACAGAGGTGAGGCAGGGATTCCAGGAGTTCCCTCAGGTTTAGAGCCTGAGGTGCCATCAGGCAGCGTGGCTCTCCTCCAGAGAGAGCCCTGGGGACTCCTGAAAACGGCATTTCCACCTGAAAATGGCATTTCCTCCCTTGCCAGGGGACAAACCCTGATCTGAAGGAAGAGGTGGACAGGAAGCAAACCTGCTGGAAATATCAGGAAGGGACACAAGTGCTAAGCAAGGCTCAAGGCAATATTTCAATAATTTGCCAGTGCTGAAAGCCTGCAGTGGGCAGGAGAAAGATTTCTGGCAACAGTGGAGCCCTGATCGTTGGAAATACTCAAAATCTGTGAGGACACAGCCCTGGCCAAGGGGCTGAGGGTGGCCCTGCTGGGGCAGCAGCTCAGGGCAGAGCTCCACAGCTCCAGAATGCCCCTGTTCTCTTGGGACAGCAGCAGTGATGGATGTCAGCTCACACAGAGCCTCCCACACACCCCAGGGGGCTGGGGCCTCCCTGGAGTGAAAAACGCCAATCACTTGTTTTTAAAATTTTAAAAGTTTAATGGTAATAAAATGGTTATAAAAATAGTAATACAATTAGAGTAATAATAATTTGGACAACTTGAATTAGGACAATAAAAGGCAATAGAAACAAAGTGTTACAGACAGTCCAGGTACCTCTTTCTAGGCAAAATAAGCCCAAAAAATGACACAGTTAACAGAGGATTAAGCCTTAAAAGCAACAGCCTGTTGCATATTCGTACACTCATACATGATGCATCAATTCCACTCAAACACAGGATTCTGTCTGGGCAGTGTCAGCTTCTTCCTCTGAATCCTGACGGCTCTTCAGGGCTGAGTGAGGCAGGAAGAAGTTAATTTCTTCTGATAATGGAGCAATAAATTCCCTTTCTCTGAAAGATTTGCAATGAATTCTCTTTCTCTGAAAGATTCAGGTGTCCTGTGGCTGCTATCTCAGCGCGAGTACCTCATTCTTCTCTTTAAAACATATCTTACAGAGCATAGTTTCTATTTTAACATTTTGTTATAACCTAAAACTGTATTTAACACACTACTTAAGAGAATTAATACAGCGTTACTTCCTAACACAACACATATAATATTTACTTTCATATTTTTGAAAAGCCAATCATAAAATAGATATTTTTCACACTGGGGACACAGAAAGACATCTCTGAGTGTGCAGGTACCCAGCAGGTTTCTGTGTTGTGTAACCACAGCCACGATTGTATTTGGGTTGCCCCCAGATGAAGGCAGGAATGATGAATCTGACTCCATGTGCTCAGAAGGCTCATTTATTACTTTATTACACTATATTATATTAAAGAATGCTATACTAAACTATACTAAAGAATACAGAAAGAATACAGAATGCTAAAAAGATAATAATGAAAACTCCTGACTCTCTCCAGAGTCCTGACACAGCTTGGCCCTGATTGGCCAAAGAGTGAAAACAACTCCCAGCAGAATGCAATGGAACAATCACCTGTGGGTGAACAATCTCCAAACACATTCCACATGAGCACAGCACAGGAGAAGCAAATGAGGTAAGAATTGTTTTCCTTTTCTCTGAGGATTCTCAGCTTCCCAGGAGAAAAACCCTGGGCGAAGGGATTTTTCCAGAGAATGTGAATGCCACAAGCCATGGAACACTCTGGGTGGGAAGGGCCCTCAAAGAGCATCGATCCACCCTCTGCCATGGCAGGGACACCTTCCCCTATCCCAGGCTGCTCCAAGCTCCATCCAGCCTGGCCTTGAGCACTGCCAGGGCTCCAGGGGCCGCCACAGCTTCTCGGGCCGGTCCCAGGGCTCGGGTGCTCGGGGCGCCCACGGCGCCTCAGGGGCACCCCCAGGCCCCCGGGCCCGTCATGGCGGCGCCCACTGTGCTCCACGCGACTCGAAGCGGTCACGTGATTTTTGTGTCACGTGGTCACGGAGGGGCCGCACCGCGCGCCGCTGGCGCCCCCCGCCGGCCGCGCGCCGGGAGCCGGAAGTGGCGTCACCACCGCGCGACCGGAAGCGGCGGGAGGAGGCGAAGGGGGCAGGAGGAGGCGGCGGCGCCGGAGCGGCCCCGGTGAGTCCCGGCCCCTGTCTGTGCCTGTCCCTTTCTCCTTCCCATCCCCGTTCCCCGGCCCCTTCTCTTCTCCCCGAGCCACCCCCTCAGCCGGCGGGGCCGCCCGCGTCCTGCCCTGGGCTGCATCGCCCCATATACCTGTAGGTGTATATTTCTATAGGTATATTCCCTATGGCCATGCCACCCTGAGAACGCCCGATCTCGGAAGCTAAGCAGGGTCGGGCCCGGTCAGTACTTGGATGGGAGACCGCCAGGGACCACCGGGTGCTGTAGGCATTTGTTTTGGAGGAACGTTTGAAGGAGCTGGGGCTGTTTATCCTGGAGAAGAGGAGGCTCAGAGGTGCCCTTGTTGCTCTCTACAGCTCCCTGAAGGGAGGCTGCAGACAGCTGGGGTCGGTCTCTCCCACCGGGCAGCACTGACAGAACCAGAGCACACAGACTCCAGCTAGGAAAGGCACAGGTTGGATATCAGGAAGAAATTTTTCACCAAAAGAATAATAAAGTGCTGGAATGCTCTTCCCAGGGAGGTGGTTGAATCAGCATCCCTGGATGTGTTTAAAGAAAGCCTGGCCATGGCACTTGGTGCTATAGTCTGGTTGGGGTGTGAGGGCATAGGTTGGACTTGATGGTGTCAGAGGTCTCTTCCAAGCTCATTATTCTGTGATATGTGTATCTATGTCTGTGTGTGTGTTTATGTTTGTGTGTAGCTGCAGCCATAGGGGTGAGTAACGGGGCTGGGGCTTCCAGCCCTGCCCTGGGAGAAGGGAATTGCATGGAAATGCTCCAGGGCTGGAGCCCCTCTGCTCTGGGGCCAGGCTGGGAGAGCTGGGGGTGCTCACCTGGGGAGGAAAGGGCTCCAGGGAGAGCTCAGAGCCTCTGCAGGGCCTGAAGGGGCTCCAGGAGAGCTGGAGAGGGACTGGGGACAAGGGATGGAGGGACAGGGAATGGCTTCAGATTGAAAAACGGGAGATTTGATTAGGATATTGGGCAGGAATTGTTCCCTGTGAGGGTGCTGAGCCCTGGCACAGGGTGCCCAGAGCAGCTGTGGCTGCCCCTGGATCCCTGGAAATGTTCCAGGCCAGGCTGGACAGGGCTTGGAGCACCCTGGGACAGTGGGAGGTGACCCTGCCATGGCAGGGGGTGGCTCTGGATGGGATTTAAGGTCCCTTCCCAAACCATTCCATCATTCTGTGGTCTCAAGCCATGATTTTTCTCGCTTTTACCCCAATTCCCTCTCTGGGCAGGGTTAGGTGGGATATTGGGAAGGAATTCTTCCCTGTGAGGGTGCTGAGCCCTGGCACAGAGTGCCCAGAGCAGCTGTGGCTGTCCCTGGATCCCTGGAAGTGCCCAAGGCCAGGTTGGATGGGACAGTGGGAGGTGTCTGTGTCCATGGCAGGGGGTTGGAATGAGATGATCTTTAAATCCCTTCCCACCCAAACCAATCTGTGATCTCAAAAGAGAAGGGAAAAGCACAAACAACCCAAAAAATTACAATTTTGTGCCTTGACATCACAACCTGTTGGGGAAATAAACTCCCTTTTGTGTTGCTCCCCTCTCCAGCCCAGCCCAGCCCAGGAGTTCACTCAGGCTCTTGGCCAAAAGGAGCTGTTTTATCCCCAACATTCATCCCCTGTTCACTCCTCACACCTCCCAAGGAGCTTCCCTCTGCCCTTTGCTGGCAGCACAGGGTGGGGGGCTTCCAAAAACCCCTCAGAGTGTTCCAGAAGCCCTGACAGCATTTTTGGGATGCACCAACCTCCTCTTCCACAGGGCTGGGTGGCATTCCCCTGGGAATGTTCTTTTCCAGCTGTGACACTTCACCAGGGGCATTTCCATGCCTGGGCAGCTCCTCCAGGGCATTCCCAGCATGCTGGGCCCAGCTCCAAAATTCCCTGGGCTCCTCGGGGCTGCTGGAAGGGAAAATTCTGCAGAGACCTGCCCAGAGCTGGGGAGGAGTTGGGATGTGAGGTGGGAGGAGGAAGGGAAGGAAGGAATACACATTCCTAAATACAACCAAATTGTAAACCCTCTCTACCTAATCACCCATTAAAAAAAAACCCACTTTCCACTAAAACCCTAAACAACAACAAACCTTTAGCCAAATCAAACAAAAAGTCACTCATACAATGACCCTTAACCCAATGAAAACAAAACCAAATATAAAAAACAACCAAAAACCATAATTTATCCTAAAACCTTTAACAAAAACTACCTGGGGAGACTCAAAAACAGCCACTAAAATTTTAAAGTTAAAGCTACAAAAAAAATCCAAAACCAACTACACTCCCACAAAAAGAAAGAAATTAACAACCTATAAAAACAAAAGGAAGGGGAGGGAAGGAAAAGGAAGGAAAGAGGGAAGGGAAGGGAAGGGAAGGGAAGGGAAGGGAAGGGAAGGGAAGGGAAGGGAAGGGAAGGGAAGGGAAGGGAAGGGAAGGGAAGGGAAGGGAAGGGAAGGGAAGGGAAGGGAAGGGAAGGGAAGGGAAGGGAAGGGAAGGGAAGGGAAGGGAAGAATTGCTCAAGATGAAAAGAGGCAAATCCAGGGAAGGTGTAGGTGGAGCTGGAGGAGAAATGGGCTGGAAACTGGAAAGGTCACAAAGATTTTCCCAGGGGTGGGAGAAATCATGGGAAAACCACTTGGAGCAGCCCTGTTGCCCTTGAGGGTGCTTGGAACTGTCTTGTCCCATCCCAGCCTTGCTCAGCTGTGTGTGGTCTTTTCTTTTTGGTTGGATTTGGAGCAGAGGAGGAGAGAAGCAGCCTCTGCACTGCCTGGATTCCCAAATGTGTCACAGCTCCACAGTCAGTCCCTGGAGGATATTCTTAGCAGAGCCTTCCCCAGCCTTTGATTCCCTGACTTTGAACTGGGGCTCTTGTTGCTGGGAGGAGCTCTGGGAGCAGCAGGGCTGGATTTCCTGGGGAGATCACCTTTCCCAGCAGGGAGGAGTTGTTTATATCAATAACCTGGGTTTTGTTAGCAGAAAAATGGATAAAGACACTCAAAAGTTGAGTCAGACAAGGAAATCTCTGGGAAAGGCTTGCCTGGATCAACCTCCTCTTGTTCAAGATGATTTTGGGAGCTTGATCCAGCCCCTCTAATGGTCCAAGCTTTGTGAGGTGCTGGAGGAGGGGATGTTGGAGGGGATTTCTCCTTCCCCCAGGCAGGTGCAGTCTGAGCTTTGTCCCCTGTCTCCAGCATCTGTCACCTGAGGGCTGGACACAACAGCCAGGAGAGCCAGGAATGATCATTTTATCAGACATTCCTTGAGCTGAGCAGGAGAGCTTTGAAATCCAGCTCTTGGTCTGTGTTTTCCTGTCCAGCTTTTCCATTCCCTGCCCCTCAGACAGGCAGGAAGGGGCAGAGTCTCTCCTGCCTGGCAGGATTTGACTCCTCATGCTGGGATGGGACAGTCACAGCCTTGGAACAGCCTGGGGTCTGTGGGACAGAGCCTGATCAGCTCCTGGGGCTGCCTCAGGGTGTTTGGAGATACAGATAAGGTGCCCAGTGGGTTGTTGAGCAGCTCACAATATTTACAGATCATCCTAAAACCACCTTGGCTTCTCTTGTACCCTCCTCCTTGCATGGCTCTCCCCACAAATCCACCTTTCAGTTTGCCTTTCCTTCCCCTCAACCCCCCCAGAGCCTCTTGGTCTCCAGCCCAGTTGGTTTTTTCACCTCTCTGCTGAGGTGGTTTCTGCTCCAGCAGCTTCTCCTCCCTCTTGGCTGGTGTTTGCTGCCTCCAAACTCTGCCCATGGAGCAGAGGATGCAAGATGTCCTCTTCTGCTTCAGTGGCACAGAGAAGCAGTGGGTGTTCCATCCCTGTAAGTGTCCAAGGCCTGGTTGAACAGGGCTTGGATCAACCTTGGATAGTGGAAGATGTGCCTGAATCATGGGGGATGGGGGAGGGAAAAAACAAAAATCCAATTTCTGCTCAGCCAGAGCTGCACTGTGCTGCTCACACACCCCAAACCCACCTCTTGTGCCCCAAAGTGCCCTTTTTGCTGCTGCAAAACCGAGTTTGCCTGCACTGATGCCACATCTTGCTCCATCCCTGGTCAGGAAGCTGTGGATACAAGCAGAGCTCCCAGGAGTGTCCCTGAGGATTCATCTCCATTTGTGTGTGTGGGGAGCACAAAATGTTTTGCAGTGCCAACATCTCTGCCAGGCTTTGCATTTCCTGATTTTCCAGCTCCACGTGGGACTGAGGGGTTTTAAGGAACTGGATAACACCTGTGTGATGGATATTTGGGTGGGATAAGGATTTGAAGGAAAAATCTGACACCTGGTGCTTTATTTTATTTTTTTTTATCAGCATCTGAAGGGTGGTAAACAGGGCTCAGTGCAGGCTGGCAGCACCCAGCTGGACTCCCACGGATTTCTCATCCTCACCCTCTGAGCTGTAGCTGCTTCAGGCAGGAGTTAGGAAGGCACCAGCCATTTTTAAGCCTCCTCTACCCTAAAACTCTGGGAAATGCTCTCAGATCTGAAGCTCAAAGCTCTGCTCCTGGGATGTAGCATCACATAATGATTTGTGTTACTTCTCCCCTGCTCTTCCCCCACATTTCTTCATTCCTCCAACTTCCATCTGCAGGTTCTGGGCCAATTTTCACTCTCTGCTCTGGTTCTGTGGAGGCTTTGCCTCACATCCTGTCTCCAGGTGCAAAGGGCAGCGTGGCACCCTGGATGTTTGGACATTTCTCAGGTGGTGGTCAGTGATTCAGAGCACGATGACCAAAGCAGCAGAATGCTCTCTCTGAACACACAAAGCCTCTTGAAGCTGCAGCTCTTCGACAAAAACACATTTTCATTGTTCAGAATGAAAGAAAAGCAGCTTGGCTCTCTTAAAAATGAAAAACTGGGTTTTTTTTCTTAACTCTCCTAATCTGTGCCAGGTTTCTTGTGTCTGCTGAGTAGCAGATCTTTGCCTGGCTGCCTTCTACTCCAAGCCCAGCTCTCCTGGGTGCTCATCCTGAGCTGCCTTTGCATGAGGTGACATTCCATGGTGGCTTTTGAGGGACCCAGCTGGGGAGGCACAGGTGCCACCTCCCTTTGGGTAGCTAAAGGATTGATTAAAAGGTGCTGCCTGTGAGGTGGAGTGTAGGAATGTGCCCTTTGTTGATGGAGTGACAAAACTATCTTTTGTCTCCTTAAAAAGGAAATAAGCCCAGAAGTTTCTCTCATCAATTAGGTGAAAAAGGCATCTTATGGGACCCGGGGGGACTTCACCTCAAACTAAGGATAGCTGATTGGACAGGAGTAAAGTCCAGCCTGAGCAATTTACTAGAAAAAGAAGAGAACAAGGAAACTAATGGCTTTTATGAGGTGTTTTACCAGGGGCAGGAGGGCCTCTTGCACCTGGCTCGGTTTTTCTCTGTAAAGAGTTTGTTATTTTGCCTTTTTTTAAAACCTTTTTGTTTCCAACAATGCCACAGAAGCCATCCTGCTGAGTTTATGCCTTCTAAGGTAGCTGAGCTATCTTGGGTGTGAAATAGATCTCCAAGAGCTTATGAGACCTGGCTCAAGGAGACTCTTATTTCAGTGGAGGCCACTGACTCTCCGTCTGCCCTTTTTTCAGTACCTGGAAGCAGTTCTGAGCCCCACTAAGTTGAGATCCATGGCTACGGTGCTAATGTGCCGAAGATTGCCCAGGCTGGGCAGGGTGACAGCGATTTCCACCACAGCCAAACGTGGGAGCAGCAAAAGCAAGAAGGAAAAGAGAGATAAACCAGGAGCAGCCAAGACTGGGACTCAATCAGGGGCTACAATCCAGCTGCTGAAGCCACAGGACTACAGAGTGCTGTACAATCCAGCTGCCTATGCCAAAGGCAGGGCTGGCTCCCAGCAGCACGGGGATAGGGACAGCAGCCAGGCCCTCGGTGACACGTTCACCAGCCCTGGCACTGCACAGGCTCCACAGACATTGCCCACTGCCTCTTCCCAAGCTTTGTCACCTGTCAGAAATGCTCTGCCCAAGCCCAAGTCCAGCATGCTCCTGAAGCAGAGGAATGCTCTGCCCAAGCCCAAGTCCAGCATGCTCCTGTACGAGGAGGAAGCAGAGAAGGAGAACTGGGAATTGCATGATTCCAAGGAGGATCCCCGCACGTTCCAGAAGGGCAGGCCTGAGTACAGAGCTCTCACCTGTGACAGCGCTGAGCCAGCAGAGCCCCTCCCTGCAGAGGAAGGGGACTGCATTTTACAGAGTGTGGCTAGCTCTGAGGGCAGCCCAGGAGTTCTCAGGGATTATTTCCTCAAGCTGAGCCGTTTGCCGGCAGAGCGCCGCGCGGCGCTGGGCTCCGATGCCAGGTTCGGTGCCCTGTGTCACCGAGCTGCCGCGGCCATCAGGCTCTTCAGCACCCCAGATCTCATCCAGATTTTAAAGGCTTGTGTCCCCTTGGCCGTGCCAGCCTCCCACCCCCTGCTCAACGCCTGCGAGGCCGAGTTCTGCCGGCGGGCGTGGGACATGGGCCTGGAGCAGCTGCTGCTGGTGGCGGATTGCTGGCGCTGCCTGGACCGCAGCGTGCCCTCCTACCTGGGCATTCTGTTCAGCTATGCCAACCTGCACTGGAAGGATCTCACCTTGCCCCAGTTTGTGCAGCTCCTTTACATCGTCGGGGAAGGCCGGAGGTCGCCCGCGGACTTGGCGCAGAAGGTGGAGAGCACCATCCTGAAGCACATGGACGCCTTCACCTTGGAGGAGCTGGGTGCCATCTGCCTGGGGCTCTTCAAGTCCCTCAGTGGGATTTCTGAGCACGTCATGAGGAGGATTGCAGACAGGGTGTCCCTGCAGATGGAGGACATGAGCACCTACGCCTTGGTGAACGTGCTCAAGATGCTGCGCTACACCCGCATGGACCACCTGCCCCTGATGAGGGAGCTGGGCAGGGTGATTCCTGCTCGGATTCCTGCAACAAACATCCAGGGCATCATGCACATCACTCTCACCTACTCATCCCTGCACTTTTTTGATGAGGATGTTTTGGCTGCTGTAGCCACCTCGTTGCCTTCCAAGGTGTCCTACTGCCGGAGCAAGGATGCTGCCAAATTCCTGTGGTCGTTTGGGTGCCTGGACTATGAACCTCCCAACGAGGAGGAGTTTTACTCCAGCCTGATAAAGCAATTGCATGCAAAACTCCACGAGTTTAGCAAGTTTCCAGAGCATCTCCTTACTGCTCTGCTTGGCCTGGCTTTTGTCAAACGCTTCCCAGAGGAGCTGATAGACTTTGCTTTGAGGGAGGAGTTTGTGCAGAAAACCAGAGGTAGCAAATATGAGCTCAACAAAGACCTGTTCACCCTTGGTAAGAGCGTTGAAATCGAGTGCCCCACCTACCGAGGCAGCCGCCTCACGCCTCAGCTTTGTCAGGAGTTCACTGAGATGGTCTCAAGCTTTGCAGAGAGGGAAATCTACGTCAGGCCTGAAATTGTGGAAGCCACATCCCTCCTGGAGAGCATGTTGGGAGGCCCTGAGTACGTGAAGAACCACATGATCCTGCCCCACACCAGGTCCAGCGACCTGGAGGTGCGTTTGGCCACGGATGGACGTCCCATCCCTTTCAACTTCAAGGATCCTGTGGCAGCCAAGAAGCTGAGAGACATGGGAGTTAATCTGACAGATGATTTAATGTCTCAGCTCATACAGGGGAGAGCTCATCACCAGAGTCCCACAGAAGTGGGGAATGAAGCCAGGATTCCCAGCCAGGAGAGAGGGGACACAACAGGCACGCCGTGCTTGGGTGGAGCCCTTTCTGCAGGTGCCACATCACAGGCCGAGCCTAAAGCAGGGCTCTGGCAGCTTGGGGAAGTGAGGCTGGCACTGCAGGTGTCCAACAGGAACCACTTCTGCTACGGCTCCAGGCGCCTGCTGGGGCTGCACTGCCTGAAGCGGCGGCAGCTGCGGCTGCTGGGCTACGCCGTGGTGGAGGTTCCCTTCTGGGAGTGGTTCCCTCTGCTCAAGCGCACGCGCTCCGAGAAGCTCAGCTACCTCCACTACAAAGTGTTCTGCCCAGCACTGCTCTCCAGGGCTGCCTAGTGGGGAAAAGAGCCTCCCCAGTGCATCTCCATGCTGGGTGAAATGGTCTCTGGGTTGTGCTCTGTGTGGCCATTTCTGCTCTGGTGACATCTGTGCTTCCCATGCTCTCCTTTTGTACCCGGATCCTCAGATGGTTCCACCACAAATAAAAGCTCCTGATGATTCATTTTTCTCTGTGGTTGCTTCTTTCTCCGCCCTAAACGAGAGAGGTGGGGTTTGGTGCTTCTGTGGGAGCAGGAACAGAGGGTATTCAGTCATCAGGCTGAGCTGGGTGCCAGGAGCACACATAGAACTGTTTCCTCATGTTTCCATCCCCATGGGGCTGGGGCTGAGGGCACAGCCTGGCTCTCTCCTTTGGGATGAAATGTGAATACTGAGTGGGACTGAGGCTTGGGGTGCTCTGACTTCAGGACATTCATTTCATGCTCCAAGGACTTTATTTGGTATCCACAATGCAGCAGCTCCATAGTCCCACACAGGACACCAGGAAGAGCTGTGGTGACAAACTCCAGACAGTCTGGTTTAAAATTCCTTGTTCAAAACCACTGAGGATTTTTTTCAGGTCTGCGTTTCACTGCTTCAGTCCAGAGATCTTTGTTCACTTTAGGGAAGGCACACACTGAAGAGTGAGGGAAAAAAACCCAGCCATGGGTAAAAGCAACTCAGTGACTCAACTTTAGCCATGAGATTTGTAGCAGAGTCTTTCAGCAGAAAAGAAAGGAGTGCAGTGACTTGGAAATTCAGAATAATCCATTTTCCTTCTGAGGTATTGAGACTGGAAAAATTAACCTGAGTTAAGTCTCTCAGGGTCACAGACAGGAACAAATCCTATAAAATACCCATACAGAGTCTTCAGCCCAGGAGAGAGAGGAGAGATAGAACAGGGGGAGAATCCTGAGTTTTCCCAAAGAAGGGAGCAAGGAGAGTTGGTTTGCCACTTTCCATAATACCAGTGCTGAGGGCCAAGTGAATTTTCCAATTTTGGTTCAAAATGAGGCAAAAAGAGCAGTTTTGAGGCACAGCCTGTAGTTGAACTATCAGTCTCCTACAAGATGTGAGTTCCAAAAGTCA
Source organism: Fringilla coelebs (assembly GCF_963513975.1). Classification (NCBI taxonomy): domain Eukaryota; kingdom Metazoa; phylum Chordata; class Aves; order Passeriformes; family Fringillidae; genus Fringilla; species Fringilla coelebs. The sequence continues at coordinate 2,901,595 of NC_140032.1, forward strand.
GAGCAGTTTAAACAGTTCCCCACTGGCAGCCCAGTTCAGCCTCTCAGAAAGCCAGGAAGGTAATGTTGGAGGAGAGTTGGTGTGTGCTTGCCCTGCTCCTTGAAGAGCAGGAATTGCTCCTGATGGCTGCCAGACCAAATTTTGGGATGGAAGTGCTGCTCACCTGCCTGTTCCTCTTGTAAGGTTCACCCCTGCTTCATTTTCCAGGTGCTGTAACCAAACTCTGCTCTCTGCAGGTGGCAATTCCATGCTGGGTTGGGTTTTTGGGGGATTTTTGCTTTGAATTCCACCTTTCTCCTTGCAGATGCAGCACAGGGAGCTCATTAACTCTGCCTTTCCAAATTTCATTTGGGCTGAACCAACAGATCAGTGGAAAAATCATTAAAGAGCTGCTTGTTCTTGAAGGAGGCAGTAAGTCCCTGATTTGCAAGGTTGCCCAGGGCAGTGACATTTTCAAGCTGGGGTTAACATGAGGTTAAAGCTCTCACCTCACAGATAATTTCATTCTTAAAAGAGATCTGAAGCAGCCAATTCCAGTCACTTTTTTTTTTCAATGGGAAAGAAGGTGTGTTCAGTTGAGTTTCTTTAATGAATGCTGGCAGAATGATTTGGTGTTGACATCTCCCTCAGAGCTATTCCATGCCCTCTGCTCCCTTGGAGTTATTTAACACCAATTATTAATATTTGTGGTTAATCTTGACTCACTGTGACAGCCTCCTGTGCTGTTCTGGTGCTTTTCTACACCTACAGAACTCCTGCATCTTTGATAAACCTTCAGATCTAATTGCTGGTCTGTTCATAGGTGGTTTTAGTTAAAATAGCCATTTTCTTTTTGCTTTTTCTCCCCAGGTTCACTAATTAATATTAATGTGATTTTTTTTTCTCTCTCAATCTCACTCTCCACCACATTCATTTGGGTTTATACTGGCTTCACCTCCTGGACTCAGATCTGAGCTGCATTTTAGGAAATCCCAAGCCTGTAACTCACCCAAAACACAAGATCCTTTCACTGCTCATGGATATTCACTTCCTTTATTTTTAATTTTTTTTTCAAGCTGACTCTGATGCTCAGCAAGTGACCTCTCTCCAGCTGCCAACATGGTAATAAACGTCTGTCTCCCACAGTTCAAGCCAAGAATTCACTGCAACAAGGTAAAATAGTGAGGAGGGGGTTTTGGGGAGTGGGAGGGATGGAGGGATTGAGTGGAATTATCCTGGGGGGTGGAGCTGGTCCACTGCTCCTCTGGGATAATGTGATGTGGCACACACTAAATACTGGAGGGAAAAGCCCTAATTTTGCAGGATCTCATAAGCAGACAGCATGATGTGCTTCCAGGTGTGTAAGTTCTTTGACTTGAGATCCCTTTTTCCTGCAACATTCCAGCTTTCCCTCTGCCCATTGGAACTCACAGCTCTTGATAATTTATCCATGAATGGGAAATTGTGTAATGATAACTCGGTGAAGTTACTTTCCAGGTATTTCTGTTTTCACTCAGCACATCAGAATCTCTTTAAGAAACTCAGTTTTCATTCAAATCTGGTTTTTAGTTGTAAGATTGCACACCAACTCATCCTAAAATCCAGGACAGCCTTGGCTTTGTAAATACTGTGCTGCTGGAATTTTTTGTGGAGAGACCCGGCCATGCCACAGAGTTTGGGTGTGACTGTCATGATCAAGACCATGTTAAACAGGTGGAATAAATAGATTTTCCTCATTTTTATTTGTCCATTCAGCAAGTGCTGCAGATTTCTCAGAGCCTGGGGCTTCCAGGAAAGGGAATGGATTGAACCAGGAGCAGAGCAGAGGGTGGGATTAGGTCTTCCAAACCAGACCCAGCCTGGATTGATAGATCTCCCTCAGGGATGGGTGGGGTGGCTCCCAGAGGCTGATTAACATCCAGAGTTCCTCTGGGACCCTGTAACTTTGATTCCAAGTGCATTTCCACGTGGATAAGTAGGCACAAAAAAAATCAGGAGACTCCCACCTGAAAAGGGAGACTGGGAGAGGAGACACGCTCATCCTCTGCTCCCAGCCGCCCTCTCCTCCTTGACTTATCGCACTGACCCAGCCAAAACCACAGATCATCCCTAATTTCCCACCCTTCCAGCAGTTAAGTCAGGTCTGCCCATGGTGACAGAGGGTGCAGGAAGAGGGGATGGAGGAGGGTGGGGGTGGAAGGAATGGTGGGTCTGCTCTGCCTTACAGCAGGGATCTCCTGCCTGGTCTGGGCTGCACATAAACCTCAGCCTTGGCTCCTGGTTGATGTCATCCTTAGAGTCTCTGGAAGTGCTTGTGGAAATGCCTTCCTTGTGTTTCCTTGCTCCATCCTGACCCCAGTTTTGGTCTGGCACGCAGATCTCTGCCGATGGCTACGAGGTGGAGAACCTGATCTCCGAGGACCTGGCCAGGAGGAACCGCGGCTTCCGCAGCGAGTACTTCATCAAACCCCCGGTGCACGTCACCATCTCCTTCCCCTTCAACGTGGAGATCTGCAGGATCAACATTGACATCTCCTCTGGGGGCTACCAGACCTTCTCTGGCCTGGAAGTTTACACCTCTACCTCATGCAACAAAACCTCTTGGCAGAGCCCTGAGGGGCAGTGCTCAGGTCTGGCCGGGCAGCCTGTGTCGGACAAGGACACCTTCACCCTGGTGGGCAAAGCTGTCTTAAAAAATCAGAGCAAAGTGACTTTTGGCCACAGAGGCTTCAAGCCGAGGCCTCCCTTCCACCAGATGGAAAATGTCTTCTCCTACCCCGGCTCGGTGTCCCAAGACCTCTGGAACAAAGGGCCGGCCTCGCTCAGCAACGTGTCCCACCTAAAAATCTGCATCACCCACGTGGCCGGCGGGGGGCTGCCCAGCATCAAGAGGCTGGAGGTGTGGGGACAACCTGCCAAGTCCTGTCCACAGGAGGTCATCGAGGGTGTCTTCCAGGTGGCCTCCCAGTTCCTGGCGCAGGACGTCGGCAGCCTCAAGCCGGAGCTCTGGACGCCGATGGAGAGCGACTGCGTCCCCTTCAGTGCCAACGAGCAGCAGACCCTGCACAAGCTGGTGGACGTGGTGCAAGACATCCCTGAAGAATTCCTGGACCCCATCACTCTGGAGATCATGACTTTGCCCATGCTCCTGCCCTCTGGGAAGGTGATTGACCAGAGCACCCTGGAGAAGTGCAACCGGAGCGAGGCGTCCTGGGGCCGCGTTCCCAGCGATCCCTTCACGGGCGTGGCCTTCAGCCAGCACTCACAGCCCCTACCTCACCCCACCCTCAAGGCCAGAATAGACCACTTCCTGCTGCAGCACAGCATCCCTGGCACCAACCTGCTGGGGAGGGCTCACTCCTCGGAGAGCCTGGTGCCCTCCTCCATCACCATGTCTTCTCTGAAAAGGAAAATGGACTGCATGGATCAGGGCTCCCTGCAGCCGCCCTATTTTTCTGCCACAAACTTACTTGTCACTTCTACCTCAGAGAACAGTGCTAAAAAAATGAAAACTGACAGTGACTCCCACTTGATCCAGATGGACTGTTCCACAGGTATCGTGGCTCCCCAGGTCACCTCTGTTCCCTGAGTGTTGGGACAGCTCCAGGCTGGGGTTTCAAACCAGGACAAATCCAGTTCCCATCACACCTCTAGAAAGTTTCCAGGCTGGGTTTGGCTGGTGGAGCTGGGTCATTTCATCCACCTCCCATGTTCCTTGTTCAGTGTTTCACCTTGTTTGCTCAGGTCACCCTGTTCCCCTTTCAGTTTGGATTCCCTTTCTCTTCCTTCCATGTGGAGACAACATTTTTCTCACCGTCCTGGTTTGAAGTTTCTTTATCCAGGGGGATTTATTGTGTCCTGCAAAAACAGAAGAAATGTCTGGTGCTGCAGTGGTGATGGCACAGGGAGGTGGGAAGGAGAGCAGGGATGGGACACAGAACAAAGCACAGCAAGGGAATTGCAGGCAGAGGGACAGCTCAGCCTGGGAGAGACTTGCAGAGAATTTGTGGGTGGTTTAAGCAGAAAACCTGGTAGAGGCTAAATGAGACCAGAAAGGTGACTTGTGGCTGCAAGGGAAGGGAATGGGTGCTGCTTTCCCTTCATCCATCCTTTTCTCAGTGATGCTGGGAGTGCACAATGTCCTGCAAATCTGGAGACAAGGAGGCTGAGGTGGGACCTTGTTGTTGTCAACAACTCCCTGACAGGAGGGAGGGGACCAGGTGAGGGTCGGGCTCTGCTCCCAGGGATCAGGGACAGGGGGGAACAAGGACTGCACCGGGGGAGGGTCAGGTTGGATATTGTGAACAATTCTTTCACAGAAAGGGTGTCCAGCCCTGGCACAGCTGCCCAGGGCAGTGGTGGAGTTCCTATCCCTGGAGTGATTTAAAAGCCATGGGGATGTGGCACCTGGGGACAAAGGGTTTAAATCTGGGGGTGAGGGTATTTCATGGTTGGCTCTCTGGGCAGGTAAGCCCAGTCTCCTGGTCTCCTCTAACCCAGTGTGGTCTGTGACCCAGAGCTGCTGGGACCTGTCTCTGCCTTCATCCTTCTCTCAGTCTGCCCAAAAACATTTTGAGGACAAAGCTTAGGTGGCTGTTTGATTTTCAATAAATTCTTCATTTGAAAGTAATTGATGTCAGGTTGTACCAGGCAGAGTAGGGAGAAGTCAGACTGCACATTTCTGCTCTGATCCCTCAGCCTAGAGCTCATTCCCTGCTTTAGGAGGAATCTTTGGTTATTTTGGCTGTGGAAGTGTGGGACAGCTCCCACCAGGAGCAGGAGCTGCCCTGCGGGTCCTGGGGCTCCCGGGGCAGCCGTGTCCATACATAAATAAAAGCACAGTGCTCAGCCCATGGAGCTCGTGCTTCACTGGATCATCAGCCTTGATTGGTGGAGGAAATGTGCAGCACCAATTGTGAGCTCTTCCTCTGGGAGCTGGGTTTAACAGAATTAGTGATGCAGACGACATTCTCTTAATGCTTCGTCTTAATTAGCGCTGCCGTCGGTGCTGCACAGGGCAGCCCTGCAGGGAGGGTCCAGCCCTGGCCCTGGGGCTCACAACTGGGACAGAGAGGGAAAAACATGTCCCACAGATGTGATTAATGGTTTCAATGTTCTCTGGGAGCTGCGTGGAGCAAGGCTGGGAGCACTGGGCTGGGATCCTCAGGAGCCAGCCGAGGGAGCGCCTGGGATTTCAGGGAAAAACAACTTCCTGGGTTGTTTGGAGTTTGGCCCTTCTTCAGTCCTGCAACTCCTACAGCTCCATGGAAGGAGGGTGCAGCCAGGTGGGGGTCAGGCTCTGTTCCCAGGCAACAAGAGGAAGTGGCCTCAGGGTGTGCCAGGAGAGGTTTAGGGTGGTATTAGGGGAAATTCCTTCATGCAGAGGGTTCTCCAGCCCTGGCACAGGCTGCCCACCCTGAAGGTATTTAAAAGCCACGTGGGTGTGGCACTTGGGGACACGATTTAGTGGTGGCCTTGGCAGTGCTGGACTCGATCTTGGAAGACTTTTCCAACCTCAGTGTTCTAATCCTGCACAAGTTGGCACTGGGACACCACATGGATGGTGGTGATCCATAGGGCATCCCACCTCTAGGACCCAAACCAGACAAGGCACTTCACCCCAAACCCCAGCCCCTTGGTGGGAACAAGACACCTCTCAACAAACAAGTGGCAGGGCTCCTAAAATCCTCCAAGGTTCAGAGCCAAGGCAGTGTTTGCATCACAGATTCTTTTTCCCAGCATCTGCTTCTCCATCTTTTTCTTTTCTTTGCAGACCTGGTGTTTCCTTTTGCAGACCTGGTCCTTGTGTTTCCCTTTGCACACCTGGTCTCTGTGTTCCCTTTGCACACCTGGTTTCTCTGTTTCCCTTTGCACACCTGGTCTCTGTGTTCCCTTTGCACACCTGGTTTCTCTGTTTCCCTTTGCAGATTTTGTCTCTGTTTCCCTTTGCAGACCTGGTTTCTGTGTTTCCCTTGCAGACCTGGTTTCTCTGTTTCCCTTTGCAGACCTGGTTTCTCTGTTTCCCTTTGCAGACCTGGTTTCTCTGTTTCCCTTTGCAGACCTGGTTTCTCTGTTTCCCTTTGCAGATTTTGTCTCTGTTTCCCTTGCAGACCTGGTGTTTGTGTTTCCCTTTGCAGACCTGGTTTCTGTGTTTCCCTTTGCAGACCTGGTTTCTCTGTTTCCCTTTGCAGATTCTGTCTCTGTTTCCCTTTGCAGACCTGGTGTTTGTGTTTCCCTTTGCAGACCTGGTTTCTCTATTTCCCTTTGCAGACCTGGTTTCTCTGTTTCCCTTTGCAGACCTGGTTTCTGTGTTTCCCTTTGCAGACCTGGTTTCTCTGTTTCCCTTTGCAGATTTTGTCTCTGTTTCCCTTTGCAGACCTGGTTTCTCTGTTTCCCTTTGCAGACCTGGTTTCTCTGTTTCCCTTTGCAGATTTTGTCTCTGTTTCCCTTTGCAGACCTGGTTTCTGTGTTTCCCTTGCAGACCTGGTGTCCCACGAGCAGAAGCTGTCGGAGAGCCTGGACACTGCCCTGACCTCTGCTCTCAGCTCCATGCCCTCCTTCACGGCCAAGCTGATGAAGAGCCAGCAGCAGGCTCCAGGAGAGGGGGGCTGCAGCACTTCCTGGAGCCTGGGCACAGCCCTTGGTGAGCAACAGGCACCTCTGGAGCACCTGTGGGAGCTGGGCTGTGTTAACAGGCAGTGTTGCTCAGACCCCAGACTGTGATATATTCCATATAAAAATATTACATTGTCTCCCTGCAAGCTTCTCTTCCCAGTCCTTGCCTCTGTCTCAGCAGTTTTGCTGCTTTATTCTCCCACTGAGGCAGGTCAGACCTTGCTGACCCCCACAAGGGGGGGGATGTTGTCCATGCCCAGGGTCAGAGCAGGCTGTGGCAGCAGTGCTGTGATTTTCCTGTGATCTTGGCTGCCCCAGGATGATGTGGGATGGACACGGTGCTCAGCCTGCTCCAGCTCAGTTCAGAGAGTTCTCAGAGCTCTGCAGTTGGGGATGAGAGGTTCAGTGGTGCCTGTGAGCTGTGTGGAGCAAGCTGGGGAGCTGCCACGTGGGTGGAGAATGAGTCTGGTGTGGGGATGCTGCAGGAGAGGTGCAAATCCAGCAAATGCTGCAGCCCTCCAGTGCTTCAAAGGCCTTGGAAATAAGAGGGGGAGTCACTTTTTATAGAGACTGGACAAGGGGGAATGTTTGTAAACTAAAAGAGTAGGGTGAGATTGGATATTGGGAAGGAATTGTTCCCTGTGAGGGTGCTGAGCCCTGGCACAGGGTGCCCAGAGCAGCTGTGGCTGCCCCAGGATCCCTGGAAGTGCCCAAGGCCAGGCTGGACGGGGCTCTGAGCACCCTGGGACAGTGGAAGGTGTCCCTGCCATGGCAGGGGGTGGAATGGGATGGGGGCTTTATGATCCCTTCCAACCCCAACCATTCCATGAATCTTTGAAACACCGTGTGACACCCAGCCCTTGGCAGGAGCAGGTCACAGCAGCAGCAGCAGCATCCCAGGCCAGCCAGCTGAGTGTGCCCAGAATCCCAGCAGGACTGAGTGTCTGTTTTTCCCTCTCTCCCCCTCCCCAAACAGCTTCTGCTGTTTCACAGTGACATTCAGCTCCTCAGCTTTTTCCTGTCCCCTCTGAAATTGCTGCTGTTTGAGCAGCCCTGGATGGGTGGTGTGTGACAGGAATGCAAAGTGACCCCTCAGCTGTTCCACCTGGGAATGGCTGTGGAGGAGATGCAGGGAGAGTGATTTAGTCTCAGTAAAAGTGAAAAGCCCTTTTTTACAGTCATCTGTCCTCAATTAAAATCTGATGGTGCCAGAGCTGATGTGATCCATCCCTTTCTGAGCACGCCCTGCCCTGGAAGCTGAACCATTCCCTTCCCTTGTGGTGATGACAGGAAAGTGGCACAGTCCTGAGTCACAGCTGTGCCCTGAGTCTGCAGCACCCGGGGCACAGCCTGGACTTCTCACACTCCCTGCCTCATCCACTCCTCCTGTCCCTTTGTTTCAAGCTGTGTCAGGGGAGGTTCAGGATCAGACATTGGAAGGGGCTGAAGTTTTTTCCAACCTGCTTCTCTGATTCTGATTCTGTGATTTTCCAGCCTGCTCTGATTCTGATTCTCTGATTTTCCAACCTCCTCTGATTCTGATTCTGATTCTGTGATTTTCCAACCTGTTCTGATTCTGATTCTGTGATTTTCCAACCTGCTCTGATTCTGATTCTGTGATTTTCCAACCTGCTGTGATTCTGATTCTGATTTTGATTCTGATTCTCTGATTTTCCAACCTCCTCTGATTCTGATTCTGATTCTGTGATTTTCCAACCTGTTCTGATTCTGATTCTCTGATTTTCCAACCTGCTCTGATCTGATTCTGATTCTGTGATTTTCCAACCTGCTCTGATTCCGATTCTAATTCTGATTCTCTGATTTTCCAACCTGCTCTGATTCTGATTCTGATTCTGTGATTTTCCAACCTGCTCTGATTCTGATTCTGATTCTGTGATTTTCCAACCTGTTCTGATTCTGATTCTGTGATTTTCCAACCTGCTCTGATTCTGATTCTTTGATTTTCCAACCTGCTCTGATTCTGATTCTATGATTTTCCAACCTCCTCTGATTCTGATTCTGTGATTTTTCTAGCCTACTCTGATTCTGATTCTGATTCTGATTCTGTGATTTTCTAAACTGCTCTGATTCTGATTCTGTGATTTTCCAACCTGCTCTGATTCTGATTTTGATTCTGATTCTGTGATTTTCCAGCCTGCTCTGATCTGATTCTGATTCTGATTCTGTGATTTTCCAACCTGCTCTGATTCTGATTCTGTGATTTTCCAACCTGCTCTGATTCTGATTCTGTGATTTTCCAACCTGCTCTGATTCTGATTCTGTCATTCTGATTCTGTGATTTTACCAGCCTGCTCTGATCTGATTCTGATTCTGATTCTGTGATTTTCCAACCTGCTCTGATTCTGATTCTGTGATTTTCCAACCTGCTCTGATTCCGATTCTAATTCTGATTCTCTGATTTTCCAACCTGCTCTGATTCTGATTCTGATTCTGTGATTTTCCAACCTGCTCTGATTCTGATTCTGATTCTGTGATTTTCCAACCTGTTCTGATTCTGATTCTGTGATTTTCCAACCTGCTCTGATTCTGATTCTTTGATTTTCCAACCTGCTCTGATTCTGATTCTATGATTTTCCAACCTCCTCTGATTCTGATTCTGTGATTTTTCTAGCCTACTCTGATTCTGATTCTGATTCTGATTCTGTGATTTTCTAAACTGCTCTGATTCTGATTCTGTGATTTTCCAACCTGCTCTGATTCTGATTTTGATTCTGATTCTGTGATTTTCCAGCCTGCTCTGATCTGATTCTGATTCTGATTCTGTGATTTTCCAACCTGCTCTGATTCTGATTCTGTGATTTTCCAACCTGCTCTGATTCTGATTCTGTGATTTTCCAACCTGCTCTGATTCTGATTCTGTCATTCTGATTCTGTGATTTTACCAGCCTGCTCTGATCTGATTCTGATTCTGATTCTGTGATTTTCCAACCTGCTCTGATTCTGATTCTGTGATTTTCCAACCTGCTCTGATTCTGATTCTATGATTTTCCAACCTCCTCTGATTCTGATTCTGATTCTGATTCTGTGATTTTCCAAGCTGCTCTGATTCTGATTCTGATTCTCTGATTTTCCAACCTGCTCTGATTCTGATTCTGTGATTCTGATTCTGTGATTTTCCAACCTGCTGTGATTCTGATTCTGTGATTTTTCCAGCCTGCTCTGATTCTGATTCTGTGATTCTGGATTTGCAGAGCACGCCAGGAGCAGCCAGAGCCAGGGATGTGCTTCCTGTGGCAAATCCTTCTCCTGCTACTTCAAGGCAGAGCCGGTGTACCAGCTCCCCTGCGGGCACCTGCTGTGCCGGCCCTGCCTGGCCGAGCGCCAGAGGGCTCCGGCTTCCCCCATCCACTGCGGGAGCTGCAAGAGGGCAGCAGCCACCCACGACGTCAGGAGGGTTCACTTCTGAGCCCCGGCAGGACGAGAAGGAGCTGCTGCTGTGCCCCGTGTCCACAGGGAGCCGCCCAGGAGCTGCCCGGAGTGGAGAGAGGACTCGGTCTTGTGCTTACAGAGTAGTGGGGGGGTGGGGGGTTGGAGCCCGAGGATGACAAAAGCCATAGCTTCTTTATCAAGGAATATGTATTTATGCAGGACTGGTCTCCAGCACTGCCCCGGGGCTCAGAGGTTTAGCACAGGTGCCTTTTGGACCAGCTCAGCTTCCCCCCCACTGCGAGTTCACGCCACGTTTGACCAGCAGCCAGCCGGTTGTGGAGCAGGTAAAAGTCCTTGTGAGTGACAGCACACACCAAGCCCCCCCCTCCGACCTCCTCCCCTTCCCCAGCCGGCCCTCCCCTCCCTGCTGGGAGTGTCTCTCATCCTGGAATCGGCAGCGAGAGGCTGAGGTGGGAGGAGCTGGCAGTGATCTCACCCTGCTCATCCAGACTCTTGTAGAAAAGCCATCCCATCCCTCCCTCTCGGTTTATGTCGTGTGAGCAGCCCAGCTCCTGGCTGGCTGATAGACATTTAAGCCTTAATAAAAGTTTAAAGTCAGTTCTGTCTCTCTATCTGGCTCCTAATTGGTCTCATCCTGAGGTTTAATGGTGTCATGGAGTGAATCTCTTGGCAGAGGAGGGAATAAACAGGCTGGAAAAAGCCAAAGCAACACGGAGGAGCTGCAGGCCAGGGGGTGTCAGAGGGGTTGTGGCAGCAGCCTCAGGGCTGAGATACCCATGGGGGCTTCAAGAGCTGCTCAGAAAAAAGCCAGACAAAAAAAAAAATCAACTTGGATATGTTCTGTCCTGGGTATGCTGGGGTAAGGTGACATCAAAGGGTTTGTCACCTCCACAACCCCCTGCTGGTGCCACTTAATTGATGTTCTGGGCCAGAAGGAGCCTCCAGCTGGCTCAGCTCACCTTGGTCACACCTTTATTTGTTCTCAAAGAGGCACCTGAGCAAAGCTGTGGCCTTGGGAAGGAGCTGCTCATGCCCTGGAGCACAGCCTTGTGCTGGCCCCACACTGACCCTGACCCTGTCTGCCTCAGCAGGACTTCACAGCCCATCTCCATTCCCTGCAAAAATAGAAAATCACACTTCTTAAAATTATAAACACTTAGAAAATAGGCACAAAATTCCTAAAAAGCCCACGATTCAGAGGCAGTGAATCCACTCCATTGCAGTGGTGCTGTGGTGTTTGCAGTGAGCCATCCCAGGCTGACTCAGCTCTCACACCTCCTCCAGGGTAGGGGGAGGATGGGTGGCTGCCTCTGGATCCCCAGAGCCATCAACCAAAGCCAGCAAAGCCTGGATGCTTCCAGAGCCACCGGTTCTGACAATGCCCAAAAGTTCCTTGTGGTGTCCTGAGGTGGGCAGGGATCCAGGTGGAGCCATCCCAAATTTCCTCCATCCCAAATTTCCTCCAGGTTCCCTTTGTCCTGCAGAGAGGAGAAGGGAAGGGAAGGGAAGGGAAGGGAAGGGAAGGGAAGGGAAGGGAAGGGAAGGAAAGGGAAAGGGAAAGGGAAAGGGAAAGGGAAAGGGAAAGGGAAAGGGAAAGGGAAAGGGAAAGGGAAAGGGAAAGGGAAAGGGAAAGGGAAAGGGAAAGGGAAAGGGAAAGGGAAAGGGAAAGGGTGGTGTTGGGACATCAGGTCCCCCTCCCTGCTCAGAGCAGGGCTCATCTCCATCCCCACTGCAGGTTCTCACAGCCTTCATCCCCCAGTTTCTCCTCCTCGACCCTCTGGGACCCTTGGCAGCACATTTCACCTGCTGTGTCCCCCCTTGCAGGGGATCCAGGGATGAGTTTCCCTCTGCACCCACATCTTGGAGCTTGGGGAAGGATCTGGGTGTGTCCCCCTGATCCCAGGGCACTGAGACCCCTGTGGGCAGCAGGGACCCCCCCCAAGGCTGTGGGTGACACAGAGCCAGGAATTTCCCCTGCCTGCACCCACAGCAATCCCTGGTTTTGACAGCCCATGGGTGACATGAGTGTGCTGGGGCCAGCCCCAGAGCTGCCTTTTCTTTTGCTCTCCCCTCTCCCTCTGCTTTCCCTGCCTTCTGCTTTCTTGGAGAGGAGGGGGAAGAGGCAGGAGAGCCCTGGGTGGCACTGATGGATCACTGTGGGGACAGAGTCCTGCCCTGCACCCCAGTGCTGCAGCCTAGCCCCTGGGTTTTGGGGTGCTTTTGTGCACCCAGGGCTCTCTCCCAGCCCCAACCCCATCACTCCCCTCCAGTATCCTCTCCCAGAGCAGCATCAGTCAAAGCAGCATCCCACAAAGCAGCATCCCTCCCCAAATCAGCATCCCACAAAGCAGCATCCCACAGAGCAGCATCCCTCCCAACACCAGCATCCCTCCCTAATTCGGCACCCCCCAAATCAGCATCCCCCAAAGCAGCATCCCTCCCCAAAGCTCCCACGTGGATGCCACCTGCAGGTTTATTGCCAGCCCCAAGCCTGTGCTCTCCCTGGGAGCTGGGGAATGGAATTGATTGCAGCCTGAGCAATTTCCTCTAATGCTCTTCCTTGAAGCATTTTTTGGACAAATCCATCCCTTGTTGGTCAGTGACCTCCCTGTGTGACATCCACACCCCAGCAGGATGGATTTGGCCCTGGAAATGATCAAAGCACTGCCCCAGCCAATCTTGCCCTTGCCTGTGCTGCCTTTAAAGAGGCATCAAAGCTGTTTTCCAGCTGTCAGGGAAGCAGAGGAGCATCTTTAGCTGTGCTGTGAGGGGAGGAGGTGCAGGACCCCCCTCCCCACCATCAGCCAGGGGCCAGGGTGACAGTGACAGATCCATTTGAGGAGCATTAGAGCCCCCAGGCAGGAGCAGGGAGCTGTCCCTTGCCAGCCTGACCCTCTCCATGTGACACCTTCAAGAAGTTTCTCCTTCCCTGCTGCATCGTCCTCCAGCCACAGAAAGGCAGGAAATGCAAAAATCAGTGAAATTCATCCCAATTTCCAACACTCCTCTGGTTTATCCTGGTTGGATGTTGTCACTCTCACTCATCCTGGTGAAACTTTGGCCAAGCTCCATCACCTCCATCCCTTCTCCTGCCTCCAGCAGGGAGACAAAACCTCTCTGGGGGCTCCAGAGCTAACGGAGCTCCTGCTGTTAATGAAGGAATGGGGAGGCTCAGGTTGGATATTTGGGAAGATTTCTTCATGGAAAGGATGGTCAGGCCCTGGCACAGTTGCCCAGGGTGAATCCCCATCCCTGGAGGGGTTTAGAAGCCCTGTGGATGTGGCACTTGGGGACATGGTGGCCTTGGCAGTGCTGGGGGAATGGTTGAACCGGATGATCCTGGAGAGCTTTTCCAGCCCCAAAGATTCCATGATCCCCATGGCTGAGCCCCTCTGGCAGCCCCAGCCCCTTTGCTGGTGGGGACAAGAGCTGGGGCTGTGTTTTGGCTGAGCAAGGGGGCAGATTTGAGGCTTTGGGATTTGCCTCATTCCCGAGGGGAGCTGGGATGGGATGGCAGCCACCACACCCTGCTGAGTGCCCTGGCACCAGCCACAGCCTCGAGGGGTTGTCAGGGGGTCAGGGGCACCCTCTGGAGAAGAGCAGGGACGTGGCAGAGCAAATCCATGCTGGACACACAGAAAAGGGACCCTGGGGCTGGTGTTGGAGGATTTGGGGTCGGACTCTGAGCAGCCCCAAGGCCTCGGTCGGGAGCAGGACGTGGGATGGGGGCCCAGCAGCGCCCCAGGTACCAGGGAGCAGCACAGCCCAGCAGGGCTGGCTCTGCCCACCCCCGGAATCCCATGACTCACCCCAGGTGACCCCAATCTTTTCCTCCCCAAGCCCCCTTTTTGTGTTTCCCACCCCTTTCCCCCTCCCCGTTCCCGCCTCCTCCTCCCCTTGATTCCCCTAAGTGATTCCGCGCTGCGGCTGCGGAGCCTCTGCAACTCGGAAAAACATTTTATTAACCTTCCTTGACTTTAAAGAGCATAATTACATTTTAATCTCATATTCCTGCGTTATCATTCCAGACACAGAGTCATTTGAATGCAGATCGTTCCCAGCTAATGTAATTTTACGATACAGTAATGAAGAGACGGAGCACGAGCCCGTAACACCCAATTTAGAGCTGACATTTGGGCTTCTTTTAAAGAAAAGTTTTCCCAGCCGAGGGCTTTTGCGTCCTCCTCGGCCCTACAACGTAAGAGGGTTTGGGCTCCCGCTGTGAAGGGATGGGTTTGGATGGGGAAAGCAGGCTGGTGTTGATGCTGTCGGTGTTAAATCCCCCGCGGCTGCCCCACGTGGGTGATTCAGCGTCACGGGGCAAAGCTGGGAACTCGCCGCTCCCTCGGTCCCAGCGAGAGCTGAGTCAGGGGCTGTGGCCACCTTCACCCCCCTCGAGGGGAGGAAACGGCCCTGGTGTAACCCAGCAAAGCCCCAAAGCCCAGGACTGGCACCCCTCGGGATGATCCGTGCTCCAAAATCCCAGGGCAGGAGCTGGGAGCGGGCGGGACCCCCGGCACTGATGCATTGGATGCTTCCCTGCGTGCCTCAGTTTCCCTTGGGGGTGCTCTGGGGTTCAGCCCCCTCCAGCATTGCTTCCTGTGGAGCTTTTCAGAGCACTTTGAAACAAACCCCGAGGTTTTCCAGGGAGGGTTGCAGGGGGATCACCGTTTCCTTGGGATGCTCAGGCAGAGCAGCCCCTTCCCCACCCAGGGTACCACCCTCTAATCGGGGCTGGGCTGTTTGTCCAGGGGGTGTCAGTGAGGGGGACAAAATGAGGGAAAATAATGAGGGGCAGGGGAAAAACCTGTTCAGCCACCCCAAGTGATGTCCAGGCTGATTTTTATGGTTCTTTACCTCAATTCCCCACCTTGTGTCAAGAGGAGGATGAAACCACTCCAGAGCTGGGACCACAGCTGGCAGCACCCCCACATTGTCCAGCCCCCTCCCAGCCTGCCCAAACAAACCCTCCTGATCACTGTGAGCCAGCCCCAGCATTTTTGGGGGGAGAAGCAGAGGGTGGATACTCACAGGCACTGAATTCCTCTCTGCACATCAATTTCACACTGCTGAGGTTTCCCTCGCTGGAGCTGGAAAAGGGATCTGGGAACAGCAGGAATGTTCGTGGCTGGATGGGACAGGGGGTTGTTGTTGGTGTTTTTCCTGTACAGATGTTTTTGACAGCCCATGGGTGATGTGAGTGTGCTGGGGCCAGCCCCAGAGCTGCCTTTTCTTTTGCTCTCCCCTCTCCCTCTGCTTTCCCTGCCTTCTGCTTTCTTGGAGAGGAGGGGGAAGAGGCAGGAGAGCTCTGGGTGGCACTGATGGATCACTCTGAGGACAGAGTCCTGCCCTGCAGCCCAGCCTCTGGGTTTTGGGTATTTTTGTGCATCCAGGGCTCTCTCCCAGCCCCAACCCCATCACTCCCCTCCAGTATCCCCTCCCAGAGCAGCATCAGTCAAACCAACATCCCACAAAGCAGCATCCCTCCCCAAGGCAGCACCCCCCAAAGCAGCATCCCTCCCCAAATCAGCATCCTACAAAGCAGCATGCCACAGAGCAGCATCCCTCCCAACACCAGCATCCCTCCCTAATTCAGCATCCCACAAAGCAGCATCCCACAAAGCAGCATCCCTCCCCAAATCAGCATCCCACAAAGCAGCATCCCTCCCCAAATCAGCATCTCACAAAGCAGCATCCCTCCCCAAAGCAGCATCTCACAAAGCAGCATCCCTCCCCAAAGCAGCATCCTTCCTGGGCCAGCGTGCTCCAAACCACCACCACTTCCCAAACCATCCCCCCTTCAGAGCAGCATCCCTTCCCAAACCAGCACGTCTCCCAAAATCTGCATCCTGCCAAAGCAGCATCAATCCCAAATCAGAATCCTCAGAATAAACAACCCTCATCCCTCCCCAAATCAGCATTGCTCCCAGACAGCCCTCTGAAACCAGCACCTCTCCCAAAATCCACATCCATCCCAAACCAGCATCACCCTCAAACCAAAACCTTCCCAAAATCTGCATCCTTCCCAAAGCCACATCTCCTGAACGAACATCTGTCCCCAAACCCACATCCCTGCCCAGACTGCATTCCAAAATCTGCATCCTTCCCAAAACCACATCTCCTGAACGAACATCTGTCCCCAAACCCCCATCCCTCCCCAAACCAGCGCCTTCTGAAGGAGCCCCTCTCCCTGAACCCTCCCCCAGCCCATCCAGTGCCCCTCCCAAGCTCATCCCAGGGCTGGCCCGTGCCCCCTGGAGCAGCCAAGGGTGGGATTCACCAGCCCCGAGTGCTGCTGCACTGAATCATCTCAATTACAGATTTGCTTGGATGCGATTTGGGAAAAAAAAAAAAAAAAAAAAAAAAAAAAGACAGGGATTAAAAAAAAAAAAAGGAAAAACAACAAAAAACCCAACCCACCCCTCTTCTTCCTCCTCCTCCTCCCCTGGGAAGGGGTGATGGCAGCATAAATAGCAGCTCTCTCAGCACGGGGCCAGACGCAGCTGGAGCAGCTTCCCCTGGCACGGCCGCGGGCACCCTGCACCATGGCAGAGCCTTCGCTGCCCCTCTCCTTCCTCTGCCTCCTCGCCCTGTCCTCCGCCTGCTACATCCAGAACTGCCCCCGGGGCGGGAAGCGGGCGCTGGCCGACACAGCTCTGCGACAGGTACGGGATGGAGCTCCGGGGGACACGGGATGGAGCTCCGGGGGATACGGGATGGAGCTCCGGGGGACACGGGATGGAGCTCTGGGGGACACGGGATGGAGCTCCGGGGGACACGGGATGGGCGCTGGGGGACGCGGGCTGGAGCTCCGGGGGACACGGGATGGAGCTCTGGGGTATACGGGATGGAGCTCCGAGGGACACGGGATGGAGCTCCGGGGGACGCGGGATGGAGCTCCGGGGAATACGGGATGGAGCTCCGGGGGACACAGGATGGAGCTCCGGGGGACACGGGATGGAGCTCCGGGGGCACAGGGGGCTCTGGGGGTGCAGAAGCTCCCTGTCACCTCTGGGCACCGCTGGCTGTGCCACCCTCCCGGGAGCAGTGGGGTTTTTGGGGTGGCTGGGGACACAGGATGGGGCAGTGGTGGAGGATGACAGCTCCAAAGTGCTGGTGGCACCTGGAGAAGAGGCTCAACAGAGTGTCCTGCAGGGCTGGGGGGGAGCAGGATGGGACAGAGCACAGAGAGGGGACAGGAGGTCATGGGGACCGTGGTCATGGGGACCTTGGTCATGGGTACACCCCAGAGCGGGAACACGAGGTCACCATTGCTGGTGGCACTGTGGCACCTCCAGGAGCTGGAAGAGGAGCTGGTGGGGAGCTGCTTTCTGTACCCAGAGTGGCTGTGGGGGTGCAGAAGCTCCTTGTCACCTCTGGGCACCGCTGGCTTTCCCACCCTCCTGGGAGCAGTGGGGTTTTTGGGGTGGTGGGGGGACACGGGATGGGGCAGTGGCGGAGGAGTGACAGCTCCAAAGTGCTGGTGGCACCTGGACACTGATGTCCTTATGTGGCTCAAGTTTGGCCACTGCAGAGCATCCTGTAGGGCTGGGAGTGTGCAGGACAGGACAGAGCACGGAGAGGGGACAGGGAGGTCATGGGGACACCCCAGAGCAGGGACACGAGGTCACCATTGCTGGTGGCACTGTGGCACCTCCAGGAGCTGTAGGAGGAGCTGGTGGGGAGCTGCTTTCTCTACCCAAGGCTGCATTCTCCTGGGGGTTTCTAACACAAGGGGGTGCACGAAGGGTTTGTTCGGGCTGCGGGCACTGAGGCAGCTCCTTCCCGCAGTGCCTGCCCTGCGGTCCCGGCAACAGAGGGAACTGCTTCGGGCCGGGCATCTGCTGCGGAGCGGAGCTGGGCTGCTACCTGGGCACGGCGGAGACGCGGCGCTGCGCCCAGGAGGACTCGCTGCCCTCGCCCTGCCAGCCCGGCGGGCAGCCCTGCGGCGCCGGGGGCCGCTGCGCCGCGCCCGGCATCTGCTGCACCGCCGGTAACCGGGCACGGACACCGAGGGGTGGGGGGGGAGCCCGGCGGGATGGGGAGGGGAAGAGCTCTGCAGGTAACGCTTCTCTGGTGGTGGGGTTTAGTTTTAGGGAGGGGAAAGTGAGGCGTGGGGTGGAAGAGGTGTTGGGGGTGTTCGGGGGTGATTTGGGGATGGGTGGATTCGGGCTGGATGTAAGGAAGGAATTGTTCCCTGGGAGGGTGGGGAGGGCCGTGGCACGGGGTGTCCAGAGAAGCTGTGGCTGCCCCTGGATCCCTGGCAGTGCCCAAGGCCAGGCTGGACAGGGCTTGGAGCACCCTGGGACAGTGGAAGGCGCCCCTGGCCATGGCAGGGGGTGGCACAAGATGTTCTTTGAAAGTCCCTTCCAACCCAAACCATTCTGACTCTAAAGGATTGGGCTCACAGCTCCTTCCTGACCCACCATGAGCTTTCCCTGGCCAGCACACCCTCCCAGAAACCCCAGCCCCGCTCCCTGCTTAACGGGACAGAAACAGGAGCACGAACTGTGCTGGCCCCCAGGCTGCCACCAACCCCTTCCCCAGCCGAAAACACCCCCGGTGATCCCAAATAACCCGTGCCACGGCCACGGTTTGCTTCCCGCGGCAGAGACGTGTGCCACGGACCCCGCCTGCCTGGACGAGGACAGCGAGGGCGCTCAGGAGGCGGCGGACGAGAAGAACCTGACGGTGCTGGATGGCTCGGCCGGAGATCTGCTCCTCAAGCTCATGCACTTGGCAAACCGGCAGCAGCAGCAGCAGGGCAAGCACCCCCTGCTCTGAGCCAGGGCGTGGGGAGTCCCCCCTGCCCTGACAGACCCCCCCAGCTCAGCTCTGTACATACCAGACCCAATAAAAGCCCTCGTGCACTGTGGTGGCCTCGTCCTGGGCACTGGGGATGGCTCGTGGGGGATCCAGGGGATGGACTGGGGCTCAGGATGGGGGTGCTGGAGGGTCTTCTGTCCCCAGATCCAGGGAATCTGGCTGGGGCTCAGGATGGGGGTGCTGGAGGGTCTTCTGTCCCCAGATCCAGGGAATCTGCCCAGGGCTCAGGATGGGGGTGCTGGAGGGTCTTCTGTCCCCAGATCCAGGGAATCTGGCTGGGGCTCAGGATGGGGATGCTGGAGGGTCTTCTGTGCCCAGATCCCCACAGAGTCCAGGTGGTTTGGCTGGGCTGGGGGCAGGATTTGGTTCTGTCCTTTTAGCTCCTGTAGGAAGGAGCCCAAGCAGAGCTGGAATTTGGGATCTGGCCATGGAGTCCCACCCAGCAGCACCCCAGCCCCAGGGGACTGGGGACAGCTGGGATGTGCCACTGTCACCTTACCTCGTGGCCAAGCCCCTCTTTAGGGCAGATTTGGGGCCTCACTGCCTTCAGCAATCAGCACAGCATCTACTGAAAATGATAAAAAGTAAGGAAAAGATTTTTCCTTGGGAAAAACACCCCAAATCCCTCAAAAACAGAGAGGTTTGGGCTCCCATCTCCAAAGACCCCCCTCCAGGGCTGGTGTCACCTTTCCCCATCCCCTCTGGACACCCACAGGGAGGATCAGTCCCCACTATCCCACAGTCACCCCAGAATTTGGGGTATCCCAACCCTCTCCCGGCTCTCTTACCCTGCGGGGTCCTTGCTCCGAGGTCTCTCCGGGCTGGCACTGGCCAGGGCACAGGGGACAGCTCGTCCTTTATACTGTCCCTGAGGGAGGTGGCGCCTCCCGGGAGGTGGAGCTCCCTGACTCCGGCGGGATCCATCCTGCCCGCGGCAGCTCCCCGCGCCCCGCAGGGGATGCAGGATTGATCCGGGACCTGCTTCCCACAGCCGGCATCTGATCCCAGCCCTGGGGAAGGGGGGCAACCCCAAATCACCCCAAAATCATTGGGAAAGGGGTGACACCAGTCTGGCTGAGGGGGTCCCAAGTTGGGATGAGGGAATTGGGCTTTCAGCCCAGCTCTAGCACTCGGATTTTCCAAGATGGGAACCCCCAACATTCCCGCAGCACTGGGAATGTGTGGCTGGGCTGGGAATGCTCTGTCTGATGAACACCTCAAAATCAGGCAAAAATCCAGTCCCCAAAAAGCACCAGGGGCTGACAACTGGGTGTTTCCCCCACTTTTCTACCTGAGACACATCCTGCAGGGGTCTGGGCACCCCTGGAGCAGCCCTGGAGGGGCTCTGGGATGAGAATTCCCTCCCTCCACCCTGTGCAGCAGCCGGAGCTGAGCTGCTGGGACGGCACACCGCAGGTGCTGAGCACCATTTCCAAGCCATTGCCATGGATCCCAGTGCCTGCCTTGTCCCCTGGGACTGGGACTGACCCGGGCTGGGTGGCAGGGACCTGGCTGCCCTCGTGGCAGCCTCGCTAAGTGGTGGATTTTGAAGCAAGCCAGGGGGACAGGAAAAGGTCATGGCTGTCCAGCTCTGGGCTGCCTAATCCCCAATTAAGGCAGTGCGGGGTAATGATCTCAGTGGACGTCAAGGTTTGTCCTCAGCAAGGAAATTTATTCAAGCTGGGAAGCTCCTAATTGGGATAAGGAAGGCAAGGGGGCAGGGTGAGCAGGACCTTGGGTGATTGCATCAGCCTTCAGCCTCATCCTCAGCTCTGCTTCTCAGGGAGGAGGAGGAGGGGCTTTGTCTGCTGGTGATGGGGCTCAGGACACCACACTGAGTCCCTGTGTGCAGCTCCAAGGAGAAGCAGTGGGGAAATTTGGGATTTCAGGCCTTTGCCCCGGAAGTTTGGTGTTCTCAGGTGGCTTTGGAGCTGTTGGATGAAGGTGGGTGGGGATGGGCTGGGTGTCACTGTTATCCCAGAGAGGGATGAGCCCAGTGCTGAGCATCCCCCAAAGGCCAGGGCCAGCAAGGACATTCCCATGGCTGAGCCCAGAGGATTTGGGGTTGCTTCCTCCCACCCAAAGGGATTTGAAGCCAAGGGAAGAACACATCCTTCTCACCCCACTTCTGGGTGGACACATCCCACCTGCAGGACCCTTCCTTCATCCCTACCCTCTCCATGCCAGAGGGGATCCCAACAGGACACACCACAGCTCAGCAGCCCAAAGGGACGGCCAGACAAAGGCCCCAAGCCCAGACTCCATCCACAGCCTCCACACGTCCATCCAGCTCCATCCATAAACTCCACACATTCCTCCAGCTCCATCCACAACCTCCACACATTCCTCCAGCTCCATCCACAACCTCCACACATTCCTCCAGCTCCATCCACAACCTCCACATGTCCATCCAGCTTCATCCATAAACTCCACACATCCATCCAGCTCCATCCACAACCTCCACACATCCATCCAGCTCCATCCACAACCTCCACACATTCCTCCAGCTCCATCCACAACCTCCACACGTCCCTGCCAGACTCATCACTGAGGAGAAAAGCAGCACCTTGTCCTTGACCTCACGTCCTCGACCTGCAGCTATTAGCTGAGCCCTCGCTGTGGCAAGCAATGCCTTGTGGTTTTTAAGGACCACGGGTGACGCCGGTGCCAGAATCCCTAAGCAGGAGCCAGGACTATAAATACAGGGCCAGCTGTTGGGATGAGCAGCCAAAAATCCCCCCAGTCCCGCTGCCATGTCCTGCAAGGCTCTGGCCCTCTGCCTCCTGGGGCTCCTGACTCTCTCCTCCGCTTGCTACATCCAGAACTGCCCCATCGGGGGCAAACGAGCTGTGCTGGACATGGACATCAGGAAGGTAGGTCCTGGGGGGGCTTGGAGCACTCCCAGCCCATCCTTCCCTTCTCCCAACCTTCTCCCCTCCCCGTTCCCGGAGCAGTGCCTGCCCTGCGGTCCCCGGAACAAGGGCCACTGCTTCGGGCCCAACATCTGCTGCGGGGAGGAGCTGGGCTGCTACATCGGCACCTCGGAGACGCTGCGCTGCCAGGAGGAAAACTTCCTGCCCACCCCCTGCGAGTCGGGACGCAAACCCTGCGGCTCCGGAGGGAGCTGCGCCGCTCCCGGCATCTGCTGCAGCACCGGTGAGGGCGGCACCGGATCCCGGCGTTCCTGTCCCGAGCCCTCGCACAGCCGGGAGGGAATTCAGGGTTCTCAGACAGTGGGAGAGGGGAGGATGCCCAAGGGATTGTCTTTGTCCCGTCCGTGTGTCCATCCATCGCCCCGACAGCCAGACCACGCTCCAGGAGCTATCCAGACCCCAGGGAAGGGATGAGACCGGGAGGGTTTGGGGCGGAGGGAAGCAGAGAGCAAACAAATTTTGGGGGCTGAGCAAGTGCAGGAGCCACGTCCCCTCCTGCTCTCAGTTTTTTCTTAAAATCCCACCCTCCTCCCTAAATTAAACTATCAAGGATCCTGCTCTAAATCCCAGGAAGCATCAGAAAATGGAGTGAGCAGGAACTCATTAAACCCAGTGCTGGGGGGTCTGTGGGGGCTGTTTCGGGGGTCTCTGGATGCTTGGGGGATCTCTGGGGGCTGTTTTGGGGGTTCCGGGGGGCTATTTTGGGGATCTCTGGGAGCTGTTTTTGGGGGTTCCTGGGGGCTATTTTGGGGATCTCTGGGAGCTGTTTTGGGGGGTTCCTGGGGGCTGTTTCAGGGATCTCTGGGAGCTGGTTCAGAGGGTTCCTGAGGGCTGTTTCAGGGATCTCTGGGGCCCATTTTGGGGGGTCCTGGGGTCTGGTGGGTGCTCCTGGTTTCACACCACACTCCCGTCTCTCCTCAGAGGGCTGTGGCACAGACTCATCCTGCGACCAGGAGCTGCTGTTTGTGTAGCCCAGCCGGGAGAGAACCCGCAGGATCCCGCATCCATCGCTGTCCCAGCCCCACCCCGGGCTGTGACTCAGACTGAAGTGATGAGCTTAATTAGAAATAAAACTTGGACAGAAAAACAACCCAGACACAAGTGTGTGGGTTTTGTGCGCTCGTCTGGGTGAGGTGCAGGCTCGGGAGAAGACATTTTTAGGGAAAAGTGGAAGTAAAAAGTGAGGGTTTCAGGTCGAGGGAGGGAGGGAGGGAGGGACCTGCAGACCATGGCTGAACCACAGCAAATTCCAGGCTCAGCACTAGGCAGCCCAAAACCAGAAGTTTTAGGACAAAGCTGACAGCCTGCAAGACCCCAACAACCCAGAACACTCAAAGTAATTATAATTTTATCTATACCTTCAGTGGTGATGAATAAATCAAGCCTAAAGGGAGGAATAAGGAGACAGCAGAAATCTTGGATCATTCAGACACATTTTCTTATTCAGCCACACCAAGGGATGTGCAAAGGAGGGTTTGAAGTGTGAAATCAGGATTACAATTAATTCCTTTCCCCAACAACAAAAAAAGGGAAGGTCAGTGTTTCCTACAAATTCATTCAGCCCTTCTTTGCTTTTGGAAGCATCCAGAGGAGCTGACAGCGAGGAGCTGAGCCAGGCTCTGCCTCGGGACTGCTCCTGCTCCTCCCCACATGCTGTGTGTGAAGGCAGCAGGGATCCAAACACGTGGGAGGTGGGATCACAGGCACAGCAACAGGGCTGAGCCAGGCTGCTGGAGCCTCCAAGTTTCCCCTCACCCCCTTTCCCGCAGGCATTAACCCTCTGGAGGCAGCACAGCCAGACCCCTTCTCCACCACTTCTGTGGCCAATTTACACATTCCAAGGAAGGATCTGTGTGTTCTGGGGCGCTCTGGACACAAGGCAGGCCGGGAGCCCCCTGCCAGGGCTGCTATGAGAGCACCGTGCGCTTGACGATCCGCCCGTCCTTGTCGATGGCGAAGTTGTAATTCTGGGGGTTGTCCAGGCACTCCTCGATCCGAGCCTCCAGGTTCTCGGGGGTGATGAAGTTTTTGGCTTCCTCCTGAAGCAAAGGACAAGGATTGTCCCCCTCAGGATTATCCCAGCCTGTTCCCAGAGCTCTGGCTCAAGCTCTCTCCCATCCACGCGCTGTCAACACCCCTGGAAGGTGCTGACGCTTGTGTTCCCAGCTGCCAACTGAAAAATCTGTGGAAAACAAGCCCACGGCTTCCACATGGCTCCCTGGCAGGGAATTCTGGCTGCCTGCTTCCCAGGAGGCACCAGCTGCTCTTACCTGCAGCTGGAGAACCTCCTTCTCCTTCTCCTCCAGGAAAGCCTCCATTTTCCTGGCCTGTTTCTCTGCAATCTCTAACTTCCTCCTCTTCTGCTCCTCCTCTTCTTTCCTGAGTCTCTCCTCTCTGCCAGACAGAAAGGAAAATGTGATGGAGGAGGTGACACATCCACCCCCAGGAGAGCAGGAGGCTGCCCAGAGCACCTTGACTTGGCCCCCAGCAGCAAAAGGCACAGGAACCATGACAGCTGCACAGGCAGATTTATTTAAAAAGGTCAGGATTTCCCAGAATCACAGAAGCAATTAGGGTGGAAAAAGCTGTGTCCTCTTGTCCTCTGCTCCCAGGCTGCCAGGAAGCAGATCCTGACCCATCCTGGCTGCACCCTCCTGTCAGGGAGTTGTGGAGAGTGACAAGGTCTCTCTTGAGCCTCCTTTTGCCCATGCTGAGCCCTCCCAGCTGCTCCTACCAGGACTTGGAGACCCTTCACCAGCTTTGCTGCCTCTCCCTGGACACACTCCAGCATCTCAACATCCTTCCTAAACTGGGGGGCCCAGAACTGGACACAGCACTCGAGGTGTGGCCTCACCAATGCTGAGCACAGGGGAAGAATCCCTTCCTTGCTCCTGCTGGCCATGCCATTCCTGAGCCAGGCCAGGAGCCACTGGCCCTCTTGGCCACGTGGGCACACTGCTGTTTCATGTCCAGCCTGCTGTCCATCAGTCCCTGCAGGTCCCTTTCTGCCTGGCTGCTGTCCAGCCACTGTCCCTAGCCTGTAGGGCTGCAGGGGTTGTTGTGGCCAAAGTGCAGCACCCCACACTTGGCCTTGTTAACCCTGATCTCCTTGGATCCAGCCTGTGCAGGTCCCTGTGCAGAGCCCTCCTGCCCTGCAGCACACCCACACTCACATCCAGCTCGGTGCCATCTGCAAATCTGCTGCTGGTGAACTCAATCCCCCCATGGAGATCATCAGCAAAGACATCACACAGGGCTGGGCCCAGCCTGGGGACACCCTGACCTCTGGGGACACCCCTGGTGACTGGGTGTGACCATTCCCCTCTGGGCCCAGCCCTGAACCAGTTCCTAGCCCAGCCCAGAGTGACCCTGCCCAAGCTTCTCAGTGAATGTTAGCCCAGACTCTAACTGGGCCCAGTCCTGCCTGAGCAGAAGCCAAAGCAGGCAGGGCAGTGCCCCCGTGCCCTGCAGGGCCCTGCTGACCTGCGGGCCCTCTGCCGGGCGTTCTCCTCCTCGTTCCAGGCCATCAGCCGCCGGTGCTCCTCCAGCTCCTCCACCGAGCCCTCGGCAGTGAGGCGCTCCTCCCGCTTCTTCTGCAGCACCTCGGCTCTGAACTCCGCCCTGCAGTGGGAGGGGAGGGCACTGAGCTCCTGCCCGGGCTGGCAGCACAGCGGGCTCTCCCCAGACTGCCCCACAGCAGAGCCAGCCCCACCACCCTGCCCCACAGTGCTCCTGGTGCCACCACCCTGACCCTCCCCTGCCCCTCAGTGCTCCCAGTGCCACCACCCTGACCCTCCCCTGCCCCACAGTGCTCCCAGCCCCACCATCCTCACTCTTCCCTGTCCCTCACCAGTCCAAACCCCACCACCCTTTCCCACCCCGCAGTATCCCAGATCTCCCAGCTCCTAAGTGCCCCACACCCACCCCTCCACAGCCCCAGTGTCCGTCACAGAGGCCCCAAATGGCCACCCCCTGCCTCCCAGCCCCATATCCAGCCTTCCACCCCACAGCCAGCCCCACAACCCTCTCTTGTTCCACATCAGCCCCCCAGCACTTCATTCATCCTCCAACACCACCCCCAGAGCCACCCCCAACCTTCCCCTGCCCCACGGCATCCTCACAGCCCTGTACCCAATCCAGGCAGCCCCAAAAACCCCACACCCAGCCCCTGCCCCGTACCCAGCCCTTCAACCCTGCCCTGCCCCGCAGCCAGTCCCTATCCCAAACCCACACCCACCCCCAGCCCCATAACCAGTCCCGACCTTTCCCTGCCCCACAGCCAGTCCCTATCCCAGACCCACAACCACCCCCAGCCCCAAAACCGGTCCTGACCTTCCCCTGCCCCACAGCCAGTCCTTTACCCAAACCCACACCAAACCCCTGCCCTCCTCAGCCCCATAACCAGTCCCTTTCCCAAGCCCACAGCCACCCCCACCCCATAATCAGTCCCGACCTTCCCCTGCCCCACAGCCAGGCCTTTACCCAAACCCACAACCACCCCCAGCCCCATAACCAGTCCCGACCTTCCCCATCCCCACAGCCAGTCCCTTTCCCAAACCCCCAGCCCTCCCCAGCCCCATAAGCAGCCCCAGCCCGGCCCATGTCAGACCCTTCCCTGCCCCACAGCCACCCCCTGCCTCCGGCCCCACAAAGGCCCCATCTCCAGGGCCACAGCCCAACCCTGACCCGCCCCATAGCCCCATCCCCGGTACCGGAGGGCGCTGAGCACCAGCCGGTGCTGCCGGTACCGCTCCAGCACCACCAGCAGCTCCTCGGGGTCCACGGGAGGCGGCAGCTTCACGCGGCCCGCCTTGGACTTGGCGGGGGGGTCGTGCCGGGTCTTGCGGCCCCGCGCCGGCACCGCCCGCGGGGCCCAGGCGGGGCAGAGCCCCGGGAAGGGGCCGGGGCTCAGCGCGGCCGCCAGGCCCGGGAGCGGGACGGGCCCCGGGCGGCAGCGCCTCAGCGCCCGCAGCATGGCGGCGCCCGAGTGACCGCACGGCGCGGCGGGTGACGTCACACTCCGCGCGGGCGGTGCCACGGGAAGGGAGGGGAGCGGGGCATGATGGGAAATGGAGTTCGGGGAGGGGGACAGGGACACCCGTGGGGATAGGGACAGCCGTGGGGACAGGGACAGCCAGGGGACAGGGACACCCATGGGGACAGGGACAGCCAGGGGACAGGGACACCGGCGGGCAGAGACACCCTACACAGGACAGGGACAGCCAGGGGACATGGATACCGGCGGGCAGAGACACCCTACACGGGACAGGGACAGCCAGGGGATACTGACACCGGTGGGGCAGGGACACCCGTGGGACACACGGACATCCGTGGGGCAGGGACACCCTACACGGGACAAGGACAGCTGTAGGACATGGACATCGACGGGGATAGGGGCACCTACACGGGACAGGGACAGCCAGGGGACACGGACACCGGCGGGGACAGGGACACCCGTGGGGCAGGGACACCCTACACGGAACAGGGACAGCCCGGGGATACTGCCATCGGTGGGGCAGGGACACCCGTGGGACACACAGACATCCGTGGGACAGGGACAGCCTGCAGGGGACAGGGACAGCCAGGGGACATGGACACCGGCGGGGACAGGGACATCCTACTCGAGACAGGGACACCGGTGGAACACGGACATCCGTGGGGCAGGAACACCCTACACGGGACAGGGACACCGCCACGGGACACGGGACAGCCCAGAGGACACCGGACATCCCCAGGGGACAGGGGCACGGCCACGGGACAGGGACACAGACCCCCCGCCGGACACGGAGCGGAACCCTAAGGGATGGGGAATCCCCAGGGAACAGCCGCCCACGGCACAGGGACAGCCCCACGGCACACGGCACCCCAAAATCGGACACCCGCCCCCACGGGACACGAATTCCCCACCCAAGGATCCCAAGGGATGCGACACCCGCCACCCACGGGACACGGCGGCATCCCTCTGGGGACACAAACCCCGCCCGCCACAAGTGACACCACTGTCCCCATTGTCCCCAAGCCCCCCCGAGCCCCCCTCCATCACCATCACTGCGCACAAATCCCCCCCAGCCCCTTTATTCCCCGCGGGGGGGTCCCGGCTCGCTCCCGCGGGGGGTCGGTGCCTCCGGTCAGGGACGCAGAGCCGGGGGCTGCGGGAGAGGGGCGGGGGGATCCGTCAGTCCCAGTCCTGGGGATCCCCAGGATCGGTCAGACCCGGTCCCGGGGACCCCCAGGATGGCTCAGACCCGGCCCCGGGGACCCCCAGGATGGGTCAGACCCGGTCCCGGGGATCCCCCCAGGACCCCCCAGCCCCGTTCCCGCTCACCGGCAGCGGCTCCTCCCGCCGGGGGGGACACGGGAGGGGACGGCAGCGCCCCAAAGGGGACGGGACCTGCGGGAGTGGGGAAAAAAAGGGGGAACCCCCGTGGGGGAAAAGCAGCCGGGATGGGGGGATCACCCCGCGGGTGGGGGGAATTCCAGGGTGGATCAAGTGCGCGGGATTCGGGGAAGAAGGGAAATCGGTGGGGAAGATAAGCACGGGAAAAGGGGATGATCTGGGGGGGAACATTCAGGGAGGGGGATGAACTGGGGGGGTGATAAATCCAGATAATTCAGAAAGGGGGATAAACTGGGGGGGGTTTAACCCGTGGAGGTGATAGACCTGGATAATTCAGGGAGGGGAATAACCCGGGGTGATAAACCCGGATAATTCGGGGAGGGGGATAACCCGGGGTGATAAACCCGGATAATTCAGGGAGGGGGATAACCCGGGGTGATAAACCCGGATAATTCGGGGAGGGGGATAACCCGGGGTGATAAACCCGGATAATTCGGGGAGGGGGATAACCTGGGGGAATTATAGCCCGTGGGGGTGATAAACCCGGATAATTCAGAGAGAGGGACAACCCGGGATGATAAACCCGGATAATTCAGAGAGAGGGATAACCCGGGGTGATAAACCCGGATAATTCAGAGAGAGGGATAAATTGAAGGGATTTATTGCCCTTGGGGGTGATAAACCCGCGGTGGGGGTTTAACCTGGGACAGAGATAAATCCGAGAATTCAGCGAGGGGGATAATCAAGGGAAGGGGACACAATTGCGAGGGGATATAATCCAGGAGGATCATTTGGGGCAGTGTAACTCGGGCGGGGATGATCCGGAGGGATTATAACCCCAGGAGCGGGGTGAGGGGGGCACAAACCCTGGGCAGGAGGACACAGCCGGGGTGGGCATCACCCCGGGAGGGACGGGAATGACCCGGAGGGGGGTGACCCGCGGGGGACACCCTACCTGGAGGTTGGCGGGGGTCCGGAGGTCCCGCTTGCCCCCCGGGTACCAGCCGTGTGACCAGTGCTGGCCGCGGCCGCGGGGCAGGGCGCAGCTCAGCAGCAGCAGCGCCAGCAGCAGCAGCGACCCGCGGGGTGCCATGGCCGGGGGGCTGCGGGGACACAAAGGGGCGGCCCTGTCCCACCGGCATCCGCTGCGGGGACACCCCCGGGGGGCTGCGGGAGGGTTGAGCAGCCCTGGGTGCTGCCTGGGGTGGTTTGGGTTCGGTAGAAGCCCAGGGGTTGAGTGGGGGGATGAAGATGTAGAGGGGGTGAGCACCTATGGGTGGGTTTGGGATGGAGATCCCAAGGGGATGAGCACCCCTGGGTGGGTTTGGGATGCAGATCCAGAGGGGATGAGCACCCATGGGTGGGTTTGGGATGGAGATGCAGAGGGGGTGAGCACCCATGGGTGGGTTTGGGATGGAGATCCAGAGGGGGTGACCCAGCATCACTTTAGGGTGGGTTTGGGATGCAGATCCAGAGGGGATGAGCACCCATGGGTGGTGCTGGGGTGGGTTTGGGATGCAGATCCAGAGGGGGTGAGCACCCATGGGTGGGTTTGGGATGGACAGGCAGAGGGGGTGAGCACCCACGGGCGGGTTTGGGATGGGGATCCAGAGGGAATGACCCAGCATCACTTTAGGGTGGGTTTGGGGTGCAGATCCAGAGGGGATGAGCACCCATGGGTGGGTTTGGGATGCAGATCCAGAGGGGGTGACCCAGCACCACTTTAGGCTGAGTTTGGGATGCAGATCCTCTGGGTGCCCTGTGGGGCTGCAGAAGCTGGAGGGGCTCAGCACCCCGGGGCGCTGCTGGGCTTGGATCCAGCATGGACACTCCCCCCACCCCCCCAGACCCCATTTAGGGTCTGATTTGGGGCAAGCAGGACCCCCCCAACCCGGGGCCCGTGCCTTGCCGTGGCCGGGGCAGCCTCACCTGGGCGGGGGCCGGTGCCGGTGGTGGCGGTGGTGGCGGTGGTGGCAGTGGCGGTGGTGGCAGTGGCCGGTGGTGGCCGGCAGGGCAGGCACCGCTATTTGAAGGGCTTGGTGACGGTGACGTCGGCCTGGCCACCGTTCCCACGGGGGACGGTGACCTCGCTGATGGCATCGGCCTCCCCGTGCCAGTGCCCGGTGCCTCCTTCCCCCCAAATCCCCCCGGCACCACAGAACAGCACCCTGAGACCCCTTTTTGGGGATTCTGCCCTGGGGACCCCCCAGAAGGGGCTCATTTCCCATTTCCTGGCAGTTGGGAAAGGGATGGATCCTGATGGTCCCTCTGCAGCTCCAGGGATGCTCTTGTTGAAAGGAGGGGAGCAAATTCCCCATGCCTCAGTTTCCCTACCTCACCCCAGCCTCCATTTCCTTGGTTCTCCCCCCATTTCAAATGTGTCACCCCCAAAGTGGGGCTGGATGGTGGCAGTGGAGCCCACAGGTCCCAGCTCAGGGGATGTGGCAGAGTTTGGGAAGGGGATTTAGGCAGGATCTGGCCCTGGATTATCTCCAGCAGCTGCTCATCTCTCTGATATTTGCAGTTGGATGCAGGATGGGGCCAGGGCAGATGCTGTGGCAAAAGCTCAAGGCAGCTCCTGGCACCCCAAAATTTCCCCAAACCCCCCGAGATCCTGGGAATGAAGGAAAAAAGGGGAAATTGAGGGACTTGTTGGGGTGGTCCATGTTCCTAGCTGGAGCATCTCTGGGGACAAATGAAGCCTTCCTGTTCAAGGAGGGTCCTCATTTCTTTGGGGTCACCACATTTAGCTCTGAGTGTGAAAGCCTTGGCCCAAAGCCCCCAGAATTCAGGAGTTTGGAATTTATTAGCAGTGGGGTGATGTTGGGGCTCACAAGAGGCACCAGGTGAGGGAATGGGGATGATGGCAGCAGCAAAGCAACTTTTGGGGGTGCTCTGTGTGGCTGAGGGTGTCCCCTTGCCTGTGTGCCTCCACTGAGCCCTCCTGTGAATCCTGCCTGGCTGGAAAAAGCTGAAAAAACTTGGATACTCTGACTCCTGGCCTGTTTTTACCCAGAATCTCCTAGATTCATCCCCATATCCTGAGCCTAGAACATCCCTGTCAATATTCCTGGGCCCTGCCACCCACCCTGTGCTCCCCAGCACTGTTTGGGGTGTCCAGAGAAATCCCTGGGGCGAAGCCTCTGCTCCAAACCAGTTCTCCCAGTGCCAGCAGAGGGGATGGAGCTCCCCCATTAACTGGGCATGGTGCCCCTGACTGCAGGAGGAACAAGGAAGGTGTTTCCTCAGGCACTGCTTCATAAGAAATAAAACAATAAAATCAACCATATTAACCTGTTTTTTTTTTTTCCTAATATACAAGTGCTGCACCCCTGCTCCTCAGGATATTTCTTGAGCTTTTGGATTTTGAAAGAGAGCAGGCCTGGAGTGGGGATTTGGGGAAAATCCTGCCCTGTGAGGGTGGTGAGATCCTGGCACAGGGTGCCCAGAGGAGCTGTGGCTGCTCCTGCATCCCTGGAAGCGCCCAAGGCCAGGTTGGATGAAGTTTGGAGCAACCTGGGATGGTGGGAGGTGTCCCTGCCCATGGATGGGGTGGGGATTGGATATTCTATGAGATCCCTTCCACCCCAAACCATTCCCTCATTCTGTGATCTCCCAGGGTGCCAGGAAAAATAATCTGACACCTCCTCCAGCAGCTGGGGCTGGAGCTCACCTGGGGCAAAGAGCCCCAGCAGGGATGGCAGTGACCACAGGGCCAGCCCCAATCCCTGCTCTAAAATCCAGCTCCAAACACACAGACCTTTCCTTCAGGGAGCAAAATTCCTTTTGTTTGTCTGGCCTTTGCTTTTTTGGGCTCGAAATCCCAACATTTGGGTGCTGCTGTGTGGCAATTACAGTTTCCAAACCAGCAGTACATGGTGGCCTGACCCTGAGGGAGCAAAGTTTTTAGTTTTTGGTACAAAAATGAGGGTATTTATATATAAACACACACACAGAATGAGCTTTTGTTTTTTTCTTTTTTCTCCTTATTTTTTTTTTTAAGAGCTGACCAGCAGAAAAATGTGAAACCATTTCCCTGCAGGTTTGGAAAAGCTTGTGCTGGTGGGGTTGTGGTGGTGGGGTTTGGGTTTTGTTTCAGATGAGATCCAGGATATCTTTCTTTCCTTTTTTTTTTTTTTTTTTAAAAAAAGGCTTTACTCCCTCAAGAAAAAAAAAAAAAAAAAAAAAAAAAAAAGAAGATTTACAAACAAAATAACAGCCTGTATCAACTCTCCAGAAGAGAGATGGTATGACAATATTAATCCAAACATCAAGCTATTTAATTCCCCAATAAAACATTGGAAAAAAAGGAGCCAACAGTATCTGCACTAACACTTTGCTACATATAAAATCTCCAGCTAATATGAAGCTTATGGTACCAACCTCTAAAACAGTTAAGATATATACACATAGGTTTTGTTTCTTTTTTTTGTTTGGGGGGGTATATTAACAAACAGAATATTACAAAATATTAAAGAAGGCAACTCTTCTGTCATTTGTTTTTGGGAGGGTGGGTGTGGAGTTTTGTTCCTGTTTTTCTTCACTTGAAGTTGGCGTAGTCTGAGAAGGCGTCGATGTATTCCTGCACCACCTTGTAGCAGAATTCGTACTGTTCCTGTGGGGGGTGGGAGAGAACAAATCACAGCAGGGAAATCCACACCTGAGACAGCACCTCATCTTTGGGCAGGTGTCCAGAGCAGGTCCCACCCCCTTGTGACCCCCAAACCCTTCCTGGGGTACTCACGGCAAAAGAAATTCTGCTTTCCCCTTCTCCCCTTCCTGCTCTGAGGTTCTGTTTGGATCCCAAAAGATTTTTCCTCTAAAACCCTGAGCAAACAAACCCCTCTTGCAAGACCTCACCCAGCCCCACCTGCTCCAGCCCTACCAACCTGCAGGGTTCCACAGCCACTCCAGGAATTTCAGCTCATTAATGTATGGACTGTGCCTGAGGATGTCCCCAAGGAGGTTCCTACAACTTCTGTCAGTGCTTAAAAGGCATTTGATGCCTTAACAAGAGGAAGGGGAGACAGCTCCTGGCCCACCCTCGCAGAATCATGGATCCTGGAATGGTTTGGGTTGGAAGGAACCTTAAGGATGACCTTGCTCCAACCCCCTGCCATGGCAGGGACACCTTCCACTGTCCCAGGCTGCTCCAAGCCCTGTCCAGCCTGGCCCTGGACACTTCCAGGGATGATGAACCCACATCTCCCCTCACTCCCTCTTCCATGGAGAGCAAAAACCTTGAACCAAAGAGGTTTTTGCTCAACACTGAGCCCCCAGCCCAACCTTGCTGAGGATCTGGCAGGGGCAGGAGGCACCTACCAGTGTCTGCACCATGTGTGGCCTCTGTAGTCTTAAACTCTTGACTGTCTGAAAGACATCGAGGATGGCCTCTGCCTTCACCCTCTCCAGGACAGTGCTCAGCGCACAGAAGGTGCCCGTTCTTCCTGCTCCAGCACTGGGAAAGAGAAACCAGGAGCTGAGGGAAAACCCCTGCTGGCTTTGCCCACAGGACAATCCACCTGGGAAGCTCTGGAGAACTGGAGGAGCCAGCCCTGCCCCAGTGTCACTGTCATATTTTCTGGAAAAATCCCTTTGCCCAGGATTTCTCTCCTGGGAAGGTGAGAAGCCTCAGAGAAAAAGGAAAACAATTCTGATCTCATTTGCTTCTCCTGTGTTTTCTGATTTGGAATGTGGTTTGGAGATTGTTTATCCAACAGGTGGTTGTTTGATTGGTTTCATATGAATCATTTTTACTTAATGACCAATCACAGCCAGCTGTGTCAGGGCTCTGGAGAGAGTCACAAGTTTTTCATTATTATCATTTTAGCCTTCTGCCTGTATCCTTTCTCTATTCTTTAGTATAGTTCAGTATTCTTTAATATAATATAGATCATAAAATAATAAATTAGCCTTCTAAGAACAGGGAGTCAGATTCATCATTCCTCCCAACGATGGGGGACCCTAAAAACACCCCACCCCAGCCTCTCCCATTTTATCCAGGACACAATTTGGGATTCTGACCATCTGCCAAGCTCCTGGTGGAGCAGATCCCTCAGAAGGGTGGCCCAGCTGCTCCAGCCAGGCTTTACCTGCAGTGCACAGTGATGGGGTGGTTGCCAGACTGCTGCTGCTGCTTCTGCACCGCTGCAATGATGTTGATCATCCCCTTCCCATCCCCGGGGATCCCAACCTCTGGCCAGCCATGGAAGTGAAACTGCCGGATCTGTCGGCTCTTGTTCTCCTGTGGGGAGGGCACAGCTCCAGTCAGGCTGAGGGATCTGGACCAAGGAACCCAGGGGGATCAGGGCTTTGGGATAACAATCCCTGCTTGGGAAGGAGTGGCATTCCCAGGGTAAGGAGTAGGGGAAGTGAGGGGAATGGGGAGCAGGAGGGAGATAAGTTTTAGGATAGCATTCTTTAATAAAACAGAATATCATAAAATAATAAATTAGCCTTCTAAGAACATGGAGTCAGATCCATCATTTCCTTCCTGCCATGGGGGACCCTGAAAATACCGCAGGGATTTTTGGAAGAAGCAAGCAAAATCCTTGTAGGAAAGCTGCTTGTGGAGGAATGGCATTCCCAGGGCAAGGAGTTGGGGAAGTGTGGGGAATGGGGAGCAGGAGGGAGGCTTGGTGGTGAGGGCAGCAGGAATGAGCAGCAGGACAGGGACTCTCAGGGATAAAATCCCTTTGGGACAATGGGGAGCTGAAGGAGCTGAGGGAACACCAGCAAGGGCTCATGGCAGTGAAACCCAGGAGCACAGAGAGGTCCCCAGGTGTCACAGACATATTTTCTGAAAAATCTTTTTACTAGGATCTTTTCTCCTGAGAAGCTGGGAAGCTTCAGCTTCTCCATGTTTTGCTACTTTGGAAAGTGATTTGGAGAATTGTTTATCCAGCATGTTAATTGTTTTTAATTAATGGCCAATGACAGCCAGCTGTGCTGGACTCTGTCATGAGATTTTATTATTCATTCCTTTCTAGCTTTCTGATGAAATCCTTTCTCTCTATTTTTTTTAGTGTAGTTTTAGTATATAACTTCCTTTAATATAATATATATAACAAAACACGGAGTCAAGATTCTCATCTCTTCCCTCATCCTGGGGACCCTCAAACACCAGCAGGCCCAGGGGGAGCAGCCAGGCTCTTACCCTGGTGTTGGTCACCAGCAGGTCCCTCACTGTGTAGCTCTCACACTCCTCCTCCTTCTTCAGCTCCACCGTGATGTCCCCGTAGGACACGGAGCCGTCGGACGGCCAGTACTGGGCACACTTCTCCTGAGGAGGCAGCACAGGAGTGTTGGGAAGGAGCAAAGTTTGACAAGGAAGAATCACAGATATGTGTGCTTAGCAGAAAGATTTTTGAATGTAGAGTTTGATGAAGGAATAGAGATAGAAGCAAGTTTTGATAGAGAAGAAAAGAATTGCTGAGCCAGTCTGACTGCATAACCAAGGGGGCAAAGGGTGTGTTGGTTAGAAGGGGTTTTATGACTTAGAGCAAAGGATAAACCCACTTCAAACAAGAAGATGTTTTTACCAAGCAGAAAGCACAGGCAAACAAGCCAGCAAATGTTGCAAGTAGAAAAAAGGTCTCAGAATTTTCTACTGCAAGAAAACTGAAAAACAACTTCTGGCTTAAACTGTAATGTACTGACTTTGGAGAACAGTACCATGAATATGGCAATGACAGCAGTTATGATGGGCTATAGGTAAAAGGTAAGGTATAGATTGGTTCTGCTGTATTGAGATGCTCAGCAAAGAAAAGTCTATAATGCACTGTAACCTAAACTCAGGGTCTGCAGGCCTGCCTGCAGCTGGAGCTGACAGCTGTGGGCACAGCTCTGTCACCCACCACCCTGCACTGCTGTGACCTCTGGGATGGAATAAACTGCATTTTGGAGAGCTGCCTGGAGTCCTGCATCCCTCATTCAGGCTCTTACAAAGAAGGCCACAGGGTAACTCCTATTCTTCTCATGGATTTGGATAGAGGAATCTCCTGGCAGCTGCCCAGCACCAGGTGGTGTTGAGCTTTACTGGATCATGCAAAACTGCATTTGTATAATCATTTAATGACTATGATAAATGATATGATTGTTAAATGCAATGATTGGTAATTGAATATGATTATTGTTTAATCATAACTGTGGAAACCCAGGGCACTGGGAATATTTCTCTGTCTGCTCTGGGGTGCCCTGACCCCCAGGGCAGCACTGACTCTGACCCTCATTCATGGAGAAAGTTTCCCAGACTTCAGGATAAACTAGAATCCACAAAAGTGTGAAATAGATTGCACAGAGCAGTGTGGGTGTGTCACTTGGTGAGACATTGAGGTTTTGGGATTTTTAGTATGTTGTGGATGGCAGCAAGATGGAGGGCACAGGGTGTCACCCTGGGTTTCTTCTTCATGTCTCTTCTTCCTTCTTCTCCATGGGTCTGGGTGGCATTTTGTAATTGGGCAGAAAAGTCCCCATTGCTCTGTGGGATCAGTTATTGGGTTAAAAGGGAAAATAATCCAGGTGTCAGTTCTTAAATGGATAGTTTAGTCTTAAAAGACCTTGGAACAAGAGATTGTTGGCCATTTTGTACCTCCTAATGAAAAGCTGCCCAACTTGCATTAATGAGACTGTTTTACTGATGAGAAATAATAAACACTTGAGTCCCAACACGAATTACTGCCTTAAATGCCTTCAATCCAGACCCAGAAAAACCAACACCTGGTACCCCCCACAGCAACAAGAATCATGAGAAACGATGTTTGGGGAGTTTGGAGATTACAGGAGTCCATGCTTGGATGAGATCAATGCATACAGTAGAACAATATAAGTTTAATAATTAATATGTAGTTATATAACAATTAGGGTATAAAAATGTGTTTTGGAGTCAGATTTGGGTCTGTACCCCTGACAACCAGAGCTCTTCAATAAAAGCACTTGCATATAATCATTCTGTGATGATGTGTTTGTGAATGCTAACAGTGGGATCCCACAGGCTTCACAACCTCCCAGAATCACAGACTGGTTTGGGCTGGAAGGACCCTAAGGATCATCCCATTCCAAACTCCTGCTGTTCATTCATTTATTGATCTCCCTGGTGTTTGGTGCAGCTGATCCTGGGAGCTTACCTGGCCTCTCTCCTCCAGCTCTGTCAGCATCACTATGGAGCAGGATTTCCACTCCCAGATCATCCTCCAGAAGTCCTCTATCGTGTGCTGCAGCGGCCCTTGGCTGGCGATGTAGGAATCCTTCTGGCGATAGCCCTGCAATTTGGGAGCAGGGTCAGACCAGCAGCAGGAACCCCTTGGATATGGCTGCCTTACCAAGCTCACTTCCATTTTGGGAGGATCACACCCCCTGCACACACCCAGCTTTATCCATTTGGGTTTCCAGCACACCTAAGCAATATTGCAAGCTCTGAGTGCTGGAGCAGAGCTTTGCCTTAGCTCCAAGAACTCCAGGTATGATTTTTATTGGGCATTTGTCACCATCATATTTTCTGGAAAAATCCCTTCACCAGGATTTCTTCTCCTGGGAAGCTGAGAAGCCTCAGAGAAAAAGAAAAACAATATTATCTCATTTGCTTCTCCTGTGTTTTGCTGCTTTGGAATGTGGCTGGAAAGTGTTTATCCAATATGTGAATTGTTTTAACTTAATGACCAATCACAGCCAGCTGTGTCAGACTCTGAGGAGTCAGTCACCAATTTTTATTATTACCTTGTTAAGCCTTCTGTAAGTATCCATTCTCTATTCTTTAGTATAGCTTCAGTATAGCATAATATAGAATAGAATAGAATAGAATAATAAATTAGCCTTCTAAGAACATGGAGTCAGACTCATCATTTCCTTCCTGCCACGGGGGAACCCTGAAAATACTACAGGGATTTTGGGAAGAAGCAAGCAAAACTAAACAGCACTAGATGATCTTTGAGGTCCCTTCCAACTCAGAGCATTCTGTGATCTGTGAAACCAGCAGGAAGGCTGGATGACTCTGGCTCTTCCACAGCCACAAAGAGTTTTTGTTTCCAAACTCCTCAGACTCCCCTGTGCCCTCTCTGCAGACTGTGACTGCAGATGCTTCGTCATTTGGAGTTTGTCATTTAAGCAAAGTTCAGCAGAGGCAGGAAATTGAATCCTCAGCCCAAATTGCTTACGTGCCATGGAAGCTTTCTGATCTGGATGCACAACAAGGCAGCTGCTCCTGGCTGCTCCCACAGCCACAGCAGGCACCCAGCAAAGGAGATTTCAGGCAGCAATTAATTAGGGATGTTAGAACTGGGAATAAACTGGT
This sequence comes from Fringilla coelebs, assembly GCF_963513975.1. Classification (NCBI taxonomy): domain Eukaryota; kingdom Metazoa; phylum Chordata; class Aves; order Passeriformes; family Fringillidae; genus Fringilla; species Fringilla coelebs. The sequence continues at coordinate 2,939,984 of NC_140032.1, forward strand.
TTTAGTTTAGTTTAGTCACTGGGTAAACCCAGTGATTGCCTTTTTGGGAAAAAAAAAGAGCCCTGTGTCATTAGGAGAGGAAAACAGAAATTGGGCTGGAAAAGAGCAGGGTCTGTGACTTGGCCAGCACTGGCATCACTGCATGGAGATCAACACTCATCTGAGATGTCTCCCTGGAGGCAACAAGATTGCTCAGGAGAGAAGGAAGTGCAATCACTTATCTCCTCCTCAGAGTGAGGACAGCACTTAACCTCCCTGCCTCTCCTGCTGCCACCACCCAGACAGGTGTAATGGGATTGACCTGGCTCCTCTCCAAGGGTTTGGGATCATGCATTGCTCCCTAAGCTAATCTGGTGGATGTTTTCTCACCAAATGGCCAGTGCTGTGTTATTTCCATGGATACATGGATCCTTTCTCCACAGCCATCAGCAGAGCCCAGAGGGGCAGAAGTGAGCCCAGGATTTGGAGGCTCTGCTCAAGCTCCAGCTCTCCTCTCCCACAAGAAGCTGGATACACCTGGGGGTATCTTGGAGAAAGAACCCAGCACCATCGAGTGACACAAGGCAAAGTCACGTGGAAAGAGCTGTACAAACCCCATAAAAAGAGTGTTTGGGGTAAATTCCTCCCTAAGGAAGCAGCATGAGGTGGTTTCCATTGGGAGAAGATGGGAAGAAGACTGCAGAAGACTCACATCAATGAAGGAAGCATTTACATAGTCTGTGTTCTCTTCCCCTCTCTTCACTGGAATGATTACTCGGTTGAACTCATCTGGAACAGAACAAAACCATCTGAGATTTGGGATAAACCTGCATGGCCTTTAGCTGGGGAGGCAGCAAGCCCCAAGTGGGAGATGGATAAAGGGAAGGGGAGCACAGTACACCTGCTGGGACAAGGACAGTCAGCTCTATCCTCTGCCATGACCTGGTTTGGAGCAGAGGAAGGGGATGCTGAGCTCTCCAGGAAAAGGACCTGCTCAGCACTGGGACTCCTTTCCCTTGAGGCAGAGCAGGAACCAGCAGAGAGGGTCACACAGGGCTGGTTGCCCATCTGTGTCCAGGGAAAGTCTGAATATCCTCAGGCATGGAGACTCCACAACATCCCTGGGCAATTTGTGTCAGCACCTGGTGACCCCCACAGCCAAAACGTGTTCCCTGCTGTTCAGAGGGACCCTCCTGTGGTCAGTGTGTGCCCACAGCCCCTTGTCCTGTCCCTGGCCACCCCTGGCAAGAGCCTGGCTCTGTCCTCTCTGCACCCTCCCTGCAGGTGCTGATGGACAGGGATGAGGCCCCTGGAGCCTTCTCTTCTCCTTCTGAGCAGTGCCAGCTCTCCCAGCCCTTCCTCAGGGCAGAGATGCTCCAGCCCCCTCCCTGGGCTGTCCCCAGTCTGTCCCTGTCCCTCCTGTCCTGGCACCCAGTGCTCCAGGTGTGGCCTCCCCAGTGCTGAGCAGAGGGGCAGGATCCCCTCCCTGGACCTGCTGGCAGAGTTTTGTCCCACACAGCCCAGGCCCCCACTGTCCCTTTTGTCACAAGGGCACTTTGCTGGCTCAGGTTCAGGCTGCAGTCTGTCAGGACCCCTAGGTCCTTTCCTGCCAGCTGCTTTTCCACCCAGCTGGGTGACCCCAGTCCAGACTGGTGCCTGGGCTTGTCCCTCCCCAGGGACAGCATTTTGCCCTTTTCCTTGGCCATCACAAGGTCCCTGTTTGCCCCATTTCTCCAGCCCAGTTCCTCTCCCCACACCCACCAGACACTCAGCCAAACAAGCCTTACATGGAATTATCTGAAGCACCCTGTTCTTCTTCATGTTGGCTGGCAAATTGCCCGTTCTCATCTTGTCATTCTGGATTTTGATTGAAGTGAGCTTCTGCAAGGCAAGGAGCAAAGCAGAGGGGAGTTTCAGAGCCCTCCAGTGCCAGGTGATGCCTGGACCATCCCAGCAGATCCACCAGGACAGGACACCAGCTACACTCACCTTGAACTCCTCCTCCAGCCCGTTGCTGCTGGTCCCTGGCACTTTGTTGTAGATCTTCTGGAGGTGGATCTCTAAGGAGGTCACCTCCAGCTCTGTGTCACCATACAGATAGTGCTCCAGAAGTGCTTGGTATATGAACACATACTGCATCTGCAGGGGTGCAGGGAGAAGGAGGGAGTAAAATCAAGTCTCAGTCTCTCTGAAATCTTCCATTTTAAAGTTGGTCTTACTGCTCATAACTCCCACTCTAGCCATAGAAGTTACTTTGCTTTTTTCACCCTGCTGTATACAAACCCACCACCCCCCTCTCCACCCTCTGAGAGCCCAAAAAACTGAGTGACAACCTTCCTGCCACCAAATGGGGACTGTTGCTTTATTTACCACACCAAGCAAAGCAGATGTGACACAAAATGTTCTCCAAGCCTGGAGAAAAGGAGGCCCAGGGGAGACCTTCTGGCTCCACAAGATTCCCTGACAGGAGGGAAGAGCCAGGAGGAAACAAGGAATAGGGTGAGAGGGAATGGCCTCAAGGTGTGCCAGGGTAGGGTCAGGTGGGATACTGGATCAATTTCTTCATGGAAAGGGTTGTCCAGCCCTGGTACAGCTGCCCAGGGCAGTGCTGGAGTCCCCATCCCTTGAAGGATTTAAAAGCCCTGTGGATGTGGCACTTGGGGACATGGATCAGTGGTGGCCTTGGCAGTGCTGACGGTATAGTTGGACTCTATCTCAAGGATCTTTCCCAACCTAAATGATTTAATGATTCTACAAAGGGGATTAAAAAGAGCAAGAACCCCATGAAGAGCTCACATGATGCAGCATCATTGTTCCAGACTGCAAAGCAAGATGTATTCTATCACCATCTGTATGGCAGCTGTCTTTTGTCAAGTGGGCAGTTTTCCTTATTTCTCTCTCTGAGTGATCACAATCACTCCTCCCTCAGGAGGGGACATCTGCTGATAACAGCCATTGAATGTCACTACATGGCTGATAAGAACCACAGCATCCCACTGGGAGATGTGAGCCCAGGGGGAGGAGCCAAGCATTCCTACCCGGATATAATCTGGAGATTCTGGAACACCAGCACAGCCTCTCCACTGGATTTCCCAGAGGAACAGCAGCTGCCTCTTCTTCCCCTGGATTCCCACAGAAAGACTACACCTTTCTACAGGATCCCTGCTCCAGCAGAACCACACCTGACACTTCAGGAGGGCTGCAGCCGCATTTCCAATAGAACTGCTCCCAATACCCTGACCCACAGGGTGTCAGGTTGAGTTCTGACTCTGTCAGTGTTTTAGCTTACTGCATTGTTTATTTTATACTTATAGTTTCTTTCCTATTAAAGAACTGTTATTTCCTGCTCCTTTTTTTTTTTTTTTGCCTGAGAGCCTCTTCATTTAAATTTTATAGCAAGTTGGAGGGGGGAATAATTTTCTCCATTCCAGGGGAGGCTCCTGCCTTCCTTAGCAGACACCGTCTTTCCAAACCAAGACAATCACCCAAAACGAGGGATGACACGACCCTCACGCATCCCTTGAGTGGGTGAAGGAAATGCAGGAAATGCCTGCCCCGAGGGCAGGGCAGGGCACACTCACATCTGTCTGTACCATCTGGCAGCGCTGGGCGCGGATGCGGCTGACGAAGCCGTAGACATCCACCTTCCTCTCCGTGTGCATCATGTCCAGCATGGCGTCGATGACGATGAACGTGCCCGTGCGTCCCACTCCGGCACTGCAGGACAAGGGTTGGGACATTGGCAGGGAATTCCTCCCTGGGAGGGTGGGGAGGCCCTGGTACAGGGTGCCCAGAGCAGCTGTGGCTGCCCCTGGATGCCTGGAAGTGTCCAAGGCCAGGCTGGACAGGGCTTGGAGCAGCCTGGGACAGTGGGAGGTGTCCCTGCCATGGCAGGGGGTGGAATGGGATGGGATCTCTTCCCAAACCAATCCCTCATTCTGTGGTCATGAGCCATGGCTTTTCTCACTTTTACCCCAATTCCCTCTTTTGGCAGGGTTAGGTGGGATATTGGGAAGGAATTGTTCCCTGGGAGGATGAGGAGCCTTGGCACAGGGTGCCCAGAGAAGCTGTAGCTGTCCCTGGATCCCTGGCAGTGTCCAAGGCCAGGTTGGATGGGGCTTGGAGCACCCTGGGCCAGTGGAAGGTGTCCCTGCCCATGGGAGGGGGTGGGACTGGACTGCCTTCAATGACACCAGCAGACATGAAGGGAAGACAAAGCTCTTGGAATCAGCTGGGGAGGCACCAAGCCCCAAGTGGGAGACAGAGATAAGGGAAGGGGAGCACAGTGCACCTGGCTGGGACAAGGACAGTCAGCTCCACCCTCTGCCATGCCTGGGTTTGGGGCAGAGGAAGGGGATGCTGAGCTCTCCAGGAAAAGGACCTGCTCAGCACTGGGACTCCTTTCCCTTGAGGCAGAGCAGGAACCAGCAGAGAGGGTCACACAGGGCTGGTTGCCCATCTGTGTCCTTTCCTCTTGCTTCCCAAGAAGAAAAAAAAAATGAACTTGGGACGGTGCAGATGTGACCATCTCTGCCTTTAACCATGGTGCTTCTCCTTATTGCAATGTGGAAGCCCCTGTGGCTCCCCCAGGGTTGCTGCTGTGCCTGAAACCACTCCAGGTGAGGCCAATCTCCATGGCCACTGCTCCAGGCAATCTGTCAGCTCAGCAATGCCTTCTCCCAAAGAGGAAGGCGATCTCCTCGTGCCAAGGGAGATGCCACCAGTGCATCACTCAGCATCCAGCCAAGCCAAATGACCCCTCCAGATGAGTTGAAACACCCTAAAATCACTGATTCCAAGAACTTCCTTCAATTCATGCATTTTTTTGCATGTCCCCATGAGGAATATCCCCATTTAACACAGGTTAAATAAAGATAATGAAAAAGTCCTGACTGAAAAAAAAAACTCATTTCCTTTGAAAAAGGAGATGCTTTCCAGGTGACCCAGAGGTTGGCTGTGAGCAGGACTCACCTGCAGTGCACCACTATGGCTCCTGCATATTGGGGATTGCAGGTCTTCACCTTCTTCAGGAATTTCAGCATCCCAATGGGGGTGAAGGGCACCCCAAAGTCAGGCCAGCTGGTGAAATGGAACTGGGTCACCAGGCGCTGAGGCTTCTTGTTTGTGACATCTCCCACCTGCAGGGCAAAGGAGGACTCAGGTTAAGGAGAAATACTCAGGTTTCCCTTCTTCCCCCAAAATGAAGAGACAGAGGGAGGTGCAGACCCAAGATGGAGTTTAAGAAGCAGCATCCACAGCTGAAAGGGCATGGACTCAGGCTCTGGGACACATCAGCCTCTACAAACATGACATTTTCACCACCCAGCACCACATCCCACATCTGAGGGGTGTGAGATGCCAGCCTGTGGATCCAGCCTGGCAGCAGCAGCCATATTTCATCCCCAACAAGCTCAAACAGAAGCTGCTCCTCCATCCTTTCCCACTCCTCTGGCCAGATCATCCTCGGATTAAAGGCGGTGGAGGAAAACACACATCCAGGCTATTGGAGTGAAACATGAGGCTCAGGAGGATCATCCTCAAAGTCCAGACAGGTTTACAGGCATCATCTCTTCCCTGCCTGCCTCTGAGAGAGGCAGGAAAACAAACAGAGTGACTAAAACACCCAGAGTCTCCTTGGAGGACAAGGAAATGTGGTGACAGATGGGAAAGCAATCAAACCCAACACATACAGCGCTGGATTTTGTCTCAGCTGAGGGGATAAATCTGATTATTTTCAGGCATTAAGTGTCTGTGGGTGAGAGCAGGAACCAACACTGCTAACAGCAAGTGCTGGAGTACTTCAGGATGGAATTTCAGCCCTGGCATCCCTCAGCTTCCCTGCTCTCAGCACAGCCATGTGGTACCACTGTGAACATGCTCTTGGGAGGAATAAATTCTTAACAACTCTGGTTAAAAATGGCTGCTGGGGCTCATTTCATCCCAACTCTGCTCTCACAGAGCCTTGGAAGAGTTGAGCCAACACCTTTGGGATGCCCAGTGTGGAGATGGGATGGGGAGGTGACCCCTGGCACCTGCTGGATGCAGAACTTGCGCACGGTGTAATCCACCAGCACGGTCACGTCCTCCACGGACACTCGGATGTTCCCGTAGGTCCAGCAGCCCTGATCCGGCCAGTACTGAGCACATTTACACTGGGGAGGGGAAAAAACAAGTGCAGGTGAGCTCTGGACACCCTCACAAGGCTGGGAATGGCTCCAGGACGTGCCCATAGGGTCAAATCCCAGCCTGTGAAACCTTCTGGCACCGACCTCTTTCCTCTCCTTCAGGTTGGTCACCATGACAATTGTCGCTGTGTTTTGCTCCCAAATCATCCTCCAAAAATCATTCACTGTTTCTTCCTTTGGTCCTGAGGAGAAGGTAAAATAAAAAGTCATTTTTGGGATCAATCTCTCACAATTTGGGGCCAAACCCCAGCGTGTGAGGTCACACGTCACGGATGATCCAACAGATTTTTTGCCAATAGGTCACAGGAGGTGCTGTGGTGTCTGGGCATGCCTGATCCAAGGAATAATCCTATCACACTATACCTGGAATATCTGGATTTGTTTTATGGTCAGGAATTCCATATTTAGCTCGAGAAAGGGAAACCAGACAAACAGAGCATGGACTTGCCCAAGGTCACCCAGGGAAATTGTGGCTGTCCCAGAGTCTGCAGAAGTCCTGCCCTGGGATTTTGGGTTTTAGCCACGGGATCCCATTTCAGGAACAGTTCCCTGCTGCCTGCCAGACACGAAGCTAACTCAGCCTACACTCCCTTGCCAAGCCTGAGGCTCAGGGTGAGCCAAGAGAACAGCAGAGCCAAAGTTTAACCTGAGCCTGGAAGTGCTGAGGGACCTGATCCAGCCTTCTTCTCCAGCCAGAGCCAGGGAAACTGGCCAGGAATGCCCTGACCCACTGGCAAGTCCAGAGAGGAAATACAAAGCACTCCCATGGGCAGGTAACATCCTGTTGCTGACATGACCCCCACCCTGTGAGTGGGAATTTTAGTTTTAGGGATGTGTTTGGACTTCTGAAGACATAAGGATGTTTCTCTCTATCCAACCCCTGGGAGTGTTCAAGAGAGCTTGGAGCAAACTGGGATAGTGGAAGGTGTTCCTGTCCATGGCAGTGGGGTGCAATGAGATGAGCTTTGAGGTCCTTTCCAGCCCAAACCATTCTGTGATTTGGGGGAATTAATTAAGCATCTCCTTGGCAGAATTTCTAGAGGTCACAACACCCTCCAGCAATGGGACTGCACAGACAGGACTTCTCTCTGTCCACCAAGACATCCAGCACTGCTCTTTGACTGGGAAAATCATTTTGGGAACAATCTGTGGAGCAGCCAGGCCTCCTTTTGACCAGGGGAGGATGCAAGATGCTGTGAGAGCTCCACTGAACAGGGGGACCCAGCCCAGCTTCCCCCAACAGAGCAATGGGAATAGTCAATAATTTACCTTGTGCAGCAATGAATTTGTTTTTCTCTTGGTACCCCTGCAAGAAAAGAAGAAAAAGAAAGAAAAATTAACATTTCTCTAACACAAGAGTCATGAAATCCATCTACAGGAACAATCAGAGCTGGCATCTGCTCTATTGCTCATTCTCCCTTCTGAGGGGAGAATCAGCTCCAAAGATGGGCTGAAACAATTGAAAATCCTTGTGCAAAGGGCTGTTTTCCCACAGGAACTCTCCCCATGCTCACTTAATGCAGGAATGACCCCACTTGTTGGCACAAGGCACTAATGAAGTGGTAGCTGACAGCTCTTCCACTGCAGTCAGCCCCTGCATCCAGAGCACCACGTGAAAATCAGCATTGATCCTTGGAAGAGGGGGCTGTAGAACTCTTAAGGATTGGTTTTGTGCATTTTATTGACTGGGGAGGGAAGGAAAAAGCTCTTTTGAGTCTTGTTTTGCTTCATGTGCCTGCATCTCTCACATGACCCTTCCCAGCTGATTGGAGCCACATGGTGACAACCACAAAGGACCCATCTCCTCCCAGGGGCAGAGCAGGGCAATGCTGCTTCCATTTCAGCTGGATTCCTTGATTCCTTCTCCCTCCCCTTCCCACATCCAGCCCTGCAAGCACTGATGGCCACACTCTCCAAGAATTTCAAATCCTGGGGATGTGGCACTTGGGGACAATGTTTAGTGGTGGCCTGGCAGTGCTGGGGGAATGCTGGGATTTGTGGGTCTTAGAAGGCTTTTCCAACCTCAAAGATTCTATGATTTTTCAGCTGTTTGTTGATCAGAAATGCCCAGCTCCAGCAGGAATTGTTCCCCAGCCCTCTCCAAAGCCTGCTTGGCTTTGCCCTGGCAGGGATCTCCCCTTCACATCCCAAACTCACATTGATGAAGGAGGCGTTGATGTAGTCGGAGTCAGGGACCCCTTCCACAGGAGTCAGGTGAACCCTGGAATGATCATCTGGAGGGAAATTAAAACTCTGCATTAAAGACAACCCCCTCCACTCTGCAGCTACCTGGCCTAGTGAGAATCCAGGTGTTGGAGTGGAGCCCACACTCCTGGCTCTGCTGCAAAAACACATTTATGCCCCCAAATTATCTTGCTTAAAAACCCAGAGAGGTCCTGGATCATGTCCAAGGTAGTTTTTTTCCAACAGAGTGGACATTTGAGGACACCCTAAGCCAGACCACTGCCCAATGGTATCAGGCAGGAGTTGTTCCTTCTGACATTTCCCATTCCTTTCACTCTCCATGGCCTCATGGAGCTTCTCCTCACAGGCATCCAAAGCTAAAGCAGACTCAGCCACACACCTGGGAGGTGAAATGCCCTCATCTGTGCCCTTGCCCATCCCCAAAACAGGAATGAGGAGCCCTGGCAGGAGCCCCTGAGTGTTTCCCTCCCCATCCAAGCAGCTCTGACACGTACAGGGCAAAATGTTCACATATCTGTTCTTCTCCTTGTTCTCCTCCTTGGAAGCAGCTTCACACGTGGCCTGTATGGGACACGCTGGGAGAGCCTGAAATGGCAGGAAAAAAAAGGGTTTTCCATGAGGTTTTCACGGCACAGTAGGAACCATGTGCTGGCAAATGCCACATCTGAGCATCCTGCCCCTCCAGACACATCCCCACCACCCACACCCCTCACCTCCACCCCAGCAGCAGCTCTCCAAGTGACCACTTAAATAGCTGGGCTGGACCAGAGAGAGCCAATCCCTCTGGAAAGAGATCTGGAATCTCCTGATCCACGGACACGAGGTGGCAGCAAAGCCTCCAGCTCCGAACCCACCCGGCAGCACCAACGAGCTCATTGCTGATTCCTGTCCACCGAGGCTCCTGTGAGATTCCCTCATTAACAGTGCTGCTAATTGTGACCTGATTAAGCCCCCACTGCCCCAGCCCACCCAGTGATGGCAGGAGCAGCCCCAGGGGGCCTTTGGTGGCAGGGGGGAGGGCTGGAGTGACAGGGGACACTGTCCCTGGGTTTCCCAGTTGAGCGTAGGAGCACTGTTATTCCACATCCTCTTTGAACAGCAAAGAATGTTCTGGAGGTATCCACCATCCCTTCCTCCAGCTGACAGGATGGCAGGAAGTGTCCAGGGCAATCAGGTATTTATAACCCTAAAAATCCCCCTCCCTGGGCATTCATTGCACCTATTTGGTTTCATCACAGCACGGCCAGGAAAGGGATCAAGTTTTGTACCAGCTGGACAAAGTGGAGTGGCTTTTTTTTTAATCTTCTCCTCATTCTCATGGTGCCAGATCATGGCTTGGGAGCACAGGTCTGATGAGGATCAGCTGAGGGAGCTGGGCAGGGGCTCAGCCTGGAGCAAAGGAGGCTCAGGGGGGACCTTGTGGCTCTGCACAGCTCCTGCCAGGAGGGGACAGCTGGGGGGGTCAGGCTCTGCTCCCAGGGAACAGGGACAGGAGGAGAGGGAACAATCTTAAGTTGTGCCAGGGGAAGTTTAGATTGGATATTTAGGAAAATATTTTCACAGAAAGAGTTGTCAAGCCCCAGCACAAGCTGCCAAGGGCAGTGGTAGAGTGACCATCCCTGAAAGCGTTAAAAAACAAAAGTGTAGATGTGGCACTGATGTGGCATTTGGGGACATCACTTAATGGTGGTCTTGGCAGTGCTGGGTTAATGGTTGGACTCTATAATCTTAGAGGGCTTTTCCAATCTTAATGAACCTACCCTATTCTATTCTATTCCATTCCATTCCAAACAGATCCACTGTCACAAGCTGCAAAGCCCAGCAATGTCAAGGAGAGGTTGTAGCCATGCCTGAAGAAATGCTCTGGGCTTGTGGGACAGGCACAATGCCTGAACTCCTCACAGCTGAAGGCCAGCCTTTGTCCCATACACTGTCACCATTGTGTTTCAGGGTTAACAGCTCACTGAAATAAAATGGGCTCATTCCTGTTTCTCTGTCAAAGCTTTCTTTTGCCTGTTTGTGGATTTAAGGCCATGAGGACTGGGAGGTGGGGGGCAGAGCTTGGAAGGCAACCAGCAAGGAGGGGAGCTCTGGAAGACCCCAAGACATCCAGCATCATTCCTGAACCCAGGAAAATGTAACTCTGAAGAGCTGTTTGCTAGAAACCCTCTGCTTTATGCAGTGACCATGAGGGTGAATGCCTTATCACAGATTCAAGGATAGAATCAGCCCTGCCACCACTCAGCCTTCAAGAAACACCCTGTCCTAGACTGCAAGGCAATGTGTGTGTTCTATCCCCATCTGTCAGAGGTGGGGCAGTTATCTTCTGTTCATTGGGCAGTTTTTTCTTTATCTCTCCCACAGCCAGTCCTCCCTCCAGGAGATCTCTGCTGTTCATGGGCCATTAATCATTAATTATCTTCTGTTCATGGGCCATTAATTATTAATTATCTTCTGTCCATGGTCAGTGAGTGTCCCTGCATGGCTGATCAAATTCCATCATCCCACGGGGAGATGCTCTGCCCAGGGGAGGAGCCAAGCATTCCTACCTGGATACAATCTGAGGGTTGGAACAGCACAGCAGCCTTTGCCCCCTGCATTCCCAGAGGAGCAGCTTTCTCCTGCCCTGCATTCCCAGAGGGAGAGCAGGCCCATCTCCAGCAGCCCTGGAGCTGCAGAGGAAAACTCCCCCCTTGTGCAGGATCCTGCTGCAGCAGAAGCACAGCTGGCACTGCAGGAGGGCTGAGCCCCCCTGGGATGGGGCTGTGTCCCCACCCTGACACACAGGGGACAGGGTCTGTCTGACTCTGGCAGTGCTGTTTTGTATCACTGCATTGTTTATTTTATTTTTATTTTCTTCCCTAAAAAAGAAATGTTATTCCTATTCCCATATCTTTGCCTGAGAGCCCCTTAATTTCAAAATTATAATAATTCATAGAGAGGGGGTTTACATTTTCCATTTCAGGGGGGACTCCTGCCTTCCTTAGCAGACAGCTGTCTGTTCAAACCAAGACAGAGTCCCAGAGCAGTTTGGGCTGGAAGAAACCTCAAAGATCACCTCATTCCACCCCCCTCCATGGGCAAGGAGACTGCAGGAAGGTTTGTTCCAGGCTGGAGCCTGGAGAGAAGCAGCAGGACAGCCCAAGCACCCCCACAGTGGAGCAGAGCTCACTGAAGGCAGCCAGAACAATGTGTGCTGAGCCTGTCTCACCCAGACCTGCTCCAGGATGCCCTCTGTACTTCCTGCTCCCATATCTTTGCCTGAGAGCCCCTTAATTTCAAAATCACAACAATTAGGAGGGAGCAGGTTTACATTTCCCATTTCAGGGGGGGCTCCTGCTTTCCATATCAGACACCTGTCTTTCCAAACCAAACACCAGGCCCCAAACCCAACCCTGAGGGCAGCCTGGGTGATGTGAGGGCAGCAGCAGAGGCACTCACGTTGAACTCTTCCCTGAAGAGCTTGTTGTCATCAGCCATGCGGCGATTGATCTCCTCCTCCAGCTTGTCCACGGGCAGCGGGGGGTACTTGCGGTTGGTGCTGGGTGAGCGGGCCAGCAGGGGCATGCTCTGGGGCTCTGCAAGGACACCCAGGTGTTACAGATGGATAATGGATGGATAGGAACATTATAGTAACTATCTTGGATGGATAGTAACATTATAGTAACTATCTTGGATGGATAGTAACATTATAGTAACTATCATGGATGGATAATGCTATAGTAACCAGATGACTTCCCCGTGGCAGGGAGAAAAGATGAGGAGGACTCCATCTTATCAGAAAGCTAATTAATTACTTTATTATACTATATTATACTACATTACATCTAAACTGAATCTGCCAAGCACTCCAATGCACAGAATCTCGTGGCTGTCAGCCCACAGTCCCAACACACACACCCCTGGATTCAGTTGGGCAGTGAATCAACACTCACACCAGAATCCAATTATCAATCCCCTTCAGGTGAACAATCTTCTACCATGCATTCCAATTGTGAACAACACTGGGGCAGTAAATCAGATAAGAATTGTTTTTCCTTTCTCTGAGGTTCAGAGAATGAGAAACCCAGAAATATTCTTGGGAAGAATTGTGCATTGCTTTTCTCTGGGAAGAGAAATGTGGTGACAATTGGCTCTCTCCTTTAAGGGATGGCTATTGTGTGCATATTAAGAAAAGCTTTAGTGATGTATGGTTATGTTATTGTAGTTTAGATGTTCTCTGCTCTCCCCACAGTCCCCTTTCCCCTGTGCTGTTGCCATCAGACAGCCTGGGCTGTCCAGGACAGGCACGAAGAAGCTGCACATGTCTCCCTTGCATGGGGCAGCTGGGAATGGAAAAGCTCAGGGGGCGCTTATGGGGTGAGGCATGGCAACACCTGACCTCCAATGCAGTCACAAGAGAGCAGCTTCCAGTGATAAATGGCACAGAAGAGCTGAGTGACAGACTCTGGGAGGGGCCAGGGCTGGCTGATGCAGCCCCAGGGGTACAAAAGACTGAGCTCCATCTTGAAGATGAACTGGCCATGTGCTATCCACGAGGGGCAGGGCCCAGTGCTGGGAATTTTTCCTTATGTAGACCTTAGTTGTATTTTTGTCAAGGTTTAACAAACCTTTTTAAATTTCAGTGTGAGCAGTTGTCTCTCATTTGGGGTCACAGGGGCCACCAGCTGTGCCCCATGGCCAGCACTGCCCACCCAAGCCCAGGGGAGCACAGGGACCCCACGTGTTGCCACTTTCAGGGCTGTCCTTGTGTCTGCACAGAATGGTTTGGTTGGAGGGGGTGTTAAAGAGCATCTTGGTCCAAATGGCTTCCACCAGACCAGGCTGCTCTGAGCACAGTGACACCTGGCTTGTGGCAGCAGGGGCAGGGCAGTGCCTTGTCCCCTGTGCTGGCACTGCTGGGACACCTTCTGTCCTGGGGGCACTTCTGGGCCTCTCACAACAAGACCTGGAGGGGCTGGAGAGGATCCAGGAAAGGGAGCAGAGCTGGGGAAGGGGCTGGAGCCCCAGGAGGGGCTGAGGGAGCTGGGCAGGGGCTCAGCCTGGAGCAAAGGAGGCTCAGGGGGGACCTTGTGGCTCTGCACAGCTCCTGCCAGGAGGGGACAGCCGGGGGGGGGGGTCGGGCTGTGCTCCAGGGAACAGGGACAGGAGGAGAGGGAACGGCCTCAGGCTGGGCCAGGGGAGGGTCAGGGTGGATACTGGGAATATTTCTTCATGGAAAGGGTTGTCCAGCCCAGGGCAGTGCTGGAGTCCCCATCCCTGGAAGGATTTAAAAGCCCTGTGGATGTGGCACTTGGGGACATGGTCAATGGTGGCCTTGACTGTGCTGCTGGATGATCTTAAAGGACTTTTCCAATCTCAAAAAATCAGTGATCCTATGATGATTAACACTCTGGGATCTACACTCTCCCAGAGGCAGGACAGGGCACTGAGGACAAGTCAATGCTGGGCTTGGAGACCACCTGGCTTTGAATTCCAACTTCTTTCTCTCTCCCACGGAAAGTCTGGCACCAGCACTGTGAAACAACTGCCAGGAGGGCACAGCAAAGGCAGCTGCTGCTTGTGCAGCTCAGCAGAGCCCAGAAAGGCCATGTCAGGGTTACAGCACCACAGCTGAGCGTTTATGAAGTTCACACCTCTGTTTACAAGATGGCAGGGAAGGTCTTAGCAGCCAACATAAAATAAAAAAAAGGTGCTGAATTCCAGTTAGTGCTTCCCAGAAGGTGTTTGGTTTATGTGGAAGGAGTGCTGAAAAAGCATCTGAACTGAGTTTAAGAGGTCTCCTCAGATCTTAATCAGTGCCTACACAGAGATGGAGATGCCCATCTTCAGACCCTCAATGTCAGCTCTGGCTCACAGCTCAGGGGTAGAAGAATTTAGACATTACACAAGGCTTTAAAATGCATCTGTGCATGTTTAGGAGGTACAAAAATGTTTTTATAATGAAAATAAATGTATTCCCTTTTTTCTCCTGGAAATGTTAGTTTGGTGTCCACAGTTAGTCTGAAGCTCTGAGTTTTAATCAGAGACCATCCTAATCTGAGAGAGCAAAAAAAAGTTTAATTACTCCCCAAAGATGTGGGCTTTTTTCCAAAAAAGGTTCTCATTTGAGTCAGAGAAACACTGTGAAAACTCAAGAGGAATGTGAGTAGTGATTTTGGAAGTGATCACCCATTTTAGTATCAACCACTTGAGGGCAAACATTGAATCAGTGGAACGAAAGCTGGGAAATAAACCTTCATTCTATGAAAGTCTGCCAAACCCATGGAAAACATGGAACAAAGCAGGTCAGGAAACAACAACAACAACAAAACACAAATGAAAAAATATTTCCCTACAAAAGTAAGAGGTGGGGGAGAGCATGTGTGGCACCAGGTGGACTCACCTGTGTCGTCCGTCCGGCCGTTGGACAGACGGAAGGAGTTGGAGTGGCTCCCTGCCTGCTTGTATTTCTTGAACCTGCCAAGGAGAATTGGGGTGGAAAAGTCAGTAAATACCCAACAGGAAGCCCAGGTCCTCTCCCAGATGAGACCTAAGTAAGAATGAATATTGAGAGAAGGAGTAGGACACTAAAAGTTAGCGAAATTCTGAAATTCTCAAAAAAGGAAGTTACTGGTTCAGATTTTACTTATTTTCTACTTTGATCTAACAGCAGAAAAAACAAAAAGAACAGAAAAACTTCTGTAGCAATATCTCACTTCTTCCTTATGATGGAGGAGAACTCTGTATCTAGTTTGCTCAATGGATATATGCAAAACAGGTTTAATGCCTATTACTATGTGAAAAACCCAGCAATGATGGGGAGAAGGAATCATCCTTTCCACACAGGAATAAAGGATGATTTTGATAACAGCACACTGACTCAACTTCCTACAGGTGAGAACTCATGAACATGATCACAGCCATCTAGAAGCACCCAAAGAGCTTTCCCTTTTTTTGCCACACTTTCTCAAGGCTTCATGGATTAGCTGGTGGGTCCAGGAGGCTGCAGGAGCTCTGAAATCCTGCCTGTGAGCAGAGCTTTTCACTGAGCACATCTGGAACAGCTGCAGGAGCCCAGAGAGAGCTGGAAACCAGGAGGAGCTTTAAGGGTGCTCCTTCCAGAGCTCCCTGGGCTGACCCAGCAGAGCACATACAGCCCAGGTTGATCTGTCCTGCAGCAAATCCCTGCTCCATGTGCTGTTAACTTGGAGCAGCTGCTCATGCTCCCTTTGCCTGAAATTTGGAGTTTTGCTGAATCATTGGGCAGAGAACACAAACCCTTTCTTTTAGGGCTGGAAGCCAGGTGGGAAGGACTCAAACTCTGCTGCTGCTGAACTCCTGAGGCAAAACTCTCCTCAGGTTCACTGCTGTGAGGGCAGGCCTGGAGCCAGGAGACAGAGGGGAGTTTTCCACTGCTAAGGAAATGTTGTTTTTTTTTTTTAAGACTTACTTAATCACCCAACTGGTGAGTAAATTAAAGTGTTTACTGCAGGCAAATAAAGACATTCTTAGTTATGCTTTCAGGAGCTGGGAATGCTTCATTTTGAGCATGGCAGATGCCTGGATTCTAAAAAATGGACCTAAGGAGGCTTTATTGTGCTGTAATTTCAATTACAGCATCACCTAACACTCCTCACAAGCCATTCACTGTGAAAGGTGCACAGGGACCATGTGAGGTTTAGTATCCAAAAGAGTTTGGATATTGGATCCTGCTTGCTATCAAGATGGGAATCAAGGAATAACACATTGAAAGGACTTTGTGTTCAGCCTCCCTGGATTACTCAATCCATCATTTGCAGCCTCACAAGGAAACCTCACCTGCTTTTCCCCACACTGACAGGGCTTCAGTCCAATCTACCCTGCTAAAAGTGACATTTTGAAAGGCAGAACAGGAATTCCCCACAGGAGGAGCAGCTTTGCAGAGAAAGGAATGAACATCATTCACCAGATAACCCCAAACATCATTTTCATTCATTGTCCTTACAGGTTTCTTTTCAAAGCACCAGCTGTGTCAGCCTTTAGCTTGGGAGACAGCACAAAAGGCTCATTCCTGTTCATTCAGGAATTGTTTCTGTCAAACAAGGGAATCCAGCATGAAAGCAGCTCTTACCTCAACATGTACAGAACAATAATAATAAATACTATGACTAGGAGGGAGGACAGGGCCACCATCACAGCTATAATGGGAGTCTCATCTGCAAGAGGAAGAGAAAGGTGTGGTTATGGACATTGGAAAACATCCAGAGCCATCATTGAACAGGGCAGAGCTCTACAATTTCTGCTCAAAGAACAATTCTGATGATGATATTAGTAATAAAAACATAATAAATAATAAATAGCATTAAGTGATGTTGCAATTTTCCAGCCTGAGAGTGAAAACAGAAAAGGATGAGTGAGCACCACGTGCCTCAGACACTCCCAGGTCAGATTAAAACCTGAAACCACCACTCAGAGCACCTCAATCTTCTCCAAGAGTTGGTGACTGTGAAATTGATGAAAACAGTGATGGAGAAAGCTGGGACTGGGCTATTTTGGGGTTCCTTCTGCACAACTGAATGTGCACATGCTGGCTCAACAGCCATCAGCAGAAATTTCCTCTGTCAGCTGGTGATCTACAAAACTTTCTGCCTGAGACTAAAGGGTCCAGAGAAGCTCCTGCCAGCTCCATGAGTTTGATGTAAGGAATGTTTGGTGTAGGATAAGGAACTTTATATTAAAATGGGTGAAAACTGTGACCTTTCTAAGATCCCACACACACATCTGGAACACCACCACCATTTTGCTTCCAGTTCTTTGTCAAACAGGACAAGAGGACAAAGCTTCCAGCTGCTCCTGGGATCTGAACAGCTCCAAGGGTGAGATTTGGTGTGGACCAGGCTGCCCAGAGCAGCTGTGGCTGACTTGGATCCCTGGAAGTGTCCAAGGCCAGGCTGGATGGGGCACCCTGGGACAGTAGAAGGTGTCTGGGGTGGAACTGGATGAGTTTTAAGATCCTTTCCAACTCAGCTATTCCACAATTCTGTAATTATAGAATTATGACCTCCTGTAATTACAGAATTATGACCTCCAAAGACCATCTAGTCCAACCCCTTACTCTCTCCTCCCTGGAAATGCAGAGCTCAGAGAGCAGGAGAGCTCAGACACCACCAGGCACCCAAGTGTGACCCAATTTGGCTCCCTTGCAGAAGCTCCTCAAGGGCAGATACCTCACAATTCCCTTGCAAAACCACTTAAATTAGTCTGAAATACTCCCATCCTCCATCACCCACAACAGATTTTATTTTTCCTTTAAATAACCCATTTATATCTCGTGCTGGAGGTCAGTGAATCAGTGGTTGGTGCTGGCAAATCACCCAGATGGGTTGGAAGCCAAGCAGCTCCAACCAGGGAGGAGAAGGGCCCTGAAGGGCAATTTTTTTCAGATAAATGTGGATGCCAGCCATGCCAGCTGGGGATATTTCCATTTTCCATCAGCTCCCTCCATCTGATGGGGCCACCACATTGTGTCTACACAGCCCCAAGAGGCTGCAGGGCAGGACCCTTTTCCACCTTCTGTGCATCCATTTCCCTGCAGATCCCTGCTCCATGTGTCTCAGCAATTTTCAGCCAGCAGATTTCCTTAGCTGGGGTTTATTTTGTCCATTTCCCTACTTTTTTTTTTTCCCCTAGGGGTTTATTTTGTCCATCTCTGAGCTACCCAAGGGCACTCTGATCATATTTCTGTGTTTGTCCCTCTGTGGTGTGAGGTGTAAGAATGTTATTTCTATTAAAACAAAAGATTTTTGTGTCATGATTTCAAGGTAATGGCCCAGTGTGGCAAATAAAATAAAATAAAGTTTAATTATCCTGGTTTTGCATGTCTTTGTCCTTCTCATCTACTGCCCTAATGTGGCAGCACCTCCCACAGCCCAAAAGGAATTTATTGGGAATTCTGCCTCCTGCACACCTCAGAAGGTGATGAACCTTGGCATTCCCCATCTTGACACCTCCCAAAACCAGGAACAGGTTGGTCTTGGCCCAAGCACAGCCAGCCCTGGCCTCTCACTGAGACTTCTGAGCACAGCCACCATCTCCATCCTGTCTGCAGGAGAGGAAGAAGAGCTGCCATGCCAAAACCTGTGGTGTTAAGTCAGTGTTGGACCATTTTTTCCTGCCTTGGCTGGAGTTAAGCTCAGCCTAACCAGTGCTGAGCCAGGCTGAGCAGGGCAGCAGGGGCTGGTGGGCAGGGGCAGCAGGGTGCAGGGAGTTTGGAGGTTTTGGGATTTATTTTGCAGCTGTTCTTTCCACACATCTGGCGGGATGAGGAGCTGGAGCTTTCCCACCGCTAATAGCCCACCCAGCCCAGCCCAGCCCAGGCAGGAAAGGAGCTGGAGGGTGCCCAGCTGCTCCCTGCCAGCCCTGCTGAGCTGTGCCAACCCCCCCAGAGCTCCTGTGCTGCTCCAGCCCCAGCCTGAGGGCTTCATGCTGGCAATCCCCTTGGAACAGGGACAAGGACTCAACCTTCTGCTCCCCCAGCACTGCAGCACCCACCGCAGCCCCGAGCTTGGGAGGCAGCAGGAGGCTGAAATCTTCTCCTGGCCCCTCTGAGGAGCCACCAAATCCCCTGTGCAGCTTGGGAGTGTGTCCCAGCTGCTGGCAGAGGCGCTTTTTGGGCTGTTCCCTGCGTGTCACCCAGACCTGGGTGCAGTCGTGGCAGAGGGACGGGGCTGGGCAGCCCATCCCTGCTCACAGCTGGCAACATCTGCCCACAAAACCAGCCACAGAACGGTGTGGGTGGGAAGGAACCTTAGAAATGATCCCACTCCACTCCCTGCCACAGGCAGGGACACTTTCCACCATCCCAGGCTGCTCCAAGCTGGCTTTGGACACTTCCAGAGATGGGGCTGCCACAAATCTCTGGGCATCCCATGCCAGGGCCTCCCCACCCTCAGAGTCAAGACTTTATTCCCAATATCTAATCTAAACCTATTCCCAGTTTAAAGCCATTTCCCCTTGTTCCATCACTCTTTGCTCTTGTTAAAAATCCCTTATTTAATCTGATTTCCTAACTATATTTATAATAATGTTAGCAATATTAATAGGAATCTTGTTAGGAAGTCAGATGTATTCCCATTTTTTTTTCTTTGCCCTCAGGAGCAGGGATGCACAATGGAAGAGAGAGCACAAAATCAGGCCTAAGCCAGGCCAGATCTGAGGGAATGACACTGAGCATTTCTGCAGAGGCTTAGCCACAATTTCAAACCTGCATCCCTTTAATTCCCTCTGCTAAATGTGTGCTGCCAGTCAGTGCTCAGAGCATCAGTCTGTTCCCTGGCTGGGTGAGGCAGGCACAGAGAGCAGCACCAGGCAGAGTTTGCAAAGCTGCAGCACCCATCAGAGCCAGCATGAAAACACACAGAGGCAGCTGATTCCTGCAGGTGGGAGCCAGCCCAGCTCTGCCCACTCCTGGGGTGCTAAAGCCATCAGTAATTGCAAATATTCTGGTGGAGATGCCAGTTCTCAGAGCTAAGAGACGGAAAAATGTCCCTAAAGTGCTGTTCTCTTACAAGAAATGGATCTGTGTTACTGCTTGCCAACAGAATGAGGAGAACAATAATTATTCCCATCATCTGCAGGATGGGTTTGGATCCAATCGTGTAAGTCACAGTCAATAAAGACAATTCAGCAGCAAAAAAAAAAAAAAAAAAAAAAGGAAATATCCTGAATGGCTTCTCAGACTTTGCTCATGCAGCTCTAGGGATGTGCTGACATTCTCAGAGCAGGAACAATTGGTACCTAACAGGACATGTACAAATTGGAATGGGATTGTTTAGTTCTAAAAAGAAAAACTCAACAGAAATTAAGACATCAGTGTGTCACCAGCTCTTTTAAAGAGCTTGAGAGGCTTCATAAAAACACATTTGGAAGTCCTAAGGAGAGCTCTCTAATAGCAGAATGCTTCTGGAATTGTTTTTACTGAGTAAAGAGCAATGAAATGTAACATTCTTACCTCTTCTGTCAGAGTTACCTGCAGAAAAAGAAAACAAAAGTCTCTTAGCAACAAAGGAACAAGCCATTTTAGTAAGTCAGGAAGGATCAAAGACCAAGACAGGAACAAATTTAGTAACTCTCATCATCTGCCTGTAAATCTTTCCTTTAAAACACTAGCTATAAAACCAGGGTGTTAAAATGAATTTCTGAGTAAGGAAAAAGGAACAAATCCTGAGTTTTTATCAGCAGAACAAGGAGGGGAAGCCAAGCTTTAACATCACTAAACACAACTTACTGTTTAAACCCGTAACCAGCAAGTCACTGCTGTAATTCATTAGCACTTAAATATCAAGAGGTAACACTGGTGCATCATTTTCAGAGTGTGGCTGAGCCAAGAGTTCAATTAGGAGCAGCTGGGCTCAGGGATGGGGGCGAGGAGCATCCAAGGAAGTCTCTACCTGCTGGGTTGGATGGCTGATCCAGAGGGCACAGGAACAAAGCTGTGCCAGGGAAAGCAGAGCCTGGCTCTCCCAGGGCAGTGCTGCTGGCACAGGCACCCCATGGCCATGAGCTGGGTGTGAAGAGCTGCAGCACAAGGCTGAGGACAATCTGAGGACAATCCTGGTGGGTTTGGACAAGAGGAACTGCCCCTGCAAGGTGTGACCTTCTGGCCCAGTCCCCTTCTCGAGCACCACTTAATTCATCCATGATAACACCAACATTTCCTGTTAAATCTAATTTAGGTCTGCCTTAATGCCCTAAAACTGACTTTGTTCCTTGACAAATTACTTGAGATAAAGAAAGAATTAGGTTTGATCATTTGTTCTCTGGGGTGACATCAAGTGAGAAGCCACTTCTGGCCTTGATGGTGCAATGGCCAATGTGTCACGGCATACACCAGGGGAGTTCACCAAAACTGGTAACTCAAATCACAAAAAGGCAGTGGAGACACAAAAATGAATAAATTCAGTCCCCCATGAGCAGACATCATATTACAAAATCCAGATATTAGCAGCACTTAAGGCTTTTGCCTCCATCTCTCCTATATGGAGGCAACATTTGTACCAAACTTGTCCCATGTGTGTGTCTAAGGCTATGCCAGACTCCTTCACTCTGCAAAAAAAGGATTTAGGTTGGGAAGGAAGCTGGATGAGCTCAGGGGTGGCAGAACACTACAAAAGCTGCGTTCTGAACTTCCTTCAACCACATCCCTTCCTATGCTGGCAGCAAAGACAACTTCACTGCAGCTTCAGGGGCTGTGGTTTCTTAAGATTCCCAGAGGAAGAGGGCACACACATCTCTTGGGAAATTGGTTCTTAAGGAATACACACTTGACACCTCCCTGCATTAACTCCACCATCTTGTTTCAGGGTTTTCTTATCCACAACCAAGTTATCAATCCTGGTTTTCCATTAAATCCCAAGATCTAGCAGGCACTGCCATCTTCCTACTGCAAGCTGGAGACAGGCACTACCCAAACTGGGTCTCAAACAATACAATGAGCAAATCATGGCTGAAGAGCAAGAGCTCAGCAAAGATTTCTGGTCACCTCAGCCTCTTTTTGCCTGATTTTTCACTCTTAACCTGCACCGAGCAGCCAAACAATGTTTTATGGGATCATTTTCTTGATATGCCAAGAGGGGAATGAGATCAGGATGGCAACAGAGACAACTCTCTCTCATCTGGACCTTTCAAAGATTGAAGTTGCTCAACTAGTGGGGAAAAGTGATAATGTAAGGAGAGAATCATAGAATAGTCTGAGTTGGAAGCAAAGATCACCTAGTGCACCTGTGGAGATCTTTCACTAGATGATCTTGGCTCAAACCTTTGGTCAGACAAACCTCTTCTGATCTGGGAGATCAGAAGAGGTTTGAGAGTCCTCTAGTTTTACATCACCATGGAATTGTCTCCTAACAGTTTTTTTTTTTACTCCATTTTGCTCAGCCAGACAAAAGAAAAGCAAAGAAACAAACCCAGAGGCAGGGTGGCCTGGAGAAAAAGCAGAAGAAGAGGTGGAGGAGGTGCCTACCATTGTGGGAAGCAGAAGAGGTCTCCTGGGTTGTCACCACCATGCTGAAATTCCTCTCTGTTGTCTCTGCCTCCGGGCTGGGGACGGTGGCGTGTGGGACCGACGGCGTCACGCTGGGGAGCAGGGACGGGGATGGAGGCACAGGCAGGGTTGTCCCCAGGGTGGAGGAGATGTTGAGGCTGCCAGTGGTGGCATTGGGGGAGATCCTGGCTGCTGTGGTTGGAGGAGGTTTTGATGCTGTGGTAGGAACAGTCCCTGGAGTGCTCATGTTGAGTCTATGTGTGTTGGGTGTGGTCCCATCCTCAGGACCTGCTGTAGGAGCTTTGGTGGGGCTCCTGGGGGAGGTGGACACTGTTGTGGGTGGCTCTGAGAAGGGAAAAAACCTCTGTGAGATTCTCTTCTGTGATACTGAGGGGTTTAGATGCTTAAGATTTGTGTGACTGTAACTATAAGGATAAAACACCCAACAAATCTAGAGCACAGGACAGGAAATGCTCTGCACAGCAGGAGATACAAATGTCAAAAAAATATAACCTGAACAGGTGCTATTTGTGGGGATGTCCAAACATTAGAGCCCCTGGAGGTGAGGATCAATTAAACCTGAGGGCCCCATTTATGAGCACCTGAAGCTCATCACCCTCTTTTCAATATTTTATGTGGAGGGCAGAAGGAATGAGACACTGAGCACAGTCCCACTCACTCCTCTGATCCTAAAGATGGGATAAAAGAGAGAAGAGGAGCACAGTTTACCTGTTGTAATGTTGTTAGCACCTACACTTATCAGGCCACTTCCGAGCAAAAGCAGAAAGAACCACAAATCCATGTTGACCTGGGGAGGAAAGCACAGAACACTTATTTAAACCCTAATGCAATATCAACCCAAAATATTCCAAGGTGGGGATGTTGCTGTGCATCTTGTAAAGCTCAGAGGGAGGAGTGGAAGTGTGGCTGGAGTCCCTGCAGGCATCTGGATGGGAAGGATACATGGGTGAGTTCATACAACAAGGGGAAAGAACATGGAGAAATCCCAGTCTGGTGGAGCAGCAAAATGTCCATGGATGAAGCAGGGAATGGGTGAACTGTGGGAGAGCATGAGAAGAACAAGCTGAGCACTAAAACCAAGTATCTGGTCCTAAAGGAGATTAATAAAGAATTCATACAGTGGTCTGCAAATGGCTGTACTCTGAGCAAACTCAAAGGCAATTCAACTGAAGACCATGGCAAAGAGCCTTGATCCCAAATGCCCCAGAAGTGGAGGCAGGAATAAAGGAGAGGTCAGCTCCCCCTGCCTCACTGACACCTGAAATGTTACTGGGCAAGGGCAGAACACTCAGCTCCCTTCAAACCCTGCTGGATTCCCTGTGTATGTGGTCAGAACAAACACTCACACATAATCCAAGAAGATCAGCAAGTTCAGGCTGCACGCCCATACTGTACGTGCTTCCCAGGAAATGTCCAGCAGAATTACAGGACGATGACATCAGTAAAATCATTTCCCCCAGCCCTTTCTAATACAAGATTTTAATGGTGATTTCTTTCCTCTGGAGACCTCAGAAAGCTCCTGAGAAATGGGTATCGTTATCTCCTCCCAAACACCTACGGATCCAGAGGCCGTGAGACGTCATGGTGCTGGCCAGGACAGAGCCCAAAGTTGCCAAGTCCAGACCAGCACGTGGCAATGGGGCCCTCCAAGGATGGGCCAACACCTCTCCTCTGCTCTGAGCCCAGAGAGGGCTCAGACACAGCTCTGCTCCGTGCCGTGGGCCGGCAGCTGCTGCACGACTCCCGTCCTTCAGGCTTTTGTCCTGTGTCCAGTTCCATCTCCAGGATCTCCCAGGAGAGAGATGCGAGATCTCACTGCCAAGTCAACCTGAGGAGCTGCCAAGAACGGGTTTTATTCCCTCCCCCTCTAATAGATCTTGTGTTGTTTGTGCTTCTTCTATTTATTTAAATCTGCTTCATCTAGACCCATCCCAAACTCTGGGCAGAAGGACAACACTGAAGTCATCCACGCGCTGGAAACGCTATCAGCAATACAAGATCCTCCCACCTCACCCAGGAGTATCCTCCCACCAGCACCACCTACTTACATGTTTTTCCTCCCCTCCAATAGAAAACCTGGCAAAAATCGACCTTACTCAGTGACCAAAAGGTCAGACAAACCCTGAACCAGAAGGAAACCAAGCTCTGGAGATAAGAGCTTTCCATAGGCTCCTGCTGCAAGCAGGGCAGGGCTTTCTCCAAGGGTCCCACTGGTATGAGCAGCCAACATTCCAGAGGGTTTCATCACCAGTTAAAATATCTGTCTACATGAATTAGAACTGATTCAGTCCTCCTGTCACTGGTGAGAGCAGCACTGGTCCTGCAATGCCTCCCCCAGGCTGCGCTCCAGGGTGGGATGTCAGGAAAAACGCACAAGCAGTGGTTTGATGGTTTGATGACATGTTCCACTCATGGTGATTAATACGCCCCACTCAGCTTGGTCAGACACTTGTCAGAGCCTGGTCTACATAGGTTTGGCTTTGGGGAGAAAATCTAATATTTATAAGGAATAAATTCTTCCCTGTGAGGGTGGTGAGGCACAGGGTGCCCAGAGAAGCTGCAGCTGCCCCGTCCCTGAAAGTGTCCAAGGCCAGGCTGGACAGGGCTTGGAGCAACCTGGGATAGTGGAGGATGTCTCTGTCCAGAGCAGTGGGGTGGAACTGAATGATCTGCAAGGTCCCTTCCCAACCCAAACAATTCCATAATTCTATCACCTCTGTACCTTTCTGCAGGAGGCAGAGTGTCCAAGCATCCCACTGTGGAATCCCACAGAAATAAGGTGCTCCTCCTGATGGGACCCATGTGCAAAAGCAGGAAGAAGTTAAATACACACTGAAACTCCAGAGAATGGAAATGATGGCACAGAGATGCTCTGAAAACCTCACAAGGGCTGATGAAAGCACCAAGATCTTGTCACCACAACCACTTCCCTCACTGGGAACCCATCATTGCCACAGCAAGAACACCATGACAAGGGAAAGGGGAAGACTCTGCTCTTCTGGAAGAACTGTTAGGAAAAAAGTGACCACTGGCTGTGTTTTGATGAATATTTGCACAGAAACACCATTCACTGAGGTGAATATGGCTCCTTTCTCTTCCCCCAGTTTGCTTCTCAAGAGTTCCCCCCTTCATTTGGGATCCTGTTCATTTGGGACCCCCAATAATTTTGAGATCTGTTTATCTGAGACCCTGTTCACTTGAGATTTGCAATCATTTGGGATTCCCATTCATTTGTGGTTCTGCTGATTCATGATCCCACTCATTTGGAATCCCATTCGTTTGGCATTCCCATTGATTTAGTATCCCATGAAATTAGGGTCCCTATTCACATCGGGTCCTCATTCATTTGGGATCTCTGTTCATCTGGGATCCCACTCATCCCATTTCTCCTCCTGTTCGGGGCAAGCTGTGCCAGAGCCTCCCCACATCCTCCCCACACTTTCCCTTGGTATCCAAGCAGGACACAGAGGGTAGGAGCAAAGAAGGGAAAGCCACGAATTCCCTCTCTGCTCTCCATTATCAGGAAATAACCCACAAAGGATAAAAGAGTTTGGGTTCATTTCCATAAACCATAATTGCTACATGGATGAGAGCTACAGGAGATTCCTGGACTGGCTGCAAAGCCCCTTTGGGATGGTGGGATGATCACAGAATCGTTTAGGTTGGAAAAGACCCTTAAGCTCATCAAGTCCAGCCATCGATGAGGGTCCCTCCTTCGCTGAGCCGGCAGCACAGCTCTGGGATTACATCAGCGGGCAGGGAGCTCTAAACCCCCCTTGATTCTACATTTAATCAGTTCATTGATCCATGAGTGGATTGCAGGAGGAGGAAGGGCTTGGCAAGGGGAGATAATGCTGGATTTCCCCAAGCCTTGCCCCGCTTTTGTGAAGAAAGCTGGATGCGGGCGGTCCGTGCAGAACCTGAGTTTTTATGGCTTTATTACTGTGACTGTCAGAAGGAATGGGATGCTGGGAGCATCATCCCCCAAAAATCCAAATCGCTGGAGCTGCTCCTGTGACCGGCAATCAGCTGCCAGAGCTGCTTTATCACCTTAAAACCAGATCTGGAGCAGGGAGCAGGCAAAGAGCCCTGTGCTGGGGGAGGGCTGTGCCAGCCCAGCTCCCACTTCCCAGCCCCTGCTCTAAAACACTCCCTATTCCCAAAAGCAGCATAAATAACGCCAGCAGTTCATCGTTCCCCCGCTCCTTAACATAAAAGGCCTCGAGAGTCCTACCCCAAAGCTGGAGAAACCCGAGTCTCCCTTCCCCCTCGGCTCCCCCTCCCTGCTGCTTTCGGAAACGGAGAGGAAATACTTGTAATGTTATCAACATAAACACAGCTCTTGGCCGGCTGCAACATCCTGCGAGCTCTGCAGAAAAACACCCTGACGTCAGGGCGCCGGCTCTGCCCAGGAGAAGGGAGCTGGAGGCTCTGGCACTGCTGCTCCAGAGGGTCGGGATGCTCGGCATCGTGGCTCCTTCTTTTCTCAAAGATCAGGCTTGGAAACCTCGATAATTGCCACTGGTGTGCCCATAAATATGATATATATATGTATTTTTTTTTCATATGTATATAGATATATAGTGTATGTACACTGCATTCTTCCATAAACTGCTTGGGATCTTCCTTCTAGGAAAGGCTGGATTTTAAGCTGCAGGATGTATGTTTTAAAAGAAGCAGATCTTGTCAGGATGATTGATGCAGGAGAGGGAAGAAAAAAATAAAGGAAATAATCTCTTTATAAAGTAATAAGTGGCTTCAAAATGCCTTGTGCTGGTGCTGCAGGGGGGTCAGGCTGCAGGATCACCCTGCCGTGCTTCCAGAATGCAAAGAATTAGAGTTTATTGCTGCAGAAAGTGCCCAGCTCCAACCCGGATACAGCCGTCCACAATCAAAGGCAGGATTTACCCCCACCTCTGACATATTCCTAATTCCTGGAAAATGAGGCAATCTTTTTCTGTGTGCACTGAGGAGACACAACCTGAATTCTAACCAGCTTTCTCGGGACCCCAGAAATCCCTGCTGTCATCAGGAGGATGCTGAAAGGCAGTGGCTTGACTGAGACTGCCTCGTGCTGGCTCCAAGTGCAGTGAAAAATAAAAATAATCTTCAGTTTTCCTCTTTATTTGCTGGCAGGGGGAGAGGGTGAAGAACTGGGAGCAAGGGTGGCTCTTTGAAGCAGCTCACAGTAGGGCGAGAACAAGCACGAGCAGAAAGAAAGGGGAAAAAGGTCGTTTTTTTATTCTTTTTGGTGGCAGCAAGCCATCAGCATGGCTCAGCCACCCTGGAAAACAAACCTGCCATTCCCTCTCCCCCTCCCTGCTCCTTTTAAATCCTGTTTGTGGATTTCCAGCCTCTCACTGGAGCCATGATCCACGGCAGAGGAGTTGGTTCATAGCAGGGCAACTCCATCATAACCCAAACCTCTTAATGAGATGCAAAGGATAAAAACACACATGGAATAGCCGAGGGCTGCAGCGAGTTGGCCATCACAGGGAGAGAAGAATTGAATTTAGGGAGGAAAAAGGGTTTTGTTGCACTAAAACGCAGTGACTAATTCCTTGCATGTGTCTCCGAAGCTGAAGCGAGGCCTTTGATGTGTCACTGAACATTATCCCCCACCCTCTGCTGTTGCACTCTTCACCAGAAAAGATGAATCACAGCAGCCATTCACCCTTTCTGAAAATCCATTTAGTTTTCTTCTTCTTTTTTTTTTTTTCTTCCTTCTTTCTTTCTTCTATCAAATAAACAGGCAGCTCTGCAGGAGCGACAGCCCCTGTACGGAGCAGGGCAGGAGGAGGAGGAGGAGGATGAGCCTGTGGGCAGGGCCTGGAGCTTGGCTTTCTCCACCTGCTCAACCTTCCACAAATCACTGCTCTCCTGCACATCAGGATTTGCTCATGGCATGGTTTGGCACCTTAAAAATCATCCAGCTCCAACCTCCTGCTGTGGGCAGGGACACCTTCCACTGTCCCAGGTTGCTCCCAGCCCTGTCCAACCTGGCCTTGGACACTGCCAGGGATCCAGGGGCAGCCACAGCTGCTCTGGGCACCCTGTGCCAGGGCTTTAACAATCTCACATTAATGAATTTCTCCACCTAATTCAGTGTGAAGCCATTTCATCCTGTCCCATCAGTCCAGGTCCCTGTTCAAAGTCCAGCTCTCCTGGAGCCCCTTTAGGCACTGGAAGGTTTTGAAGGCCTCCCTGGAACCTTTTCTTCCCCCAGCTCTCCCATTTATCTCCAGAGCAGAGGGGCTGCAGTTCTTGGAGCATTTTCATGTCCTTCATTCAACAGGTGAACACACACTCATCTTTCAAAGAGTAACATCATGATATGTGCAAGGAGGGAACCCAACCCTATTCCCACCTGGATTTCTGGGCACCTAGAAACATCTATCACTGCTAGGATAATGTTAAAATCTGCTGCTCTGAACCAGGATCAGCTTTTCATGTGGATATGAACCTGAGTGAGATGTTAACCCATCCCACAGTGATCCTCTCAAACCCCATCGTGGGGGATGGAGAGGATCAGGTGCTCACCAGCCAGAACCTGCATGGATGGAGGTCCAGGGAGGGGATCCTGCCCCTCTGCTCAGCACTGGGGAGGTCACACCTGGAGCACTGGGTCCCAGGACAGGAGGGACATGGACAGACTGGGGACAGCCCAGAGAGGGGGCTGGAGCATCTCTGCCCTGAGGAAAGGCTGGGAGAGCTGGCACTGCTCAGAAGGAGAAGAGAAGGCTCCAGGGGCCTCATCCCTGTCCATCAGCACCTGCAGGGAGGGTGCAGAGAGGACAGAGCCAGGCTCTTGCCAGGGGTGGCCAGGGACAGGACAAGGGGCTGTGGGCACACACTGACCACAGGAGGGTCCCCATGAACAGCAGGGAACACGTTTTGCCTGTGAGGTGCTGACACAGGTTGCCCAAGGATGTTGTGGATTCTCCTTCCTTGGAAATATTCCAAATTTGTCTGGACACTGTCCTGTGCAACCGGATCTGGCAGCTCCACTGGTGCAGGAGGTTGGATCAGATGACTTCCAGAGGTTCCTTCCAAAATCAATCACTGGGATTCTGTAACTGCCTGTCCTGCAAACTTTTCAAAAAGCAAAGCTGCTGGGATTGAAGCTCATAGTGGAGTAAGAAAGCAGCCAGCACTGAGGAGGAGATCCCTACTGATAAGGATCACCAAGTCCAACTCCTGATCCTGAACAGGACAACCCCAAAAATCCCATCCTATGCCTGAGAGCTTCTGAACACTTCTGTGCCTGAACAATTCTGGAACTGAAAAATAAAGTGATGAGGTTTTCAGGGAAAAAAAAAATCAAAACCTAAAAATCAGAGAAAAACAATAAATGTGGATGTTTTTGGGACATGAAATAGTTCCACTTCCTACAAAGATGCAGAAATGGTGACAGTGGGTAGCAGTCCCTGCACCAGAGAATGGTTTGGGTTGGAAGGGACCCTAAGGATCATCCAGTTCCCATCCCCACAATTAGTCCCCTGTAACTGGCACATCAGACCTTACTCTTCTGTAATATCTTGCTTTAAGGAAAGAATGTTTAAAAACAAGCAACTACTAACAAAGAGCCTACAGACTTGATGGTGTCATGCTAAAAATATGGAAGTAAAAGCCAGGGGATGAGGCTACATCCCTGGATAAAGCCAGGAGCAGATCTATGGCACTTCTAAGACCAAAGCCTTCAAATCCTTGTCCATGGAAGAGCACCCCTGCCACAGCCACCACCTGGAAACAGCCTGAGGTGCCTCAGAGGGAAAGAACTACAAATACAAATTATTTTCCTAATAATAATTTTCCTAATAACTCTCATAATTAGGACAGGTTTAATTTGCCCTCAGCCACTCTTTTCTCCTGGCACCACAGATGTGTGATGATGGGAATATTTGCCAGTTGGTACTGCAGAATAAACTGGGGTGGCTTGGGGGAAAATTATGGAACAGACAGAGGGGATGAAAAGCTTCCTGGGCCTGTAACAATGGAGAATGACCAGCTGGAGAGGGTTTCCTAAAGGACAGAGCATGGAGGAGGGACAGGTGAGTGCCAAGAGAAGAAGTTTTGAGGTGGAGAGCAGAGGGATCTGTCAGGGCAGGGAGGAAGAAGGTGGAGGACCAAGTCCAAGCCCGGTCCAGGAGGAAGGTGCTGGGATGGATGTGAGGGATGGGGGGGCAGCAGGAGCTGTGCTGCCACGGGGAGAGGGAGGTGAGACCTTCTCTGGGATGATTAACACAGAACTGCCAAAGAAAAGCCCTCAGAGCTTGTAAAAACCCCTGGCTCTCCTGGTGTGCTTTCCCCATGGGATCAGCACTGCAGCCGCAGCACGGCACCGGCAAGTGGAGAACAACCGCCAGGGAGACACGGGAGAAGCTGCCTCAACTCATTATTCAAAACCATTCATTAATAATCAAAACAAAAAAAAGTCAAGGCACATTGGAGCATATTTCCTTAAATATCCCGTTCTGGGGTGTCCCCTGCTAAGTCCCAGGCGTGTACAAAGGAAACACGAGCACAGTTCACATTCCAGCTATGAAAAGGACGGGCTGATTTTGATGGAGGAGTCAGGATGAAGGATGGCTATTATTCAGCATGACAACATCCCTACCTAGCAAAATGCCTTTCAGAGAGAGGGAGCGGTGCGTGGGGAGGAGAAACGAGGCTTAAAATAAAAGAAACCACCACAAAGGAAAAAAAAAATAAAATAAATAAAAGCCCAGCTTTTGGGCTCAGCCCTTTCTGCAAGACCGGGATGAAGTCCCAGCTCCACACCGAGATTGAGCCAGGAGCGTTCAGGCAGCGAGGGCTCGGAGCATCCTACTTAAAACAAAGGTGTCGGCGGGGGATCACTCGCATGACAGCCTTAAAATCTCCTTCCAGAGGCTCAGCCCCAATTAAAACGCATGCGTTCGGTCATGCAGCTTAATCTCCGTGCTTGTGCTTACCCTGAAATCCACCCGGGACACCTGTAGGTGCGGGGAGCAGCCAGCCCGTCCCACGGAGCAGCCCCCGGGGCTAAGAAAGTGCCGCGGGAGCCGTGAAATCACCGCTTTACCTGCGGTAATTCTGCACCGCTGCTCAGTTCAGCCCTGTTGCCACAGTAACACTTGTGGTGTAGCCGAGATCACTGATTATGAAACTAGGAAAAAAATCAGAGGCTGCTAATTAGGATATACTCCAGTTCTCCAAAAGCTCCATATTAATGACATTACGATTGCGAGTGCAGGGAAAACAGATGCCAGGAAGAATCACCTCGGTCAGCACCCGTGGCCAACAGCTGCTTTTTTTGTTTTTTTTGGTCTTTTTTTTTTATAGACAGGTCTTAAAAATTCAGCCTGCAAATTCCCTGTAAGATCGACTTGTTGTTTTCCTCCTCTTTGAGCAAACGTGCAAGACTTGGTGGAACAGTCTTTACTCTTTACATATATTTGCATGTATTAGACTGGGGGGAAAAAAAAAACAAGGTACAAATGGTGACAGCCAGAGCGGGGCCAGGGATGCATCCCCTGCATCCTTCATTAACTGGGTTCCTCTGGTTTCCAGATAAACCAAAATCATGATTTTACCAGCGGCTGTGAAGGTTTTATAAAGGAGGTTTGCAAAGGAGGGGAGCTGGATTTGAAGCGTATTCCTCCCTGACTTCTGTGAGTGCCAAAAGCATTGTGAGGCACGTCTTCTGCTGAAGGTTTCGAGCTGAAAAGTCTGACTGGAGCACTTGTGCTGCCAGACACAACTGTTTTTAAGCACAATCCACAAATAAGACATCAGAGTGTGTTTCCAGGTGAAAAGAAAATTGCCTGACAGGTATTTCTGGGAGCTGCAAGCCCAGAGAGATGCTGTGTTAAAAAGTCAGCTCATCAAAATGCCATGATTTTTCCATTTTCTCAGAAGACCAATGCAGTGAGTGGATGAAATGGTGCTGAACATGCAGGGCCAGGGAAAAGTGAGTTCATGGATTTTAGAGAGTTTATAAGAGCTTCCCATCCTGAAAGTGTCCAAGACCAGGTTGGGATAGTGGGAAGTGTCCCTGCCTCAAAGCAGGGGATGGAACAAGATGGTCTTGAAGGTCCTCTCCAACCTGACCTTGAGCACTTCCAGGGATGGGGCAGCCACAGCTTCTCTGGGCAACCTGTGCCAGTGTTTTACCACTCTCATTGTAAAAAACATGCTCCTTACATCCAGAACTTGGAGAACAACCGGGGACCCACCTCTTTATCCCCTGCTTTGAGGCAGGGAAATAAGTGAGATTAATTTTTTTCTCCAGCAGCATCACCTAAAGCCTTGAAATCACAGAGTCCCCCACTCACAACTGCACGAAGCAATTTCTTCTCCCACTCATCAGCAACACTGAGGAAGTGTTAGATGGAGTGTTAATTACCTATAAATGTGATTTATGAGCTGGAAACAAGACAAGACACCCACCAACCACCACAAAGAAGCAACTGGCCAAGCATGAGGGCAGCCACTCCTGGGCAGACTGGGATTGGCACGTTGCAGATCACAAATTAATACAAGCAGTGGGATTCAGCTGCATTTGATGGTTTAGTTGGAAGCATTATTTCCAACCTTTTAATAGGCTTATTTACAGGAATTAGTCCTTTAATGCTGTGTGCTCGTGTATCCAGGGCAGTATAAGCTGGCTGGATGCGACCACAGAGAGAACATCTGCTTTTGTGAGCATTTAGGGAAATTATTGCGAATTACATGGATGGCAGGTGAGGGCAGCTGGGGAGGGAGGATCTGCCAGGAGGGATGAGGAGCCTTGCTAGAAGCTGATGTGAGCAGGAAGTGCCCTTGGAACATAAATATCTGAGCAAAAAGGAGCTGTTGTCCAGAATACACCAAAGTACCCCCAGCAAGGAAAGGATTTCCAAGGCCTGCAGAGTTTAGGGGTGATCCTTGTGACAAGGGAAATATAAGTTGGATTTTAGGAAAAAGTTTTTCATGGAAGGAGTGATGAAGTTCTGGAATTTTCTGCCTGGGTGGTGGTGGAGTCCCCATCCCTGGGTGTGTTCAACAAAGCCTGGATGTGGCACTGGGTGCCAGGGTTTAGTTGAGGTGTTGGGGCTGGGTTGGACTCAATGATCTTGAGGGTCTCTTCCAACCTGGTGATTCTGTGAATCCCTGCTCTCATTCACACTGTCAGCATTTTGAGCATGTCAGTCTCCCAAATATTTCTTCTCATGCTCCTGAAAGATGACCACACCCTGCTTGCTCCAGTGGCTCTATTTCCACCTTTATCTTTCTTTCTTTTTTTTCCATCAATTTTTATAACCTGCCTTTTCTTCACCTTTCCATCTCCCATGCCCAAGAGGGGTATCCTGGTGTCCTTATTTAAAGCAAAGTGATGCTGCAGGCACAGGTCACTGAGCCAAACCAAGCTGGGCACCTTCCATCATTGCTACTGCTATAAACACATCATGCAAAAATACATTTATGGGTGTGACCAGAAGGTCAAGGGAGGTCAGCCTCCAGTGCTGGGTCCAGCTCTGGGATCCCCAGCATCAGGAAGACTTGGAGCTGCTGGAGCAAATCCAGAGGAGGTCACAGAGATGCTCCAAGGGCTGGAGCCAGGCTGGGAGAGCTGGGGGTGTTCACCCAGAAAAGGCTCCAGGGAGAGCTCAGAGCCCCTTGCAGGGCCTGAAGGAGAGCTGGAGAGGGGCTGGGGACAAGGGATGGAGGGACAGGACACAGGGAATGGCTCCCACTGCCAGAGGGATGGATATGATACAGGGAAGGAATTCTTCCCTATGACAGTGGGCAGGCCCTGGCACAGGGTGCCCAGAGAAGCTGTGGATCCCTGGAAGTGCCCAAAGCCAGGCTGGACAGGGCTTGGAGTAACCTGGGATAGTGGGAGGTGTACCTGCCCATAGCAGGGGGGTGGAATTGGATAATCTTTAAGCTTCCCTCCAACCCAAACCATCCTGTGATTCTATATTTCTGAGATTTATATACCTATAAACCTATTATAAACCTAATATAATATAGCTACTACAAATTATATATAGATTTTGCTATAAACCTACCGTAAACCCAATATCACTGCAATAAACATATTTCCTGCTGACTCTAGATTGTAAGAACTAGTCCTAAACACCATGGTGGGTACAAGCCCCTGCTGATACCAACACAAAACCTAATGTTCAGTAGTTCTGAAAAATATATAATTAAAATGCAGCTTCTTATCTTTGAAGTGATTAACCAACATCCTGGGACGACTGACTTTTAGCCCTCCCATGTTATTCACAATTCATCCTCTATTTTCATCTCCCCAACAAAAGGCTGAACTCAACTGTATTATTGTCAGCCAGGGCTTTTATCTCCAGCCTTTGGAGCAGTCAAGGCATGGCACAGAACAATGGCTCTCACAGGAGAACAAATACAATCTGAACAAAAATACCCTGTTGCTAAGGTCTACACCAGCCTTTTTTTGGGTAGCTGGGAATTCCAGAGCACCCTATATAAAAAAATAAAAATAAATAATAATTAAAAAAAAAAGGAGAATTAGGACTCAGATAGGGAAAGTAACC
Organism: Fringilla coelebs; assembly: GCF_963513975.1. Lineage (NCBI taxonomy): Eukaryota > Metazoa > Chordata > Aves > Passeriformes > Fringillidae > Fringilla > Fringilla coelebs. Next base: position 2,974,915 of record NC_140032.1, read on the forward strand.
TGACATTCAGCACTGCTGTGTTCTTCCCTCCAGGATGACACTGAAAATTAGAGTATCACCAAAATCCAAGGAAAAGGAAAGCTGAAGTTGGAGGAGCAAGCCCAGAGGTCCATGGAGATGTTGGGGAGCTCCAGATGGGACCTCCTCTCCAGGAAAGCCCCGGCCCAATCCACAGCGATTTCTCTTGTGAAATCCACCCCAAAAGCAACCACAGAGCAGCTGTGTGTGGTTTCCACATCCTCAGCCAAGGGAGCAGCACCTGCTTCTGCTTTTGGGGTTCAGCAGAGAAATGCTCCTCCCCAGCAGTGGCTGGGCAAGGAACTGGGTCTGGCAGTGGTGTCCTCCCCACTGAGCACAAGGGTTCCCAGCAGCAACGTGGCTCTGGGGCCAGGAGTGACCCCAAGGTCAGAAAAGCACAACTGACAGCCCTGGCAAGGGGGGATGCTGGTGAGGGGACAGCAGAGCCATGGTGCTCCACAGAGGCCTCCATGACCAGCCCATCTTCCTCCCCTCTAGATGGAGCTGCAGGAGAAGCCTGAGGTTCCTCCCTGAAGGGAAGGTGGATGCACCCCATCATCTCCAAGAGCAGAACCACAGAGCCATGGGATGGTTTGGCCTGGAAGGGAACTCAAAGCTCATCCAGTGCCACCCCCTGCCATGGGCAGGGACACCTCCCACTGTCCCAGGTGTCTCCAAGCCCTGTCCAACCTGGCCTTGGGCACTTCCAGGGATCCAGGGGCAGCCACACCCTGTGCCAGGGCTTCACCACCCTCACAGGGAAGAATTTCTTCTCAATATCCAGCCCTGCCCTTTGTAGCTTTGCAGCCATTCCCCTTTGTCCTGTCACCTGCAGCTCAGTGCTAGAAAAGAGAAGAAGTTCCTGAGGTAATTTCATTATTACCAGTTTAATTATTCCATCCTGCCACGTACCAGTAAAACTCCCATCATGGCAAATCAAAAAAATACAGAGCCTCCCAAAATAATGCTCCCATCCTTTGGTGAGGCAATTCTGTGCTGAAAACCTGCTCAAAAGCCTGGAGGAGCTGCTGTGCTCGGGGGCACCACAGAGGCAGCAGCTGCTGGAAGGAACAGCTCCTCTAGAGTGGCTGGAGGTTGTGTTTGCACAAATATTTTTGGACACACGTAGACAGCAGTGAAGAGATGAATTCTGGCCATTTCACGTGCAAAACAAATACAGAGAGGGAATTTCAAGTTTCCTTGATGACAGCAGAGCCTGGACGCACATGAAAGAGACAACAGAATCAAGGTAATGCTGGAATTCAGTTTTTTATGACCCATTTTGCTTCTTTTCCAATAAACAAGGTCTCCCTGAGCAGCCATTAAACATCACCATTTGTCACTTAGATTTTAGTGATATGAAAATAAACATTAAGGGGCCATGACAGAGCTCAAATCCCCCTGCATTAGGCACCTAAGCCAAACAAAATTATGCTGAATTCAATTCATTTCCATCCCATGCAGAAGGACAGAGCCCTCCACTCAGGTTAAATCATTCCAACAGCAATGAAGACGACAGCACCCGAGACATCCCCATCCTTGAAAGTCCTTGCTGTTCCTTTCAAAAGGCTTTGAAAAGCAGCCTCCCTACACAAACACCCTTTTCCATCATGCCCTGGATAGGAACATAATACACAGAAGGCTCCTCAGTGTTGCTGTTAAATAAGAGACCCCCCAAACCAGGCATGAAATGGTACAGGAGCTCCCACACAACAGAGAGGGCTTTCTGTGCCTGCAGGGACACAACACCGACTCTGTTGCTCCAGAGCAGGACGGTGTTTGGCGGCGCGAGGGGCCAGCCTGACAAACTCATCTCATTTTTACAGAGTCATGGCTTGGGTTGGGTTGGAAGGGACCTTAAAGACAATTCAGTTTCACCTCCCCTACATGGACAGGGGCACCTTCCACTAGACTAAGTGGCTCCAACCTGGTCTTTAACATTTCTAAGGATCCAGGGCTCAGCACCCTCACAGGGAATGATTTATTCCCAATATCCCATCTAACCCTGCCCTCTGGCAGTGGGAAGCCATTCCCAGTGTCCTGTCCCTCCATCCCCTCTCCAGCTCTCCTGGAGACCCTTTAGGTCCTGGAAGGGGCTCTGAGCTCCCCCTGGAGCCTTCCTTCTCCAGCTCTCCCAGCCTGACTCCAGACCTTGGAGCATCTCTGTGGCCTCCTGGATTTGCTCCAGCAGCTCCAGGTCCTTCCTGTACTGAGGATCCCAGAGCTGGACACAGCACTGGAGGTGCAGCATCTTGAGAGCAGAGTATAGACCAGAATTCCCTCCTTTGACCTGCTGGCCACCCTTCTTTGGACACAGCCCAATTCTATTTCTGGGCTGTGAGTTGGCTCATTTTTCACCCACCAGCACCCTCAAATCCTTCTGGGCAGGGCTGCTCTCAATCCTTTCATCCCCCAGTCTGTTCTGACCCTGGGAATGCCCCAACCCAGGCACAGGACCTTAGACCTGGCCTTGTTTGAGCTCATGAGGATCACAAGGTCCCTCTTCCCCAGCCTGCCAAGGTCCCTCACGTCAATCACCTGCACCTCTCAGCTTGGTGCCATCACTTCTGGCTCCTTGCCATCCACCCTGAGGCCATCCTGGCTCAAATCCTCCTTGTTGTCTTTAGTCCAAACCAAATCCAGTCCCATACTTCAGTGACACACATCTCCAAGCCATGCCCTGTCCCAAATCAGACATTCCTGCATGATAATCTATGGGATTGGTTCATCCTAAATGGGGGATGCTGTACCCCAAGCCATGCCCTGTCCCACATCAGACATTTCTGCATGATAATCTGTGGGATTGGCTCATCCTAAATGGGGGATGCTGTACCCCAAGCCATTCCCTGTCCCGAATCTGCCATTCCTGCATGATAATCTATGGGATTGGCTCATCCTAAATGGGTGATGCTGTACCCCAAGCCATGCCCTGTCCCAAATCAACCATTCCTGGATGATAATCTGTGGGATTAGTTCATCCTAAATGGGTGATGCTGTACCCCAAGCCATGCCCTGTCCCAAATCAGCCATTCCTGGATGATAATCTGTGGGATTGGCTCATCCTAAATAGGTGATGCTGTACCCCAAGCCATGCCCTGTCCCAAATCAACCATTCCTGCATGATAATCTATGGGATTAGTTCATCCTAAATGGGTGATGCTGTACCCCAAGCCATGCCCTGTCCCAAATCAGCCATTCCTGGATGATAATCTGTGGGATGGGCTCATCCTAAATGGGTGATGCTGTACCCCAAGCCATGCCCTGTCCCAAATCAGCCATTCCTGGATGATAATCTGTGGGATTGGCTCATCCTAAATGGGGGATGCTGTACCCCAAGCCATCCTGTGCTTGCACAGCAGTGGGGGGAGACCTGCAATCCTTCCATAACCAAATGAAGGGATGTTCCAAAGAGGAGGGAGAAAAGGAGAAGATGTCATTTTAGGAGGTGCAAAAGGCTTAAAACCAGACATGCTGCCCTTTTTCCAACCTGCAGATGGAAAAGGGGCGACATGTAATACATAGACAAAGCAACAAGGATGTTACAAGTAGACAGGGTTATTTTTGGATACAGCAGTGCTGGGTTCATGGTGGATTCAATGATCTGAGAGGACTTTTCCTACCTAAATGAGTCTATGATTTTACTCCTACCTTAATAACACCCTCACGTTAGGGCAGTGATCTCAAAGGAACCATCTCCATATAATTTCAGAGATCCAGATGTGATTTCCAGAAGTGCCTTAACTTAAATATGAACCAACCAGCCTTTACTCCTCTGTGGAGTACTTTCCTCTACTCCTCTCCCCCACAGGCATCCATCCCACGGGTTCTGGGTGTGATCTGCCTGCTTTTAAAACCCAACTTTGCCAGATGTTACGTGATCTCTTTATATCCTGTGTACATCCCTGATGCTCTGATGTACAAATGTGTGTACAATTACACATTTGGATGCTGACTGCTCCCCACCTCCCACTCTGGGAGCTGTAGGAAAGGCACACCTGGAGTCTTTGGAAAACATGGTGCCATCTTCATTCTCAGTTAATGAATTATCCCATGAGCAGTGCAAGGGATTAATTTTGCTGAGGAAAAGTCTGGTACCTCCACCACCACTTTGCAGAGGATGGCAATGAAGACAAAGGATTCCTGAGTGGAATTCTGACTGCCTCCATCTCCAAAGTGAAGATGACAGGCACAGCTCAGTCTCTAAAGCAGATTTTGCACCATTGGAAAAGACTGGAAAAGCAGAGCACAGGAAAAGCAGGGCAACCCCTGCTCTCTCCAGGTGGCCTTTCCTGGCAGCAGCAGGACATTTCAGGTGTGGATACTCTTAAACCACCTGGAGGAACCAGTTATTCATGGCAGAAGCTGAGACATTATTAAGAGTCAAGGAAGGAACATCAGCAGTGGGGTGACTTTTAATCCTTGCTGGCGTGGACTGGAATTTAATGAGTTTGAAATGAAAGGCCACCCATCCCAACTCACACCCCAACACATCTCTGCCTGTGACATTAATGTAGGGCCAGAATCAACCCAACATCATCTTCCCCCTGATCTATCTGGAGATGAGATTCCCAAAACCCCTCACAAGATCCAGCCTGGTGGCACTGCCATGGGCTGTTTTTTATCCCCACCACTGATTTTTCCCCCTGCTCCTCAAAGAGGACACTTTGAGGGACAGGAGAAGCTGTAACACATCTCTCAAAGCTGCTTTAGTACCAAGGGAAAGACCTGGAGGGAAGGGAAGTTTCAGGTGATTTGGTTGAAGGATGCAGCTGTTGCTGAGCAGCTTTAACTCCTCTCATCCCAGATTAGCTCCTCAGATTTTACCAGGACCTTTCCAGATGTTCCACTTGCTGGCACGATGCCACGTTTGTGTGTCAGACTAAACATCTGTGTTTTTAAGCCTGGGATTTTCAGATCAGATCTTTGTGTTTGGAGGGGGAAAATAACAACACAAATTGTCTGTAAGGGGAGTTCCATTGAACAGAGCCCCCATTATTTCTTCCTCCCCATCCCCCACATGACCCCTTCTCCCTCCACAGGCAAAGCTTTTCAACAGATTTCAGGAAAATGTGGAGAAAAACAATACTGTACATTTTCTCTGGTCAGTCTTTTCCTGTTAAGTCAGTGAGGAGTCAGAAACAGAGCCTGCAGTTGGCATCTTCCCCTCCCGCCTCACTGCTTCAGGGGGGCACCAGACATGGGATCTGGGGTTTGAGGACCAGCTGGGCAGCCCAGTATGAACTGGGAAAGGTGCTGGTTTACCCCATGGGTGTGTGCATCACTCCTGCTCTTACAGGGCAGGAAGTGATGGAAGGATCACTGGAAGTGATGACAGGATCCCTCCAGTTTGGCTTCAGGGGCTCCATAAATCTCCAGCTCCACTTTTCCACCCTCCCAGCTCTCAGTGCTGCAGCAGCCTTTGGTCCCTGCTGACACCCATCCCCACCCTCACTTGAAGACAAGACTTAAATATTTCTGTGTTGACAGCTGGCTCTAATTTGTGGTTAACTGTAGGGAACATGATGTGTGCTTCTGGTCTGATGCCCCATCAGAGGGGCACCCAGTGTCCCACCATCAGCATCACCTTGTGCCTCAGCATCTTTGTTCTCTCCCTGCACCTCCCTCACAGGGAAGAATTCCTTCCCAATATCCATCCAAACCTGTCCCTGCTGCCCAGCACCACTCCAGGCTTTTTCCTGTGTCCCACAAGATCCTCATGGCCCAACAGCATTTTCTCGTGGGGCTTTTGCTTCTTTCCCATTTCAAATGGGATGGTGGAACACAGCTGGGATGTGGAACACCAAAACTGGGGGTTTAACAGCCTGGCAGGTAAAAAGCATGAGTCACAAAGCACAGGAGCACTCAGGGACATCAAATTGCACAAGCCCTGCAGTAACCTGAGCACTGGGGGGGGGTGGGAGGAGGGAAATCTGGCGCCTCCTGCTCCAACTGAGCTGGTCCCTGGAGCAAAGCATTCCCAGAACCACACCTACAAGATTCTGGGAATTCTCACCTGCCATGAGGCAGGGAGCCAGCCTGGGAGCAGGTGACAAGCTGGGCAGCCAAGGACAGAGAGGTGTCCCAAATCTTTGCCATCACCTCCATCCTTCCCCGCTGTGCAGAAGCTTTGGCCTTGGGGAGCTGGATATTGTTTCAGCACGACAGAATAACAGCATCAGGGGTTTTTTTTTGTGTGTGCACCCAGCTGCCCTCTCCCAGCCCAAAGGAAGCTGCCAGTCAGGCTCTTCCCACCCTTTTTACAGAGGAAACCAGCAGCAGGATCAAAGGAGGCTCCTGGGTGAGAGGCTGATGGGAAAGGGCAGGAACTGGAGAGGTGACAGTGAGGAGATGGGGCTGAGCAAAGTGAGGGGTTGTTCCTTTGTGCTCCAGCCTCTGGCCATGTAACCTGAGTGGCAGCACAGATTATGCTGAGTAGCAGAGGAAGGAGAGAGAAAAACACCTGTGTTTGAGCTGATGAAAATACTGGGTGACTGCATGAAAGGGAGAGCTCCTGCCTCTGCTTCTCCTGAGTGTCACTGCTCTGGGTCATCCTAAAAAAGGTTCACTGTTGCTTTGCTTATTTTTCTCTCAATTCCAACAGGTTCTGTGTGCAAAGAGGGCTGCCAGATGATATTTAATGGCTCAAATACAGGCACCTCAAATACAGGTCCTCAAATGACCCCAGGTTTTACTGGGAGATGAAAATTTCATTTCAAGTCTTACCCTGGAAGTCCTTTGGTTGCACTAGATGGAAGAAGCTCTGTTGGGAAGTGAAGCAAACACGAGGTCTTAATTCCCTGCTGAAGCAAGCCCTGGCATTCTCACAGAATGGACCAACAGAAGTGGTCTTTTTCCTTCCTTTTCCCCAGCAAAATGAGAAGCATCTCCAACATTTGTCTATCCCATGCCTACCAAGACATCTGTGGTTTGGGTGGAAGAACAACTAAAGGTTTCTATGCCACTCCTCAGTCTCCCCACACATCCATCTATCTCTGGTGTGGTTTGACAGCAAAATCCATGTAAAGGCAGAGAAAAGTGGATTTAATTTTTTTTATTTTTATGGATCCTTTGCAGTGCTCTGATCCTAAGTGTTCTTAGCAGCTCTGGGAGCACAGATCCCAGCCTGCTGCTTGCTCCCACACTGAGGGAGAGAGGAAACCTCTCAGGGATCTGCATCACCTGCTCAGGGATGTTCAAAGCCTTCTATTCACCTTGGGCTGTGTTATCCCAGTTCTTTTCAAGGAGGACTCTTTGTGAAAGTCAGTTAAAGGCAGGGCCAGGCTGTATTTACCTTGGCACCTGATTGCCTTCCAGAGTCCTCCTATTTCCTCCCTGAGTAATTAATTAATACCTTGTCAGTGAGGAGAGGAGGACTAAAGAACTTCACCCCATTATTCCCAAGTCTTTTGCCACTGTGGCCAAACCCTTGACCATGCCCAACCCCTGCAGTTTGTCACAGTATTGTGAAATACAGAAGCTACCAATAAACACCCTGAGATCTCCTTCTTTTAGGATGTTACAGGGATTAAGCTGCTTCCAAAGATGAGATGCAAGGTCACCCAGAAGTGCTGGAGCTTATAAACAACCCCAGAACCGCTTTATAATCTCTGCCAAACAAGTCCAGTATATCAGAAAAAGGTTCAGAAAGGTGAAACACCTGTTATACATAATTTCCAAAGTTCCTGCTGAGGAAAAAAAAGAAAAAAACAACTCCTTGCTGCTGCTGCTGCAGAAAGCTTTAATCCCAGGCTCCAGGAGCTTTCCATCCCAAATGCTGCACACCGAAACACAATTCTGTTGCCCAACTGACCCATATTTTTTTTTTTCCTTTACAAACTGGGTGAATAAGTTCATAAAATAACAAAACCATCTTATTTCCACTGAGAAAACACAATTCCCTCTGAGCAAGGTGCAATCCCAGCCTCGCTCTCCCGACGCCGAGTCCCCTCCTGACCTATTTACGGAAGCGCTGCCGTGAGGATTTCGGCGTGATCCACCCTGGAAAAGCCTAAAATTACACTGCCCTACAAAGAGCTGGGATAAATTGACCCCTCTAAGCAAAGGGGTTGCCAGGCTTTTATCTTTTATCTTACAAATTTTATCTTCCCCCCATTGTTGGCTGACGCTGGAGCGGAATAATGAGACGATGCGGGGCTCTACGGGGCACGATTGGAAAACTCTGCCTTAGCAACTCAATTGTGTCCCTGATGCCTGTGCTGGCTTTTATACACAGCTACTGGTTTGGAAAGCTGCTCCTGATTTCACACACTCACTCCATAAAGCTGCATTTATGATCTTCTTCCACTTATTTCTGCCTGGTGTTATGGTGAAGGGAGTGAGTTGTGGGGTTTGGGGCTGGGATGGAGAAGTGTTTTTATATAAAAAAATCTGGGAGGGGATTGCTCTGGTTGTATTTTCGTGCCCTTCATCCAGTCTAGACATGAAAGTCTCAGGATGCAGATGATTTCCACCTCTCTGCAGAAATAGTGCCATGGTATTAAAAAAAGGGATGAAAGGAACAATAAGCACTGAGATGTGACTAAAATTAGAGGTTTACAAAACAATCTGAGTTTATAATATCCCCAGTACAATAAAAGCCAAGAGCAAGCGGGCCAATTATTTAAAAACTACAGGATAAAAGGAAACCTTGATCAAAACTGTTATCAGGGGAACAAATCTATCTTTATTGTGTTACAGTTTTGCTGCTGACTGAAATAACTTTTCTAAAATTGCCACTATGCTGCTAAGAATTAGCTCAATAGAAACAACACACCAAAATCAAAACTGCCTTGCCCAAACCATCAACATGACAGCAGCCCACAGTTCTTCCCTATTTTCTGCCAAGGTTTAAATTCCAGTGTGGTTTTCCCTCTATGCACCTTCACTCATCACACAGGAAAATGAATGAGTTGATTTCCATGTGATCTTCAGTTAAATTTGCATTTTGGGTCTCAAGTGGTAGCAAAGCTGCAGTTCCAGGACTTTAAGTGAATGGGTAAACTAAGAGGAAAACACCAAAATTGTGTTTGCTTTGGTGCTGTTATTATTTTTAATATTAATCTTAAATAAGGAGCAAAATTGATACAACAGCAGTGCCAGAAATATCCTCCTCCTCCTGCCAGGGGAGATGAAAATGTCCTTTAAAATACTGGGGGGAAAATAATATTTACAAATCACTGCTGAGAAGAGGGATGCAGAACCAGCAGGGGATCTGAGATTATGCAGCATCCAACTTCTGCTGTCCCTGACCGCTGGGAGAATTCAGGAGGAATTTAGAGCTGTCAAGGGGATCAAGTCACTGTCAAGGAGGATGGAGTTTTCCTTTGAAAAGCCATCTTTTCTTCTCAGGGTAAACCAGATCCTCCAGAAATCTGACCTTGCTCATGTGTGAGGGAGTGAACGTGCTCTGAGCACAGAGAGGACAGCAGAGCTGAGGTTTAATTCTTGCACATGAAATAAGAAAATGTGAGTCCTGAAGTAGAGAAGCAAATAAAGATGGGCACTGCAGTGCCCACGGCCTCAAAAGCAGGCAGGTGTGGACTGTGCTCACATGCACCCCCATGTCTCCAGAGCAAACACAACCATGGAGCTGCATTTGCTCAGCTGCACCAACCACACAAGCTGTTCCTTTATCCAACGCTCTCTAATCCTCATCTTCCCTGCTCCAGCTCTCTCTATCCCAAGAGTTCACATTCAGCAGTAAACCCAACTCAATCCATCTCCTTCCTAAATGCTACACACAGTCCACTTTCTCACCTCTTCCCTCCTGCCATGTCCTCCAGCTGTTTTCTCCATTACAACCACCCTGCCTAGGTAAGGAATGATTCCCAGATCTCCCCATTCCTCCTTGGAAATCCATACCAAGTCCCAGATCCTTGCTTTTCTTCCCATCAACAGGCACAGCACTCACCTTGGTGGATAAACAAGGTTGGTGGCAAAGCACTCATGGCCATCAAGGCTGTGATTCAGCCACGACACACCAAGGGGAGCAGCCACAAAATTTAACGTTATAACCGGGGCAAATCTGAACCTGCTTCACAAGGGTTTCTCATCACCAACCCTGCAGGATGACCAGGGGGAAAAGAGAGGGGAAATAAAAAGTTCATGGCCAGCTACAGGGTACCCAGAGAAGCTGTGGCTGCCCCTGTGATGCCTCAGGTTTTGGCTTTTATATTTTTCTCATTCTGTGCTGCTTTAGTGTGTGGGTCTGGGCTTCATATCAGAGGATGGTGAGCTCTGTGCACAGAGCAGGGAGACAGAACAATTCCTGCTCCAGCTGGGCACCAAGGACAAATGATCCAAATCTCAGCCCAGGAGCACAAACCCCATGGGCTGGAGAGAGAAAAACTGCAGGGGCTGAAGCTGGGATGGGACAATGAACTGCAAGGTGCAAATGGAGCAGAACTGATCCCAGGGAGAGACTTCGTGACCAGTTGTGCATTTTGTGACCATTTTGGTTCATCTTGGGTTCATTTTGTGACCATTTTGGTTCATCCTGGGTGGAGCCCTGGCTGGGCTCTTGTGCTGCCCAAGGTGCATCCATTGAGGCCTCCTAATAAATCCCTGCTTTATTCTTTAGCTCTGTCCAGCCTCTGTTTTAGGTCAGCCTTCACAAGGCATCACCTGGATCCCTGGAAGTGTCCAAGGCCAGGCTGGATGGGTCTTGGAGCAACTTGGGATGGTGGAAGTTGTCCCTGCCCATGGCAGGGATGAGATGACCTTTAAAGAACCTTTCCAACCATTCCCACTCAACCCCAAATATCCACCCAAATATCCACCTTAAAGTTGAGCTGTAAGGCCCATTCTGTGATACTCTGATGATACATTCTGCCCCAATTTCTTCCCCATTCTCAGAGCTCATGGAGCAAACAGGAAATAGGATTTTTTTTTTTTTTTTTTTTTTTTGTGGGTGAAAGCCAAGGAAAAGCTGTTCAGATTTCAGTGAAACCATTTTTGGTTCCCAAGCTCCAGAGCTGACACCCATGGACACCAGGCAGGTTTGGAAGATGCCTCAGCTGCAGGAAGGTAAAGAGCACTCCCTGCAAAGATGGTTGCACCCTCCTAAACCTAAAAAGAATCACACCAGGGGATAAAAAAACCTTTTTAAATTAAAAATATTTCAGAGTAGCAGAATCACAGCGCAGGACAACAGGAACCCTGTAAGCAGTGACAGATCCCTGAGGCCACCACACTCCTCAGTCCAGCGCCCTTCCCAGGAGGAAAGGGGTTTTTTTTTCCCCAGGAGGAAATGAAAACCACATGGATTGCACAAGGAAGGGATCAATTAGACCATCTGGTCCTACCCACCACACAGTAAAAACTGCTCCCTACAAGAAATTTCCCAAATTGCTCTATCCAGCCTCACTTGAAAAAGTCCAAAGCAGTGGAGTTTCCAGCTCTTCTCCTGGGATATGATTTCTCCCTGCAGGAAGCCTTTCCTAGCAAGATTTTCCTTTTGAAAATGTCTTCATTTCAATTTGCTGCCCCCCCCTTCTCTCCCCTGCCTGTATGCATTTGTGAACTACACTAATGAAACAGATTAATACCAAAAAAGGAATTACAATTTAGGAATAAATTAGTTTATTTTCCTTTTATCCTCTACCCAAACCCCTCAACATGTCAAATGAAGTCGGAGTCTCCCTGAAATCTTCCTTTTTAAATTGGTCCCACTGCTCATAATTACACCTCCCCTCTATCCATACAAGTTACTCTGCTTTTCTTTCCCCTTCTCCTTTTTTAGGGAGGAGGTAAAGAAAGCAGAGAAAAGAGTAAGAAAGGGGACAGGGGAGAGGGACCCATCCCATCTGCTCAGCCTGAATTGCTTCCAGCACTCCCCAAGTGTCTGAAAATGAAGGTTATGATTCTGGTGTTGCCTTATGAATATTCCCAACTTCATTCCAGATGAAGGATCTGAGTTTCTCCAATAATTGGGTTTTCTGCACCAGGAAACAGCTTCCACTTCCCAGAAATACCAAGGAGAAAGGCTGAGATGTGGCCAAATTGTGGGCAGCAGCTTGGAGAGAAAAGGACTAAAGGCTCAAATGCTGCTCCAAAGAAATAATTGTTCACAAATGTTGGGAGGGCTGCAAGAGACAAACAAAGCCCCAAATATCCACCAGGCTGGAGGTTAAGCACATACTGATAAAGGGTGTCAAAAATGCAATGGCTTTGACTGAAAATGCCCTTAAAAAAGCACTAGGTGGGAAAACTACTCCAGCCACCATCCTATTTCCCCAGAAGGTTTTTATACCCAAGTCTGGTGGTAAAAACTATTGTAAATTATTACAAAAAATGGTTCTTTTGGGCTTGATCATCACTTCAGCAAATAATGATCCACTGGGTCCAAGAGCCTGCTGGCACTTCAAGGTCCCCCCTCTGGGACAGGGACACCTTTCACCAGCCCAGGTTACTCCAAGCCCCATCCAACCTGACCTTGAACACTTCCAGGGATGGGGAATTAGAACTCATTAAAGGCTGTTCCCATCTCACAGGTGCCCAGCTCAGCATCACTTTTTAAAGTTTTCCACTCCTGCTGGAGTTTTGCTTCATTCCCTCTTGTCCAAAACCATTCAGCCATGTGTGTAAATCCTTGCCACACGAGGATCTGAAGGCCAATGGGAATTTTTTAGGTGGGAGGGCTGCTCCAGGTAGGAAAACCCATCGAGGAAGATGGGAGGGAAGCTCACACTGAGGAGGAACTCTCTGCTTGCTTCAGCAGCAAAATTGAATTCCCACCCTTGTACAGCATGTTCTGATATTTAAAAATATTCACTTGACTTCCACATCTCCTGTGCCCTTTTATTTTTCTGACAGCTTCTCCTGGATGGGAAATACAGGAAAATCCAAACTGCAGCAACAGAGCAAAGAGCCAGGAACCACTGCAGCCACTGACCCGGGGCCAACTTTGGGGTGTTTTTGTTTAAAACACCACTTTTAGAGAGCTGTAAGAATAAATATATATTCTAAACCCTCTAACACTTATTAGAGGTCTAAAAAAAAAAAGCAATCTTGGAAATAGGAAGTGCATATCCAAAGGGAAAGGCAGAGCACAGGGAGGCAGCCTGGCCTTTCCCTGGCTGCACGTCTCCCTTTCTTGGCTGCAAGGAGCAGCAAGGAAGTGATTATAAAGCATTTATTTGCAAAATCACAGCCAATAAATCCAAGAGCAACAACAGCCTCCCTCACACTGCTCTGTCCATGGGTGGGGGGGAAATGAAGGAGAGCTGTAGGTCTGACCAGCAGGCAGGTGCACGGCAGGAGAGCTTCACTCCCAAGATTTTTGGGAAGAGTTCAAGCCTATAAAGTGAAATATTCACCCAGGCTGCCTCTCACCTCTGCTGTTTTGAAGCCCTAGAAAATAAAAAGCCTTAGAAAGGCAATGACAGCTGTGGAATGAAAATGCCTGAAAAGGTTAAAAAGGAAAAAAAAAAGCACTGGGCTGCTGAATGAGGAAATGAGTAAGGGAGAGCAAGAGAAAATAAAACAGAACAGAAAAAGCCATCTAAATTCTCCTCCCCTTTCCTGGATACAAATACCAGCACAAGAAAACCGTAGGAAGCAAATCTGACTGCTTTGAAAATCACTGAGGTCAAAAGCCTGACAGAAGAAAGGAAAAAGGATTAAACAAAGGGATGATATAATCTATCCAGCTATAATTCAAACCTTGGAGGTATAAATAGCTCCACTACAGGCCTCAAGTCAACCACTAATTTACACTGCAATCAGGAGGGGGAGGCAGATACCCATCCCCACAAGCAGATTAATCCTTAATTGCTCATTTTTGCATTTCTGACACCTTTCTTTGAAGTACCAAAGCTGGTACCACCTCACAAAAGGTGCTGGCGAGCCTGAAAATTGGAGAGATGAGCCTGGCTGCTGTTTGTTTGGGGTCCCAGATGCTGCTGTGGGTCCTGAGTGCAGAGAAGAAAGGAGATGAGCCCAATCCATCGGGATAAGAGAGGATCAAAGCCAGCATTTGCCAGTTTGACACAAAGGGAAGCAGGACTCCAATGATGGCTCCTGTTTCACAATGTTTTCCCAAGGCCTTAATTGCAGATAAATACTTAGTGGGATGTTCAAATACTTGTGAGCACTTCAATCACTTCAGAGGCTCTGTAAATCCCTCTAGGAATATTGGGAAGGATGGGCTGTGTGAGGTAAGAGCAGCAGGATCATCAGGATCATCAGCTGGTGGGGGTGGTGGCTCTCAGAGAGGGACACCCAACCCCTTCTCCAGTGCTGTGTCCTTGATTCATCTTCATCCATGTGAGGAAGTGACAGTGATGGGAAGGCAATTGCAGGGGAGTTTCTTCAGTCCCTGACACATCCCCTGTGCAACTGCATCGATTTTTGGGGGAGAAGTTCCTTCATTCCATCATTCTTCAGCACATTGTCAACTTCTGAAGTTGGGTTCAAGAGCAGAACCCTTCCTGTTGCTGGTGCATCCCGTGCTCCCAGGAGGAATGGCTGTGTGCAGACACCCCCTGTGCCCTGGGGGTTAATTAATCACCCTGCCCCTGTTAATGACCCTCTCTGCATCCCAGCTTATCTGAATTGAATGAAAATACCATCCTAGAGCCAGAATCATGGAATGGCTTGGGTTGGAAGGGATCTTAAAGCTCATCCAGTGCCACCCCTGCCATGGGCAGGGACACCTTCCACTGTCCCAGGGTGCTCCAAGCCCTGTCCAACCTGGCCTTGGGCACTGCCAGGGATCCAGGGGCAGGACATGCCCACCCTCCCAGGGAACAATTCCTGCCCAATATCCCATCCATCCCTGCCCTCTGGCAGTGGGAGCCATTCCCTGGGTCCTGTCATTCCATCCTTTGCCCAAAGTCCCTCTCCAGCTCTCCTGGAGCCTCTTCAGGCACTGAATCCCCCCTGGATCACCCAGGGCACGTCCAGCCTTTCATCCACCACCATCCCCAAAACTTTCAGGGCTGCCATTTCCCAAATCCCTGCTATTTTTTGCTGATGAGACACAGCATCCCATATAAAAATTCCTATCCTGTAACACATCAGACTTTGTTTAGCCAACAGCTTTCTCCTCACACCATCTCATCAGCCACCAGCCTCGATGGTGCCCAACCTCTGCCACACAAAACTTTGAATTATTCCTTTTGGGAAGCATCCAGCTTGATCCCACTATCAGGAGTGGGGTGGTTTTTTGTGTCTCAGTGGGTTATTTCATTAGGATGTGCCCCTGGAGACCTTATTCCAGGCTGAGTGTGCAGCTAGTGGGAAGAAAGACTTCTTGATGATGCATTTTCCTACCAAAATAGAAGCAGCATCTTTAAACACAAACAGATTTCAGCTTCCAGCACAGCAGTCCCAGGGCAGGAGATTGAACCAGCTTTAACTACTGAAGTCACACAGGGAAGAATTTGTGAAAAAAAAAAAGAAAAAAGAAAAAAAAAAAAGTGTGGCTTCTGTATTACAGCAACCACGTGCTCCAGATGGATTCAATGCCATGTGGGCTGGTGAGAAAAAAAATAACTTTGCTCCTCCCCCGAAACAGAAGTTGGGACAATTCACATCAAAAGTGGATCAAGCACAAAGCAAAAGTCACCAAATGCTTCAAAAGCAGAATTGTACCAAATTCAGATGTGAAAGCATCACTGGGAAAAAAAACTCCCACAACGCCCTGTGGTATGAAACTCTGAAAATGTATGTTAAAAATTGTGTAACAGAGAATTTTTCCATATTTTTGCTCCCAAGAATAAAGACTGGGATAAATCAACAGCTGAAAGGGCTGAATGTCATCTTGCTGTGAGCCTTTGTTAATAAAAATCAGAGTATGGATGAAATCATTCAAGCTGAAAGGAAGTGCAAATGTTTTAAAAGGTATTTTCCTTTGAAAAGCAAAAATCTGCCTCACGGTGAAGAGAAGGAGAAAATCAGTTCATGACATTTCTTTCCTTTTGTGACAGGGAAAATTGATTAAAATTATGATTGCTGCATAAGGAAATAAAGGCATTTCATTACAAGCAAGACACTGAGGAAGGATTTGTTCCCCTGCTAAGGCTCAAACCCCATGAGATGACAAAGCAGGGATGCCCAGAGCACAGTGAGGGGACCAAAGGTGAACCTGAGCATCCTGCTGATTGTCTGCATCCCATCAGTTAAGCAGCATTTCCAATTAAGCACCTCTTACAGATTCATCATGGACTTCAGTGAGCTGACAGCCCTTCCAAAAGCCCAGAAACAGCCACTTTAAAAACAATGAAAACCCCTGAACACCTGCCTGAGGGATGAACAAACTGGTGTCTAGCAGATATTATCTATTTTTCTTTTTTTAATTTAAGAGCAAATAAAATTGAAGTAGGGAGTAGATGTTTTAAAGCACTTAATGCAGAGCTGGGTTCCCAGCCAACATCTCACATCTAAAACATCCCCCTAAATGATACATTTCAGGATTCAAAGCACATAAAAATAAAGAAATAGATATGAAATAGGTTTTGATCAAGCCTTTGGCTGCTTGGGAAAAGGATTTTGAACAGATTTTGCTCTGAAGCAAAACAGCAGCTGGGAAGCACCTCCAGCAAAGCTGACCTTCCATTGATCAGCTGGCTCAAAACCAGTGCCAGACTGGGCTCCCCAGTTTGGTTTTGTGCTGTGGACACCTGTGAGCATCCCTGGTGAAATATTTTGGGGTGGTTTCAATGCTCCTCACGGCACTTCAGGAGCAGAAAATTCATTTCCTGTGAACCTGCTATGTGAGCAAACAAATCTCCATCCTGCCCAAGGTGTGTCTGAGCTCCAGGCCAGCCAAACTGAGCCTCTGGGAGGAGTGGAGCAGCACCTCAGTGTGGGGGTTGAGGTCTTTCAGCCCCCCAACACCTGCAGGGGGTTCTGCTTTCTTTTGAAGATGTGGTGACCTGGCAGCTGCAGGCACTGATCCACTGCAGCTGGAGTTTGGGGTTGGGTGTCTGACAGTAAATGATGTCTGTAAGGGACACCTGCTCTGGCAGGGTGCAAGCAGAATCCTCATCCTGAGTGTTCATCCCAAAACAGACTGGGGAGAAGAAAATCCAGCCAGCAGCACCCTTCATGGGGATCCTCAGGTGTTTCAGCCATTCCTGGGGCTCCCTGCACTTTCCAGTTTGGGGAAGCACTGAAGGGCAGAGCTCCAGCCCTTCCAAATCATTTCATTTTTGCTCAAATTTAACTCTTTCCCTCCAGACCCTTCACACTGTTCTTGGTCACCACCTGAAATTTTGAGCTCATCTTTGGGATGAAGGCAGGGAGATGCTGAACATCCCAAACATCACAAACATTTCCACCCACCTGAGTCTTCTGACATGGATTAAAACACCAACACAACGTGAATCCTGACCAACTCCTCTCCTGAAAAACTCAACTCAGCTTCCACATTTCTCCATCACCTTTCTGCTGCTTAATCCCTTCAGCCACTTCCCCCTCCTGCAGAGCTGTCACCTCCCCATGAGTTTCCTCTGCAAGGAGGAACCTTAAATAACCAAACCCAGATGGGATGCAGCTGCAGAGACCTCTCTCTCTGTTCAGTCCCACCTGTACCTCAGAGGCTCAGATGTCACTTTAGGTGCCACAACATCCACTCATTTTGGGGCAGAAACAGCCAACATTTTATCCTCTGAACTAGTTTGTCTCAAATACAAAGTTTTTTGTAAGATCATGGTCTTGTTCACATGATCTTGTTGATTTAGCATGCTGGTCTAGTGGATTGGCAGGGGATTGGATTAAATGGTTTTTAAGATCTCCTTCAACCCAGAACATTTTATGGTTCTGTGATTCTATGACCTGTCCACCCCCTGTACAAAACTGGAAGCAGCCCATACTGATATTTTTTGTTTGTTTGCTTTTAGGTGTGTTTTTTTATTAAGGACCAGGTCTAGTTGAATTTTGAAGCCACAAATTTCCTCTAGAGCATCAGCAGCTTGACCTTGTGCTTCCTCAGAAGCTCAGATGTCACTTTAGATGCCAAACCATCCACTCATTTTGAGGGAGAGAGAGCAACATTTCACCCTCTAAACTAGTTTGTCTCAAATACAAAGTTTTTTGCAAGATCTTGGTCTTGTTCACATGATTTTGTTGATTTAGCATGCTGGTCTATGGATTTAGCTAGCACATTGGCAGGGGGTTGGATTAAATGGTTTTTAAGATCTCCTTCAACCCAGAACATTTTATGGTTCTGTGATTCTATGACCTGTCCACCCCCTGTACAAAACTGGAAGCAGCCCATTCTGATATTTTTTGTTTGTTTGCTTTTAGGTGTGTTTTTTTATTAAGGACCAGGTCTAGTTGAATTTTGAACCCACAAATTTCCTCTAGAGCATCAGCAGCTTGACCTTGTGCTTCCTCAGAGGCTCAGATGTCACTTTAGGTGCCACAGCATCCACTCATTTTGGGGGAGAAACAGCAACATTTCATCCTCTAAACTAGTTGGTCTCAAAGTTTTTTGCAAGATCTTGGTCTTGTTCCTATGATCTTGTTAATTTAGCTTGCTGGTCTAGTGGAAGGTGTCTCTGCACATGGCAAGGGGTTGGATTAAATGGTTTTTAAGATCTCTTTCAACCCAGAACATTTTATGGTTCTGTGATTCTATCATTTCTCCACTCCCTTGTACAAGACTGGAAGCAGCCCATACTGATATTTTTTGTTTGTTTGCTTTTTAGTTTGGTTTTTTTTTTAATTAAATTAAGGGCTAGGTCTAGTTGAATTTTGAACCTCCAAACTTCCTCTAGAGCAACAGCAGCTTGACCTTGTGCTTCCTGAGAGGCTCAGATGTCACTTTAGATGCTAAACCATCCACTCATTTTGGGGGAGAAACAGCAACATTTCATCCTCTAAACTAATTTGTCTCAAAGTTTTTTGCAAGATCTTGGTCTTGTTCATATGATCTTCTTAATTCAGCATGCTGGTCTAGTGGAAGATGTCTCTGCACATGGCAAGGGGTTGGATTAAATGGTTTTTAAGATCTCTTTCAACCCAGAACATTTTATGGTTCTGTGATTCTATGACTTCTCCACCCCCTTGCACAAAACTGGAAGCAGCCCATACTGATATTTTTTGTTTGTTTGCTTTTTAGTTTTGGTTTGGTTTTTTTAAATTAAATTAAGGGCCAGGTCTAGTTGAATTTTGAACCTCCAAACTTCCTCTAGAGCATCAGCAGCTTGACCTTGTGCTTCCTCAGAGGCTCAGCCCAAGGTTAAGACCTGAGGTTGCCAAGAATCTGCTGAGTGAGGTGCAGCCAAGCTGGGCACCTTCCATGGGGGAAAAAGAGCCATGAAGAAGTAAAACACAGCTTTATTGTAGCATAAACTCCATCTAGATTTGAAATGTTTCACTTTAAAGAGCTTCTCCCCTGCCTCCAGCTCTGCAAAGAGAGAATTGCTCACCAAGGCACACAAACCACATCAAATGGAAGCAGAACCTGGCCAAGCAGCTCAGACACAGCCCCCATCCCACAAATGCTCTCTGCAGCAGCAAAACTATAGATTACAGCATTTCCTTCCCCAAATATTGTACACTTCACCTGGTTCACCCCCCACTTCCTGCACTACAGCTTACACCTGGGGGAGAGAGGACAGGAGAAGAAAGGAAAATATCTTGTATATGGATAGGCACCTCAAAATGCATTAAAAATCAAGTTTGGGAATTAAATTCCCCCAGCAATGGTCATCCAAATAAAGCTGTCCTCCTCCTCCAGAGCACCCCTCCAGCTCCCCCAAGCCATAATTTACCTCCTTCCCCAGCAAGCTCATCCCTTGGCTCCACAGGTACCAACTGTGCCCTCTCTCACTCGAGTGTTGTTGTATTTTGATCAAGCTCAGAGAAACTGGTGGAGTTTGTAAGAAAAATATCACATTTTGTGTCAGAGCTGGAGGATTTCCGCATCAAAAGCTTGTCTGGCTTCTCCCCAGCTGCAGCTTTTACCTGCTGCCAGGTATCACTTCCCATGAAATGCACCCACCTTAGGCCACCACAGCTAAAGGATCCCTGCTGGAACCCTGGATGCTGAAAATTTTGGATTTTCTGTGTTGAAAAGCACAGAGCCTCAAGAAAACACTATATTTGACCTGAAGCCATAGAGAAAGCTTCCAAAATTGATTAATAACACTAAAATTATAAGTGTGTAGTTTGAAGAGAAGTGTGTAATAGAAAATTTGAACCTTTTAAAATATAATAATATATATAAAGCTAAAAGAGATGTTTTAAAGCAGTAATTAGTCAGTCTTCTTCATACATTTAAGTAATATTTTACTAAACAAAAGAGTCCACATTACAAGACATAAGTAATTAATTTAAAAGTAAAAATAATTTGTGTCATTTCTTCATTAAATAGTTTTTCCTTTAAAAATCTTATTAAGATAAATACAAAAGCATTTTATAACTTGTCAGTAAAATACTATAGAACTCTAAAGTTGTAAGACTGTAATATAAATAAAAATTAATAAACATCTGAGTCCAAACAGAAAATACCTTCAATAAATTTAATCCTAACCCTAACTTTAAAAAAGAAAAAAAGGAAAAAAAAGGAAAATAAAAAAATCAACGGATCCCAGCCCTGGGAAATACACAAAATAATGAATTTTTCCAGCCTGCCTTATCTCCCTGGGGACATCCACATACAAAAGTCCCCAACCCAGATATCTGCCTGCCCTCAGAATGACTCTGTGTGAAAAAGGAACAGGTCCCTGACCAAGCACAGGCAGGTCTGCACCACATCCATGTGTTTAACGCATCACAAATCCACCCAACTGCAGCTGTGAGGGGTCCACACCTCCCTTGCCAAATTCCTGGGTAATTTTTCACTCCTTCTTCTTCATCATTGCACAATCCAGAACAGATTTGTAGGGCAATATTAAAGGAGAAGTCGCTGGGACAGAGAGAGGAAAACACCGGTGTCGGTGCCAGCCTGCCAGGGGATTTCCATGCTTTGCTCTTGGAAAGGCCTGATAAGATGGATGTATTTGTTTTAGCTTTCAGCAAGGAACCTCAAGGATTTGGATTCCAAAATCTTTAAATAATATCAGAGAACTGAGTTCTGGAAAAGGAGGCAGGAGAAGTTAATGGTGTTGGCACTGACCTGGCTGATCCCACTGCTGACCTGGGTCTGGCTGGGTAAAAGTTCCTGAAACTTCCTTGTGGTGTTGGGGCAAGACAGTGCAATTCCAGCTGGGTGCAACTCCAGCATTTCATGGATTTTGGTTTGTATCACCTGGGACCAGATGTTTTCCTCTGGCCCCTCCACCTCCAATGCTTTGGTACTGTGAAAAAATGTCACCAAAGCAGCTGCACTTGTGTTTTACCCACAAACCCAGAGCACACCTGATTGAATTCCCTCTTCTCTTCTACTGAAAGGAATCTTAAAGACAATTTCATTCCCTGCTGCTGCCATGGGCAGAGACACTTTCCACTAAACCAGGTTGCTCCAAACCCCAACCTTGAGCACTTTGATGGATGGTGCAGCCAATCAGTCATAAATAAAGGATCTGTTTTATTAAAAATATGAATCAACTCAACCCTCCCACTGGACCAAACACAATCAAAGCAGGGATGTGTCTGGAGACATCAATATAAAATGATTTTCTCCTCTAGGTGCAGGCCCACCAGCACCAGCAGCAGCTGTGCTTAGCTGCAATTAACTAAATTAACATGGCTTGATCTCAGTGGAGACAAGTTGTTGAGGAAGCCCTCAAACTTAGCAAGCAAACACAACTGGAAACCTAAACTGACTACAGCTGCAACCCTCCTGAAAGCTGAACATGTGGTTGCTACACCCTGGCAACGTTTTTATGAGGCAACCACCCCTTTGGTGCAGTTTCCCATCTGTTCAGGCAACAGGTACATCAGTTGATGGTATCTGTTTTTCAGGACTGAATTTCAATAAAAAATCACACATCTCAGAAGGATGTGAGAGCAGTTGATGTCTGTGCACTGATAGTTATGCCTAATTAACATAAAAATGAGGTTTTCCTAATCACCTGCAAGAGGAAACCTGCTTGCAGAACAAGCTACTGGGAAAAAAAAAAAAAATTACTCCTCAGGGAGGCAGTTGTCAGAAATAAGGAGGGTGGATGTGTTTATTTATACCCAGCAGCTCCAGGTAGGGGCTGCAGGTCCCGACACGCTGCCTGGAGTGGTTTCTGCAAGGAGTTTTCTCCTTCCTGTCCCCATTCCATGCTCAGCTCCAACCACCCAGTGCTGGAGGTGTGTGCTGGGAAGGAGGGTTTGCACTGTGTGCAGCAGACCCTGCAAATCCCAGGGTATTTTTTAGGATGCAGGAGGCCAGGTCAGCTCACCTCAGCAGGATCAGAATTCATGTAGAAGTTTGAAGCCTCACAGGAAATAGGTGGGGAGAAGTGCCAGTGGGATTTAGGAGCACCATTCACTTGTGATTTCTGGTCTCTGGGCAAAATCTGTGTTTCCAAAATATACTCCAAGGATCAGCCTGCATTTCAGCAAGTCCCAAAATGTCACAGCAATCTTTAAAGGGCTCAGAAGCACTGCAGCTGGTGGTGACTTTGACCAAAACTGCAAATCCAAGTGGGGGAAAAACCAAAGCAGAATCCACCAGGATGAAGCAGTGCAGGGCTGGGATGACTCCTGACCCACCACCTCCTGTCTCATCTCATGAAGTTTGGTCACAACTGCACTGCTTGAGGAGAAGATGAAGCTGGGGCACTTTTTTGAGGAGCAATCCTTGAGGGAGAGGCTGTGGGACCACGGTGGAAGGTGCTGGAGGGTACCCCTGGAGAGGAGCACCAGCAGCAAAGTGATAAATGAACTTTCAAGTTACTGAGAGAACAAACAGCAGAGGAAGGAGCCAACCACAATTACTGACTTATCTCTCAGGAAAGACATTTCAGTTATTGTGGGTAGCACCGAAAACAACAGCTCGGGGACGGGCGCTGGAGGAAACCACACATGTTGAGCTCCTCTGCAAATCCCCAGGGCACCTCAGCGTGGCTCCCACCTCCCCAAAAACTGCTGGCAACACAGCTGGGGGAGGAGATGGATGGTGCAGAGGTTGTGGATGGTTTTGGATGGGCTGTGTTGGAACAAGATCTCTGGTTTTAGCGCTCCCCCTCTCAAAAACGCGGCGCCGGTGTCAGGGGAGTGTCCCCTCCACACCCTGATGGTTTCTGCTCTCTTCAGCAGCTCTGGCAGTGTTTTGCACACTCAAATACAGCCCCATGCAATGCCACATCTCCAGCACACTGAGCACCTTGCTCTGATTGCTTTCAACACACATCGGTGCTCTTCCCAACCCAGCATCTCCCAAACTGGTGCTCCCATCACTCACACCTGCCCCCCATGCTCTGGGGGCAGAAGCTCCCCCAGTTTTCCCCATCAAAGTCAATTTTTCAGAAAATAAAGACATTACACAAAGCATTGTAGATGAATACAATGTAGATGAATACAATACATCCCAAGGTATTTGCTTTAACCTTTTTTACTCTCTGCAAAAAGGAAGTAAGAGAATTGCAAGCTGTCATCAGATTTAGTCAAATTTAGTGAGGACACCGGGTTTAGCATCAATGTAGAATTCAGAATTACACAAAAAACTTGATTTTGTACGTGAAACCTGAAGTCACCCAAAATTCCAGTAATTCTTCCCTTGCTCTTTCAATTCCTGTAAGACACCATAATTTTAAATATTGGATAATTGGAGTCTGCAGCTTGAAGGTTTCTCCAAAACACCAGCTCTTTTTGGAGACAGACTGATGTCACTGCAACTCATTTGCTTAATTAGTGATTTAGTGATTTACAGAAAGATCTCTTTAGGAGAAGGGGAAACCTTTCAAATGAAAAGCTCCAAGTGCAGAATCAAGAGACCATCCCCAATGACTGTTTACTCCCATCTTGTACATCATTTTGGGCCATGCTACATCAACCAGCAGCTGTGACTGATGCCATCACACCTAAATAAAAAGTGAACTCTGCAAGAGGCCAAGCACCACTGAGTTTTTCCCTTCAGGAGGATGTTGCTTTTACAAAATCTTGCTGGGATGAGAAGTCAGCACACAGAATAAACACACAAATCCCAACACTGCTGCACAGCCCTGGAGGAGTTTTCCCCTTATTTCAGCACTTTGTTTTTATCACTGCAGCCTTCCTTCCCCCAAGCACTTGGCTTTTGCTGACCACTGCACCCCAGCACACAAATCCTCCTCCAAAGGGGTGCTGGGGTACCATGGAGCACAGGGAAAGGGCCTGCACACATGTGCACGTTGCAAGGAACAATAATTCATGCAAATCCCTGCTCCAAGCAAATTCCACAGCAGTGCATCTTATCACAAGCCAAACAAAAAGCAGGAATAGGCTGGAGAACGGTAAAGCCACGTTCAAAGAATTTGCTCTTGTTGCAGCTTGAATTTCCCCCTCTCCTTCCAACAGCTCTGCTGACACCAAAACCAAGCAGCCATTAACTGAACTCATCAGTCAGAAGTGAAAACCCAAACTGTGAGAGGAAGCAAAGCCTCTGTTCCAGTGGATATTTGGGAGTCTCTGTGGTGACCCCTTTTGGAAGAGGAGGCAGAGACCAGCAGTGACCATCTCACCCTCCTGATGATGCCTCCAAGCACAACCACCATGGCAGAAAAAACCCAGCAAGGCAAGAATTCAGGTCTAAAATCAGCACAAAAACTACTTATAAATCCATTTAACTCTGCTCACATTTGTATTTTCTCCTCCAAGTTTGTATAACAGTTTGCTGCTTTTAAATCAGGGATTTTCCTCTGTTTCATCCACCAAGAACTGAGCGCTCTCTTGCCACATTTGGAGACAGACCAGCTTTCCACAGACGCTCAAGATGATGAAAATAAATGAATAAAATATATCTTTAGTTCAAGTTTTCTTCTTTTTTTTTTTTCTGAGATTGCAAGTTAGAACCTGAATTCCAACCCAACCACTGGGTTTCAACAGAACAAAAAAATCCCTGTGCTGAGTGCTCTCAAATAAGAGTCATGTCCCTTCCAACTCTGCACCAACAGAGACCTTATTATCCTTTGGGGGAGGAAGTCAGATTTTTTCCACTTAGTTACGTTCCCAGGTAGTTCTTAAATAAGATTTCCCTTCCATGTGTGTTTAAAGGGACACTTGAGCAGAAGTTACTGCTTGGCCATAGAGCCATGGTTGTGTACTGAACCCCAAAATAGAGTGATGGCCCCTGGCCAGCACCATTTTATTGCAAGGATAGGACAAATGAGAAGATGCCAAAATTAACAGCACCTCTTCCTACCTTAATTATCATCAGTCAATCATCCACCTGCACTTCATTAGGAGCCCATAAAGGTTCTTCCAGTGCTGCCCCCTGGAAACAAACAAACAAAAAAAAAAGCTTTTAGAACCAAAGAAGACAAATACAGCAACATCTCAGGGCAACAGCATTTTTACTGCTGCCAGCAAGGCAATTCCAATCCATTTTACCAGATGCAAAATGCAATTTTTTATTATTGAAAAAATGAAAATAACTTCTAAGTACAGAAAGCAAAATTGGGAGTTTCCAGGGTTAAAAGTGCTTTTGGGAAGAGGTGCAGGAGGGAATTACAGGGCAGCAGCAGTTACAGATGAAGGGACTCTGATATTCCCAGCTTGGCCTGATAGATGCACTGCTCTTTGGGTAAAAGCAAATGAAGTGTAGGTCCAGAGCTAGAGGAAACAGATAATTGCTATTGTAGAGAGGGCTCTTCTGAGGGTGTATTTCCCCAGACAGAAGTAGTTTGGGCTTTGGGAAAAGCAGTTCTTGTGTTCATTTACTCCCACCCCCAGGGAAGGAGACAGAAAGCCACATGGAGGTCACCAGGATTTCTGGTGGCCACATACCCGTGGGACAGCCACCAGCCCAAACCTCTGTGGTACAGACTCTGGCTGTAGGATCAAGTGTGATCCTGTAAGGAACACCTGAGACCTGCAGGGATGTTTGTGATGTTCTCACACCTGCACAAACCACCTCCCTCCCCACCAGCTCTCAGGTTTGGGTTCCTGGCTCCATCAGCACAGCCACACCACAGGGCTCACAGTTCACCTGCCAGGTCCACGTTGCTCCTGGCTGTTCCCCACTTTTACAGGACCAGCCAAGTTGCCTCCACTCCCTGCATCTCAGTTCCCCTTCCCAAAATATTTTTTACCCACATCAGCTTTGAGGCAGCAGCAGAGCTCCTTGCAGGAGTCTGCAGAGCCAACCCCCAACTAATCCCATCTTCTAAAGCACAGAATTAGAGACCTGAGGCACTCGTAGATTTCGAGTTGAATACATTTAAACCAAATTAATTTTATTTTTTTTTCCTATCGACATCTTTCCTGGCCAGCCTTGGGCAGGATGCAACCCAGCCATCTGCTCTGTCAGTGCCAGGAGCTGTGGAGCTCAGACATAATCCCTGGGTGATCTCCTCATTGTTTTCCATCCTGCTCAAGTGTTGACTCGAGCACTTGTTCAATTAGACAAGCCTCAGCACTGCAATCAGATGGGCACACGGGGCTGATTTTCTGCCTCCACTGAGAAGAAAAAAAATCTGATTTAGTCGAGTGTGATAGAACTGGAAGCTTTAAAGCAACGAGACCTGGAGATCATGTCTGCTCTGAAGCCTGCCAGAATTGCTGCTTAACCCCAGCAGACCACCAGCAACTTCCATTGTAAGAGAAGCTGTGAGACAGAGCAGATTAAAAGACATTGGATGTGCCAGGGAGGAGGAGAGCTGGGTTATTTTCCTGATCCTTCTTTTTTAAGGGAACTGCAGAACAGCTGAGGCATCTGCTTTCTCTTGGCTCTGCCTCTAAATGAGTGACCCCAGATGTGCCAGACTTGTTGGTGTTCCCACATCCCACTTGTATTTTCTTCCTTATGATCCAGCATTTCCCAACACCTCCCACAGCTGCTGTCCTGGGGTAGAGGGGTGTGAGGGCTACAGGAATTCAGTCCAGCCTTCAGCTTGTCCTCTCCTCCCTGTGCAGAGGGGGTGAAGCTCTGCCATCCTTTGGTTAGCTCTGTGCATTTCAACAAAGCAGTGAATTTTATGGGAGCCAGTCAGGAAGTTGGCATAAGCAAATGTGCTGTCAATATTTTTATGGCCAATTTATTCCTTCATTCACAAGGCTGACAGATTCCAAACACAGCTTTGGATGGTGCAAAGGTCAAGACAATCACAGAATTATGGAATGGTTTGGGTTGGAAGTGACCTGTGGAGCTGATCAAGTCCAGTGTCACTGCCCATGGGCAGGGACACCTTCCACTACCCCAGGTTGCTCCAAACCTGTCCAACCTGGCTTTGGACATTTCCAGGGATGGCAAGTCCACAATTTCTCTGGGTAACCTGTGCCAGGGTCTCATTCCCCTCAAACCAAGGATTTCTTCCTACCATCCCATCTAAATCTACTCTCCTACAGCCTAAACTCATTCCCCCTCATCCCACACTCCATGCTCTTGTCCAAAGTCCCTCTCCAGCTCTGTTTTAACCTCTCTAGGTGCTGGAAGGTCTCCCCAAAGCCTCCCCTTCTCCAACTCCCCTGCTGCTGCTGCTCCCACCATCTGAGAGTTCAAAGGGAATCAGCAATGAAGCTGAGTTTTCTGAGTTTTCCCAAAGCTCCTTGCAAGAGGAGTGTACACTGGGAGATAAAAACCAGCAAGTGCAAAGGCACAAGGAACACAAGAGAGCTCATAAATGCCACTGGCACGTGTGTGAAGGGGGTGCAGAGCTGGCTGTGCCTTCAGATGGCTGTCAAAAGGGATCAGTGGCAGGAGCAGAGGGGAATTTGGGATGTGTGACTTGCAGTGACTCACAGCCCTCACTCCTTGTGACAGGTACAGAGCACAGTGAGTAGGAGAGTAAAAGCATCTCATGTTGTACACGCTGACAGGAGTGTCTTACATCCACATCTGTTCTTAGAAATTACTCACTGGCCTCAGAAACCAACTTCTGTGCAGAGAGGAAGTGTGCCTGCCAAGGAGCAAGTGTGGCACAGAGCTGAGTGTCCACATTTGGCTCCTGCAGCCCCACACAATCCTTTCCACTCCTCTGCCTTTTCCTGACCCCACTGGGCCATGATGTGCCAGCAGTGTAATCCTCTTGCCAGATAATCCTCCCAAAAAGCTGCATCAGGAGGATCTGGTGCCATCAGAGTGTGGAAAGTACAACCCACTGACCTCAGGAATACCATAATAATTCATAATTATTATTTGCATACCATTTGTATGTATTTGGATGAAAGCAATTTAACCTGCTGTTACACCACACCAATGGTAAGGAAGACATGCCAGATACAGGAAGGAATTTCATTCTCTACCATGAAAATTCAATTTTCTAATCCTGGCAGCACAGGAAAATCCAACACTGACCTGATCCAGGTATTTCTGACAATGCTTTCACACAAAGTTGATTCAGAAAGAGATTCCAGTTATGAAAAACTCAGGGTCAGGTGTCTTCCAGGATGGTTAGAATCCTGGAATATCCTGAGCTGGAAGGGACCCATCAGAATCACTGAGTCCAACTCCCAGCCCTGTGCAGAACACCCCAAGGATCCCACCCTGTGCCTGAGTGAGCTGTCCAAAAACTTCTCCAACTCAGACAGGCTTGGTGCTGTGACCAGTTTGTCCTTGTTTTGTCTGGGACAGAGTTAATTTTTGGGATAGAGTTCATTTTCTTCCCAGTAGCTGGTAAGGTGTTTGGGATTTAGGATGGGAGTATTGGTTAGCTCTGTGCATTTAAACAAAGTAAATTTTATGGGAGCCAGTCAGGAAGTTGGCATGAGCAAATGTGCTGTCAATATTCTCATGGTCAATTTATTCCTTCATTCATTCACAAGGCTGAGAGATTCCAAGCACAGCTTTGGATGGTGCTAAGTGCAGGAAAATCAGAGAATTTCACAGGTGATGGAGACCATGACAGATAAATAGGAACAAGATGATCTTTAAGATCCCTTCCAACCCAAACCAGTTTGTGATTCTATGGAAAAAAATCACCTATTTCTTTTATTAAAATGAGGAACACAAGGTTACAGTCTGAGAGGGTGTTTTGGAAGAACCCTGCTGAGAAAATGCTCTGGGAATTCAGATGACGACAGCAGTTTTGTTTTTTGGGAATATTAATGGTATAAAATACAAAAATGGTTACAACACACAAAAATGCTCAAGATCAGGGGTTGGCAAAGGTGGCCCACGGTTCCAGAGTCCTCCATCCCTTATTAAAATAATTAAAATAACAGGAAGGCAGGTATTATTTGTTGGCTAGACAGCCCCAAATCCCACTGCCTGTTAATCCACCTGTGTATCAAGGCAAATTAAAGCTGCCTTTAATCCATGCAAATCTCAGCCCAGGAATCCTTTATTCTCTTACCTCCTGCCATGAGTTTAGCCCTGCCCTGCACCCCATTCATGCTGCCAGAGCAAAACAACACAAAGCTCCATATTTTAGTAATAGAAAGAAGGAATTTTTGGACCTTTCACACATTTTGGGATTGGGAAGCTTTGTGCTTCATTGGCTGGGTGAGACCAAACCCTGTTCCACCTGTGCTTGGTTTAATCATATGTATCGACACACATAAATTAGGGCAATTTGTGCATAAATTAGGCAGCATCATTATGCTAATTGGGCTGCTATGATTGTGCTGAGAGTGTTTGCAATCTGCCACAGTCCTCTGGGACAGCACTGAGAGGGAGCTGCTGCCTCTAAAAAGGCTGGAGCTCCTCCAGGATCCTGCTGGGGCAGGCACAGCCCCACAGCAACCCAAAAGAAGAGGAGAAGGGGTGAGGAGAGCTGGTGGGATCTGCTTCCTCTGGAATGCTGCTTGCTGTTCTCTGGTTCCTAAATATCACATCCTAAACTCCCCCTGATACAGGTGGAGTTATGGGTGGCTGTAGAAAGAGGCTGCTGGAAAAACAACCCTCTGAGGTGTGTGTAAACCAAATAAAGAGCAGGAGACCCAAATCCCTTGCACTTTGCTGTATCAGATTTATGAGAAGAAAAACATAAAAACAGAGCCACTCCACTGTGCCTCTTCCAATTCCACCTGAATTGCAACAGAGGTAGGAATGGTTGCTGGGATCATGGAGGTATCATAAGAATAACCTGATGATCCCTGTCCTAAAAGAAAAAAAAACCAAAACCCTAAATCTTTCCAATTGAATAAGGGAGGAATAAATAAACTGCAAAGTGACTGCTTTTCCTTCTGGAATTGTAGAATATCCAGAGCTGGGGAGGAACCAAAAGGATCATTGAGTCCAACTCCTGGCCCTGCACAGGATACCCCAAAAATCACAGCAGAGACTCAGTTAAATCATTAAATCACCATACACAGGTAGGACTACCTGGAGTAGGTAACTATCAAGGGATTTTTATCAAGACCTTCAGGGGCTTCTACCAAAACATGGATTTCTTCAGCTATCCCCCAGGTGTCCTGCAGGGCTGTGGTTGGTGTCTCTGTGCAGAGAATGGCTCTGCTGCTGCTGGTGATGCTCAGCTCCAGCTCCAGGGGCTGGTGCTGCACCACATCTCCCTCCTCTTTATGGATGCTCCCAAAGTCATCCAGTTTTCTTTCTAAAACTGGTCACTAATTTACCCAATGGGACCATTATGCTGAAAAATCCTCCCTGTGGGAATTGAGGTCTCTCCCTTCAGAGGGAATTCGAGGTTGGTTTATTCTCCAGGATCCAGCCAGGAGTTTTTCCTCTGACAGACGTGCTGGCACTTTGCCTGGCTAAAAAACATACAGCAGAAGAGCAGCAAGCACTAAGCTACTACTACTAGAAGTGTTAAAAATCAACTTTGAGCAAACCATCTGGTAACTCTCACTGTGCCACAGGTGAGAGCAAACACAATACGCTCTGTAGAGCACCAAAAATTCATCACTGCTCAGAGAATAAGGGTGTGAAACACCAAACCAGCCCAGGGGAAACCTGGAATAAGTCACCCAGAGAAGCTGAGGCTGCCTCATCCCTGGAAGTGTCCAAGGCAAGGCTGGACAGGGCTTGGAGCAGCCTGGGATAGTGGAAGGTGTCCCTGCCCATAGCAGGGTGTGGATGTGGATGATCTTCAATAAAGGTGGAAGGATGAAACATGAAAAGGGCAGAGGCACATGGGAACTGGGAGATGCTCCATAACCAGCTGGAGCAGGGAGCAGAACTGAGCTGTTTCAGCTGCAGGGACAAAGGAATTAGTGAGATACAAAGGGGAAAAATCTGTAGCCAGTTTCCTTCTGTTCTTCTGCTGCTCCCCTCGAGCATGAGCAGCTGGATGGTGGCTTTTCTCCCCCATCTTTAAGCAGAACCTTCTCTAAGTAGTTTATCAGTGAAAGCAAACTCATCTCCCTCCCTGTGATGGAATATGGATACTGGCATGGGCCAACATCAGCATCCTAACGCCCAGTAATTCCCAAGCCTCTCTGAACACCCACCATCTTATCAAAACAACAGCTTTAAAACCTCTTCCCTGCACTCTTTGGTGATAATTAGTTTTAGTCTGTCACCAGCAGATCAGTTTAGGATTGCATCTAAGCCAAAGGGATATGAAAAGGTTTTGTGCAAAGCCTCTCCACACCAAATCAAGTTTAAAAAAGGGAAAGACAAAACACGAGCTGGCTGCACCAGCAGCTCCAACAGTTTCTGCTGCTCAGAAGGGAACACAGCAAGATTTAATAAACAAGCTCAATAAAGTTATTCTTCCCTGTTTTATTTCCCCTTAAAGCATCAGCCCAATTTGGTTTTGTTTCCATCACAAACAGCTCCTTTAATCGTTCCTGACGGGAGCACAACGCGGGGCCCAGGGCTCCCCCAGCCCCTGCCAGCTCCCAGTTAATGGAGCTGCTCTGCCTCACCACAGCAATTCCTGTAATTCAAGTCTGGCAAACAATTCCTAGGCTGAAAATGGGACAGCATCCAGTTGTTATCTCCTTTTTTGTAGAAAGAGAACTAAAAAAAATTTTCCAGCATTATTTACTCTACCTGCCTGTTTGCCGTGCTGGCAGTGCCACCACGCAGGTGTGACAGCAACAAACGCTGCAGCTCTCGCAGTTTTGCCTGTTGATGTCTCTCCTTTCATCTCAGCAAACAGCCTGTCAGAGCTAAAGGAGCAGCTGAGAGCAAGGGAAGCATCCAGCTCTCTCCTGACAGCTGAACAAGCCAGCAGTTTTCAGGAGGAAAAGCTTTGCTACGCTTCTAAACCGTGGCAACTCCCTCCAGAGGTGATCTTAAAAGTCTTTTCCAACCTTAATGATTCTGTAATTCTAATATTCTGTAATTCTAATCTAATTAATTTTGGTCCTGGTCCTTCCATGTAACCTCACTGGTGTTTCTAACATCATACATCTGTATCAATCCACCCTAGGATTTCCATCTCCAAAAAAAAGTATGAACAACTAAAAACCCATCCATTTTCTAGCAGACACATTAATTGTGGGCCAATCCCACCCCGGTGCAGACACCAGCCCCTGGCCAAGCACAGGAACTGAGCACAAATGGAGGTGAAAGGCTTTTGTTTGAATGCTTTTGCTCACCAGGACACACCTGATAAGAGCCTGCAGCAAAGCCACACCCCGAGATAAACCCGGCGGGCTGAGTCTCCCAAAGGCAGCTCTGCATCCCGGGCAAGGGCTGGGAAACAAACACCCAAAGAAAACACTCTGTGTGTGTAACAGCACCATTTCCCTTGGCAAACCTCTCTGCTTTCCTTTCCTCGCCCTCTCTGTGTGCACACAGCAACCATTCCCTGGCATTTTCTGAGCTACAGTCCAGGGCTGTTCCTGTGGATGGGATGCAGGGCTGATCCTGGAGCAGGAGCACCCCAAGATCTCTTGGTGCCTGTAAAATGTAGATCTTGCTGGTTTTTAGATTGGAATGTGCAAAGAGACTGGGCAAAAGCTGTTTGAAAAGAGGCATCCTTTACAAATGAAAGTGATGCAGCTGGGAAGAAATGAAATCCCAGGATGCAGAGGTGGACACCGGCTTTAAGAGCCAGACCCTGGGAATGCAGTGGATGCACAGCTGTATGTGAGAGGCTTTCATGAGTGAAGATCTGACAGCCAAACACTGGTACAGAATCATGGAATGGTTTGAGTTGGAAGGGGCCTTAAAGATCATCCAGTTCCACCCCTTGCCGTGGGCAGGGACACCTTTCATGATCCCAGTTTGCTCCAAGCCCTGCCCAACCTGGCCTTGGGCACTTCCAGGGATCCAGGGGCAGCCACAGCTTCTCTGGGCACCCTGTGCCAGGGCTCAGCACCCTCAGAGTAAAGTATTTTTCCCCCAATATCCAGTCTAAACCTCCTCTCTGTGAGTGCAAAGATCATTCCCCCTGTGCTGTCACTTCCAGGCCCTTGCCCAAAGTCCCTCTCCAGCTCTCCCGGAGCCTCTTTAGGCACTGGAAGATCTCCCTGAGCCTTCACTTCTCTGGGCTGACCAACCCCAGCTCTCCCAGCCTGTTTCCATAGGAACCCTGGACCACATGGATGTGAGCAGACACACAAACAAGCTGTGACCCTACCTGAGCACACCTTGAGAGGGCACCTTGGGTCTTCCTGAGCTCTCACCGGGGCCACCGGAGCTGCCCAACGTATCCCACCCGGGGCAACGTGCAGCCCAGTCACTGAGGTCTCATTTCTAAGCAAAACATTTGCAACCTTTCTATTCCTCTTCCTCTTTTGACTTCCTTAATGAATAAACAAAAGTATGAAGGGGGGGAAAAAACCCACTAGCATGACCAGTTGTCCTCTGCACAGCCTGGGTTTGCTGGGAGAAGCTGGGATGGGGAATGGATGCGAGGTTTTGAGCAGTGCACTGGGGGCAGAACCTCACAAAATGCTTCAACTTCTGCTGATGGCTCAGGCCTGGTTTCATTTTTGGGAAGGTGTCTTAATCTGAGCCACTGCATGAACAGAGCAGGTGGGACACACACTGAGTTTGCAAGAGGCTGTGCTGTGTTCTGTACAATCTGGGAGTGAATGAATGCAGTGGAATAGGGTGCCCAGAGAAGCTGTGGCTGCCCCTGGATCCCTGGAAGTGTCCAAGGCCAGGCTGGACAGGGCTTGGAGCAACCTGGGATAGTGGGAGGTGTCTTCAAGGTCCTTCCAATCCAAACCATTCCAGGATTGTATGATTTGTGCTTCTCTAAAAGTTTTGGGAAATAAATCCCATATCCCATCGTGCTTTTTGCTTGCCAAATATCAAATTCAAGAATTTCCATGTCTGACCAAGGGACACATGGCTTGTCCCAAACCCACATCCCACCTGTGTGTGCCACTCCCTGCTCTGCTCACCAGTGCAAATCTCTGTGATGGAAACATCCTTGTTCCTGCTGGGAGAGGTTTCAGTTGGGTTTTCCTGCCCATCATTCCACCAGATCCCAGCCCACACCTGCCAAGCCCCAGGCAGAGATTTATCCACTTGAAAGCAAGCAGGATCTGGTTTTAAGACAGATCCACATAATGCAGGAGTCAAGTGGTGGTTTTGGCTGGGATTTTTGTGTGTGAAAGAGTTGGGACAGGGATAGGGATGAGGATAGGGAGTGACCCATTCAGGAAGCACCCCAAGGCTCAAGCTCCAGCAAGTTATAGCACTGGACAGCAACAGGATATTCTTCATTCCTCCCCCAGATGGATTTCTGAGCTGTGGATTTAAATACAACATTGTTGTAGCCAGGATATTGTGCCTCTCTCCTTCAGGACACAAGATGAGAGTTACAGCAGCTCAGAAAGGAACAGCTCCTTTCTGCCTGTCACTGACACCTGGGGTCCTCAGAGCCCTTTTTGGTGGCTCCTTTCTGAGGTGTCTGCATCTCCAGATCTGTTATCAGTGCTGATCAGGACACCCTGTTACATACCTGCACAGCCCTGTGCACCTCAGCCCCATCCTGCTCCAGCTGAACCTCAAACAAACCCTCAGCAGATGATGATAGTGCAGAGTAAGGCTTTTAACAAAGCTAAACATGAGCAAAGAAAACAACCCAGAAAAACCAAATGAAAATGGGTTTCACTTCTGTCACTGAAACTGCACCACTTCAGTGTGTTCATGGAAGAGCTGCATCTCCAGACCTGACCATTGTCAAAGTAAACTTTGTGAATAAATCCACTCAATTTCATAGAATCATGGAATTATTTTGGTTGGAAAAAGCCTCTAAGAACATCAATTCCCCCAGCACTGCCAAGGCCACCACTGACCATGTCCCCAAGTGCCACATCCCCATGGCTTTTAAATCCCTCCAGGGATGGGGACTCCACCACTGCCCTGGGCAGCTGTGCCAGGGCTGGACACCCTTTCCATGAAGAAATTTTCCTAAATATCCAACCTGAACCTGGACACAACTCCCCCCACACGTGACAGGGGTGTCCCTGTGGTAACTCCAAGGAGGGAAGGGATGGACACTGCAGGACCAGGCTGTTCTCTGCTGTGGATTGCTCAGCACTTTGCACCAAACAATCAAGTTGGCTCTATTGTAGCTTTCAGGCTGGATGAAATTCAGAGTTTTGGCAATCCCCCTGCCCCCCAAACACCACTGAAGCCCGTGGGGAATCTGCAGACATAAGGACCAGGAGAATTGGGGCACAAACCCTCCTGTGCATCAGGTCTGGAAGCATTAAAGGTGTCAATACAATACAAAGGGGCTACAGGGCAAATTTCTGGAGGTGCAGCCCTGGAGGAGCCACCTCCTGGTCTACTCCACCCAGATCCCCAAAACCAGCAAAAGATCCAGGAGTTGATTTTTTTCCTGCCAGAAGTTTTGATGTTTTTTTTGGGGGGGATACAGTGGACAGCAGGACTAAACCTGCAGGACTCATCACACCAGCAGCAGGATCCTTCCAGCTCTGCACTGGGAATCCTACCACGGGAATTCTGTAACCTTTGGATGTTCTGGAGATGGAAAGTGGAGCCAAAACTCATGGATGGAAAAGCTGTGACAGAGCTGTGGTGGCAGGTGCTGTGTGCAGCTGTGGAGCTTCCCTTTAATCCATCATGGTGATCTCCTGCAGCCTTCAGGCCACCACAGGTCTTGGTTCCCTTTGGGGGTTTCAGTTTTGTTTCACCACTAAAGACCCTACTCCAACAATAAATTTTTTGCTTTTCTGGCAGCCTGCCCATAGCGCTGTATTCTTTGTTTAAAATACAAAATGTTGCTTTAAAAAGTTGTTTTTTGGTTGTTTTTTTGTTTTAAATTAAATTTAAACCCACACATTTTTGGTTCAAATTCGCTCAGGTCCTTCCCTCAAGTGAAAGCCAAATGTCCAGCCAGGACTCTGCCTTCCCACACAAATGTTCTGTCCTACCTTAGCTACCAGGACTTGTCTGAGATTATTAATTACCTAAACTTTAAAAAAATAATTAACAGTGAAGGTGCCAAGTACCCAGACCCCCAACAACCCAGAATCACAGAATGGTTTGGGTTGGAAGGGACCTTAAAGACCATTCCAGGAACCTTAAAGACAGAGTCCAGGATGGCATCAGAAGATCCTGTGTGTGACCCTAGCAGGAGCAGCAGCTGGAATATGCCAGGCTACAAGGAGACATCTAAATCCAACTCTTGAGGTACACAGCTGCTCCTCCAAAAAATCCTGGATGCTTCACAAGCCTGAAGAAAAACAAAGAAATCCATCTGTCACCTCTCAGGGAAGGTACAAGCTCCAGGTAAGGAGTATCCTGAGAAAATGGAGGTTAATTTTCTTTTTCTTTTCCCACTATTGCCCTGCAGCAAGAACAAACCCAAATGGTTTTGCCCTAATTTATGCCTGTTTCCCTTGCTATCCTAAACCTCTTCTATTCAAAGGAAGGTTTTGCTGCAGAAACTTTTCCAGATGGTAAAATCACAACAATCTGTGAGCAGGCAGGGTTGCACTCTACATCCATGTGAATGAACAGCAAAGCTTCCAGCATTTCCAGGGGACAGGTTTTGCCACAGCTCCAGCTGGGGCTGAGTGCACCTGTGTTCCCACAATACCACAACAAACCAAACTGGAGATGATCCCTTCTCTATCTCTGACACCTGAAGCTCTTTTTTTGCCTTCTAATAAATGAGATAATGATTTTTGAGTGAGTTTGCCCCTGATCTGAGCAGCTGTTTCTCCAGTGCTGTTGATACTCAGCATAAACTGGAATTTCTCTCTCTGGATGCTGTTTATTCTGGTTGAATTGAGTTAGGAAAGTGCCATAAACTGAGAACAAGTAAACAGAATTGAAGTGCCAAGACATTATGGGTATCAAATAGCCTCAGAGAGGAGGAATTTCTGGGATGAATTAAGGTAAAAACTGTGCTCTGAGGGAGATCCCCACTTCCACACAGTGGGGAAGGACCTTCCTGAGCTGTGCAGAAATGTCCTGCATTATCCCAAATGACACACTGCAGCCAGAAAAGCTTTCCAGGGGAATAAGTGGGTGATGGACACACATCTAAAGTTGCTGTTTTCCATTTAAACAAAGGAGTGAGGGTGGCTTGGAAACTCTACAGGCTCCTAAGGAGTTAAAAAGTAATTCTGGAGCCTGGCACAATTAACATTCTGGCAGAGTCGATTTAAATTGCAGGGAAAGTTGAGCTTGTCCAACTGGATAGTCAGACTGCAGGTTCCCCCAAAGAGGGCTTTGATTCTCCAACACAACACCCAAAATCCTCTCTGGCTTACATAAAACACATGTGGAATCACGCTCCCTGTTGCACAACACAGCTCCAGGGAGAATTCCAGGTATATAAGTATAAACTGGAGGTCATTGCTCTGTGAGGGCTGAGGATTTCTCTGGCAACAGAGGGGAGGACAGGCTGGTCCTGGTGGCAAAGCTGCCTTGAGAGCTACTGACAGCAGCAGCACCTCCCAAGGCCAGGGCAGGGGGGGTTTTACTCAAGCACAGCAGTCAATGACAAAAAATATGAGCAAATATCTGAAAAAAACCCTAAAAGCAAGTAGTTTTTGTGATCCAAACAAGCCAACCCAATAAAATTCTTATTATTTCTGCATCCTTGCATTCCCCACGCTGCTCTAGCACTCCCAATAATCACCACTGCCTCAACATCTTTTCTGTTCTCAGGTCCACTGCTCTGTCAGCCTGGTTTTAAAATATGCTGCCAGGGTGAAATAAAACCTGACCGTGCTTTTCTCAGCCTGCAAAGGGCAGCTCAGCACAGAGAGGGGAGATCTCCCTGCAGAAAAAGGTGTTAGAGAAGCATGGAATGGTTTGGGATGGAAGGCACCTCAAAGATCATCTCATTCCAATGCCCTGCCATGGGCAGGGACACCTTCCACCATCTCAGGTTGTTCCAAGCCTTGGACACTGCCAGAGATGGGGCAGCCACAGCTTCTCAGGGCCTCACAGCAGAGAATTTCCATTTAAAATCGAATCTAAATCTCTCCTCTATTTTGAAACCATCCCCCACTTTGTCCTATCACTCTCTGTCTGTATAAAAAAATCCCTCTCCCTCTTTAAATCCCTTTAAGTACTAAAATGCTGCATCCCCTGTGCACAGAGCGTACATAGAGCTCCCAGAGATTCTGGAGGGGATGCCACACCAGCCTGTCCCTTCTGCACTTCAAAGCTGCCTTTATTAGACTGAGTCTAGAAAGAATGAATGGGATCTAGGATAAGAAAATGACTGAGCTCTGCTACAGATCAGAGATCCCAGATTAGAACCACACAATGTCCTGAGTTGGAAGGGACCCAGGAGGATTATTGAGCACAACTCCTCCAACAGGCAGAAATGACTGTGCAAAAGTGACTGCACATGGGCAGCTCTGCACAGCCCCAAAGCCAGCAGAGCAGGCAGCACTCCTGAGCTGACACTGACACATTTGGGAGCTTTGTCCCACACACTCGTTCTGAAAGCGCTGCTGATTGACAGGGGTCAGCTCAATGGGCTCACAGGAAGGCCAGGGGAGGAAAGGGCTGAGCACAGGGCTCAGCTTCCCTTCTGACAGCAGAAAGCAGCACACACCAGCCCTGCTGCACAAAAGCTTTTGTTTTACATCTCAAAACCAAGCCACTGTTGCTGCCCTGGGACTGACAACTGCCCCTGCAAACCCAAACTGTGCAAAAACCCAGACTTTGTGGGGTTTGAGTCCTGAAAAATTCTTTTATTTTATTTTTTTTTAAAGAAATGAGGGTAAGAACATTGCAGCTCAAAGGAAATCCCAGAAGGAAAAGCCTCCCCTGGATGCTGCTAGAGGTCAAAACCCAGTAAGTGACATTTAGTGACGCTGGATGGGGCACGTCCTCACACCCCAGTGAGTTCCCAAACCTCGGTGCTGCTTCCAGAGCATCCCAGAACAATTTGGGTCAGAAGGGACCTCAGAGATCCTCCAATTCCAACCCCCTGCCATGGGCAGGGACTTTGTTTTGAAGAGGAACAGCCTCCCTGAGCCAGGCTGTGCAGTTTCCAGTAGCAACTGTGCCTAATCCAGCCCCGAGACAAAACTGTCGCTGCTCATTCATACCCACGGCACGTGCTGGGCAGACTCTGGGCATGGCCACAACTACTGCATGGGGGATTTTTTTCCCCCAGTTTAAGCTCATTTTAAGAACATTTTTTAAAATAAAATAAGCATATTTAAAGTTTTTTTTTTTTTACAAATATAAAATTTTAATAGATGAGGTTGGGATCAGGTTGTGTAAGCTTTTCTCTCTGCATGTTCATAGCACAAAATACATTTATTCAGTGTTTTATTTTCACAGGATTGGAGAAATCAACAAAAAAAGAAGCTGGTTTGGTGGTGAAATTCTTGATTTAAAAAAAAGGAATTGTAAGAAAGAAGATAAAAATCACATTGAAGAGGATTAAATCAGCAGTTGCTCTGCCCTGTATTCAGGTCACAGCACCAAAAAGATGCCTAATTGACAAAATAATGCTGGGATCACTTCACCTCTTGGGTACTGACAGCAGGAAATATAAAGACTGAAGCAAAATAAAAAAATAAATAGTTTTCTAGGAAAGTTTCAGAAGAGGCAAGTCACCAGACACATGGGCTAATGAACCAGGAAGAAATGTCACTGAATTGCTAATGCATCTTTTTGGTAACTTCTTCCAAAAATTTCTTTTTCTGTTTTTAATTTGAGGTATGTGGTAGGTGCACAAAGACAAATATTTGTCTCTTTTTCTCTTTGGGCATATTTAGCTACAAGCACCAGGTGAGGAAGGGGACTTTGAGCAGCTTCCCAGCATCTCCAAGGACACTGGGGAGAAGGGAGAGCCCAGCTCTCACAGGGTGGGAGGACAGGAGGTGATGGGCAGAAGATGAATGGAGATGTTCAAGGTGCAGGGAGAAGCTTTTCCACCATGAGGTCAGTCAAGCTGGGTGCCCAGAGCTTGGGCAATTTCCATCCCTGGAGGTTTTCAAGACAGATAAAGCCCTGGGCAAATTAACAGAATAAAAAGTTGGAAAAGCCCTCTGAGATCACTGAATCCAACCATTCCCCCAGCACTGCCAAGGCCACCACTAAATCATGTCCCCAAGTGCCACATCCACATGGCTTTAAACCCCTCCAGGGATGGGGACTCCACCAGTGCCCTGGGCATCTGTGCCAGGGCTGGACACCCTTTCCATGCACAAATATCCAATTTAAGTCTCCCCTGGCCCAGCCTGAGGCTGTTCCCTCTCCTGTCCCTACTCCCTGGGAGCAGAGCCTGACCCCCCTGGCTGCCCCTCCTGGCAAGGATTTGTGCACAGAGCCTCAAGGTCCCTGCAAACACACAAACCTGGATCATGGAATTATTTTATTCTGTATAAAAACATGTGTGAAAAGGAACAGAATTGTTCCTTTTTACAGAGGTGTTCCAACACCTTGTTTGAGAGACAGCCCAATGCCATGCTGTTAAAAACCTTCTAGAAAACCTCAAGTCCCTCTTTTCCATGTCACCCCTTCCTGAGTTTCCCCTCCACATTCCAACAGTGCCTCCCCAGCCAGCCTGGAGAGATGTTATTCTTTTCACAAAAAAAAAAAACCAAACCAAAAAACCCCCCCTCGATTATTTATGCTGCTCTTTGAACAACACAAGCTATTGTCAGGGAGTGTTTTACAGCTCTGAATGTCACATTGAGAGTCTGGTCATGCCAGGAGAAAAGCCTGCCACTGCCATGTCCAGGCATAAATCCCTTTATTCAAGGCACCCAGAGCAGAGAGCTGGGTAAAACCTAAAAGGAAGCCAGTGGGTGTGACAGCTGCATTTTCTACAATGACATAAAAAGGAACAGGCAAAGCTGCTTGGGTGTTTTTTTTGGCTTTTTTTTTTTTTTTTGGAGGTAAAAGGTAGAAAATCTGCAAGGAGCATTGTGCAGAGCCAGGTGAGGCTGAGCTTGCTCTGGAGGAATTGCACATTGAAGCATGGGGGTGAGCAGAGCTGGAGAGCTTCCCAGCAGGACCCAGGAAGCTTTTGCTGTCAGAAAACCAGGCTGGCTGGACAAGAAACTCATTTCCTGCCTGATTGTGACTGTGTGTGAAGGGAAACAGAGCTCTGGAGGCAAACAAAGCCCAGCACCCCAAAACCACCGAGCCTAAAAGACAAAAAAAGTGTTAAAAAACCCCAGTCAGGCCCTTTTCCACGGTGTGTTATATTACAAGGCAAAACTGGACAGGTTGCAATCTTCCTCTGCCACACCCCAAATGCCAGGTTTCAGGTTACTTCACCTGCAGGAATTCACTCGGAAGCGTGGCATTTCTACTGAGCTCTTAGAGCCAAACCTTTATTCTGAAGCTCTTCCCCAAAGTCCTGCAAAGAAAGCATCATTCCTCCCACACCCCCAATGCACCAATGAGGAATTATAACCCGTGTGAAATAATAAATATGGCCCAGCAAAAAAGGGAATGGGGGGGGGCAATAGGAAAGGCAGCGTTCCCAACCTACAGGATCCATCCCTCCAGCCTCCCACTCAGGAAATGGCTTTTCAACGCTGCCTGTCAAAGCTCCTCCCAGTTTTGGCATCTCCACCTCTTCTCCCTGCAGAATTCATTTTCAATACTGAAGGTTTGGGGATTTTTTAATACCAATTTGTGGATATTTGCACCGTACCCAGCATTGGCACTCGGGGTTTTTCTGTTGCACATCTCATGGGTATATTTTCTATCAGCACACATCCCAGCAGTAATCCTGGATTTATTTCTTTGTCTTTCTGGTAACTCCCCCCATGGCTGCACCTTCAAAACCCAGAAATCCAGTTTGCCACCCTTCACAAGGAACCTCCAGGCATTATGATTTATCTCCTCCACAATCTCAGTTCACCATGAAAATATTTGGTGAAACCCATCAGCAGCTTCCCTGACACAAGCACAGAGACTCTACCACTACTTCTGCCCACACAATTTTCTCTAACATCCAAAAAAAGAGATGAACTGTGGGGTTTTTAAAATATGGTGCTCAGCACTCCTGTTCCCCTTTATCTTTGAGGTCCCTGTGGATTTTCCCAGCAATGGCCCCGTGCTGCTGCAAAGATCTCTTGATTTTTGCAAAAAACTTGATCCCTTTTCTGCCCTTTTTATGAGCAAAGAGTTTCTCTTTTTTCTCTGGATGTAGCCTGGTGATTAACTGCACACTGCCACGAGCCCCATGCACTGCAGTTCTTTGCTGAATGTCACAGAGCCTTTAGATTTCTGAGGATGAGAAGGATGTTGGGAGTACAGACACCTACAACAAAGAGAGCTACGTGCAAGCATCACCTGCAGACCTTCCTTTTTATGAGATACTGCCTTTTCTCCTGGATTTGAAGCAGCAGGAGCAGGGAGAGGGCCTTTGTTGAGGTCACTGGTGAGGCTGGTGGCACAGTGCCATGATCTGCTGTGCTGTATCCATCAGGAACTGCTGCCTCCTGAGCCATGGGATGGAGACAGAGGCTCTCAGCACCTGAAGGGACGATTTACAGCAGGCAGGGAGTGTGGGGAGCGTGCTCAGGGAAGGCCAGGGAGGTACAAAGCACCCTGCAGCTCTCACTGACCACCTCCTGCAGCTGCAGAACTCCTGGGATGCAGTTGGGTTATTCCTCATTTCCCAGCAGCGAGAGGAAAGGGAGCCTGGGCTGAGCTCAGTAATTCCAGCCAGATCCCAAAGCCAAGAACTGCAGGGCTGTGCCAAGGCACTGAGCAATGGCATTTTCTGGGCTCCCCAGCAGAGGAAAGACACAGATCTGTTCAAGCAGGTCCAGAGGAGGCCATGGAGATGCTCCAAGGGCTGGAGTCCCTCTGCTCTGGAGCCAGGCTGGGAGAGCTGGGGGTGCTCACCTGGGGAAGGGAAAAATCCAGGGAGAGCTCAGAGCCCCTTGCAGGGCCTGAAGGGGCTCCAGGAGAGCTGGAGAGGGACTGGGGACAAGGGATGGAAGGACAGGACA
Source organism: Fringilla coelebs (assembly GCF_963513975.1). Taxonomy (NCBI): domain Eukaryota; kingdom Metazoa; phylum Chordata; class Aves; order Passeriformes; family Fringillidae; genus Fringilla; species Fringilla coelebs. The sequence goes on from NC_140032.1 coordinate 3,018,190, forward strand.
CAGGGAATGGCTCCCACTGCCAGAGGGCAGGGATGGATGGGAGATTGGGCAGGAATTGTTCCCTGGGAAGGTGAGGAGGGGCTGGGATAGAATTCCCAGAGAAGCTGTGGCTGCCCCTGGATCCCTGGAATGCCCAAGGCCAGGCTGGACAGGGCTTGGAGCACCCTGGGATAATGAAAGGTGTTCCTGCCCTTGACAGGGGGTGGAACTGGATGATCTTGAAGGTTCTTTCCCATCCAAGCCATTCTGGGCTTGTGTAAGTGGAGCCACCCCACACCCATGGCCAGGACAAAGGGGAAGAGGAGCAGCCCTGAGAGCACCCTGAGCTGGGGTGCTGATAATCCCCAACTCCAGACCCTTTGAGGTGCTCCCTGCTCACAAGTTCTCCTCTCCTACATGAAAGGTGTCCAGAGGCAGCAACACCACTTCGGGAAGAGCTCCAGTTTCCTTCCAGACAGGCTGGAGAAATGGAAAGGATTTAAAGCAGATGACAGAGTTGGTAAAAGATGAGCCTTTGGTTTTAGTGGTTTGGTGTTTTTAAGCTCTGTGGGATTCAACCCTCCTCAAACAACTCTGGTGCCACAAAAACACAAGAAGCCTGTGCCTCTTTGAGGGACAGTGCACTACTTCTTCTAATCAAAATATTATTATTGAGCTGATAAAATACTGATCAAGAGATAACTTCATTTTCTCCCACTCAATCCTTCCCCATTGCCACTGGGGTTCATGCTGGCATATGTTATTTTCATGCAGGCAGAAGGTAATGATAGGAAAGCAATTACTGGGCAATGTTTTTAAAAATACACTAAAATATTTATGAGCAATCTAATTTTTTTTTCACGCCTGGTTGCTCCATGCACTGGGTCCACAACTCCACCACATTGTGGATGAGATATCTTTTCACAACAGACTGGAATCCAGACAGCAGAGCCTCCCAAAACCAGCACTGCTGAACAGTGTGGTTGGTGACTGTGTCCTTTGGAACAGAATCCTATGAGAATCCCAGATTTTTTTGGGTGGGAAGGATCTCAAAGCTCATCCAGTTTTACCCCCTGCCATGGGCAGGGACACCTTCCACCACCCAAGGGTGCTCAGAGCCCTGTCCAGCCTGGCCTTGGACACTTCCAGGGATCCAGGGGCAGCCACAGCTTCTCTGAGCATCTTCTCCTTCTGCTTTTTTAAGGGACTGATGGATTTGAAACCAATATGAAAGCTGATTATTTTTTTTTCCCAAAATATTTTATCACCAATCCCTGGATCTGGACCACAAGTTCCTCCCTGCTTAAAAATGCAAAATTTTCAGATTCAGCCAAGCAAAACAGAGAAACTACTACACACATGGGAAATTTTAGCATGAACATTTTAAAGTTGAGTTAAGTGACAAGGAGGAGGTTGCGAATATGGTGACCATAAACATCAGACCATGAGGTGCCTGTCATGGGGACAATGTTTTGAAAGAGAAACTGAAGTTCAGCTCCTGTGAGTGTTTAAATTTCAGGTAGGTGGTTTCTACAGTTTAAAAAAAAAAAGAATATTCCAAATATTCCATGTGTAAAGTTGACTTGGGTGAATGCCACACTACTCTGGCCCCACGAAGGGATAAAAACTTCATTTTTATGCTTAGAACCAGAGGTTCCAATAAGGTTGGAAAAGCCCTCTGAGGTCAGTGACCCCACTGTTCCCCCAGCAGTGCCACATTCACAGGACATTTACATCCCCAGGGCTGGACCACCCTTTCCAGGAAAGAATTTTCCCAATATCCAACCTACCCCTTCCTCCAGCCTGTCATGTGTCCCTTTGAGAAACTATTTCAACCCAGGTCTCCCCACAAGCCTCATAAAAGGATTCACTGCAACAAATGCCACTGCAAAGAACAAGAATGACTTAAAAATCCAAATAAAGCTCTTTTTTTTTTTTTTTTACCATGTAATTGTAAATAACAAACATATCTGTGGTTCACAGAGGAGGCAATAAATTAAAGCTACAGTCACAAATCAGACCAGAAAAAGATACTTAAGTCATTCAATCCACCACCCTGGGATGGCTGTGGCCCCATGGGATTCTGCTCAGTTTTGTGAAAGACTTGGAGTCCTGAAGAGAGGAAGTACAACACCAAGAGCTCTCTCTGAAGTGTTTTCTTTTTTATTTTTATAAAATGAAGCCATCCCTCTGGTGCTTCCTGAGTGCAGCCTTGTCGGTCTGGCTGGAGAAAAGCAAATGGTTTTTTAGCAAAGAAGCTTTTTATGTGTGAGAGGAACACATCATAAATAAAAAAAGAAAGTTTGATCCCTGGCAGAATGGTTGTGTGTGTTTTTCTTCTGTGACCACCCCAGGATGGCTGTGAGATTTCAGCTTCTAGAAAAAGAGACAGGTATTTAATGTCTTTTGTGAATCACAGAGTGACTTGGGTTGGATGGGACCTTAAAGATCATCTGTCCCACCCTCTGCCACAGGCAGGGACACTTCCACTATCCCAGGGTGCCCCAAGCCCTGTCCAACCTGGTCTGGAACATTTGTTAACTTTAAATTCATGCAAAAAGATGCATTTTGAGCCATTAGGAAGATGAAGACTCCAAAATTTTAACTTCCTCGCTGATTTTTCTGCTTTCACCAGATACTGAAGAATAAAAAAATTTAAAAAAATTTTTTTTTTCATTTTTCATTGAGCTGTACCCCTCAACCAATGCATTCAGTGCCTATTTCCATAGCTTTGGTGAACAGAACTATTTTAGGAATGGTCACTAAACAAAACAAGTTGAGGGTTTGGGTGTTGCAGTGGTTTGGAGTTTTAATTTCTGAGGCTTTTTTTATATTTTTGAGGACAAGAGGAAATGACCTCAGGTTGCACCAGAGGAGGTTTAAATAGGATGTGAGGGAAAATTTCTCCATGGAAAGGAGCTGCCCAGGGCAGTGTTGGATTCACCACTCTTGGAGGGATTTAAAAGCCAAGTGGATGTGGCACTTGGGGACATGGTTAGTGGTGGCCTTGGCAGTGCTGGGCTGAGGGCTTCAATGATCTTAGAGACATTTTCCAACCCAAACAATTCCATAATTCTGTAATTCTATGAAGGAAAAAAACCCCTATAACCACAAAGCCATGAACTCTGCACTAGTTTCCACTGCATTTCCAGAACACATGTCCAAAGAAACACATTTTGGGAGAATTAAAGACATTTTGCCAGAGATGGGTTTGAATAAATCCATAGTGAGTAGTTCCTGTCTCACAGCTGAAGCCCAGCTGGGTGTAGGTCAGTCAAGAGCAAGTCTGGTTTCACCCCAAGACCATCCTTCAGGATTCTCAGGACTTTCCAACATGGTATAAGCAGGAGAAAACCCCAAAATTTGACTGAATGAGCTTTTTCAGTCATCTGGGCTGTAACTGAAGCCATCTCCCCACACCACAGATGTGACAGCACCACAATAGAATGAATAATTCCTGTAACTCCCTCCAAACCCAAGGACAGCACTGAGAGCCTAAATTAGGAACATGAAAACCATTAACATGACCAATTAACCTCTGCCCCACCCTCCCCACGCCGCATAAACGCCGACGTAAGAATCCCCAAGATAACATTGTGTGTCAGAAATATCACACACAGGAATACAGCAGTGCCTGGGCTCGTTTCCTGACCTGGGAAAGCTGCTATAAATGCAGTGCATTGTGCTCCTGGAGGATTTTGAGTTGGAAGGTGGTTGCCAACAATCCTGGTTTGCTGTTGGAATCTCCAATCAGGTTCCTGAAACTCTTTGGGTTCCCCAAGTAACACCATGTCAAGGTGCTGCTCTGTCAGAAGGAATTTAATTTTTCTTGGTGGAATTTAATTTTTCTTTTCTTTTCATCCCAGTGATATAAAAGCTGGATGTGAAGAAGACAAGCAAATCAAGCAGAATTGGTGTGTTTGTGATTTTTGATGCACATTTCATTGCTAAGGGAACCTAAACCAAAACCATCTTGGCTTTTGGAGGTTCTCCAGCTGAGTCAAGAGGACAGATATTCAGCAGCCCATCTGATTTGAAGGAATTTCTTCATGGAAATGGTTGTTAAGCATTGCAGGTGGCTGCCCAGCGAGGTGGTGGAGATCCATCCCTGGAGGTGTTCAAGGAATGACTGGACATGGCACTTGGTGCTCAGGTCTGGGTGACAAGGTGGGGATTTGGTCACAGGTTGGACTCAATAACCTTGGAGAGCTTTTCCAACCCAAATGATTCTGTGATTTTTCATTAACTCAGCTATTACATTACACATAATTCACAGGTTTGGGTCTCCAACCTGGGCAGCCTCTAGGGAAATCTCAAAAATTCCACAAGCCCTCAGACCATGGCATTCTCCCCTCCTGGTGGATGCCATCCTGGCAAACAAAATTCTCCCAAGTAATCTCCCACCCTTTTCTAGGGAATTTGAACTGCCCAGATGACAAATTGGAGGAGTGTAAAGGATTCCTCTCTCCCAGCAAAGCCCAAAGGATGTGGCACCTGACAAACACACAGAATTTTGAAGTCCTGTCTTCATAAAGAGGTTTTATCTCAATGAAGCCCTCTCCAGTCAGTATTTCCAGGTACCATCACCAGCAGCTTTTAGTTCTAAGTTCTTTTTTAGTTCTAAGTGCTTTTCCACCAAGCCCAGACAAGGTTAAAAGCAACACTTTCACTCATTTTATCCTTTGCAATAAAAATGAGCAGATGTCAGTGACCCAAACAGACAGTGCTGGAGAAGGGCTTCTCCAAAATGAAAACATTTTTGATGTCCCCAGCACTGCTGAAAGCCATTGGCATCTTAATTTTATCCCTGTGGTGACCTGTGGGCTTAGGCCTCTCCTTAGTTTCACCCTCACTTTCTCTCCATGAAAAGCCACAATTTCCACTTCAATCCCTCCTACTACCTCCCTTAAGGTATTTTATGAACAAATATTTTAAAATAATTTTAATAATATATTTTATAATAAGAATATTTTAATAAAAATATAGAAGATTTTAAAATTAAAATAATTTTAATTAAATATTAATATATTATAATAGTATAATAATTTTGGAGGTATTTCCTTGGAAGTTGGGCTTTTTCTCCTGCTACTGCCATGCCAGTTGTTTGCCAAGGACTCCATGATGCCCATCCCCAGAGGAAGACAATCCTCCCAGGAATTTTCCAAGGGTGAAGCTCAGCACCACCAGGCAGGCCCTGAACAATAAATACCTCCCTCATTAGTATGCTGAGCCACATTAGTTCTGCTGCTCACAGAGCCAAAGCATCAAAGTGGGGCTGAATCTTCAATTTCACACTTTGCAACGTGACGCATCAGATCCTCCCGGGGCTCCGGGCTCCGAGGGGATTCACAAAGAGTTTGAGATGTGTGAGGTGCTGCTGGTAAATCTGTCAATGTGAAAGAGGCAGCACGTGCCTCTGAGAGAAGGGGGATGAAGTCATCCTGCATAAAATTGGGGTTAAGGCAGTGGAAGGGCAAAGTGACTGACCCAGCATCACACTCGAGGCTTTGGTAATATCAGGAGTTGGTAACATCCTCGTGGGGGTTTTAGTTGTTGTTTTTTTGGGTCAGGATTGAAGGCACTTGAGATGGTAGTTCATGTTTGGACTCAGGTGTTTATTATTTTTTATCAGTAAAACAGTCTCACTACTGTGAGTGCAGCACCTTTTCATTAGAAGGCACAAAATGGGCAACAATTTCTTGTTGCAAGGTCTTTTAAGACTAAATTATCCAATGAAGAACTGACACCTGGATTATTTTCCCTTTTAACCCAATAACTGATCCCACAGAGCCCACAATGGGGACTTTGCTGCCCAATAACAAAATGCCACCCAAACCCATGGAGAAGAAGGAAGCAGAAGCAGAATGAAGAAGAAACCCAGGACAACACCCTGTGCCTTCATCTTGCTGCCATCCACAGCATACTAAAAATCCCAAAACCTCAATTTCTCACCCAGTGACACACCCACACTGCTCTCTACAATCTATTTCACACTTTTGAGTATTCTAGTTTATCCTGAAGTCTAGGAAACTTTCTCCATGAATGAGGGTGAAAGTCAGTGCTGCCCTGGGGGTCAGGGCACTCCAGAGCAGACAGAGAAATATTCCCAGTGCCCTGGGTTTGCACACATCCTAAAAGTCATTGGATTACCTAAGAAGTAAATTCAGACTGCAGAATTTGCATCAAGTCTGGGAAGTCTCAAGGTCTCTCCACCCAGCCCCTCCCCTCACTGCTATTCAAGTTTTCACAGAATTTGCAAGATTTGAGGATTTTGAAGTTTCTCAAACGTGGTTGGAAATGCTTGGAGGTTCTGAAGGTTATTTGGGATGGAGGGGCCTATGAACACAGACTGTGTCCTGCTCCTGCTCTCCTGTCTTTAGGAAATGAGTTTTAAGAACACAATATGTTATTACTGTGCAAGAGAACTCTGAATGATGCTGTCATTGCTGCTGTTGTACCTGTACTTATCAAATGCATTTCAGCTGATTTTTGCACTGAGAACTCTTTGTCCCTGTAGAAAACAGAATTCCTCCAAGAAGACTACATCAGCCCTGATGATTAAAACAGAGAAAGACCAGCCAAGGCCAGGGAATGCTTCCCTGGTGTCAGGGATGGCAAGAGACTCCCAAATACTCCAACTGGCAGCAACATTCCTCAATACATGTGCAGAATTACGGTTTTAGAGGCTTTGGAGGCATTGCACGGATTAATCACACAAAGTAATGATCTCACAGTGAAGTGCTGAGCTGGAATTACAGAGATTAATGCTCAGGTCCCAGCTCTCAAAGTTCTCACCCTTGGGGAAGTCATATCAACTCCTGCATCTCGCCTCCCCACAAAAGCTCCTTTGAATTACTGATTGCAGAACCTGAGTGAAGATGCCAGAGGGAAAGACCATTCTAAAGGCTTTTTAAAAAATTATTATTTTTTCCTTAATACCCGCTGTAAGGCACTATCTTGTTTAATTCATGATTCTTTGAAGAAAGATTTGCCATCTTAAGGGAATAAAAACAAGTCTGTGTTATCTTTTTTAAAAACATCATGTGTTTCTGCTACTGGTGAAGTCTAGGTCTGAACAAATACTCACATGGACCTCCCAAAAACTGCAAATTCAGGTAACAATGAGTTGGGTGAGAATGGTTACAATGTGTTTGGTGACCCAAAGGTTGGGTCAAGCAAAATTCTGAAGTTAGCAGAGCATTTTTTGACTTAAATTCCCTCCCTTTATGTATTTTGTGACTCCCACTGCTGAATCCCTCAAGACTTTGGTTCTTCTGGAGTTACAAGTTAGGCTCTTCCTTTCATTTTCCAAGATTACATAATAGAAAATAAGACATTAACTGTCTTATTTTGTGGCTTTTTCCCATTGGCCAAAACACAAAATTCAGGCCAGGTTTTGGTGGGGATGGGAAGAAATGGGAAAGTACGTAGGTGGAAAAAGAACAACAAAGTTCAGTCATGCACAAAATGCTTTTTAAATTTTTCTTTTTTAAATTGAAACTCAAAATTTCTGTGAAGAATTTGCCATGAGACAATAGCTGTGTTTTGGTGGTGACATCTCTGCCATACACAAAGCCGACAGTCACAACTGAGACATCTCCAACCACAGACACCAAACCTTCCTGCCCACACCACACCTGAAATTGCACTGGGAGGCCTCAGAAATCCCACAGGATTCCAACCAATCTCCAGCTGCCTTGGAAGTGTAATTAACTGCAATTGCCTTTTTGATTTTATCTCCATTTTCTCAGGTTCTGGGCAATTTGGGAAAGCTCTCTGTGTACCTACAGGTGAGAATGCACACCAGTGCATGCACCTACTTGTCTGGAGCTACCAACTTCCCAGTGGATCTGCTTTTCTCAGGGCCTCCTTGGAGAATGAAACTTAAGGAAGAAGCCCATCCTTTGGGAAATTCTCCTTCTTATCCTGTAAAGTCACTGATAAAAAGATTTCTGGTCCTGCTGGTGATATGAACTCCAATCAAGGGAGTATTCAAGCTCAGCTTGGCTCCACTAGGCTCAAGCTCTTGTGCTTCCCTCAAGGTTTTCTGACAAATTGCTCTCACAGGGATTTAAAAAAAAAAGATGCTGACCTGGCCCTTGCAGTAAGAAAGAGATTTTCCTTCCTTCTCCACAAAAATTTTATTGTTTCCTAAAAAAAAAAAAAAATAGAAAGAAGGGATTCAGAGAAAGCAATGGGGAACCCATACAGGAAAAAAAAGGGGGAAGTTTGACCTGGGTTAAGGAGTAATTGATACTCCAGGCTACAGCTTCATCCATTTTCAAAGAATCACAAAATCAGGGCACGGTTTCAGGGAATCCCCAGGCTGGATGGGGTTTGGAACAACCTGGTCTAGTGGAGGATGTCCCTGTGTTGGAAGCAGATGGTCTCTAAGGTCCCTTCCAATCCAAAGCATTTCATGATTTTATGAACATTCTTGCCCCTTCAGGGAAGGTTCAGCACTAGTTTCATTCAAAAATACACATTAGGTGTAGTCAATGAGTTGGAGAAATCCATCCAAAAAATCAGAGAGCTGTTTCAATCTGAAAAACTTTCCTAAGTCAGTGGAAAATTCAGTTCTGCTACAAAGTCAGATGGAAGTTTCTGAGCCAGCCCAGGCAGGAGTTTGCCCGTACACCCCAAGGAGAAAGGCCAAGAATGAGGCATCTGAACACAGCCTTGCCAAAACCTCCCTGGTTTTATCATCCTGAGTTCAAACCCAGACCTCCTGTCCTGCTGTTCACACTGCACACAGAAGGGTTTCCAAGAAATGTTCCTTGGCAGCGATCCCAAAAAACCCAGCTTCCGACCCGCTGCCGGGAGCAGAGGTGGCTTCTCTGCGGATTTTGAAAGCTGAATTTCCAAAGGAATCCCAGCATTTCTGAACAAGGCTCTTGATTTTCTCAAACAAAACTATTTCTGTGAGCCTAATTCAGGGCTGGTGGTCTAAGGACCTGGAGAAAATGATCCTGCCCACATTCCCATTCCAGGTTTTACATGGCATCAGGAATGCTTCCCACCTACCCTTCCTGTAAACCTGCTGGGATCATGAAAATGATTATGATGGAAAATGTGTGAACCCAGATTTCAGAAGGAATTTCTTGACTATGAGTGTGGTGAGGCCCTGGCACAGGGTGCCCAGAGCAGCTGTGGCTGCCCCTGGATCCCTGGAAGTGTCCAAGGCCAAGTTGGACAGGGCTTGGAGGAATCTGGGATGGTGGAAGGTGTCCCTGCCCATGGCAGGGGTGGAATGAGACGACTTCTAAAGAACCTTTCCAGCCAAATATTCTACAGTTCCCACTCACACCCTCTGGGACAGACAGCACCTGTCTGGTAGTGGCTCTGTTCCTACCTCCCACCCTCCTTCCCCTCCTCCAGTAATGAATTTTAAGCCAATTTTGTTTTGAGACCCCCATGCTGAATACTCAGAGGTGCCACCAGAGCTGGGAGCACAATGAAGTCCAGGATCCCAAGGTTTCCAATCCCACAAAAAAAAAACCATTTTAGGATATAATCAACATTTCAGATCTAAATTTTCACCTGTGCTCTTCAAACACAGGCTCCCTGCTCTGCCAGCACTACTGCTACTCTGCCTGAGCTGGAATAAATGTGTGACATTGCTGAAAGAGCTGACAAAAAGAAGACAGCAACTTGTGACAAGTGAATGTGACCAGTGCACACAAAGCCCAGAAATCTGAGTGGGCAGCTTTGTAGAGGCTCCATGCATCACTTTTCCCCCACATAATCCAAATCTGAATGCCCTGGCCCTGTGACATCAATCAGGAAGTGATGGATAATGAAACACAAGCAGAAATGGGTGCACAAGCCCTTCCAGCTCCCATCAGCTGCTTCACAACTCTCATTTTAGAGAGAGAAAAATCATTCAGCCCAAAATGTGTTTCCAATAGCCCAGAGGAGTCAAGAGGCTCTGGGTATGATGGACAACTCTGACACTCCATCTCTGAATCCCACCTAGAATCCCACATCACCTGAGGCAGCTGAACAAGTCCCATGACCTCAGGGTGGATTTTGCTGCCTTATTCCAAAAGGACTCTGTTGAAGAAGCTTCTGTTTAATCCAGATTTTTAAAGGAAGGTGCTGAGGACTATTTCATTTCAGCCAATAGAGTCACATCCACATGCAAGACAAACCACTCACACACAAAGAAGTTTTTTGGGATCATTTCACCTGGCCAGTCACAGCAGTGATCAGTTCATGGCCACTGCTCTTCACGTGGCTCCAGGCACATCCTGTCAATCCCAGCAGCTCCAGGATTCCAGCTGGCCACTGAATTCCAACCCCAAACAGCTCAGAAGCCCTGATAGGCAAATCCAAGCTTTTGTTTCTCTAAAAAAGCCTCTTCTTATACTAGCAAAAACTTAAAAATAAATGGAGTTTATTCTGTTAATGTTTATGCTGAGCATCCTATATTAATTACTTCTGAGACTTCGGTCTCATTGAATTTAATAATTTTCTGGGATCAGCTACGGAGAAAACAGGCACCAAAGTCTTTCTCCTAGGACAGTTGGCCACTTCTCAGTAAATTACAATCATAGAGTACTCTGAGTTATAAGGGACCCACAAGGATCATCCAAGTCCAACTCCTGGCCCTGCACAGGACAGTAATTAATCCTAATTACTGGGATTCATTCAGCTGTTGGCCTCAAGGGGAGTTTTCCCCAAATCAAAAAGTGAACAAGAAAAAAATTAAAAAAAAAACCAACTTGAAAATACAGGTAACAAAACACAACATGAAATTCAGTGAAGTACAGAGAGGAACACACACAAACAGATCTGAAACTCACTGCTGAATATCACACAGATTCCAAGGGAAGGATTTAGTCAACCCTAAAAGTTAGGATTGGCTTTAGTTTGGTACTGAGGTATCAAATTAGATTTGCAATGAGTTCAAAGAATTTTCATAGGAAACCATAAATTGGTTAAGTTTGTGAAGCAGGCAGTGTCAGCTGGACCTTGTGTGGAGGCTTTGAGGAAATATCAAACCACAAATACAAACTACTTCTCCAGACAGGGTGAACCTGTGAAAGCCACAGCAACAAGAAATGCTTGAGGAAAAGACCTTGTTGATACAAATCCCCAGGTTTCACAGGCACATCTCCCTTTGCTGCTCCAGCAGCACCATCTCAGCACTGAATCCACTTGGGTTGGAACGAGTCCTTCCAAACACCCAACAAGAAATCTTACAGTAGGGTTTTTATTTTTCATTTTTAAAAGCATTCTTCAATCTTTTCCACAGGTTAGACCACGGGAAGAACTTTGACCAGAAAAACTTCCCACAAACTCCCTGACGGATGTTGGGTTTTAATTCACCAATGTCCTGAGTAACACTTCTTACTCTGGAACCTTCCTTCTTACTCCATGGCCTTCCTTTCCTCAAAAAGACTCTGGGCTTTTTCTTTCCCCCCCTCCTTTATAAATCATTCATGCAAGAATTCATGCCCATCTGCACCAAAGTAAGAATATATTTCAGTTTAATACTAATTCAGTATACTTTAGTCTAACACTGGTCTGTATAGACAACAAAAAGAAATTTATTAAAAATTCTCTTCAAAACAGCGCAAATATTGATGCCCATACTCTACTTAAGACACAACCCAGAAGTTTCAAAAATGAAAGACTCTTAAAGGTAAATGAAGACAAAACACTGGATTTATCCAAGGTTACACCAAAACAAAGCCAACACTAAGAAGTCTGCACTCATTAGGATTGAACAAGGGAACGATGGGGATTTCTCTGTGTAGGATTGAGGGATGTGAATCCATGAGGAAGCTGTACCCCCTGGAACCTCCAAAAGCTCCACCAGCACCAGCTCCACACCCCAAACATCTCACCCCTGCCTCTACTGTACCTTGAAAGGGATGTTCATTCACCTCTTTGCCTCCCTGATGGCCAAAGCTTTTTCTGATTAAAACCAAACCAAGAGGATGAGGAGCACAAACTCAATCCTTGTTAAGGCTGATGATTATTGTCAAAGCACCCTGGAAGAGAGGAACACTCAGTGAGTGGCTTGTGCCAAGATCAAACAGCCTTTTTCTGCCCCAAATGCTTGGGTTCTGTTGTTTATCACTGGGATTGTCCCACTAAACTGAGATTGTCCCAGCCATTACTGTAGTCCCCATATAAAATAAGTTTATGCAAGTATTCCATGCTCAGATGGAGGAAAATCAGCTTGCAGAAGATAGGGAGATGGTCAAGGAGAAGACTGAAGACCAAGCACATATTTCAGGGAATAACTCAAGTTTACACAGCCTGTTAATACAGCAGCAGTTAATTAACAACAAAAAATGAGTCTTAAATTGTTCTGTTTTGCAGAGAGGACACCAAAGAACACACACCACTTGGCCTGAAGCTGGAATGATCTCATTTTCTGCAAGATTTTACATCCAAATCTAGATTGCTGCCTTAAAAATGCCCTTATTTTTGGAGAGGAAAGTGAAAGTTTGTGGGCAGGAGCCAGGGACTCATCAGGCCAGCCAGCAGCAGTGGGAAGAGAGGACAAACCTCTGGACAGCACAAACCCTTCTGGAGGCTTGGAACAGGGGAAGGTGCCTTCAAAGGTTCCTCTGCTCATGAAAACAGCCCCAAGGTGGAATTAGAAATGTATCAGTTAAAGCATCTACAGGAGTGAGAGTGGCTCCTCTGGAGCTGTGGGTATGCTGGCAAGGAGGAGAGGAAAATAATATTCCACCAGGCTGGGGGAGAGACAAGTGAATTATTCCCTTGGCAACCAGCTTCATGGGACTTGGTTCTCTCCTCAGTTATTCATGTTTGGCTCCTCAGTTACTTTCTGTAGGACTCCTCCAGTTTTAGATCTCATTTTCAGCTCAAGTTGGTTACAGCTCCCATGTGTTGTGCAAAGCACAAACAGGCAAGGTGCATTTTTTAAGGTGAGTCTAAAACAGCTGAAACCACCTGTACCGTGAGAACATCTGGCAAATTCAATGGCCTCCTTGATGGAGCAAGAGAAAAGCTGATGCTCTTTGTTCTAATGCTTTATTAGGGCATTAAAGCCTCCCACAGAATGAACACCCAAACCACTCACCCACAGCAAAGGCAGCAGCAGAACTGATGCCCCAGAGCTCTAACAGCAGCTTCCAGGTATCCCTTAAACATTTTGGTGATGGTGATGGAGACTGCCAGGCTAGAAAAAACCAATATCTTCACATCCAACATCCCTGGAAGTGTCCAAGCCAGACTGGATGAGGATTGGAGCAACCTGGTTTAGCTGAAGGCATCCCTGCAACTCATCTTGGAACTAAACCGTCTCAAAGGTCCCTTCCAACCCAAACCATTCTGTTTTTTGGATTTATTTTAAGTTGGAGAAAGGAGATACATTCTGCAGGCACAGAGAAGGAGCAGCAGAGCATCTTCTCCCTGGTGGTGCAGCAGTGCTCCCTGGACACCCACTTTGCTGTTCTGCATTCCCCAAGAAATAACCCAGCCTGCTCACGGCCATGTGGATTCCCAATCCGGCTCTGCAGCAAAACAAGCTCCCTCTAATTATCCCTCAGCCTGCTGACATCTGAATGGTGGAACAGAAGCATGTCAGAGACACAAAATGAGAGAGTGTGAAAACAAGCCTGTCTCCTTTCTCTGCTCACACCGCAGGTCCCAAGCGCACGAGGACTCGCTCCCGCCTGAGTCATTCCCAGCAACGCTTCCCAAGCACACAGAATTCCCACGCAGGAGGCTTTTTTGGCAAAATTATTTAAAAATGAGAGGGCAGCAAGAGCCACTTTGGGACTGGAAGGAGCAACAGAGTGATGAGAAGGATCAGTCACGTCTGTGGAATCTTATTAGAAGTAATTTATATGCAAGGAAAACAAATATCACCCCCACTTTTCCAGGAAAATGCTGAATTCCATACTGATTTACATGCTTTCCAATCTCATTGACTTCAGAGGGATTGCCTGCAGTAGGAATCACCAGGCTGTGGCCTCCCAGCCATAGAGTAATCCCTTCATATTCCCCCTTTCAAAAGCCCCATCAACCAACCAGGTGCTGCAGCTCAGGCCCCGTGAGCTGAGTTCCAGCCCCACAGCAACACTTCTCCTCTCCCTGCAAAATCCTGGGAAGGGGGGGAAAGGGAAATAAAAGTCTGATGATGGAAATGCCTCGTGGAACGTGGCTGAGCTGGGGAGAGAGAGGCTGAACCCTCCTTCCACCTAATTAAATCCAGATTAAAAAGCTGTTCTGATGCGAGTGCATTAAGTATTTTTGTTAGGAAGGGCAGGGATAAATTAACTCCTAACTCTGGCCCTAATCTTTTTTCATTGTTGTTAGAATTCTCTCACTTCCTACGATTTCAGCGTTTCCTTGTGATAAAAAGGAGCTCTGGCCTGCTGGCTCATCTGCCCCTTTTCTCCATGGCATCTGGGCAGATGCTCCTCCCAGCCAAGCTCTTCAAAATCACAGGACCTGCTTCTGCATTTACAAACATCAGTGCAAAAGGCAACTGCTGACCCCACTCTTTTGTCACAGCTGTTATTTACAGCACCACCAGCACGCTGGAGAGATGATAATAAATGTTTAATGGTCCAGTAAACACCAAGGGCTTTATCTCCAACCCATTTCCAAGCCTGATCAAATATAATAATCCTTTGTATGTCTGTCTGCCACTTCTCTGGCTTCCTGTGGGATGGGAAGAGATGGACAGGGCTGCTCTATAGTCAGACATGATAAATATAGAGGAAAAGGGGTTAGTTATAGGGACATAAATGTTTTCCCTGCTTCCATATCAATTCTTTGCTCCCAAAAGGTCAACACTATCCACCAACCTGTTGGACCTCAACTTCTATATAATACAGAAATGCAGGCAGCATCTGCCCCTAGGATAAAATGCAGCAGTTATAAATAACAGAAATATTACACAGAGGAAGTGGGGGAATATGTGGAGGAAGTTGAGAGAAGAATCATCCACTTACAGACTGGGCAGATAAACCACTTCCTCAGATGTGAAATGGAAGATCTATTCCTCCTCCAATTATAGCTGTGGGTCCATTACTCAATATTCCCTCCCCATGCAAGTCTTACTTATCTCATAGAGCCTCATCTCTCCCAGATGACACTGTAAATGAGTCATTTGACACATTAAAGTGGAGCAGTTAGGGTTTTATTATGCTATTACACATCACTGTGACAAGCTTCCCCAAAGACCTGATCCTAAATCACAGTCCAATTCTGGTTTGGGAGAAACTGATCCTAAATCACAGCCCAGTTCTAGTTTGGCAAACTGATCCTAAATCACAGTCCAATTCTGGTTTGGGAGAAATGGATCCTAAATCACAGTCCAATTCTGGTTTGGGAAACTGATCCTAAATCACAGCCCAGTTCTGGTCTGGGAAAAACTGATCCTAAATCACAGCACAGTTCTGGTTTGGGAGAAACTGATCCTAAATCACAGTCCAATTCTGGTTTGGGAGAAATGGATCCTAAATCACAGTCCAATTCTGGTTTGGGAGAAACTGATCCTAAATCACAGTCCAGTTCTGGTTTGGGAAACTGATCCTAAATCACAGTCCAATTCTGGTTTGGGAGAAATTGATCCTAAATCACAGCCCAATTCTGGTTTGGGAAACTGATCCTAAATCACAGTCTAATTCTGGTCTGGAAACTCACACAACCCAGAGATAACCACATGAAAAAAAGCCACCTGGACTCTGCAGGTGAGACCTCCCCCATGCAGGGTTGCACCTATTCAATACACAGGCTCCAGGAGCCACACCTGTTCCATAGTTCTCCAGACCATCTTCAAGGTTTGATTTCTTTTTTCCAGCCTCCAAAAGAGCCCCAAAATCAAATCCTGGCACTGGTGAGGTCTTCTGATCCAACCAAAGCCACCTGATTCCACCAACACCAGCACTTCTTGGCTCAGATGATGGGAGAGACCTGCTTCCCAGTTTGATCTGGTCAAACTGGAGGGTCTTCTAAGGCTGATCCATGCAGAAGATGAGGGATCAGGGCAGGATTATGTAAACTAAGGCTCCAGGCCAAAATAAAGGAGCCTGGAGGCAGGGCTGTCATCAGGGCGTAGCTCAGCTCTGCCTCCACCACGCACCAGCCCTTCCCTCCCTCCTTCCCTCCCTGGGACATTTTCACTCAGCATGGCCAGGAGAGACTTGCAGAGGGTGTTTGAGACTCTTGCAGAGGGTGTTTGAAACTCCCAGAGCTGCCAAAAAGGTCCAATTAAAGCCCAGTGAGAGCTCATCAGAAATCCACCCCAGTGAACCGCAGCCCTGCTCAGCTGCCTTTCTGGGTGAACCCAAAAATCCTGCAAGCAAAGACCTCCCAGCAATTACACCCAAAAGGTTTCCTGTCTCTGCAAGAATCTTTGTTTGCTTTGGGTTTTAGTGGTAGATGGGAGCACAGACTACAACTTGTGGGAGATAGGTTATTGCTGCTAAAGCAAAGAGCCTTCTTCCTTCCCTCCCTGAACAGACAGAACACTAAAAAATGCTGCTCTGAAACAGCTTGGTCCTGCATTCACAGATGGCAGCAAAAATTAGCATTATTTATCAGTGGCTTTAGTCACTTTTTAAAAGAAAAGCAGATAAAGGAAGACATACACCTGAATTAAAGCTCCTTGCTTTTTCTTTTGCAAGTAATACTTTCAAATGCTGCAGGAAAAAAGCGTTTTGCAGAGCTTTAGGAAACCACACTTAAAAAAACCCACCGAACATTTACCCAAGAAAGAGAATGAAAACAAGCAGAACAATAAGAGTCACGGAAGTTTGCTCTGAGGAGACAGCTGGGAAGGTGAAAGGAGGAAACAAGCAAAGAAAACACATAGCATAAAGATAGAAATTAATCCAAAACAGCAGGAGAAGAATTATTAAGCCATTTTACATTCTTACAGCAAAGGAGATGTGATCACACAGTGCTGTTTGATGCCAAATGCATTTGTGCACAAGTCACACCCCTGCAGAGGGCTCAGCCCAGCCCTGCATCTCCTGAGGACCTTGAGCTCTGTGTCTAAGAGCAATGGAGGTGAGAAGAAACTTCTGGAGATTGTCTGCTCCAACTCCCTGCTCAGCAGGGTCACACAGAGCCAGCTGTCCATGACTGCAGACAGAAAAATGAGGAATATTCCCAAAGATGGAGACTCCACAACATCCCTGGGTAACCTGTGTCAGCACCCGGTGACCCCCACAGCCAAAACGTGTTCCCTGCTGTTCAGGGGGACCCTCCTGTGGTCAGTGTGTGCCCACAGCCCCTTGTCCTGTCCCTGGCCACCCCTGGCAAGAGCCTGGCTCTGTCCTCTCTGCACCCTCCCTGCAGGTGCTGATGGACAGGGATGAGGCCCCTGGAGCCTTCTCTTCTCCTGCTGAGCAGTGCCAGCTCTCCCAGCCCTTCCTCGGGGCAGAGATGCTCCAGCCTCCTCCCTGGGCTGTCCCCAGTCTGTCCCTGTCCCTGCTGTCCTGGGACCCAGTGCTGAGCAGAGGGGCAGGATCCCCTCCCTGGACCTGCTGGCAGAGTTTTGTCTCGCCCAGCCCAGGCCCCCACTGTCCTCTCTGGGCACTTTGCTGCCTCAGGGTGAATTTGATGTCCAGCAGGACCTCCAGGTCCTTTCCTGTCCAGCTCCTTCCCAGCTGGGTGGGCCCAGCACAAACTGGTGAGGAATTGCAGGGAAGCAGCAAATGCAGGAAAGAAAAACATGTGTAAGCCTCTACAAAATGTGCTGTCAGACAGGGAAGCTCATCACCAAAGAGCTTAGTTCAGATGAAGGACAAATAAAAAAAGGCACAGAGAGCATCATATGATAAATAGGCATCATTTTCTCCAGCAGTGAAGCCTGTCCTCACTGCAAGAACTTGCCATTTCCTCCCAGCACAAATGGATTACTCATGGACAGAGAAGTCGGGAACAAAATTAACTCTTGGAGCTCAGCGTGTCCCAGGAGATGAGCTCAATCCCAGTCTGCTCCTTCCTCCCCAGCACACAGACCAGGAGCCTGGTGGCCTCTTTGATTGCTTCCATCACCACAATAATTACTTTAATTTTTAGCTTCTTGATTTTGGCAGAGACTCTCTTAAAAGCCAAAGGAAGAGCAATTAATGTGAGAATTAAGTGAAATATGGTGCCAACAGGGTTTGGTGTCTGTCCTTCTTCCCTTAAGTGGGGTGGAAGATTAAGTGCTCAGCACATGGGCTCCTGAGAAAGCCTCCAAAGGGAGGCAACCCTCAGAAGAGATCCAAAAAGCCTTTTTCTTAATAGAAATAATGTAAAACTTGCCAAAACCCCCTGAATTCTGCAGGACTGGCGGGATGGAGCCTTGGCTTCGGCTCCCACGTGGGCTTAGCAGTACAAATCCACTTCCCACACCCCAGGGAAAGCAACCCAAAATCTATTCTGTCCTTCCTGTGGTGCTGAGCAGCCAAAATGAGAATCACTCCTCCAGAAAGTACAGAGTGAGCTGATTCATGGACTTACCAAGGAGGGAAGCTCTGATCAGGGTCCTCTTTCTCAGGGTTCTCATGTGTTTGACCTGAGGCACTCACTGAGGAATCCACAAGCTGCCCACGATGCTGAGAAGAGGGAGGGGACACAATTCCTCCCCTTTTATGTTATCACCTGCTCAGGTTTGGGTGGCAAGGAGGGATTCAGCACCTCTGTTCCACAGAGCCAGACAGTGCTGCAGGTTTCTCACCAGGGATCAAAGCAATGGGAACCCAACACCTCCACCAGCAGCAGCTCAAGTGTTGGCTGCCCAACAAGCCCAGAATCCTGGGATCACAGTCCTCATATTTTTTTTTTTTTTTTAAAGAATATAATCATCAAAAATTGTCTCTTGCTTGAAGGCTAACAGCTGCATGACAGCCACATTCCAAGTTTTCTACTCATTCATGAATTCAAAAGTCAGGCTGAGCAGATGCACCATTAAGTCCAGTTTCCTTATTTTTGACAACACGTGTAATTATCCCCAACTTCAGAGACACAAACTACTCCTGGAGAAGTGACTTGTCAAACAAGGAGATGACAGAGGCAGCAACAAGAGCCCACTCACCCTGCCACTGGTCTCATGTCTCACAAAATAATTGCCTTCCCACCCAGAACTAAAGGTTACAACTACAGAGAGAATGAGTCAAGCCGGAAAGACATATTTAAAAAATGGGAAAAAAAAAATGGAACAGAAAAAGTTTTATGAAAACACACCAGCATGTGTAAGACAGGAGGGAGACAATTTCTGCATTGCACCTTGTTTGCTCATGCTTTGTCTCAGCTGCCAACCACAAATTAAGTATCTCAGTTAAAACTTTGCTCATCTGGTACCTTTAATACTTACTCAGTCACTAGAAACCGAACATCTGTTTTGCTTTGAGGCTTTCAGCAGTGACTCAATGTTATCTGCAGCGCTGGACTGCTGAAGATGAGTATTCCTGAGGTTTCCCCCCCCACCCCACTCCTAGCAACAGGGCTTCTTGCTTTGGGGAGGAATCAGCTGACAAAGTTGGGTTATAAAATCATTACAGATTGACACGAGTTGAGGAGGAAGGGCAGGACACAGAGAAATTTCATCCTCAGCTGGAAACAACCCAGCTGAGATCTCCACCAGTGTGTACCTGGGTCCCACAGCTCCCTGGGATCGATACACCTTTGGCTCCCAGGCTCTGGAGAAGCAGCAACCTCCTGCTGTGTTTACAGCCAGCTCGATAAACACAACACAATTAAAATCCCTCCAGCAACCTCTCAGTGTGTGCATCCCCCCCCCAGGGCTGTGAGCAATCCCAAAGCTTTAGCTGGGATTTAACCTCTGGGCACTGCAGAGAGCTCAGCATCCCATCTTCATCAGCAGGGAGGTTCCCAAGGTGGAGGAATAGCTCTGGGAAGAGGATGCAGCAGCAGGAAATATCCCAGCACCCAGGGACCCAATTAAGTGGCTGACAGAAGACACCAGCATCCTATTAGCAGGGTACACGCTGTGCCTGCACAAAGGCACGCCACGCCTGGGAAAAGGACTTCAAGGATAACATATTCTGAGTGTGTGTGCCAGGGAAGAGCCTGGACATGGTCATCATCTTGTCCTGCTGTAAGAGAAGGGATCTGGGCAGTATCCAAGCCTGCCCATTGTTAAAAGTCATTTCCTTGCTGTGTGCACAGGGATGATCCTGCTGCTCCTTCAGGGAGTGGGAATTTTCCCTGGAAGGGCATCAGACCCACAGATTTTCCTTTCACCTCGCCAAATGGTGGCCATAAAACAGAGCCCAGGTGTCAGAAAGGATTCTCAGGGTGGCTTTATGAGGTTTCAGAGAATCACAGACTATCCTGAGCTCAAAGGGACCCACCCAGAGATCATCAAATCCAACTCCTGTTTCACCATCTCCCACCTCAGAGATGGGCACACACAGAATCACCCAGGCTCTAAAGGACTTCCAAGATAACCCAGTCCAATCTGTGACCCATCACCACCCTGTCAACCAGACCAGAGCACAGAGTGCCACAACCAGTCTTCCCTTAAGCACCTCCAGGGACAGGGACTCCACCACCCCCCTAGGCAGTCCAGTCCAATGTTTTATCACCTTTTCTACGAGGAATTTCCTCCTAATGACCAACCTGAACCTCCACTGGAGCAGCTTGAGACTACAAGGGGTTCACTCCAAGGGTTTTTATGACCCACTTCACCCTTACATACAGATAAAGGGCACTGACATTGAGGATTCAGAAGTTAACCTGCTGGGAGATAAAGGTTCAAAAGGAAAGCTGAGAAAATCCCTACTCCTGCCTCCCACCCCAGCACTGGAAAAGGCTTCTCTCTCTTTCACTGAAATTTTAAAACTGAGTGTGCACAGAGACAGCCTGACACTGTCCCATCAGGCACAACAGACCCCATCTGAAATCTCCTTTATTCAATACCTCCAAGAGCAATCAGCAGCAGGTCTAGGAAGCAGGGTCAGACCCACACCAGTCCCTACCATTTCCTCCCCAGAACATTTCCTAGTCTTCAGCACTGACTGTTTCAACCCAGGGATCTTTATACCTTCCTTCCACCAGTCTATCCAGTCACCTTCCTGATCCATGTCAGTTTTTAAGCATCCTACAGAAAGCAGCAGCATAGCTTGCCCAGAGAAGCTGTGGCTGCCCCTGGATCACTGGGGCGTCCAAGGCCAGGCTGGATGGGGCTTGGAGCACCCTGGGACAGTGGAAGGTGTCCCTGCCCACGGCAGGGGGTGGAACAAGTTGATTTTTAAGTCCCTTCCAACTCAAAGCATTCTGTGGTTCTGTGATTAACATGAGGTGCAAATTCTTACAACACTGACAGTACACAAGGGGAGGATGTGCTACCAGGACAGCACCATCAACACCCAAAATTCTGATCCCCAGAGCTCACAAAACACCTCTGAGTCCTCTCCCCAAAGTTTTTATGGTGCTAACACACATCACAATGAACAAGTGCTGCCATGCAACTCTCAGGGATTCAAACTGGGCTCCTCATCAGAGGCTCTGCGGGCAGCGAAGCAGCAGAACTGGTTTGGAAAGGAGAAAAGGAAAGAAAACACAGATGACTCTGATAACATGTCTAATTAATAAAGCATAAACGAGACAGGCTGGTTCAGGCTGCATGTCCCATCTGCTCTGCCTTCAGTCAGGATGGTTCCCATCCCCAAAAGCACAGGTTTCCATGCAGATATTCCCACATGCTGACAAGACAAAGATGTGCCTTCAGCACACAAGCTCTGCTCTGGCACTCCTGAACATCCCTGAGTTCCTTTCTTTTAGGAAAATAAAAATTATGAGTGCCCAGCATGGAAAGCATGGTCTGGGACACCAAGGCCATATCTCAGAAACCAAACACAAGAGTTTGGTATGAGTTTGCCATGGCTTCATAGTCATCAGTCCTCTGTGACCTAACCTACCATTAAAACTTTACGCCAAAATAGTTTTTGTTCTGCTCTACTTTAAGCAACTCTGCAATCAAGTTGTGTGAATTTCTACAGTGTAAATGCTGATTTATAAAGATTTATTTGAAGACCTGACAGCTCCTAAGGCCAGTAGTTGAGTTATGATTCTAGAAGCTGAGGTTTGGACAAGGTCTTGATCTCTGCATCTTTCTGGTTCTCCTCTTGAAAAAAATAAGCAGAGAAGACACACACAGTAGAGTCCCAGTAGTGGGAAACATCCAACTCTCACAATTGTGCATCCAGGCCCTAAAAGCTCCAACAAAAGAAAAAAAAGAGAGAAACAAAAAGGAGCAACAGGAAACTGGTGGTCAAGTGGTGCTGATAGTCCTGGTCCTTTCTGAGGACAGGCTGACTCATTCTCCCCAGTTAAAAAACCCAAACAACACCAGCAGCAGCCAGCCTGCTGGAGGTGGGAGTTCATGGCTTTTTCAGGTTTCATTGCTATGGGTGGATTTAATGAAAATGGAAAGCTTTCAGGGAGGGTAAATCAGAGGCAGAGAGGAAGGTACAGTCAGTTCTGGAGAAGCTTCTCCTGTATCACTTCGTTCATGGACACACCAGCTGCTGGCACCTGCTCCTGAAAAACCAGCAAGAGTCAGGCTCTGAAAAGATAATCTGTTCTGCTCTTTTTCAAAAAATGGGACTGAATGAGCAAGGTTCTACTCGGAAAGTTCACACCACACCTCTGATGACACAGAAGAAAGAAACCAGCCTGGTGTTCCAGCCAGCCAAACGGGGCACACCAAGGCTTTATTAGAGGAAAACCTTGAGGAACTTGGATGCAAACAAGCTCATCTCCCCCTGGGATGCCAAGATGCTTCCACTGCCTTCATACTCAGGAGCTGTGAACATCATAAAGGTCTGATCTGCACCTGAGGAAGGATCAGGGAGGATGTGCCATAGCAGAAGCATCCCTCACCCAAGCCACCGGGCTCCAAATGTGATTTCCTTCAACACTGCTACATCCAACCTCTGTAGCTTGCTCCAGCCCAGCTCCTGTCCCCACACCCCTCAAAATCCAACAATAAACAGCAATAAACAGTGGGGAGCTACTGCTTGTAAATCAGTTGCCACATCGAGGACGGTCGCGTATCGCAATGTCAGAGGAACAACAACACGGTGATGGCGAAACCCTACAGCAGAGATTTGTTCTCCAGACTCAGAACTCAAGGCAGACAGCTCATGTGGGTGGCTGGAACTTCATCCCAGGAAAGCCAACCAACACAGGAAGCCTTAGCTGCACTGGAATAGTCAAGATTTCAGGCAAACTACTTAAAAGCAAGCAGTTCTCCTCGGGAAATGGACAATGAGTTGCTGGCAGCATCCTGGAAGCCTTTCCTTTGACAAAGAGCTGGTTACTGAGGAATGGAGCTAACTCAGGTACAGGCACAAAATAAAAGGCAGAAGTTGAACTGGAACTTGCTGACTAAGCTGAGCTGGGCTAGGGGGGGCAGGGGAGATCCGGGCAGCAGCCAGTGCTCTGGAATAGGCATGGAAACAAGTTTCCACGGGAGCATGTTGCTTTAAAGTCAGCTGTATGAGATCATCTTGTCCCCTTGAGTATGTTGTTTCCTAATATTTTGTCCAGACCAATCACAAATGTCAGAAGCAGTGATTGGGTCTGTTGGTTTGGCTTTTTTTGGAGTACCTTGAGTCCCTGCAGAGCCTGTTGAGGATGAGAATTGTAGACCCTGTTCTGTCTTTCACATTACAAATGCAATTACCTCTGCAGCCTGATTGCAGAGTCTCCTGTCAGAGTGATTCTGCAAGAGGCTGGAAGAACAGCTTGCCTTTCAAAGGGAGTTAGGAACATTCCTGCGAGTCCTTCCATGCCCTGTGGTCACGTGCTGGTGAAATTTAAGAAAAGCATGTGCAGTCCCAAGGGAAGAGCATCCCTTGGAGAAAGATGTTCTTACAGCCTTCAAAAAAGGACGTGATGAAATGCCCTTGCAAAGCACAAAATCTGATTCTTCTTGCTTTTCAATCCTCTTCCCCAGATAATGAAGAAAAAATTCCACTGTAAGATGATTTTGAGATGGAAGGGACAGTTTGGAGATGGGCAGGCTTGTCCTACCTGAGTGCAAGAGATGTGGGACTGAGCAAAGCAAGAGATAACATTAAGGTCAGTTGGACTCCTCTTTCTAAAGGCAGCAAGCATCTTGGATTTGTCTCTTGGATAACTGCAAGTGGGAATTAGCACTACAAGCTAGAAACATCTGGAGATAGGGTGTTAAACAGGATAGTGTTGGTGGGCCACATCTGGTTCCCACATTTTCCTTTCAGCATAACCAGAGGCAGGAGTCAGGCAAGCAAGGCACCCAGTGGAGCTGGGAATTCTGTGCTGGATGATCCCACAGGCCACTGCCACCAGGTGAGAGCTCCCTTCTCCTCACCTCCCACCCCAAGCACTCCCAGAACCAGCTGTGCCAGGCTCTGTGCCAGCCCCAACGGGACACAGCTCTGCCAAAACGCTGGCCAGGCCAGGGTGCTGTGCCAGAGCACGCCAAGGTGAGCAAGCTGAGCTGCCTTACTCACCACCAGACGTGGTCCAACACGTGCAGAAAGGAGGGAACAGAAAGATCAACTCTCCAAAACAACACCAGCACCATCTTACATCAGCTCTTTGCACCTTCATTTCCTTTTGGCACGGGGGAAACAGCAATCCCTGCTCAGGGATTGATGGAGGGGCCAGTGCTGCTGCACCAGGGCCACAGAGAACACCCAGTTTGGACAAGACAGGGCTTGAACCCCCAACTATTAAGCAGGAAGTGGGAATATTAAGTGCAGATGTTAAAGGTGAAAGAGGCACAGCTGACACTGAGGTGAAAGGAAGGTTGGAAGACAGGATTGAAAGAGTTTGGATTGGATATCAGGCAGAAATGATTCCCTGTGAGGATGGTGAGGCACTGGCACAGGGTGTCCGGGCTGTCCCATCCCTGAAGTGTCCAAAGCCAGGCTTGGAGCAATCTGGTCTATGGAAGGTGTCCCTGCTTGTGGCAGGGGGTTGGAATGGGATGGTCTTTAAAGGTCCCTTCTAACACAAACCATTCAGAGATTCTGTGACTAAACCACTGAGTTCAGCTCACAGCACTTGCAATCAAAGATCACAAGGTTTCACATATTATTATCAATCATGAAAGTCCCTGCAGGATGTTTTATTCTAGGAAAAAATTGAAGTGGTGCTTCCTCAGCTGCCCATTTCCTAATGAGCCCCATTTCTGAGGAAATCAATCCCCTTTGCACCAAGCAAAAGGGAACTGGAGTGGGAAGTGGCCAGCATCATCAGGCACACCAGACCTGTTCTCCAAGCAGGAGACTCCAGGCTTAGGACATTTCAAAAGCCAGCATTTCTCAACAAGTGTGGAAGCACCGACTCCTCCTTTCATTTCACATCTATCCCCTTTTCCCTGGGGACAGCAGGCAGCCTGGTGTGACACAATGGGAATAACCCCAGGCCCTCAGCAGGCACCAAATCTGTGAGCAAGGCAGGCTTTGATAAATGGGAGGAGGGTGGTGAGTGAAGGAAAGTTCATGGAAGCGAGCTGGCAGAAGACAGGAATATTAAAGAGTTTCAACTCTGCAGCCAGGAAACAAATAGGCATCTTTGCACTCAAAGCTGCTAAAAAACAACCCTATCCAGAGGAGAGAAAAATAACAGATGTGAGAATTAAGTGGGCAAGTGTTTGGTGTGTGATTTTGTCCACAAAGACCATTTAGGGGACAGGTTTTCAGAAGCAGAGGATGTTTGCGGCTTTAAGGCCAGGTTGGATGGGGCTTGGAGCAACCTGGTCTAGTGGAAGGTGTCCCTGCTGGTTGGAATAGTTGGTCTTTAAGGTCTTTCCAACCCAAACCATTCCATGAACAGCAGCAACACTTGGGAGCTCTCTGGCATGAAGCTTCCAAGGTGCCTGTTCAACATGGCTGGGCTCTGACAAAATTCAGTACAAACAAGAAGGTTTTTCTCAAGTCATCATTTTTGTGTTGCTTCCAAAATTGAGACCTGCAGGAGTTCAGTGTCTCCATCTGGCACATCTGCAGTGCTGGAGCTCAGGATGCTGCAATTCTGGGTGCCAGGGCAGGGGGGGAGAAGGGAGGGTTTCGCAGCTGAAGGCCAAGAGGGAAGGAAGAGATAATCCCAAAAGTAAGTCATGAATTTAGCTCCAGAATAGGATGGACCAAAATTGCTCCCAAAAATAAATTCAAGTGGCTTTTAGCAGCAAGAAGAGATTTAACCACCACATTCATTTTCAGTTCCTCTCCCCCAAACCATCATTCCCAATGTTCCTCAGGCCTCTTGTTTCCCTCTGGACGTAGATCCAAGGAGCTCTGCAACCTGGGCATAGCTCAGAGCAGATATGGGGGTCAGATCCAGGATGGAAATGACTGAGAATGTCTGAGGGGAGAACACAGTTCAAATGCTTTGAAAGCTTTGGAGTGTTTTATTCAATGTTTTGACTGTTTCAAAGTAAAATCAGGGCCCAGCTTCTAAAATATATATGAAGTAAAACCATCAGCAACGAGAAAAAATTATTCTAATGTAACATCCAACACCACAGTTTGACAGGGTCATTTGGAACTGCACATCAAGTGACCACAGGCAAACTGGGGTAGCCAGAGATGCTTCAGAACTGACTGAAGGGTCACAAGAGGGTCACTGCAAGAGCTTCCTACAGGAAGGGCACAAAATTCCATCCTGTCTTTGGCAAAAACCACTGTTAGCTGAGAGGTGGCCCACAGATGGAACTGGGTAGCCCAAGCCCACAGGTGGGTTTGTGCCACAGCACCTGCCAGAGGCCACACAGCCTCCCAAGGCTTGACACAGGACTGGTTCTCCAAAAAACCACCAAAATTCATGAATCCAGTGGCTGAACTCTGAATCTTCCTGGGGCAGAGCCTGCAGGACCTTAAATAAGGGTTTCAGTAAGGACAGGGAGAGGCACAGGGGCCTGAGCTTTGCTCCCTTGGGAAGTGTCACAGCATCCCAAAGGAGCTGGGCCGCCATTTGTCACCTCCAGAGCAAAACAATCCTCCTGGAAAAGCCCTGTGCCAACAGCCCAGTCCTACCAGAGAAAACAAAGCTCAAAAGGAATGCTTGAAGAGATTCACATTCATATTTTCTGAAAAATCCCTTTGCCCAGGATTTTTCTCTGGAAGCCTCAGAGAAAAATGAAAACCATTCTTATCTCATTTGCTTCTCCTGTGCTGTGCTCATGTGGAATGTGTTTGGAGATTGTTCACCCACAGGTGATTGTTCCATTGCATTCTGCTGGGAGTTGTTTTCACTCTTTGGCCAAACAGGGCCAAGCTGTGTCAGGACTCTGGAGAGAGTCAGGAGTTTTCATTATTATCTTTTTGGCCTTCTGTAAGTATCCTTTCTGTATTCTTTAGTATAGTTTAGTATAGCATTCTTTAATATAATATAGTATCATAAAATAATAAATGAGCCTTCTGAGCACATGGAGTCAGATTCATCATTCCTGCCTTCATCTGGGGGGAACACAAATACAATAAAAAGGTCAGCAACAATTCCTGTAACAGGCAAAATGGAAAAAAAAAAGTGGAAGTGGCAATCCTGTTCCTACCCCTGGGCTCAGGATCTGATGGCAGGCTGGGAGCCTGCCTGAAATCCCATTTCAGGGGGGACATGGAATGCACTGCCATGACCATCCAAGGGGCTGCAGGCAGCTGAAGTGGCACAGGAAGTGTTGGATGTGGGATGGGACCAGCCACAGCCATGATGAGCCTGGCAGAAGTGACCTTTCCATGCTGGAGAAAGGCCTGGAATAACAGCGTGCACCTATGGAAGCTGTTAC
Organism: Fringilla coelebs; assembly: GCF_963513975.1. Classification (NCBI taxonomy): domain Eukaryota; kingdom Metazoa; phylum Chordata; class Aves; order Passeriformes; family Fringillidae; genus Fringilla; species Fringilla coelebs. The sequence goes on from NC_140032.1 coordinate 3,045,899, forward strand.
TGCACTACCCCCCCTGTCCTTCATTAGTTAATTACTGACATTTCTGTAACTCCACTGCCTTAATAAAGCAGCAGGGGAGGGAGAATTCAATATTAAATATAAAGGAGTGATCTCAGCTGGGCAGTGATAGCTTCTCTGGCACAGCTGGGTGGAATTTCAGAGCTTCAGGAACTCAAATTTCCTTAAATCCATGGCACTTTTCTTGACCTGTGGGGCACTGAACAACCCAAAATGAATCCCCTTGGACACACACAGCATCATGAGTTCTCTAAAAGGATGAATCCTTAAAAGCTTCAAGACACAATTTTAAATATTCTCTCCCAAACTGGGCCTGTGAGATTTGCACCCTTCAAACACAAGAGAAACTGTGGCTGCCCCTGGATCCCTGCAAGTGTCCAAGGCCAGGCTGGGCAGGGCTTGGAGCAAGGTGGGATAGTAAAAGGTGTCCCTGCCCATGGCAGGGGTTGGAGCCAGATGGTCTTTAGGGTCCCTTCCAACCCAAACCATTCCATGATCCAGTGATTCTGTGCAACTCTGGCATTCTGGGCAGCAAAAGGCTGCAGAGACAGTTTAAACTGATTAAACTCCCAGACTGCTGTTCTAGGCTGCTGTCATGTCACCTCCAGTGAAGCCACAGCCACCAAGCCAGACCCCCACCTCTCAAGGACCTCTTCCCACAGCAGCTAAATGCTCATCTCCAAAGATCCCACACTGGGAACTGTGAATCCATCCTACAAAAATAAAACCATTCCAAATAACCCATGCCAAAGCAGCTGAGTGAGTATTGAGCAACTGCAAAGTTCCTGGCTTCCTAAAGACACTCATGATCTTGCAGTAACTTCAGAAAACCCCAGTGAATGGGTCAATTCCTGGGTTTGGATGTGGGGGAGCTCAGTTTTCCCAGCACTGCTGAGGCTGCCTGGCTGTCCAGGAGGCCTGGCTGAAGTTTCCAGGCAGTTATCAACAAGTTCCTGCCTTTTGCTGCCTAGAATGCCAGAGTTTCACAGAATCACTGAATCATGGAATGGTTTGGGTTGGAAGGGACCCTAAAGAAGGGACCCATGTGGTTCCAGCCAGACCTGGTGTGGTTCATCCCTGAGGCATTTTTTCCCCTCAGGACTTTCCACCTCTCCCATCCACTTGTGCACAGAGTTCCTCGTTCTTTGTCCACACACAAGAGCAATTGGCAGAGCACAAATTCAGTTTCTCAGCCCTGAAGTTCAAAAGAGGGGTTTGTTCAGTGCCTGGGCTTCCCGGCTTTGCTCCAGGGGGGTTGCAGAGGGAATGGAAAGGGATGTTTTTGGAGACCCTAATTGCACATGGTGTAATTCCCCAGGGGAAGGCAGGCTCCAAACTCTGCCTACAATTCCTCTTGCACTTGGGACTGAACCTTTCTCAAAAATGATTAGCAGAAATCACCTGGGTGATGAGCAGAGGGCTTTGTTCAAGTTTGCAGAGAACAAGAGCCGTGAATCTTCTACCAGCTGCTGAGCCTGTGTCTCAACAAGTGTGGATCTGCAGGACACTGAGCACCCTCAGGCCCCCCTGATGTGGGCAATGGAGCTGGGGAAGGGTCTGGAGCCCCAGGAGGGGCTGAAGGAGATGGGAATGGAGCAAAGGAGGCTCAGGGGGGCCCTTGTGGCTCTGCACAGCTCCTGCCAGGAGGGGATGGCAGGGGGGTCGGGCTGTGCTCCAGGGAACAGGGACAGGAGGAGAGGGAACAGCCTCAGGTTAGGCCAGGGTAGGTGTAGACTGGATACTGGGAAAATTTCTTCACCCAAAGGATGGTCAGGCATTGGCACAGCTGCCCAGAGCAGTGTTGAAGTCCCCATCCCTGGAGGGGTTTAAAAGCCATGTGGATGTGGCACTTGGGGACAAGTGGTGGCCTTGGCAGTGCTGGGGGAATGGTTGGGGACTCAATGATCTTACAGGGCTTCTCCAACCCAAACAATTCCATGATTCTATGACATACATGGGAATGGAGACCAAGCAGCACATGGCAGGATCAGGCCCAGCAAAGTGATTCAATAACCACTGACTTAAAACTCCACCTAAAACACCCTCTCTGCTGGGCAGGGGGGCACTGCAGGGAATGCAGCAGCTTTGGAAAGAGAAAAGAGCTTGCAGGGGATGATACTGGAGCTGCAGCCCCTTCATGGAGAAAGCAGCACCCTGCCAGCACGTGCCTGCTCTGGAGCCTGCTGCCAGCTCCCCACAGCAGCATCAGATGCTCCATCCCATGCTGCTCACTCAGCTGTGCCACACAGGAAACAGGGACAGAGGGCTCCCAGGTTCCCCTTTTCTGGCTGCAAACAGGATGAGCTCCAGCTGAGGATGTATCCTTTTAAAGCAGCTCCCTGCATTTCACAATTTATCTTCAAGTTTCTACAAGAAGAGGGCAACATATGGGAAGTTACATAAACTTGACAACCCCCACAGAATATCCTGGAAAAAAAAAGGCAAACACCTCTGCACAGGCACAGAAGTTGCTCTAAAACATTTTAAGGAGTAAATCCTTTGTTATACCATGGATAAAACCTGGACACAAGAAGCAGCATCAGATACTCAGGTGGCTCCACAGCCTCTCCTGGGTGGATCAGATGTGTCACCTTTGTGGAACATGCACTGGCTTTGCACATGTATCACCAAGAGCTCCCCTGCAGCCCTGGCTGAGGGACTTGAGGTCCCACAGGACCCTCACAATAGCCACCAAAAGGGATGAAGACACTTGGAAACCCTTGAAACCATCCTAAATGCTGATGGATCCAAGGAGGAAAACGTTCAGGCAGCCACCAGGTTTGTCATCCTTTCGGGAGCCTGAGCTGAGGAGGGGATCAGAGAGATGAGAAAACATGATTGCACCTTTTATTTACTTCTCAGGAGAGCAGAGATTCACCTCAACCCTTTCCACAGCTGCTTTTCTCTCTCAGCTAGCCTTTTCCTGGTTCATTATCCCTGTTTTTATTTGTTTGGATGTTGGATTCTGGGAGGCCAGACCTGCACAGCCCCAGTTCAAGCACAAATGGCTGGGCCACAGATTTCACCTCCAAGTACCTGCAGGAGTCAAAAAATAACCCTCACACAACCACTGAAGGCCAAGACAGGTATAAAAAGATGATAAATGAGTTGGCTGAATACAACTGCCTGGCAGAAGGTTGGAGCCAGGTGGGGATCAGACTCTGCTCCCAGGGAACAAGAGACAGGACAGAAGAAAATGGCCTTAAGTTGCATCAGGGGAAGTTTAGATTGGGTATAAGAAAGTTTCTTCATGGAAAGGGTTGCCAAGCACACTCCTAGATAAGATTAGAAAATAATTGAACCTCTCTAATCCCAGTCTCAGTATCTAAAGACAAGCTGCTGCCACCAAGTCACCCAAAGATGCCACCTGGCATTTTCACCCTGCCACCAGAACGAGGATGCAAATTCTACACAGCAACTGGGATTAAAAACATCTATTTGCCTGTAGCCAAATAGGTTTAAAGTCTCCTCAAGAGAAAATCTGGAGGATTATCCATGCTTTCCAATTTATTATTCATTTCTAACTCATCTCAATTCATCTCTAATTCATCATTTAGGGGGATGGCATTAGTGTCTGCTATGGAAGGGGCATGAAACTGCAGCATTTGGAGTAAAATTGTATTTCTGAGCCTTCAAGAGTGGCCAGTTTGCAAGAGAGTGAAATCCAGAGACTCTGAGACACGCCATGTGTTCAACAACACTGGCAAACACATGTGAATATATTTATTTTCAGGCTTCTCAAACACATCCACATGAGCTTCGCTTCTGGAACACGAGTGAGATGATTATCTGCTGGTGTGATAAAAACATGATTCAAATTGTAAAGCAGCAGGAAAAGTTTTGCATGCTGGCCTGCCACACGATATCACCAGAAAAATTTATGGTACCTCTCGACCTGCAGGTCGAGAGCCAGGATATTCCTGTGCTGAGCATGGTGCCTGGAACGGGAGGCTGTGCTTTCCCAGAGTGCTGCTGGAATCTTTATAAACCACTAAAATGCTTTTTTTTAAAAAAAAAACAACACCACACACACAAAAAAGCAAATCCTGTTCCTCATATTTCTCCTCTTACTCAGTGAGATTTACTTATTTGACGGTTTCAGCCTTCTAGAAAGCTCTAACAGCATCAGGATTGGGAGATCTGTCCCTTTTGCTTCTGGTTTGGCTGAGCAGCCAGACCTGAGCTCCTTCCTGGCTTTTTTTGTCACCTATTTCCCTGCCTTGGTCTGTCATTTCTTCCTCCAGCCCTGCTGCTCCTGTCCCTGGTCCAGGGCTGGGTCTGCACTGGGTATAGCAGAGTTTTTTGGGGATGGATAAGAGATGCCTGCCTGGAAGCAGGCAGTACTTTGAGCTGGTTGGGCCAGGAGCAGATTTCCTGCCTGCAGAACCCTCTGTGACACGGACCACAACAGCACTGACTAACACAAACGAGTCCTGTCAGCCCTGAGGTTGTGACTGAAGTGTTTGAAATTCCTAGAGAAGGAACTGACACACTACCTCCAAAAACACAGGTGGAAAGCAAGGGATGGAGGTCAGACAATGCCAGGGATTCCAGGAGGATCTGCTGCTTAATTGGCAAATTCACCACTGTGGCCTCTTGGAATGAGTCCAGAGGAGGCCACCAAGATGATCAGATGGATGGAGCAGCTCTGCTGTGAGGAGAGAGAGAGAACTGGGATTGCTCAGCCTGGAGAAGAGAAGGCTTTGGAATGACCTTATTGGGGCCTTCCAGGACCTGAAGGGACCCAACAGGAAATATAAAAAGAGACTGGAACAGGAGAAGGGGGAATGGCTTCACACTGAAAGAGAGGAGGTTTAGATTAGGTATTAGGAAGGAATTGTTTCCTGTGAGGGTTGTTAGGCCCTGGCACAGGGTGCCCAGAGAAGCTGTGGCTGCCCCTGGATCCCTGGAAGTGCCCAAGGCCAGGCTGGATGGGGCTTGGAGCACCCTGGGATGGTGGAAAGTGTCCCTGCCCATGGCAGGGGGGTGGAATGAGATGCTCTTCAAGGCCCCTTCCAACCAAACCAACCTGTGATTCTGTGATTCCATTATCAGCGCTCCCAGAGGGCAAGTGAGGATGGCTGGGTGTCAGTTTTGGGGAGAACCTCTACAAATTCTCTTTTGGGCAGATGATCTCCAACTCCCTGGGGAGGAGCAGGTGAGCACAGAGCCAGGGACACATCCTGCCCTCAGCAGGCACACCAGGAATTGCTGCTCTCCTCAGCCCTGGAGCAAGGTCACCACTGCTGGGGTGGAGCCCAAAGCCAGCTAACCCCCCTGGGGTTTAGATCATCAGAACAATCAGAGATTATTTCGAAACATCAGGCGTGATATGGGAGGACAGTCATGCCAGGGGGGCTGGTTCAAGCCCAGAGCAATCCAGTGCTGATTGATTCACTGCTCATACCTGGATCCAGCTTTCCTCTCACCTATTACTTCATACACAAACCCTACAAGCTCCAACAGGCCAAACCCTGTTTTTCAGACAGGTATGCTGCTGCAGCACCTTCACAATGAGCCTATAACACACTTTTATTGATGGAGTTTGGAGTGCCAAGAAGTATCTGGGACCCCCAAGTTATGAATCCAGGTCTTAAAACTCTTTGTCTAAGAAGCATCAATCAGCCAAGGTGTCTGGTGGTCAGGTATCAAGCCAATGAAAACCCATTTTCTGCCAGCTGGGATTTCCAGGCAGGACATCTCCCATTTCCACTTCCTCCAGGACTCATCCTGAAGAGATGTTCATGGTCTCAGTGCTCACAACCCCATCAGCAAACACTGAACCTGCCAGAACCAAGAAAGGCAGCTGGCAGACAGGCAGGGGAGAGGCAGCTTCCCACTGGAATTCATCTCATGCTTCCTGGGTAAACCAGGAAGGATGCCCTGCACCTCCCCTTCTTCAGACATGCAGGGATTTGGAGCAGGGAAGGCATTTGGCTGGTTTCCCTTCCCTCCACAAAGGAAGGCAGAGCAGGGATGTCTTCCTGGAAGGACCAGAAAATAGCAGTGGATCGAGTCAGACTGTGGGGCAGGATGAGGAAGTCCTCGTTATGGCAATAAAAAGGTCTCAAGTACTTGGCTGGGGTGCCAGGAATCCACCAACAGGCCAGGCTGGCTCAGAAGCAGCTTTTCACATCAGTGCAGTGAGAACATTTCTGTTTATTTGTTCCTCAGCCTCAGCCAAGAAGGAAGGAGGTGCTGCTCCGTTCCCCCCCTCACCACACTTGTCCTCAGCTCCCTGCAACAGCAGAAAACTTAAAATTGGTGACATCTCCACCTCCTGCTCCCTCCTGCCACCCTGGAATGTTTGGGCTCACAGACAGGTTTTAATTTTGCTTCAGAGGAGGGATGGCATGGCACGACCTGACTCACGTGGGAAAGGCAGAGGTTATGCTCTCATCTGCTCCTCTGAAGTCAGAGAACTCTTGTTTTCCATCCCAGGCTCAAATTAGTGCTAATTATTCCATGCAAAATGGAGTTGCTTCAACAGGAAGGAATTAGGACAACAAATTATTCTGGAATAAAGAGTCGCTGCTGCCTAAGCAAGTGATCTGTTTGTTTGCACAGAGAATAAAAGGAGCTTCCTCAAGGCCAGGTTGGACAGGGCTTGGAGCAACCTGGGCTGGTGAGAAGGGTCCTTGCCCATGGCAGGGGGTTGGAAAGAGATGAGCTTTAAGGTCTCCTCCAACCCAAACTATTCCCTGATTCTCTAATTCTGCTACAGGTCTTTTGAGGAAAAAAAAGCAGTCCAAATTTTAAAAAGATTTCTAACCTCCACACCTGTTACTCATTCTCCCACAGGTCTAATTCTTCCACAGATCTTTTGGGGGGAAAAAAAAGTAGCTCCAATTTTAAAAAGATTTCCAGCCTCCATGCCTGTTACAGTAGACACCAGGATGTTCTGCATGACCAATATGCCAAAACCCAACCCACACTCAGGTGTTTTGACTGCCACCATCAAAACTGCAGCTGCCATAAACACAGAGCTACCACATCAGCAACCACAGCACGGTGGGTATGAAAGCTGTGGCTGATGCTTCCAGCCAGGAGAGCCCTGATTTGGGCCAGGGAGGGAGGGAGGTGCACACACCCTCCTGCAGCCCAAAGGAGACACAGCCCTCAAACCTGCAGGACATGTGGCTGTGGAGATGCATTATTGGCATAGAACTGTGGGATCACAGCATGGTTTGGGTTGGGAGGGACCCTGAAACTCATCTCATTGCAACCCCCAGCCATGGTAATGGGTACCTTCCACCATCCCAGCCTGAAGATGGAGCAGCCACAGCTCCTCTGGACAACCCGTGCCAGGACCTCACCACCCTCACAGGCAAAAATTTCTCTCTGATATCCTGTCTAACCCACCCTCTGGCAGTGGAAAGCCACTCCCTGTGTCCTGTCCCTCCATCCCTTGTCCCAAGTCCCTTTCCTAGAGCCCCTTTAGGCCCTGGAATGGGCTCTGAGCTCTCCCTGGAGCCTTCTCCAGGTGAGCATCCCCAGCTCTCTCAGCCTGGCTCCAGAGCAGAGGGGCTCCAGCCCTTGGAGCATCTTTATTGCTTCTTCTGGAGTCACTTTAAGTCCTTGTTGTGCTGAGGACCCCAGCCTTGGACACAGCACTCCCCACCATCACCTCCTCCCTGCACAAACACAGCAACCCCTTCCCAGAGGGGCAGCCCCCACCTTGCTGTACTACAAAACAGCTCAAGCTGCAGAAAAAACCCACGTAAGGCCACATGGAGCAGCTGTGGAAGCAGCACCCCTCCCATGGGGAGTTCTAGGACCATGGTGGGAGCCTGGAGATGACATGAAAAACCTCCTAAAGGGGTTAGACAAACAAAAGAATGAATGAGCTGCCTCTGCACTTGTGTCTGGGCAGATGAATGTGACAGTGACAATGTCCATGGATCCCACAACATGTTTCCCACACACAGAAGTTTCAAGTGCTGACAGGTACCACTGCTGACAGTCCAGCCACGTGAGCTGCATCAGAGAAAAAAGGTTTCCAGAGTATTTGGGAGTTTAATGAGCAGCAAACACTCGTGATGAAAGCCACTCTACCCACTTACAAAAACTGGAGACATCAGGAAGAACAGGATTGCACCAGCCTCTAGCGATATCCAGGACCAGCTGCTCCAGAGGAAGATGCAAGAAATCATTCTGGACAGCTCAGGAATCACTTGCTTATCACTAAATCTCTTCCTAAGCCCTTCAGATAGTGATTAAGCACAATGGTTCATACCCTATATATTAAATATTAATCCTCCCTAATGGGACTGCTGATGTTCTGGTTATCCAGTTTGGATAACCACACACCCCGCTCCTTTTCCACCCCAAACCACATAAACATGACACACAAAACCCAGCAGTGTTCTGTGATCCAGCCAGAGCCTCCTTGGGCTCTGAGCCTTGAAGGAAACCAGCTGGATGCCACTGAAATCAGGGGGGAAAGAGTTAAAGAGCAGGAGATGAATCAGCCACTGCTCTGAAGGCGGACATTTCCTACCTCTCTGCTCAAGTGTCTCTTCCTGTCCACAGGCTTTGGGGATGCTTATGGACCTGGTTGCCTCCAAATGACTTCCACAGTGAGAGGAAAGCCCAGGGATTTGTTTTATTTCCAGAGGAAAATGAGATTTGTGAATGAGCCCAGAGAGCAGCTGCCAGGGATGACCAACCTCCTGCTCGTGTCACACCAGGAGAGGAGGACCAGGCAGCAGCTGCTGCCACTCCTGACCCTATGGAAGCACTACAGGTGCCACTCCTGACCCTATGGAAGCACTACAGGTGCCACTCCTCACCCTATGGAAGCACTACAGGTGCCACTCCTCACCCTATGGAAGCACTACAGGTGCCACTCCTCACCCTATGGAAGCACCACAGGTGCCACTCCTGACCTATGGAAGCACTACAGGTGCCACTCCTCACCCTATGGAAGCACCACAGGTGCCACTCCTGACCTATGGAAGCACTACAGGTGCCACTCCTCACCCTATGGAAGCACCACAGGTGCCAGTCCTGACCCTATGGAAGCACTACAGGTGCCACTCCTCACCCTATGGAAGCACTACAGGTGCCACTCCTGACCCTATGGAAGCACTACAGGTGCTCTGTCCCAGAAAACATCCCCCCCCCACGCTCCCCAGTGTTCTGAGGCATCACAGACCACAGCAGTGATCAGCCAAGCACAGCAGAGGTCACACAGCCTCTGGATTGGAAACACAGAGGGTTGGAGCAGAATAGATGCAGGCTGGCAGCAGGAGGAGACAGGGAGAGGGGGAATTCAAGCCATTCATCCATGAGGATGTTGATGTTGGATATGGACCAGTATCACAGAGCAGCACAGAGGTGCAGTTATTTGTGAGGGATGTTTCAGGAAGGCAGGGCTGTGTCTCCTTAGTCTGGGAACAACACAGCAGTACCAGTGCCCTGGAAATGGGAAATATCTATTCCAGCACCTCCCAGGATCCCCCACTGCTTTCACAGAAACCCAGAGTCATTTAGGCTGGAACAGACCTCCAAGACCATCACAAGTCCAACCTGTGACCAATCCCCACCTTGTCACCAGAGCAGAACACCGAGAGTCACATTCAGTTGTTCCTTGGACACCTCCAGGGATGATGACTGCACCACCTTCAGCCAGCCATAACCAACCAGTTGCTTTAGCCAACTGTTTGAATAAAGATCAGGCAAAAACCCGGGAGCTTCCCCCAGGAACTCCCCCAGGAAGCTCTCCAACAGGGATGGAAAGAAACATGTGGAGTGGGAAGGTGGCACTTTCTGCCCAGCACAAACACTGAGTCTCTGTCTCCCCAGCACCCCCAGGACCTAGGGAATTTGGAGTCCCTGTCCCCCAAAAAGCCTCCTGGCTCTTCACCTGGCCACAGCAGAAGCCATCAGGGAGGTGGCAGCACCATGACCATCCCTGTGATGCCATTCCTCCTCCCAGAGCCCCACATCAAGCCTGTTTCCCAATCTCTCTGGGAATAACAGCACGAGTTTGCATCTGATGCTTGACAGAGACAAATCCTCCCTGCAAACCTGGCTGCAGCCCCCCCCCAGCACATCCTTCCCCTCCCTGCCACCGGCTGCTGCAACAGGAATTAAAATAAAGATGAAAAAACTCCAGTTGGGGCCGCAGTTTTATTTCCTGTCGTTTCTAGAACTCCTTGTACAGGAGGAAAAAATCCTTAAATATTTCCAAGCATCCTGCATGCTTGCAGCAAGCTCTCCCCAGCCACGGGCAGGCAGAGAAGGGATGACTAATTTTTTTTTTAGCATAAGACGCTGGGAGAGCGTCCTGTGAAGGAGCTCAGTAAATTCCTGAGGCTCCCGGCAAGGACTCCACCGCTCCTTGCGAAACTTCCCAGCTGGAATTGAAAAGGCAGAAAACATCGTTTTCTCTCCCTCGACAAACAGAGCTTGGGATTCCTTTCACGACAGTATTTGGATTTTTAATGTCAGTCCATATTTAGCAGGAGGGAAAAAAAGCCTCCCTTCCTTCCTGTCACATTTTCCACCCTCGATGACATCCAAGATCAGAAACAAGCAAGCGCTGGCCGAGGAGGGAGGATGCAGCTCCCCGAGCGTGGGAGAGCTTGGAGAGGGGCAGCAGGGACATTCCCATTTGGGATTCCCGTTTGAGGGGACACACCCTTGGAGGAGTGGAAACAGCCAGTGAGAAGGGGACAGAGCCCTGAAGGAAGGGACAGAGCCCTGGAGGAAGGGACAGAGCCCTGGAGGAAGGGACAGAGCCCTCGGACCCCACAGCAAGGAGGGCGTCCCTTCCAACACTCCAGCCTGGAGCATCTCCCAGAGAGATGGCCCAGGGAGCAGCCAGGCCACGAGCCACCAAGCTGGAATATTGGTCCCCAAAGAATCTTTGGCCACCTGGATCTGCCAAGGGGGGTGTGGTCTGAGCATGGGTCAGGAGGGTTCCTCACTGAGCCTGATGGAGGTGTGTGCAGGGAGCCCGGCCATCCCGCAGCAGGGCGGTGGTGGGTGGTGGCAGGAGGTCGTGGCCATGGTGGCCCTGCCCTGCAGATGTTTTTTGGGTCCTGGAGGGGTGTCCTCAGCTCGGACCCCTGTGTCCAACCCTGTAGGTTGCTGCAGAACCACAGGTGGAAATTCACAGAATCATGGAATGGTTTGGGGTGGAAGGGACCTTAAAGCTCATCTTGTTCCATCTCCTGCCGTGGGCAGGGACACCTTCCCCTAGCCCAGGGTGCTCAGAGCCCCATCCAAACTGGCATTAAACACTTCCAGGGATCCAGGGGCAGCCACAGCTTCTCTGAGCAACCTGTGCCAGGGCCTCCCCACTCACCCAGGGAAGAATTCCTTCCTAACATCTAATCTAACTGTACTCTCTTCCAGTGTGAGGCTGTTCCCCCTTATCCTGTCACTCCAGACCCTTGTAAAAAGTCTCTCTCCGTTTTTCTCTGCGGATTCCCTTCAAGTACTGAGAGACCCCCATTAGGTCTCCCCGGATCCCTCTCTCCTCCAGACTGGACAATCCCAATTTTCCCAATCTTTCCTCGCAGGAGAGCTGCTGCATCCCTCCGATCAACTCAACGGCCTCCTCTGGACTCGCTCCAAGGGAGCAAATCCAAGAGCCCCAGCCCGCGATCACTTTTAGAAATCCCCATTCTCACTAACAAACACACCTACAAATATGCAAACACCAAACCCCAAGTTCAGCGCCGACGGGGTGGGGGTGCCCCAACTCCACGGACACGCCTGGGTCGCGCCCCCCGCCCCTTCCATCACCCCCACGCCACCGCCACAACCCCGTGCCCACCCCCGGGGCTCACCTGCGACCCCCGCCCCGCTCACCTGCGGCCGCTGCTCCCTCACCGGCTCCCGCCCAAACGGCTCCGCTGCGAGGCCGCCTCGGCCGCCCGTAACCATGGACGGCGCAGCGGGGGAGGGCGCGGGGAGGGGGGGGTCGGGGGAAAAGGGGAGGGGGATATGAGGGAAGGGGAAGGGGTGCGGGAAGCCCCCGCCGCCCCTCGGGGCTCTCCCGGCGCTCAGCGGCGCCGCCGCCGCCGCCCGCCCGCTGCCGCCGCCATCGTGCGGCTCCGGGCCGGGGGCGTGGCCGGGGCGTGGCCATGGGCGTGGCCAGGCGGACTCCCGCCGCGTGGCGGTGCTGCCCCCTGGTGGCGCGGAGGCGACACTGCGCCCCCTCCGCCCCCCGGTCCCGCTTCCCGAAATTCCGGAGTAGGAAAAATTAATTAATAAATAAATTAATTAACTATTCATTAGGAAATTAATTTCAAACAAAATGGTTTGGTGGGATACTACAGGAATGCCGGAGAGGGGCTTTTAGTAAGGAGGCGCGGAGACAGGACAATGAGTAATGCATACAAGTTGAAAGAGGGGGAATTTATATTGGATATTAGGAGGAAATTTTTTGCTGTGACCATGGTGAGAACAGAACAGGTTGCCCAGAGAAGTTGGGGATGCCCAAACGCTGGAAGTTTTCAAAGCCAGGTGGGTAAGGCCTTGAGCAACCTGGTCTGATGGGAGTTGCCCCTGCCTGTGGCAGGGTGGGTTGGGTTGATCTTTAAAGTCCCTTCCAAACCTTTAACATTCTGTGATTCTATGACTCTGTGATTTATGTTCATGATTGTACGATTCTGTGATTCTGTGAACAGAAATGACTGGGTGCAACTGAGTGGCTTTTTGATTTTTTTCATGAGATAAGTTTGATCATCAAAAAGATCTCTTCTTAATTAGAAACAACCCAGACACATGATCCTTTTTTGTAATTTAGAATGAGAAAAGCTGGCTTCAATTAATTATAACCACAGAATGGTTATAATGGACCTTAAAGACCATCTCATTCCACCCCCTGCCATGGGCAGGGATAACTTTCCGCCATCCCAGGTTGCTCCAAGCCCCTGTGGCCTCAGACACTTCCAGGGATGAGGCTTTTCTGGACAAACTGTGCCAATGCTCACATGAAAGACCGTGTTCCTCATATCCAGGTGGAGCTTCCATCAGTTTCTGCCCTTTGCCTCGTGTCCCATTGCTGGGAACGATGGAAGAGAGCCTGGTCCATCCTCTGGGCATGCCACCTTTAGATGTTTACACACATTAATGAGGTCTCCTCTCAGATGTCAGTTCTTGAGACCGAACAGGTCCAGCTCCCAGAATCACAGAATACTGAGGTTCAAAGGGATGTCTGGAGATCATCCACTCCAACCCACTGCCAAGGCAGTGTCACCTGGAGCAGGTGACACAGGAATGTGTCCAGGTGGGTTTGGAATGTCTCCAGAGAGGGAGACTCCAGGGCCTCCCTGGGCAGCTGTTCCAGTGCTCTGCCACCCTCAACAGAAAGAAATTCTTCCTTGTGTCGAGGTACAACTTCTTTTGTTTTAGTTTGTGGCCTTTAGTCCCTGTCTTGTCACTGGGCACTGCTGGAAAGAGTCTGGCACCATCCTGTGACCCCCTGCTTGGAGATATTTTTATGGATTGATGAGATTGCCTCTCAGTCTTCTCTTCTCCAGACTGAAGAGGCCCTGCTCCCGCAGAGTCTCCTCGCAGGAGGGATGCTCCTGTCCCTCTGCACCCTCCGGATGCGCTCCAGCATCTCCCCGTCCCTGCTCCAGGATCTCCCTGTCCCCGCTCCAGGATTTCCCTGTCCCCGCTCCAGGATCTCCCCGTCCCGCTCCAGGTTCTCCCTGCCCCGCTCCAGGATCTCCCTGTCCCACTCCAGGATCTCCCTGTCCCCGCTCCCGGTTCTCCCTGTCCCGCTGCCGGTTCTCCCTCTCCCGCTCCAGGATCTCCCTGTCCCCACTCCAGGATCTCCCTGTCCCACTCCAGGATCTCCCTGTCCCCATTCCAGGATCTCCTTGTCCCCGCTCCCGGTTCTCCCGGTCCCCGCTGTCCCCAGGGACCCGGAACCGGACACACCCTCTGTCAATCACTACCTGTCAATCACCGTGACGGGCGTGCGCCACAGCCAATCGGCGGCGGACGCGACGCAAGGGGGCGGTGCCATAGCGGTGCCGGGCGCGCGGCGGCGGCGGGCGCAGGTGAGGGGCCCTCAGGGGCCGTGAGGGCAGCGGGGAGGGAACACCGGGGCCGCGCCGACCCCCGCGGCCGCCACGGCCCCGGGCGCCACCGCCGACCGCTCTGCTAAGCGGATCTGCGAGCGGAGAACCTCCCGGAGCTCCTGCGGGGGCTGAAGGTCGCGCTGAGGGCGGGGGGGCCCCCGCCGTGAGGGCGCGCAGGGCCACGTCGCGGCCTGCGGGCCGCTGTTCCCTGTGGGAAGGAGCCCTGTGTTTTCCCCTTTGGTTTTTCCATTTCTTATGCGGGATTCCCGCCGTGGCCCCTGGCGCTTGTCTTGGCCGTGCCGCCTGTTTTTCCCTGTGGGCTGTCGTGACCCTGCCGCCAGGCCGGCCCCCAACCCTCCGGCGGAATCCAAACATGCAAACAAGCAGAGTGCGAATAAACGCGGCGTGGGCCATGGTAGAGAGACGCGAGGTTTATGGAAGTGAAGCTGAGCGTTGAACTTAAGCCCAAACGAATTCTCTGTGCGTGTTTTCCGACAGGATTTCCCCTGTCTCATGGCCGTGTCTGTGCCGGGGCACGGGTGCCTGCCCGAGCTTCTGGAGACAGCCTGAGGCTCACCAGCCACCTCTGCTCACCCGAAGTCTCTGTCCCTCTGCAGGTGCTGAGCCAGGATGGGTTTGGCTGAGGACAAAGTGTACACCCATATTACGAGAAACCTCAAGAAGTTCGGGACTATCCGAGTGGCGTCGCTGGCCGATTCCCTGACCTGCCTGGTTGATTCTGACAGAGTAATTTCCTATTTTCCTGAGAGTTGGATTGCACTAAATAGAGCTCTGCCAGGCTCCTTCCCCAGTGGCAACAGAGCTGTCTTACCTCTAAGCCATACCCTCTCTTAGATACCCTGTGTGTTTTTCCTAGGATGAACTCCTCGCCCGGGAGGAGACACGGGGCAACCAGGCAGCTGTCTTCAGGTTCTATCAGCACCTGAGGTGCCGGAAGGGCTGGGTGCAGGATCTCATCCAGGCACTGCACCAGAACAACGCAGGGCACTTGGCTGATGAGCTGCAGGAAGTCTATGATACCTGGCAGCCTCGACCTCGTATGTAGCCTCATCCTTCCTGGGTGTGTCCTGTGGGGTGCTGGAGATGGGGGCATGAAATTGTTTCTGTGCCTGCCCTGGATTCCCGGGGTGTTGGAGGTTTCTGTAACTGCCCCCAGGATGTCCTTCACTGTGGTGACATGTCTGAGGATGATGGGGCCATGTTTGAAGGTGCTTGGGTGGGTGGTGGGCTTACTTGAGGGAAGATGGAAAGATGAACGAAGGGGCTGCTGTGGACTTGGCTGGTGTGGGGAGAGGGCAGCGATACACACAGGGCTGCCTCAGCCCCACATTTATCCTCTGCCTCCTCAGCTTTTCCCACAATGATCCACTTGTCTCTTCCAGGTTCCTCAGCTCCTGCTGCTGCCCCCTCCCTTCCCAGCGATGCCCATCCCAGTGCCTCCACCATCAGTGTCCAGACACCATCCCGGGGGCCAAATCCTGCCCCGCTGGCTGGGCAGCCACACCGAGACCTGGCCACTGGTGACCATCCACCTGTCCTGCCCAGTGCTGCCACCACCATGAGCACGGACCTGGAGGCCAGACTCCCTGTGCAGGAATCGGTGAGCAGGGCACATGTTGGATGGGGACACAAAGATCCCTTTTGGACCTTTTGATTGGGTTTGGGGAGCCAGTGGTGGGGCCAGGGACAGCCAAAGCAGCCACTTGCTGCTGATCTCTGCTGCATCTGGTAACTTACCGCTTATATATGGCCCTGTATCTGCTCCCTCTCCCGTCTCCCTCCATGGTGCGAGGGCAGGGTCTGCTTTTCCAGTCCAGTTCTCTCCACAACCTCTGACCCTTGGGTGGTCCCAAAGAGAGACCCCAGACTTCCTTCATAATCAGCCTCATGGGGGTCACTGAGCAGGGTTTGGGACACCCCCGTGGTCCCAAACCCCCTCATCCCTGTGATTTAACACAACTCATTTCCTTTCAGCTCCCCAAAAAACTCCCGGAGCAAGAGAATCCCTGGCCAGTTCCACCTGGGAGCAAAGTCCATGGCGGAGCAAGCGGTGGGCACAGCGGAGAGGGGAATCTCTCACACCCCACCGGGGCCGTGCCGGTGACAGCAGGGACACCAGGGGTGGCCGTGCCACCAGCCGTGTCCACAGAGCAGGGCCGGGACTGGCTGAGCCGCCGGCCGGTGTGCGTGGACAACGGGTTTTTTGGGAATGCCAACCACCTGCACCGCGGCACGCCCGGCCTGGCCCTGGGCAGGGCTGTTCCATCGAGGGATGCAGGTGCCACTCACAGCCCTGGGCAGCCCAGGAATGAGCCCGAAGAGAGCTCAGATATCTCCACGGAGCCACCGCCAAGGCTGGAGGGGGCCACTCGTGATGTGGGGCAGCAGCCCCCAAAGTCAGTGCCAAAAAAGCAGCCTGCGCCAAGCTCTGGGCACGGTGAGCCCACGGGCAGCTTCGTGGATGTGCGCAGCCCCCTCCTCATACAGGAGCAGTTTGATGTGGAGAGGAAGCGTGTCGGGATGCTGCCAGAGCACCCGGGGAGTGCAGGTGGGTTTCCCTTCTGGCAGAACCAAGCAGCCACTAGGGAGCAGGAGGTGCTGCTGAGAGTCCCTCACTGCAAGAAAGAAACTGGGATGCTGGAGTGTGTCCAGAGATGGGAATGGAGCTGGGAGGGCTCTAGAGCATAAGTCTGACGAGGAGCAGCTCAGGAAGCTGGGCAAGATCAGTCTGGAAAAAAGGAAGTTTGGGAGAGACTTTTTTACTCTCTTCAACTCCCTGACAGGTGGGTGGAGCAAGGTGGGGATTGGGCTCTGCTCCCAGGTAACAAGCAATAGGATGAGAGGAAAATTGTGTCATGGGAGGTTTAGGTTAGATAGTAGGGGGAAATTTCTTTTTGGAAGATGTTGTCAAGCACTGGAAAAAGCTGTCCAGGCCAGTGGTAGTCCCCATCCCTGCAGGGATTTAGAAGCCGTTTGGATGTGGCATTTGGGGACATGGGTCAGTGGTGGCCTTGGCAGTGCGGGGGGAATAGAATAGAATAATTTTGTTAGGAAGGAACCCACAATGGTCATCTCATTCATCTGCATTTTAATTTTGTCAGTGGAGCAGCTTTGGGGTGTGAAAGTTCTCCCCGTGGTTTGCAGAGATCTTTGTATGCATATGGGGGAATTTTAGCATCTCCTACATCTCTCACCTTTGGGCATCATAGAATCAGGATAAAGCCCTGTCTGCCACACCAGGGTCTTGGGGTGGGAAAAAGAACACCCAGCCCTTTCCCCTCTGCCATGTGGGGTCAGCACCTCCTGGCTGGGAGGACGTGGAGTTTCAGGAGCCTTAAAAGCCTGTGTTTCCCTTGGTGCTCCCCAGCCCTGCAGCCCACCCTGCATGAGTTACCTGCAGCTGCAGGGAAAGCTTGGGTGCTAGAGCAGAGCCAGGGCACTGGGTCCTTCTCCCTGTGCCACCCCCTCAGCCTGGGGACTGTTCTATCACAGCTTCCTTGAGGAAGAGCAAATCTCACCTTTTAGCCCCCCTGGTTTAGGCCCCATGCTTTATTTTCTCCCTGACAGGTGCTTCAATGGAAACAGCTACCCTGGGTGCTACCCCTGTGCCCAGAGACACTTTCCCATCCCGTGACAGCTCTGTGAAGTCTCTTACGCAAGAGAAGAAGCTGCCCGTTGGGAATACAGCCAGCAGCACCCCCTCTGTGACAGTGAAGGAGAAAGTAGGTGACCTTTCCTCTTGCCACTTGCATTTCACTCGTGTCCTTGTGCACTCCCCGTGGTTAGGAGACTTTCTGTTGCAGTGTCACAATGTGAGCTGGTGATGAGTTTATTCAGGGATTTTTTACCCCCACTGTGGTGTTCACATTATCCACATGCTGTATGGTGGAGCATGAGAGAAGGGAGCCAAACTCTCTTGGGCTTTGACTCCTTACCTTGCCAGTCAGTCTCCTGGCTTCCAGGTGCTGTTTTCCACTGCTCTCCTCTGCCTGTCTCCCTCCTTCACCTCCCTGTTACCTGTGACCAAACCTTGTTGATGCAGCTGTGGGGACTGTGTTGAACTGGGTTTGTGTGGGATCTGTGTGCCCAAGACCAGGCCATTGTGTGCTTCCCTTGACACCCAGCCCCTCTCCTTGTCTCCTAAAGGTGCTCCCGGCCTCGGCAAGTCCTGTCTCGGGCACAGCTGTGGTAGGCGGCTCCGAAGGCGTGGCTGGGAGATTGGCTTCCCGGGTGAGCTCTGCCACGAGCATCTGGGCGCCTCACAGTGATGAGGAGAGGGAAGAGGAGCTCAGCAAGCCAGGTGCCCTCGTGTCCACACCTCAGGGCAGCCCAGAGGTGGCCAGCAGATCCCCAAGCTCTCCAGAGCACAGCAACCCCCGTTCCACTGCCTCCAGCAGCCTTGGCCTCAGCAGCGACCCAATCCTGGTGAGCAGGGATAGCCTGAGCTCAGGAGCAGCATTGCCCAGAGTCTCCTCGGTTCCTGCAGGCCCCAGAGAAAAGGAGGCATCTGGAGCAAGCAGAGACTCCTGTCCTGCTCCAAGCTGGGACAGCAGCTCCCTGGGCACCCATGAGCTCCGTGTGGATCATCAGCCCAGCGTCCAGCTTGGAGCCGGCAGTGATGGAGTTACTCCCCTTGGAAGCTCCGTGAATTCCAGCTCTGGCAGTGCCACCAGCTCACCTCAGGCCCCAAAGGGGGACAGCAATGGCCTGTCCCTGCTGTACATCCTTCCAGCCGTCGGTGTCATTTCTGCCGTGGCGTTCGCCGTGTACACCCGGCTGCGGAAATAGCGGATGGGACACCACGACCGTGACACACCAGGGGGATTCCTCTGGCAACAGGATTTTGGCCAACGCATTTGAAGCCTGAAGAGTAGCAAAGGGCAGTAGGGGCATTGTTAAATCTTTTGCTGGAAGGTTCTGCTGGAAGAGGCCTTGGTACATGATGCTCTTGGGTTTGGGTCCATTCCCTCCCATTTCCCAAACATCTTGGCTGTAGCCTTCTCTTTTCCTCCACCCCTAGAGAAGCTCTCGCACCAAAACGTTCCATTGAGTCAAAAAGGAAAGCACTCATGGTGATTCTCCATGTCTTTCTTGTTTGGTCCTAGGAAGCCTTAGGGAAACATATACTGGTGATCCAGAGGGTGACCTCCAGGTCCCTTTGTGCAATGCAGCCAGGAGAGGTTGTGCAGATATCCTGTAATAGCAGAGCTGATTTGCTTGGCTCTGCTCATCTTGGCTTGAAAATGTGCCCGGGGGTGGGTGCAGGAGCCTCCACTGGATGTCTCATGTTCAGTTTGCCTTACTTGGTGTCTCTGGCTCTGCTGCTCCTTCTGGGATTGCTTCATGTAGTACTGACCCTGGGGATAAACATGAGGGTCAGGAAAGATCTGCATCTAATCAGCGTTATCAAGGATCAGCCTCATTTCACCCTCTCCAGGCAGAGAAAGGGGTTTCTGATTTAAGAGGAATGTTTCAGGCAATGCTAACTTCAAGCAGACTTGGTCCCACAAAAGGTTGTTGGGTGTCTTTGATTTTTAGGCTGGATTTTTCAAGCTTGGTTGGAAAGGTAGATGGGAGTTCTTGCCCTTCCTGATACGTTTTGCTATGGGGTAGGGGTATAGGAGCCTTCTGGCCAGGCTGGGACACAAACAGGATCAACTGCACACTGCAGGGAGGCCATACCAGAGTTTGAGATGCTCTGGGCTGTGGGGAGACTTTGTAGCACCTTCCAGTATCTAAAGGGCTTGGAACAGACAGGTCTTGGGGAAGGTGTCCCTGCCCATGGCAGAGGGCTGGGATGAGGTGCTCATTAATGTCCCTTGCAACCCCAAACCATTCTGTGATTCTAAAATACAGTGAAGCAGGGAAGAAGCAACAGCCTGGAGTAATTACATTGCTCCAAGTTGCTCCAAGCCCCATTCAGCTTGGCCTTGAACTCTTCCAGGGATGGGGCAGCCACAGCTGCTCTGGACAGCCTGTGTCAGTGCTTCACCACCCTCACAGGGAGGCATTTTTTCCCAGTATCCCATCCATCCCTGCCCTCTGACAGTGGGAAGCATTCCCCTTTGTGCTGTCACTCCAAGTCCTTGTCCAAAGTCCCTCTCCAGCTCTCTTGTAGCCCATTTAGATACTGGAAGCTGCTGGAAGGTCTCTTCCAAGTGTTCTCCAGGCTGAGCAGTCCCAACCCTCCCAGCCTGGCTCCAGAGCTGGGGACTCAGTCCCGTGGCCTCCTCTGACCTCTCTGCAGCAGCTCCACATCCTTCTTATGTTGGACACAGCACTGCAGCTGGGATCTCATCTGAGCAGAGGAGCAGAATCACTTCCCTCATCCCAGTAATTTATTCATCCTAAATTCCTGCCATCAGCACAACTTCCCAAAATCTGTTCTTCCTGCTGGCAGGGAGCTCAGCCCCCTGGGGCTTGGCTGCACAGTGCAGCCATCACACCCAGAGCTTGGCCTGTGGTGGGAAAGGTCACTCAGCCCTCAATGGCTGCTCCTCCCTCCCAACAGATTCCTTCTGCCCAAAAATCCAAGAAGTGCCTCCATGAAACTGAGGACAGCCAATAGGTGCAAGAGGAAGGTGTTGATGTGGTGTGTCAGGGCTGCTTTCCAGAAGAGCTCGAGGTGTTCATTCCTCGCTCAGTGCCTGGTGCTGAAGGAGGAAGGGACGGTCCTTTAAACACACTCAGCACCCTCTGCCAGGTGAGGGAATGTGGGGCTGCTCTTCCCATTAAAGATAAAATGGTTATCACTCCCTAATGGGAGGGACTTGCCTTCTCCACGCTTTCTGTGCGGATCCATGAGATCCCAAACCAGCTGCATCCATACCAAGGCCCTCTTCTCTGATGCTTTACTTGCCTCTGAAATTCTTCCCATGTTTTTCCATACATTTAAGCAACAGCTTGTATGCTTTGCCTTTTCATGTTGGATTTCTCTTGTGAAACAGCTGGTTTGTCACCACCTCAGACTGGGGAAAGCACATGTTCACATTGCTGCTGTGAAATGCCAGGATTTTCACAGTTGTTACGTAGCACTTTAAAGCCTCATTGGCAGGAGATGGTGCAGGAGGGCGCTGTGTTCCAGCACATCTTTTACTAACAGGCTAAAAAAAAGCCTTTTACTAACTGTAATAAATTGGTTTGATGCTTCACACTTGACTTGTTGTGATTTGTGGGACAAAGAGCAGGAGGTTGATGATGCTGTGGCTGGAGGCAATGCTCTGAAGGGCTCTGTTGGCAGTGACACTGAGAGGCTGAGGCCATCAGTGCCAGGGTTCAGGGACAGCTTGCAGACATCATTTCAGAGCAAGCACAGGACCTGGTCCAGAGGATGCCCACCATGGTAGGTCTTCTGTTGGTGGTAG
The DNA here is from genome assembly GCF_963513975.1 of Fringilla coelebs. Taxonomy (NCBI): domain Eukaryota; kingdom Metazoa; phylum Chordata; class Aves; order Passeriformes; family Fringillidae; genus Fringilla; species Fringilla coelebs. The sequence continues at coordinate 3,067,350 of NC_140032.1, forward strand.
GATGCCCAGGATGAAAACAGGGAAGGTGGTTCCCAAGGCAGCAAAGAGCTGAGCTGCAAAAGTCAGGATGCTGTCACCAAAGAGGAACTGGACTGGCACAGTTGAGATGGGCATGATACAGAGCATCACCATACCATTTCAGAAGGCTTTAAGCATTCACCCATACAGAGTAACAACGTGGCACTTCAGAAGGCTGCAAGCATCTGCCCTTGTTCTTTAGCCCAACCTTTTGTAGCCCTCATGTTCATGCATTGCACCTGTGTCCCTCTGTTCCCTGTGTGATTGCTCAGTACAGCTCAGCACTCCATGTCTCATTACTTCCCATGCTGGTCACCTGTTTTTCACAGCTGTAGCCCATTGGGGTGAGCCCCACTCCTAATTACCACACACTGTGTGCCTACACCAGACAAGTTTTGGGAAGAGAAATGCACCAAGAATCTGCCAAGTGTTGCAAACTTGAAGGGTGAAACAGAGCCACAAGGAGCAGTGGCTGGAAGAAAAGGGACTGGATGTAACCAGGTGGACACTGCACAGATGTGTGCTGAGCTTGGTACCCATCCAGGCCAGGATGCTGCTTTATTCATTACCCACGTTTTCTGCTTGAATTCTGTCCTGGACACCTTTTCCATGCTGGGCCACCTGGGTTCAGCTCTGGAGGTGCCGCTCCTCTCTTCTTGTGCCCTGAACCTGCAGAACAGAGGCACCAACATCCTTAAAGCACTGTTCACCCCCCTGTGTGCTGTTTGGGGACAAACAGGAAGCTTTTGGGAGGGAACAGCCCTTTCTGTGCCCTCTCCATGCTCTCAAGGCCTCTGCTGTGTCCCAAAGCTGAGACACCCCACAAGCTTCCCAGCTCCAGCTGTTACAGCCCAGGTGTGTCAAACACAGTCAGCAGGGGTTGGAAATACTCAAGAGCTTCAGGCAGCTCAGCCAGTTCCTTTTTTACCCAAATGAAAGCAGTGCTGCTCTGAATGAGATTATTTGTGTTCAGAAAGCTCATCCTTTATCTCCTGTCCCTGCCAACCCCATTTGTTCACTTCCTCTACTCACCCAACAGGATATTAAAATACACCAACTAAATTTGACTGATCCCTTTGTCCCATTTTCACTCTGGCAACCAGGATTCAGCAAATTTTCAGAGAAATTATCACACCTTAGTGAAATGTTGGTCACTGATCCTTCAGGTATCGAATTAATGCCTGAGGATTGTGGTGAGCTGGGATTACCTCAGGGCAGGTGAGGAGCACCCTGGGTCACCGGGCATAGTTCCACCCTTGCTGTGAGAGACAGCAATTAACATTCCACATGGGAATCTCCATCATTATGGCATCCTGTAGTCTGGGAATCTGTGTTTTCCTTTTGAATTCTCATCCTCTTGGTTGTTGCTTACACCCCTCTTCATGGCTGCCTCAATTTTTCTGCCACCAGGGCTTTTCCTGCTGTGCTTGATGATAAACACAGGATCAGGGTTTAAAGAACAGGGATGTGTCCACACTAGAATTATGTTGGGATGTAAAGGAGAGCTGAGGATTTTAAGATTTTAGCAGGAAATTCTTCCTTGTGAAGGTGGTGAGGCCCTGGCACAGGGTGCCCGGAGAAGCTGTGGCTGCCCCTGGATCCCTGGAACTGTTCCAGGCCAGGTTGGACAGGGCTTGGAAAAACCTGGGATAGAGGAAGGTGTCCCTGCCCAAGGCAGGGGGTGGAACGAAGCGGTTTCTAAGGTCTGTTCAGGCCCGCCATGGTGGGTTGCAGACCGCCCTACGTCTATATGCATCGTCATCTGCATATGCAGATCATATTCAAATAAACCCCTCCGCGCGGCCCAGCCCAGCCGAACCTACTGCGGTTCTTCTCTTCGGCCCCCCGCGTTGCCATAGTTACCAGGCTGTCAATCACCGCGCCTTCTCCCGCCCTACCCGGACAGCTCTCTCGATCATTGGGCGGTTGCCGTGTCAATCTCGCTTCAGAGGAAGCCCATAGGCCAGAGCTACCGCATATCGACCCGCCTCACCCGGGTGCACGCTCCCGATTGGGTAGCCGCTCTTGTCACTCTACGCGGCCGACAGCAGGGGGCGGACCCAGCTCCCCGCTGCCGCTCAATACCGGTCTACCATTGGCGAATCCTCCTGTCGCTCTGCGCCGCGGTGGGCGCGGATTGGCTGCCGCCTCACGGGGTGTCCCGCCCCGCGGGGCCGTGCGGCGCAGGCGCGCCGGGGGCGGTGGCTGCGGCGGTGGTGGCTGAGCGGGGCCGGAGCGGGGCCGGGCGGCCCATGGGGCCGGGCCGCGCTGCCGATGGAGCCGCCGCGCAGCTGTGGCGATGGCGCGGAGGACGAGAAGAAGCCGCGGCGGCGGGGCGGCAGTGCGGACGCCGGACCTTCCCAACTGCGGCGGCGGAGCAGCGGCGGCGCGGCGGGCGCGGACGGTGCGGCGGGTCCGCAGCCCCGCGAACGCGGCGGGTCCGTGAGCCGGCAGCGGCGGGACTCGGTCCGCAAGAACCGCCCGCGTGAGTGCGGGGAAGCGGGAACGGCAGCGGGGGGGGGGGGGGGGCTCAGAGGATGGGGAGGGGCGGGGCTTATGGTAATGAGCCAAGTGGGCGGTGCCGCTGTGGGTGGGGCTGTGGGGCGTGGTCAGAGGAGGTGGGGCCGGGGGCGACACCGGGGAGGGATGGGGACCCTGGGACAGCGCGGGGCGCCGTGAGATGGACACGGCACGGACAGCGTGGGGACAGCACGGCGGGGACACGGTGGGGTGAGGGATTGTACAGGGTGGGCAGGCTGGGGATAGCCCTGTGGGGTGATGGCATGGGCACTGCATGGCCAGGCTGGAACACCATGGGGACACAGGGTGACTTGTCCAGCGTGGCCGGACAGGGGACAGCACGGAGGGACACGGTGGGGTGATAATTGTCCAGCATCATCAGCTTGGGAATAGCACTGCGAGGTGGTGGCATGGGCTCTGCATGGCTAGTTTGGGGACAGCATGGTGGGGGTGTGGTGGGACAGTGACATGGGCTCACCAGGTTGGGCTGAAGGGTGGGACAAGCTGAACTCCGAGAGCTCTAGGAGGTTTAGGGTGAGGTGACACCTGCCTGGTGGGACAGGACATGGGATGGGGCTGTGGAAGACGCTGAGGTTCCCAGATTGGGGACCTTGGATGGGAAGGAAGGGAAGGCACCTTCAGGTGACAGTGAGGAAAACGACACAGCAGGACAGATGGAGGGACCAGGGTTTGAGGTTGTGGGGCTGGACTGGTAACTGTAAAGCAAAGCAATGGAGAGCAAAGGGAATAATTTAAATTTTGGGAGAGAAGAACCTGACAGGTTTGGCAGGAGCTGGACACAGATCAAACCAGGCTTTCTAAGGGGGAAAAAAAATCCCTAGAACCACGTTTGTAAATGTCCTACTGAAACAGCAAAATGGATGGCAGCCTTCATTTTGGGAGCAGCGGGAGCTGCTGTGCAGGTGCCGTGGCTGTCCCTGACTTCAGCCATATTTGAGGAATAACCAAGAGATTATTTCTTGACTTCTGCTGGAGTCCTTCCTCCTGGAAGGAAATTGCCATTCCCTGAAAATGAAACAGCCTCCGTGTAATTCCTTGGTACCTGCACAGCTGTTAAAAAGGTGTGAGCAAGGAATCTGGGCTGAAAGCAGGGATCTGCTGCATCTCAGCTGTGACTGGCAGTGCTGAGACACTGTTGTTACCATATTTATGGGAAGTTTTAAGAGTGTTTCTTCTCTTTTTTTTTTTGATTGCTGGTGAAAAAGGCACTTAGTGTGAAAAATGGGAATAGAGGACCTTGAGGCTCTTAATTAGAGACTTGTTAAAAGGCTGCAGGGACATGAAAGATCTCTGGTATGAAAATGAGGGAGGACTGGAGCTCTGCATTAGGTGATAATTCTCTGCCTTGCTCGGGGCAGTTTCTGTGTCTTCTCTGGAAAATGTGAATTAAAGTTGGATGCTGAGTGTGGCATGGGATACTTAAAGGAAAACAGGTGTTCTGGCAGCTTTCAAAAAAGGGTTTGGCTTGAGTCTGGAAGGTCAGCATGGTGGGATTTGGGATTACAATGTAGTCTGACTTTCCTAAATTATTCTTGTGACAAGTGGAAGAGAAATATGCAGGAGCAGGTGAGTCTCTTAGCAGGGACAATGCCTGATGTCACAATCTGTCATGTTTTAGAGTTAAAATGCTCCATCCCACCTTCAGGAAGACTACAGCTAAAATGAAAGGAAACCATTTAATGGGTGTGGGATCAAAAATGTCCTACTTTAGCTCCCACTTGTCTGCTGCTGGCATGTGGCAAAGGAGCTGGGTGACCTTGAGGCTTGTCTTGCCTGGCTGTGCTGGCAGATGCCCTGGCAGATGAGCCCCACTTCCCCAGGAATGAAAGGATTTTGGCAGACTCATGATCCTCCTTCCTCCTCAGCCCTCTGAGCCTGTAATGTGCAGTCAGGGCTGTCTCACTGCAGAGAGCAGGGAAGAGGATTGGATTTGGGATAGATCTGAAATAAACTCTGCACCCAGTATGCCAGCTGTGTGCCTTCATGCACTGTGGGCTTTAAATTCCCTGTTTGAAAGTCATGTGGAAGTGGTGCTTGGGGGGGATGTGGATTAGGGGTGAAGATGACAGTGCTGTGTTACCAGTTGGAATTGAGCTTGGAAGTCTTTTCCAGCCTGAATGATTCTGTGAAATGATTCCTGGTGCACTCGAGGGGCTTTCCTGCAGACACTGGGATTTTCTCTGTACCCTGGCAGAAGAGGGAGAAGTCAAGGGCACTGTTGCTCTCAGAGGGGACTGAGAAGTGTCCCTGAAAACACAAAGTGGAGATTGTTGAAGCTTTGGAGCGTTACATTGGGAAGGGGAGTCTGACGGGGTTATTAGTGCAGGCAGACATGTCATGCACAAAAACTTTATCAGTTTCAGGAACAATGCAAGAAAATTCCCTTCTGGCACTGAATTATCAGTGCTACTATTGAAATCCATACTTAAAAATTGGACTGGGAAGACTCCAGATGAGTAATGAGGATATTCCCCTCATGGTTCTTATGGGAGCTGTGGCTGTGGGCAGGGTGAAGTGCCAAGCAGAAACCTGATGATGGTCATAATGAGCAGGGGAATGTTTTTTTTAATGAATCTTTTTTATAAGAGAAAGAGATCAGCGTTTCAATTCATCAGCTTTCCCCCTTTTCCCCTTCTTCCACTCCCTCCCTGCTCATCCTGAAATCTTGGGGTATTCAACAGAGGTGAATTTAGGTTATTTCCCTGGTGAACAAAATGTGCTTCTCCCTTCTGTAGCTTGTTTGTTTGTTTCCTGAGAAAATATTATTTCTCTTCAACTGATCCCTTTTTTGGAAATTTTAGTATCTTCTGTCAGGATCATGCAAATACATAATGGACATATGACTTTAAATTTTCAATTTACAAAGCATCCAAGAAAAGGTAAAAATAAAATGCTGTTTGGCACCTCTTTGGTAGTACAAAATTTAAGCTTTGATGTTTAAATATCCTTTTCTGTTTTGGAATGGTGTATGAAATATGAATTCCTATCAGAGCCTGTTTTTAGGAATAGGAGGAGATGTGGACTTAGTGTCACTTTATATTAAATGCTAATGAATTGTATTTTTTTCTCAGCTGTAAAATTTACAGCATGGTGTAACACTATTAAAATATAATATTGAATATTTCAGAGTAAGCCTAGAGGTGCTGTCACACACTGAACTAAATCATCAGCCTAATCTTTTTAGCTCCTGATATAATTGGCTCAGAAGTTAAGGATCACTCTGAAATACAACTCGAGCTGCTTGTTTTGTGATGAAAATCCACCATGGAGATCTTTAATTATATCACCTCTTTCATCTTGACAGTTCTGCAGCTTCCAGAATAAGTCTGTCGAGGGCTTTTTTATTTACACAGTGACCAATTTTATGAAGTAATTTACATATCAGATAAAGGCAATTTCTTTTTATTGCCCTGAAGATCTTACAGTCTGACTGCAAAAGGGATTTGAAGGGAGGGTAGCAGCTTTTGCTGTGGGCACACAAAGTATCCTGGAGCTTTTCTGGGATTATTTAGTCAGAGCTGTGAGCCTTTAACTTTGTTGGCAGACCAGTCTTTTGTTTGTTGCTGCATATCCATAGATCTGCCCCTGAGAAGAAGGTTTGTTTTTAAGACAAAGAACTGTTTATATGAAAATATATGGAGAGAGCTGCTTTTAAAATTGCTCAAGGGAAGCAAAACTTTGTCAGGCCAATGGTTTGGGTTGGGAGGGACCTTCAAGACCATCTCATTCCTCCCTCTGCCAAGGGCAGGGACACCTTCCATTAGTACAAGTTGTTCCAGCCTGGCCTTGGACACTTCCAGGAATGAGGCAGTCACAGCTTCTCTGCCCAGCTCACTGAGAATGGGCTTCATGGCTCTCATCCTCTAAAAAACAACAGACTTTCTGCAAGGAGACAGATTGCAGGAGCTTTGGAGCCGAGAGCAGAGGATTTCCTGCCTTTCTTGGAAATGCCCAAACACCCAAGGAACACCTAAACCCTTCCCAGAAGGTGCTGGGCATCAGGAGAGCCCAGAGGTCCATACAGTGCTTCCTGTGGCAGCCTTGGGATTTGCCATCCTTCCCATTGTTAAAGGAGACCTGCAAGGCTCTTCCCTCACCCAGAGCTCCAAGTGGCAGCAGGGAGGAGGTGATGAGAGGCAGTGTTTGCATCTCTGCTGGTGTCTGGTTATTGCAGCAGAACCTTCTGACTGAGCAAATTCAGCCTCGGGGATGCCCAGAGGGCTCCTGGATGCCAGCAATTCTCCTGCTGCTCCTGGAGATCTGCAGCAGATCTCTTGGAAGAATTGCTTCAGAGGCTTAAAAGGGAGAAATCTCTGGATGGCTTTCATCTGCTGGGAAAAAAAATAAATCAGTGTTTCAGGAGAAATCTTGGTGGCAGATGGTGATGGCGTTGATCCAGGAGAGCTTCCTCCTCCCTCCCTTGGATTTTTCTAGTTCTCAGACATGGAAGAGCTGTTGCAGCCCTGCATGTTCCTGTAAGTCTCAGGAAAAAAAAATCCAGTTCTTCATGTCCTTGGAATAGTTTCCTCCTCTTGTTTGTGTGCCATTCCCCTTTACTACAAAAAAGGGTTTATAGGGAAGTTTTGTCCCTGTAATGGATTGAGTTCTCCAACAGGTGTTACTGCATAGGGAATCCTTCACAGCCTGAGAAAGAAGTACTTAATTTTGAGCTCACATGCTTCTTCCTTGGATTCTTAACCTGTGGCTGGCATGTGTATAATGAGGACTCCATAATTAACAATCATTTGGGGTAAGATAATTACCTTAATAGTGTGTCTTTTTGAATTTATCCCTGGTGACTTGGGGAAGGTACAGCTGAGCTGCTGGCAGATGGAGAACACCAGCTGCTCAGTGTGGAGCTTTTCCAGCTGGTGCCACAGGGAGGTGTGAGGCAGCTCTGCTCGGAAGTTGTGTCCCACCTCAGGGACACCTCAGGGGGTTGGATTTGCTTTTTTAGGGCCAGTGCAGAGTGGAGATAGTGACCCCTGAGCCCAGCCTGGCTGCAGTTACTCCCAGCTCTGCTGGCATCATTCCTGTTTTCCTGTTCCTGGTGAGACAGATAGTGGATAACTGGTGTGGTTTAACTCCATGCCTAATGTTCTGCCCAAATAAAAACTGAATTTATGTATTCTAAAAAACCTAAGATCTTGATGGTACTGGGTTTGGGATGAAATTTCCAAGGAGCTCCCTGCTCTGTTTTTTGTGACCAGGAAAGCTGCCTAAAGTGATGGACCCAGTTGGTGTTTGCCCTGAAATCTGGAAGATTTATGTCACTGAGTGTAGGAGTTTGTGAGCTTCACTAGCAACTTTAAAACAAATATGTTATTTTACTGAAGCTGTGCATGTGCTACCAGCTGAGTGCTGGGAAGTGGGAGCCTGTTAGCCTCTGATGGAGCAGCCCCTGTGGCATTTGCAGGCATGTGGCTTCAGAGCATGGTGGTTTTGGATGTTTGTCTTTCCTGCTGCACATCTGAGGCCATCTCTGAGTCCCCAGCCTCTGCTCTCTCCCCATTTTTACCCCTGCATAGCCTGGCAGAGGGAGTGTGGGGGAAGATTGTTCTCTAAATGCAATGGGGATGCTTAAAAACAAACCCAGTGGACTTCAGAATGCAGAAATCAAATGGCATGTTCTGACAGGGACAAATACATTCCAGAAATCACAGAATTATGGAATGGTTTGGGTGGGATGGGACCTTAAAGACCATCTGCTTCCAGTCCCCCTGCCTTGGACACAGGAACACCTTCCACTGTCCCAGGTGGCTCCAAGCCCTGTCCAGCCTGGCCTTGAACACTTGCAGGGATCCAGGGGGCAGCTTCTCTGGACAGCCTGTGCCAGGGCCTCACCACCCTCACAGGAGAGAATTTCTTCCTCATATATAAATGTCTCCTTTTAGTTTAGAACCTTTCCCCTTTGTCTTATCACTATCTGCCTGTGTAAAAGTCCTTGGTTTGCTCCTGCTCCCTCCCTCTGTTGGGCTGCCATTCAGATTCCTTTCCCTTTCATTCATGAAAAGTTATTTTTGTGTCTCTTCTTGTTTGAAGTAAATGCCTCTGAAATGGAGAGTGATTGGGGTTTGGATGTATCTCCCAAAATAGAGCTTGCATCTTCTTTCAAGATTTCCTTTGGTGATGGTTGGGGGTGGCCTCTGTGGAAATACATAAAAATAACTTGGTTGATTAAAAATACTGTGGGGAGCTGCCAGTGCCAGCAGCTCCTGGGAGCTGGAAAGCTTTGGAAGGGCCTGTACAGCCACCAGATAAATCTGCCTAGGAGAGAATGTGTCCTCCAACTTGTCAGGCTGCTGCCTGTGCAAAGATTGTTCCCTGAAGAGCCTGGCACGAGGGATTCTTCCTCCAAAGGGAGAGGAATGAGGGTTTCTCCATGTTCCACCCTTATCTGTTTGCAGATAAGGAATTTTACTAAAACCCAAGATGCTGTTTTCCAAATGAACTTTGGTAACATCTACTCTGGAACGTGTCCAGAGAAGGGAGCAGAGCTGGGGAAGGGTCTGGAGCCCCAGGAGGGGCTGAGGGAGCTGGGCAGGGGCTCAGCCTGGAGCAAAGGAGGCTCAGGGGGGCCCTTGTGGCTCTGCACAGCTCCTGCCAGGAGGGGACAGCCGGGGGGTCGGGCTGTGCTCCAGGGAACAGGGACAGGAGGAGAGGGAACGGCCTCAGGCTGGGCCAGGGGAGGGTCAGGGTGGACATTGGGAAAGTTTCCACCCCAGAAGAGTGGTCAGGCATTGGCACAGCTGCCTGGGGCACTGTTGGAGTCCCCATCCCTGGAGGGATTTAACAGCCATGTGGATGTGGCACCTGGGGACCTGGATCAGTGGTGGCCTTGGCAGTGCTGGGGGAATGGTTGGGATTGTGGAGGTTTTTTCCAACATTTATGATTCCAGTATTCAGGTTTATTTTCTTCTGGAAGCTACCATAAGGATTGAATCCTGCTCCCATAAGCCCTTACATGTGGCTACATTTTTCCCTTTGCTCTGGATCCTGTGCATCTCGTTAGCTCCAGCCTCCCCTTTGGCTCATTAATGGTGATATTAATCTGTTCCAGTTCCCAGCTCTAATCGCAGATTCCATCAGATCAGGGGTTCTCTTGATCTTTTCCAAGAAGCTCATTATCTAACACAGCTGTAAATGTTGCTGGGCCTGACACTGATGCATATTTTGTACCATGGGGGAATTTGACTAATAAAATAATCCAATTAGACATTTGTTTTTGTCTCCCTGCGGCATCTTAGATTACTTGTCTACCTCAGCTCTGTGTTGTAATTAGGGAACGTTTGTACATCCCTTTGATGTAAAAGCACTGGTGTTATCCGTGGCTCTGGCTCTGGTTCAGAGCTTGGGAAAAGGAATAGCTGGGGATTAAACCTGCAGCAGGATCTGGCAAGGCTGTGGAAGCTGTCAGACCTGTGGGGAGGGATGTCGGTGTTTGGGTGGTTGTACAGCAAATATTCGAACATGAGGGATCTCTGAACAGGAGCTGTGCTCATGTTGGAGGAGTCTCTTGTCAAAGACAGCATTCTTGAAAATGGAGAGACCACATGGGTCCTTAGAGAACTGAATTAATTAATTCAGTGAAAACTATTTTCATAGAATCACAGGATGGTTTGGTATTGTATTTGTGGGGTTCCCAGATGAAGAAGGAATGCTGAATCTGACTCTATGTTGTTAGAAGGGTAATTTATTATTTTAAGATACTATATTATATTAAAGAATACTAAACTAAACTATACTAAAGAATACAGAAAGGATACTTACAGAAGGCTAAAAAGATAATAATGAAAATTCGTGACACAGCTTGACCCTGATTGGCCAATAAGTCAAAACAATTCACATGAAACCAATGAAACAATCACCAGTTGGATAAACAATCTCCAAACACATTCCACATGGGAGTACAACACAGGAGAAGCAAATGAGATAAGAATTTGTTTTCCTTTTTCTCTGAGCCTTCTCAGCTTCCCAGGAGAAGAATCCTGGGTGAAAGGATTTTTCCAGAAAATATGACTGTGACAGTTTGGGTGGGAAGGGACCTTAAAGACCATCAAGTTCCATCCCCCTCCCATGGGTAGGGGTGCTAGAAAGGTGCTCATGCTATGGCTGTGCCATGCCCTGTCTCATTTACAGTAGGAGCATTGGGGTAGGACGGTGGGGATGGACGGAGATGAGAGATCTCTGCAGCCAGGCCATGGAACTTGTGGGTTATTGCAAAGGGCCTGGGTGCAGGGCCCTGCTGGGGGCTGCCAGCCACAGCTCAGAGCAGCCCCAGAGGGGAGAGACAGTGGTGAAGAGGATGAGGGAGAGAGGATGAGAGGATAAGAGAGTAAGAGAGCGAGGTTCCCATTACAATACAATAAATCTTCTGTGCTGAATATTCTAATTCTCACTAACCAATCCAGTACAATAGCCAAATCCTGTAGCATTTACATACAGCCTATAAGAATCATTACATTAGCACACTGTGTTACATTTTAAACCCTAAAAAACTCCTCTTTGGACCCCTTCTGCCAAGCTAGCAGGGTCTGCTCTGCCCCTTGGACCTGTATGCAAGCAGAGGGTGTTGTTTCATCAAAAGGGGATTACCTTCAGTCCAGCCATACCATTATTTTCCAGTTGTTCAGTAACCAAGATATCTCAAAACTTGCTTTCATTTCAATCTCGTTTATAGTTTCTATAATCTCAAAGTCTTTTGCCAGGCAACCATATTTATAAGGCTTTCCTGTTTCATTTTCCCCAACAATTTACTCTTTGTCTTCTCTCTCCAGTCTTTCCCTGGTTTGGCTTGGACATCGGAGGCACCTTGGTCAAACTGGTTTATTTTGAACCCAAGGACATCACAGCCGAAGAGGAAGAGGAAGAAGTAGAAAACCTCAAAAGCATCCGCAAATACCTGACCTCAAACGTAGCCTATGGCTCCACAGGCATTCGGGATGTGCACCTTGAGCTCAGGGACCTTACCCTGTGTGGACGTAAAGGCAATCTGCACTTTATACGCTTTCCTACCCATGACATGCCTGCTTTTATCCAAATGGGAAGCGAAAAGCACTTCTCGAGCCTCCACACTACCTTATGTGCCACGGGAGGTGGAGCGTACAAATTTGAGCAGGACTTTCGCACAGTAGGCATTTTTGGCTTCTATACCGTTAGGATCTGATAGTGACGTTGCTTTGAAAGCTTCAAACTAGAAACTTTGCTCTGCACGCTCTCAGATTTCTCTAAATCTGTGTTTTGATGCTGTCTGTAACTCCAGTTCAAGTTGGCATCTCCAAATTTAAACACTTCCTGCACTGAATGTAACTCTAAAATTGTTCACTAATGATCTTTCTTACACATCTTCCTCTCTATTTTTAATCTCTTCTTGTGCTAATCTCAGTCTTTTGGGTTTGTTTTTAAACTCATTGCTGTCTTTCTCCTGCTTTATTTTCTTCCTTTGCTCGCCTGGTTTCGTTTCTAACACCTGTGTGAATGAGCTGGTTGAGGTTCAGGTTTATTTGGTGGTAAATGTAACTGTCAGGAAGTTCATAGTTGGGATTGGACATCATTATGTGGCTTCATTCCAAGTGGGATCCTTGTTCATGGTGAAGAATGTGTGATGAATATTTGTTTAGTCAGGGCTTGGAAAAATGCAACTAAAGAGGCTTTTGGAGCATCATTAAGGGTGAAAAGCCCTCTAAGATCATCCAATCCAGCGCTGCCAAGGCCACCACTGACCCATGTCCCCAAGTACCACATCCACATGGCTTTAAATCCCTTCAGGGATGGGGATTCTACCACTATCCAAGGCAACATAACTATTTGTGTTAAGTTTTTCCTAATATCCAGTTTTGTGTGGTCAAGGCAGTGGCATCCTTGTGCTTTTTTTTTTTGATGTTCTTTTGGATGGGTTTTGTGGGATATTTTGATCAAACAATGTGAGTCCCCCCTCATTTTTCCTGGTTTTTCACACCAGTCCCTCAGCATCAGAGCCTAAATCAGGGCTGTGGGAGTTGCTGAAGTTCTTTCAGTGTCCATCTGTGGATCCAGATTGTTTTCCCCTGTTCCTCACCTGAGGGTTGCTGTACTTTGGAGTCCCTGTGCTCTCCTGTGATCCATTCTCCCTCAGCCTCCACAGGGAGCATGGACAGAGCTGGACTGAGCTGGTAGTGAATGCATTTTTCCAGCTCTGAGCATAAATACTTCAAATCCCTGGCTAATCTTCAATATTCCTCTTTTTTCCTTCCCACCAGATGGGTGACCTTGAGCTCTGTAAGCTCGATGAGCTGGACTGCCTTATTAAAGGAGTGCTGTACATCGACTCCGTGGGCTTCAATGGACACTCAGAGTGTTACTATTTTGAGAACCCCACGGATGCTGAGAGGTGCCAGAAGCTTCCATTCAACCTGGAGAATCCCTATCCTCTCCTCCTGGTGAACATTGGCTCAGGGGTCAGCATTTTGGCTGTCTATTCCAAAGACAACTATAAACGGGTAACAGGCACCAGGTGAGTGCTGGGGGAGGTAAAGAGACTTGGATTTTGGGATCTGGAGCACATTTCTGCTTTGTATATGGCATTTTCAGGGACAAGCTGCAATAAAAGTGAGGGGAATGACCAAGCTCCTGCTCTTACTGCAGTTATTCCCTGCCAGAAAAGATCCATTCTGGAAAAGAGGATGTGGATTTCATGGTTTGGTGTCTTTACTGCAGCCAGTCTCCATCAAAGCTGGTTTTACAGTTGCTCTGCTGCAGGAATTTAAGGGCTTTATTTATTTCCTTTCTGATGTCATGTTGTTTGGGATTGTTAACAACTCTAAGCTTTGATCCGAGAAGTCGAGATTTCCATCCTGATTTCCAGAAGTTGCCAGATTTTGGTGGAAGGGATAATGGCATAGCAGTAGTTCCCCAGTTACTGCCCATCTTGAAGATGTGGCTTTTGTGTCCTGGCAAAGCCATAGAGTTCTGTGGCTTTAAGCTTTCCTGGATTCCCTGAAAGGCACTAGTAGGAATGATAATGATAATAATTTTAAATTCCCTCAGTACAAATTCTTAACTCTCACTAAACATCATTAGTAGCATCTCTGTGCTGTGAAGTGAACAAGACAGGGTTTTCCCCCAGCTTTTGGATATCTGCCCTGACACTCCAGTTATCCCTAAATAACTAACATAACTATCCCTAAATAAACTAACATTTATTTTAAGATTAACATCTCTGGATGCTGGGAAGAAAGTGGTCAGTATAACATAAAAAAATCAAGGTTTCATTTCACAGCATGGCCTGTGCAGAAGGCTGTGAGGGATTCCTAACAGCCTCATGTGAGAGGAACAGACTTTAAGGAAAATGCTGCCTTTCCAAGATGGTTTTCCCTAAAACAGAGCTCAGGAATGGGGTGACCTGAGCGAACTGGGATGCAGAGCTGAACAATCTGAGCTTTCATTTTCATTTTGCTTTACTTGCAGCCTTGGAGGGGGAACCTTCTTTGGCCTCTGCTGCCTTCTGACAGGCTGCTCCACGTTTGAGGAGGCCCTGGAGATGGCATCCCAGGGGGACAGCACCAAGGTGGACAAACTGGTGAGGGACATCTACGGAGGAGACTACGAGCGCTTTGGGCTGCCAGGCTGGGCTGTGGCATCCAGGTAAAGCCCTGCCTGGCTCTCATGCTGGTTTTGTTTCCTCTGGAGATCCTGCAAGGATGAAAAACTGGATTTAGGTGCCCTAGGAGAGCAACCATTCCTAAGAGATCTAAGTTATGCATAGCAATGCTTTTTGAAGTTAGAAATCAGTCCTTCAAGATGAATCACTTTGGTTAAATTAGCAGTTCTCATTTTCTCCTGGAATTCTGGTGGAACCTTTAACCCCAAAACTGTCTTTACAGCTTTGGAAACATGATGAGCAAGGAGAAGAGGGAATCTGTCAGCAAGGAGGACCTGGCCAGGGCCACTTTAATCACCATCACCAACAACATTGGCTCCATAGCACGGATGTGTGCCCTTAACGAGGTATTTTGGGAATCTCTTCCCTTGGTCCCTGCCTGAAACATCAGCTGTGTGCTGCTGCCTGCTTGAGGAATGTGCCTCTCTCTGGGAGCAGCTCTGGGAAGCAGTGGGAGAGGAGGAAAGGAGGGATGGGGGGTGTAGAGGCTGGATATCTTCTCCTGTGCTGTTTTTATGAGTTGCTCTGGATTTCTTGGCCAAGTCCCACCACTGCCACGGCCTTTGCTGCATCTCTGTGCTTTCAGCTTCTTTACAGTGCTGCCTTGTTGCATTCATGTCAAGCAGCATTGTACAGGGCTATGAAAGAGCAGAGACATGCTCTGCACTCCATCCTGAGCCTGCTTCCACTGGATGGGCTGATGAAATCCAGCATCCTCCTGACTCCTCTGGCTCTGCAGCCAAAATGAGACAAGACACGTCCTGAACAGCCTTGCTCATAATATATCTGGTAATTCCTTGCTCTGGAGCTCAGCTGAATGAAAAGAGGATCCTGAATAGTTCAGGGGAAATGTTTATCATTGTGGGGAGGGAAGGAAAATCCACAGCAGGATATGATTGCAGGAGCAGGTAAAACTTGATCTGATTCCTCAGAAAGAGGAGGAACTGAATTGTTTTCATGTTGGAGAACAAGAAAGCTTCAGAGCTTGGATCAGAAATATTTTGGGATAGAAAAGTAAGCCTGGAGGTCTGGTTTAAATCCACAATTATCACTGCTTGGTTGGTCTTTTTCTTTCTTTAAAAATTGTGTTGGTTATGGACTCCTAATCAGTTTTTTCCCCCCCAGTTTAACAGTAGAGTCACTCAGCTGTTTCATGATGGATCAAAGGCCAGAGCTGCAGGAGGGGAAGCAGGTGGCACTTGATGCTCAGTGTTCCCAGGCAGGATAAGGATTTTGTAGGAAAATCAGCTATTCTATCCAAATCCCTGAGTTAGAAAAGCTGTAGTGTGGCCTGGGAATTTCTGGGAGCGTCTGAGGGTGGCTTAAAACAGCCTGGTCCTGCTTTCTGATGGAATTGTGTGTGGTGTTCTGCACATTCTGCCAGACACTTTCAGCAGGAACTTAATTTATAGAATTTCAGAGCCATTTGGCTTGGTAAAGTCCTTTAAGATCATCCAGTCCAACCATTCCCCCAGCACTGCCAAGGCCAGCACTGACCATGTCCCCAAGTGCCACATCCACAGGGCTTCTAAATCCCTCCAGGGATGGGGACTCACCCTGGGCAACTGTGCCAGGGCTGGAAAACCCTTTCAATGAAGAAATTTATCCAAATATCCAATCTCACCTCCCCTGGCCCAGCCTGAGGCCGTTCCCTCTCCTCCTGTCCCTGTTCCCTGGAGCACAGCCCGACCCCCCGGCTGTCCCCTCCTGCCAGGAGCTGTGCAGAGCCACAAGGTCCCCCCTGAGCCTCCTTTGCTCCAGGCTGAGCCCCTGCCCAGCTCCTGGTGCTCCAGATCCTTCCCCACATGGGGGTTTTATCATTGCAAGCAGAAAATAGAATTTAGCCTTAATATTCCTTTTTTTCCCTTAACACTTGCAGAACATCAACCGTGTGGTGTTCGTGGGCAACTTCCTTCGGATCAACACCATCTCCATGAGGCTCCTGGCCTATGCCCTGGACTACTGGTCAAAGGGACAGTTAAAAGCACTTTTCTTGGAACATGAGGTAAAATTCCTTTTTAAAATTTGTCTCATGGCAAAATACAAATCCTTGGAGTGCTCTGGAAAGAGCCATGTGGAGCTGTTGGGTGCATGCAGTACAGGAGGAGTTCAGGGCTTTGCTGCTACAGCCACAGCTTCGTTTTATTTTATTTTAATTTTCATCACATACCTCCCTGTAGTTGTATCTTTCCCCTTTCCTTTATATGTTGTTAAAATTAAACTGTGTAATAGCCTGGAGAAGGGAGGGCTCCAGGAAGACTTTCCAGTGCCTAAAAGAGCTCCAATAGAGCTGGAGAGGGATGTGACAAGGGCCTGGAGTGACAGGACAAGGGGAATGGTTTCCCACTGCCAGAGGGCAGGGATGGGTGGGATATTGGGAAGGAATTCTGCCCTGTGAGGGTGGGCAAGCCCTGGCACAGGGTGCCCAGAGAAACTGTGGTTGTTCCTGGATCCTTGGAAGTGCCCAAGGCCAGGTTGGACATTTGGGCTTGGAGCCACACTGGGAGATGTCCCTGTCCATGGCAGGGGTGGCACTGGATACCTGCAAGGTCCTTTCCAACCCCAGCCATTCCCTGGTTGTGTGGGCATTGCTGTTCCTGTGTCAGGAAACATTCCATGGATTTTCACTGCCTGCCCCATCTGCTCCTCAGGGTTACTTTGGTGCAGTTGGAGCTCTCCTGGGACTGCTGGACTCAGCCTGACTGTGCAGGATCTGTGTTGGACCTGTGGATTCAGGGCACTCCCCCTGGTTTGGGGGTCACTGAGGCCATGTTTCGTGTCACAGCCTCCACTGAGACTGTTCCACTCTGGTGGCCTGTGGGGATGGGTGTCTGGAAGAGTTGAAATCCATCTGGGATTACAGCACAGGTTTGTTCCTAAGGATGTGATTGGAATACACTGGCTGGACCTGGGGGTGTATGGGAAGGTCTGGGGGGCATTTCAGTCCCATGGAATTGCCCTTTTTAGGGGAATTTTTTTAGTTTTACTCCATGTTTAATGACGGTGACAAAGCAGAGCAGGGGCACTCCGCTCCTTCCACTGGCATCCCTTGGAGTGCCAAGTGCCCAGGTCAGTTCTGTGTTCACAGTAAGAGGTTCTCTGTGTGCTGGAAAATGGTCTGGGAAAGGGGCAGAGCATCAACACAGCCCTGGTGTGTGTACCTAACTCCATATGGCCCACTAGACCCACACTGGGACACAGCTGTGCTGCCAGCCAGGCTTTATTTATCCCTGTTCCACATGTCCTTGTCCCAGGGATGGAAGGCACAGCACAGCACGGGTCTGTGCCTCAGGGTGAGTCCCATTGCAGCCTGCAGCCCTCCTGCACCTCATCAACACCCTCTAGGATGGTGTCAGGGCTGTCAGTCTGCCTCCAGCCTCCAGATCTAGAGTTGAGGGTGGAATAAGGATATTTGTTTGTTTGTCTTCTCTCTGTTACCAAACTCCACCAAAGAGACACTTCCTTCAGTCACACTTGGATCTCTGTAATATTCCATGTTACATTTTTCATGGCCGCACTCATTCTGGGGGAGTTCTCCCCCTTCCATGCATGCTGTACTCCCTCTTTCCCCTGTGCATGCTGCCACACAGCCTGTGAGCAGGATACTGCAGTGTGGAGCCCCTGTGGAAGTTGCACCCCGGGGATGGGGGGTTGGAGTGGATCCTGCACACTCAATAAACACTCTCTAAAAGCAACGAGGTATCTGCACCTTCCCTGGGGATGGGAGCTCATGGAGACACAGCTTTGGAAGTGCTCTGGCTTCCCAGCAGGCAGCTCTGTGGAGCACAGGGAAAGCTGGTCAGATCCTTCAGATCAGGTCCTGGTGTCAGGGTTTATCCCAGGATATCAGAATCACCATCACCCTGACCCCAATACATCCTTCCAGTTCTGGTTTCTTCCCAGAGAAACCAATTTCCAATTTTTTTGAATTTTTTCCAATTGGAATTTTTTTCCAATTCCAATTTTTCTCTGATTCCCTTGTGGGCCTGGCTGGAAGTGCTGGACAGAGCACTTTAAAGAGCATTAATTCTGGGGAAATTGCAACAGTTTTGGCTTTGATGAAAACCAAGCCCTTCCCTGCCTTATGAATCCTGCCCAGCTCTGCTTGTTGCTGTATCCTGAGATCTGAGCACTCCAAGGTGGGTTCCTTGTGTGGCACCTCCCTCTGAAAAGGGAGGAAACGACAGATTCAGAGGGTGTTTGCTTTGCTGGGTAGATTTGTGTTTGTCCCTAAACCTCAGCTGACCTGAGCTGGGATTCTGGACACAGCCAGGGATTTGATCCCAGTAAAATCAGGGAAAAGAACACAGGGCTCCTGGGGAAGGTGATCTGTGCTGGCTGGGGAGGAAAATGTTTGTTTTTCCTGCAGCCTTACACAAGTTCCATTTGTGTCCTGGTCTTTATTCCACGAGGTGCTACTGGACAGCTGAGGGCTGGAAGCAGGATCATACAGCTCAGGGAATGGTTTGGGTGGGAGGGGACCTCAAAGCCCCTCTCATTCCATGGGCAGGGACATCTCCCACTGGCCCAGGTTGCTCCAAGCCCTGTCCAGCCTGGCCTTGGGCACTGCCAGGGATCCAGGGACAGCCACAGCAGCTCTGGGCGCCCTGTTTGGGATCAGCTGAATTCAAGTTCTCATTTATTCTTCACTCCTTGTGAGATCACACAAGAGTTCCCAAATTCTCCATTAAAAACATCTCCATTTCCAAAGTGCTGACTGAAGGGTTGCTGGACTCAGCTCTTGCAGTACCACCTGAAATTTAACACACATGTACCTGGCTGGCCTTTCACCCACCCTCACGGCCAAAACTCATGGAGAAGGCACAGGAACTTTGGCTTTTTGCAATGTCTGTGTGCCTGGGACCTGTGTGGCTCCTTGGTGTAACAGGTCACTGATAGCCTGGGCTGGGCAGGGTGTGGGAATCCTTCAGATCCACAGGAAAAAGCCTGGCTTTTATTAAGCACAGCAGCCTTGGGAGCAGAAACCACCTTGCCATGCTTCTGCTGTGGAGGGCTGGGAAATCTCTGGGAATTCCCAGCAGCAATCCCAGAGCCTGATCCACCCCAGTCCCTGCCCCAAGGCACTGGAGTCCCTGGGCTCAGCATCCTGCACATTTCACTTCCTCACTCCATGGAACTCCTGTGGAACTCCTTTTTCTCTGGATTTTGGAGCAGCTCCAGCACAGTCTGATCCCAGCACCAAAGTTCCTGGTTTATTGTCTATTCCTTTTTTGTAAACTTCTTGATTTTTTTCTTTGTTATAAAATATTAGTTATTTTTTTATATGTTTCAAACCCTTTGTTTGCTTTATGTCTCATTCTTGGAGCCGCAGCACAGTGGGATGGATGTTGATAGGAATGAGCAGGAATGTTCTGGGGAAATTTGGGTTGACCCCACTTGGTTTTTAGCTTCTTGAAAATAATTGTTGGCAATCCTGCATGTTTCAGGTTCTGGGAATCAGCTGCATTTCAAAACATTTTAAAGAAGGGGGGGGAAGAATTTAAAGAGCATTAATTATTCTGGGGAAATTGCAACAGTCTTGGCTTTGATGAAAACCTTCATTACGGATCATTGATACGAATGGGACTGGTGGGGAGGGTACAGCATCAATCCAGAGTAGGAGCTGTGGGGTGGAAGCACCAAAAATCACTTCTGTGTAGCTCTGTGGGAGATCCAGACTTTGTCCTAGCAGGGGGAGGCACCCAGCGAGCTCATCATCCCAAAAATGGCTGGAAGGGCAGCACAGTCCTGGGGATCCTTCTGGAGAAGGTGAACAGAACGCTGAGGGATGGCTTCCCACTGCCGGAGGGCAGGGACAGATGGGATAGTGGGAAGGAATTCTGCCCTGTGAGGGTGGGGAGGCCCTGGGATGGATTTCCCAGAGAAGCTGTGGCTGCCCCTGGATCCCTGGAAGAGTCCAAGGCCAGGCTGCACGGGGCTTGGAGCAGCCTGGGCTAGTGGGAGCTGTTCTTGACCGTGACGGGGTGAAATGAGATGGGATTTAAAGTTCCTGCTCATCCCAAGGGTTCCGTGGTTTGGGTGGTGTCCAGGTGGGTCCGGCACTAGAGGGCAGCAGCCCCGCAGGGAGGGATGGGGACAGGGACGGGGACAGCGGGACAGGACGCGTGGGAGTCCCGTCTCCCACTTCACACCGGGGTGACCCCAGCTCGGCCACCCCCGTGGGCACAATCCAGGGGGACTTTGGCACCCGCCTGGTCAAGCCTTGAGGAAGAGGAGGAGTGGAACAAAGTGAGCAGAGAGCGGGGTTAGAGCTGCACCCCAGGAGATCCCGCAGCGCTGAGATGGGAAGAGGAAAATCCTCTCCCTAGGCAGGGAAGCTCACCGGGATCCTGCACAATCCCTCTTGGCTGGGGGTTTTGGGGTGCTCTGCAGTCTGTCCCCATGGGACATGGACAACGTGACCCCAGCCCCAAACCTGCTCCTCTGTGGTCCCTCCCCTGCTGGGGACATCCCCAGGGTGACAGCGAAGAAGGGAGGGGGGACAGACCCCCTGCAAACACACCCCCGCTTCCAAAACCTGCTTTTATTTACATTTCAAGTCAAATCACATGCAAACTCTTGGTTGTTTTTGTTTTTTTTTTTTTTTTCTTTCCTGGTTTTTCTTTAAGAAGAGTGTGATTAGCAAAAAAGACGCATTATTAGAATTTTCAAATAGCAATTAAATATACAAAAATAGAGCTTACAAAAAAACCAAACAAACAGAGGAAAACAAAAAAAAAAAAAAAAAAAACCAAAAAACCAAAAAAACCAAAACCAGCGAATGTTTTAAAAAATATTCTGCTGCAGAATTTGTAGTGTACAAACACGTCTATGAGGCTCCACGCTCCATAAACAGTCCCGGGTTTTTTGGGAGGGGAGGGGAGGGTTTTTCCCCCCAGCCCTGCCCCCGGGAAAGCCGCTGCCGTAATACTGACACCCCCCTCCCCCACCCCGGGAATGCGACTGCCGAGGATGGCGGGGGACACCCAAATCCCCTGCTCGGAGGGGCCGGGGGCGGCCCAGCTTCCCCCAGGCGCCGATTGGGGTTTGGGTGTTTTGGCAAGGGGAACCGCTGCCCAGAGAGCCCGGCTGGGAGCGCCGGGATGATCCCAAAGGCCGGGATTGCCGCTGCCCCCCACGCCGTGGCTCTCGCTGCTGCTGAGGCCGGGATGGTGCCCCTGACAGGAGCTCCAGGCCCCTGAGGTAGCCGAGGAAGAGGGGCAGCCACCCTCGAGAGGGCGGGGGGAAATCCAAACCCGGGAGACCCCACCCGGCCACCACCGGGGGTGACACCGCGTGCCGAGGGGACACCCGACTCCGGGGGAGAGACCCCCTTTCCTGCTGGGAGCCGCAAAGGCAAAGGAACCGAAGGCGAAGAGGAGGGAGCAGAACCGGCCGCGACGCTCGGGGCCCGCCCCGCGTTCGGGGGCAGCGGGTGCCGGAGCTCGCCGGGGCCGCCGCGCCGCTTCCCGGCGGCCGCGGGGCTGGAGAAGGGAGGTGCTGGAAGAAGGATGTCGTGCCGAGGACGCCGAGTCCCCTCCTGGCCCTGGCGGAGGATCCGAGTCCAGGCTTCATCCCGGCGGGATTCGGGGCCGCTCAGCTGCGGCCGAAGTGCTTTGGTTGTGTCCGAGCGCCGCGGGCGGGCGCGGGCCGGGCCCGGCCCGGGAGGGATTTCTATACGATGTTCTGCGAGCCGGGCAGCGGCCCCTGCGGAGGGCCCGGGTCCGGCTTCCCGTGCAGCTGCGCCAGCTGCAGCACCGGCATGTTACACAGGGGACACACCTTCCGCACCTCCAGCCACTTGATGAGGCACCTGCGGACACCGCGACACGGGGCGTCAGTGGGGACACACGTGACATCAGCGAGGACGTGCCTGACATTGCTGGGGACACGCCTGGTGTCAGTGGGGACACGCCTGACTTCGATGGGGACACAGCTGATATCGATGGGGACACACCTGACATCACTGGGGACATGCCTGGTGTCAGTGGGGACACACCTGACATCACTGGGGACATGCCTGGTGTCAGTGGGGACACACCTGACTTTGATGGGGACACACCTGACATCACTGGGGACATGCCTGACATCACTGGGGACACAGCTGATATCAGTGGGGACACACCTGACATCACTGGGGATTCCTGACATTGATGGAGACACACCCGACATCACTGGGGACACAGCTGATATTGGAGGGGACACACCTGACATCCCTGGGGACACATCTGACATCAGTGGGGACACCTGACATTGATGTGGAGCTGTAAAAATCCCCCCAAGCCCCTTTACCCTGCCCTGGAGCTTTGCTGCTGCTGCCCAGCTTTTAATTCACCATTTGGGTGCCTTTATGTTTTATGGGATTTTTTGGGGGAGGTTCTCTGTGTTTATATACAGGGATTTTGTATAGATATGTTTCAGATATAATTTATATTTATAGGTTATATTTATATTTTATATTTATATAATAGGGATAAAAAATGTATACACCTACCAAAAATAAACAAAATATATAAAGTGCCTGTGAAATTATAAACACAGAATCTGTAAATAGTATACCAATAATACACAATCATGTATATAATGTGTATGGAAAAATAAAAATTATGTGAATAACTGATATACTATTACAGATTTTATGTATTATCTATAATTATGTATTATGTTATATACTATATATAATGTAATATATTATATATAGTTTTATATAGTATGTACAGTATATATAGTAATGTGTATATAGAAATGTATACACAGACAAATATTTAATATATACATTATATAAAATATATATCTACTGTGTGATATACATTATATATAATAGATATAGTATAGTGTATATATAAATGTATAAATATGCAAAAGATATAATATAAAAATATATATTAAAATATGTATATAAACATTCAAAGAATATAAAAATGTCTATAATATCTAGTAGGATATGCTGTAGTTTTAGCATATGGAATATTATATAGTACTGTTATATAAATTATTATTATTATTCATAAATTTTAGTGGGTTTGCTTTATATAAACCACACCTATATAAAATATATATTTTTACATTTTTCATGGAATTACAGACTGGGTTGGAAGGGATCCATGAGGATCACCAAGGCCAAGTGCTGACTCAGCATGGGGCATCCTACAACTGTCACTCAGTTCTGCAGCTGCTCCACGTGCCCCAGGTGATCCAAAGGGGCTTTTCCTGCCCCTTTTTCCTTTTCCTGCCCCTCCTGCCCTGGGATGGGGGTGGGATGGGGTGGGATGGGGTGGGATGGCCCCACTTACTTCCTGTGGAAGGCATGTTTGCAGGGACAGATCCCCAGCTCGTCCTTGGGCTTGAACTCCTCCAGGCACACGGCACAGATCTGCAGGGGTGGGATACACAGGGAATGTCAGTGCTCAGGGAGCAACATTTGCAAATCAAAACTAGCAGATGGCTAAAATCATGGAATTATGGAATGGTTTGGGTTGGAAGGGACCTTATAACCATCCAGTGCCACGCCCTGCCATGGATAGGGACACTTCCCACTATCCCAGGGTGCTCCAAGCCCTGTCCAGCCTGGCCTTGGACACTTCCAGGGATCCACAGCTCCTCTGGGCACCCTGTGCCAGGGCCTTATCACCCTCAAAGGAATGAAATTTTCCCTAAAGCCTTCCCAAATTTTGCTGCCCAAGCCTCAGGATCACAGGCTAAGGCTCAGGTCTCCCTTTCCTGCTGGAAGGGACCACGGAGCCTCCAGGGAACAGCCCCAGAGCTGGGACGTGTTGGAGGCTTTGGGGTGCAGGGGGATGGATCCACGCTGCTGCCTGCTCCTGGGACTGGCTGCATCCACAGGGACACCTCTGGCAAGAGGAAAAGGCAATGGGATTGTTGCCATGCCTGTCCCAGGGCTGGGAAAGCTGCTGGCTCTTCTCTCAGCCAAACCTCCTTCACCCTCACAGCCAATTCCTCCTGACTCATTTTGGATATCCCAGGGGATTTTGGATATTCCTGGGTGGTTTTCCCAGCCTCCCTGGCCTGGGATCTCTCAGTGCAGCAGGGCCAAGGTGCAGCTGTTGGGGTCACCCCCTGGGTAACACAGATCCTGAGCTCCCCCAGGGCCTGGCAGAGGCAGAATGATGGGAAAAGGGGAAAACCAGAGGCAGAGCCAGGGAGGGAAGAGCTGGGTGGGAGCTTTCCCTCTGCAGGGCTCCGGGCAGCCGCCCCGTCCCGTTGGAAAATTCCCGCCCCCTCCTCTGCTTTCCAGAAACACTGCCTGCAAATGCCAAAATACAAATGCCCAAAATGGGATCTTTTTGAGCTAAACCCTTCCAGGCTTTTCCAAATCCCAGGGAAGAGCTTGAACAGCTCTGTCCTCTTCCCCACAGAGGCCTCGTCCTCCCTAAATCTGGGGGAGCTGCAGACAGCTGGGAACAGAGGTGGAGGAGGAGGGCTGAGGTTACTGAGGCCATTCCTGGCTCTGGCACATTCCCAAATCCCTCCTCCAACCTATTTCTCACCCCAGGAAGTGCTTTGAAGCCTGTGTGCTGACAAAAACCCCTCTGCAGGTCGGTTTAAAGGGAGTGGATCAGCAACTGGGGCCTGCAACAGGGACTGCTCACAACCCCGGGGCCCTTGGGATTTACCCTGGGGGCTGTGGGGAGTGGAGGGTCAGCTTAAAACGTGGGATGGGCTCTGCTCAGGGGATTAAAATAAAATAAATTGTGGTTTAGAAACCACTGGAGCTGGTGCTGAGCAGATGAGCAGCCTCATGTCCGGATGTGGGTGGGCATTTTTGTTATCTCTAGAGAAATAAATCAATCCAGGCCGTGCTTTGACGTGGGATTTCAGCAGATTCCTGCTCAAATTCATCAGGAAAAATGGGCTGTGAATAGAAACGCTCAGCCCCAAAACGCCTGGAAGGCCACGGAGACAAAGGAAGGTGCTTGAGCTCTCGGGGGCGGGGAGGGATCTGCCTCTTGCAGGAGCCGGGGGAGGTGTTTATCCTGATTTCAGCTTTCCCCGCCCAAAGCTGTGCTGGGAATTGTCACACCCCGACTGGCAGGGCCAGAGGGGACGTCCCTGCTCAGGGACACTGTTTATACACGGCCCAGACAGCCTTGGCCTCTCCTTATCCACGGCTTCTTATCATTGTGATAAGAACACAATAAATAA
Organism: Fringilla coelebs; assembly: GCF_963513975.1. Lineage (NCBI taxonomy): Eukaryota > Metazoa > Chordata > Aves > Passeriformes > Fringillidae > Fringilla > Fringilla coelebs. Next base: position 3,092,710 of record NC_140032.1, read on the forward strand.
TAACAATGCAGGAAAAGCCAAGGGGAGACAGGAGAGAGAAAGTTTCATCCAGACTTTTGCACAGGATCTTTCCCCATTTCCAAAGCCCAGCTGGCTGCATGCTCTGCTCCCAGTGAAGCTGAATTTGAGGGTTTGCCCCCTCCCCAGGGTGAGGAAGAGGAGGGTGAGGGAGCTTTTGCTGCCCCAGGATGTGCTCACCTCATGGAGGTTCAGCTCCTTCACCTTCTCCTTGAGTATGACCTGCAAGGCAAAGAGCTGGGGTCAGGACAGAGCTTCTGCCATCAGCATTCCCAGGAAAAATCTCCACAGAGGGATCCCACTGAGTGTCCCAGTAGAACTGGAAACCCCCCAGTAAACCCAGTACAGCCAGGGAGCACGAGGGGCCCTGTGCAGGAACAGGAGGAGGGGAAAGATAAAACCACAAGGACCAAATCCAGGAGGTTTCCTCCCAAATTTAAGCCTCCACTTCATTTTTCCTCTATCCAAGCTGAGCACCTGGAGAGGGCTATAAATGCAGGACAACTGTGTGCTTTCAGCCCAACTCCACCCAGCTTCCTGCACAGATCAAGGGGTCAGAGGCAGAAAATCCCACAAATCCTGGAGAAAACAGCACATGGAAGCAGCAGCCTGACACCCACCCCTGGGCTGGGTTTATTTCAACTGGTGAGTGCAGGTGGGTGCACGGAAGAACTGGGATTGCCATGGAGCTGCTCCCTGGAAAAGCCCTGTGGCTTCAGGGATTTGGAGCAGCCAGATCCAACCCTGGGAGCAGATGCAGACCCCACAAAATCCAAGTTTGGTGACTGGGGGAGTGATGGCATCACTGCTGTGCAGTGGGTGAGGCTGAAGAGGTGGAGATGTTCCCACTGCTCAGGACCTCAGTGGAAATCTGGGAGACTTGGGGATGAGCAGGTGAGGGATGGTCTGGGGGGCCCAGCTGGTAGGGGACAATAAAATCAGCAGGGACAGATTGGCCTAGGTGTTACAACTGCCCTTTGAGGGCCAGAAACCTCCCAAGCAGGAGAAAAATGGATGGATTTGGCACTAAGGAGAAGGGAAGGGAAAAAGAAGTTAGAGAATCATCTCACCTGTTTGTAGGCGTAAAGCTCTTTGTGTGCCTGATGCCTGAGCCTGCAATGAAACCAGGGAGAAATGTGAGGTCAGGCAAAAAAACCAGGATTATTGCAATACCTCAAACATTCCACTTCCCTCCTTCCCAGCTTTAACATGTCATATTTTACATTTTTTATTTCAGAAATGAGAATGGCCACAGGAAATGACATCTTTAGGCAACATCCAGCTTTCCCTGTTGCTGGCAGGGCAATGTCTCCATCCCAAAGCACACAACTCCTCCCTTATCCCTCTTCTGACCTCCCTGATTTTCCAAGCACACATCAACCAAATGGTTAAAGCCAGAGAAGTGGGTGAGGAAATCACAGTCTGCCATAAATTCCCTCAGTTTCCAACCACTTCTGCTGGCAACAACTCCAACACTGAATGCAGCACCATTTTTCAAGGCATGGGGGTTCAGACCTGAGGAAAGCCCTGCTCCCACTCCAGCAGGGACAGGGAAGGAGACCCTGCCCAGAGGTTTCCCACAAAGCCCCCATCATGTTGCACTGGGTTCCTCAAACTCAGCTTTATCCTCAATTCTAAAATCAATCAAACCACATCCACTCCTGGAGCAAACTGAGGAATGGAGATGAATGGGATGGGCCTGTTCCAAGAACACCTGCTGCAATGGGAAGTCCAGCAGGAATTTAAGGCCACAAGCAAAGTGCTGGTTCCATCCCCTCCCTCCCCAGCCTCCCCTCTCCAGAGTCAGAGCCAGCAGAGTGCTCCACAGGCATCTGCTGGCTGGAGAAACCCATTATGCTCCTAAAATAAATACACTTAAAATTAAAATAACCAATATTGCCTCTCATTACCAGACATGGCATTTAATAAAGTGCTTGGAAAACTCAGGAGGGAAGTCCCCAGGGCTGAAGAGTTGGCCAAGGACTTTCAATACAGAGTCAATGTGTGGCTGCAAGGCTTAGAGAGCCACAGGAATATTTTCCCCAACCAGCCCCAAGTGATTTCAGATAGGAAACCCCCTTGCCTGGAATTTCTATTCTGCAAAAATATTTTGAGGGCTGTCTGAAATCCCTGGCTGCTTCAACCTGAGCTTCTGGGGATTTTCCAACCCTGCCATACTGCAGTGGGGGAGTTATAAAAGTGGGATGGAAAAGTATTTCCTTATGTCTGACACCCTCCCCCAAAATGTTGTGGGCCTTAGAAGGTGAGGGATGGGTAAAAATGCACTTGGATGCTGCAGGGAGAGATGCACAAAGCTCCTGAGTCCCAAATTTCACAGGCAGCCATCCCTCCTGCTCCAGCAATGCTGGCTGGCAGGAACCCGCCTGCAGAACCTTGGAAAACACTGCAGCAGGCAGGGGGGAGGAGGAGAGGAGGAGGAGGAAGAGAAGGAGGAGGAGACTGGGGTCTCATCCCTCTGGCAGTGACCCTGAACAGAAACATGAGCAGAAGATGCAGGAACAATAGAGGGAACAGGATGAAACCGGCCCGACCCGCAGGGATCCGGGGCTGGGAAGGCGGTTATGAAACACAGATGGGAGAAGCCAGGCTGGAGACCACAGGAAGGGAAAACTGGCCCGGAATGGGAAGCAGCATCCCTCTGGATGGAGCACTGAGTGGCCACCAAGGGTTTGGCCCCCATGAGCCAAAGCCACTGGAGCACTTTGGACCAGTGGTGGAGGTACCACGTTGGTTTCTCTGGGTCAGGATTGAAGGCACTTGAGACGGTAATTCATGTCTGGACTCAAGTGTTTATTATTTCTTATCAGTAAAACAGCCTCACTACTGTGAGTGCAGCAGCTTTTCATTAGAAGGCACAAAATGGCCAACAATCTCTCGTTCCAAGGGCTTTTAAGACTAAACTATCCAATTAAGAACTGACACCTGGATTATTTTCCCTTTTAACCCAATAACTGATCCCACAGAGCAATGGGGACTTTTCTGCCCAATTACAAAATGCCACCCAGACCCATGGAGAAGAAGGAAGAAGCAGCAAAATGAAGAATAAACCCAGGATGACACCCTGTGCCCTCCATCTTGCTTCCATCCACAACACACTAAAAATCCCAAAACCTCAATTTCTCACCAAGTGATACACCTACACTGCTCTCTACAATCTATTTCACACTTTTGTGAATTTCAGTCTATCTTGAGGTCTGGGAAACTTTCTCCATGAATGAGGGTCAAAGTCAGTGCTGCCCTGGGGGTCACCCCAGAGCAGACAGAGAAATATTCCCAGTGCCCTGGGTTTGCACAGAGCAGTGGTGGGGAAGAAGTGACCAGCTGGCTGTGGATGTGCCAGGAAGCACGGATCTGCAATGCCCTGGGCTGGTGCTGAGCTAGACAGGGAGATTTTCCCAAAAGCAAACCCTCCTCCCTGGAGGTTCTGGGGAGCAGCACGAGCACATCTGGTGCTGAAGCGTGCGAGCTCAGCCTGCTCCTCCTTGCTCTCTGAGCCAGGATCCTGGGCCAGATGGATGCTGGTGGTGCAGCTGTGTGAGGAGACCCCGGATCCTGGCAAGCGCTATTCCCTCCATCCATCTCATGTCAAGTGCTGTGACTCCCCAGGAATTCCTGGCAGATGTATGACCAAGATAAGGGACCACACAGTGCCTGGCTGCTGATCCTGTGTGCTGTCACCCTCCCTGAAGGAACAACTGCCTCTCCTGGGCTCTGGGATCTCTTCCTGCAGGAGTGGGAGCTCCCTGCTTCTCTGGGTGACTGAATCACCTACAGCACGTGAACAACTATGGGGATAAACTGCAGAGGAAAAATGTTTAGCAGGTTTACCTCTGAGATTCCCATCTTAGATGCTTTATAGTAGAAGGAGAAGAGAGGCCCTGGGCATTGGCTTTTTATCCCATCATTTTGTTGCTGTCCCCAGCTCAGCCAGGCTCCTTGGGCTCTTCATGGAATCACAGAATTGTCTGAGTTGGAAAAGCTCTCTAAGATCATCCAGACCCCCAGCACTGCCAGGGCCACCACAGATCCACGTCCCCAAGTGTCACATCCACAGGGCTTTTAAATCCCTCCAGGGATGGAGACTCCAACAGTGCCCCAGGCAGCTGTGCCAATGCCTGACCATCCTTTGGGTGAAGAAATTTTCCAAATATCCAACCTGACCCTCCCCTGGCCCAGCCTGAGGCCGTTCCCTCTCCTCCTGTCCCTGTTCCCTGGAGCACAGCCCGACCCCCCCGGCTGTCCCCTCCTGGCAGGAGCTGTGCAGAGCCACAAGGTCCCCCCTGAGCCTCCTTTGCTCCAGGCTCAGCCCCTGCCCAGCTCCCTCAGCCCCTCCTGGGGCTCCAGACCCTTCCCCAGCTCCAATCCTTTCTCTGAACACAAAACCCAACCACAGTGTTGGCTCCTGGCAGGTCTGAATGCAGAAGGAAATAACCCTAAAAAAAAATACTTTTTAGGTGCTGTGTACCCTGAGCCTCCCAGAGACTTTGAGCTGCTCCAGGCTGGGCAGGGATGAGCCCTGGATGATCCACAGCAAAGCACAGAGAGAGGATGCTGCAGAATTGACCCACAGTGGGGGTGGCATTGCTCAGCTCAGCATCCTTCTGGACTAGGTTTTATGGGACCAAAGGCAACATGAGTTTTTCACTTTCATTAATTCACCAGAGATCAGACACGACCAGCTGCCTGCAAAATCTCATTTCCTTGTTCTTCCTTTTTTATCTGTAATTTTGCCAAGCAGAGGCAGCAGCCATGAGGGACCTGAGCTCTGACCTGAGTGGTTTGCAGCACCAGAAAAGCTCAAGGTTCACCTGAACAATACACAGGCAATGATGACTTTTGTTGTGAAACTGGACTCTTGTTTTCAGCCAATCCAATTAAAAATGTCACTTTTCCTTCCCTTGGAGCAGGCAGCACAGCCTGTATTGACACAGCTGCAGAGCACAGCCCATGTCCTCTCCTTTCCCAGCACATCTTTTATTTAATGCCATCAGCTCTGTGATTTGGGGTAAATACACCTGATATTGGCTCTTCCACACTCTGGATGCCTCCCCAGCTGGGGATGTGGGGAGAGCTGCAGGGGCTGCTCTGATCCAGAGCAGGAAATGAGAACCAGAGCCTGAGGGTGGTGTCACGAGCCTTGCTTGGTGTTTGCCAAATACTTGGAGATGTGGAGTTATGGGAAAGGAGGGAGAGGAAGGGCTGTGTTGATGCTGCACCTATGGGAAAACCAGGAGCTGCTGTTACCTGCAAAGAACCCCCATGGATGGAAGCAGAGCCCTGGAGCTCTGGTGGGGACCACCCTGTCCTTCTGTTGGTCTCTCTGCCCTTGCAGGTGGGTGGTCCTCATCCTGTTGTCCACCTACAATGCTTCCAAAATTCAGACTTTTATATCCCAGATGAGCTGAGATTACAGAGCAGCTTCCGTGGAGGTGGATGCTCCTGGGACACTGGCCCAGCTAAAACCCACAGCACAGCAAAAACCCTCCCCAATGGGGGCTGGAGGATCCTGTTTTGGTTCTGTTGTGCCAATAAAAGAGCTGAGGGAGGAGGGCTGAAGAGCCATTTGTAGAGTCTCTCTAGGGTTTTGGGCTATAAAGGGATCACTGGATGACCTAATCCAACTCCACATCTATCATGGGTTGCTAAATAGCACTTTGGGAACAGGAGCCAAAACGTCTCGTCCAGAAAGGTCCTTGGTCTTGATTTAAAGATGTGAGGAGACTGAGGACTTGCCACTTCCTTGCTGGCTTCTCTCACCAGTTACTCACCCTCTCTCTCTTACAACACGCCTCCAGCTTCTAAATTTAAAGATTTTCTGGCTTGACCTTCCAGACATTACTCCTTGTTATTCCTTCTTTGGGGCATAACACACCCAGCGAGTGCCCAGGAAAATACTCCCAAAGTCCAAACACCTCTGCAATTTTCTAAGTGAGCCATATAGACTCGAGCTCCACCTGAGCAAAACAAGTCCTTGAGCCCCCTGAACACCTCTGGTCTAATTTCATACACATTCAAAACACAATTTTCAGAATTGTGGGGGATAAAAATTAAGATATGATGTCCAAGTAGCCCAAATCCCACCTCAGAAAAACCTGGGTTTGGGCTTGTCTGCATGTTTTATGAGGTTTTGCTTCATACAGAACTGAAAATGGGTGGGAATTATCAAGTGCTTAGAAGGTTGACATTGAAATGTCATTTCCCTGGTCTACAAGAGCAGGATAAAATACTTTCAACAACCTTTAGATAGATAACCTGGTGGGACTGGCTGCTGTGGTGCAAGGAGAGACTGGGTACCTGTTTTACAGGAACATGGGGAAGGGACATGATGGATGCACAGCTTGCAGGGAGCTGGGGCCAGCTGGGAAGACAGAGGGGAAGGAAAGGGGATGGAAAAGCTGGAGATGAGAGCTCTGGGAATGCAGAATTTTGGCTAACACTGCTGAAGATGACCTCTGCTCCCAGACACAGGTTGAAGCACAGCCAGCCTCACATCCTGGGTTATCAGCACAACTCATGTCCATCACCACCTCAATTCTCAGGCACTGTGGTTTTTCCCCACTTGCCTCCTTTTCCCTCTGTCAGGAAGAGTTTCTCCTCCCAATTAGCAGCCCAACAATCTCCCCAATGGCCCATAAAATAATTAAAACAAGCCCCAAACAGGAACAACCTTTCACCCTGCCATCCTACTCCCCCATTGCTCAGATTAACACATGAACTCTGCATCATTAATCTCCAAACTGTGCCGTTGAAGGAGCAATTTGTGTTCAATAAGCAACGGAGCAGGTATTAAACATTCCTTAGGCACGCAGGACACGAGTTACTCATTACAGAGGGAAATCTGTTGAAACATTAAGCAGAAAGCAGGGACCATGAAACATCCCTTTCCACATTTTTGGAGAAGCTGACCACAATTCCATACCTTTAGTAGCAAATATGTATCTCTTGGTTTTAAGTGGATAATGTCACTGCTTTGTGGGACATCAGGTCGATATAAAATGTGTCAAGGAAATCGGTGCTGCCAAGGAAATAAGAAGCTGCCATCCTCTTTTTGGGATGGAGGGATCAGTGATGGGCCTGGAAGCAGGGAAGCTCTTGGGGAACATTCCCTTACAATATTCCCTTACCTGATCAAGTAGCAACAGAAGAGCAAACTGAGGATGAAGACGAAGATGGCTGTGCCGAAAACCACGATGTATATGTTGAGAGGAAGGTTCTGGAACCCGATGTTCGGCATCCTGAAACTGTAATGCTGGAAGTCTGAGCTCATGGGTAGGCTGTGGAGACAGGGAGAAAACACAGGGATGTGACATTCCTTAGGGATGCACTTTGCAGACCAGTGGGCCCCCTGAATGGATGTGGGGAGGATGGATGTGTGACTTCTCACTCATCCACTCCTCCTTGCCCAAAACCAAGTTCCCATCTTGGTAACCCTGAAAACAAAGCAGGGCTGGATCAGCTGGGGCTGGGATTTTCCTTCTCCCACTGTGAGCTTCTCCTCCAGGTCTTTTCCTTTCACACATCATCCTTCAAGTTAAACACTGGATGAGATGGAGGGTGGGAATTGCATCCAAGCAGCCCCAGCTGCAGCCAGCGTCCCTCAAACCCCACAGTAACTTGGTAAAAATACTGAAAGCAGCCAGGAAGCCTTGGAGCAAGTTTGCCTTCCCTTCCCCTCCAGTGGTTTCTAAGACTGACTCCTTATTCCATAGAAATCCTGCACCAAAATCATCAAAGGTGAAAAGGAAGAGGACAAGGACATTCCCAGGACACACAGCAGTGCCTCTGAGAGAAATTATGGGGAGACTATGGACTCTGTAAAGGAGGCTTTGTTTGTTTTCCCATCTGAGACGCAGGTTTGGTGGTTTAAGAGCACTTCTGCAGGTTTCAGCTTTACTCCTCAGCACAGCCCCAGGCTCCTTCCCCCCAGGAAAGCCCCGAGGCACCAGCGAGAGGCGGCCAAGAGGAAGAGGCAGAAATTTTGGCTGTCATGTCCCACGTCTGGGACCCGTGACCAAAACCTCCCTCCCCTTGGAGAGCCCCAATTAAACCCTGAGCAGCTGTCTGGGATAACAATTTCAGCAAATCCTCTCCCCCAGGATTTTAATAGCTCTTATTTATTATGTCTTATCTTCCTATCATTCTCTGAACCATTCGCCCTCAGACGATCACAACCGTTGTTGGCCAGGCATAAAGTTCCCCTGCCCCCAGCTTAGAAAAGGAAGTTAAAAATACACCTTGTTTTCCCTTCTGCCCACGGGAGAGCAACGTGTGATGAAGTTTTACAAGCAAGGAAAGTACCTGCAGTCTGAGCCCTGTTTCCCAAATAAAACCACCAAGGGATAACAAAACCCTCCCCTGGAGCGGGGAGTTTTCCACGGCGCAGTAATTGCACAGCTCCTCATTTTGCACAGGGTGGGAAGACGGTGGGGAAACTGCAGGATCTGAACCCACACATGCCAGGGAGTGATGCTTTAAAATCTAAGTGTCCTCTGAGAGCCCCTTCAAGCAGCATCTTCACTCCCACATCTCCTCTCCCCCTTGAGTCCCCTTTTTTGCCAAACCCTGTGGGCTTTCCTCTGACTTCCCACGGGGAGCAGACTCACCTCTCATCCTGGCTGCCTCACCGGGACTGTCCCCCTGCTGAAGGCAACATCCCTGCCAGCCCCAAACACCCGCCTGGGAGCCTCCCTGCTCCCGCTGCTTTCAGTTTCCTCCCTTGCTGGAAGTTTCGAGGCGATTTCTGGTAAAGCCTGGATTTGATTAAAGCCTCCAGAGACCAACACGCATGTTCAGAACCTCTCCTGGCCAACGTGGAAACGCTCCGAGAGCTCGGGGAGCCGGCACGTCCCCCTGCCAGCGCTGGTGGGGATGGGATTTTATAGCCCAGCAACCACCCAGGAGGCAGCTCACGCTCCTCCACCGACGCCTGTTCCGCTCAGCTGAGCTGGTTTGCTTTGCAAATCAATTTTAAAAAGCCCAATCCAGCCCCCAAACCTTTGTTCCCAGCTCCGGCGGAGTTAATGCGCAGCTCGGAGTCGTGGGGCTGCCTTTGGGTTTCAGTCCCGCTGGGTCAGAGGGATTTGGGACTTGGGAGGGGTCAGGGGCTCCTCACGCTCGTGGCACGAGGATGTTTCGGCTGCAGGATGCTGCCCCACCTCACCCTCGTGCTGATAATCACTGCCTCTGGCCAAGGCTGGCTGCCTCCAGCTCCTCAATCACCCCAGAGAAACGTCCTCAGTCTGGGAAAGCTCCAGGTGACATTTTGCAAGGAAGCAGAAACAACTCTTGGAGGACAGACAACAAAACCAACCAGCACTGGACTGCAGCTTTTCTTCCCTTTACAACTCTTTTAACTTGTGATGCTCTTCTCAGCAATCCCACTAAGAGATTCCATGGGTAAGGAACATCCAAGGCTGCATTTGGAGCAGCAAATCCCATGAAGCCAGAAAAATTCCTCATGCTCATGTGCATCTGAGCTGTGCTGCTCTTGCAGCAGTCCCCACATCCATGAGCACAGCTAGGAACCATCACAGCCCTCAGCAAATAAAGAGTCAGCAGAAACAGAGCTCAGACCAACCCCAGCACCCCACTATCCTCTCCAGTGGAACCACTTTCATAATATTTTGCCCCAAAAGGATGCAGCCATGACCTACCTGCCAGCCATGTCGTGGGGGCTCAGCCTCCTGGGGACAACCCTTCTGTCCCCTGTGGTGCAAATCCAGGGAATCCCACACCAGATTCATCCAACCCCCGTGTGAAATAACCTTCTCCACATTGGAGCTGCCCTGGTCCTCCCTCCCTCCTGCTGCAACAGCTGAGAAACGTTACAGCAAAAAACACGGAGGTTAAAGGGGAAAAATCAGTCAGTCTGCCCAGGATCCAGGAAACTGTTAACTTTAAAAGACTTCAGTGAAATCTGATGATTTCAAGCAGCCAAGCTTCGGGGTTTTTGTTTTTTTTTTAAGGGGAGTGGGGGGGAGGGAACTGTATTTTAAGCTGCTACAGATTTGCAAGGGCACAGCCAAAAGAAATAAAAAAGGAGCCATAAAGAAGGATGAAAAGTTTCTGGTGCAGAACAAAAGCCTCCCTGTTGCTCTCTCCATGGTCAAGGCATCTCAGAGCAGGGAGATGATGCTTGTGGGGCATCCATGGCCCCCAAAAGGTCCCTGAAACCTCTGGGATGGGGGGCACAGGCTGTTCAGAGAAGCTGGGGCTGCCCCTGGATCCCTGGAAGTGTTCAAGACCAGCTTGGATGGGGCTTGGAGCAAACTGGGATAGTGGAAGGTGTCCCTGCTCATGGCAGGGGGTGGAATGAGATGAGCTTTAAGGCCCCTTCCAACCCAAATCACTCCAAGATTCTGTAATTCCATGATTCTGTGAAAAATAGCAAAGAACAATGGTTCTTTGTCCCGGGATATAGAGAGCCACAAATGGCAGAACAACCTGAGCTCCACATCTCCTTCCTTACACTCTCCAATGACTCAGCAACGTGGGGCCAAACACATCCACATTTCTCCAAGGAGGACAAAACCCAGCTTTAATTAAAAGCCAAAGTGCTGGTTAATGGCCCATCGAGCAGCCAAGGAAGGGAGTGTCACAGGTCAGCGAGCTCCAGCGTGGCAAGGCTTTGATTACAGTTGGGCTGTGAAAGGTAAACCTCACCAAGCCACGGCCCAAATTAATCCCCATTAGAGGCACAGCAAGCCCTTAATACGTGGGGCCAACCTCGTACCAGGAACGTTCCTCAGAGATCTCACAGGGATTAATACAGCATGCAATTGTCTTCTCATAGGTAGAGAAACTGAGGCAGGGAGGAGGAGGGGAGTAAGGCTGAGCTGTGGTCCCTGAAGCCACAGGGTGACGCCAGGGATGCCACTTTAAGTGGCTGAAAGCTGCAGATTTTTGCTTTCCTGCTGCTTTGCCACATGGATTGGAACTGTGTGCTCCTTCTCAGGGTTTTACTTATTAAAAGGAGCTGCTTGTCCTTTTCCAAAAAAATTTATTATTATTTATTTATAACATCAGTGCATAAAGGGGCCATGCATGTGCTGTGCATCCTCACACCTAAATACAGCCCACATGCTGGGTGGAGCGGTGGCTTCTGCCTCTGCTGTTGTAAATAAACTCCTGTTTTTAGAGGGATTTACTTGATGTTTTCAAGACAAACAACTTTCTCCACAGGGGTTCAAAGCAAACTCAGACTGAATCTCCTCAGCCATTAACTGGATGGAGCTGGTGGTCTGGGCATCCCACCGGCCAGGCTGGCAAAGCCAATCCATCTCCAGGAGCTTCAAACACCCAGCAGAGCCAGACACAGGCAGGCCTGAAATCATGAATCTCAGGGAAAAGTGAATGCTAAGCTGTGGCCAAACTCCAAGCTGGAATATTTTATCGATGGGAAAGGTTTCAAGCGGGCGTGAACGGCGTCTCGAGTTTCAAAGGCGTTTCGCAACGTGTTTCAGACAGGTTTAACCAAAAGCGTTATTAACTGGTTGAAAGTTAAACTGGGAGCAGCTGACAAGACCTTTCTGAAACAGCCCAAGTTGTGTTGCAAAGCAGGGTATTCTTCCATGGAATGATTCTACAAGAGGAAGGTTATTTAATGGCTGTGACTAACGGGATAATATTTAAAAGAAAAAGATTCTTCCAGGTGTTAAGAAGCAGCAGCCAGAGACGCCCTCATTTAACTTGCAGGCAAAAAATCCCCCTCGTGGACCCCAAAAGCAAAGCGAAGCCCTGACCTCAAGCAGCTGGAAGGAATTTCCTTCAGCTCTGTCTCTGGAGCTGGTCCAGGGCCAGGATCCGCAGCGTGGCGATGGGAAAATCACAGGCAGCTGCAGAGCCAGCCCCAAACCAGCATCGCCATCGCCCCAGAGATGCCACGCAGCTGCATCATGGAGCAGGGGAAAACTCAGTGCTGCTCCAGCCAGGAGTGATGGCCTTTGCTGTCCAAAACCAAGGAACAACAGGACTGAGTATGAGGGGAAAACAAAACCTCTTGGCACGATGCAATTTCAAAGAGCTACCATGCTACCATGGGGATGCCACATCCAGTGCCAGCTCCGAGCAGCCAACCTGGCCCAGATCCTTCACTCCACAAACCTGGCAGGGAATGGAGGAGCGTGAGGGATGGTGCAAAGCTTGGCAGGGTTATAGATAAGGGAAGAGGGAACAACCCAACAGATCCCTCACACCACAGGCAGAGTTGTACTAGGACCCAGCAAAGCTTGGCTGGGCTGATGCAGCACCATCACAGCAACAGAAAGAACTTCTGGGTGTCAAACAGTACAAAAACTCATTTGTTTCACCCATTTTGGCTGCCTGCAGGTTTGGGGGTGCTGGTGGGTTTTTGTTGTGTGCCTGGACATCCAAGGGACCAAACTGACCTCCAAGACAAAGGGCTTCGGACCTTTGATCCCTCCTCCCTGAGAGCGGATCCGATGCTTTTTTTGAACTAGAATCAGGAAATTTCCTGGCTGTGCTCCCCAGCTGGCTGACACCAAACACAAAACTTAACCCTCTCCACTGCCTCTGGGCAGGGGACACAGAAAGTGATGTGACATCACAATAAAGCAATTGGAAAAAAAATAGGAAAGTCTAAGGAAAGCAACATCCGGCAGCACGACTGTACTGCTGCAATTTCCAGCAAGCCCTTCTGAATTCCAGGCAGTTAAAGAAACAATTAATCCCAGACCTTTAAAACTGAAGAGAACCTTTAAGTGGGAAAATGTTTTTGCTACCACTGGCAGGGAAACGTGCAGAAATGGGTCAGCTGCAGCTCCCATCACCCACTGTAAAGTCAAGTTCTTTCTCCCAGCACTGTTGGAAAAGCAAACCAGAGGTTTGCTCAGGGCTGATTTTGCAAGTTCCAGGAAAACAGGCAAAAATAAATAGAAAAAAAAATTAAATCAATAGCATGATTTAATACAGTCTGGAGGAGGGGGAAGCAGAGTTTGGAGGAGAGCCTTGCTTGAGCTCCCATCAGGAATGAGAGCTGGGAATCACTTCCCAGGAGGGCTTGAAGCAGAGCTGGCAGAGCCTTGCTCAGAAAGGCTCACATGAGCTGCCCAAGGACAGCTCAATTCACTGCTCAGAGATGAAATAACACTTGAGGAATTTTTCCCCTTTGGCCTTGGGGATTTGTAATTATTTTTTCCCCCCTTTTCCTGGCATGCAGTCCCAACGTCACGACCTGGTGAGCTCACTCTTCCTCCCAAAAGTGTGGTGGGAAAGGATGTGCTGCTGCCTCCTCCTGCCCCCAGCCCTCTTTGTACTCCTGAGGTGAAAAGAGGAGGCAGGATCCATCACTTCCCTTTATGGGCTGATGGTGGTGGGACACATTATTAAATCTGGGTGTATTTTAGCCCAAAAAGAGCAATGAGAGCACAGGCAAGTGGGAATAATCTCCCACCTTCATTTGTGGTAGGTTTTCCTCGTTCAGAGTGTTCCCCAATAAACAGGTTCCTTGGGGAACACAAATTGGAAACTCCATGAGAAACACTCAGCCTACGCAGCTGAAGGGTCAGAGCAGAGAAATTGGTGTTAAAGACTCCAGGGAATTTGAAAATTCCTGGGTGATGACACAGAGCTGTGGGAAGCAATGGGGACTCCCAAAATATCACAACTGGAAGAAAAAGAAATAAATCCCACTTTGATCAAGACATCTTCAGGCTAAACCAAAACCAATCACTTTCCATGGAGCCAAAGAGCAACTTGCCTTCTCCACTCTAATACTGCGAAGCAGATGGATTAAGCAACTTCCTAAACCCCTTTTCCCCCATTTCCTAAACTCATTTAATGAAGGAAAAAAATAATGACCAGTGCAACACACAGGGATCCATAATCCTACAAAACCCTGCTGGAGATGGGCACCCTGAAGCAGTGATGGGATCACAGCTGCCAGCAGCCATCCTATAAAGGCAGTTGGAAGAGCCAAGCACAATTTGGGAACAGGAAGGCAGAATGATCTGGCTGACACTAAATAAGGTTGCTAGGTTATGGATTTTTGTGAGGGGGGGCATAATCTGAAAGGGGATCCAGATGGCTGTAAAGCCTTGTGGTGGAAAAGCAGCATGAGGCCAGAGAGGGAAGAATTCCTCTTTATGCTGCTGCTCTCTGCTCCTGGATCCTGCTTTTCAGTCCTCAGGAATGCACTCTGTGGACCCTTTTAATTGCACCATTTACATTTGAGGTAAAATTTGAGAAGAGGTAGCTGGATGGAGAAGAGTGAAAAAGCTGGTGACTGGATACCAGGGAAAAAAGTGTCCCTAAACAAATCCCATGGAGCAGCCACTCCCCCAAGCCCCCTCTGATCCAGCCAGGTTTGTATTTTACAATCCTGACAGCCTGAAAAAGGCTTCAGGAAAAGCCAGACAATCCCAAACCCCAGCCTGCTGGGAATTCACACCAATGCCACGTCACTGCTGTTTCCAATTTTTCCTAATACTTCCAAAAAATGAGCTGCACAGACAGTCCACCCTTTCCTGGTTTTGACCCAAGTACTGGGATTTAGGGGAGCATTTTTTTTAATCATTCCTTCTCCCTTGCTAACAGAGACTGGAATGGTTTTGCAACACTTTACAGAGTCCAGCAAAAAAACCTCCTGGGAGTCATATGGAAACAGGACAAAAACTGCTTCACCTCTATGGGATTGCCACAAGAAAGGTGGCTGCAAGGATGGAAAACCCCTCAAAATTTAGTTGGAAATAGAAAATGGAACTTTTCCACAACCAGACTTGCACAACCAAGCGAGGTGCTTGGAGAGAAACATTCACCAACCAACAAATGCATGTCCTCCTTTCTTACAGTCTCAGCATCTGGGGTGATGCCATGGGTCACCATCCTTTTTTCCTATTCTCCTGGAATCATGGCCTGGCCTTAGTGGGGTGCAGAAAATGGAGGGACCTTAGTGAAGCACTGGCAGAGGTTGTTTAGAGAGTTTGTGGATGCCCTATCCCTGGAAATGTTCAAGGCCACGTTGGAGCAAGCTGGTCTAGTGGAAGGTGTTCCTGCTCATGGCAGGGGGGTGGAATGAGATGGCCTTGAAGGGCCACTCCAACCTAAACCACTCCAGGATTCTGTGATTCTAAAATCCAGGTGTACCCATGCCCCAGGGGTCTGTAACCAGGAGGTGATGGACAACCAGGTGTTAATTTTCAACACCATCTGCCCACACCCCTCCTTTGCCAGGGATGCTGCTTCTTACAGCAGTACCTCAAAAATTGAGTCCTAAATAAGCAAAATGCCAATTTACAGCTGTGTTGCTGATGCACAACTTGTTTAAAAAATAAAAAAGCAAACCAAACTAAACACCTTTTGTGAGTTACTTAAAATTTACATTTTTTTTGCAACTGACTGAACAAAACCTGTTAAGTATTTTCTGAATGCTTCAAGGCTACAAAGTTAAAAACCACCAGTGGGAATTTCGTGTAACAGTTTACTGTCAGATCTCCACGAATTCCTGGGTGCTGAATCGCCTACTAGAAGGGAAAATATATGAGTGGCACTAAGGAGGTGGCTTAGCAACGAGCAGGCTGGCAGCTTCAAGTGGCTTTTTAAAGGTCAAGAGAGAACACGATGTCTGGAGCCCTCACGTTCCATTTTTTTATTACAATTTAAAGATATTTCTGGCCAGCCCGGTTATTAAATCGCCGCCTCGCACCAGCCAGCCACACATCTGTTACACCCAGGCTTTAAATTAAGACTTTCCCAACCCATTCCCACCTTCACCAACGTGGGGGGGGAAAGCTTTGTAGGGATGAAACACAAGGAGAGGTCCCACCACGGAGGGGATTTTTGGGAGGTGCTGCTGAGCAGCATCATTGAAATTCAGCGGGAGAAGCCGGTTTTCCTCGGCTCTGCGGGGGCTGCCATGTTAAATCACATTTGGATTCACAGTACAAGGCTGCTAAAATACCACCACGGCGCCTATTGGCACATTTCAATGAAAACGCTGTGGCCTCATTAGTAGAGTGGAAATTATGAGCTTGTCTTTGTATATATTTAAAAGCTTGCCTCTGAAACTCTACTGGGTCGGGGCCAGGAATTCCTGGCTCCGAGCTTCTACCACTCGGCAGTTCGGGATCGCTTTGCTCACACAGGTCAAGCGACCACGAAGCCATCGACCCGGGAAAAAAGGCATTTAAAAACTGCCCTGAGGGGAGAGGCAACAGGGTTTGAATTAAACCCTCCTCCCTGTCAGCTCCCTGCGAGCTGGTTAGGCAGCAAGTCCTAATGAAAGTGCAGGTTGTAATTAAGAGGATGCAGGAATGTGGGTGTGTGGAGTTTCATCCTGCTCCCAACAGTTGGGGTGAGGGCATCCCGTCGGCCCAGAAAAGACCAAATCCTTTGAAATGAGGGGCAAACTCGTGAAATTACATTTTTTTGGGATCTGGTCCTCTCAAGATGGGAATCTGCAAGTCTCTGTGAAGGAAAACTTCGGGCTCAGCTCCCTACTTACCTGCACGGGCGCCGCAACGCAGCCAAGCCACGCAAACCCAGCGTATCTGCTTGAACAGCTACCGTGGTTTGGTACCAGAGATGCTGGAAGAAAAGAGAAAAACACCCTAAAAATTGCACAAAAATCCAGAGGGAGCAAGGGAGAGGATGAAGACATGGTTTTTAAATGCTTGGATTCGCAGAGGCTCCCAGAAATTGCTTCAGCTCTTGGTAACAGCACAGAGATCCCCTTTTAAAACGCGGCGATGACGTTACGTGGCATAGAAAGAATGGGGGGGAGGCTTGGCTAATCCTCACAATTTTATAAGCATCTGAGACACTAATCCCTTGATCTCATTGAAAGGGATTAGAATTACTCCCTTGCCAGGAAATTTAAGAAGTTTTCTACCAGATGTAAACAAAAGCACGGAGCAGCCCACAGAGGTGGCCGCCACACAGCGAGTCCTCACAGAGAAATCTGCATCTGGGCTGGTTTTGGGGTGAAAAGGGGGGATTTCCAGCCCAGTGTTGCAGAGGGTTGTCTGGAATGATGTGGGTATCCAAAGCAAGCCTGATCAGCCCATCCACAGTAGGCTCAAGACAGGATCCCATCCTGGGCAAGCAACCTGCCAGGGCTTCACAACTCATCTTTGGGCTCCAACTCTTATGGAAATGGATGCTTCAGCTATAAAAAAATATCCATCCCAACCACCTCACTTATTCTGCATTGGCCTAGGAAAACATCATTTTAATAGTAAGAAAAAGAGAAAAATCTCTGAGCAACAGAACCCAAGTTGTGCCCAGCTACACAGCAGCCTTCATCCACATAGCTCTGTGGTAAGGACCTGGGTTAACAAGGAAAATATAACATGGCACCCTCATGGAAACAGACTGGGATCTGCAGCTACCCTCACAATGAGTGATTCATAATATTGAAGAATAAATTATTTTATTCAGAAGATGAAGCAGGCAATGTGCAATCTGTGGTTTGATATAAAGCAGTTTGTTACTAAGTTGGATGTGCCAGTTCAGAACATCAAGAGCTGAGATAAATCAAACCTAGAGGGAGCAGAAAGGATTCAAGGGATCCTTTGGAGAGGAAAAATAACTTTTGTTAGAAAACAGAAGTTTTCTAAGAAAGAAACACAACTTTTGTCAGTGCTTACTTCTTTCCTCTTTTAAATTCCATCCAAAGAAGAAACCTAAAGGGACTCAAGTTTCAACCTCAGTATAAACCAGCCCACAATTAAGCTTGTCTTAAAACCCCTTGTTTTGGAGGGGTTTGCCTGAAAGGACAGCAGCAGAATCCCTCTTCTCCAGCCCATTTTTCTGCAGGACCATATAATTTTTAGTCTTTAGGCACAAATTCTCTCTTGGCTTTGGGAGAATACCCCCATCCCCATTGCAGTCCCATCTCCCCACTCCCTGCACACTCCTGCTCCCAGCTTTAGCATCGCAGGCTGGAATAAACCACCTGATGTCAGGCCTGTCTGCAGCTCCATCCCTCTCCCCTGGCTGCAACACATCCCAGGCCTTTCCCATCGCCTCCTCGACCTGCTCCTCCTGCTGCATGACTGGCAGCTGCATGGGGAAGATGCTTCAGGAGGAGGAGGACACAAGGAGGAAGCCCCAAAAATGGTCAGAAATACATGACAGCTCAGCATCCCTCAGGCAGAGCCACAGTTAAGAAAATGATCCATTTTTCCTGCTTTTACTCCCAAGGTGCCACCCCTAAACAATGCTCAACACAACGGTGAGGGTCTTTTGGTGTGAATGCCAAGCAAAACTGGGGTGCAGGGCTCAGGTGACAGACTCCCAACCCAGCAGAGCAACACCAGACAGGCTCCAGCCAGCTCATCCCAATTTATTCAGCCCTGAAACAACCCAACATCACACAATCCCATCCCACTTCAGATGGCCAACACCACCACAGCCTCCAAAAGCCTTATATTTTATCTCACACGCCAAGAGAGCAAAACACCGGGTCTAATCCAACACTTCTCAACTAAAAAGCCCAAAGAAAAACCCCAACCCCGCAGCTTCGTTTGAACAGAGACAGGAAATTGCCTCGGGGGAAGCCTAGCCCGGCGACGGGTTTTTACAGGGAACAATAGGAAAATGGGAGTCGTTAAAGCGCCGAGGAAATATTTGCCTGCTCGGGACAAAGCTCTGCGTGGAGAGAAGTTTAACTCGATCCCTACAATCCGAGAGCCCCGGTCAGCGGGAGGCACGATCCACTCGGGTGGATTTGTTGTAGTTGATGCTGTTGGGTGGGAGAATCTGAGCCTCCAACCCAGTTCTGACGGGTAATTTGGCTTCACCCCCTTTCTTACCTGCCGGGCTGCTCCTCCTGGATTTCAGAGAAGCAATGGGAGAGCTGAAATGCCCTGGTTTCACGCCTGGGAAGCTGCACGGCCACGGAGCTCTTGTGTTTTCCCTGAAATACTCCCATAAACCAAGAAGTTGGGAAACTCACTCCTACTGCGCAGGCTGGGAGAGGCTGCAATCAGGAGGGCAGCTGCCTCCTGCTCAGCACTTTCAGTTTCTCTCTCCAAGCACTCTCCTGGCACAACTTCCTCTAAAGCGCTTTGTGAGTGAAAAGCTGCATTAGTGGTGGGATTAATCCTCTGAGGGGATAATAAAATCACAGAATCATGGAATCGTTTAGGTTGGAAAAGCCGTCTAAGGCTAACCCAGCACTGCCAAGGCCTTCACTAACCCAGGTCCTCAAGTGCCACATCCTCATGGCTTTTAAATCCCTCCAGGGAGGATGACTTCAGCCCCTGCCACGAAAACGTGGTGTCAAAGGCCTTGCCAAAGTCCAGAAAGACACACCCACGGCCTCTCCTTCACCTGCCAAAACAGGTCACCCTGTCACAGAAGATCAGGCTGGTCAGGCAGGACCTGCATGTCACAAACTCACACTGGCTGCTCCAGATCCTCTGATTGCCCTGTTGGTGCTGCGTGAAGGCACTCAGGTGATCCGCTCCTGTCACTTGACTGACAGCCCTGTAGTTCCCAAAATCCTCCCTCCTTCCTGCACTTCTTGTAGCTGTGTGTCACATCTGCTCACTTCCAGTCAGCTGGGACCTCCCAGTTAGCCAGGGCTGCTGATTAATAATGGAAAGTTACCCCCATCCATTGCAGCAATCCATTTGTTTGAGTCATCCCACATGACTCTCTGCTGGCAACCAGCGTGTCACAGCTTTCCTGATGCACAGTGGCTTCTAGATCCTTCTGCTGTTGGTGACCACGCTGTGGGTGTTGGTGCAGGTGCACTTCAGTTGGGTTATCAATCCCACTGCCTTTTTGGAGAAGTCCCAATTCCTATGTGACCATTCTCAGGGCCTTTCATGGTTTCCAACACATCAATAACCCTTGTGGCTGTGCTGCCACATGGATCTCCATCCCCTGCCTCCATGGAGACAGCACACTGAAGGACATGCTGTCCCTCAAATATTGGGATGGGCCTCCAGGATTATCCCATGCAAAGATCCTTTTCCCCCTTGGAGCCAGGAGAACCCAAGTTCTTCAGCAGTCTTGGTGTCCTGCAAACCCACCCAAAAACAAGACTAAAGCCAAAATAAGCCTGGAGAAGTCATTCCTTCTTGCTCCTCACACTTGCAGTCCTGAAGATGAAGCAGAAAAAGCAGGATATCCCTGCTTAGGCTTCCCACCACCTTGCCCTTGCTGCTCCTCCTATTTCTTGATGTCTCTACTTCTTCCACAACCTGATCCAGCTGCAGGTCCAGCATTGGAGCAACATGAGAACTCACAGCCTTCAGCTACACTGAGCCAGCTGCTTCCAGCTAATCTGGTCCATGAGCTCCTGTTGTCCATCCACTCATTGGCATTATGGCCAGGCTTGTCTCCTCTCACCGTCTCTTCATCAGTGCAACCATTCGTCAGCAGGACACAGGAGCTCTCCACATGTGGCTGGAATCCTTCAGGACTGTTTTTTGTTCTTTGATGAAATTTAAACATGCCAGACAAGCAGAAAAATTACACATTCTCTGTGTTACTGTTCCAGAGGGAACAGCATCCAAAAATGATGCAGCTCCATCTCCAGCAGGGTCTGCTGCATCCCAGGATGGAGGAACAGGCTCTGCTCCAGCCCACTGTCAATGTCAAGGCTTTCCCATCCCTCAGGTCAGGAAGCAAATCACCACTGCCCACGGCTGCAGCGAAACCACGTGGGTTTGGATCCTCTCCTGAGGCGTATTTTCCATGGGATCACTGGCATTCCTCGTTTTCCATGGGACCACTGTCATTCCTCAATGCAGCGAGCACCCGCCGGGCTCAGGCGATGACTGGGCTCACTCGTGGTTAAGCCGGGCTCAGGCAATGATTGGGCTCACTCGCGGTTAAGCCGGGCTCAGGCAATGATTTGGCTCACTCGCAGTTTAGCCGGGCTCAGGCTCAGGCGATGATTGGGCTCACTCGCAGTTAAACCCCGTATCACATCTTCACTGATGCCGCTTTAGAGCCCTGTCAGCGACTCGGGGTGGGAACACGGGAACACCAGGACGGCCACTCCCAATCTGAGTCTGAGCGGTTCCAGGGCAACAGTGACAGGGGAGGGAATGGCTGTGACTGCCGATCTTATCTTGTGTCAACAACACTCAGCTTTAAGGGGAATGATTGCAGGAACAAAAACAAACAAACCCAGCTCAGGCACACCAACCACTGCTGAGACCGGGGGAGCTTCAACCCCAAAAAACACCCTCCAGGCTTCCACACCAACGGTCCAAATTGGCTGAGGATCACCAGAAGGATCTGCACCTCCTGCCACGGCCCCAAGGATGGGCTTGTTTGGGTTTACTGTGCAGCAAGAGCCTGGCAAGGTGGGGGAGGACCACGGCTCAGCCCTGTCATCCCAGGGCAGAAGGCTCCAGGTGAAGGTGGTGGGAACAGGAAACGAGCACCAGCTGTGCCTCTCTCCACCTTTTCCACATCCAAGTGTTGTTTGATGGCTATGGGTGAATCACTCACAACACATCTTCTGCCACACAGCCCAAGTGGAGGTGACAGGAGGTCAGTGGGAGGGGTGACCCAAGGGGGAATGCCTGGAGAGATGGCCCAGATGCACAAAGCCCTGCTTGCAAAGCCAGGCATCCTCCTGTAATCCCACACATAATTTAGTCCAGGAAGCAGCTGGAAGTTGGCTCTTCTTGGGTAGAACCTCCAGGCTTGGTTCAGATCCATAGTCCTGAGCAGCTCTGCTGCTTCCTTGCCATGGAATCCTCCTCCTCCTCCTTGTCCACCTCATCACCTGCCTCCCCCCAGGACAGGTCCAGAACCACTCTCCAGCCGAGAACAGTGGCAGCAACCAGCAGCCATCACCTTATTTCCCATGTGGCACACAGTATTCCTCATCTGAAGGTCCAACAGATCCCACAACATTCAGAGCATGCTGACCCCAAAGGTGTCCTTCACAGCTGGTCCATCAGAGTTATCTCCAATCACACCTGGAGGCGACTGGATCTGAGCCTGGGATGCACAAGCAGCAAGTTCCAGCAGAGCTGACCCACCTCCACATCTCGTTCTCCCCAAATCTGAGACAGCCTTTGACCAAACAGCAATGCCAGCAACACAAGCAGCAGACCTGGAGTGTCCCAGCCTTGGTGAATGGGGACAAAATTAGCAAACCTAAATCAGCTGAGCAGTGGCGGAACAGAGGTTGTGGGAGGTTGGGGAGGGGATTTCCTCCAGCAGCAAGGCTGGGAGATGTGGGAAATCACCACCCCACACACCTCCAGCAGCTCCACCACCCACTCAGGATCAGGACCACCATCTGCCAGCACAGCCCTGTGACTTGGTAACAGGATCACATTGTTGCTCCTGTCTGCTTCTGGCAGACGGGGCTGGAAGCATTTACTTTCCCTTTTTTAATATGTTTTAAATACCTCAATTAGTGCATTTTGGGTTCCTTCCACATTGCCCCCAAGCAGTTCTTCTGTCAGGGGCTCTATCCTTCCACTGCCAATTATTAGTGGGGCATGAGGTTGTTATTTTTCCAGGCCAGGGGCCAAATTTGTATTTAATTTTTGCTCCAGATGGCACAGCACTCCAGATGCATCAGCTGGAGCATCGAACCTGTATGAATAAAATAATAGAGCAAACAACATGATTTACTCAGGGGCCGTTTGACACGCTTAAGGTGATTTGTGTACATCTGTTGTGTAAAAAAAAACTGCATTCAAATGAATTCAGATGATGGTTTCGCTGTTAAACCCAACACCTGAGGAAATGAAACAGCAGTAGGAATCTAAAAAATAATGATGATAATAATATTAGAACTTATATTTTGCTTTCTGTAAATTCAAGGATGTATTTTCTTTAAAAAGGCTGATTTCAGCCATCACTGCTGAGCACAGGCCTGGGTTTTGTTCACCTTCCTCTGTCCCCAAAGCTGCTGCTGGCAGCGGGTCTTGAAAACCAGGGTCAGAGTTCTCCCAGGAGAAGGGCTGGTGATCCCAGATTTCAGCGTGGTGCTGAGAGCTTATGGCTCTGCTCACCCGAGGAGATGCAAGGAGGACACCAGAGGACAACCACGAGATGTTCCAGTTATGCTTCTGGCAAATTCACCCCGTTCCCAGAAAGCTGCTGCATCCCTCTGGCTCAGCCTGCAGCCGGGATGTGCTCCCTGCAAACTAAAGCACCCAAAATAACTCCGAACAGGGGAAAAAAAAAAAAAAGAAAAGAGAGAGACATTAAGTAGTCGGGCTTATCTGCCTGGGCACATGAATAGCCGCCGTGTAAAAACCAGCTGAGCCCGCAAACGCTTGGAAACAAAGGGATGGGGGGGAGGTGTCTTTTTGTGCTTGGTTTTGCTCCGTTCAGAGCATCCTTGGGCTGTGAGAGCCCGTCCTGGCGGCACCCGAAACAAAGGAAAGCCGGGAGCTGTAGGCAGGAGCCAGCTGGGGAAAACCGGGACGAGGAGGAGGAGGAGGAGGAGGCACCCGCATCACCCTCCCCGGCAGCTGCGGAGCCGGGCTCGCGTGTTGCCGAACACGTTATCCATGGCAGGAAACTCGAGATCAAAGGCGAGAAGCGTGCCAGAGCAAGATGTCATCCAAGCCTCCTGCCAAAGGTGTGCACGGGAGGGGGGAAGCAACCCCCAGACACACATGCTGGCACATCCGAAGGAGCCGGCGCCGCTCGTGGGGTGACCGAGACCCACGGCGTGTTCTCCTCCGTGCACGCCGGCGAAGACAAAGACAGGCTGAACTGAACAAACAAAATAAAACCAAAACCCCAAACCGCAGGAGGTGCATTTTTACCCGTCGGTTTGCAGTCCCCAGGGTCCCACGCAGGTCCCCTGCCAAAGCGGCGGGCACAGGGAGGGTACGGACGTGGCGGCGCAGCAGGAACAGCAGCCCAGTGTAACTCCAAAAAAGCAGCTTTTCCCCATTTCTGGGTGGCTTTTTCTTTTTTTTTTTTTCTTTTTTTGTTTTCTTTTAAAGCAGAAGAAACCCGCAGCGTCCTGTCTCGGCCCCAGGAAAGCAAGGGGACGTGTCTGATTCCAAGCCAGCGACTACTGGGAACAGAGGTGACCTGGGGACCCTGAGCCGAGCGTGGGGTGGGACCCCCAGGCGCTCCCCCTCATCAGGGGGTCCAGGCACAGGATGGGGACATTGGGGACATGTCCCCAATGATGATGCAGCCCCAGTCCATGGCTCCAGCCTCGGGGCTGTCCCCTCTGCCCCAGAAGCGGGACCTTATGGCAGCCCTGTAGTGCTGCCAGACACCCCAAGAGCACAGCCCTGACCCCTGAGAGTGCTCCCTTCGGGGTCTGCACGGACGTGGGGGATGCCCCATTGCCCTGTGGAGGTCCCTGTCACCGAGGGGACTGTGGAGCAGAGAGAGAGGGACCCTGTCCCCCGTGGGAGCTGCTGAGGACGGGGTGCCCCTGCCCCACAGTGGGGGAGGATGTTGGGGGAGCCCTGTCCCATAGGACAAGGCACAGGGAGAGGGTCCTGCCCCTCAGAGGGCTGGAAAACAGACACTGCCCCACAGAACAAGGCACAGAGAGAGGGTCCTGTCCAAAGAGCGGATGGAGGAGGGACTCTGCCCCACAGAACAAGGCAGAGAGTGAGGGTACAGCCCGAAGAGCGGATGGAGGAGGGACCCTGCCCCACAGAACAAGGCAGAGAGTGAGGGTACAGCCCAAAGAGCGGATGGAGGAGGGACCCTGCCCCACAGAACAAGGCACAGGGAGAGGGGATGGAACAGACCCGTCCCTACAGAATAAGGCGCAGGGAGAGGGTACAGCCCGAAGAGGGGATGGAGGAAGGACCCTCCCCTACAGAACAAGGCACAGGGAGAGGTCCCACCGCACAGAAGGGCTGCAAGAGTCCCTTCCCTACAGAACAAGGCACACAGGGAGGGTCCTGCCCAAAGCGCAGCTGCAGGACGGACCCTGCCCCACAGAGGGGTGCACAGGGAGGGACCCCAGGCACACAGGGGGGATGGAGAGGGGTCCCTTCCCCACAGAACCAGGCACAGCGAGGGGTCCCACCCCACATGGGGGTCGCCGGGGGGGGTCCCCGCTCCCCATGCGGGCGCTCGGGGGGGGTTCCGGTCCTCCGGCCCCCCAGGGGGCTCCCGCCCCCCGCACTCACCCGCCGCCGCGCCGTCCCGCCGGGGCTCGCGCCGCCCGCACCGCCCGGCCCGGGCAGGACCCGGATGGAGCCGCCCCGCCCCGCCCGGAGCCGGGCACGGCCTCGCCGCGCGCACTGCGCATGCGCGGAGCGGTGACAGCGGGGACGGGGCGGGGCGAGGGGACATGAGGGGACAGCGCGAGGGGGACGGGGGTGACACGGGGACAGGATGGGACACGGGGGAGTGACAAGGAAAGCAGGTGGCAAGGAATGACGGGAAAGGGATGGGACAAGGGAAGGTGACAGAGGTGATGGGGCGTGACACGGGTGACGGGCTGACCGGGGTGACAGGGTGGTGACGGGCGGTGACACGGGGATGGGATGGGACAGACAGAGGTGACGGAGGGTCGGCACGGGGCAGGGAGTGACTGTGGGGGCATAAGGAGACATTGCAGTGACACTGGGCAGAGGGTGGCACTGGAGACGGGGATGGTGTAGTGAGGACTTAAAGCGACAGGGTGGCACTGGGGAGAGGGGATGGTGACAGCAGGGACAGTGGGATGCACATCCCGGGTGCTGTGGGGGGCTGTGGAGACAGGAGATAACTCTGGGGACATGAACTCTGGGCCGTGGGGACAGGGTAGGGTGGCAGCGAGTGCAGATGGGGACAGGGCCTGGCAGGAGGGACGGGGTGAAGGCAGATGACAGGGGTTGGTGGCAGTGGGGACGAGGTGGCAGGAGGGGTGACCCAGAGGGGACAGGAGGTGGCACCGGTGGTGGTGTGCGGGTGCGCACTGTCCCGCTCTGCTCATCACAACCCTTCAGTTGTCCCCACCCCTGTCCCTTTGCATGGACACGACATCGCTTGTGGGGGAAATGACATCAGCCTGGAGCTGGGATGTCACCCGGAGCCAGCGTCACGCGCTGCTGCGAGGATGTTCCAGACGTGCAAGGGAAGCTGATCCTCTTTGCCCCCTTCCTTCCCTCTACAGGCTGCGCAGAGGCACCGGACACAGCGATCCTGGATGCAGTGACAGCAGGGACACTGGGATGCACATCCCGGGTGTTGTGACAGCAGGGACAGTGGGATGCACATGCCAGGTGCTGTGACAGGATTGACCCTGGGATGCACATCCTGGGTGTTGGAGCTGCTGGAGCCAGTCCAGAGGAGGCCACAGAGCTGCTCCAAGGGCTGGAGCCCCTCTGCTCTGGAACCAGGCTGGGAGGACTGGGGGTGCTCATCTCCAGAAGAGAAGGCTCCAGGGAGAGCTCAGAGCCCCTGCCAGGGCCTAAAGGGGCTCCAGGATAGACACCAGGATGGACATCCCAGGTGCTGTGACAGCAGGGACACTGGGATGCGCATCCCGGGTGCTGTGACAGCAGGGGACACTGGGATGCACATCCTGCACTCTGTGACAGCAGGGGACACTGGGATGAACATGCTGGGTGCAGTGACAGGAGGGACACTGGGATGAACATCCCGGGTGCTGTGACAGCAGGGACACTGGGATGCACAACCTGCACTCTGTGACAGCAGGGACACTGGGATGCACATCCTGCACTCTGTGACAGCAGGGACACTGGGATGAGCATCCCGGGCTCCCGGCGCTGCCGTGGGAGGACTCGCCGGCGCTGACCTCGGGATTCCTGGGCGATGAGGCAGGCAGCCGATCCGCTGGATGTTTTCACTGGGTGAAGCTTTCTTCCCGCTGTGGGAATCCCCGCTCGGCATGGAAGGATCCGCCCGGGCATGCTCGAGCTGGGAGTCCTGGTGTTGGGAAGAGCCCCGCGGGGAGCCGCTGTCGGCAGCTGCCGGGACGGGACGGATTTGGGAAGCAAATGCGCTCGGAAATCGAGTTCTGCCGTTCCTCCCACGCGGGCCGGCCCTGGGCACTCCGGAGCTGCGGCCGGAGGGGAGGGAGGGAGCGCAGGGAGTGCTGCAAGCCTTGTCCTTGGCACGGAGTGATGGAATTGTTTGGGTGGGAAGGGACCGTAAAGCTCATCTTGTGCCAGCCCCCCTGCCATGGGCACGGACAGCTTCCACTAGATCAAGTTGTTCCCAACCTGGCCTTGGACACTTCCAGGGATCCAAGGGCAGCCACAGCTTCTCTGGGCACCCTGTGCCAGGGCCTCCCCACCCTCACAGGGAAGAATTTATTCCTAATATCGATCTAACCCTGCCCTCTGTCATTGTGAAACCATTCCCCTTTTTCCTGATGAGAAAAGTGCTGGCTCTTGTCCCAAGTCCCTCTCCAGCTCTCTTGGAGCCCCTTTGGGCACTGACAGGGGCTCTGAGCTCTCCCTGGAGCCTTCTTTTCTCCAGGTAAACACCCCCAACTCTCCCAGCCTGGCTCCAACTCTTGGGGCAGTTCTGTGGCCTCCTCTGGACTGGCTCCAGCAGCTCCAGGTCCTTCTGATGTTATGGATCCCAGGGCTGGGGGCAGCTCTGCAGGTGGGGTCTCACCTGAGCAGGGCAGAGGAGCAAAATCCCACCCCTTCCCCTGCTGCCCATGCTGGGAGATCAGCTCAGAGCTTTCTGGGCTGTCAGCGCACACAGCTGGGGCATGCCCAGCCTCTTTCCCTGATTGAGAGAAAATAAAACCCACCCAAAAATGGCCCTCTGGACATGGGCAAGGCAGGGTGTCTGCTGTGACTCCAGTCTGGCACAGGAGAAATAAACTCCTGGACATTGTTTTATACCCAGAATCTACTGCCAGTTACAGAGAGCAGCTCCTGTGGTGCACCACCCTCCCTGCCTCAGTTTCCCTTTGGGAAGCACTGCTGCCTGCATGGGAACACATTGTATTGGAGGGTGCCCCAATGAATGAAGGAAGGAATTATGAATCTGACTCCATGTGCTCAGAAGGCTAATTTATTATTTTATGATACTATACTGTATTAAAGAATACTAAACTAAACTATACTAAAGAATACAGACAGGATACTGACAGAAGGCTAAAAAGATAATAATGAAAACTCCTGACTCTCTCCAGAGTCCTGACACAACCTGGCCCTGATTGGCCAAAGAGTGAAAACAACTCCCAGCAGAATGCAATGGAACAATCACCTGTGGGTGAACAATCTCCAAACACATTCCACATGAGCACAGCACAGGAGAAGCAAATGAGATAAGAATGGTTTTCATTTTTCTCTGAGGCTTTTCAGCTTCCCAGGAGAAAAATCCTGGATGAAGGGATTTTTCAGAGAATGGAAGGGGAGTGCTGGATGGGCAGAGTCCTTCCTGCTTGCATGCTGGCAGAGGGAGGATGGGGGGTGTGAGCACCCAAAATCACCTGCCTGGTGGTGTGGGGATGCACCTGATTCCCTCCCTGGCCTCATAGGAACCACACTACTCACTTTCTCCCTGCTCCACGTGTTCCTGCTACCAACACCTTGCTGTATGTATGAGAAAATCCTGTTTTTCCTACTCGATGAATGAAGGCACTCGTGATCCAGCCCGGCTGCATGCCTGGACCTTATGGAGATGGGGTGATAAGGGAGGGTGGGTCTGTCCCATGGGAAGGTGGAAGATGTCTCCTTTCTCCTCTCATCCTCTCTGGCAATGCTGGACTACAAATGCCATGGCAGATCTGTCGTCACCCCAATTCAAATGGGGTGACAAGTGCAGGGATGGCACTGAAGTGTCCCTGGAAAGCAGGTTGGAGGATGGAGTGGTAGCAGCAGCCCTGTGACTGCCTCCCAAAGCCTGTCAGGATCTCCTGCTCCTCTCAAAATTTCTTCTCTGACAGGATGGTCAAGCCCTGAGAGGTCCCCAGGGCAGTGGTGGGATCCCCATCCCTGGAGGGATTTAAAAGCTGTGTGGATGTGGCACTTGGGGACATGGGTCAGTGTTGGGATTGGCAGTGATGGGGGAACAGTACTCGATGATCTTGGAGGGCTTTTCTGACCTTAATGATTCCATAATTCTCTGATCTACCCCCACCTCTTTTCCTTTGTGGTCAAGAGGACCTTCAGCATCACCAGCCTGGCCAAGCCCATCCTGGAGGTGCTGTGGATGGTGGACCTGGTGGGCAGAGGAAAGGTTGGGCTCCTGCAGATCATCCCTGTCCTTGGTCTCATGGCGTAGCACTGCCAGGTCCTGGACAGTCCCTCACTGGAAAAATATCCCCTTCACTTTTCTCACTTCTCCCTCTTCTGTTTTTTCCCTTCTTCATCCATCCTGCCTGCTTGCTCTCCCCATTCCCTGCCTCCCCTTCTCCCCTCCTTTCCCTTGAGGTCTCTGGGGTGGCCGTGCCAGCTGATCCAAGATCCCTGTCCCCTCTCAGCCAAGGACACTCTCTGTTAACGGTTGGGCTGGATGATCTTAGGGTGCTTTCCCAACCTTAATGATTTTATGATTCTATAAATACCATAGAATTTATGATTCTATAAATATCAGCGTGTGCCCATCCCATCTGTGCCCCTGACTGGGATGTGGGGAGCCTCCCTGTCTCCCTCCCCTCTGTGGTGGCATTGCTCAGCAGGTACTGCCAGCTCTGTGCCCTGCTCAGGGTGCAGCCCTGCTTTCTCACCCCTTCCAAACTGCTTCTACCCCTGGCCTGCCCAATGCAGAGCAGGGTGGAGCAGCACAGACTCTTCCTCTTCCTCTTCCTCATAACAGCAATTACCCAGGAGCTTTGATTCATTAATGACTTTGTGAGTCAGGCAGTGACACTGCTTTGGCAGGGCTTGCCCGGGGCCGACCCACCTCCCACCTCCCTCCTCACCTTTGCATCCACCCAGGGCGATCCCACCCCGAGGATCATGCCCCACTGAGCCAGTGGAGCAGGTGTGGCAACCAAAACCCTGCAGCTCTTCCTCTTCATCACGCTCCGAGGGGCTTGGCTGCAGCACAGGATCCTGCCAGCCCTGATAGGAAAGGGGAATTCAGGTAGTCACTGATTGCATCCAAGCTGGGAAGTAAATTGGAGTGGAGCCTGCTTGCAGGTGCTTGGAGATGAAGTAGCACAAGCTGTATCCGTGTGGGTCCATTCTCTTCCTCCTGTTCCTGCCCCAAAAACGGGCCAGGGGAAAACGACCAACCTGGACATCACCAGGCAATGCTGAAAGCTTCATTTAGGGGCACTCAGAGCCACAGGCTGGGACTGATCCTGCTGGGAATGTCCCTGGCAGTTTGGGGTGTTTGGCTCAGCACTGTTAGGATGGAGATGAGGATTTTCCTACCACTGAGGTCAGGAAAGCTTTTCAAGTGCCTTCTTCTGGAGCAGGGAGCATTTGCAGGAGGATGCAGGTGGTTCCTGAGAGGCGAGGAAGCAGTGGGGAATTCCCATCAGGAAGTCAGACCCTCCCTCCCCCCTTAACACCACTCTGGGCTCTGCCTGCACCCTCCTGCTCTGGGAAAAACCCCCCTCATTGAGGCTGAGTGCCCTTGTCCTGGCAGGAGCCAGCCCTAGCACCAGGATGGGCTCGCAGGGAAGTGCAGAGGGGCACATGGAAAAGTGGGCTCAGGTGGGAGCAGCCCCAGCCACGGGAAGATTGCAGAGGGTGGGATTGCTCTCACCTTCAGTGATGCATGGAGTGTGGAGGAATGATAAAGGAGGGCTGTCTTACAATGCCTATTAATGGTAGATAAGGGTGTTTCCTAATGGGAAGTCAAACCAGTTTGTTGGAGGCACCGTGTCCATCAGCTGTGACTGGTGCACGGGAATGGGATGTCCCACTGCATCCGTGCTGCCAAACCCATGTCCCTGGTGGGCATGGTGCACTAGAATGCCACTTAAAGTGTCATTAGAATGTCACTTCAGGGACCAAACTGGAGCCAAGAGGGTAACCAGATTCCCCCTTATCCCTTAGGAGTGCACCAACACCTCATCCCACCCCTCAGAGACATGGGCAGGGTCCTTGGGTCCAGCAAAATCCACCAGAAATGGGCAATATGGGCAAGGAACATGCATGCACAGTGGCATGGGAGCTCCTCCTGGCTCAGAGCCACAGCCCCACTCTGCTGGTATCCATCCCCTGGCTGGGACTGGGGGGAGCAGCCCTGCAGGAATGTGAGGCCAGGGCCAAGCCAGGGAATGCTTTCCACATTAGATTCTCTCAGTTTCCGGCAATTTGCTGCTTCAGGATTTCCTAAGCCAGAGGTTGGATCCGTATCTTTCTGCTTTGCAGCGCTTGATGGGCTTGTGGAGAGGGGGTGATCCCACTTGTGGTGTTTCCTTGGGAAAAAAAGAGTTCAAAAGGATGAGCAGGCATGGGAAGAGGCACTTTTGGGGCAGCTGTGGTGCACCCCGGGGTGGATTCATGCTTTAAATATAATAAATGATGTGGAAGAGCTATGTAAAACCCCCCTGCTCCTCCTCATTGCTGGGTGGATTCAGCCCTGGGGCCAGAGGGTTTCCACATGAGGCTGCAATACAAAACATCTGGAGAACATCAGCCAGAAAGAGACAGGAATGCTCCAAACTGGGAAGGGGTCCAAGCTGTCCCTTGCAGGCTCAGACAGTCACACACACACACTCACTGTCTCATCCCAGAGCTCTGCCAGCCCTTCTTGGGTCGGATTTTTGTTAGGAACATCCTGTCCAGGAGCACTTGGACAGGTGGGATCCCTCCCAGGCACATTTCTGGGGTGTGCAGGAGCTGGAGCTGACAGCTCCAGTGATCTGCCACTGGCATCCTCCCAAAATTCAGCAGTTTCAGGGATTTTGCTCCCCTCTGGGCAGCTGTGTTGGGTATACAAAGCAATTCCCACCTCACCAGGAGCAGCCACTTCCCTCTAACACATGGATTTAGTTGTAGGGTGCAGTGATGGACAAAAAATTTGTGTTTGAGGGTAATTTTCTTTTTGGAATTTTTTTTTTCTTTCCAGAAATAGAGTCTAGGAAACAAAGCAGGAGGAGAGGAGCAAGAGAGTCCAGACCAACTTTATTGAAGTGTCTCTTCCTCAAACTTGTTCCACTGATTGCTTTTGTTTGAGACCACACTTGAAAAGCCAGGATAGATTTAAGATTAGGCTGGGAAAAGCCTTGCAGGAGCATCCACAGCGCTCCTGGATAAGGCCAGGGACAACTTTGAAATGGGGAAAATTTCCCAGGAGGTGAAAATTGGAGGAAAGAGATGGTGTTTAAGGTCCCTTCCATCCCAAACTCTTTCATGATTTCCTGGATGTGTAATTTGGGAGGATTGAGAGGGGAGATCATGGGATGGACAACATCAAAGTTCTCTGGGTATAAAGGGCAAATGAGATGATCAGAGATCTGATGGCTGAATGCTTTTGGAGCTGAGGACATTGAATCTGGGGCCCACCACACCCTCCTGCCTCATGGGAAGAGTAGGTCCTGCATGATGGCAAATGCTTGTGCAGAGTGAATAACTTCTATCTGAGATAAACAGATAATAATACTGAAAACAACCTAATGAAAAATAAATCCTCTGCCAGAAATCTCATCTCCAGCCCCATTCTCTTGGCTACCACTTGCCACAAGCCAGAGGGGCTGACTAACTCTCTTGAAAATCCATGGAAGTGCACATCAAATGCCTGTACATTGAGG
Organism: Fringilla coelebs; assembly: GCF_963513975.1. NCBI lineage: Eukaryota > Metazoa > Chordata > Aves > Passeriformes > Fringillidae > Fringilla > Fringilla coelebs. The sequence goes on from NC_140032.1 coordinate 3,125,303, forward strand.
AGAGCAGACACTGAGGCAACTCTCCTGAAGTTGTCTGTAACTTGGGAGAGAGGAAAGTCCCCACCCTTTGCACTGAATGTGGATTTACCTCCTGCAAGTACAGGCAGAGCCTGGACTCCTGATAGCATCTCAGGGGATGTAAACACAGGGAGCTGGCCAAGCCTTCCCGTGGTGGAGCAGGACCAGCCTGGCTGGGAGAGCAGGGAGAAGGAAATGCTGAATGCATCAGCACTCACCCAGAAGGTGGGTGGCTTCTCTAAGCCTTCCTCCAAAGGTCTGTTGGTTTTTTTTGGCCGAGGTCTTGGCCTTTCTTGGAGCTCTCACGCCTTGTGGTTGCACAAACTCGCTGAGTCAGCGGATCCTGCCCATGGGTCATTTCTAAGAGTTTGTTTCTCTTCCTCTGTGTCCACACTGAGCCACCAAACACCTGGGAAACACAGTGTGCTGTGCTGGCAGCAGGATGATGAGATGTGACCCCGACCATCTGGGTCTGTCTTTATCCCCCAAGTGAGGCTTTGCAGCTCCCCACCCCACCACCACCCTCTGGCACCTAAGAGAGGTGAGAAGGCACTTCCCATGTGCAGAGAGCAGCTGTGGGGCTCCTGCAAAGCTGCCCTGGCCCTGGGAGCCATGGAGAGCAGCAGGTGGTTTTTTGGGAAGTTGGCATGGGTGTCACTCAGATATTTTTGAGGCTGAGCAGGTGGGAAGCGGCGCTGGGTTTGCAACATGAGCCTGGGCAGAGTAACCCAGATGTCACCCCTGTGCTGTGGGAAGTGATCCCAAGCCTGTAATGGGAGAAGGTTGGTCCTTATTGGACTTAAAGCAGGTAGAGGGGGCAGTGGGTGAGGAGGGAGGGTGGGATCCTCTGCTGGAGCTGTAATCAGGGCAGCTGTACAAGGAGAGGGTGAATGGGGAGATTGGTGTCTGAGATGAGCTGGGCAATAAAGTGAGGGAAGAGGCAAGATCCCACCTGCACCCCAAAATTCTCCAGTGCTTGCAGAAGAACAATGGCTGTGAGCCCTCTGCATCCTTGTGCCTCAGTTTCCCCAGGTGCAACATATGGATTAAAACCCTTCAGGGGGGTTTCCTTGTTCTTGAGTGGGCTTGGGGCTCCATAAACAGGATGATCCTTGTGGTGTTTTCTCCCTTTTGCTATGAAATCCTCCTCAAATATCTCTCCATCAGGGGAAATCCCAGCCCAGAAGCACCTTCCCAAAATGGAAGCTGTGCTAGGGAAGGGCCTCACCTCTTCTCCCACCCTGACAGGAGAGCAGCACGTGGCAGGTCTCCTAGGGCAGCTGTGGCATCAGCTCTCTCCCCATAAATCCCCTCTGTGTTTACTCTCTGGATACAACCAGGGCTCAGCAATTGGAGCCATTCCTTGGCACAAGGAAAGCCAGCTCCTCACGTGTCCACACCCGTGGTGTCCCTGCCTGTCACCAGGCTAGGTGGGGAGCTCCACCACATCTCCTCTTCCTGGGCAGTGCTTGGAGCAGTCCAGATAAGCTGCTGCTTTTGTGAGGCTTGATCCTGCCCCAGGAGTTTCTTCCTGGGTCTCATCACATCCTGGAAGTGAACTAATCCTCTTTTGATGGCTGGGGAAACTGAGGCACAGCCCACTGGGGTGACCTGTTCTCTCTGCCTTTGCCACGTTGTCCTTGTCAGGGCACTGAGTGATGTTTTTTCACACTGCCCTTGGGAACAGAGGGGGAGAGATCAGCAGTTCCCATGGGAATTGTGTGGGACACCATCTCATGGAGGGGAGAGAGCAGGAAGCTCTGGAAACCATTGCAGCTCCCCAAAATCTGGATAACTCAAGGTCAGAGCCTTGGCTTGAGCTGAAGAGGATTATTGCCTCTGCAGAGCAGACCTGCACTCCACACAAGGCTGTCCCAAGGCCTTGACCCAGAAAACTTGGGATGTGTTCCTTAGAATTTTGGGGCTCCTGTTGGTCAGTGGCACTGGGTGACTGTAGCCATGATATTTTATGGAAAATCCTTTCCTTAGGATTTTTCCTCCTGAGAAGCTGAGAGGCCTCAGGAACGAAATGCAAACAATGATTGTTTGCTGCTGTGGAATGCAGCAGGTGGGTCTGGGATTGGTCTCATGTGGTTGTTTCTAATTCATGGCCAATCACAGTCCAGCTGTCCAGACTGTCTCGGTCAGTCTGAGCCTTTGTTATTCATTCCTTTTCTATTCTTAGCTAAGCCTTCTGATGAAATCCTTTCTTCTATTCTTTTAGTATAGTTTTTAACATAATATATATCATAAAATAATAAATCAGCCTTCTGAACATGGAGTCAACTTTCTCATCTCTCCCCTCATCCTGGGACCCCTGTGATCACTGTCACAGGTGACCTCACTCAGTTGTTGGCCAAAGCCCACCCTGACCTTGTGCAGAAGATGCTCTTTACCAGCTGTCCCAGGCAGAGCCAGGAGAGCTCATTTTGCCCCTCCAGCCAGCAGCTTTTCCATGTGGCAGCAGGAATTTTTGAGCTGAGCATCCCGGGGGTTATTTATGATCTGCAGAGAAGGCTGGTCTGGGGAGGAGGCTCCTGACTCCATTCAAGTATCCCCTGCCTTGCTTTGTGCACGGGTGAGGAGCACTTGACCAGGGCTGTGCTTCATCTGCCTCTGGCTGGATGCCTTTCCCATAAAACTGGGGCACACTGCATCCAGCTGGCAAGCTGGCAGGGACCTTTGACTCAGCTGGACTCGGTTCCAGCTCTGAGGCTTCAGCCCAGTCCCTCGTGAAAACCTACCCTTGGTGCTGGAGGAATTTGCTGGACAGACCTCAGGTCTTGCAGTGCCTTTTTATAACTCTGTTTGGGTGGGGAAAGCTGAGCCACCCCGTGGAAATTCCTGCTGGAGAGAAAAGGGGTCAGGATGCTCCTCTGGGTGGTCCATGGGAGGGTGGCATCAAGCTGGGCACCCTCTCTGAAGGCACCACAGGGTGGGTGCTTCTGCTCCCCCCTTCCTCTGGGAGGAACAACCTCCTCTCCAGGGCCATCCATCCCACCTGTGCCCGTGCCAGGATGGAGGCATGGCAGCAAGGAGGGAGCAGGGAGCTGGAATCTGGTGGATCTATTTCCATCCCTGCCCTCGATGCGGCGCGGAGCCCTGGCGTTACACAACTGCTTGGAATCGAAACACTGACGTCAAGAGACTTTAATTAGCAGCAAAAAAAGTCTTTCAGGGATGCTGTGGAAGGATTCTGTGTCAGCAGGTTCCCCTCCCAAGGACTGGGATACATCTTGGGAGAGGAGAGGTGTCACCATAGCCCTCCAGCCCCCCAGAGCAGCCAATGGTTCATGGAGATGGTTCCCAACATGTGTGGGGCACTCAAGGAGCTTTATTCCATTTTTTCCTGGCCTCTGGGGTTTGTCTTGGTATTTCCCAGAGCCAAGAGTGGGTCATTTTGTGGATAACACCACGCTGGGAAGCAGGGTGGAGGGTGAGGCCCAGCAGAGGCTGATGCCACATCCTGGGACAGGCTGGACACTGCAGAGAGGATCTGGGATCCCTGCAAGACCAAGCCTGGAGACCACGTTCCACTCTGGGCTCCTCAGTCCAAGGGAGCCCTTGGTGTGTGCTGGGGCCAGCAGATCCACCAGGAAGGGTGTGATGCACCTGGAATCTTTGTGGGAGGGAATGGGAAAGCCACAGGTGACCTGTGAGAAGATGTCACCATCACTGCCAGCAGACACGAGCAAACCCAGTCTGTTTGCACACTGAGACCGATTTGCATATTGAGATAATGAATCCTTCCTGATGGCCTGGTTGCTTTGCTCAAACCCATGAAGAAATGGAGATTTTTTTCTCTGCTTGGGGCAGAACACTCGCCCCACTGGGCAGAATCCAGCCCCAGGGAAGGAGGGAGGTGGATTCCCAGCGGATTGTTGAGGATCTTGGGCACCCACGAAGGAGGCAGCCTCAAATCTCACCACACTCACATCCAGGATCTTATTTGGGTACAGCTGATGATGTTTTATTCCCCACTGAGCTCCAGTTCAAAGCTCATCTCCTTCTGCAGCTCAGCTGGGTTGTTATGCTTCCTCAGGAGGGGGAATATTCCTTCAAGCCGTGGCTCAGACAGGATATTTTTGGCATAATTGGGCTTCTGCTTGGCATTCATTATTTCCAGATACTTGCTTTGAAAATCCCCTCCAAGGTGTCCTGGGGGGATGCTGGGCTGCCTCCATCTCCTTGGCTCATCAGGCTTTGCTTTTTGCTGGAAATCATGATCCCATGGAGAGCCCAGAGGTCAGAACATCTGATGGTGGATGCAGGAAAACCGTGGAGGTGGCGGGAACTCCCTGATAACGGGGCTGTGATCATCTTGTGCTCACAGAAACTGGAGAGGAGACACAGTGAGATCTGCAAATACACTGGGTAACTCATCAAAACACACCCAGGGGGCCAAGAAGCATGCTGGGGGCTGATCCCCTGTAAAATCCCAATTTCCAGTCTCCAAAGGGCCTGCCTTTGGATGTGAAGCAGATCTTGCAGCCCCATATTTCTCCTCACAGAGAAAAGCAAGGCACAAGAATATTTCTGGGATTCACATTCTCTGAACCTCAGAGAAAGGAAAAACAATTCTGATCACTTGCTGTGCCTGTGTTTGTGCCAAAGTAGAATGGAATATAGAGATTGTTAACCCACAGTGATGGGGTTTTGTTTCCTTGGCATGTCAGGGCCAGGTGTGTGTGTGTGTTGGGGCTGTTGGGGACAGTCACAGATTCTGTGCAGTGGGAGAGTTCTGTGCAGGGTTGGGTGCTTGGCAGGTTCAGTTTTAGATGTATAGAATGATATAGTGTAATAAAATCATTCATTAGCCTTCTGATCCCCACGGAGTCTGATGCATCACTCTCTCCCCTCGCAGTCACAGCATCGCAATAAGAGCCGAGAGCTGCGAGCCCCCAGCTGGGGATTTGGGCTGCAGTGACTCGGGGTGGATGTTTTTGGGACCCTGGCTGATGGGATCTCCGTGCTGCCGGTTTCTAAAGCGGGGTTTGGTGATTCCCAGCGTGGCCTGGGACACTGCCATCCTCTAGTGGCTGTGTCCAGAAGCACAGGAGCGCTGGTGTGGAGACACCTCCGGAGCCACCAGGCAGGGCATGGGGCTCTTGGGACGACATTCATGGATGTTCCCCTTTCCCCCACCCCCAGCAAGGATGGGGGCAGCTTTTCTTGCTGGAAAAGCCTTGCTGTCCACTCCCAGCTTTGTAAATCTGTATTTTTTTGTCAGTGACACAAAGCTCCTCCATGGGCTTCATGTCTTGGGTTTGGCTCTCCAAGGATGGGTGGATTTGGGGGCAGCCTGCTCACTCCACTCATCCAGATAAAGTCCTTGGGAATGTCTGGAATGAAGAGTTCTGCTAGGTGTGAATGCCAGATCCCATTTTGGGAAATTCATGTAGCTTGTGGTCTTGGCATCTCTGCCTTTCACTTCAGCCCCATCTTCAAAGTGCTCTAGAGCTGAAAGTTTCAGATTTCAGGGATAGAGTTTCAAAGTGTTCTGGAGTTGAAACTCCTGCAGCTGTGTGGAGGTTGTGTCATGTTGGGGAGGACAGAGAAGACCCTTCTTTCCTCTTCAGTGAGGGATATAGGACCAGAAAGAGGTCCCAGGATGGTTTGTGTGGGAGATGAGGAGGTAAAAATGGTGACCTCCAAATCACAGAACACCCTGAGCTGGACAGGACCCACAAGGATCATCGAGTCCAGCTCCTGGCCCTGCACCCCAAAAATCCCACCCTGTGCCTGAGAGCATTGTCCAAATGGTCCCTGAGCTCTGGCAGCCCTGGGGCTGTGCCCATTCCCTGGGGAAGCCTCTCTGCAAGGTCATGGCTTGGGTTCAGCAGGGGACAGCAGCAACTCAGAGCAGGGATGGGAGGGAGAGCAGCAGGAGGAAGGGGACAGGAGAGACACAGCCACAGAAGGGAGCTCTAAAGCAAATTTAGATAGATATCTCAGAACCCTGGTGAGGACATGACTGTCACAGGGCCTGTGGTGAGGCTGGCACAGGATATTTGCTGTGAATCCTGAGAGTCTCCTTTTCCCTGCCTTCCTCTCCCTTCCCACAGCAGGAATTCCTGTTGGGATGGACACAGCTCTCCCAGCTACAACTGACCTGCCCTCTGCTCACCCACTGATGGAAAGGGATACAGGAGGTGGGGGAAGAAGGGATGACCACAGAATTTCAGAATGGTTTGGGTTGGAAGGGATTTTAGGGATAATCTGGTTTCCATACCCCTGCAGACCATGTTGTTCCAAGCCCCATTCAAGCTGGTCTTGCATGGATCTTTTGGATCCTGATCCTACTTCTGTACCACTCCTCTGTCCAAGAGTACAAAGGTCTGAAACCTCACTCAATCCTTGAAGTTTGGTGCAAAATTGAAATACAGCTTAAAAATGTGTTTCTTTGCACAATAAACTGCATTTTTGTTGCATTGCATCTTGCTCAATGTGATCCTGGTCCATGAAAGGAGAGCTTAGGGGCCAAAGTAATAAAATAAAGTAATAAAGAAGTTATCATAGCAACTAATTCAGAACTGTATGCCAGGCATTCAGGGGATGTGGGCTGTCACCTGAGATCCCTGGTGCTTTTTCTTACCACCCTGACTGGTGTGAGCGTCCACAGAAACACTGCAGGCATGGATCTTCATGCCACAAAAACGCCTGGTCCCTTCAGCTGCACAGAGGAGCCTGCAAAGATGGTTCAAAAGCAAGAAAACAGACCCAAAAAAACCAAAAAATCCCAGAAGAGATAATTTAACATGCCAAAAATTCCTGAGCCAGTGTTCCAGAGGCCTGAACGTGCTGGCCTGTCCTGCTGCTGGTCCCAAAAGAGATGTGAATATCCTTGGCCAAAGCAGGGTTTCAGGTTGCTCACAGCTTTTGCTGCCTCTGCAATTCTGACATTCTGTGGTTTTGATGGAAATCTGCTTCCCTCCAGCTGCCTGCCCGTGGATTACAGCTCCAGCTGCATCTCCCAGGGCCCTGAGCAGGAGCAGAGCTCTTGCATTGCTTTTTGCTCAATGTGGTCCTGGTCCATGAAAGGAGAGCTCAGGGGCCAAAGTAATAACATCAATTAATAAAGAAATTATCATGGCAACTAATTCAGAAGCATATGCCAGGCATTCAGGTGATGTGGGCTGTCACATCTGAATTAATTTGGTTGTGCTGCACCCTTGCTTGTGGGAAATAGTAAAGGTAAGATGATTTTTTTTTTTTTTTTACTTCTGGTAATTGGCTAAAACAATTGTCTGTGAGCTTTAGCAATATGTTATTGGCTAGAAAGTTTTTAAAACGTTCTGTAACAAATAAATCTTTGTCTGCTGCTGGCTGTATGTGAGCTTTTTACCATCTTTCTGTTGTCCCAACCCTCTTATTTCAGAGAGAGACCTGTTTTCTGCTCAGGATGACATTTTCCATGGTCCAAGGCCACGTGTGAGTTCCCTGTGGTTCTGTTCACAGCTCATCACCTCTGGGAACCCTCCTGGGTGTCCCAGGAGCTGCTGATGCTCTGGAGAACACCAGAGGCTCCTGCAGAATGCTCTGAACTGGATTAGTTTGCATCTCTGTCCTCCTCCCAGTGAGATGACCATTGATGGCACTGTGATGCCCACAGAGAAGGGGCTGAGGGGACCTTCTCTGGCTGAGGGTGTGCTTGCAGGACTTTATCTGGAGTTTATGAAGGCATTGTGGCCTTTGTCTGAGTAGAAAATGGGCTCCTCTGCTTTTTTCTTTTCCCATTTTGATCATTCCATCCATCCATCCATCCATCCATCCATCCATCCATCCATCCATCCATCCCTCCATCCATCCATCATCCATCCCTCCCTCCTTTCTGGTACCCCATGGCAGCTCTGTTTCAGTGGCTGCTGAGGTGCTGCCTGTCTAAAGGGAGAGCTGGGATCTATCATTTACACACCCCTTGTTTTTCTAAGACTTTGCCTTTAATTACTGATAACTCTGCCAGACTCCACTCATTTTCCCCCAGGCTGGCTGGCTGCCTCCAGGCTGAAGTGTTTTTGGAAAATTTCAGCTAAAATAGTTCAGCATTTTGCAAGAATTAGATTAGGAGGGGAAAAAAAAATAAAAACCAACTGTTTTGCTCCAGTTGTGTGGGAAGCTTCCAGCTGTTTTCTGCAGCCATTTCATCCCTGGTGTGCATCTGAGGGGGCCCTGAAAGCCAGGGGCAGGGAAGATCCTTGGATTCAGTGCCAGGGATGGGACTGTCCTTGAGCAGATCCTGTCCTTGTCTGGCAGCCTCTGCTGGCCATGAGCCTGCTGGTAGAGCAAGGCTGCTCCTTCCTGCACTGCTCCAGCAGCAAAAAGGGAGAAAGGGCTGCTGGAGGCTGCCCTGGAGCTCTTTACATCCTCCTGAAGTGCCCTGTCAGCCCCAGAGAAATTTGAATTCTGTGCATTCTGTGGGCCCAGCGCTTCCTCCCTCCCTGGATTCAGGGAGGATTCAGCATCATTTGGCCTCCTCCTTTTTTACATCTTGTTCCACCAGCAGAGGGGATGTTGATGGATGAGAAGCTCCAGCTACGTGCACTCAGAGCCCAGAGCCCTCTGTGGGCTCATCCCCAGCAGGGGAGGGGGATTCTGCAGGTGAGACCCCTCCTGCAGAGCTGCTCCAGCCCTGGGAACAACAGCAGGAGGAGCTGGAGCTGCTGGAGAGAGCCCAGAGGAGGCCACGGAGCTGCTGCAGGGCTGGAGCCAGGCTGGGAGAGCTGGGGGTGCTCACCTGGAGAGGAGAAGGCTCCAGGCAGAGCTCAGAGCCCCTTCCAGAGCCTAAAGGGGCTCCAGGAGAGCTGGAGAGGGACTGGGGACAAGGGATGGAGGGACAGGACACAGAGAATGGCTCCCACTGCCAGAGGGCAGGGATGGATGGGAGATTGGGAATTGGGAATTCCTCCCTGTGAGGGTGCTGAGCCCTGGCACAGGGTGCCCAGAGCTGTCCCTGGATCCCTGGCAGTGCCCAAGGCCAGGCTGGACAGGGCTGGGAGCAGCCTGGGACAGTGGGAGGTGTCCCTGCCATGGCAGGGGCTCAGAACAAGATGGATTTTAAAGGTGCTTCCAACCCAAACCATGGCAGGATTGTCTGACCCCACCACCCTCCTGCCCCTGCAGGGTGCTGTGGGCTGCAAGGGGGCAGGGACAGGCTGGGACACACCGTGTCCACCCCTCCTGTCCCCTCTAGGACATCTCATGTGGCACTTGTGGGCTGTCCCCAAGCGTCTGTCCCTGCACTGCCCATGAGCAGGGGCTGGTGCTCTGCAGGCAGCTGTGCAAACAACCCCATCTGGCCCTCAGCTCCCACTGAAAAATCAAAGGGAGTTTTGAGGCTGAGTCAAGCAAAGTAAATAAACAGAAGAACCCCCTCCACTGAAAACACAGACTGGAAAAAAAAAAGAGAAAAAAAAAAGGAAATCTGACCCAAACCAAAAGAGTTATTTTGCTTTTGTTCCTAGCCCTAACCCTGTTTTGATTTAGTACTGCTGGTGTGAATAAGCTGTGGCAGATGTTGTCATTTCTTCATCTGTTGTGTATTTTTTCTTCTTTTATTTTCATCTGTCTGGAGAGATTTGCCAGATTCATGAGTTCTTCTGGCCACTTAAATCCCCTTTTTTTTCAGTGGAAAAGGCAGAGTGAGCCAGACCCTGCTAGATGGAGGTGCAGTGGCTCACGTAGGACCCTGGAGCAGGCACAGACTTTAGTCCTGCCCCAGCTTTGGCCTCCAGATGCTGCTCTGGAGGGGTGTGCATGTCCCCTTGTCCCTCTCTGTCCCTTGCAGATGTGACCTGAGATTCTCCATCAATCCAGCAGCTGTTCCTGGTGGTCATCCCACCCCAAATCCTGCTGGCACTGCCAGGCCTTGCCATTCCTGCTCTGGATTCAACTGATGCCTCAGGTTCTGGCCTTTAAATTTTTCTTATTCTGTGCTGCTTTAGTGTGTGGGTCTGGGCTTCATATCAGGGGATGGTGAGCTCTGTGCACAGAGCAGGGAGACAAAACAATTCCTGCTCCAGCTGGGCACCAAGGACAAATGATCCAAATCTCAGCCCCAGAGCACAAACACCGTGGGCTGGAGAGAGAAAAACAAGAAGGATGGGATTTCATAGTCTAAGTAACTGCAGTATACAAATGGAGCAGAACTGATCAAACTGAGAGACCCCATGACCAATAGTCCATTTTTGTGACCATTTTGGTTCATCTTGGGTGCAGCCCTGGCTGGGCTCTGGTGCTGCCCAGGGTGGATCCATTGAGTCCTTTCAATAAATCCCTGCTTTATCCTTTAACTCTGTCCAGCCTCTGTCCTAGGTCAGCCTTCTCAAGGCATCACAGCCTATTTTGGTTGTCCATGAGGTGGCACAGGTCACATGGGCTGAGGAGTGACCTCCCCCTCCTCTTTCAATGGTCTTGATGCAAGAGGACTCGAGAGAAGGGGGGAAGGGTGGGTCAGGGTGTTTTTCAGGCTCATTTCTGTTGAGCAGGATAATAAAAATATAATATAATATAATATAATATAATATAATATAATATAATATAATATAATATAATATAATATAATATAATATAATATAATATAATATAATGTAATGTAATGTAATGTAATGTAATGTAATGTAATGTAATATGATGTAATGTAATATGATGTAATGTAATATAATGTAATATAATGTAATATAATGTAATATAATGTAATATAATATAATATAATATAATATAATATAATATAATATAATATAATATAATATAATATAATATAATATAATATAATATAATATAATATAATATAATATAATATAATATAATATAATATAATATATGATAGTATGTAATTCAATGTATTTAATACAGAATTATTTCATCATAATATTTTTATTTATTAAATGTATTTTTAATAATAAATACAGCTGGGCCTTGCTAATGCATAATAAAGTCGGGGACAAGCCATGCTCATGGAAGGAAAGAAGGAAGGAAGGAAGGAAGGAAGGAAGGAAGGAAGGAAGGAAGGAAGGAAGGAAGGAAGGAAGGAAGGAAGGAAGGAAGGAAGGAAGGAAGGAAGGAAGGAAGGAAGGAAGGAAGGAAGGAAGGAAGGAAGGAAGGAAGGAAGGAAGGAAGGAAGGAAGGAAGGAAGGAAGGAAGGAAGGAAGGAAGGAAGGAAGGAAGGAAGGAAGGAAGGAAGGAAGGAAGGAAGGAAGGAAGGAAGGAAGGAAGGAAGGAAGGAAGGAAGGAAGGAAGGAAGGAAGGAAGGAAGGAAGGAAGGAAGGAAGGATGTATGTCTGGGGCAGAAGGAATCTAGGAGGCAGGATTTCAGGTAGGAGAAGGTGCTAGAAGATCTCTATCCCTTCTCCAGCCCTGGAGCAGGATGGCACAGATGGGCACAGGGGCCCTGGCAGATGTGAGGCAATTTTGCTGAAAAAGCAGAAACCAAAATGAAACCACATCTGGAGCAGAGCCTGCAGCACACCCAGCTGCCCCACAGCCAGGAATGTGAAGTGTGGGGCTGGGAAAAAGGCACCAGGACTTTAAAAATAAAACTCTGACAGAGAAGGAAGCTGAGACAAGTCTCCCTGACTTCCTGGGTGGCTTTTGCTGGGTACTGCAAGTCCTGCTTGGTCAGGGTGCTCCTGGGGGAAGCTCCCTGCAGGGCTGGCAGGAGCCTCCAGGGATTCCAACAAACCCCACCTGCTCCAGCAAGGATGAGCTGAGCAGTTTCCCAGCTCAGGGAGGAACTGCACCAGGGAGACATGATGTGATTTGCTTTCCAGTCCTCTTTTTTTCTGGGAAAACCAACAAATTTTGGGGCAGTGGGAGCAGGTAGCAGAAGAAAATGAGCCAGATGCATGGATGGGATTTTTTTTTGTCATGAAACCAGACCAGAGGGTGCCCTCACAGCCCAAGTGTTTCTGGGCTCCTCTTCCTCGTTCCTGGGTAAACAGGATGTTGATATAATTAGCTTTCCTGTCATCAAGCCTATAGTAGCTGTACAGTGGAAAAAAACCCTCCTGGCAGAGTTGGGCCATTTTGCCATGGAAAGATCCAGATTTCAGCTCCCTCCTTCCTTCTCCTTCCAAGCTGCAGGTGGGACATCCCAGAGATCTCCTGCTTCATCTCTTGAACACTTTGCCTCCCTCCCCATCCCTGTTTGAGCCTGAGAGTGGGGAGAAAACACCCTTGGAGCTTGGCACAGGGGATAAAAGTTGGCTTGGAAGATGATTTCTGAGAGGATGGGTTTGGGCTGTGTGTGGAGAGCAGCTCTGCCAGTGAGGAGCTGCCTCCTGCCCCTGCTGCAGACAAGGTGGGAGCTTGTGGAACAGGACAAAACTTCACTCCCATTGCCATGGGTTTATGTGGGGGTGGTGGGGGCAAAGGGTGTGACAGTGATCACAGGGGTCCCAGGATGAGGGGAGAGATGAGAAAGCTGACTCCATGTTCAGAAGGCTGATTTATTATTTTATGATATATATTAAAGCTATACTAAAAGAATAGAAGGAAGGATTTCATCAGAAGGCAGCTAAGGATAGAAAAGGAATGAATAACAAAGGCTCAGCCTGACTGGGACAGTCTGGACAGCTGGACTGGGATTGGCCATTAATTAGAAACAACCACATGAGACCAATCCCAGATCCACCTGTTGCAGATAATCATTGTTTACATTTTGTTCCTGAGGCCTCTCAGCTTCTCAGGAGGAAAAATCCTAAGGAAAAGAGTTTTCATAAAACATGTCAGTGACAAAAGGGCCCTGAAAATATCCCTGATCTGGAGAAGAAACAGTCTGTGTGTCCTAAAGGAAAGGCTGAGCTTTGAATCCTTCCCCCAGGCAGATGGGATGTAAACCACCCCAAACTTTTGGTGTGATGGCAACTGCAAATGCAACAATAACTGTTGAAATATGAAATAAACCAGCAAAACCAAACCAAAAAACCTCCTCCCACCTAAAACATTGCATTTCAGGAGGATGCAAAATGGGGTGTGCTCAGTTCCCTGAGCTGGGAAAGGCAATGAACCCTCCTGAGATACAGAGCTACAAATTGTGTGATTTTGGGGGGAAAGTCTGTCCAAATATTCCTGGCTGCCTGCAGACTGGAGGCAGTGGGCAGAGCCCTGTGAAGTTTACAGAGAGTGGGTACATGCCCACATCTTCCCAATGATGTCCTTGGCTTGTAGCTGCACTTGGGCAGGAAAGGGACAAAACCAAGTGGAATGAAAGCTCCTGGGTGGCCCCAAAACTCCCTTTGGGCCAGGAAGAAACATCCCAGCCCCTGACATGAGACTGAGTGGAGGCTGGTTGGGTTTAAGCCCTGTGGGGTTTTATGTTCATGGCAATATTTGGGGAAGGAGTTTGTGTGAGCCAGGATCTCACCTGGATGTGGTGTGAGGAGGGTGGGACCTCGGGTGGGCTCTGGGGTTCCTCAGTTTCTGTGCAGATGTGAAAAATGCCAATCACTTGTTTTTAAAATTTTAAAAGTTTAGTAGTAATAAAATGGTTATAAAAATAGTAATATAATGAGAGTAATAATAATTTGGGCAATTAAGATTAGGACAATATGAGACAATAGAAACAAAGAGTTATGGACAGTCTGGGTACCTCTTTCTGGGCAAAATAAGCCTGAAAAAAGGACAGGGGATTAACCCTTAAAAGCAACAGCCTGTTGCATATTCATACACCTCATCCATGATGCATCAATTCCATTCAAACACAGGATTCTGTCTGGTCAGTGTCAACTTCTTCCTCTGAATCCTGACGGCTCTTCAGGGCTGAGTGAGGTTGGAAGAAGTTCATTTCTTCCAATAATGGAGCAATAAATTCTTTTTCTCTGAAAGATTTGCAATAAATTCTCTTTCTTTGAAAGACTGAGGTGTCCTGTGGCTGCTATCTCAGTGTGAGTCCTTTCTTTAGAAAAAAAAGTATCTTACAGAGCACAGTTTCTATTTTAACATTTTGTTATAACCTAAAATTATATTTAACACACTACTTAAGCAAATTAATCCAGCATGACTTTCTAACATAACACATATAATATTAATTTTCATATTTGGAAAAAGCCAGGCACAAAATACACATTTTTCACAGCAGAAAAATGGGTTTCAGAGGATCCACTGCCCTCAGACCTCCTCCAGGCCTTACCCTGTTGGGACAAGCAGGATGGCATCTTGCCTGGGTAGGTCATCTATGGTCTCCTCCAGCCAGGTCTCACAAGCTCTTGGAGATTTATATCACACCAGAGATAGCTCAGCCACCTCAGAAGGCATAAAATCAGCAGGATGGCTTCTGTGGCATTGTTGGAAACAAAAAGGTTTTAATAAAAGGCAAAATAACAAACTCTTTACAGAGAAAAACCGAGTTAGGTGCAGGAGGTTCTTGCTCTTGGTAAAACACCTCACAAAAGTGATTATTTCCTTTTGTTCCCTTCTTTTTCTGGTGAATTGCTTAGGTGGGACTCTTTGGCTTCTGTCCAATTGGCTGTCTAAGTTTCAGGTGAAGTCCCCCAGGTCCTATGAGGTGTCTTTTTACCTAATTGATGAGAGAAACTTCTGGGCTTTTTTCCTTTTTAAGGAGACAAAGGGTAATTTGGTCACTCCATCAACACAGGGCACATTCCTATAGGTAGGGATGTTGTGGCACTGGGATTAACTTGTTCCTTCCTGGGCAGCAACACCTTCACAAGGGGAGCCAAAGGGTTAAATTGGATCAATTCCCAGCCCACCTGTGCTGAGGGTCTTGCTCCAGCCCCTGCTGTGCCACCTTCCTATCACTGTAGGACATGAAATAATGATGTGGACACGCTGCTCTTTCAAGGTAAAAGAGAGTTTTTTAATTTCTGACTCCAGCATTTACAGATTTCCAAAAGTGCCAGTGGATTGGAGGGTGACAGTGTGACACCCCTCCAATGACAGTGGACAAACCAACAGTCCATCCAATTTCTCCTCCTCCACAAAAGAATGAAAAACAATAAGTTATTGACATAAAGTGTGTGAGAAAGTTCCTTACAAGAATGTAAATATCAGAAGGCTTTGAAAAACTTAAAAAATCAGGGTGACACCTTCCCTACTGCTGATGGGAAGTGTTGTGGAGTGGAGCTGCTCCGTGCCCTCCACTGGGGCACTCCCAGGAGCCAAGCTCTGGCTCATCCCTGCTGTGGGGCAGAGGCTGAAGGGCTGCAGGGGCTGTCCTGGCCTCAGCTCACCCCAGCAGGGTGGAAACAGCGTGGGTTGTGCTGCTGCTCTGCAGGATCCTGCCCAGGGCTCAGCCCTGCCTGCTCTGGAAACATGAGGAGCCTCCTGACCCTGACAGCTCAGTGCTCTCCCTCTTTATTTTCCTCGCAGAGACATCCCTCAGGGTTTTCCCAAACCAGAATAAAACCAGAGAGCCCTTGGATTACAAAACAGCACCACAGCCACATCTTTCCCCTGTGCTGTTTTCCTACTCCCTGCCCAACCAGCTGCCCCCAGCACTGTCAGACCAGCTGGAGCCACTGGCACTAGAAAACCCTCCAGGTTTTTTGTCAGCCATCCATGGGCTCCCAGCCAGAAAAGACACTTGAGCTGAGCTCTGGAGCTGCAGGGCAGAAGCAGCAGCCAAATTTTTGGAGGTTCAGGCAGGGGTGATCCTGGAGAAGGGTGGAATTTTCCTCTGCAGCTCCAGGGCTGCTGGAGATGGGCCTGCTCTCCCTCTGGGAATGCAGGGCAGGAGAAAGCTGCTCCTCTGGGAATGCAGGGGGCAAAGGCTGCTGTGCTGCTCCAACCCTCAGATTGTATCCAGGTAGGAATGCTTGGCTCCTCCCCTGGGCAGAGCATCTCCCCGTGGGATGATGGAATTTGATCAGCCATGCAGGGACACTCACTGGCCATGGACAGAAGATAATTAATAATTAATGGCCCATGAACAGCAGAGATCTCCTGGAGGGAGGATGGGTTGTGGGAGAGATAAAGAAAAAACTGCCCAATGAACAGGAGATAACTGCCCACCTCTGACAGATGGAAATAGAACACACACACACACAGAGCCTAAAACAGATTGGGAGCTGGGACTTGGCTCTGCCCCTTCCCAGTGCTGATATCCCTGGAATGTGGAGTCACAACTCATCTCAATGCCATGAACACTCCTGGGAGAGCTTTGGCTTTGTGAACCAGCAGGAGGGTTTTGCTCACTAAGTCTCCACTGCTCCCTCACACAAACCAAGACCTTCTGAAGGATGGAGCAGTGTCACAGCCCCCAATCCTTCCTGCGGACACAGAAGCTTCACGTGGATGCCTGCATGGGAACTGACCTTTCCTAAAGCTGAATTTAGAATCCCTTTTTAGTGTAAATGCATAAAAAGAAGGCAGCCTTCCTTCCTTGGGTGGGACTCCTTCCCTTCCAGCCACATGCATTTGTGTGTCCCTGGGTATTAATGTTAACAAGAGATAATATCCCCAAAGCCATCGGCTGGCGTCAGAGCTGCAGGATTTCCCTGCTGGCCTGCAGTAAAAACAGGCACTCTGGAAGGTAAAATGCCAGGATTTCCAAGTTCCCTGACTTCCAGTCACATTCCCCACTGATGAGATGATTTCCAGGGAGATGACACAGCTCTGTGGGCTGCTCTTCTGAGCTGAGGTGGCACCACTTGCTTGAGGGTCCTGAACCCATCACCGAGCACTGTGCAAGCCCCAGAGTTGGCAGGGGGTGATGCTGAAGGGAACCAGCCCTAAAATACCTGAGATCCGCAGGAGAGTGTTTGTAATATGTGGAAACAAAGTATTTGAGCATTTCTGAGGGCTCCTGATGGGCTTTTTTTGGAGCTTGTGTCACATTTGTGGCCCAGTCACCTTTGCTGAGGTCTTCTGCTCATGTGGCTGGATGGAAAAATGCAATCCCAGCTGTAATCCCAGCTGTAATTCACCAGGAAAGAGCTCCACAACCTGCCCACCTGCAGAGACATCCTTGGTGTCAGGGCTCTGAGGGCAGGAACGAGCCTTAATGGCCAGGACCAGCTTCACCTGCAGCCTCCACAGCACCCCTGGGCCCTGGAGCTCTATTTTAGCTCAGCCTGGGGCAGTCAGAGGTGCTCAGGAACTGTGGGTCTTGGGTTTGTTCATTACCTGTTTTTTGGGGTTTTTTGTTTGTTTGTTTTTTGTTTTTATTAATTTTTTTTTCCTGTCTTGAGACTTTGTTTTCAGGTCTCCTGGATGTCTTCCAGCCTTGACTGAAGTACAAGAGCCTGCACAAGCCCCTGGTTCTTGTTTGCTGGCCACAGCCAGCTCTGTGCCAGCATCTCCAAGCATCTGTGGGCAGGAGCCAGGTGTGGGCAGGGGTTCCAGCAGGCTGGCTCTGGGTCCTGCTGGGTCTTCCATCTTTCCTAGAGGTGAAAATCTCCTGGGGAAACACCAGCTGGAGGCACTTCCTGAGCTGCTTCAGGTCAAAGCTGAGGTAGGTGAGGATACAGTGGGGGATGGATCCATTGCCTTCAGGGTTTGGAACTAGGTGACCTTTAAAGTCCCTTCCAACCCAACCCATCCTATGGATATTTTATCAAAATCCTTTTGCTAGGATTTTTCTCCTGAGGAGCTGAGAGGGCTCAGAAAAGAAAGGTAAACAATGATTATCTGATGGCTGTGGGATGTGGTCTGGAGATGGTTTACCAACAGGTGCATCTTTGATTGGTCTCATGTGAATTGCTTTTAATTAATGACCAATCACAGCCAGCTGTGTCAGACTCTGGTCAGTCACAAGATTTTATTCTTCATTCCTTTCTAGCTTTCTGATGCCTCCTTTCTCTTTCTTTAGAATAGTTTTAGGATATAATTTTCTTTTAATATAATATCATAAAATAAGAAATCAGCCTTCTGAAACATGGAGTCAAGATTCTCACCTCTTCCCTCATCCTGGGGACCCTCAAACCCCACCACAATGGTTCTGTGCTGTTCCTGGGGCTGAGCCTCAGGCTCCCAACCCCTCTGCCCTTGTTGTGCCAAAATCTTGCATCAGGACCCTGATAAGGTGATTTCTCCTCCAACATCCTGAGTGTTGTAACATCCAGCTCTGCCCTGTGAGTGACAGCTGCGTGGGCCCATGTCCCAAAACGAGTGAGGAGCCAAGGGAGGCTGGCCAAAAACCTGTCTGTGTGCTCTGCAGGGTGGGAACACCAGCACTGTAACCTGGCCAGGTGCCACCAGAGCTGGAGCAGGGCCATGCTCCTGTCACCAGCTGGCGCTGGCACAGCTGGCAGGTGCCCCTGGGCTTTCCCAGGGTGGTGGTTTTGGTTCAGGGTGTGTAATGTGAGCCAGCAGAGCTCAGTTCTCCTGCTCATGGTGGAGTTCCTGGGAGGGACACGTGGCTCAGCCTGGAGCACGGAGGAGTCAGAGCTGTGAGTGCAAATCATCCGAGGGATTGAGGGCAGGGGGGTTGCTGTCTCTTAGGATGTCTGACAGCCTGGTCCAAATGCTCCTTGAGCTTTCTCAGGTGTGGGGTTGTGCCCACTTTCCCTGTGGAGCCTGTCCCAGTGCCCAAGGCACCCTCTGGGTGAAGAACCTTTTCCTGATATCCACCTGAATTTCCCTGGCACAGCTTCTGTTCCCTCAGGTCCTGTCCCTGGTCACAGAGAGCAGAGATCAATGCCTGCCCTGCTGCTTCTCCTTGTGAGGAAGTTGAAAAGCACGATGAGATTTCACCTCAATCTCCTTTTCTCCAGGCTGGATAAGCTAGGTGCCCTCAGCCACTCCTCTCGTGGCCCTTCCAGACCCTTCATGCTCTCCTTTGGACACTCTCTAATACCAGGATAACTTGATATATTTCTGTATTCCTGTCCTGCCTTTCCAGAGCCCCCCACTCACCCTTCTAACACCCCTGAGGGTGCTGTCCTTCACTCACACCTCCCCTCCTATTTCAGGTGACAGTGTCACAGCAGGAGAGGTGGCTGCAGAGCTCCCATCCAACATGCAGTGGCCTAGAGAGGGAAAGCAGCTGTCCTTATCTTTAATGTCCCATCCCTCACACGTGACACTGTCCCTCAAAGCCCTTGGAAACCTGCAGACCCTGAGTTCCTTTGACACAGTTCAGCTTTAGTCCTGGAGCTGATTTGTCCCAGCAAGGTCTTGCAGGGACAAGTGTGTGAGCTTGTGTGCCTGAGCAGCCAGGGTGAGGAGGGGAATTTCACCACATCAAGGCATCTCCCACAATTTCAAACTCAGCATCTTTGTTTTACCTCAGTGTGGGTTTTTTGTTTTCCTCTGTGTGAGTACTCTGACAAAGCTGGAACAAACCTACAGGAGGGAATGTGTTTCATAGAATCCCAGAATATTTTGGGTAGGAAGGAACCTTAAAGACTATTTGTTTCACCCCCCTGCCATGGCAGGGACACCTTCCACTAAACCAGGCTGCTCCAAGCCCTGTCCAACCTGGCCTTAATTTATTGTGGAAATCAACAATAAATAATGAAATTTAATGCCTCAAAATCTTCAGAAATACCTTCAGCAGTGAGTTCCACAGAGTAATAACAGGTTGTAAATAAAAACTTTTCTTTATTTTCTAAATTGGAGGGTTTTTTCCCAGTTGCCTACTGGGACAAATTTGGAGGCACATCTGATGTGTCTGTATTCCTCTTCCAAGTGCTCTGGAGAATCTGGCTGCTCCCTGGCCAGCAGGAGCAGGGAAGGATTCTTCCCCTGGACCTGGCACTGCTGAGGCTGCACCTGGAGCTCTGTGTCCAGTTCTGGCCCTCGGTTTGGGAAGGACACTGAGATCCTGGAGTGTCACAGTCATATTTTGTGAAAAATCCTTTCATTGCCATCTTTTCTCCTGAGAAGCTGAGAGGCCTCAGGAACAAAATGTAAGCAATGATTATCTGCTGCTGTGGGATGCAACAGGTGGGTCTGGGATTGGCCTCATGTGGTTGTTTCTAATTTATGGCCAATCCCAGTCCAGCTGTCTCGGGCTCTCTGGTCAGTCACAAGATTTTATTATCATTCTATTCTTTTCTATTCCTTGCTGGCCTTCTGATGAAATCCTTTCTTCTGTTCTTTCAGTATAGTTTTAATATATAATTTTCTTTTAATATAATGTCATAAAATAATAAATCAGCCTTCTGGAACATGGAGTCAGGATTCTCATCTCTTCCCTCGTCCTGTGAACACCTCCACAGTGGAGTGTGTCCAGGGAAAGGCAATGAGGGTGGAGAGGGGCTGGGAACACAAACCCTGAGAGGAGCCCTGAGGGAGCTGGGGGTGCTCAGCCTGGAGAAAAGGAGACTCAGGGGTGCCCTCATCACTGCACAGCTCCTGAAAGGTGCC
Source organism: Fringilla coelebs (assembly GCF_963513975.1). Classification (NCBI taxonomy): domain Eukaryota; kingdom Metazoa; phylum Chordata; class Aves; order Passeriformes; family Fringillidae; genus Fringilla; species Fringilla coelebs. The sequence goes on from NC_140032.1 coordinate 3,145,586, forward strand.
TGTGCTCAGCTGGGCTGGGCTCTTTCTCCAGCAGCACTGACAGAACCAGAGCACACAGCCTCGAGCTGTGCCAAGGGAAATACAAGTTGGATAGCAGGGAAAAGTTTTTCACAGAAGGAGTGATAAAGTTCTGGAATGTTCTGCCCTGGGAGGTGGTGGAGTCCCCATCCCTGGGTGTGTTTAACAAAGCCTGGATGTGGCACTGGGTGCCAGGGTTGAGCTGAGGTGTTGGGGCTGGGTTGGACTGGATGATCCTTAAGTTCTCTCCCAACCTTGTGATTCTGTGTGTGAAGCCACATTTTGGAACGTCTTGGTTTGCTGGGAGCCAATTTTTCCCTAATGTCCACCCTGACCTTCCCCTGGCCCAGCCTGAGGCTGTTCCCTGGCTGTCCCCTCCTGGCAGGAGCTGTGCAGAGCCACAAGGTCCCCCCTGAGCCTCCTTTTCTCCAGGCTGAGCCCCTTCCCAGCTCTGTTCCCTTCCCTGGACACACTCCAGCCCCTCAATGTGATTTTCCTGTTCTCAGCTGGTGATCATTTCCCTGTGCCCTGGAGCATGAGGGCTGTGAGATGCTGCAGCTGCCTCCGAGCTGGAGTGACAGCAGATGCTGCTTGTGGAGGCATCAAAATATTTAATCCTTTGTTGGAAAGGATCGTCTGTGGTGTCACTGTGAAGGTGGAGATCAAAGGAACACAGTAAATGTGTCAAAACAAAGCCAGAGATGAAGGGAAGCAGCTCGCAGAGGATAATTAGCAAACAAAGCACCGAGATCATCTAATCTCTGGAAATTCCCTGCACTGTCAAACGTCACCAGGTGGAAGCTATTGAATTCCATCCAGGGGCTATTGAATTGCTCACAGCATTTCTGCTCCCTTCCCTTGGGAGAGAAATGGGCTCAGTGCTCCTGCAGGCCAGGAAAAACTGTTGGGGTTTGCAGTGTGCCTTCTGGGGTTGTTACTTTGAGTCCTAAAATACCATTGATTTTTCTTTTTCCTCATTGATTCCTTGTTTTTCCTTATTGATTCCCTTTGTGTGAAGCCTGTATTTCCCTGCCAGGCTGCAGGAGGCACAGGGCCCTTTTTGCTGGCAGAGTCTTATCCCATGCTGGATCAATCACATCCTGCTGCTTTCACCTGTGCCTGTTTCACCCCCACATTATTTCCCCTGGATGAGGGGTGCTGGCAGCACTTTGACACGTGTTTTGTATTGGGTGTGGAGCAAGACTGTCCCCAACACTGCCCACACCTGCATGAGGGGCTTGAATTCCACAAAATCCTTCTGCCCTGAGCAGAAAATCACTTTTCTCTGGGATTCAGATTGGAATTTAACTGGATGGGCACCTTTCCTGGACCTGAAGGGGGTAGAAAGACAGGGAGTACTAAACCAGGATGTTTTCTTTCCTTTTAGAGGTAAGTTGAGGCATTTGGCAGTTTTAAGGGATATTTTTCCTGCCTGGGGAATTCTTAGCCATGATGGAGAGGGACTCTAAAATGATTACAGGCCACAGTAGATTTTGTGTCTTGATCTGTCCCTTTGTGTCCTGAGCAAGGGATCCCAGGAAGAAAATCTCAGTGTCCTCAATCTGTTCCATCTCTGTTTTTCCTATTTCAGTGTTTTGTTCCCTTTTCCCAGGGATGTGGCTGTTTTTTCAGGCACCTGTGGTAGCAGGGGACTGAACTAGGTTTGTTTCAAGTGGCACAAACCAGTTCAAACAAAAACCACCCTGTGGGACAAACAGCCCCTATCTGCCTCCCCAGGCTGGTTTGGGAGGGGAGCTGCTCTTTGCAGAGGAAATCTGGATCATGCCACACCAAAGCCTAAAGGGAGCAGGGATGGAAATGGTTTCCATGCTGAGCTCTCTCCAACTCTTTGAGCTCTGGCATCACCCACGAGATCTGCAAATGGCATCTGAGACCTGCCCTGCACTGGGGGGTCATTCCTAGCCCAACCAGTCTGAAAAATCCATTTAAACATGGGATGTTGGCTTCTCAAAGCCAGCTCCTCCTGCCCCTCTCCCATTCTCTACAGGCCAGGGGTGAGGATTCACAAGATTGCACTGACATGTTTTATGAAAAATCCTTTCCTTAGGATTTTTTCCTCCTGAGAAGCTGAGAGGCCTCAGGAACAAAATGTGAACAATGATTATCTGCTGCTGTGGGATGCAACAGGTGGATCTGGGATTGGTCTCATGTGGTTGTTTCTAATTAATGGCCAATCCCAGTCCAGCTGTCCAGACTGTCTCAGTCACAAACCTTTGTTATTCATTCCTTTTCTATTCTTAGCTGCCTTCTGATGAAATCCTTCCTTCTATTCTTTTAGTATAGTTTTAATATATATCATAAAATAATAAATCAGCCTTCTGAACATGGAGTCAGCTTTCTCATCTCTTCCCTCATCCTGGGACCCTGTGAACCCCACCACAACAAGAGATGATGCCAACCTGGCTGTTTTCAGAGAGGCTCACACTGATCCCACTCTGGAGCAAGGCTCGCTGTGAGATGGGCTCTGGGGCCCTTGCACCTGGGTGTTTGATCTCCTGCTCTGCAGGGAAGGGCTGCCAGGTGCTTTCCTGTGGAGCTGGGGCTTTGTTGCTGCCTGTCCCAAGGCTGAGCCCTTCAGGATGGTTTTTCACACCTCTTTCCCCCCGTGGTTCACCCTGCACTGCTGGGAGTCCCCTCACCCAGCCTGCTGTCCCATTTAAGGAGGTGAAGCCACCACAGACTCAGGAGGGTGCACAGAGGGGGTTAGAAATCGGAATTAATTTTTTTTTTCCCCTAGAAGAACAGGAGGTAGGGATGAACAGCTGAGGTTCTTCCCTCTGCAGCTCTGCTGGCTCAGCTGCAGGTGCATCTTGGCCATGGAGTTTGTTTTGCTCAAGCAATTTTTGTGTCATTGGGAGGAGGCATCAGGGCCCGAGCAGGAGGGTTTGGTGACCCAGGTCTCTGTTCCAGCAGGTCTCTCTTACTCCATTAGGTAGTGATTTAAGGGCAGGGATGTTCATAAATGTCCTGAAAAGCAAATGTTAATGCTCCAGGGACTGTGAGAGCTGGTTGGAGGCAAGGCCACATCTCAACAGTGACTGGAAGTGATATTGCTCACCACAACATCCTTTCCATGACAATTCCATGCTCTGACTTTGAGCCATGAAACCAAGAATATTTGTGGCTGGAGACTGTCCTTAAGTGGACTCTCAAGGACCCCTCTGGCTGCAGGTGTCAGGGAAGCACAGGATGTTTTGTGTGAGCTCAGCACACTCAGTTTCACCCAAAGGAAAGGCTGTGAGGGGCCTGTAGCAGAATAAAGATCTGTTTTCTCTGAGTCACCTCTTGTGTAGGAATCCTTCCCTGTGAGGGTGCTGAGCCCTGGCACAGGGTGCCCAGAGCAGCTGTGGCTGCCCCAGGATCCCTGGAAGTGTCCAAGGCCAGGTTGGACAGGGCTTGGAGCCACCTGGGCTGGTGGAAGGTGTCCCTGCCCATGGGGGGTGGGAATGGGATGAGTTTTAAGGTCCTTTCCAACCCAAACTGTCAGAACCCAGGACATTCCTCTGGCTGCCCTGGGTGATTGGAGACCCTGGCAGGGGCACAGAGTCAAAAACACCTGTGCCTTTGATTTTAGCCCAGGGAAAAAGTCACCAACTTTGTGCAAAGATTTACAAGCCACAAGGGTTTGAGCAGAATGTTAGTAAATTTATCACAGGGTGAGAATGTAGAATTTTGGGGTTTTAGAATGGGGGTTCAAGAGGCAAGATGGAGGAATCTGGGTGTGTTCTGTCCTTCTTCTCCTCCTCATCCTCCATCTTCTGCTGTGGTGGTGGCACTTTGGGTCGGTTTAGAGTAGAGACAGACTGTCTAACACAGGTGATAGGTATTGGAAAATTATTGTAAATAAAGCACAGGTAGTTTTTAGCATAAAAAGCCAACAGCACCCCAAGGGCAGGGACTGTGCCACAGCCCGACCTGCTGGACAGACCTCAGCAGGGCAGAGAAAGAATGGAAGAGATAAGAGAAAATAAACAACCTTGAAAAACAGAGCCAAGGAATCCTGACTTCTTCTTCGGTCTCAGGGCTGGGAAAAAAGACTTTTAATGCCTTGGGGTCATCTCAACTACAGAAACCTGAGACCAAACCATTCTGATTCTATCATTCTTACCTGAGCTCTTCCACCAACCCTGTGTAAGCCAGACCTTGTTGCTGACTGTCCACTCTTCTTCTCCTGATTATGGATGTTAAGAGCCCAGCTTTGAAAAGCAAAGCTTCCTGCTGGAAGCACAGCCTGGTGACCAAGGGCAGCCAACACAAACACCTGGCAAGCTTCCCAGGCCAAGTTTCACACCTAGAATGAATCAAAATATCTTCCTTCCTGCTCAGGCAGCTCCCAAGGAGCTGTTTGCTCCTGCCACACACACACTGTTCTTTCCAGGAGAAAACTTGCTTCCTCAGGAAAGTTTGCACCATGAAACCTTTTATTTTAGACTGTTGTTCTGCCAGGGAGCTGGGAACAGGGAGGGCTGGTCCCTCTCCTGTGCTGACTTAGCCTGGGAGGTCAGTGCATCTGTCATTAATTAGGAATGATTAGTGAAAAAAAATAGGGGAAAACCTCACAGACAGGTCAGGGTGAGGAGAAACATCCTCCCACCCCGCTCACTGATGGAGGTTCATTGGGTTGATGGAGCTTGGTGTTTGGTCACTGCCCAAAAATTTGGAGTTGGGTGGAAATGACCAAGTCCCTTCAGCCTGTCTCCCTTCTGGTGTCCTCTGAAGATTGAAGAGGGGTAGAACTGCCCTGATATGCCAAGGTAGATGGTCTTTGATTTGTTTGGGTTTTTTTCCCTTTAAAGAAACATTATTTGGAGGAGAGGAATTTGGTCAGGAATTTGGATTTGGGAACAAATCCATCAGGAAATAATCCTCTGTGCTCCAATGGAGGACAATCACCATCTGCAGGACAGCAGGTGCCTCACCACTGCCTCCAACATCCCTCCGGCTTCTCTCCATGATCCCCAGCTCATTCCAGCTGCTGAAGGGTGAGTGCCAAGGGCTCTTTGATGTGACCTGGGAGGTCCTGGCTGTTCCCTGTGTCTCAGCTTGGAAGGTGTGGCTGGGGGTGTGTGTTCTATCTCCATCTGTCAGAGGTGGGGCAGTTATCTGCTGTTCATTGGGCAGATTTTCTTTATCTGTTCCACACCCAATCCTCCCTCCAGGAGATCTCTGCTGTTCATGGGCCATTAATTATTAATTATCTTCTGTTCATGGCCAGTGAGTGTCCCTGCATGGCTGATCAAATTCCATCATCCCATGGGGAGATGCTCTGCCCAGGGGAGGAGCCAGGCATTCCTACCTGGATACAATCTGAGGGTTGGAACAGCACAGCAGCCTTTGCCCCCTGCATTCCCAGAGGAGCAGCTTTCTCCTGCCCTGCATTCCCAGAGGGAGAGCAGGCCCATCTCCAGCAGCCCTGGAGCTGCAGAGGAAAACTCCCCCCTTGTGCAGGATCCTGCTGCAGCAGAAGCACAGCTGGCACTGCAGGAGGGCTGAGCCCCCATGGGATGGGGCTGTGCCCCCACCCTGACACACAGGGGACAGGGACTGCTCTGACTCTGGCAGTGGTTTGTTCTCTTTTGTTTGTACTATTGCATTTGCATTTTTAATTTCCCTAGTAAAGAACTGTTATTCCTCTTCCCATATCTTTGCCTGAGAGCCCCACCTAATTTCAAAATTATAACAATTCATAGGGAGGGGGTTTACATTTTCCATTTCAGGGGAGGCACCTGCCTTCCTTAGCAGACACCTGTCTGTTCAAACCAAGACACCTGGTTTCAGACCTGGTTGCTGGCTCAGGAGGACACTCTGTAGGTGCTCAGTGAGGTGTCTCAGATACCCATGAAGATGGAAAAGGTCTGCCAGAACTTCTTAGCTGGGAAAGAAAAGGAGAAACAGAAGTTTCATCAATCCAGTGTGACTCAGAGGGGTGGGAGGGGCCACCATGTTCATCCAGGAGTGATTTCTTAAAGGAATTTCTGGCTGAAGTTTGGGGAGGGTTCTTTCTACACCAGCGCTGTGTCTGCATTTTGCATTGCAGGGGAGGATTCTGTGTGCTGGTGGAACAGGAATCCCCATGCTCCACTTTTTTCCATCATGAAAAATGGTGATTTCCCAAAAGTACCCTCATAAACATTTCCAGGCAGCAACCTCTTTGTCAGCCCTGTCAGACTTCAAAGGAGGAGGAAGACACAGCTGATGCTATGACATTTTTTGGACCAGCTCTGCACTTGGACACGAAGCATCCTATTGTGTTCCTTTGGAAAAGGAGTAACTGTGCTGCTCCAGGAGCAGAGGGGCAGCATCCTGCTGCATTTACAGCATTTTCACATCCTCAGGTGAAAGCTGACACAAGGCTGCCCTGTGATGTGATAGAGGAGGATTTTTGTCCTGCTTCTTTTTTATCTTTTTACCTTCTTCTTTTAGTCTTTCTCCTGAATGACCTCGCGACTTAAGATCTTAAATTTGGAATTACCTTAAGAGCTGCTTTTATCTTCCCTCTGCTCCATGGGGAGTGAGACAGCAATTCCATAGGAAATCTCTTTTGGGATCACTTTCCTGTCAACAGCAACAGCAGAAAGCACTGAGGAGGAGTATTTTCTTTTGTTTTTTTTAATCTGGAAATTTTTTTCTCCATTTTAGAACAATGTATTTTTTGCCTTAGCAATTAGCCCAAGTGATTAATTTATTGTCAGTGATTTATGACTCCTCTTAAGATATTCCCAGGGCTATTGGACTGACATCATCAAATTGCTCCCACTTAAGAGCAGGCAGAGCCAGCAGAGAAGCAATCCTGAGGAGCTGCTCCTGTTCCAGGCAGAGTTTGCTGGGATGCCAATGTGTGAAATGCAGGGGCTGAGTTTTCTCACCCATGGTCCAGGCTCTGGTGGTGGAGGATGAACTTGTGCTCCAGCAGTTTTAGATGCCTCCAGGAGCTGCCAGCCCTCAGGCTAGGAGAGAAAACTGAAGCATCCTAAAATTGGCTCCTCCTCACACTCCTGATAAGGGGCTCTCTAGTTGCTGTGAAAAGCAGAACTTGCTTTTCATTTATCATTCCAAATCTCTGTTCCTGTAGGTGTTCTGCCCTGTCCAGGATCATGAATCTCTCCTGTAGGCACATTTCCACCCTGCAGCTTTGGACACATCCCTCTCCCACCTCTGCAGCTCTTCCCCTGAGCTGGCATCTCTGACCTGAGCAGCTCCTGTGCTTCCAGATCAACCATTCCTCCTTTTCTGGCGGGCAAGTCCTACTTCCTCCCTTTCCTTAGTGGCCACAGTCTGCAGGCAGGAGAAGATGCTTGTGGCATTCACATTTTCTAAAAAATCCCTCCGCCCAGGATTTTTCTCCTGGGAAGCTGAGAAGGCTCAGAGAAAAGGAAAACAATTCTTATCTCATTTGCTTCTCCTGTGCTGTGCTCATGTGGAATGTGTTTGGAGATTGTTCACCCACAGGTGATTGTTCCATTGCATTCTGCTGGGAGTTGTTTTCACTCTTTGGCCAGTCAGGGCCAAGCTGTGTCAGGACTCTGGAGAGAGTCAGGAGTTTTCATTATTATCTTTTTAGGCTTCTGTCAGTATCCTTTCTGTATTCTTTAGTATAGTTTAGTATAGCATTCTTTAATATAATATAGTATAATAAAATAATAAATTAGCCTTCTGAGAACATGGAGTCAGATTCATCATTCTTTCCTGCCACAGGGCTCCCAGCAAATACAATAGATGCTGGAAAAAGATGTTAAGGGCTATGCAGAGTCTTGGGAAGATGGATTCAAGGTGGAGCTGAGTACAACTCTGCTCTACAAACCCAGAGCTTTGCTGTCCTGTCCCACCTGGAGCTGCTCGGCTGTGGTGGCACAGCCCAGCCCTAAAACAGGATGCCAGTTATTTTCTTTTTAGGGTTGGACACCCTTGTCAAAACAAAGCTTCTGAGATAAACCCTGCTGCCATTCACCCCTGGGTCACTGCTTCACACAGCCTGAGGTTACCAGGTCCAACCTGGCCATGGGTGGGAGATGACCCCAACATGGGGTCCTGCAGCTGTTGGGTGATGGTTCCTCCCATCCTGCTGGGTGGACACCTCCCCTGCACCTCCTCTCCATCCTCAGGGCTGCCAGGAAGCTGCTGGCATTGCTGAGGAAGAATTAAGGGGTGACAGCCTGCATGTTCCCCTGCCTTCCCTCCTGCCATCACCTCACTGCCTGCTAAACACATCTGGAACCAGCTGTGCCTCTGTGCAGTTCCATCCTCATGGCAGAGCCTGGGGGACACATTTTTAATTTACCACTGATCCATTCCAGCCACCTTGTGCTTCAGTTTCCCCATGTGTGATTCTGAGGTGGAGGTTGTCACCCCCCTGATCCTCAGCCTCCCGCTGTATCACACACCCTGCCGAGCACATCAGGGCACTTGGGTCTCCCTGGGGACGAGTGGCTGGAGGATTGTCACCACTAGGATGGTGGTAGCTCCTCCTGGGATGCACAATAAGCCAGCAGGTCGTTTTTCCCACTTTTCTGCTGCCAATCCCTGTGTTTGCCAGCTCAGGTGTCTGGCATCCCCCAGTCTCCAAGGGTCAGGACTGCAAATGCCAGGTTGATAAAATGCCTTGGTTCAGGAGATGCCATGGAGATTTACACTCCAGCTGAGCCTGAAGGAAGAGCGTGCACTGGTTAATGCAACACCTCCAAAATGAACCAGGAAAAGGCTCTTTGGATACCCCCTGTCCAGGATTTCTGCTCATTTGATCTGGGAATGGTCCCAGTGAGGGATGTGAACACAGAGACATGAGGGAAATGCCAGAGGATCTTCCTGCACCCAGTGGTGCAGTGAAGGTTTGTGTTTTGTCTTGGGTAAGCCTGACATTTTTCCCCCTAAAAATACCTCCAAAGTATGGAAAATAAACTAAAAAACTTCGAGTTGGTCAGGAGTCTGCTCACATGGGTAGTGGAAGTGTCCTGGGATCTGCTGTCCTCCAGCTGTGGTGGGTCTCCTCCAGGACCTGGGACACCTGCAGATGTTTCAGGTGTCACCGAGCATTTCGTGTGTCACTGGGGAGCCAGCTGCTCGCTCCATCCCAGAGACTGTGCTGTCCAAAATCCATCCCACTGCTCCCCCATCGCTGAAAAGGCAGTTTGGGTCAGGCTGGAAGCAGCAGCAGCAGCAGAGGGAGCTGGTCAGCCAGTGGATGCTGGAAAACTGATGCTCAGAAGGTGCTCTTGTTTCACTGAGAGTTCTTCAGGGGCTGGGCAGGAGCTGGCCTGCTAATGTCAATTTCTTGATCTCTGGGCCTCAGGCTGGGCTCTCCCAGGGGGCTCCCCTGTCTGGGGAGACCCTCCTGGAGTGGCTTCATGTCAGGAAAGAAAGACACACTGGATCTTTTTGTTCTTCAGGTTCTTGTTTATTGTTATCTTATCTAAAGTTTTGCATGCTGTCCACACCAGGCTCAGCACACTGGAAAAGCACCACAAAAATGGCCAACAATCTCTTGTTCCAAGGGCTTTTAAGGCTAAACTATCCATTTAAGAACTGACACTTAGATTATTTTCCTTTTTAACCCTAGAACTGATCCCTAAAAATCTGCAATGTGGATTTTTCTGCCCAATTACAAAATGCCACCCAAACCCATGGAGAAGGAGGAAGAAGCAGAATGAAGATGAAACCCAGGATGACACCCTGTGCCCTCCATCTTGGTGCCATCCACAACATACTAAAAATCTGAAACCTTAAATTTCTCACCAAGTGATGTACCTCCACTGCTGTCTATAACCTATTTCACACTTTTATGGATTCTAGTTTATCCTGAAGTCTAGGAAACTTTCTCCATGGATGAGGGTCAGAGTCAGTGCTGCCCTGGGGGTCAGGGCACCCCAGAGCAGACAGGGAAATATTCCCAGTGCCCTGGGTTTGCACATGCAAACACTGGACCCTGCTGCCATGGTGATTGGGAAAATGACCTTCTGTGCTGTCCTAGGTTACAATATTCAGATGTATTCTATTCCTCTCCTTAAGAGCTGTTGAGACCAGGAGAGGCATTGCTTTTTCCTTATCTCCTATTAAGGGGCCCATCAATGCCTTGGCATGACTCAGAGATGATAGCTCCCTCCATGAGCTCACCACCTGACTCACAGAATGATATCAGCCTGCTGTGAGATGCTCCACCCAGGGGGTAGGAGCTAAACATTCCCACCTGGATATAATCTGGGATTTGGGACAGAGCAGCCAGTCTTTCCACTGGATTCCCAGAAGAGTAGCTGTCTTTTCCACTGGATCTTCAGAGAAAGACTACACCTTTCTACAGGATCCCTGCTCCAATAGAACCGCACCTGACACTCCAGGAGGGCTGAGTCACAATTCCAATGGGACTGCTACCAACACCCTGACCCACAGGGGGTCAGGTTGTATTCTGACTTTGTTAGTGGTTTTTCTTTTGCATTATTGCATCTATTTTGGTTTTCTTTTCCTAATAAATTGTATTTCTGACTTGGAGTCTCTCACTGGTTTTGCTTTCAAACCAGAACATGTCCTCACAGACCAGCCTGGGAGGTGGGACTGGAGTTGCTGGAAGGTGGCAGGTGCTGGGCTGAGCTCCATGAGAACAAGAAGTGCATCAGCACAGCCTGAGCTGGGTAAATAACCCCATCCTGTGTGTGTCCTCTCAAAGGACAGCCTTGGAGCAGCCCTGCCCGTGTCAGGGATCAATCCAGACTGGCTGCGAGTCCCAGAAAGTGGGATTTTGTCTCTGCTGGAAGAGAGTCCTGCCTAAAATCCTCTAGAGTGAGCTTTCTTCTAGTTCATTTGAAAAAGCCTTGAAGATGTCTCCTTTTCAAATAAAATCTTTTCAGATTATTCCCTCAGGAAGCAGATTTTGGCAAAAAATTTTTATGTCATTGAAGCTTGCTTTGATTTTATTTCTATTGCCGTTTTGGATTTTTTAGCCCTTTTGTTTTTTTTTTCATACTCATTTTAAATTATGGAGTGGAAGGCTGGCTCCACAATTTGGAAAAATATTTATTCATTCAAGGAAAAAAAAAATAAAACCAGTCCCCTGGTTCTGCTGTAAATCAGAATGATCTTGGTAATTTTATAACATCAATCATTGATAGTCCATTCAAGTCCTTAAATGAATGACTATTTGGCCAAGGGATTTTGGATATTTTAGGGCTTGGGTTTAAATCTTGCCCTGCCTTTGCTTGCCATTATTCCTTGTGGCTGTGGAATGAGAACTGCTCCATCTCCCCATGGGCTCCTGGGAGGATTTTTCTGCTGGAGATGCTCAGGGCAGCAAGGCCACGTGTGAAGGGCATCCCCTTGGTCACATCCCCTGATGTGGTGCCACACCCTGTGGTGTCCCCCATCTCCCTGCAGTTTGGCAAAGAGGCTCAGTTCCCAGAGTGGAATTTTCCTGGCTGTGGAGGCTGATGGAAATCTCTGAGGAGCTCCTGCCTGCTCTGTATTTCCTGCACACCCTTCACAATTTCTGCATTTCGGGGAGAACGTCTCGCCTGCTCAAACTTGACTCCCTTTTTGGGCCTTAAATATTGAGAGCAGATCAATATCTCATGAACCTCCTCGGTGAAGGTGAGTGTGATTTGCTGGGAGCTGTATCAGCCTCTCCCCTCTCTCTCCTCTCCTTATTCCCACTACAAGCTCATTAAGTCGTGCCACAGGCAGAGATCCATCAGAGGCTCTAAGTGCTGTGGATGTTTCCTGAAGTGTCTCATTCAGAGCATGATGAGCTCTGAGTGCTTCTTCTAATGCAGGCACAATCCAGAGTTACTGGTGTGCTCTTAACTAATAAACCTTCAGCTGCAGCCCAGAATAGCAAACTCTGTAATCATGGAAAATTGCTTTCTGATGGGTGAAAATGCACGAGCCTGGGGTGGAGATCTGCTTCCCTCCCCCTTTCTCTTTTCTTAAGGCACTGAGTAGGAAGATGGAGAGGGGAAAGGGAGGTAGGAGCATCCATCCATCCATCCTCCCCCTCACTGCCATGGTGGCTCTTTTGGTGTTTGACTTTGGTTATCACTGCAAATTGATATTTTAGGATGAATGGGAAGGGAGCTCTCCAGGTCACCACGAAAGCTTCCCCAGTCTGGGCTTCATCCAGGAGGTTGCTGGGCCAAGTTCATTTTTCCCTGGAAAATGGTGAATGCTCAGAATCCCTGGAAAATGGTGATGCCAAGTTCATTTTTCCCTGGCAAAAAGTGAATTCTCAGAATCCTGAGGAGAGGAAACCTGCACCTCTAGGGAAGGGATGGTCTGGGAGCCTGGTGGGGTTCATCCACGGTGTCTGAAGCATCTGTGCTTCACCAGGGAGCTGCAGAGAGACCTGGGAGGGCTTGAGCTCATCCCAGCCAGAAATATCCCTTAGGATAACACCAGACCTTGGCTGGGGAGGGGGGGGAAGAGCTTTTCTGGTGGGTGGGAAATACTCCAGTGCCTCCAGCTGGAAGTGTGGTCTGCAAGAGGGAAGGAGCTGCTTGTGCTGCAGAGAAATGCCTTGGGGGCACACCTGGGCTTGCAGGTGTCACATGTGGCTCAGGAGGAGACAAAATGCCAAGGGTGAGAGGGCAGGAAAGGTCCCCTCTCACTGCCAGGGCAGGAACATCCCCCTCCCTGTCCTTCCTGGGGGGTTTATGGCTCAGGGGGATGCGTGACTGAGGCAGTGCAGGGAGCTCAGGTCAGCAGGCACTGCAGGACACTGAGCCCTCTCTGGGGAGAATTGCAGAGCCAGCAGCACAGCAGGGTCATTCCCCCATGTGCAGAGCAGGATGCACACCCTGGACAGGGACGGGGTTATCCTGCTGTCAGCCGGGGTGACTGCAGGGCGAGGGCCAGGATGTTCCCTCGCTGGAGCCTGGCCTGGCTGAGGCTGGGTTTCCAGGAAGGATCCTGTCCCTGGAGACATCTGCTGCACTGTGGTGCAGGGACAGCCCCAGAGGGATGATAAACACAGCACATGCATCACAGGCACGTGGCACTGAGGGAGGATGCCCAGCAGCCACGACTCACGTCTCTGCAGCTCCAAAGTTGAACTCAAACTTCAAATTCAGTGGAAACCCCTCCCCCTCAAACCTTAGATCCACATTTCCCTCTGTGAGGTTTGGCCTTAATTAGGGTTTCTGTGTTCCTTCTGAATTATTCATGAATAATTATTTTTCTTCATACAGACTGGTTTTGGTTATCCTGCTTCACCTCAGGCTGGCTCATCTAATTAATTGACACCTATGAGAATATGAGGCACAAAAATCCCTCCAAGCCCTTTCAAGAACTTCATATCTAAATTCAAAGACTATTCAAGGACTGAGGCTCTGGCTACTAAATATTAATACTCATAAAGGAGTATTCATCCTTATCCTTTTCCACTCCACCCCTTCCCTTCCTTTATCTTCTCCTTCAGTAAATCAAGATGAGACCATCAATCAGCATCACCAAAAACCTTCCTGGGGTGCCCTTCTTTGTAGCTTAGCTGAAATAAATTCTTATCTGTGTTTCTAAGCACCTCATCAGCTTTACTGCAGAAATGAAGGTGCTCTCCCAGCTGGTTTCTGGCTGAAAGGAGGAAAGGATGGTCTGGAGCACATGTGCCAAGAACTGAAGCAGAGGGGCTCAGCCAGAATCACACACTCTCCACGGGGACCATGACGAGAATCACGGGATCATGGAATTTCCTGAGCTGGAAGGGACTCACGAGGATCATTGAGTCCAGCTCTTGGTCCTGCACAGGTGAATCCCAGCAGTCCCACCCTGTGCCTGGGAGGGCTGGCCAAATGCTTTTTAACTCTTTTTAACCAAACTCACGGGTTTGAGGCTGTGTCCATTCCCTGGGGAGCTTAGTCAGTGCCCACCCACCCTCTGGCTGGGGAACCTTTTCCTAATATCCCCCTAACGATTCCCTGACACATCTCCAGCTGCTCCTTGGGTCACCAGAGAGCTCCAAGAGAGCCAGGAGGTCCCCACTGCACCTCGAGGTGTAGGAGGCTGTGCATGGCTGAGGGCTGTCCCCATTTTGTGAGTGCCTTGTGCCATGAGTGGTGGCTGTGGATACACTCAGAAGACACCAGGGGATGTCTGGCAGGGTCAGCCCCAGGCCACTGCATCCCTGGTTTTCCCTGGTGCTGGTCCAGCAAGGAGATGAGTTTTGATGGCATGGCAGTGTTTGCAGGCCATGCTGTTTTTGTGTCTTCCTTCCAAGGCAGAGCCATCAGGCCTGGAGAGCTCTGATCTGTGGGAAAAGGCAGGAGGTCCAAGGAGGAGTTGATGAGGTGTCAGATTAAGGTCAGGGCTAGCTGGGAGGGAGTGTTTCTTTCCCTCCATGGCTGCTGAGATGCTTGGGGGAATTGAAGAGGACGCAGAAGCTGTGGGATGACGTGATGCTCTGAGGGCAGAGGTCCTGGACGAGGGGAAAATCTCCAGTGGCTACAACTCCACCCACAATCAGGCTCTGCCTCTCTTCCTCTTGCTGTGTTTGGGCTGGAAAAAACCCTTGAGTGCAAGAGGACCCTCTCAGCACCCTGCCAAGACCAGGTCTGGGCCAGAACAGCAGCTGCATCATGGGGCCATTCCCACAGCGATGATGTCCTGCATGGGAAGGTGTTTGTGTCCTGGAGGGGGTTCCTTGGTCTCCAAGCTGAATGACAGGACACACAGGACCCTCTCTGCAAGAGCTCTAGCTGTTTCAGCCCTCTGAGCAGCTGAAAAGCAAACAGTGGAATGAAATAGGCACAAACAAGCACAGAGACCAGCATTCAAGGCTCTTCGGCACTTCTGGCCTCGGATTTGCAACAAAACCTTTTCTCAGCTGGCTTTGAAAAGGGAACCCACACAAGCTCCTTTTGCTATTCAGCCCAAACACAGGGCTGCTACTCATTCGAGCCCTCTGAATGTTCCCTCAGCTCTGGGTTCCCTGGGCTGTGCCAGGAGCACAAACACTGAGGCCACTGGCTGGAGGTGGGCAGGAAACGTCAGCAAAGCATTTTCCAGAGCAGGGTGAGCAGGGCACATCCCAACACTCTCATCCCATTTCTTGCTGTGGAAAGTGGGGAGAAGTGGTTGGGAGGATGTCCTGGAGGCTGCCTGGTTTCCTCCTGTCGCTGCTGTTGGGGCTTTGGCTCAGTGTGCCAGGGGAAGCCAAGCTGTTCATCCTTGTTTGCTCCAGCAGGAGCAGGGCCAGCTCTCAAACCTTTCACCTGAACCATCAAACATGGGCTGGGGGCTTGGCCAGAGCAGCTCCAGAGCCCAACTCTGTGCTGTATGTGCTGTCTTCACCTGCTTCTTAGGAGGAAGGCATGGCACTGGGATCCTCTCCTTGGGAAGCACAGCTTGGCCGTGCCTCAGTTTCCTTGCAGCCTCAGTTGCTGCCTCCCTGGGCTGTTGCACATTTCATGAGCTGATCTAGTGGAGGAAACTCTGAAATTAGGCTCAGCCTAATGCTGAGTGCTAGTGCTGGTGTGTTCCAAAACCAGGTGAGTTGTTCAGGTGCCTGGGATCCCCCCAGGGATGAAGCTATGGAGTGCTGTCCCCTGGATCATCTGGGGCCATGGCAGAAAAATAAATGGGATTTTATTGCATTGGCTGTGTTTTCTATTCTGCTCAGAAGATTTTGGCCCATTTCCAGTTTTGTGGCCACCTTCAGGAACTCCTGGATGCAGCTCCAGAAACCTTTCCTGGATGCTTTGATTTTTAGCCCATGGAGGACACAGCTTGTCCTCACGGCTGGGTCAAGGAGAAAGGATCAGGCTGTCATCCTGTGCTCCTCCTTTTCCTTGTCCCTGGAGTCTCTCCTTTCCCCTTTGTTATGAAGCAGGGTCACAGCACTCCTTTTGCCTTCTTGAAAACCTGTGATCTTCTCAGAGGTGTGTTGACATGTAGGGATGGAATCATCCACAGTGGTATTTCTCCCAGCACTGAGGATTTTGCTCTGTTTTATATTACAAAACAAGCTCCAGGTATCTTCACTTCTCCATTATCCTGGCTCATCCCAAGGAAATTCCCTCAGAATGCCCCTCCTGCCCTGTAAATGAATTTTCTTTTGATCCCTTCTTCTGCCAGGCATCACCACCTTACAGCTCTGGTGCCAGCGCTGCTTACATGTGATTTTAAATCCCATCTTACCTAACAACACAGGGGTTTGAATTT
Organism: Fringilla coelebs; assembly: GCF_963513975.1. Taxonomy (NCBI): domain Eukaryota; kingdom Metazoa; phylum Chordata; class Aves; order Passeriformes; family Fringillidae; genus Fringilla; species Fringilla coelebs. The sequence goes on from NC_140032.1 coordinate 3,161,756, forward strand.
CCAGCTTGTGAGCCTGGATCATGCTAGGAGGGCTGCTCATGCCAGGAAATTCCTTGCATTTTCTTGGGCAGTTTTCTCCTCTGTGCCTCCTTGCTGGAACAGGCTCTGGCACAGCTTTTGTTCGCTGCAGCTGCTGGAGGACAGAGCAATCATGGTTCCTCTCCTTCATGGGCGAAGCTCCTTGTTTTGGAAGGAGAGCTAGCATTTTTAGAAACCTGCTGAATCGGCATCCTGGATCCCAGAATCTGGGAATCCTGGATCCCACAATTTGGCATCTCTTGGGCCAAAGCTCAATGGGTGGAAATGGATGCTGATATTTAGGTAGTTGAGTGCCTGCCCCTAGATTCCCTGCCTCTAGGTTCCAGGTGGTGAGGTTTTCACCTGTGATCTGAACCCCATTCCTGCTGACTCCAAAGGACTTTGCCCACTCCAAGCCCTGAAAGAGAGGAAGCATTTCATGGGGCTGCTGACACACCTCAAGAAGCTTTCCCTACCTGTCACACATCCCTACTGCCATTGCCTTGTGGGTGATCTTCAGCTCCTTCACAAGATGCATCCCCTTGGAAACCTCTGTCATCCCAGGAGATGCCAATACCTGTCCTGGTAGAGGTCTTTGGACAGTGATGGAGGGAAAAGGTGAGCAGCACCGTGTGCCCTTGTGATGTCTGCATGCACAGAGGGCAGCAAGAAGTGAAAATTCACTTAAAATGTTGGGTGAGGCTAGTTTCATTCTGGTTCCCTTTGGCAGCCAGAGTAAGCTTGTCAGGGATAATAAGGATAATAAACGTTGCTAAGCAATAAGTGATTCCAAATCAGCTTTATCAGCTCAGCCCTGTGGGGAGGAAAAGGGATCTGGGCAGGGGAGAGCAGCAGAAAACACCTGGTAGGGGGGTGGAAGGCACAAACAGCCCATGTCAGCTTGGGGACACACCTCTAGTATCTGCAGGGAATGCCCCAGTGAGGAGAGAGAGTGATGCATCTGACTCCATCTCATCAGAAGGCTAATTAATTACTTTATCATACTATATTGTTCTATATTATATTACACTATATTACATTACAGCTAAACTGAATCTGCCAAGCACTCAACTCTGCACATAACTGCCCAGAATCTTGTGACTGTCACACACACACACACTTGGCCCTGACATGCCAAGGAAACAAAACCCCATCACTGTGGGTAAACAATCTCCATATTGCATTCTACTTTGGCACAAACACAGGCACAACAAGTGATAAGAATTTTTTCTTTCTCTGAGGTTTAGAAAATGTGAATCCCAGAAATATTCTTGGGAAGAATTGGGCCTTTCTCTGGGAAGAGAAATGTGGCAGCACAAACCTGTCCCAGTGGCCCTGTTGGGAGAGGGAGGGCAGGGCCCAGTGGGGCTGTGGTTGTGCTGGTCCCAGTTACAGCACCATGGAGAAGTGCAGGGTGACCAGTCCATGCTGACCAGTCCTGAGTGATCCCCTGCCATGGCAGTGCCAACCTGTCCTCCTCATGGGACTGAGCTCTGTGTTACCATCCATGACCTTTCATGGACTATTGTATTTGTTGGGAATGCCTTGACAAAGGTAAGAATGATGAATTTGACTCTATGTTTTTAGAAGGGTAATTTATTACTTTATAATACTATATTATATTAAGAATGATGAATTTGACTCTATGTTTTTAGAAGGGTAGTTTATTACTTTATAATACTATATTATATTAAGAATGATATACTATACTATACTGTACTATACTATACTATACTATAGAATATCCTGAGGGATATTCTTACTATCTTACTATAGTATATATACTATACTATATTACTTTATAATACTATATTATATAAAGAATGATATACTCTACTATACTATAGAATATCCTGAGGGAGTGCAGGACATGAGAGCTCATCCCTGAGGAGCTGCATTGTGCCTTCCAGCCCAGCAAACTCTCCCCTGGGTGTTCATGCCCTCCAAATTTGACAGGTGGCTGTACAGGTGTAGATGGGTTGATCTCCATGGAGTTCTCCAGGAGAAGAGGCAAAAACCATGGAATGGTTTGGGCTGGAAAGGACCTTACAGACCATCACCTTCCCCTAGAAGAGGTTGCTCCAAGCCCTGTCCAGCCTGGCCCTGAACACTTCCAGGCATGGGGCACTCAACAGATAGATGTCACAAATCCACAGATGGATTCCACAGAAAGGTTTGAGGATCAGAATACTCCATTTAAAAAACACCACAAAATCAGAAAAGAAAGTGCACCCAAACAAACTTTGTGGGTTTTTTCCCTGCTGAAAGCATTTGATCTCTGCCTCATCTCTTTGTGATGCTGGTGCCATGTGCTGACAAAGGCAAATGTTCTGCTGGACCACAAATCAGGACAAACTCATGGGATCACTGCAGGAACCTTAATTTTTGGGTTTTTTTCCTGCATTTTGAACACACAGTCAGTAAACTCCTGCTCTGAGCTGCTGCAAAGGGTTGGCAGGAGGGAGCAAGATTTTCCACAAAGGTTTCTTTGTGCTCCTGAGTCAACCCCTTACCATGGAGGAATAAGCCATGGGTGTCCATGTAGGAGATGTCTCTGGGAAGGAGTGGTGGCCACTAGAGGGTGGCCATGCCATAGACAGCGCTGCCCTTGGGGACAGGGACTTCTGGGGCAGCTCCTTGCATTGGGAACCCCATCTGGATGAGCTGGCTTCTGGTGTGACCTGCCCAGGTACCACATTTCTGATCTGAGAGAGTCTTTGTACACCCTGATGGCTGATGGACAGGCAAGTGCTTTTCTTATCATGTGTCAGAGGAGGTGAAGAGGTGTCTGGATATCGGTGAAGGAAGAAGAGGAAAGGTGTGAGAGTTGGGTGGTTGTCTAGGCAGGGCCGTGAGTCTCCTGAACATCTCAAGTCAGGGGCAGCACAGTGACATCTCCACCAGCTCAGAGCTGAAATGCCATTTTTCTAAGCTCCAATTTTTACCTGCTTGCATAACGACCTGACTTCACACCCAGGCCAGTGCAAACTCTGCCTTCTGGGTTATTGCTTGAGGGCCACGATGCTGTCAGGGAGTGTAAGGAGCCTCCACCCCTCAGTTATTGCAGGGACTTGTACTGCTGTCCTTGCATGGCCTGAAGGACATTGTCCTGTGGCTGGAGGTGGCCATAGGCTAAGGCCATTGCTGAAAAGGGACAAAATAATTTCTGTCCTCAGTGCCTGGCTCTCTGCAGGTCGCCCAGGCCATCCCACCAGCCCTGGCCACTTTCCAGCCTCCACTTCCCCTGCTCTGCTCTCCTGCTGTGGGATATCTCGTGATGGAGCTGATTTCCCCGTTCATCCTCCCCCCGTTTTGGCTCTCAACAGGAGCTCTCTGTTCCAAGGAGACTTTGGCAAACGAGCACATTTCTTCCTTTCCCTCCAACAGCCATTTCCTGCCTCAGAACTGTCCCCACCATCCTCCTCACTCTGTCACCTGATGCTCCCTCTTGCTTTGGCTCTCTTTTTGCTAACCCTTCCACTGGCTTCTGGTTCTGCTCCTCGCAGCCCAAGCACATTTTAATCATTCCCATCTGAAACAACTCTCCCTCGGCTCTGATTTCCTCCCTGGTTGCCACTTCTGTGCACACACCATGCCAAGACCCAGCTCATGTCTTCACTAAAGCCTTGGCCCGCGTCTGACACCACCTCACGGATTTGGGGTCGTGCCCAGCAGAGTTAATTTGTTCCTCCTGTGCTTTCTTGAAGCCTGAGGACACCACTGGGGCTGCTGACACAGTGAATTTGTCCCCTCCTGCTTACACAGGTCCTATCCCAGCCCCTGAAATCCTGCTGTGTCCAAACCCTGATGGTGTTGGCTGTGCTGTGTCCATCCCACCCCTCTGCATCTGGAACCTTCCTCACTACATGGATTCTCTCTGGCTGGCCACTGCCTTTCCCTGTGGAATGGCTGATCCCAATTTCTGTTCAGCCCATGGTGTCTGCAGCCTTCTTGCAGCCCAGGTGGGAAGAATTTATTTTAACCATCCTTATTCTCCTTAAGTATCTTGTTAAAGCACTACAACACTGGGAGTTGGCAACAAAATGGAAGGTTTGGGAAGACCCAGCATTGTCTCTTTTACTTCTTTATAATTGGTTTTATTCATGTTGGTGTCTGCTGATGGTCTCTGACCATATGTAGTTGAGTTGTGGACATGTGGGGTTTTGAATGAACAGGAATTTCATTGAGCCTGGAATGACAAAGGGAATTTAATCCAAACATCTCTTTTGGTGGAGCTGTGATATCTACAGCAACAAGTTTTGTTTCCTGGGGTGTCTCAGGCAGGCAAATCATAGAGAATCATAGAATATTCCATGTTGGAATATTGACCCACAAGGATCAACAAAGTCCAGCTCCTGCCAGGCAAAGGTGTGGGATGCTGCTCAAAAGGACACAAAGGTGCTGGGAGACAGGAGGATGTGTGCATGGCAGGCAGGCTGTTATTGCCAGCCAGCAGCAGCTGGTCCCACACAGGATCTGCTCCTGATTTTGTAGCTCAGTTTGAGCCTCTTAAAGTCTTTTCTGCATTCATGGAAAGGGCTGGTTGTGTTTGTGCACCCCTGAACACCCTGCAGTGCTGAAATACTCTCTAGATACTCTGGTTTTAACAAAGAAGCAGGGAGAGGGCTGAAATGATCTCACACCAGCTCTGCAAGGTTGTGATTTCTGTGACTGGGGCAGAAAATACTCCACGAGCTCTCTTACACTTCCCAGGCTGTGGATTGAGATCAAGGTGCCTCCTGCCTTGGCTGTTGGAGGTTTCTGGTGTGTCCATGTTTGTAAAACCAGCCTGTCCCTCCAGAGCTGATTCCTGTCCCTCCAGGGCTGATTCCTGTCCCTCCAGAGCTGGTTCTGTCCCTCCAGAGCTGGTTCTGTCCCTCCAGGGCTGGTTCCTGTCCCTCCAGGGCTGGTTCTGTCCCTCTAGAGCTGGTTCTGTCCCTCCAGGGCTGGTTCCTGTCCCTCCAGGGCTGGTTCCTGTCCCTCTAGGCTTGGTTCCTGTCCCTCCAGGGCTAGCTCCTGTCCTTCCAGGGCTGGTTCTGTCCCTCTAGAGCTGGTTCTGTCCCTCCAGGGCTGATTCCTGTCCCTCCAGGGCTTGGTTCCTGTCCCTCCAGGGCTGATTCCTGTCCCTCCAGGGCTGGTTCCTGTCCCTCCAGGGCTGATTCCTGTCCCTGCCAGCTTTGCAAACACCAGGCAGACAGGAGTGTTTGCCCATGAAATGTGTGGGATCTGCCCTGCCCTGCTCTGTGCCCTGGAGATGTTGCTTCCCCAGCAGAGTGGGGGCTGGAGAGGCTTTGGAAAATGCAGCTTTCCAAGACCATTGGCTAACACTGTGTGCTGACTCCAAAGTCCTGAGGGGAGCAGGAAAAAATGTGTCACCAGAGCTGGTAGAGCTGCTTTGGCTGATGGCCTTCCATGTTCCAGACTGGGAGAACTGGGGTTGCTCAGCCTGGAAAAGAGAAAGCTCCAGGGAGCCCTTCCAGCACCTTCCAGTGCCTAAAGGGTGATTATGTAAAAGAGGGAGAGGGACTTTTAATACAGTAGAACCTGATAGGAAAGGGAGAGAGATTTTAAACTGATTTAGATCAGATATTAGGAAAAAATTGCTCCCTGTGTGGGTGGGGAGGCCCTGCACAAGCTGCCCAGAGAGGCTGTGGCTGCCCCATCCCTGGAAGTGTCCAAGGGCTTGGAGCAACCTGGGATAGTGGAAGGTGTCCCTGATCATTTCAGGATGTTTTTTAAGGTCCCTTCCAACACAAACCATTCCATGCTTCTATAATTCCATGCTCCCAGGTTGGCCAACCCCTTTGTTTTGAGCCTGCATAGGAGAGGCAGACCCTCACGGAAAGAGACTTCAAATTCTCATGCTCCCTTTGAGGGAGCATCTGAAAAATGGTTCCCAGGACTCAAAAGGTAGGAGAACACAAAAGGAACCTGGAAAAGGCCCAGGACACCAAGATACTCAAAGCTCATCAGGCTGGGAGGGAGATGGATCAGAAGGGTTGTGACAGAGGACTATAAATCACTGGGTGGTGTGGGAAGGGTGGACAGGAAGAATATGTTCCCTGTCTCTATCTCTGCAAGAATTACAGGGCATCAGATGAAACCAGGAATTGTAAATCCAAAACAAACAAGAGGAGGTGGCTCTTCCCCCAGTGTGTAATTAAGCTGTGGAACTCCTTGCAACAGGATGTTGTGGATGTTGAAAATCGATGGGGGTTCATAAAGCAACGAGATAAATTGATGGAAGAAAAAAAATCATTGCAGGTAATTAAATGTGAAATTGATCTCTATGGCACAGGAACCTACCAATTAGAAGCTGACTGGATATTTTGGGGATTTATCTTGGATTATTTGCTGTACTGTGACACTCTGCTCTAGATTTCTCTATTTCTGGCCATGGCCAAAGAGAAGTCACTGGGGTGAATGGAACTTGATGGCTCTTCTGCAGGTCCCACATTTTTGTGCCTGCCTGGTGGTAGATTAGGGCTCCCCATTTATTTTTTGAGTCCCAGGACTTGTGAGGATGCTGCAGGAGTTTTGGTGGCTTGCTGTGGGAATTTTTCCCTGTCTTCTCATGGATATAATGCTAATATAAATTACAGCCCAGAGGTTTTTCACAGGTAGGGGTTTCAGTCATGTCCACAGGGACCATAAAATGGCTTGGAAACTGTTTGTGCCCTTACCATTCCATGCTCCCCATGCCCTCCAAACATCCTGATACCAAGTCAAGGTGCTTGTTTAAGCTGCACCTTGCAGATCAGCTGTGGATCCTTTACAGTGGGACCTTGCCTTCAGTGGGAGCCATCCCAGTGTGATGCACCTCTGCTGGAGTTTGGACACCTGCAGCAAGGGTGGCTTTGAGGAACATGTCATCATTTTCCTGATCCTAATTCACAGGAGTAAACTCAAGTAACCTCTAAGCAAGGCTTAGACTAAACTTTGCTAATTCTCTGTATTTCTCTATTTGCTGTTTTGAGCAAACAATTGTTTTCTAGCCAAGGCACATCAGAGAGGCTTTTGCTGCCTTTTCCCCAGCCTTGTGTGGACCAGCAGCACTGATCAGATCATGCAGCACCTTTGGGACCTGAAGGCACTGCCCTGCCCTTGTGTCTGCTCAGCCTGAGTGCCTCATGCCTTGCTTTCAGCTGGGATAGAGCTCATTTCCTCCTTAATAACCGGTGCAGTGCTGTGTTTTGGGTTTGAATAACATTCCTCAGTACTATTAAAACACAAATATGCTCCCCCTTTCCAGTGCCCATCCCCATTTTTATCCCTGCCATCTCCTCCCTGTTTATTGACCATACAGAGATGCAATTATGGGAGCCGATCCACCCGAAAAATGTCTAAACATCAACACCATCCATGTGGTGATTTTATGGGTGGGGGAAGAGGAAGCAGCAACGCTTTTGGCAGGTTTTTCTGCAAAGGCTCTGTGCTGGGAAGCCTCAGACTCCAGGCACGTTGGTGTTTGCACAATGCCATCATCAGGGGTGCTGGTTTTGTGACCTCTGGCTCCGCGTGCCTTGAAACAGGACCTGTGCATTGGTCAAGAAGAGCAGGGGCTTGAGGCAGGTTTTAATTTCCTTGTAATACTGGCCTCTCAGGGTGAATACAGGGGTATCAGCAGGGATGGAAGTCACCACCCCAGTTCCAGGAGGTGACCAAAGCACGCTGGGCCCTGCCCTGTGCTGGGTGCTGTCTGCAGCCCTTGCTAGCGCAGCTCGACTCGGTGACATTTAGAGACACAGCACGTTCCCAGGGGGTGACCTTTTGAGCAAAGAAAGAGGGTCCTGTGCCTGGGAAGCTCCAGGCTGCTGAGTTTCCCCACGTAGAGCCTGGTGCTCCCATTTCCCACGGATCACAAGGCACAGGGGAAGTCACGATGCCAGCACTGGCTTTTTTGACAGCTCCGATTCTCAGCCTTGCTGCAGCTGCAAGTTCACATCAGCTTCCCCATCTGGCTTCCCTCCACAGGGCCAAGGAGGGCACTTCCAGCAAGCCTGGAACAAGCCAAAATGTGCATCTTGCAGACAGCTCCCTGCCCTGTTCAGAGCCAAATGTGAGAGGTGACTTTGTCCCCACGTTGGAGCACAGATTTAGTTATCCTGTGACAGCCTTGCAGATTTGCAGCTGGAGGGTCTGAAGACTGGAGGTGAAGGCACAAAATACAGGCTGAAATTTGGAGGGCAGGAAGAGTTTTTTTACAATACTTGATGTCCATCATTGCATTGATTGGGAGCCTGAATCTCTCTGATGCCTCTGGGAATCAGCAGTGAAGCCACAACTGTGCAGCCCTGAAGGTGGCATTTCTTACATCCCAGCTATTCCACTGGGACACCCCAGCTTCAGGTCCTCCTGTCCCTTAGGCTGACAAAAAACAACTTTGATTCAGCAGTCTACTTCATGTTTACCTTCCCAAGAACTAAAAGGGAGCATTTCTGCCCAAACCTCTCTGTGCTGCTCAGATCAGAAATGCCTGCAAGTTTCCAAAGCATTAACCTTTGTGGCAGGGCTGGTGTGGGAGCTGCAAATCCAGCAATCAGCCTGTTCAGAGCTAAAGGACCTTATTGGGATTCAGAGGCATGAGGTTCATAGGCCATTTTCATAACAGATGGAAATTCTGAGCAGCTGCACACTGCAGGAAATTATGTATTTACTTATAATCTATTACTACATGTAATTTTGAAAGTTGATATATCAGAAGCCTTTGTAGAAGAGGTGACCCAGTGTGCAAAGCTGTCAGTTTCTGCATGTTCCAGACCCATTTCACCTGGCAGCATGAAACACTCTGGAGGTTTTTCTGCTTTATCAGGATGTGGACACCATGAACTGAGGGCTCATGAGCCCAGAATTCTGCATTCTGATCAGAGCTTGACTTCTCTTCAACTTGTACAACGTGTTCTGCCAAGTGTCACTAAGGAAGCACCTGAGACTGGTTTAATGAATTTTCTTAGAGCAAGTGAAACCATCCCTTGAGTCCACCCTAGTTTAGGTGTCAGTCCATGCCCAGGCAGGACATCTTAGGCTGAATGCCTGAAAAAAATCCACTTCCTCTCTGAGGCCACATTTAGTTTTGGGTCAAACCAAGTCACCAGATTGACAAGAGAGGTTTGTGAAGGGCAGGGGGGACTCTGAATTGTTCTGAAATTGTGGTGCAAAGGCTGTTATGGTTTGTAGTTCTGACCTTTGCTACACACTGTGCTCAAAATCTGCTCTGCTTTGGTGCCTAAGCGAGACCCAGACCCTTTGGATGGTGAAGATGTTGGTGTGTGTGCACAGGGCTGTGAAAATGTTGATTCCTCCTAAATTTGGCTGAACTGAGGTGAAACTGAAGGGTGGTCATGCCTCTCAAGATGGTGACTTCCTCTTGTTTTCTTTCAAAAGCCCAGAGAAGGATTTGTTTTCACACCTTAGCCAGAAGCCAGCCTGCAGCACCCCGAGTGCTGCCAGGCCCTGCCGAGGCAGATGGTACCATTTGACCTTCTGCAGTCACTTCCATTTTTCATCAGCAGTTTTGTAAATGTTTCTGGGCAAAGGGACATAATCCTCTCAATGATACCTGCCAGGAAAATCCTCCTGGAGACAGCCCCACATGATGTGCCTGCTCCCTTGTCTGTGCTGGGCTCTGCCTTAGGAAAGGGCTGAGTCTGACAGGTTGTGCATCCTGGTTCTTCCAGGGGAGCATTCAGCCTCCTCAGCTACTGATTAACCAGACAAAGTCACCCCAAACAAGGGGGTCCCAACCTCCCCAGCCTTTTCCTTTGGGATGATCCTGCTGTGATGTAAACTGAATAACTCCTGCTTTTCAAGGCAGCAGAAAGGCTTCAGCTACAGATGAATATACATAAAAGCACGAGTAAAAAAGGTACTTTGTGGTAAGTACTATTTAATATTTACATGCAAAGACTTTTCATCAGGATTAATTTCACTTAGTTTGATCCTAAAATGGTTTGGGTTGGAAGCACCTTAAAGACAATCCAATTTCACCCCTTGCAATGGGCAGGGACACCTTCTGCTAGACCAGGTTGCTCCAAGCCTCATCCAGCCTGGCTTTGAACACTTCCAGGGATGGAGCCATACTTCTGGCCATATGAATTAAATCTAAATGTTGCCCAGGCTCAGAGGATGGGCTGAGATTTACTGCTGTGCTCGAGATGCTGATGAATCAATTCCCTGCTCCAGCTGTGGTCTGCGTAGAGAAGGTCTCTGCAGTGTCCCAAATGTGCGCCCCACCTCTGGCTGGCTGCTTGCTTTGGTCTGAGTTTGTCCCTAAGGAGATGGAGGGGGAGGAAGAGGACTTTTCTCTTTCAACCCACTCACCCCTGGGATTGCTGCCTCTGCTGCTGATCCCAAACAGCAGCAAAAGGTCACAGCCTCAGTCCTCAAATGTCCCAGAAGAGGAAGTGCTGTACATGCTGACACTGTCTCCTCGACAAAACAGCAAGACCAAGGCTGCAGCTGGGGTTTCAACAGCCTGACCTTGAGTAACACAGGCTTGCCAGCTTGAAGAGAAGGTAAATGTGTGATTTGGGGTGGGGAGGCAACAGTGGGAGGGAAAGATTTGGCTTCCAGAAGGGCAAATCTCTCTGGATCCCAGTAATAATTTCTTCACTGCAAGAGTGGTCAATCATTGAAACAGGCGTCCCAGGAAAGTGGTGGAGTTACTGGGACTGTTCAAAAAACATGTAGGTGAGGCCCCTGGGACATGGGCTAGTGCTGGCCCTGGCAGTGCTGGGTTAAGAGTTGGATTCGATGATCTTAAAGGGTTTTTCCAACCCAAATGATCCTGTGATTCTGTGGTGATGCTCCACATGCTGACAGCACAAGGAAAGGAGTGTAGGTGCCCTGCAGAACACATCTGTGCCTCACATGGGCATTGCCAGGACCTCTGGGACAGCCAGGCTGGGTGGGGGCTGAGCCCCCAGCAGTGGATGCAGCTACTGGATCTGTCCTGGGGCAGGGAACCAGTCCCTGGATTGAGACCAGCAACCCACAGAGCGTGGTGACAGCTGTGAGCTGCAGCTTGTAATGGGCACTGACACAATCCCTGACCATGGGGACGTGTCCTGGCACAGGCCTGTCAGCTCTGGGCTCATGCTGGGTCTGAGGAACCTGTGCCTGGGGGCTGCACACAGCCTGTGGCTTCATGCCCTTCCTTCCTCGTTAGGGCATCTTGGCTTAAAGCATTCGAGTTGAAGCCTGGCTCTTGCCAACCTCCAGGGCTCTCCAGCACCACCCCAGCATTCCTGCACCATCTGCCATGCCCATATGCCAAGGTTTTGTCCAAGGGCACTCTGCACATTCCCTGGACACCACTCTTGGGGGGGTTGAGGACAGCCCTCACAAGGTCTTTGAGTTGAAGGAATAACAATAATTTCATTTTGTACCCAAAAAGAGCAGGTGAACCAGAAGAGACAGGCAGCAATCCCAGTTCAGAGTGGACATGGGTAATCTATTCCAGGCAAGAATAGACACTAGCCCACAGCATTTAACCAGGAACTGCTTCCTGGGGAGGGTGACTCTGGCAGTGTGACCATAGTCCTGGTTAATGAGATCATTTGTCGCCGGTTCAATAGGTGTGAAGGACCTGCTTGACCTTTTGCAGTGGGAAAAAGTCCATGGCCTTGTTTAACACAGTGAAATGGCAAGGTCTCAGCCCTGGAGAAAGTAGCTACAGGCAGGAAATGTGACTGGACATATGGACAGGGGGCTGTAAGGACCTTGTTTGCAAAGAGAGGCTGGACCAGAGTAATGGACTGGCCTGGCCTGTTTGGTTTGGGGGTTTCTGTGTGCTGTCTTGTGATGGGAGCAGTGGGAATAGGGGCAGGGCAGGGATTTTTAAGGGTAAAAGAAGGAGCAATGACTTCAGCCAGTGCAAATGGATTTAGGTCTGTTTTGGTCACCAGGGTCACTGACTGAGGGGGCAGTGAAGCTCCCTACAGCACAGTCCAACAACTTAGGGAGAATGTGAGTTGGGATGAATTTGTAGGTGCTCCAGGGCCAGGAACTGCCAAGTTGATCTCATTATTTGACCAGGAGCTGCAGGAGAGACTTTTGGAGAAGTCTTGAGCTCCTCGAGTTATCAGCCTGGGATCCTGACTGCAAATCAACAAGCCTGGCTCCCTGGAGTATGGAGGAATTGGTTTGTGAGGAGCTCCTCACACCAGTCCATGAACTGGCAGTCAGCTTCCTGATGGAAATTTGTCCTGTCCAGTGGTAACATCTCCCTGGCTGTGCTATATCAGAAGTTCAACAAATGCAATGTGTTTTCTGTGAAATGTCCAGCATTCCACAAATCTGACATTCTGATGGAAAAAAAAAAAAAAGTCTGCCTGGAAAATTCCCAAGCATCCTGACAGTGTGGTGTTAGGAAATGTGACAGCATTGTGCTGTCAATCCCATCCCTTGGGTGTAACCTCATGCCAGACCTGAATAACCTGTCACTCTTGGATAAAGGCTCTGGCTCTCTGCCCTGGCTCCCCTGTCCCCACTGAGTTTGTTTCCATGGATTTCTGCCAGGAACACGGCTTTATCTTGGTCTCCTAAGGAAACATTTGGGAGCACACTTTGCATAAGTATGGAAGAGGCCCGGCTTCATCTCTGTCCTTTGCTTTTTACCTTCCCTTGAAGCATTTGACCAACTTCCACCAGATTTCATGGCAAGAGCCACAAATATAAGCTGGTGGTTGACTTGCACCAGAGTGGAATCACAAGGCACAAATCCACATGGAATCATTAGGCATTGTCAGCTTTGTTGCATGTTGAACTACTGTTCATGTTGACCTATTGCTCTCTCTCCACTCCTCTTTTTGTCCCTGCAGGGTGAGTTTGAAGGGGCCTGGAAAAAAGAATTTGCAGGGTCATCTCCCTTTTGCCCTCTGTATGGGGTTTGCAGTAGCTCTCCCCAGCCCAAAGTCAGGCTGAGTCCCCTTGCTTTTCCCTCTGGATGTTGCTCTGTAGAGCAGAGCCCATGGAGCTGCTCTCAGATCCTTCATTAGCCTCTAAAAGCCTCTGAGATTCAGCTGCTTTAGAAAAGAAGAAGTTAATTTTTCATGTTAATGTAGCACTTTTGACTTGGCTGTCCAGAAGCTACATTGTGAAAACAACCAACATTCCTGCTGTAAAATTCATGTGCTCCTCAAGGGGTTGCAGGGAGGCTCCAGGAGTTTGGAAATCATAAGTTAGGCCTTCAGCCGAAGGCTGGAAAATTCAGTGGATTTTGGTGTGTATGTGACTTGATAAAATCTTGGTTTCTCCATTTATTGAGCAACTACAAGGGTGGGGTTTAGGAAGGGTGATGAGGATTTGGACACTCCTGATGACAAGGTGTGAGCTGGCCATGTCCCTTGTCCTAGAAACATCTCAGGTGGACAAAATGCATCAACACAGAAATGAGATGTTTTCTGGCATCTGATAAAACCTGTGAGCTCTGGCATCCAGACCTGCCCTGATTGTAAAATGGCCACAGCCACCACCAAAAGCAAGAGTCATGCAGTGTCCACACCTACACAGGATGCCTGGAATAACCTCCAGGAATCACATCCTCCAGGGATGTCATTTGAGGATGGAGCCCACTCTGCTGGGAGTGTTTGGGCTGAACAACACCTCTTGTCCCACCTGCATCCTGCAGGAATGAGGGACTCTGTTATGGAGCAGCAATCTCCATGCTGCCAGCCAGGTGGATCCTTGGAGAAATCCAGGTGCTGCCAAGCCATCCTCTGACCCTGCTCTTCTGGAGACACAACATCTCCTTGCACTCCTGGTTTGGAATAGGAGTGAGGTGTTTGTGAGGTCTCTAGGATGAGGTGAGAGATGGGAATTTGACTCCCATGTTCTCAGAAGGTTGATTTATTATGTTATGATATTATATTTTATTATACTGAAGAATATGATACTAAAGCTATACTAAAGAAAGAGAAGGATACAGATAGAAGGCTTAACAGGAAAGAAGAATAAAACTCATGACTGATTCCTCAGAGTCTGACACAGCTGATGGTGATCAGTCATTAGGTAAAAAACAATTCACATGTTTGGATAAACAATCTCCAGACCACATTCCAGAGCAGCAAACACAGGAGAAGCTGAGGCTTCTCATCTTCCCAGGAGAAGAAATCCTGGTGAAGAAATTTTTCAGAAAATATCTTGGTGACATAGGAGTCTCCTCCCCAGCCACCCAAATATGCAGCTGTGGTGCCAAGGAGGCTTTCACAACCTCCTGTGTGACAGTGGTAGACGTGGGGAAGGTGATGATGTCAAGGGTGGTTGCTGCAGCCACATCAACATCAGGGTGTGTGCACCCTTTCCAAGAATGTGGCTGTGGGGTGTGGGGTCACAGCTGAAGCCCTTGGATGGGGTGGATGGAACACGGGGATCAAATCAATATTGACCCAGACAAAGCAGGGGAGGACAAGCGCAGGAAAGAGCCTCAAAAGGAATTTGAGGGGGACAGTGGGAGTCCATGGAGAACAGTATGATTAAAGGACTGATCCTGCTTCTACATGCCACCTCTGGGAGTGGCCACCAGCTGACCTCAGTGTTAGAGGCACTGACCACCAAAAACTCAGTTTCTTGCTTGGTTTGCCCAAGCAGAGAGACCCCAACAATGGAAGGAAGGTCACAGGCTGCTCTTGCACCCCTGACCTATGTAAAAAGCAGAATAAAGACCTCTATGTTGTCAGAAGAGCTTCAATTAAAAAAAAAATCCAGGTGAGGGACCCTGGTCTCTGTCTGGGGGTTCATGGAGAGGATCCCATTGGAAGGCAGAGAAAGACCATGGAGCAGCAGAGACTGGTGCTCTCTTCTCCTGGCAGGTTTGAATTTCCAAGTGCAGAGTGTGGTGGGCGAAAGACAGTCAGCACATGGTGATGGATAGCAGGATTATGGATAGATGGCATTATTATGGGTTATTGTGTCTGCCCCATCCCTGGAAGTGTCCAAAACCAGGTTGGACAGAGCTTGGAGCCACCTGGGATAGTGGAAGGTGTCCCTGCCCATGGCAGGGGGCTGGAACTCAGTGGCCTTTAAGGTTCCTTCCAACTTAAACCATTCTGTGATTCTAAGAATGTATGATTCTGTGATCTCTTTGATGAGTTACCTCAGTGACAGGTCTGCAGAAAGGTCTGGGGGTCCTAAGGGATGAGTCTTTATGCTTCAGGACCCCACTGCACCCCTGTCTCCTGTGGGAAAAGCACCCTGGTTGCCCTTAATGTGGAAAGGAGTCAAAATTCTCTTTTGCACCTGAGGAAGAGCCAGGCACAGCCCTTACAAAGCAGCATAATTCAGGAAGATCTCCAGGTTCTCCCCTGGACTGCAGCCCAGAGGCGCTTTGTCTGAATTTAGCAATGCTCTCTGATGTGTGGGATTTAGTTAAAAATAAGGGCATTTATCAAATTCCCTGAGTGCAACAAGGAGAGGGGTCAGCACGTTCCTGCTTCCCAACCTCACAGCCCAGTTCTGTGGAACAAGGATGTGCGTTGGAAAGGGAGGGCTGGGCCAAAGGCCACCAGGCTCACCCTGATTTCAAATCCCTCCGTTCCCTTACAAGCCCAGGGAATCTCCAGGGGAACTCTCTGCCTTCCAAAAACACAGGAGCAACAAACTGAAAGGCCTCTCTCCGAGTCTCTCCTGACTAAAAACTATTAGCCAGATCAGCTGAATGTTCTTCTTTTAATTTAATTTTAATGGCCAAAACTTATCATCCAGGCAGCAGATCTGATGTTTCTTGGCTAGCAGGGATGATTAGATCTCTATAACTATATGCTACCAAGTGCTCTTGCTACAATAAATAAAGGTCAAAGGCAAGACACTTCCTGCTACTTTTGCTGACACGTGGCTGCCATTTAGTGATTCATAATCTCTACACACGGCTTGGCACACGTAGGGGATTTTTTTTTTTTTAATAGGAGCTGTTTTCCACTTGTGCAAACACAACAAAGGATTTAAAGGGACCTGCTCTGAGCCACCTCCACCAGCAGCAAGATTCAGCGCAAGGTAACAAAGATGAGCAGGAGCATGGGCTGTAGGTTGAGCTATGCACAAGTGGGAGCTGATTCTCTGCTGGCTTTTAGGGGTCTTTGAGCTGAAAAAAGTTTAAAGCTATGCCTGTTTCTGATTTTTTAATAGTTTTTTTTCTTCTGTATATCCCAGTACCTCATGTAACTGCATAGACACTGATCTGTTTGAGTGGCAGATTATAAATGCTGGGAGATAACAAAACCTGATGGTGTTTGGGTAGGATTGTGGTGGGCTCTGGTCTTCCAGTCCCCAGGCTGGGATTTAGTTCTGACATGGACTCTGATGAGATAAATTTTATTATCTGGATAGGAAAACGAAAAAATAGTATAGGAATTAAGTGTTTTGCCAAGTTGGGTCTGCTCTGTGGTTTGTACAATGTGTTGGTAGCAGGTGTACAGGGGCAATTGCAAAAAGATGTGAAATGTCCTTCATATTTAGGAAGAAAATTGGTCATAAGCTGCTTGCTTCATCCATCAGGCATTCTTAGCTCTGAAGAGTTAGGTTGCGAAAGACTGTGGTTATTTTATTTGAGACAACTTTTTTCTGTTTCTGTGGAAATTATCTGCAAGATTCAGACAAACCTGAAACATCAGGACGTGGAGAGCTGCTGGGTATTTGGGTGTTTGTCCTGAATGCAGTGAAAAAGAATGACTTTTTTAATGCACTCTCACTATTTCTCAGAGAAAATCAGACTTTTCTGCACTAAAAGTCTGCCTCATCTCCCATTTTGATTTGTTTCAATGACCTCATAAGATGTTTCCAGCTGGAGGTGGAGTGGGAGATGTGCATCAGTGAGAGAGTAATTCCATGAAGGATTGTCTGTTACCTTTGGTGGTCAGTCCACTTTGTTTCCTTTTGATAACTTTATTTTTCTACTGTGTGTTCATGAAATGTTCAGGGAAATGGTTTGAATTCTGTTGTTTGAGTGAATTCACCACGCAGTCATGGAATTGCAGAATCATGGAATGGTTTGAGTTGGAAAGGACCTTGAAGATCATCTTGTTCCAATCTCCTGCCATGGGCAGGGACACCTTCCATGATCCCAGGCTGCTCCAAGCCCCAACCAACCTGGCCTTGGGCACTTCCAGGGATGGAGCAGCCACAGCTTCTCTGGACATGCTGTGCCAGGGCTCCCCACCCTCACAGGGAACAATTCCTGCCCAATATCCCATCTAAATCTTCCTTCTTTCAGTCACTTTGGGGTTTGCACAGCAGCCCAGCTCAGAGACTACTCTTAGTTGTGCAGCAGGAGCCAGTCCTTGCATGGGGAGCCCACAGCTGAGGGGCACAGGAGAGAAAAAGCTGGCTGGGGAAGGGGAATCTGAGTGGGAGCCTTGCAATCCATGGTCCTACTGACTGAATCACACTGCTGATGTCATTTATTGGGGCTGTTTCCTGCTGAGGAACAGACTCAGCAGCACTCAGGTCTCCAGCCACTGCTGGCACACTCCAGAGCAGTGAATCACCGGCGCTGTTTGCTGAGCTGAGTCACTGGCGTGGACAGAGACCTCACAGAAAACATTCCTTGGTGAACAAACTACTCCAGCATCTCAGTAAAAAAAAAAAATTAAAATCCAGGTTCCTCTCTGGTGTTCTTTGCCTGATGAAAGGAGGATTTTTCTCAGTGGAATATCTCTGCTCCGAGGTGGTGCCTGGGTGCAGAGTGACCTGTGTTTCCAGCTGGCAGAACAAAGGCAGGGATGGTGTTTGAAGGCTGTTTGTTCAGCATCCCAGTAACAAGACTTTGGGCACCTGGAAACTTTGGCAAGCAAAACCTGTATTTCATTATTTCATGGTCTTTTTTTTTTTTTTTTTCTTCTGAATTCTAAGGAAACAGAGGAGAAAAAAAAAAAACGGTTAATATTTTTCTTTTTTTTCTTTTCAACAAAAAAGGAAATTGTGCAAGGAGGGGGAAAAAGTTGTTCCAAGGCCAAATTATCACCTGCTCACTTTTATACTGGCTCAGATAAGTAAAAAGAGAACTGAAGGAGCACACAAAGGAGGTCTGGAAAAATCCTGTGTTCAAGGGACATGGGAGTGAGGGAACAGCCAGCCAGTGTCTTGGCTCTACAGGAATTAGTGGCCAGCAAATGAAATTAGTGGGATGCCTCCATGAAGGTGGGTCCTCATGTAATGGGTAGCTGAGCTGGAAATGTCTTTCTGAAGGATATTGTGGATACAAAAAGGTTCAGGAGGTAAATGGGCAACTGAGAGGTGATGGAATTTATGGAGAGATATCTTCTGGGATTTACTAAGCAGATAAATCCCATCAGGCTCAGGACATCCCCTTGAGGTGAATATAAAGAAGACAAGGAAAGCTTTGCGGAGATGTGTTTTGTGTGTTTGATCCTGTGATAATTTACTTGTGAGGAACAAAGTTCTGAGAGTTCCTTGCATTTCAAATTCCAACAGACCCAACCTCAAGCAGCATCTCATGGCCACTGGTTTTGGTTTTTTTCCCATCACTTTAGCCTGAAGCAGCAGGAAGGAAAATGAGCTTGGCCACTAAAGCCATGGTACTTTGCACCATGTGAGCAGAGCTGGGAACAGCATCCCTGGGCACAAGGGGCAGGAAAGTGTCCTTTAAAGGTCTGAGGTGCCCCAAATGATACCAGAGAGCTTATGAGGATGCTCAGCTTTGTATTACATTTTCTTTTCCAAGTCCCTTCCTACCTTCATCTGCACCAGCCAAGGCAGCTTCCCAAGCTGGATGGAGCCTGAGCACTGTGGCTCTTTTTATTCCCCTAATGTGTCCCAGCAACACTGGACAGCCAGCCTGGCATTTTGACTGAGATTTTAAAGGCTTGCTATTACTGATTTCTCTTTTTTCCATTTCTCTCCCAGAAACACTGGGTTATTTCACCTTTTTTTTTTTTTTTTGGTTAAACTCTTGTTTTGCCCTTCCTTTGGGGACTTGGACAAGGGACATAGCTCCTCAAAAAATATTAGCACCTATCACCAGCTGTAGAGGTGTGCTGCTACTTCTCTCCTTCCCCACCTCAGAGCCAGGCAAACACATTCTGTTCTTTTGAGATTATATCCTGGAGATCTGAATGTCACAGCAGGCTGTGCAGTTTAACACAGGAAACATTTGTGCCTGCTATTTAAGAGAAATAAGTTGCTCATGTTTCCCTGGGAACCAGCCTGTCAATCGAGCTCACTTGACTCCCCTGTTATTAAAATAAAATGTGAAAGAGTAAATGGATATATTGCAAGTTGTGCAAGGGCAAAAATGCTATCTGGGTGTGTTCTGTATCCAAGATATGCATCCCTACGCAAAGAAGAAGCGTTTTTTCAGCTTTTTCAGATGGATTGCTGTTCTTTTGGATTTCTTTTGCTGGCAGCGTTGTGTCTTCACACACAGAACTAGGAGCTGACTGTAAAAGAGCCCCCTGCAGCTCAGCAGTTGTTGGATTAGGTCTGTGTGCAGGTTATACACAACACTTGCTCCCCAGGCTCCCTGGCACTGCTTTTGTGGCTCTACCGAGCCTGTGCTCTTTATTACCCCTCTGAGGCCGTTCCTTCAGAGCTTTCCTCTCCACCCCAGGAGTGTTTCTCACCTCATTTTTTTGCTGGTTTATGGGAGGGTTTATCTTTAAGACCTGCCACTGGGAGAGGCAGCAGGTTATCCGTGGGGCAAGGCTATTTTTAGGGAGCGCAGTGCCAGGACGGCTCCCAGCCCTTGGCAGCGAACACGTGCTGAGCACAAAGGCAGCCTCTGTGCTCAGGGCTGCAGAACTGGGCACCCTCAGGAGCTGGGAGCCAGGCACGGGCAGGGAGCAGGGCACAGCAGGAAAATGGAGCTGCTCTGGGCAGGGAGAAGGGCTGAGGCTGCTGCGGGCACTGCCAAGGCAGAGGAGGGGAGGCAGGGGCCGCAGAGATGGGATGGAAACAGGGGAGGTTCTCAGAATCATCCTCTGGCTCTGCAGGTATCAGCTCTTGGCTTGTGAAGGGAAGTAGTCAAACCAGTAACATAATGCCTGGAAGAGAGATATATTACCTGAAACACCTGACCAGTGACTAGTTTTCATTTTCCCACCGGGTTTTTCCTCCACCTGCTGTGAGATAAAGGCAGGAGCTGTGCTGCCGTCAGCAGCAAAGCCTCCTCCCAGATTTCCACATCCAACCCTGTTCCTTTGCACCTGCCAGATTTTAATTTCCTGGATTCTTTTTGTGTTCAGAGTAGTTTAAGTGATTGTGGTTTCATGCAAACTGTGCTGAATTGGCGACAAAGGGGTGTAAGTGCTCACGGCTGCTTTCACAAGAAGGCATGTTGGGTGAGATAAGACTGGATCTCCTGGGGATAACTTGTGAAGGATGTGCTAGAGTGCACAAAATAGTGATAAATTGCTGAGAATCCAGTTGTTGACTGTGTCACACAATATAAGACATGAGAACACTGAGGGCTGGAGCACCTCTCCTGTGAGGAAAGGCTGAGAGAGCTGGGGGTGTTCAGCTTGGAGAAGTTTCCAGTGAGAACTTAGAGCCCCTTCCAGGGCCTGAGGGGCTCAAGGAGAGCTGGAGAGAGATTTTGGACAAGGGCATGGAGTGACAGGACAAGGGGAATGGCTTCCCACTGCCACAGTGCAGGGATAGATGGGATGTTGGGAAGAAATTCTTCTCTCTGAGGGTGCTGAGCACAGATTGCCCAGAGAAGCTGCGGCTGCCTCATCCCTGAAAATGTCCAAGGCCACGTTGGAAGGGGCTTGGAGTGACCTGGGCTAGTGGAAGGTGTCCCTGTCCATGGCAGGGGATTGAAACAGGATCATCTTTCAGGTCCCTACCAATCCAAACCACTCCATGAACCTGTGATTCTCTGATGAAGGGAAATAGCCAGCTCCATGCAAATTACAGGATATGCCACTGATATTATTCCTTGATTCATTGTCAATATTTACCTGAAGAAAGCAGACCAGCTTGTGGAAACAAAATCCAAAGAAAGTTATTAAAATCAGGGGAACCATGTCTATCCCACAAAGTCCCTGACTGAAAATAACTGGGAGCTGAGAGTGGTGAGTCCCATTCTCCCACTTGTGGAGACTCAGGCTGTTCCCCGAGCACAGCATACAGGTGTGTGGAGAAGATAGTGCCACCTTTTAATCTGCTTCCTGCCTGTGCTCCAGGGAAAGCATTTCCAATTTTCTTCATCCAAATGAAATCAAAAGGGCACTTCAGGTACAAGAACTCGCAGGAATAGAATTATGAAGGATTTTTAAATTTAGCAGAGAGAAATTTGTGGTAAGAATAAGTAATTGGGACTTGAAGCTTGACAGGCAAAAGCCAGAAAGAGCAACATAGTTCAACTTTTCGGGGTGTGTGCTTGCTACCCCAATTTACTGAGGATTGCAATGGACCTTCCACACATGGATTTTTTCACATTGTTGAGATTGGATACTTTTCTCAGCAGCTGTATCCTTCCAGAAATCCATGTAGGAAAGTGCCAAAGCCTGTAGCTCTCAGGACATTAGAAGAAATTACTGCTTGAGCAGTCTCATTCCAGAAATTGCCTTCCTAGAAGGGAATTAGGATGAACAAACATGGGAGGGGAATTTCTCCTTCTCACCTGGTCTAGTTTTATTGCTAACCACAAAGGTGAGCTGGGTGGTTGTTCTGTGTCCAGATTGCTCATCATCAAGGGGAAATATTCATGAGAGAGCTCCCTGTCACTTGGACAGCCTGTCAAATTGCAAAGGTCATTGTTACTCATTCCCATGAACTGCTGCAGCTACACTGGGATGACTGGAAGGTCACAAAGGCTTTTTTAGCAAAGGGCAGACCCTCTGACTTTTGAAACTGCCTGTAGCCTGAATTTACTTTCAAAGGGAGGCTGCTGGGCTTTCAGGTTCCCTTTGTAGTCTTGGTAAAACCTTTAACTGACTTATTGTCAGGGGCTTGTGAGGAAAAGGGGAAAAACACCCACAAGAGGCAATACTGTTTGATCTCTGTCCTTCCTTGTTGTGCTTGTGAGCCAGAGCCTTGCTTCAGATAAAATTTCTGGTGGGATTTTGTATTTATGTTAGAATGTTTCTGTCTCCTGCACCGGACGTGGGTTTGGTTTTTTTTTTCCTCCTGGGAACGTATGTTTTTGTTTGAGTGCTCAAGTGTTCCTCAAGTGGGTGAATGAATCATGGAAATTCCGTATTATGGACGGATGGAAAGATAATAAAGCATTATATGTGGGCTTTCATGGTAAGTTTGCTTTGCAGGTAAAAGGGATTAGTCTTTCTCTAGTAAACAAACAGTGCAGAGGATGGAAAAGCCAGCTGGGCTTGTTTGGAGTTGCTGTAGTTATTTAACACAGGTAATTTTTTCAGACTGTACGTGGTGTCCTGCTTGGGGAAACACAAGCAGCTTTGTCACTGTGTGTCACCCTGCCTAGAGCAGGAGCTAAAATCAGTACCCAGATACCCTTAGGATAATAATTCCTGGGTTAGAAAACTGGAAACCCCTTTTCTGACCTATATATTTTCTGTTCAGGTTATATCTTAACTTCATGAGGGTCCTGCCAGATGTCAGTGTGTGAGTGGATCCCCTAAAAACTTGACCCAAACTCACGAGGCCTTTTCACTGCAGACACACTCCTAATGCCAAAGCCAAATCTGGGCAAGAGTGGGCAACCTCTGAAGCACAGCACACCCTGTGGCTCATATTAGGGGTCTTTGTACTGAGATTCCTGATTTCAAGTAGATAACAGCACTTTTCCCAACATTTTTTAATCTGAGGATGAAAAATGCTGTGCAACAACAGTAAAAGGCAAAACCTTTTCATGCCAAACATCAGGAATGTGGTGCTTGGAGCACAGAGGGGTACTCTGGGCTGCTTGTTCTTATCTGCCAGTCCTGCTCTCTTTTCCAGCCAGCTGGATCCTTATTTTTCTAAAAAAAGCTTCATGTCAGGCTTAATGCTCATCTCACCTGACAGTTCTAGGAATGGGGCATTTTGTTGGTCAATAGCAATCTTTAAAACAATCGCTTAATGGCTTTAAGTCATTATTTTACTTGGCAGAAAATTAAAGAAAAAAGCAGCATCAGTCAATCCAGTAGATCTCCAGACTTCAAACCTGCCCAAACCCAGAAATACAACTTCACAGAGTGCCCAGGTACCCTCCCATCCTCCATGTGCCCACCATCAGCTCTCCTGATTTGTTTTCTGGAATTCCTTCCCCATTTGAAGGTGTATGTGGAAGGACATGAGACCTGAGCTATTTCTGTCCATTCTGTGGTGCAAAAAACCCTTCCAAAAGAGACCTTCCAGGAAATCCTTCACTTTTCTTTCTTCACATTGATTATGTCTCTGGATTGCAGCTCTGGGCAATCTTTTCAGGTGTGTTGTACAAGGTCTTTGTATTCCCTGGTTTTTTAGGTTAGGCTCTTCAGACTTTTACCATTTGCTTTACATTTCAGTCATAAACCTGCCCTTCAAGAGCGCTTCCCAGGAAAGATACTTTATATACTGTGTGGTCTGCTTATAGAAAACAAATGTCAAAGGCATAAAAAAATGCTGATTTTAGGATTTCATCAAATTTCCTTGGGACTACTGTCTGCAAAAGGCACCAGCCCCAGTCCTATCTGTCAATTACTCTTCCTTAATGCATTCAACACTGTATTAAACATGGGCTTGCAAGGTATTTTAGCTTTATTTTCCCACAGGTAATTGCATTTCTGTCTGCCCTTAAAACGCCTCACAAGCATTCCTAGGGTTTAGGGCTGGCTCTGTTGCCAAATCTAAACTGGAGAAAGAGGGTAGAGCCCAGGGGACTCCTAATACCCAGAGCTTCCTAGAATTAGCTCAAATCCTTCTCGTTGCAGCCAGACGAGCTCAGAGCTGGTGCAGCCCTGCAGCACAGTTGTTTATTTGCTGTGGAGGAAATAGAAGTGCCATTCAGTAGGAATTGGCTCACCAGTTTTCCCAGCTGCTGGATGACAAGCATCCCTCATGGTTCAGCTTTTTTGTGGGCACAGGGGGCACCAGTTTGTCCTTCATGGCCCCTCTTTACCTACAGCCTGGATTTGAGGCAGCCCTGAGGGGCAGGTGTTGCTCTGTGAGATGCTGAGGACTCCAGGCAGGAAATCCTGGCTTCCCTTCCATCCTCTGCAGATAAGGATTTCCAAGCTGGACCATCAAACTGTCCCTATTTCCTTACTACCTTTGACTTTGTCCAGTCTGGTGGGAAAGGCTGCTCTTTGCAGCCTCGTTGCCAATTCCTCTCTTTCCAGATAGAGCTGGTTAGAACAGGGATATGGCTCATTTCCCTCAAGTCCTTTAATTTGCAAAGTTCTGCTTCCATCTGTAGGCTTGGTGGAGACCCAGAGAGGCAGGTGTGGGAGGGCAGAGCCCACCACCAGGCACAGGCTGGCTCCTGGGGTGTGCTGCATGGGGACAGCCACCCCGATGGCTGGCAGGCTCACAAACCACATCCTGAACAGCCTATGTGGCCATAGAATCATGGAATATTCTGAGTTGGAAGAGACCCACAAGGACTAAACCATCCAATTTCTGGTCCCGCTGGCACATGACAACCCCAACAATCCCATCCTGTCCCTGAGAGCATTGTCCAAACTCTCCTGGAGCACTGGCAGCCTGAGGAGCCTGGGCAGTGCCCAGAACCCTCTGGGGGAAGAACCTGTCCCTAATATCCAACTGAACTCCACCTGAAACAGGTTCATGCCATTTTCTTGGGTGCTGTCAGTGGTCACCAGAGAGCAGAGATCAGAGCTGTCTCTCTACTTCCCTTCCTAAGGAAGCTGCAGACCATGGTGAGGCCTCTCTTCAGTCTCCAGCTGAACAAACTAAAGGACCTCAGCCACCCCTTGTAAGGCTTTCCCTCTAAAGCCTTCCTCAGTTTCATGCTGCTCCTTTGGATGCGCTCTGAAAGCTTTATATCCTTCTTAAATTGTCCCTTGTCCTATACTGATTGTCAAATATTAGAGTGGCTTCAGCATCTGGGTGCTTTGAGGGGCTTTGAAGGGTTTTAAGTCCAGTGGTGAATGGCAGCACTGAAGGGCAGTCAGGGAAGCTCAGGGTCTGGAGAAAAACAGCCTGCAAGCACTGCATATATGAAATTGAAAAGTTTGCACAGTTGTCTGATATCTGAGGGGAGCTGGGAACCCCAAATCCACGTTATTCTTGCTGTTTTCCCCAGATGTTTTGGCTGGCTCAGCAACAGGTGCAGGTGCAAACCTCTGGCAGGCAGCTGAGCGTGTTTTATAAAACCTTAAAATGCTTAAAGGCAGCGTGCAGACATGACTGATTTCCATCCAAGGCACAGTCTTTCCTCCAGACTTTCCCTCCAGGCATCCAAAAACAATTTCAGCCAGTGTTTAATGGGAAGGCTGTGGGATGTCTGAGTGCTCCAGCTCCATGGTGGACCCGCATCCCCTGAGTTACGCATTGCTCAATCCTGGTCACAAACTTTTTTTTTGGAAAGGAGCTGTAATTTAATAAAACCTGTGTTTATGGGGCTGCTGCTTGGAGAGGAGACTTTTACCCTGGAGCTGCATGAAAGGCATCGAATTCAGAAGGAACAGGGACATCTTCCCTTTGCTTTAGGGCTCTGAGTGCCAACTCCCAAACTGTGACACTGGAACTGGATTTTTTTGGCTTTCTCTTCCTTTTGGAAGAAGCCTCTATGGCACAGGCTCTGTGCCCAGAGCCACTTAAGAGTATTCTTATTATATACAGAATTGCAGAATGGTTTGGGTTGGAAGGAACATTAAAGACCATCTTGTTCCAACCCCCAGCCATGGGCAGGGACACCTTCCACTAGACCAGGCTCCTCAGAGCTTTGTTCAAACTGATCTTGAACATTTCCAGGGATGGGGTGTCCAATACACATTTAGTATGTATGTATATCTAGATATATGTATACATACACACAAAATGTTTGTTTTTTAAAATATATACAATAAAATATGTATTATAGTATATATATAGTACATATATGTATTATGTATAAATATGTTAACTTTGCATATACATTTTATATTATAGTGTTTATATATACATAGGAGAAGGTCTTTTGTTAGCTTTTAGGGGTCTTCAAGCAAAAAAAAGTTTAAAGCTATGCCTATTTTTGATTTTCTATAACTTTATTTTTTTTTCAGTATATCACACTGCCCCGTGCAACTGCGTGAACACTGATATCAGTGAGTGGCAGAAACCAGATGGTGAGAGATAAGAAATTGTGACGGTGTTCGGGTAGGACTTTGGAGAGCTGTGTTTTTCTGGACCACAGGCTGGACTTTAATTGTGAGGTGGACTCCGATGAGATTAATTTCATTGTCTGGACAGGAATAGGAAAAAACTCGTGCACGAATGAGGTTATTTTCCACACTGAGTCCGCTTTGTAGTTTGGTGAACGCCCCGGAGCAGGGGTATCAAAGCAGCCTTGAAGTACAGCGGCAACCGCAAAAGGTGAAAAAGACCCGTCTCACTTAGGAAGAAAATTAGGTTTAACACGCTTGCTTCACCAAACAGGCGCTGATATCTTTAGAGTTTCACGTTCAAGTCCCCTAAGATCAGAAGCGGGGCGGAGGAGGTGGCGCAGGAGGCGGAGGCGGAGAAGGGGAAAGAGGAGGAGGCGGAGGCGGGGGATGCTCGAGGCGGAGCCGGGGCGGGCCGCAGGGGAGGCGGCTGGAAAACAGGCCGGCGCTGGTTCTCGGCCCGCAGTGCCCGCAGCCGCCGCTCAGCCGCGCCGGGAGCCGCTCAGCCGCGGGAGGCAGCGAGGCGAGAGCCGGGCGGGCGCCCCGACCCCGACAGTCCCCTCCGGCACCGCACAGAGAGGTACGCGGCGGGCGGCGGCCCGCTCCCCTCGGAGCGTCCCCTCGCAGGGTCCCCTCGGCCCCCTCAGCCCGCACCTGCGGCGGGAGGGCCGGTGCCGCCTCGGCGGGGCTGCCCGGCTCCGTCCCCGCACGGAGCGCCCGGGCAGCGGCGGGGAGAGGGCGGGGGGCTTTGTCTGGGGGCACAGACACGGGAGCCGTCCCACACGCCCGCCGAGCCGAGCCGCTCTAGGGGCCGTTCCCGGTGCCCCGTCCCACACACCTGCCCGAGGGGCCGTTCTCGGTGCCCCGTCCCGAACAGCACCCTGAGGGTGCAGCCCGGTGCCCCGTCCCGGACAGCACCCTGAGGGTTCAGCCCGGTGCCCCGTCCCGAACAGCACCCTGAGGGTGCAGCCCGGTGCCCCGTCCCGAACAGCACCCTGAGGGTGCAGCCCGGTGCCCCGTCCCGAACAGCACCTTGAGGGTGCAGCCCGGTGCCCCGTCCCGAACAGCACCCTGAGGGTGCAGCCCGGTGCCCCGTCCCGAACAGCACCCTGAGGGTGCAGCCCGGTGCCCCGTCCCGAACAGCACCTTGAGGGTGCAGCCCGGTGCCCCATCCCACACACACCGCCCTGAGGGGCCGTACCCCGTGCCCCATCCCACAATCTCATCTCCCCAAACTGCTCCAGGGGACGTTCGCTGTGTCCCATCCCACACGCCCCAAACCAGCCCAGGAATTTGCAGCCCCTCATTCCTCCGCCCCTCGACACCCCAGCCCAGGTACAGAGCCGGTGTCATCCCTGCCGCTTTTTATGGGGACCATGGGAGAAAGGATCGCTCTCTCGGCTAAGGGCAGAACACGCGCGGTTGTGTTGGGATTTTGGGGCGGTTTGGGTGGTTTTTTTCCTCCCCCTGCCGTGTGTTGATGTCGGTGAATCTCCCGCATGTGACACGGGTCCGCGCGTGCCTCCGCATTCCCCGCCTCGGCGTCCCCGGTGATGACACCGGGAGGAGAGGTTCAGCGGGGAAGTCACCGTGCTGGGGATGCGAATGACGAGCGGCGAAGGCTCGCTCCCGGCTTGTTTGTGTTTCTGCTGTTTTCATGTTTATACAAAGCTGTTACAATACCGGGGGCTTGGCGGCTCACACCGGCGTTTTCAGTCGAATCCATCGACTTGTGCGGAATTGCTCCGTCTTTGAGATCGGTGTGGTAGATGAGGGATTGATTCCGAATGCCGGGTAGTAAAATGCACAATGCCAGTTGTCAGTTATGAAAACTCAAAACAAAGCTTTTATTTACATTCTCAGCCCCATACACAGAGCTGCTCTGCTGCATCTTTGCTCTGCTCATCCCACAAAGTGCTTTCCGTGGGTTATAGACATGCTGTCTCAAACCTAGTTATGGGACCAGCTGTAGTTGCCTGATATATTAGATGTAAACACGAGCTTTACATAAAAGTGAAACCATATATATCGCCTAACACATGTCCATTCTGTGATCCTGCGCAAACAAAGTCGAGCCCAGAGCCCTGTCCTTAGCTCACCCTGTTGATCCACTTTTCCCATAGCCTGTACAACGCAGTCCTGTTCCCAGAGTTACCAGACAGGTTTAGTGGAGACCAAGAAATCAGCCCAGGAGCATTTCTGTGTGTTGTGCAAGAATGCTGTTATGTTCTCAGTCCTTTACAGATGTTGTTTTATTGACTTAGTGATAGCATTTTGCTCTCCGAGGTCCTTTTCCCTTTCCAGATTGTTAGACCAGCACTTACTAATCTTTTATGGCACTGCTGTGGAACAGATGTACCGTGTTTTTTAGGGAGTAGCAAGCTCTGTGGTTTCAGCTGGCTTTACCTCTAAAAAAAACCAGCACTGCCTTTCCCTCGTGCCACTGTTGTGGAGCGGGTAGCCGGACTAGGAAGCCTTTTTGGATGACTACTGAGCTGGCAAAAAAATCCAACAGGCTTGGGTCTGACTCAGTGCCTGGATCCAAATCATTGTGTGGCTGATCAAATGTTTACCTGGACTTCTTTGGGTTTGGAGCAGCACCCAGCTGGTATTTTGGCAAAGCTGTGCATGGAGGGGGGTGTAGAGGTCTTTAAATGCTAAAAATGTTGGGTGCTGTCGTCATTTATCCCTCTCCATTCTTTGGCTCTGTAGAACAGCAGCTCTGGAGTTGTTCCTTTTTGTGCCAGGCTGCCCTGAAACGCTGGAGCGTGCGGCTGGAGCACCACAAACACGCTGCACGTGTTCTGGGCTCCCGTGTCCTCAGCCCTCTGCTGGCACTCATGGTTGTCCCTCTCTGGTTTGAGCTGGAAATTCTTTCTCCCCGTTGTGTCTCTCCCACAAAAGTGCCGTGAATTAGCTGTGGTGTCTCTGAAACTCAGTGTTTTTCTGGGATGGAGGAATCTCAGTTGACTTGGTGGCACTGGAGGGGTTGAGGTAGAGTTTGGAGAACTCTGTCAAATTGTTGACATTCATTGCAAACAGCAAACACGGTTTCTGGGCTCCCTACAGCAGGTGTGATGGTGCTTTTGCTGACTTCCACCTTAGCCAAGTAGTGTAATTTGGGTTTTCTCACTCATCCATCTTCAAAAGCTATCAGACCCCTGTCCATTTCTGCCTCAGAAACTTGGAGGAGTATTCCTGCATCTCATTACCAGCCTCAGGAGTGTATCTGCCTGCCTCTCAACCCTACTTCCATAATTTCATGTTTTCTGTTCCGGTCATCTCACTGAAAAGTAATCCCTTCTAATCAAATCTGAGGTTCTCCAACTAAATTCCTGCTGGCCCAAGTGAGTATCTAAGGAAAATTGTGATGCTGACTTCTGAAGTATGTGGAATTACTTTGTATGATTGGGTTGTACAAAAAAGAGAGATATTATTTTCTCTTGGTTTTTTTCAAAAGTATTAAAAATGCAGCCTGCTCTGTTTCACAAATCTCACCACTGTCTCCTTCTCTCAGTAATTGTAATTAACAGACCAGAAAATGGAAAAATGTAGAAATACCCTTTCCCACTGGCCACAAACATTAGTCCTCTCCAGAAGTTAATGAAGTCAAGTCTATGGAAATTAAATAACTGATTTTTTTTTTTTAGTTCTCTTGGTGAGCTAAAACATTGTGTTAGTGTGGTAAATAATAAATAAAAGAGCTGTAAAGATCTCCTCTTAGAATTGATGCGGGTGAAGAATGGATTTGAACTCTTCTTTCTCTTGAGGGTCTAAACCTCTGTCTTTAAGATGTGGCTGAGGGATCTGTCCTGCTCTGCTTCCATGCAAAAACTGATCTAAGCACAGCAGTAAGGTGAGAGAGATGGTAACCCACCATGAGAATAGGGAATAAAAGCATAACCATAAAAAAATCCCAAATGCAACCAATTAATCAAATTATGGAATCCTAAGACACAAATAGTTTTACAAGTGACGCTTCAAAATCACCTTTATGGTGTTTCCAGACTGTGTTATAATCATCTTTGTTGTCTTCCTGTTGAGGGAACATGAACATTTTCAGCTACCTTGATTTTGTGTCCCATTTTCATTGGCTCTGTTGACTTTGCTGTGTCTGGGCATTCCTTGCTCTGTGTTGAGGGCACGTGGGTGTGTGCTCTGTAATAAATCTTGAGTTTATAGAAGTCACTGTGGAAATTGGTTGAAAAGCTTTCCTATTTTTTTTTCTTTTTTATAATCTAAAATTTCAGTGGTTCCTTCTTGTTTTAACAAAAGATTCCAGAAATACCATGGGTGGGAATATGAACCACTTGGAAAATAAATCTTCGTGGCGACTCCAGTTACCACCGCGAGCATGGTGGCACCTGAGGAGCAGATTGGTGTGGTGCAGGTGGTGTGTGAAGAGGGGCTTTGGAGGAATTTACTTTGAGGTCCTGTTTTTGTGTTTCCATGAGAACCAGTGCCCTTGAGGGGCCCTGGGATAGTGCAGGGCTGCAGGCTGAGAAAGCTGTCCGCCTGGAGAAGAGAAAGCTTGGGAATACCTTTGACCATCTTCCAGTGCCTAAAGGGGCTCCACCGGAGCTGGAGAGGGATTCTGGATAAGAGCCTGGAGTGACAGGACAAGAGGGGATGGCTTCCCACTGACAGAGGGGACTTTTAGATTCGATATTAGGAAGGAGTTCTTTACTCAGACAGTGATGAAGCCCTGGCACAGAAGCTGTGGTTGCCCCATCCCTGGCAGTGTCCAAGACCAGGCTTGGAGCAACCTGGAATAGTGGCTGGTGTCCCTGCCCATGGCAGGGAGTGGGAATGAGATGATTTTTAATGTCTCTTCCATCCCAAACCATTCTGTGATTCAGCCAGCAGCCCTGAGCTGTGGATAACCCAGCACACAGGGTTTTTATAACAATGTATTTGCTGTCTGAACCCGGCAGCAGCGTGACAAGGACGTTTGCTCTGGGAGATGTACTCTGTATTCCGGTGACCTTTTCCTCTGGAACTTTTTAAATGCAGTGAATGTGGTGGTGTTTGGTGACTTTTAATCATGCCCTTGGTTTTAAGTGCAGATTTGGTGTTATTTTTCATGGCAGCTTGAAGATTTTGTTTTGTGACGTGTTGGGGCCAGGGCTGTGAATTTGTGAGGATGGGATGGAAAGGAAATTGTAAGGATGCAGCAGGAGTGGTTTGGCTCTGAGAGAGGCCTGCGTTGCTCTGAAGGTGATGAGCTCAGCAGCAGGAATGTAATGCAAGAGGGGTGAAAAAGCCCCTCCCTGCTTTTCCTGTTGGAGTTTGATCCCTGAGCTATTCTCGGGTAGTTCTCTGCTACCAGGCCCTGTTTTAAAGTCTCAGTTAAACAAGGCACTTATTGTTGGTGCTCTCTAATTCCAAGTGATGGTGGCTGGCAGCTTGCTGGGTCTGAGGGAGACAGATTTTGCAGCCCCAGAGTAGTGATTTACACAGGGCTGTTGTTGGATATTCCCTCTTTGGGGCAGTTTTTCACATCATGCTGTGAAACCACGTTTCCTTCACTTCCTGGAGTAGAAGGATGGAGGGAGCACTGGGGGCCACAGTACAGATCAGTGCCAGAAAGGGAGTGAGGAGATCTCAGCTGTGGAGGGCCCTAAAGAGCTGAACTGATGTAAACCCAGGCAATTTCAGTTTGTAGGGAATTTTTGGTTTGGTAACTTTCACTTCTTTTATCCTATAGGTCTTTCAAGGGCTGCAAAGCCTTTATAATGGCTTGAAAAGTTCATTTAATTCCACTTTTAGTGTGTGTGTCTGTACTTACTGAGTTCAAAGGCAGGAACTACCTTTTAATAATTAAAGAAAATATTTGTTTTCCTGGCTGATGAAGTAGAAAATTAAATGGATGTCGATAACTGTTGAGGAATGGATACTGTTATTCATTTCTTCACAATTAATTATTCTTGATAATGCCAGATTTTCCTAAGTGTGTTCTCTAGATTGAGCTGAGTGGCATGGAATAGTGTAGGTTCCTGGC
Source organism: Fringilla coelebs (assembly GCF_963513975.1). NCBI lineage: Eukaryota > Metazoa > Chordata > Aves > Passeriformes > Fringillidae > Fringilla > Fringilla coelebs. Next base: position 3,193,991 of record NC_140032.1, read on the forward strand.
ATGCTCAGAATGACTGAAATATTGGACAGGATATGGTGGTGTTGGCACATTTTGGGAAGGAGGAAGAAAAGGCACATTGGTTTTGGATCATTTGTGTCGTGAAGTACTTACTCAAGCTCCCTTGTAGCTGATGTAGGCAGAAAAAGCCTTGTGCTAGGTGAAGCAGATAGTCCTAGCCTATCCCTAAACTGGGAATTGCATAGGAAAGGAGGAGGTTCTTTTCTTTTCTAAGGGTTGGTTCAGTTAAATTAATTTTCCAGGGTGGGTGGGAGTGGATTTTCTCCCAAAGAGGTTGCACAGGTGCAACATTCAAGCATGCTCAACTGATGTTTCTGTTGGATGAGTATTTAGTCTGAAACTGAATTTAAAATTCTCCTGTCCCATGGGATGCATGTTCCAGGATATAGATGTAACCTCCTGCTTTGATCTCCAGTCTTTTTCTAACAGGATTTTCTCTTTTGAAATCAGTCACCGCTGTGATCCCAGCAGACTCTGCCAGGAAGATGTGCCTGGTAATCCTTTGGTTGAACTCCTGAAGCTCACAGACCCTTTGGGAAAGCCTGGCAAGCTGGCATGAGGGTTGTTTTGCAAGAGCCTGGCTTTAGGAGCGGAGCTGTCCTGAGATGTTTTCTCTGAGCTGTCCTGTCTCTGACTGCTTGTTTCCTCTCTTGCATAACTCTTTTCCAGCCGACAGAGCACAGGCTGACGGGTCACTTACACAGATTAAAGATGCTACTTCTAGGAAAAAGAGTCATCCTATTCCTGTGCATGTTCTGTTTGACTGTGTGTGTGAGATCTTGGTCAGGGAGCCCACACACCCTGGCAGAAGATTGTTATTTTTATGGGGTTATTTTTTATTTGGATCCAATCCCTGGCCTGTCCCATGACTGATGCTGTCAGCGCTACACGTACAGTCAGGGCTGTCCTTTAAGGACAGTACAAACTAGGATCTAAGTTTTCTGGGATTGCATAACTGTGCCCTCTTATGTGCCAGGGTGTACTGACAAACACACACACATGTGGTCATAGCTGGGATGTGCTCATAAAACACGTGGGAATATTTCTCCTTGGCACCACTTCTTAACTTCCTCCCTTGTTCCATAGACAGAGCTTGGAGGTTGACTTTGGATTTTCAAGAATGAGCCAAGAGGATTGTGGGGGGGCACACAAGGAAGCAAAAATTCTTAAAACGGCTTTGATAGGTCGAGGTTTAACCCTGAGATCAAGGTTGGTACTTCAGAGCCTGCAGTTGGACGCTCTGCTGCTCGGATGCTCTGACCCCACAGGACACTTTGTGCCATTCATTAATGCTTGCAGGAGCATAAAGTCCTCCCAGCAGACTAAATTAAATGTCCTTTTCTAGTCGTGGGCAGCTCACACCATTGCCCCAGTGTCACAGTGGCATCTGGTGTCTCTGTTTGGCCTTTGAGAGAGCTGGACAAAGGGCTGAGTGTGACCGTGGGCTTTGGAGTGAAGCACCGGGTCATTAATCTTTTTGTTTCCTCATTCCCTTGGGGTGGGATCCAGGGCTGTGGTGGGCAGGGATCCAGTCCTGAAGATCTTCCACATGAAAATATTCCAGGGAGGAACAGAAGAAAGGCCTAAAGAGAAGAAAGAGAGAACTGCTCAGACTGCAGGGTGAGATGGGAAGGGGGCAAATGGGAGGGACAGTAGGGATGGGTTCCTGTTAGTAACTGTCCCCATGCTGTGGGATGTGAGAGGGACTTTGTTTCTGGGAAGGCTGTGCTGGGGAGCTCCTCTTCCTGTGCCTGTTCTGTGAGTCCAGCTCTTTGTGTTCTCCCTGTATTGCTCCTCCAGGAATGGAGGGAGAAGGTACCATGTGGGAACAGGCAGCTGCTGCTGAGATCTTACAGTGTTTCTCCAACGTATGATGGAAATATTAGGGGGGCTTGTGTGCTTTGGGGCTGCTACTGACATGTTCTGTTGTCACATTTCTGTTACAAAGAGCTGCAGGGCATGAAGGGACCTTATGTTGTCTAATCTGACCTCCTGCCCCAAGGCTGGGTCAGATCTATCCAAACTTTCCCAGCAGATGTTTGTCCAAAGCAGTTGTTAAAATCCTCCAGTGATGGACTTTCCTCATCGTCCCTGGGTGATCCTAGAAAGCCTGTCATTATTCTTGCCATTACCAAGATTTTCCTGGTTTCTGACTTTGATTTCTCTGCAGCAGTTGAGAATTGCTGCCCTCTTGCCCTTTTGTTACTGTACAGAGTGAGCTGTTCAGTCCTCTGGAGCTGCCTTTGGGAATCTCTGGGCTGTGTCTTCCTTGAGCTGCAGCGTCCAAAGCTTCCCTGGAGAGCTGTGTCTGATACCTGCATGTACTGAGCCAGCAAGCAACATTTTGTGACTCTCAAGTTGACTTTTGGTGATTAATGCATTTGAGTTTTGGACAGAGCACTGGTGAAGTGTTTTGCCATGGAAGGTTTTGTTGTGGCTTTGTCTCTTTATCAACTATAAGAACAGAGCACGTGCTTTTCTTGCTGAAGCACTGTCTTCTCCACAGGGATGTGTTCTGGATCTCTGACTGTTCCAGAATAATTCCTTGCTGTTCTAAGGTGAAGGAAGTCCTTGCCAGCTGCCCTGACCAAGGCTTTCCCCATGATTAGTTTGATTACAGCTCAGCCTTCCATTGTGCTTTCCTGCTCTGACCTGCCAGCTGTAGCTCAGGAGTGACCTTCCCTTCTCCCTCCCTGCCGTGATTACACTCTGTGCATCTGATTTTGTACCTGCTGTCCCTTTGTTCCCCTGAAGGATTCAGCTATTCATGCATTTCTGTAGGTGGTAAAAAGTGGATGTGAAGATTATTCTGAGAGGTAGCACTCAAATATAAAACATGACAGAAAACAGATCAGCCGGCACTAGAAGCATTATTTGCTAAGGTAAACTCCTTCACTTTATTTTTTGGGGGGAAAAAACCCCAAAACCTGTCTGTGTGTATTGTTCCAGGCATTTTCTCTGGATCTATTAACACCTCTGTTATACCTTTCAGTGGGAGAGAGTAGGATGTGTGTGTGAAAGGTTTGTCTGCACACAGAGGGCCTTTGTCCTGAGACAACTGAAGAAGCTCTCACCAAAATGAAGGCTGGTCTGGGCAGGTCTGAAACATCTTTTGGCATCGACTTGTGTTTATTGCTGTGGGAAGAGCAGGTAGGGAGGAGCAGTCTGGCTTTTTTGGTTTGAGTTATCAGTATGTATCTTTGAATTCCTCAGTGTTCTTGCAGAGTTTTTGGATGATAACTTGTGTAATGTGAGTCCCCAGTTTCTCTTGTTCTATTTCCAATTGCAGTGAAAGCTCTGGTGTTTCATTACTTACTTTTTTTCTCTGTCAGTTGCAGACACTGGGGTCTTTAGTCATGTGGAAGGCATTTTATTGACAGCTTTAGAGTCTGAAGTACTTGCTAGCACTGAAGATATGTAAAGTGATGTTGACTCTTGGGCAGAATCCCTTTTCCACTGTTCCTTGATAAAGATTTCTTAGAACTGAAGAGTAAGTGAAGTGGCACAGGAGATTTGAAGCTCTCTCATCTGACCTCCTGCTCCAGACAGGGCCAGGATCAAAGGAAGGTTTTTTGTAAACCTTTTTGGACTTTTTTTTAGTGAAGAGTGGCAGGTTGATGCCATGCCTTGTGCCCTCATGGTGAGGAATCTTTTCCTCCTGTCTGATAAGTATTTCCCTTGCTGTCACTAATTCCCATTGTTTCTTGTCCTTTTGTTTCTGCCACCCAGTCTGGCTCCATCTGCTCAGTAAACCTCAGTTAAGTGGTTGAAGACAGTAACTGGATCCCCACTAACCACCATTTCTTCTCCAAGTTTAACAATCCCTGTTCCTTCATTCCCTTCTCACATCAGGTGTTCCAGTCTGTTGGCTGCTGCCTTTCCAGCTCAGTGATCCAAGAAAATTTGAACCACAGAGTCATGGAATCACAGAATGGTTTGGGTTGGAAGGGACCATAAAGATCATCCAGTCCCACCCCTTGCCATGGACAGGGACACCTCCCACTATTCCAGGTTGCTCCAAGCCCCATCCAGCCTGGCCTTGGACACTTTCAGGGATCCAGGGGCAGCCACAGCTTCTTGGGGCACCCTGTGCCAGGACCTCCTCACCCTCACAGGGAAGAATTTCTTCCCACTATCCCATCTATCCCTGCCCTCTGTCAGGTTAAAGCTGTGTCAGTATCCCCCTTTTTAATATGTTGATAAGCCCTGGACTCTTGTTCTTTCCACCACATTGATGGCTGTTATCTTGTTTTAAAACAGAGATTAAAGCCAGAGGGTTCAATTCAAGGGAACCAAACTGAACTTTCCTGCTGGATTTGGAAGGAGAGGTCTCCCCTCAGGCTGTGTCCTGCTTGCTTGCCTGCACTAGTCTGTTCTTAGGGACATTTCTGGCTTAAATGGAGCCAGCTAAATCTCACACCTGGTGTTTTTTAATTTTGTTGTTCTCCACAAGGTACTCTCAGGTCTGCTCTTCCCAAAAGCATGGCAGTGAGCAGCTCAGGGCAGGACTGCAAGGCACAGCTGAGTGCTTTCCATGGCTCATCCCTTGCGCTTTGCCTTCATGCACCTGTGGAACATTGTTGAGTGTCATCATTTTGCCTTGACCCTCTAAGAGCCTTTTCTGGAGACTTGCTGAATAGAGAGTTACTCCCTGTTTTTTATTTGTACCCAGGGCTTCTCTTTATTAATTATTTCCTGATGTTGATATTGGACCAGTGCATGAAGATCATTTAGAAATTGAAATCTGTACACCTTGGTGCATGCAAATTTTCCCAGCTGAATCATCTGTTGGGTTTATGGCCATACATTCCAGTCTGTCATCCCAACTGGTAATGAAAATATTACACAGCTCTTATGCCTGGCTGGACCCGCTTTCCAGTACCCTCCCAATTAGATAACAAACCCTTGATAATTATGCTCCAAGAAGGATGTTGTCATGCAGCCATTTTATGGTGATTACATCTAATTAATGTTTTCTTTGGTGCATCTTATGGAAATGTCATGTGCAACAGAATCAGAGCTAATACAGATTGCATTTCTGATTCTCCTTATCAATCCTGTACATTTTTTCCTGGTGATGCACAGATCCTTTATTGCTTCCTGGATTTCTGATGCTAGAAGGAACCGTAGAGGTGATGAGACCTGCCCCTGTCCATGCTGAAAGTTCAACTGAGCAAGTCACACCAGATTGATCAGGAGTTCTGTAACGGGACAGTTGTGACATGACAGCTCCAGGAGATCAAGAGGAAACAAACGTGATGTGTTTATGGATCCCAAACAAAATTAAACAATTACCTGAATCCAGCCTTCGGAGCAGCCTTTGAACGAATCCCAAGCCTTTTTCTGCAAGGGCTGGGAACATAAAGAACGTGTCTAATCTGTACTGCTATCAGGCAGCAGTTATCAGTGCCTACGTGCTGTTACTCAGATCTCGTTAGCTGCCTAATTGGATAATAGGCAGGACACTTCACAACTGCATAAGTATATTGAGCTTAATCTGCTCTGGAGCAGGGAGGGGAAGATGGGTTTGGTGACAAAGGGACACAGTGGGGCAGGGATGTAAATATGGGGCTGTGTCCCCATCACTTCAGTCCCAGTAACTTTCTGAGGCAGAGGCTCTGTGTCTGCAGCATTGACATCAATGCTGAAGTCCCAGAGCAGGGAGTTACAGCACTTTCAGACTTTACCCAAGTTGGCAACTTCACCTCCAAAAGCACAATTTTGCTAGTAGTTAAATCCCTTTCTAATTTCTTTTTAATAAAATGTGTGGTGTAACTTAATACCTTGTTTTTAAATCCAACGTGATAGAACAGAGAGAAGCATCCTGTGTATGTGTGTGACACTGGACTTTGCAGCACATTCCCTGATCCTAAAGCTTGTTTCCAGTACATGCAGATGCACAGTGGACAGGATCAGAAAGCTTCCATAGTTCTGTACATGAAGAGGAGAAGCTGTTTGATTATTAAATACTCTTCCCTTTCTTTCCTGAAAAAATGCAGTTACTGAAGTTACCCAGTTTTAAATTTTTGGAGTGGGTTGCCTCTTTCCAAAGGTGCAATGAAACCTAAGGCAGATTCTTGTAGATGTGGGTATGAGCGCATTTCATGAGTTGTCACCACCTGTTCTATTCTCAGGAGAAGGGATCTGCAAGGGACATTTCTGGGTGCAAAAGATGCATCTGCCAAGGGGATCTTTAGCTGAAGGTAATGCGAGAGTGACTGTGTGTGAACTGTGTCCTCTCCATTTTTTTTCTGGATTCCCTTGGGACTGGTGGAGTGTTTTCACAGAAACCCCAAACTGAGCCAAACTTTTGGCCCTGTATCCTGTGTGAGGTGCCTACAGCTTTTCATTAATTTCTTGCTTAACCTCATAGAAAAAGTATCTTCACCTTGTGCTGTCCAGCATCTGCCTATAGCCAGGCAGGAAAGACCCGAGCCAACCTCTTAATCTGTAAGTGTCTTAAGTAAATGTAAACTCCATTAAGTGTGTTTATCACTGAGCAGCTCGTTCCCAGCTGTGCAGAGCACCTCGTGGTTGGTTTGTATGGGATGTACAGAGGATTCTCTGCTGCTTTTTCCTGACATCTGTGTTTGTGACCAGCAAGGGTTAAGAGCGAGGCACTTGTGGGGTGCTTGTCACTAAGGGTTAAGTGTGAGGACCCTGTTCCACTTAATTTAAAGCCTGCTGATTTTCCCATGGAAAATGTTATTTAAAAACAGAACCCTAAATTGCTTTTATTTTGGATGAAGGGGTGTTTGGTCCATTTTGGTGTAGACAAACTCCCAGATGGAGGAACTAAAGAGTAGTGATTGAATACAGAAGAATTTTTATGATTGTCCACACCTGATGTAGTGCCTGCACTAAAAGCATGATCAGCAGGGAAAAACAGTATTTTTTTCCAAAGGGTAGCTCACATCTCAGCAGCCAGATTCCTGGAAGAGGCTTTGGAGAGAGCCTGTGTCCTTGTTTTGCTCACGTAGTCCCTCTGAGGCGCTGGTGGGGGGTAGCTGCAGGTAACTCTTCCCTTCTGTTGCTTGTGCCTGGGTCATGCTGCAATTGGAGGCATCCAGGAGAAATGAAGGAGAGTGGGCTGCTACAGATGGTCTCCCCAAAGTGTTGGATGTGTTGATAGCTTGTTTTCTTGAGCTATACGCACCAATATTGCCTTTATCTCCCATCCAAATCTGCTGGGTATTGATGTGGACTCAATCCGTCATCAACTTCAAGTTGGGCTTGACTTCAACCTGTATTTATTAAAGAGTGAAGAAGGCTCTGTCATATGCAGTTGATAAGGGAATTTAGAAATAAAAGTGCATATTAAACTGTCAGTAGCATTTTTTTCCCCTCTTTATCTGAAAAAAAAAAAAAAAAGGCATGGGTTGTTTTCTTCCTCCAGTGTGGGCAATTTCTAGACGTGCCCAGCACTTGCAGGATTGTGTTTCAGACCCAAGATAACCCTTAGGGTGGTCCTGTCTGGCCCCTACCTGCTACAGATCAAACCCACACCCAGACAGGCAGGAATCAAAAGCAGAACACCTGCTTGGTTGGTCTCTAGTGTGTTCTTTCCAGAAAGTTTTAAAAACTTATTTAATCAGGACAATGAGGAGGTGAGATTTGTGACACCTTGGATTCATCTCACTCTTGTGGCTCAGCATGGATGAGCTGTCCTTGTAGAGGGAGCCACAGGAGGATTGTGTCACTCTAGGTCTTCATTAGGGTTGTTAAGCACTATTTTAAGTTTCCTGAGCTTAAGTCACAGAAGATCTGATCTCTGGAGTCAAGGCCTGGCCTGTGGCAGGCAGTCCTTTGGAAAGCTGTGCAAAGATCCTCGTGTCTCTCCAAAGCAGTGCCCTGTATTTCAGAAAGGAACATTGTGAGCGAGGAGAACAAGTTTCAGATCACATGTTCCCCAGCAAATACTGTCCTTTCGATAGGAAGACTTGTTGGAGAATGTTAATTGAGTTCCTTTTTAAATGAAGGAGGCTTTGCTTCCTTCCCAAGTTTTCAAAACAAATTTTCCAAATACAGTGCCTATGTTTCATTCAAGTGTAAATCCTTTCTCTTTAACCTGGAAGTTATCCCAGAAAAAAGCCTATCCATTCACTGCAGGACAGACCTTTGTGGTTGTAGAGGAAAAAAAGGAGTGGATCAAATTGTCCAAACAGGAAGGGTATTAAGAAAAGCCTTTGCTCAGTGAGCGGAGCTCTCATTTCAGTTTAAATGGTGTCTTACAACTTCCACTTTACGTCTCCATTGCTTTTGAAGCATCACACAATGATTGAGGTGTCTGCTAAATTTAGAAATGACAATTTTTCTCCTGCCAACACGCCAGCCTAGCTGGAGGGATTTCAGCGTGCAGTTATGGGATGGATGCAAGCGGTGATTTGAAATTTACTGGCTTGTTATCTCATCTGACTTGCGCATAGCTCTGTCCTGGTGGGAATTTAATACCTTACACTGATGCCTTTTCATTCAGAGGGCATTAGTGGAAATGCTTTTCTGGCACAGCCAGGTGCTTGTGCTGTTTCACATTCGGTGGAGCTGAGGTACTGAAAGGATCCAGTGTGGTGTGCTGAATAAAATGAGCTCCCACCTTAACAAGTTGAAATTGTGCTTTATTTTGAGCAAGTTATGGGTAGGATTTGTCACTCTTTTACTGCAGTCACATGGGAAGGCTGTGGAAGCAGAGATAAATCACAAGTGTCCCAATTCACAGTTTCTACTGTTTACCATATGACAAATCTTCCTGCTCTGTGAAAAATGTCTTAGATCTAAAATACATCTTTTTTTTCTTTCCTTAGCCTGTGGTATTTAATTACTCTCTTTCTGAGCAACATTTCATCTCAGTTCTGTGAAGCTGTTTGAGGCACAATTTATGCAGAGGATCAATACGAAAGTAAACTTCCCTTTGTTTTGGTAAAATGTCTTGATTGTAACAGAGAAGAAACATTTTGAGTTCAGGTGCGTTGGGAGAAATGAAAGGCACCTTGCAGCAGTGGTAATCCATCACTGGAGTACATCCCACAGCACTCCAGGCTCCGCTTCACCTGCAAGGCACTTAAAACCTCAAAGCACAAGAAGTCGACTGGAAGAGGTTTTCTGTTGGAATCTCCAGACAAAATTTCATCCTCAGGCTTTGTTTTGAAGTTTGCAACAAGATGGGAACAAAGGTGAAGGTGTCATCGTTGTGTTTTCATCTCTTTCCTCACCCACCCTTCTGTTTCTTGTCTTTGGTTTTGTTTGACCTTTAAAGATCCCTTGCAGCCCCAATTATTCTGTGATTCCATGATTCATGAGCTGTTTCTGCTCTCTGCTCCATTCTGCACTCAGGAGGAAAATCACTCAGTGGGGGGAATTGTTCCTGTTGCTTTACAGCAGGGATGTTGTCCTATCTGAGAGATTTTCCATAGCAATACTGATTTCCTTTGGATATCTCTGGGTGACCTGAGTGCAGACAGTCTGTAGTGAGGAGACTCTCTTTCCTTTTGTACTGAAATATTTCTTATTGTCATACTCAAACCCATGGGGAAAATTCCCATCTTCTTCAAGGGAAGCTTTTGGTGGGACCAGACAGCCACTCTGCCAGCCATAACCCAGCCTTCAGGATCTAAGGACTTGCTTCCCAACCTGAATTCCCCTGCCCTGGGCTCTGTGCTGCTCCGGGGTGTGTTTGTGCAGACAGCGGGATGGAGAAGGCTGCGTGAATCGCAGCGTGCCCAGGCCAGCCCTGGGTACGTGTCTGCTGCCTCAAAGCTGGAACATGTGGTTTGTTTAATGCTCCAGCAAAGCACGAGCCCAGGGAAAGCCTCTTTGATACAGCTGCACCTGGAGAGACATATTTTTCCTGGAGTCACGTCTAGTCTGTTCCAGGCTGAAGTTGATCCAGTTACTGTGGGAGTAAATCCATGTGGTGGTTGGCTTTTTTCATTCTGGTTCTCTTCACATAGTGTTGCTGTTGGATTTAATGATTTTCCCTGTGGCTTGAATGGTAAAGATGTGGTAACTGCTTGGGGATGGCTTAAAATCAAAGATTCAGTGTGGGTGTTGCTTTCAAAAAGAGAAGAAATAATGCTATTTCGAGAGCTGTGCTGCTATTTCAGGGCAGTTTGGTAGGTCTGGGTTCTGAGAAGTGGTGAGGAAAAATAATTGCTTTTGGCTATCGTGTCTCATATGGTGTGTCCTGAAATGATCCTCATGTACACACAGAGCTGAAACCCATACTGAGCCTCTCTGCATGGGGATTTGTTCCCTGTCTCACCCTCCTGGTACAGAGGATGGGAGGAGAAGAAAAGATTCCTGTTGAAATTTTGCTCCCAAGCTTGCTGCAACAAATTTAAAACCCCAAACCACAGCAAATTCCCAAGTGTAATATGGACACCAGTGTTTATTTGACTGAGACATGATTGTGTTCTGAGTTGTGCAAACACAGGCATATTTCCCATTTAATTAAGGCTCGTTTTATGAATTAAGATTCCCAAACAACTGGAGAAAGAAGGAGGGTGGAAGAGATAAGATCTCAAGGTTGTGCAGACGGGATAGGGTACAGCTCATTTTGGCAGCTGGAATAGGACTTCTGCAGGAAACTTGTTTGCAGCATTGTTCTATTAATTATGCCAGTGTTTTTAGCTTATAACCTTTTTTTTCCCCTGTAGTTTACTGTCTGTCTTTCCTTCCTTTTACAGTCCTGAAACACCAAGCTTTGCTTCTGCCAGGAGTGTAGGAGTGGCAGATACCTCCCAATGCTCAGTGTGATTGAGGAGCTGGAAATAGGGGTTGGCAGAGCTGGAAATTGGGAACAATTCCCACTAAGGGTCCACCAGAGCCTGGCAAGCTTGCAAAGACACAGGAAAAGGCAGGCCAGTTTGGGACTGGTTGTTGCTTGTCCTGTTTAGTTCAACAACTCCAAGTTGTTCCTGAGCTGTCAACCCTTTGTCCTGTCAGGCTGACAGAGCCAAACTGCAGCTTGATGCACTGCTTTAGGTTGTGGCCAGCTGTTGCTAGATCCCTGGTGGTCAGTAGGATTTGGAGACCAAGGGCAATTTGGAATTCTTGGCTAGATCACAATTTCAGTCACCAGGGTTAAGATGGGAATATCCTGTTCGCTGTGGCAGGTTGAGTACAACCGGTGTCCCCCTGTTCTTCAGCTTCTGACACATCAGGAGAGTGTTGTGGCAGTAACAGCTGTCTCTGTGATGGGTGGATATTGTGGGATGCATTCTGGGTCGGTGGGACCTTCTGCCTATCTGCAGCCTTCCAAACAAGGCTGGATGCTGATGGGCCAGCTACAGCACATGCTTGTTCAGTCTGCAGGGCATTTGCAGAGCAGTGGCTGTACTGGATTTGCTCCTGTGTTGCCCAAGGAACGTGCCAGAGCTGTTCTTTTTGTCACTGCAGTGGAACTCCTTTTAGCTGTGTAATACTGTAGCCTCAGGCACATGAACCACAGTTGCAGTTCTGCTCCTGCTGGATGCAGGGACAGGAGGAGCTCTGTAGCCCAGACTACATTTTCAGCCCATTTCTCTGGGCATCACTTGAAGATGATGACTGCCTCCAGAGGGGGTTTGTGGTGGTGGAGAGAATCTTTTAGTCCTTCATTTTATCCCCACACTGCAAATCAAGATGCTGCCCCACTCACCAAGGTGTGTTCCTGGCAGCAGCTCCTGTTCCAGCCCCTGGAAGCTGGCAGAGTCTGCCACGTTCTCACAGTACCCTTCAGCCAGAGGAACACAATTATTTTCATTTCTTTTTCCTCAGATGAGAAGGATTTGAAAAACACATAATAGTGTATTTTATCAGTGAGTTTTAAATGGTGTGATTCATCCCCTGTGCTCTTAGTGTGACGTTCCTTGGTTTATTTTTTTGGATATCCGTGCAGTTCTGTCACTGCCAAGCACTGTAAGGAAGTGCCCCGTGGCAGACAACCTGCTCTGCCCATATGTTCCCAAAAAAAAAAAAAAAAAGCCCAGCTCATAATAGGAAGTCTTTATACTGCATGCCAAGACGCTTGGGGCTTGTTAAATATATTCTACTTGTCAACAACTACCCAATTTAAAAAGTAGCCTTGGTGTGAATCAGCTTTGAACAAGTTCATTTGACTCAAGGGATATTTGCAGGCATTAAAACAAGTTGGATCACAGTGGTAAAAATGTGCAGTAGTTTCCTGATCAAAAGCACCATCCAGTGTCCTTTTTTTTTTGTTTTGTTTTGTATTAATCTCTTTCAGACCTTCAAAAGTGCAGATATTTTCCCAGTTGGTGATTTTGGAGGTTATTGGTGCGAGTGTTTCTGGGGACTGCTCAGTGTGTTGCTGAAAAATCAAATGGTAGAGGAGGTGCCTGGTGCCCCCAAAGTAGCAGGAAATCTTATTCTGGAACTTGTTCCACCATCTTTGTTGACTGAGAGTTAATTATACAATGTCAAATGTCATGGTTAGGGGTCTTTTTCAGGCTAAATGGTTTTCTGAGTGCTGTGGTTTATTCTCTTCCTCCCTTCTGCACTTTTCCTTGATGATGGTGTTGTGGAAAGAGGCACAGGGGATGGCTGTCCTGGATCATACTTGCAAAAAAACCCCCATTTCTCAGAAAAGTTTTTGTGTTGTTGTTGGAAAACTCAAACATTTCTGCTTCACTTTCTGGGCCAGCAGTTCAGGACCACCAAGTGGTGCTGTGGTGGCAGCCTTTATTCTGAATAAGGTGTGATGACCTCAGCTTTAATATTCACCAGCTTTGGGTTTCTTCTCTTTCATAACTTTTGGAGTAGTTCACAGAGTTTATTTGTTTTGTGTGCACTGAAGAAGCACAGCTTCTTCCCAGTTTGGGAAGAGGAGACAATTTAGTATGGCCTCTTCCCTGTCTCTCCTGAGATGAGGGGAGGGGAAATTCCTGCAAGTGAGAGGGTAAATGAAATTAAGACTTGGTAAGGTCAACTTCTTACAGTTAAGGAGACCTGAGTTTGGACAGGCAAAGGTTAATGCTGTATTTCCCTGTCTCTTTTGGGATGTGTCCAGAGGAAGAAGAGCACAGAGCCAGCCTGAAAGTCCCTGTTGCCTTTGAAAAACCAGTGCTGAGGAGGTTTGGGAGCGAGCTGCAGGTTTGATGTGTGGGAAGAACGGGAAGCATTTTGGCACGCTGCTGTCCAAGAGTACATGTGGTGTGTCATTAACGCCTTTCCTTCCTTGATGTCTGATCCAGCTTGAACTCCCTGTGTGTCAGTCACTGGGGTGGGTCAGTAATTTGTAATTGGAGCTGGTGATGCTGATGTAAGATCAGCATTTTCAGTGCCTTGAGCCATGCTTGATGGCTTGGGCTTTTACAGGGATGAATTGTGGTGGATGGTAGCATTTATCTTCAGTTCCAACTTGTTTTTGTCTCATAGCCACCCTTATAAATTCCAGCAGCTCTCTGGAAATCAAGCCACTTTATTTCAGATTCTGCCTGTGGGAAATGCAAGGCAGGACACAAGTTGCTTGTTGGCACAGGAGTGCTGGCTTGTTTTTGGGATCTGTGTTCCTTGTACCACCATGGTGAGAAAGATGAACCTGGTCACCTTTCCATCATGAGGGCTGGTGGGCAGAGATGAGACATGCAGGATAAATGGTGTGGGATGCAGTAGAGAGGGTGCTGCAGGGATGATGGAGATGTTCCACTCAAAACCTCCTTGAAATGAGGCAGGGTTGCTGACTCGGGCTCACGTGTCCCCATGCAGCATCTGCAAAGCTCTTTGCTCTGCTCAGGCAGGAAGAGGTGATGGGAGGGATAGAGTCTCACCTGTAGGACAAGCAGGGATTTTGCATGTCTCCTTTGTTTCAAGGAGAGGATGCTGGTGATGGTCCTACTTGGAGCAGCAGGTTGGAGCAGAGCCTTTCTGACCCACACTTGAGTTGCTGTGAGCTGTCAGAACAGGTCTCTGCCCACACCTGGCAGCTGCCTGCAAAGGAGGGGAGTAGAACTGGGCTGGGGCCAAGTGACTCGTTCCCACTGCTGCATCCACCTGGCAGACCTGCTCACACTGAAATCCTGACTTGGATAAAGCCTGAGCACAAGGCTGACAAGGAAGTGTTGCTCTGCAGGTGGTTTCAGCCCAGCAGCTGGAGGTGAGCTGCCAGCATGTGCAGGTGTAACACGAGTTAACCTTGATCCCAGTGGTGCTGTACTGTCGGTGACACAGGTTTATGAGCTTGGGAAGGACTCTGGCATGTGCAGAGGAGGCTGTGGACCATCACCCTGCTCCTGCAGCTCTGCAGGTAGCTGAGTAATCGAGGTGTGTCTGCTCCTGTAGAGCTCCAGACACAGCTGGCCTGGGCTGGTGTTTGCACAACACCTGTAGAAAGGCAGCTTGGAACAGCAGGCTGGTGTCATCCCTGTGTCTGACTGATGTGGAGGACTTGGGATCAATCAATAACACTCCTGAAAGGGTGTAAGTGGTGATTTTGAAAAGGGTTGTGAGTTTGGTGTACAGCCTGCTGGGTTAAAAAGGAGGAAGAAGGGAAAAAGAGACACATCTTCCAGTTTGACATGTTTGCAGCATGGAGAGCTTGGAAAGAGCATCTTGAAATAGCAGGCAGCAAGGATTAATGTGCTTGTGTTTGAGAAGGCTGATGAAAGGGGGAAGGAGGGAGAAGTTACAAAATTGTTTGTTTTGTCAGCAGCTGTGGAGAACCACAGCTCACAGCGTTGGGAGGCACTGACAGGCAGTGCTGGAGCCAGCCCAGAAATCCCTTCCACTTCACTTCTGTATCTGCTCAGAGATATGATGTGTCCTGACCTGTGCTCAGGGACAGCCTGAGTCTGAAACCTGCAAAGATGTTAAAGGAGATAAAATTGCTCCAACCAGAATAATCCTTCCAAGCACTTCTCCCTCAGCTTAGGGAAAAAGGTGCATTAGAGATGATGACTGGAAATTCTGTTATTGCAGTTACTTAGGTGAGGGTTATGCACTACAGCCATGCTCAGCACAAGGAGTGCTGGGCTGTGTAATGAGTTAATGGCCTAACAACTGCAGTGTCTTTACATCTGCTGAATAAGTCACCTTCCTCTTTGCTTTTGCCTTCAGGCTCAGCTAACAGTGCTTTCAGATAAACACTTCTCCTCATGCAGCTGATGAAATAATGAAGGTTATTACATCTATTGAAAAAAGGCTTTTGAAACTCTGGATCAAAAAGTTTGCTGGTATAATTTTTTTTTGTTTTTTTTTTTTTTTTTCTCTTTTCATCATGGTAGATTCCTGAGCTGTAAAGGCCACAAAATTTTGTTTTGCAATTCAAACCTGGCCATCTCCAGTGAATTGGCAGGATAATTCCCAGCACCACAGCCGGGTCTTCTGCTGGGACCGGAGTGTAAATGTTTTGACAGATTGGATCCTGAGTTGAAAGCTTCAACCAGTATCCTCTCTGTCTTAAGAGGAAAGTATTTCAACAGCTGATTAGTGTCATTGTTAAAATTAGATATTTTATATTTGTTGTGATTTTTTTTCTGGCTTCTGCTCTTGGTTTCTCAATCTCACTTTGTGACTGCTTAGATTGAATTAATTTGGTGTCAGATTTTCTCAGTAAACACTTTCAGGCTGTGATGACAAACCTGTATTATAAACACATGTGTGTGCAGTGCCCCTTCATGTGTTGATAGTATTTTGAATAGCTGCACTCAAAATAATGAGGAAATAGTAGTGTGTTTATTTCTTGTGCTTCCATTTAGTCTTTCAGCTGACTCTTGTTGCTTTTATCCAAGTTCCTTTCGAACACGTGCAATATCATTACTTAGCTTTCTGGTTAGGGATGATGCTTAATCATCAAATAAAAACCTTCAGGGAATAAAGTGGTTCTGGTAAATTTTTCTGCTGGTCTGTGCAGTCAGCAGGGAATTTGTGTGTGTTGATGGTGCATTTCTCACCCTCCAGACTGGCTGTTACACTTGTTAGTGTGAAGGCTGTTGATTCAACACAATTTTAGAGCACTCAGAAAGGTCAGGTGACCTTTTAAACTGTCTGTAAGCTCCCTTCCAGCTCAGGCATCCTGAGACAGGAATGCCAGAGGTCAGCAGGATGGATCTCTCCTCCTCTCCATGCCCTCAAAGGCTGTGGGCAGCAAATGCCAGCTGAACACCTGAAATAGTGACAGGGGTGAGATGGGTCCCTCTGGGATGACCATGAATTTGGTCTAGGAATGCCAGCAGTCCCAGCTCATGGGTAAATGACAACCTGCTGTGTGATACAGATCTGAAGGAAGGTCACTTTTTAAAGATTAACCAATCCTGGTGGAAAACCCCAAACAGACCCCCAAATCCTGACCAACCTTCAGCCAAGCCTTCAAGCACTCAAGCCCTCTTTTCAGAGCATTGCCTTGCCCAGGTCTTTGTGTCACCAGGGCTACAACAATACTGCCACAGGAGAAGCTGGGTGAGCTAAGAATAGCAGATTTCCTTGAGAAATGCTTTTGTTTATTTTGGTTTTCTATTTTTAAATAGTTGGAGCCTTAGTGACTTTTTTTGAGGGGTCCTGGAAGAATTGCTTGGTCACAGAGCATTGTTGTAGTAAGGAGAGCAGTTGTGAACTGCCTTCATTCTCTGGCTTCTTCCTTGTGACCTGCAAGGTATTACTGGCAAAATAATGGGGGAAAAAAAAATCATGAAGTTGTGAACCCCACTGAACTTGTAGCAAGTACAAATGCTGGGAATGGAAACCCATGATTCTGGCTTGGTAGAATGATGCCCATCTCAGAAGATATATTTTTGCAAAGATTTGTCTGCTGAAAAACAGCAGTTATGTTCAAGATTTTTTTTTTTTTTTTTTTGGGAGGGGTTGGTTTTAAGGATTTTTTAAAAGGTCTTCATTTGGGTTTTTTTTTTTTTTGAGTGAAGGAAATGGACAGGAGTGAGAGGGGATGAATGGAGGGTAATTTCTCTTAAGGAGTCAGGGATAGAATGGTGATAGAGACTGAGAAAAGGGGGCAAGTCTGAAAGTACAAGTGATTAAAATATCCTGAGCGAGGCACTTAAAATCACAAGAGCTAAGAGGATTGAAGCTGTATGTTTTAGACAAAAGGAAGATGTGTATTTGGATATTTTCTTCTTGTGGGTAACCAGTGCCTCTTGGCTGTCTCACAGGAACGCTGTAAGCAAGACAAAGCAGGGGAATTTTACTTTGAGTGAAGCTGTGATTTTGTGTTACCCTTGCTCTTAGATGAACACCAAGTAAAATTACAGTCTGAGAGAGATTCATGGTACAACAGCCAACACACTTCTTACCCTGTGATTAAAAGAGAAAAGAAAAAAAAAAACCAAAAAAGAAACAAGCCTTTTTGGCAATCAGGATGAAGTAAAAAGCCAAACTGTCTTTGTGTCAGAGGACCTGGTAATATCCACTGGCTCGAGAGCCCTGACTGGTGTCTTGGCAAGTGCTGAAGGGAGAGCACTGCACACAATGGGTGACAGAACAAGAGCACACAGTCTCAAGCTGCACCAAGGGAAATACAGGTTGGATATTAGGAAAAAGTTTTTATGGAAATAATGATAAAGTACTGGAATGTTCTGCCCAGGGAGGTGGTGGAGTCACCATCCCTGGGTGTGTTTAACAAAGCCTGGCTGTGGCACTGGGTGCCAGGGTTTAGTTGGGGTGTTGGGCCATGAGTTGTTCTCGATGATCTTGGAGGTCTCTTCCAAACTGGTCATTCAGTGAATTCTGTTTTATGCGCTTGTCTCACTCATGAGCCTACCAGAGGGAGTAATTGATACTGAAATTAAGTGTAGTGGGGGCTTTCTCTATTTATACCACCTGTTCATTCCACTGGGGAATGTAGATCCTGGTTGGAAAGCTCAAGCTTTTGCTGAATTTTAATTGCCTTTCCCTGCTGATCATATGGTACAGGTTGTTGGCTAATTAAGGGTGGTTTCCAAATCAGGGTTCTGTACACACAAAATACCCTGCTATTTTCTCATCTGTCTAGACAGGTCACCTAATCCAGTATTAAAATGCTGAAACAGGAGGGAAAACATTTTCTAGGAGCTTTCATGTGAAGAATTCACAGGAGGTTGCCAATGCCAGGATGAGGAAAGCTGTGCTTAAATAACTGAACTAAACCTCTTCAATTTCTACTGGATATAGATGGCAGAAAAGATGTTCCTTTACTGTGGCAATGAAAATATATGGTTCAAAGTGTTATTGGGAGAATGAGAAGAGGAGAGGGTTGTAGAATGTCTGTGGGAGGGAATTCTCCCCTTCTGTTCTGCCCTAGTGAGACCCCACCTGCAGTGCTGGGACCCCCAACAGCAGAAGGACCTGGAGCTGCTGGAGAGAGTCTGGAGGAGGCCGCGGAGATGCTCCAAGGGCTGGAGCCCCTCTGCTCTGGAGCCAGGCTGGGGGAGCTGGAAATGTTCACCTGGAGAAGGGAAGGTTCCAGGGAGAGCTCAGAGCCCCTCCCAGGGCCTAAGCCCTACAGAAAAGACAGAGAGTGACTTTTTACACAGGCAGACAGTGACAGGACAAGGAGGGAACAGTTCTAAGCTAGAGAGAACTTTAGATTGGACATTAGGATGAAGGTCTTCCCTGTGAGGGTGGTGAGGCCCTGGCACAGAGTGCCCAGAGAAGCTGTGGCTGCCCCTGGATCCCTGGCAGAGTCCAAGGCCAAGTTGGATAGGGCTTGGACCAACCTGGGCTGGTGGAAGGTGTCCCTGCTCATGGGAGGGGTTGGAATGGGATGAGCTGGAAGGTCCCATCCTTGAGAATTCTGTGATCTACCTTCTGTTGGGCTGTGGCCGTTGGAAGCTGCTGCAGTGGCAGTTGGAGCTGATGCAGGGCCGGCTGGGACAAGCTGCAGTGGCAGAATCAGAGTTTGCACACACTGTGCAAATCCCTCTTGCAGGTGAGTCCACATAAGGGTGGATTGAGCTGAAGCTGTTTCAGTTGAAACCAAACATTTTCAAAAGAGTTGTCAGAGCTCCAGTGGGACCATTCTCCTCTTCATACCACTGCCTAAATCCCTGCTGACTGCAGTCTGGTGTCAGCTCCCTTACAGAGAGTGGATATTGTTTGGTCAACAGACATAAATTCTCTAAAATTCTGGAGAAAAAGGAACTCTCCAAATGAAACTGCTTCATTAGTTCCTGTGATCATACACTGCTGTAGGCCAGCAGTGTTTTAAGTTGACCCTTCTGGTGATGGAAGAGAGGAGTAGGAATCTTTGTCAGTGGCCAAGTGTTGGGAGAATTGAGGAAGAACTCAGAATGGATATCCATCCAGCAGTTTTGCAACAGGTAGAGGCAGCACACTAAGAGCTCCTTGGATATCTCTGGGGAGGGAGAGGCAAGGAACTGTGTTTGTGCTTTATCCAAATTACTGGGCATCAGCTGATTCCAGGGCTGATAAATCCTGGGCTTTGTGTTTATCCTTTGCAAGTTGGGACTCATGTCAGCTCAGGTCTGGAGGGGTAGGAATCTCTGCACCCTGTTCTTCGTGCTCCTGAGGGCAGGTGTGTACCACCCAGAACCAGGTAAATACATGCTGGCTTTTGTGAATAAAGACATCCTGCACTGGAAATCCTGCTCAGGGTTGAACCTTAACCATGGGTTCAGGCCATGGTCCCACCTACTAAAATGGTGTGATGGGACCTGAGAAATAAGGGTAGATAGCAGTAGAAAGGTGTCTGCTAGGAGTTTGCCAAGGAAAACAGGGTCCTGCTGGGAGGAGCAGTGGAATATATTGGTAGGTGGAGATTTGGGTAGATTTGGACTAGTCAGGACTGGTGTGGGTTTCAATCTCTCATCTAAGCCTGAGGCTGAGCCTGATGTGGCAGGACAGTGTTGGCTTCAGGGGCTGCATTTTGTGAAATTTTGAAGTGGCCCTTGTTGACTTCCATCACTTGAAACATATTCCTGTCTGTCCCATTTCTGTAATGGCTGGCTTGAGATCCAATGTCCTTGCTTTGAGCTAAATCCTCCTTACCTCCTCCCCTACTTAGAGGATCTGAAATTCAGGCTTTGTGGTTGCCACAGTGGCAAAGTGGAGCTTCACTGCTGGGTTGTGGAGCTTGTCAGCACTGGGGACGTGGTTCTCTTTCTTTTAAAAGTCTTCACCACAAAATTACCACTTTTGGAAGTTATATAAAAAGATGGGCGTTTGAAAGTCCTTTGACTTGTTTGGAAATAGTCTACATGGCATGAAAGGGTGGAGATTTCTGGAGTTCTTGGTGCTCCAGGCTAAAAAGTTGTTTTGCATCCCAGCTTGACCTCAGTTATCCTTTCTGTGCATCCCATGTTGAAAACTGGGTCTAACTCACCAAGTTTTTATTTTCTACCGGAATTCATTTCATCCCATGTTGAAGGCTGGGTCTAACTCACCAAGTTTTTATTTTCTGCCGGAATTCATTTTTGATCTTTTAACTGCAGAGGATAAGCTGGATCTGAGCTTCCTGAACACACCTGTCTGCTTCCTCCTACAGGTTCCTTAGAAAGAGAGCTTGGACGGCATGCAAAGTTGTGAAATATCTGCAGACAGCACGGATGATCCTCTTAGTAGTGGCCTACGGAGAAAGCGACAGCCTCGAATAGTCGTGATCGGTGCTGGGCTCGCGGGCCTGTCGGCAGCCAAGGCGCTCCTGGAAAGCGGATTCACGGATGTAACAGTCCTCGAGGCGACCGACCGCATCGGGGGCCGCGTGCAGAGCGTCCGACTCGGTGAGAATTTACACCTTGGGCTTCGGCTTTCTGGGTTTTTTTTTTGCTTTGTTCTTCTTTTTGATTTCAGGCTGATTTGGTGTGTGGGTCTGTGTCGGGTTTGTTGTTGCTGGAATGGCTCCTGAGGTATTAAAAGTCTCTTTTTCCCAGCCCTGAGACCAAAGAAGAAGTCGGGATTCCTCAGCTCTGGTTCTCAAGGTTGTTTATTTTCTCTTATCTAATAATACATTCTTTCTCTGACCTGCTGAGGTCTGTCCAGCAGGTCGGGTTGAGGCACACTGACTGCCCTCAGGGCAGTGTTGGCTTTTTATACTAAAAACTACCTGTACTTTATTTACAATAATTTTCCAATACCTATCACCTATGTTAGACAGTCTGTCTCTACTCTAAACCAATCCAAAGTTCCACCATCACAGCAGAAGATGGAGGACAAGAAGAAGAAGAAGGACAGAACACGCCCAGATTCCTCCATCTTGCCTCTTGAACCCCCATTCTAAAAACCCCAAAATTCTACATTCTCACCTGTGATAAATTCACTAACATTCTACTGAAACCCTTGTGGCTTGTAAATCTTTGCACAAAGTTGGTGACTTTTTCCCTGGGCTAAATTCAAAGGCACAGGTGTTTTTGACTCTGTGCCAAGGTCTCTGAGCCCCCTGCCAGGGTCTCGAGTCCTCCAGGGCAGCCAGAGGAATGTCCTGGGTTCTGACAGGTCTCAGTTTCATTTAAGGGGATGGTAAGCTCTCTTCACAGAGTAGAGAGACACAACAATGCCTTCTCTAGCTGGGGGACCCAAGGGCAGCTGGATCCAGATGTCAGGCACAAGAGTATAAACGACATGGACTGAAGAGAGAAAAAAATGAGAAGGATGGGACTTCATGAGCTGGGGCTGTAACTGGACAATTAGCTCCAATATGCTAATGGACCAAAACTTATAAAAATGTGAGATCTTGTGACCAAGCCCTCTTTTTGCCATCCAGGCAGAGCCAAAGCCGTGGCTGTGGTACTGCTGGGGTGTGGCCTTTGAAGGCCCTTCAGTAAATATCCTTTTATTCCCCTTAACTCTGTCTAGCCTCTGTTCCAGCTGTTTAAGGCATCAGCTTCTGGAGACCACGAAGGGACAGTGAGGCATCTGGAAATGGCATCAGCACCTGCAGAGGGCTGCTGGTGGGGTTTGTGTGGCCACGAGGTCAGATGAACCTTGGAAATGGGGTTGTGGGTGTGTATGAAATGGTTTGAGGTGTGGCAGTGTCAGGAGAGTAAATATTTAAATCCTTGGGTGCCTCTCGGGGTGGGTGGGTGGTTCTGTGCTGTCTCATGCCTCAGTTGTGACCCAGGGCTGCTCCAAACCCGTGTTTCCACGAAATAAAAGGTTTGGGTGGTTGTTTTCTCTGCACAGGAAGAGCTCTGTGTAACAGGTCTGTGACTGAGTAACTGTATGCAGACGGTTTCCACCCAGGTTTTCCAGCTTGACTCGTTCCCAGGAGCAGCCAGTAAATCTCCAGGCTGTTGAAGGGTTGTTTCTCAGGGCTTAGAGCCCTTGGAAAGGGGAAACCCCGAGCTGTTCTGCTTCACAAACAACCCCATTCATTTCCTTAGAACTAATTTACTGTCTAGGGCACTACCCACTGGGAATTAGGCTGCTGGAAAAACATCTTCAGTGTATCCCTTTATCCTGATTTTCATTTTTCCTACCTCTGCAGCCTCCTTTCTTAGTGTGTAATAAAGGTGCAGACTCTGAATATTTGAATGCCAGGTCAATTTAAAAATCTCTACAGGCAAAACTCCTGGAACAAACATTGTCCTTTGTAGCACAGGAGTCACTGAAGCTGTTCCTGGTATCCAAAAGGACACTGCCTGTCTCTTTTCTGCAGGAGGCATAAAGCTCTCTGCTCTTCCTGAATTGCTTTCCTGATTTCAATTAACTAATTCTAGTTCTGATCCCATTCTGGATGTTACCTTTGCCCTCTTGCTGCCCTGCTTTATTTTTATTTCTTAGGTGCTTACATCACTTACTGTGTTTTGCTTGATAAACTCACCACAGTAAATAAACAGCAGCCTCCTGTGAACTTGCAGAAGGGAAACCAATGGAAAGGCAGTTGGGAAAATGTAATCTCTAGAGGTTTGAGTAGGGCACTTTACACTTTTTTTCCTCTGCTGAGACTTGGCATAGAGGTTAGGATGGGAAGTGTGTCCTTTGCACACAAT
This sequence comes from Fringilla coelebs, assembly GCF_963513975.1. NCBI lineage: Eukaryota > Metazoa > Chordata > Aves > Passeriformes > Fringillidae > Fringilla > Fringilla coelebs. The sequence goes on from NC_140032.1 coordinate 3,216,880, forward strand.
CCGCTGTATCAAAAATATCCTGGATGATGCCTGTGAGAGGAGGGAAGTGTGAAAGAGCTGAAATATTTGGGGAGCCACAGATCATTCTCCCAGTGCACCTGTGAAACACTTCTGGTGTTTTAGTACCGAGCCTGAACCTCTCATCTTTGCCCACCTTCACCAGTACCTCACATCTTCTCTGGGAATACACCTCCTCCTCATTAACACCTCTTAATTAACAGGAGAGGAGAGCAGGTGTTTCAGTCTGGAGGCAGTCTCAGAGTTTGTAGATGTAAGTGTTGCAGAACAGAGGCTGGCATCCAAAGTCTTAGTCTTTTATTAATGTTTTAAAATTCCAAACTGTCTTTTCTTATCTTTCTCTTATCTTCTCCTTATCTTCTTACCTGGCAGCTCTCAAGGTTGCCCTGTGTGGGTGTGGGCTGCAGTTCTCTGCCAAGGTAGATCTGTGTTCTGGCTCAGGCCTCTCCTGTCTGCACACTTGACTAAAGATCTGATTTAAATTTCAGCAGAACTACTAATTAGGAAGAAATTCTTCCCTGTCAGGGTGGTGAGGCCCTGGCACAGGGTGCCCAGAGAAGCTGTGGCTGCCCCTGGATCCCTGGAAGTGTCCAAGGCCAGGTTGGATGGGGCTCGGAGCAACCTGGGCTAGTGGAAGGGGTGGGAATAAGATGATCTTTAAGGTCCCTTCCAACCCCCAACCATTCTGTGGCATTGTGGCACCTTCACAGGGTTTTATCTGAATCCATCCCCCTCACTGAGCCACGACTTGTAGGGGACAGTATTTTCCCCCAAACTGTTGTTTCTCAGCGCAGGGGAGTAATTTGGATATTCACAGGTTTGATTCTAGCACAGGTGAGGCAGAGGGTTTGTGTGTTTGTGCACTGTGTGTTTCCTGCACATGACCTATTATATCTGTATCCACTGCAGCTATCTCACAACAGGATACCCAAGAAATGGCCAGAGCTGCAAAGGGAAATGTGAAAGTTGCCATCCCTATCCAGGAGTTGATGTACAATCTGTGTGTTTCTCTGTTTTGGTTTTTTGTTTTTGGTTTTTTTTTTCCTTCTTTTCGTTGTATGGCATGATTCATTCCAAATAGATTAATTTTGAACCTAAAATCCTTTAAGGCCCTGAAAGTAAATTGGCTGTTTCTGTTTAAAAGAATTTTATTTAATTTTACGCTTCTAAATAACTAATCATTTAACTTACACCTGGTGAGACCTGGCTTATCTGGGAGTGATGATGGTGAGCATGAATATTACAGACAAGAATTAGTTTTTAATTTGTTGGCATTTCATTATGCTCCACACAGCTCAGCAAGAGAACTTGGAGCACACCATCACTGTCACCAAGCACTAAGGCAGCAGCAGGACCTCTGGCAAATTATTTTCTTTGAAAAATCAGGTGTTTGAGCAGGATTGCTGTGCAGCACAGAAACTCCTGCCCTAGAGCAGGAGGCAGCATTCCTGCTGCTCCTTGGCTCAGCCTGAGCTGCAGGAGGATTGCATTAACCAGGGGGCTGCCACTTGCAATATTGATGAGCTCTGCCAGTGCTCAGTCACCTCCACCTGGCTGGGTGCTCTGGGGTGTGCTGGAGTCAGTGGCACCTGAAGTGTTCAGGTCTGTGTCTTGGTGCTGCTCTCTGGGGCAGGTGCTGTGGTGTACAAACCTCCTGCTGTAGTGCAGGTTTTGAAGGGCAGTCAGCACAGCTCTCACTGACAGAGGGGCTGCTTGGAAAATGAGATCTGTGGAGCTTCCCTCAGAGGCAGGGGCTCAGCCAAGGAACAGCATTCCTTGGAGCTTTCACCCTTTAAACCTGACTGCAGCACAGCTCAGTGCTGCAGTGCCTCTCTGTCTGAGCATACATTTACATGTTAAACAGCAAATGATAGCTGGAAACTGCACCATCCTTGCTTCAGCAAGCAGGATCCTATTAATTGTCCTGCTTAATCAGGCATTCCCACACTGCTGCAGGGGTGCTGGGAGATGCCCAGCTCTGTCAGCCTTTAAACTAGCTTTGGCCTTCTGAGAATCTGTCAAAATATGGGGGGATACATCACCCAAGCTTATTTTTAGCACCTTCTTTCAGCTGCTGAGCATCCCCCTATGCTCTCAACCCTGTCTGGCAGTGCTGGATTTGGGGGGAACAAAGCCCTGGTGCAAATCCTGATAGCTGTAAAGGATGGGGAGAGTGGGGCTCACCACATTCTTTGTGTTTTTCAAGTAGAGAGAGTACAGGTGATGAAAACAAAAAGCTTTTGGTGTTTAGCCTGACAGTGCCTCTTTCTAAAGAACCTGATATATACATCTCCAAAGGTATAAGCCTATTTACTCATTTGGGGAATGGAAATGCATGTTTTATTGCAGTTAATCCGAGGTGTATTTGTAAATAACAACCATTTTAGTCACAGGACAAGGTTCAGTATTCAGGCCAAGCTTGCAATCCACATTTTCCTCCATCTCCCTGCTGGCAACAACCTTGGTGAGAGCTGGGAACTGAGGAGGGCTGAATTTCTCCCTAAGTATCAGAGGTGTGTCACTGTGAGGGATCTTTATTGCAACATCCCATCCTTCTGGGCAGTACCCAAACCTGTATCCCAAAGGACCAGTTTGAAGAATGCTGGCATTGTGTCTAACAGAGAAAAACTCCCTTAAGGGATGTTCAAACATGTGCTGTCCTTGGGCAATTCTGCTTTTGCACATTTGATTCAGGGCTGAGCGTGAGAAGCTTCCAGGAAAACAAGCTTCCATAACCAGTTTGCTTGGCTTCCTCTCCTGCAGGGCATGCCACTTTTGAGCTGGGAGCTACGTGGATTCATGGTTCACATGGAAACCCAGTCTATCATCTAGCAGAAGACAATGGTTTGCTGGAAGAGACCACTGACAGCGAGAGGAGCGTTGGGCGGATCAGCCTTTACTCCAAGAATGGGGTGGCTTATCACCTCACCAACAGCGGGCAGAGGATCCCGAAAGATGTGGTTGAAGAATTCAGTGATTTATACAACGAGGTTGGTGTCCAGCTGCTTTGTCAAGTGGTAGATTTGGAGCACTGAGGCCCCCTTGGCAGTTAGAACATTCCAGGACAAAGGTAGAAAAACAGCGATGTCTTTTAATTTCGTTGGGGGAAAAAAAAAATCGATGCTAAGTTTTCTGTCATCTGCTTCACTGCACCCCATTTGTCCCTGATGTGGGATTAACTCTTTGTGGTGAGGAAGAATAATCTTTCCATCTTTGTAATCCATTTAATCACTTCCAGCAACTATTTCTGGGGAGATCCAGTAATTAATCCAGTACTTAATTAAAAGAATAGTGGAGTTGTGGTGGTGTTTGCAGGGGTTTTAGGACGAAGGAAGAGATGAGAATCTTGACTCTATGTTTCAGAAGGCTGATTTATGATTTTATTATATATATTATATTAAAAGAAAATGATAGATCAAAACTATACTATAAGAATAGAAGAAAAGATTTCATCAGAAGGCCAAGAAGGAAAGGAATGGAATGATAAAATCTTGTGACTGCTCACAGCCTCGACACAGCTGGCTGTCATTGGTCATCAAGTAAAAACAATTTCACATGCTGGGTAAACAATTTTCTAAATCACATTCTAAAGCAGCAAAACATGGAGAAGCTGAAGCTTCTCAGCTTCTCAGGAGAAAAGATCTTAATGAAAGGATTTTTCATAAAACATGTCTGTGACATGGAGGGATCAAATTGCTAAACAAAGTAGAATGCAAAACCTTAGCAACAACCAATACTGTTATCTCTGTGACTTTTTATTGGTTATAAATACTATGAAATACTGTGTGGTGTGCCAAAGTCAGTGCAGTTTCATATTAATTGAAAGGTTTTTTGGATCAGAAGGAAAGGAACATCTTTTCTGGGAGATTAAACCAGCATGGACTTCATTTGAAGGTTATTTAAACTCTTTTGCTTGCCAAAGTTAATTATAATTATTCCCCACATTTTTTTAATGCTGCTTGAGAAGTACATTTAGAGGGGTCAGTGCAGACTGTCTGGCCCTCCAGGTAATGTGATCTCTCAGTGGGTTGTAGAAAATGGAACAAAACATGAATATTTTCATCAGGCTGTAGCCGTGCCTAAAACCTTCAGATTTTCATCTGACAGCAAACTCTTCAGTATTTGACTCTTGGCTGAACACTCACTAGATTCAGGTTACTCTTGCATACTTTGTTTAAAAATATGTCTGGGAGCATTAGAAAAGTCACTGTGGCCTGTAAAGAATTATCAAGAATTGGGTGGGGAGCAGAAAAAGGGATTTTTTTTCTTTTGAAAAAATTTTTGGCACTGTCCTGTGTTCCTGAATTGGAGTCAGTGATGGGATGGCACAAACTCATTTCAGTTTGAGAGAGGAGTAATAGGAATTTCAAAGAAATCTTGTTTTGGGAAGGATTTGTTAACCTGTGGACAATGTCTTGGACAAGTGCAGGTGGATATAATTAATCTGAACAATTTTTCATATTACTGGATTAAAAAAAAACAAATGAGACTTTTTCCAGGCAAGAAAAAAGGACAGGTGAGATGTGTGTGGAGGAAGATTAACAGTAACTGGGGCTAGAAAGAGTAAATGAAAATACTGCAGTGTGCAGCATTATTTATGTAAATGGAACACTGCCAAACTGCATGCAGGGCTTGGTGATCATCCTGTCTGGAAGATGATAGGAAAATCTCCAGCAAAGGGAGGGCAGATTCCAGAATGAGAAGGGAATACAGAGATGAGAGCCACTTAGCTTTGAGATAAACGCAGTAAGATAAAGGCCATAACAAGGTACCTGTGTTTTAGAAATGATTAATTTGGTAAATCTACCCTTTCTTTTAAAGGGGAGAGAAAGGGGCAGCCAGTGACATGAGAGAACAGCACATTAAAAGTTAATCTTCTTTACACAACACCTAATTAGCTTATCATTGCCACAGGATATCTTTATCACTAAGAGACAGAAAAGGCTTTCACATTTATGGCTTGTAAAAATGTCTGCAGCCACTCGTGGTGATAAAAAATACTTAAGGGACAGCTGGAGCCAAGCAGGGGACATCAGCCAGCCCCTTAATTGCTCTTGCTGGGAGGGGCTTTCTCTGCCTTCCTCCAAAGCCTGCTGGAATTTCTTGCAGGAGCAGCTCATGGTTTTGTGGAGCTGCTTGTCTCAGCCTCTTCGGGGTGCCAGGCTGGAGGATCTGCACTGATTTGAGGCTTTTGGCCGTGGTTTATTCCCTGCTCTGCCTAGGAAAAGTGGGAATTCAGGCAAGCTATGTGATCTCATAAAAATACCCAGTTAAAATGGCTGTAGGAAAAACAAGTGCCCTGGAGGGAGGGCAGCCAGGAGCAGGCGTGTGGCTTTGGGGACGTTTTCCTCTGGCATAAGGTGCAGAGGGTGTTCCACACATGCTGAGTGTGGCAGGGGTGTTTCTGCTTTGTGTTTTGGGGTGTCCCCAACTTCCCCAGCATTACTGTGAGAGTGCTGAGAACCTGGCACAGGGTGCCCAGAGAAGCTGTGGCTGCCCCTGGATCCCTGGAAGTGCCCAAGGCCAGGCTGGACAGGGCTTGGATCAGTTTGGTTTAATGGAAAATGTCTCTGTCCATGGCAGGGCAGTTGGAACAATACAATCCTCCGTGTCCCTTCTAGCCCAAACCATTCTGTGATTCTGTGAGGGTTTTTTGCGTGTTCATTAAAGCTTATTAACTTTTTTTTTTTTTTTGTCAAAGCTCTGTTTCTTTAACTGGCGGTGAAATGAATGCTGGGGAGGAATAGTAAGAATTTTCAGTTCTGCATCTCTTTTTTTTTTTTGGGGAGGCAAGTTTTGTGATTGGTTTTGTTAAAGCATTTTGAAGTTGTCCAGGATAAAAAGTCATCTTACAGATCACTAAATTCTGAAGTCAGGATCTTCCCTTGTCTCACAGGAGCTCCCAGGCCTTCCTCAGGTTTTTATTAGCAATCCCACCATCAGGTCATCTCATCCCTTCAGAGGAGGCTGAGATAGCAAAGGCTGTGACACACCCAGTCCTGAGCTGAAAAGAAAGAACCCCCCCACAAAACAGCCAGCAACCCATGATGGATGCAAAGCCTAATCAGGGATGCAGGACTGGCATGAACAGTGGAAAATGTATCCCTGAATGAGCAGGGCTAAATTTGTCACCATTCCAAAGGCCTGCCCTCTGTGCACAGCTCCCCCTCACTCACACCCGGCCTGGCTTTGCCTGCAGCTGCTGCTGGGGCTCCACCCTGTGCCTTCACCCCTTTCCAGCTGGGTCTCTCTAGCCCCAGTTATCATCTGGACACCAGATTCTAGGGAATTCAAAGTGCAAGGGGTCTCCCTCGGGTTTCACTGGGGCATGTGGAGTCTCTGAAACTGCATTTTAGCAAGGCAAGGTCTCTCTGTGCTGAATTTTCCTGGAGTGAAAGGCAGAGCACCCCTGTACCTCCAGAGCTTTGCCTCACTAATTCATCTGGAAGGTCCTTAGGCTTTTTCCAGGCACTGATCCAATCTTTTTTGGCTGCCTTCTTCTACCTCAATACAAGTTTTGCTGCATTTTTGTTTGCAGTAGCTTGAATTTTTAATAGCTGTAGGGATGTCTCACAGGAGCCTTTATTTGGTTACGAGGAAATGGATCAGTCAGACTGCTTGAGGACTGCTCAGCTCTTCATTTCTCCAGAAGAAAGTTCCTTGGCTGTTGCCCTGCACTGGGGTCAGTGAGGATTTGTCATGAGATTGACTTAGGCGACCTGAAGTCTCCTTGTGGAAGGAGGGCAATGCCTTCAAGGAAGGTCTCAAGTCCTGCAGAGCATCCACCTGTATTCCCAACCACACGTTACCAAGGGAAGCACCCTGAAACGGGGCAGGACTTTTAGGATTGTCCTCCTTAGCCTGTGTGCTGTGTGGGGCTGGCACTGCTCAGGGTCATTGTCACTCCATTTGGTCAGTCTCCAAAAGGAAAGAGGCACCAGCACAGGGAGGTTCCCCAGGGTGTGATGCTCGCATCATGTATTTGTCATCTTCCCACCTTCCTCTCCATTCCTTCTAGGATAACTGGGGGAATCCTGGGGCTGGGAGAGGATTTTGGCTCCTCTTGCTTATGCTACATCTGTATGACTGGGGAAAATAACCACAGTGGGACCTCTGAGGGTAATGTCTGCACCTTTGGGGTCTGTGTGTGTGATTGACTCCTCAGAAAATGTGAACAGGGACAATTTATCTTGAAGTTGTTCCTCTGTCCCTGCTAATTCCTCATTTCCCTTTCCAGAGAGGTGTTTAAAGCCAATTCCCAGGTATTAGTGAGAAGTGGGAAGTGGTGAGCTGGACAGGTGAAATGCAGCTGAAAAATCACAGTCCATCACTGCCTGATTTAGGAGAAGTGCCTGCTTTTACTTCAGCTTTTCAGCAAGGATGTGGTCCCTAAAGAGCTGCTTCCCAGGAACCCTCCCTTTAACAATCAGCTAATTAATGGCCTTGTTATCTGTCAGCTTTCTCCTGTGTGCTGCAACAGCTTCTGGGGGAGGGATGCAGCCAAAGAATGAGAACGTTTTTCATCCTCCACACCCCCACCCCATGCTGGGCTTCCTGCCATCCCCAATTAAGCTCCAGTGCCTTGCCTTGCAGTTATCATGGACAGCAGGACCAAAGGGCCACCGAGAGTCACCGTTCCCTCCCTGCCTCTATTGCAGTGGCAGATGTCTGGCCTGGGAACAGCACAGCCCAATCTCCATCAGGGCTTTTTACTGGACAGGGATTAAGTCACAGCAGTTTTTAAGCCAAGTGAGCAAAAGACAATGCTGGGCATCGTCAGCGGCGCTGACAGGAAGGAGTGTGGATGGGGATGTGCTTTCCTGACCTCCTTCAGTGAGGAGAAACTTCTTTATTTAGCTTTGTTCTTCCTAAGAAACTGCTTTTTCCTGTGGTGGAGGAGCACGTAGGTAGTAAATAAACACGTGGAGGAGGAAGCCTGTAGGTAACAGAGGGGACATCCCTGCTGGAATCCACATTCCCTGCACAGACCCTGGTTGTGGGATGCCCCAAAGAAGAAAGAAGACAGAAGATGGCAACTGAAGTGAAACTGTTTTAGAACTGTGGACATTCAATTAACTCCTTTTAATTTCTTACCTTCAACCCCTTCTGTGTTGCAGACCCAGGGGGGTGGAGTTGTTCAGCACAGAGAAGAGAAGGCTCCAGGGAGACCTTCCAGCATCTTCCAGGGCCTGAAGGGGCTTCAGGAGAGCTGGAGGGGGACTTTGGACAAGGGGAATGGCTTCCCACTGCCAGAGGGCAGGGTTAGATGGGATATTGGGAAGGAATCGTTCCCTGTGAGGGTGGGGAGGCCCTGGAATGGATTTCCCAGAGAAGCTGTGGCTGCTCCTGGATCCCTGGAAGTGTCCAAGGCCAGGTTGGATGGGGCTTGGGCAAGTGGAAGGTGTCCCTGCCCATGGCAGGGGTGGGACTGGATGGGCTTTAAGGTCCCCTCCCACCCAACCATTCCATGATTCTCTGAATTCCCTGGAGGATTGTGCATAAGCCTTCAGAATGAGGGAAGAAAGAGTGCTTAGAATTAATGGTTACTTGAGATCTCTTTTTTCAGTCAGGCTTCCAGTACCACTTGTTCTGTCCCAGCTCAGGGGAACTTTAGAGTGAGAAATGTTTAGGTCATCCTGCTGGGATGTGAGATTGCCAGTGGTAAGAGATGGGAGTTGATGCAGTCTGTCCTTTGGTTTTGCTCCTGCTTGTATCAGATTTATGATAATAGAAAAGCAAAGGTTGGCTGGACTGGCTGTGGTGTAACTCTCCTTGCTGGACATGGATTCTGGTTTGGACACAGAGAGATTTAATAGGGTTAACTAGAATATCAAAATCTTTCAGGTCATCCTGTTGCTACCTTTCCTCAGGATCTTTGAGGGAAAGCCCATTTCTACTCTCTCAGGAACCCTGCTGCTGAAATGCTGAAATGATGAGAGGCCTATGGGTTTTCAGATATCACAAGTGCCTGTTCCCAGTGACCCCAGGGGTGGTCCCATAGGAATGACAATGCTTTACCCATCTGGGGAGGGATAACCTGGATAATTCCAACTCCATACAGCACAATTTTGCTTCTGCTTCATTGGGAATCTACCTTAAATGAGGTGTCCTAGTGAAGCTTTTCCACAGCTTCTTACACAGGATGTGTTTGCTGCTCATGTTCATTAAAACATACATTTCAAGCATCTTTTTCATTCATTTATTCTGACCATATATCTCTCAATGTAGGACCTTCTCCTTTTGCTTCTTGCCTACAACAGCTTTACCTCCTGTTCTTCCTCAGATGGTTCAGCACCCCCAAGAATCAGAATATCCTGAGTTGGAAGTGATTTAGGAGGATCATCGAGTTCAGCTCCTGGGCCTGCACAGGAAAACCCCCAAAGTCACACCTTGTGTCTGAGGGTGTTCTCCAAATGCTTCTTGAACTTAAAAAGCAAGGAAATAAGAGGAGAAATAAGAAATCCTGATGTGATGTAACTTTCCTGCTGTCTGATCAATGGGATGGCACCTCCAGGAAAGACTTTCCTTGATGGTTACAGCACAGAGAACTTGTGCCTTCCTGCTCTGCTCCCTGTGGGGCAGTGAAGAATATAATGGTTAACAAAAACTTAGTGAGGCTCACTTCTCCTGTGGGCCAAGTGGTGGCTGGGTTTTAGCAGGGCTTTGCTTGTCCTGTGAGTTTGTTATCTGCTTACAGAGCTCAATCAGCTTATGAAAGCCGAGCTGATTGTGCTGACGCAAGGTCTGTGCAGCCCGGACCTGCTGCAAGTGCTTGTGGCCTCAGAAATCCGGGGACCTGAGAACCAGGGGATGCTGGAGTTGCCAAAGTTTCCTTTGCTGTAAGCCTTTGTTTGATACAGGACATTGGGACCCACCTTTCTTGTCTGGGAATCTCCTTGGAATGGCCATGTCCCAGGCAGTGTCTGCAATTCTCTTCTGTCTTTACCAGTCCCACTCATTTTCCTTGTGATTGTTTCTTCTCTGTTTTTATCATTTATTTCACCCCCCTTTTTTTGGTCATTCTTTCATTTATTTTCTTCACTTTTCTCCTCATCCCTTCTCTGTCAACTCACCTTCCTCCATTTGCTCACAGTCCTCCTCTATCTCACTCCTACCACTGCAATGTCTTTATCCTCCTCCCTTTCCTCCTCTTCCCTCTATTTTGCCTCCTCAATTTCACTTTATTCCTAAAACCCAAGATAAAATCAAGCTCTTGGGGAAAATTGGAGTGGGAAGAACATAAACCATAGTGGATTAGCCCTATCAGCAAGGAATGGAAAGCTCCAGGAGCTTTTTGAAGGCAAGGCCTGCCACAGTTTTTTGCCAGCTTTGTATCAGATATTTACTGTAGCTTTCAACTTCTTGGCATATCCAAATCATCTGTCTCCAAAAAATGACCATAAGGTGTAATCAAACCATCTTTGACAGGAAAAACTCCTCAAACAGAGATGTAAGAGTATTGTGCACCCTGTGGCATGATGTGAATGAGAAGGGGACACATTCTGGACAAACAACTCATTAATGGGATGTGCTGCATTTCTGAGAGGCATCTTTTGAAAGCTTTCCTGTGTTAAAAGATTCCTCTTGAGGTTTTTTTTTTTCCTATAAAAAGGAAGAGCCATGATGCAATTGCAGGCTCTTCTGGCAATATTGTAGATAGAAATATGAGTTTTTCCAGACATCCACAAGCAGAGGGCTGAGGTGGATTGTGTTTCCTTGCCTTTACGTAGCTTGTATGGAAAACTGGGATTAAAAAACCCCAGGAATATCTTCAAAGAAGAGCAATTTTTTACAAGGGATTTTTACTGTGGCTCCTGCTGAGGGGCTCTTGAGATGTCACTGCTTTCCATGGATTTCTGCCTCTCCTGTGCTCAAGTAAAATGTGTGTGCATACAGAATTCCATTGCTGTTTGTTGCTTCCTGATTTCATGGGATGTTGGAATCCAAAATGCAGGGAGTTCTCAGAACTGTAAGCTTAGAATTAAACACAGGATTTGATCTGAGACCTTGGAAAAGGCTTCCAAACTTAAGTACTAGAAGTGAATACGTGGATTTGTAGTTTTAAGCAGAAGTTAAAAAGAGGAAAGTTTAGAGTTTTAAAATTTAGGATATAGAAAAAATAAAAGTAGTTACAAAGATAAACAAGAAGTTTAGAATACAGTACGGTAGGTTTATATATCATAACATAATTAACTAAGAAAGCTTACACTGTAGCATAAATCCATAAAACGAAATATTTAAGGATTAAGTCAAAAACATAAATATCTTTATTAACAGTGTTTTATTAATCAATAAATCCTTAAAAGGTCTTATAACTAGAGGTCTTGTGACCTTCTAAACCATGCAGTAAAGATGTAAGCTCACCCTTCCCGTCGATGTAGAATATAAGAAAAATAAATCACATCATCTAAAAACCTCAAAAATCCCATCACTAACTCATTCAAAATTCCTTCCAAAATCCCCATAAATGGGACAACAGAAAAACAACTGTGAAACTGAATTCACCCACTCTGGTGGATTCCTTCTAAATAATGGAGAGGGTGGAAGGGCTGGTGTCAACCTGGGATTGCACCTGGGACACGGAGGTGGGAGAAGAGCTGGTGCTTTTTATCAGATGTGAGAAAGGAGGAGGTGAATGTGCTGGGTTGGGACAGCTGAAGGCCCATCCTGCTGGATGATCCCATCCTTGTGTCCTGTCTCTGGCCAGGTCTATAACCTGACTCAGGAGTTCTTCCAACGAGGTAAACCAGTCAATGCTGAGAGCCAGAACAGCGTGGGCGTTTTCACGCGGGACGTCGTGCGCAAACGCGTCAAGGCCGACCCGGATGACACGGAGGCCGTCAAGAGGCTGAAACTGGCCATGATCCAGCAGTACCTGAAGGTAGGTGTGCACATCATTGGGGTGTTTTGGTTTTGGAGCAAACAAATCCCCAACCTCAGGCACCTGGCTGAGCCCTGCCCAGCCCTGGAAATTGCTTTCTGTGCTCTCTTGCAGTTTGTGTTTCTGTTGACAACTTTCCCTCCTGATGCAGATCCAAAGACAATGGGCTGCAAGAAATAATACCTTTACTCTTTTTTTTTCCTTACCTTAAAACCCCAGTTGTCTTAATAGAAGAGGCTTTCCTAGGCCTTGTTAATTTTTCTGGTGTGATTTAGGGTTTTTTTGCCACCTGAAGCTACTCTATTGTCAGGTTCTTTTAGTAATGTCTTATCTGGTGACTTACACCTGCACCCTCTGATCCTGCCTGAGTGTTTTTTACCTCTCAGAGACCAGAAGAAATGTAACTTTGATGCTAGTAATTTGCTGAAGAAATCCCAAGAAAGCATTTTGAAGGTAAAGCAATAAAATACAAGATAGACTATATAAAACCAGCTTTCCACATGGCTTCCATAGTTCTTTTTATCTCCTAGGTGCCTTGGCTAAATGAGTTCTCTGTGGGATGAGGAGTTAATGCTGCATCAAGCACTCCACGAGTAAAGTGTATCAGTCATTTTTATTTCAATTATAATGACTTAAAAACTTCTGAAATGAGGCAGGGGAGGCAAGCAGCGCTTTGTCATGTGTTCACTGTTTTGAGGTGGGAAGCTAAACCAAAGAGAAATAAAGACCTAAGGAGTCTTGCAGGAGATTTGAGATAAAGCTGAAGTTTGAACCCTGGTGTCTTGAGCCTGATTTCTCAGCATCCTCACCCAAAACCTTTTCTCACAGGCTGTCTCCACAGCTGCCATGTAAAGCTCAGTTATTTATTGTATTACCCATCTAGCAGCACCCATGCAGAGAGGGTTAAGTCATTGGATACAGCTCTGGGCTTCCTGGTGGTTTTTCCTGTGCTTGCTCCAGGCTGCCACAGTCAGAGCTGTTTCTGCAAGTCTTGCAAATCCCTTCTCATGCAAATAACTGAGAACAACAAAGCTTCTCATGCTTTACACTATCAGATGACAGAGTGGGGATTAACCTGTATTGGGTTAGAGTCTTGGTAGTTGTTTGTTTTTCCCCCCTGGCATTTTGCCTTCATGGTTGAAAGAATCAAACAGCCACCAGTGTTTAACTTCATAGAGAGTGAGGAGTGTCCTGTTGGAGCATCCAGGCAGGGTGAGGATCCTGCTGTGTGCCACGGGTTTTGTGTTGTGTCACCCTGGGGGAGGTCTGGGAAGTGCTTGGGTAGGTTGGAACTGCAGCACAGTCCAAAGATGGGTCTTCACTCAGTCCCCACTGGAGTCATCAGGCAGTGACCAGGACAGGGAAGGCACCTGTTGGTCCCTGCAGGCACAGGAGCAGCCTGAGAGCTGCTGGTACAACCCTGACTTTTTGGCTTTGCCCCAGCACAGGGATTGCTGCCCTGCACCAGGGTGCTCCGCAGGGAGAAGGTCTAGGCTTGTCAGGCTTCCAAGCACAGTCGTTAAAAGTGTGGAAAGGTCTGGAAAATAGGCCAAAGGTTGAGGCAAGGAATTGTAATATTCCTTAAAATGCTTAGAGAATTACAGTGTGTGAGCAATTGTGACTCCGGTGATGTGAAGATTTTAAGATCACCGTGTCCCGTGCATCAGGATTATCATTAGAAGCTTATCACAAGACAGGCCAAACATCCTGCCTTTGTTCCAGGGATTGTTGGGAGCTGCAGCTATGCTTAATACTCCTACAAACATTAACCAACAGGTTAATGGATCTAAAGCTTTGGTAATCACATCAAACACACGTGGCTCACATCTTGGCATTTCCCTTTTCCGTCTCCTTTGGTTCCTCCTGTGCTGGGTCCTCTCATCTCTGGCAGATTGTTAGCTGGCTGATTGCTGACTGTTTGACAGTATGCTGAAAGCTGCAGACAGCACAAAGAGCTGCCAGAAATTTTTTGTGGCTCCTTGTAGGAACATTTATTAGCGTTGGAATGAGCATCTGATTAACACAGCTCCAGGTTCTGCTGTAGGAGCACCAGGCAGCAGGTCCTGGCCACTGCAGAGGGTTTTAGAGGATAGAAACCAGAACTTTAACCCAGAATTATGCAGAAGCAAAGACATGGTGGAATTATAGATTCAGAGAATGGTTTGGGGTGGAAGGGACCATCCAGTTCCATCCCCTGCCGTGGGCAGGGCACCTTCCACTATCCCAGGTTGCTCCAAATCCCATCCAGCCTGCCTTGAAAACACTTCCAGGGCTGTGGCAGCCACAGCTTCTCTGGGCACCCTGTGCCAGGGCCTTACCGCCCTCACAAGGAAGAATTTATTCCTCCTATCTAATTTAATTTGACCATCAGTTTAAGGCCATAATTCTTTCTCCTGTCACTCTATGGCCTTGTCCAAAGTCCCTCTCCAGCTCTTTTGTAGCACCTTTAGGTACTGAAAGATGTCAGGAGGTCTTGCCAGAGCTTTCTCTTCTCCAGGCTGAACAGCTCCAGCTCTCAGTTTGTCTTCAGAGGAGCTTCAGCCCTCTGAGCTCTGAATGATGCAACTCCAACTCTTTACCATGACAAAATGGTTTCTCTGGTTGCAAGAAAGGCTGAGGAGTGATTTTTGTCAGATCCTATGGCCAAGCACTTCTTTACTAGCAAAACTAATCTGGTTTCAGAGTGGAATTCATCACTCTCATCTCATGCAGCTCCTCTGTGCCCTTGCAGAGCTGTGCTGTGGCTAAAGGAGTTGCTCTGTGGCAATGTTGCTTTTGTGTTGCTTTTCTTTAGGTAGAGAGTTGTGAGAGCAGCTCCCACAGCATGGATGAAGTGTCGCTGAGTGAATTTGGGGAATGGACCGAAATCCCCGGGGCTCATCACGTCATTCCTTGTGGTTTCATTAAAATCGTGGAGATCCTGGCCCGCTCCATTCCCAAGTCTGTCATTCAGCTCCGCAAGCCGGTCAAGTGCATCCACTGGAACCAGTCGGTCAGCAAGGAGATTGAGAGGGTGGCTGACCACAACAGTGACCTCCCCGAGGAGAACAAGGGCTCCAACGTCTTCGTAGAGTGCGAGGACTGTGAGTTCATCCCAGCTGACCACGTCATTGTGACTGTGTCCCTGGGAGTCTTGAAGAAGCGCCACGAGAGCCTGTTCCATCCCCGCCTGCCTGAGGAGAAGGTGATGGCCATTGAGAAACTGGGAATCAATACCACTGACAAGATCTTCCTGGAGTTTGAAGAGCCTTTCTGGAGCTCTGAGTGCAACAGCATCCAGTTTGTCTGGGAAGACGAGGCAGAGAGCGAGAGCTTGACTTATCCTGAGGAGCTGTGGTACAAGAAGATCTGCAGCTTTGATGTGCTGTACCCACCCGAGAGGTACGGCCACGTCCTCAGTGGCTGGATCTGTGGAGAAGAGGCTTTGATTATGGAGAAGTGTGATGATGAAACTGTGGCAGAAACCTGCACCGAAATGCTACGTAAATTTACAGGTCAGCCGTGCTCTGGTGGGAGAGGGAGTGTGGGGCTGGGGAATCAAATAACCACGAGGAAGGAAATGCTTTAAAGTCATTTTTAGTTCTTTGGCATTTTGTGTCCCTTTGAATGTGCGTGTGCTTCCAGCATAGCTCCTGCTTGGGTGTGCCTGAGAGCTATTTATACAGAGGGGCTGATAAACCAGCTCAGGAAGCGATGGGCAGAAGTGCTGGAGGATTCCACATCCTCTGCTTTGTTGAATCACAAATAACTCTTCAGCAGCTGAAGCTGTTGGGCTCTGAGGGCTGATCTCAGCTGTGGAGAGCAGCATGGCCCCTTCAGATATTGAACCTGTTTAGATCAGCTGAGGTGTGGTTGAACACACCCCTGACTTCCATTCAGTATCACATCGATGGGAATAATCTCCAAGACCTAAATTTCAAAAAATGCATTGATCTTGAGAGTTCCCATTTTCTGGGTGCATCACTGAAACCTTCCTGGACTTCACGGATTTCATGTGCTGTGATCACACATCACTTTAAGGGCAGCAGTTGGACTGAGGCAAACCTCTCAGTGTATTACACTTAGAAATCCAAATGAGATCACTTAAAGCAATAACACTTGGATGCTGGGCTTCAGTTTGTCCACAGTCACTTCTCTAGAGGTCACACACCTTCCCAGGAAAAGGGATTTTTGTGTCTGAGAGTCTTTGGCATCCTCTGATGGGAGGCACTGTGCAAGTGCAGGTGTAAAGTAGTAACACTGAAAGAAACAGTGGTGGACTTAATAGCAGTTTTGAAATAAAGGTTTTGAATTGATACAGAATTGCAAGCAGTTATAAGACAAGCATCCTCCAAGGTTAAATGTAGTTTGTGCTATTTTAGAGATGGCTCTTGTGATTAAATTATTTATATTTTCCTGCTAGCTGGTGTTAGCCCAATCTCAGCACTCAGGGGGTTTCCAACCTTACTCTTGTCCATGGAGCTCCAGCTAACTGGAGAAATTTATCTTCACAAGTGCAGCTTTCCCCTGTCCTTACTGACCATTTGCTACCAACAACATGGAGATCCAGAGAGTCACAGAATCACAGAATACCCTCAGTTGGAAGGGACCCATCAGGATCATCCTGTCCAGCTGCTGGCCCTGCACAGGACACTCCAACAATCCCTTTGTGCCTCAGAGCATTGTCCAAATGCTTCTTGAGCTCAGTCAGGCTTGGTGCTGTGACCATTCCTTGGGGAGCCTGTTCCAGCACCTCTGGGTGAAGAACCCTTTTCCTGAAAGGGCCCTGGAATCTGAGGACTTCCTGCATAACTGACTACAGCCAAAAGAGTCTTTACCACTCTCTGCAGGAGCTGCAGGGTAGAGACTCTGGATTCAAAAGCTCTGATTTAGTGCCCAAGCTTTCATCCTCGTTTCAGGTGTGCCTCCTGAGCTAGAGGTGTTCAGGGGTGTTGGGTGTCCCCATGTCACATCAGTCCCCATGTGCCATCTTTCCCCTGACCCCAGCAGGGAACTGCTGCTCTATCCAGGCTTAGCAGGAGGCTCTTCTCTCACAGGCCAAGTTGTTGCAGTGCTGAATGTACAAACAACCTTATTTGTTGCAGCTTTTCTTGCTTAAGGCCTATTAAAAAAAGGAAAAAAAAAATCCAACACCCACTTAATCCATCAGTGGGAATTTGGCTGTTTGGGTCTGTTGTAGTTTGGCAAGTGGGAGTTTGCTCTCCTTCTTGGGCTTTTTCACAGTTACTGTTTACATGTGTTGGATGTTCCTCTCCTCCCAGCATGGAAATATGTGGCTCTGGGCCCTGGGTCTGTGCTGCAGTTGCTGTTCCAGCTGATGCTGCACCTGGTCACTGTCCATCAGGCTCTTCCACACAGCTAATCCCAGGTTATCTTTCCTTGGAGAATTCCAGACTGGATTTACCAGGGCCTTGCCCTGCAATGATCATTTTGTGCAGCAGCTGAGAAGTGGCCTTGCAGCTGCTCAAAACTGTGAGAGGAAAACCTGTTCTTGGAGCACCCATTACCCAACACGACCTGTTCCACTTTCTGCCCCCAATCCCCTTGTTGGCAGAAAACTTTTTCACAGCTCTTGCAGGATTCCATGGCTAAGGGAGCTGGGTTTATCCTGTTTCCCTTGCTCCTGTTTTCCCCAGAGGTTCCCAGAAGGAGTAATACCTCAGGGCTGATCTGGGCCAGGTGCCAGGCTGGCTGAAATAACAGAAGTGTGCTCAGCTCTCCGTGCAGCTCCCTTCTTCCCTGCTGATCTGTTCCAGGGGGAGTGTGAGAGGGGTTCAGACCAGCAGCCCATGATACACCTACAGCCACTTCTGAGCACAGCTGCACTCC
Source organism: Fringilla coelebs (assembly GCF_963513975.1). Taxonomy (NCBI): domain Eukaryota; kingdom Metazoa; phylum Chordata; class Aves; order Passeriformes; family Fringillidae; genus Fringilla; species Fringilla coelebs. The sequence goes on from NC_140032.1 coordinate 3,234,608, forward strand.
TCTGGTCCAATTAGCACCACCAAACCCAGCTTTGAAAGCCTTCCCCACCACTCAGGTTCACACAGGTCAGCTAACCAAGTTAGGAAACCAGTCCTGCCAGGATCCTGACCTCCTTGGAGAGCCTGGATCTTCCATAAGGCAGCTCAGATCTTCCACACCTCAGCTGGTGCTCTGTGACATCTTCTGAAGCAGCTTTTCTCTACTGAGTATAGAGGGAGCCTTCTATTCAGTAATGAAGCAGACACTTTGAGCCTTTTAATGTTCCCTTTGCCTTTCATGTGCTGGGTATGAAATGCCCCATGCTCTTATTCTTCTGAGGAAGAATTCATGCATTACCAGGTAGGTTCCCATCTTTCACTGTGTTTTCCCAGTCTGTTGCTCATGGTGGCCTTTCCTTTGGCTCCAGAGTATGTTATACCAGTTTTAAGTGAAATCCATTCTTTTAGGCTCACACTGAGAATCTTTCTGAGAACTGACCTTGAATTTTCCTCTCGGGTCGGCGTTGGGGATTATCTGGCTTTGCTGTGAAAAGCTCTGAGGATTGTTCTAACCTAAGAACCACCAGCAATTACTGCTTTTCACAACTGGATGGTGAAACTCAGTGTCCTCCAAATCTGATTAAATGGAATACCTCGGAGCAATTAGGAGCCTTGCTCTGCCTTCTTTGTTGGATAAGCTCCCAAAATAGGAAGCCAGAGGCTCCCTGCTGAAGGGATCACTGGAGCCTGGCAGGCTGCAGCTGGAGATGCCCTGAGTTTTCCTCCAGGAAGGGAACAGATCTGTTTTAGGTTCTGCATCACATCTCCCAGTCCCATGTGGGTGTCTGGGGTAGCCACTCTGGTGGTTGTAGTCACTGGTTTGGGGGGAGTACCACAGATCTCCCTTGGTGGAATCTCACATCCTGCTCTCAGCTGGGCAAATAAATTTGGGTGCCTTAATTTAGATTGGTGAGTTGATTTTATGGTAATTCAGTCAGCCCCATAACCAATAAACCTTTATATCCACACCTCCCAGGAGCTGAAGAAAAATGGGATTGTGTGAGGCACAGGGAGTTGTCTTCCATGGCTTCAAAAGCAGAAATCTGTGGTATGAAGATATGTGCCTTCCTGTTTTAGTGAAGGCCAACATCCTTTCTTTAGCCATTTAATCTCTTTGGATGGTGGAAACGGAGAAGTTTCCACATCTGTGTTGTTACTTTTATCTGTTAACAAAGGCTCTTTACCCTGTTTAAAAGCAGAATGAGAAAGTCCAGTGAAGTGTGTTCCTTGAAGGACTGTGGCTCTCATTCTTTCTTTGTAGTTTCTGTCTTCACACAACAGCTCAGAATCAAAGCTTGTGCTATGTGCTCCTGCCTGACCTTCAACCAAATCCCCCTCTGGGTCTCCTGATTTTCCTCTTGGAAACAGCTGCTTGCATTAAAAGGTGCAGAATTGCAGAGTGCAGGGGCACAGTTGCTGCACAGTGGACACTTGGGTCTTGCTAACATGGCCTCATGTGCTGGAGACCCTGGCAGGAGCTCATGTGGATGGATGTGGGTATGGAAACATGCACCAGCTTTGAAAGAGGCACCACCAGGCCAGTGCAGAGACTCCTTTTATTTGAAAACTCCTTGTGTGCAGTGCATTGGGATGGGTGGCTGCCTTGGCCCTGCTTGGGGAGTGTTCTCTGACAGCTTCCATGGTGTGTTCTCCTGGGCTTTCCCACAGCCCTCAAAAATAAAACATGATTAACTTATTTCCTTGACACATCTGAGAGCTCCCAGTTCTCAGACTCCCTTGGGCTTTCCACTTCCAGGCATTTCTGCTTTGAAGAGTCTTGCAGGAACATATTTTAGAGGCCTTTGTTATGCAAAGCTCTTACTCCTGAAACATTTCTTTGTGGGATGTGTTTTGTTTGTGGGATATATTTATTTGCTAGTCTGTGCCATATTTTGATCTGGGGCCTGGTTTTAAAGTGTTCACAGAGTACTCTGGGCAGGCCATCCTCTGCTTTGTTCCAGCCCCTTATTCCATAGCTCTGGCTGACAGGATACTCCTGACAGCAGAAGCTGAACCAGGACCTGCTCTTGATTTTAAGGAATTGAAGGCACAGGTAAATAATAGCTTATGAGAGCTAAAAAATGCAGTGCCCAAGCAGGGTTTACATTTGTGTGTCTCTCTCTGAACTGGGATGAAGAAAGTGGGGGAATTTGGCTTCTCTCATGGCAGGCTGAACATCTTGAGTTGTCACAGAGTCAGGTCTGAAGCAGGCATAGGATGAGAGCATCTCAGAACTCCTGCTTTTTGTGCTGGCTATCTTCTGGAATCACAGAATTACTTGAGTTGGAAAAGCTCTTTAAGATCATCAATCCCAACCATTCCCCCAGCACTGCCAAGGCCACCACTGACACATGTCCCCAGGTGCCACATCCACATGGCTTTTAAACCCTTCCAGAGGTGGTGACTCCATCACTGGGCAGCTCTGGCAGGGCTCAACAACCCTTTCCATGAAAAATCATAGAATGGTTTGGGTTGGAAGGGACCTTTATGAACATCCAGTTCCAGTCCCCTTGCTGTGGAAGATTTAGACTCAACCCAAGTATCTGAACCTTGCCTGGATATGTGATGTTGCCTCAAGAGTGGATCTTGTCTCCTGCGGAGGGAATTTCTCTTCCCTAGAATTCTCCATGTCTCTCTGTTCCTCTCCTGCCATGCCAGGGATGGTCATGGGACTCCAGCAAAAGCAGCGGCACTGAGATGGTCCAAACCAGCCCAGCAAGAGGATCTCCAGAGTGTGACTCTCCCTGTTTGTACCTGAGTGCCACCAGCTGGTGGCTGCAGTCCTGGATCTCACGTTCTCCAATGTCTTTGGGATGGGAGCAGTGGCTGATGATGACGCTGTTGTGGGTCCATTCTTCACCCCTAGGTCCTACATCTTCTTCTCAGTGGAAATTGGCAATCTAGAAATCCTGCTGCCAGCCTCAAAAGCCTTCTTTCCATGCCTTGAGCATTAAGTAGATAGAGTCTTCTGGATTTTAGCTTCATTTGGGGGGGCAGCTGTATGGGAAGCTGTTGGAATGAGTTAATACTTGTTTTGAGAACTTCCTGACAGGTTTTTCAATGCCCCACATAATGAAGATTTGCCTTCTTTCCTCTTTGGAGACACATCTCTCTCACAAGGCTACCTAAACCCCCAGTTTAGACTGGGCACTCAGATACTTAAATTTTGATGAGATCAATCATATGCTTGATTACCACCAGGCTTCCCATTGCAAATGTGACCACAAGATGCTTTGTATTTCCAAACCAGGCTGTGTCCAAGGACCCCTGAAGCTCCCCAGTGTTTTAGGAACCTAAACATTTTAATGCTCCTTTCCAAAACAAATCACAGAATCATTTAAATAGGAAAAGACCTCCAGGGTCATGGAGTCCAGCCTGTGGCAAATTCCTCACCTTATCAAGCAGGCCAGGGCATTTAGTGCCTCATCCAGCTGTTCCTTGGACACCTCCAGGGGTGGGGACTTCTCCAACACCCTGGAAAATGGAAGAGCTGAGATCAAAAGGGAGGCAATTTCTGTTATATAAAGAGTTAAAACTCAGTGATGGAAGTGACATCTGGTCTGGGGGCTCTGCTAGGATAGATGTTGAATAAATAAGATGGAATCCCTGGCACCCACAGCTTGCTCAGGCACTTCCCTCTTCCCTCTTGGACACAGTCTGACTTTTTGCCTTCCTCTTTCCACCCAGGGAATCCAAACATTCCGAAACCTCGCCGGATCCTGCGGTCCTCCTGGGGCAGCAATCCCCACTTCCGTGGATCCTACTCCTACACCCAGGTTGGGTCTAGTGGGGCCGACGTGGAGAAACTGGCAAAACCACTGCCTTATGCTGAGAGCTCCAAATCTCCTGTGAGTATGGCCCAGATGGGGCCTGGGGCAGGAAAAATGATGGGACACTGGGCAGCAGCTTTTTGGGGAGGGAGGTTGGAAAAGAAAATCCCTGCTTTGGCCTCTAGTAGTGTGTTTTCCCCCTTTTTTATTATTTTTTATTTTTTTACAAATTATGTGTGTTGGATTTTACCTCTTTAACACTTGGAATGCCAACATCTTAGGGATTCCCTCATCTCTCCCTGAATTTATCAAGAGCTGCTCAAGTGTGTGACTTTTGGAATTGTGATATTGTCATTTAATGACCATCAGCCCTATTGTCCAGTTCAGAATTCCTCAGGAAAGCACGTGCTAATTTGTTTCAAAGATCATTATTATTATGACCCTGCTAATGTCTAGGTCTGAATGTGTCAGGGGTGCATATTAGGAAATCTTTCTGTGCTGCCTGTGCAGGCTGAGGGAGGCCCAGTCCTTGGCAGGGGATGATGAGTTTTCTCCCCAGGCACTGCCTTGGCTTTCTGAATCGAGCAAGGAGAGCTGGAGCACACATGGAGGTGGTTACACAGCTCAGGAACACATTAAGCCAAACTCACCCCATCACTCAGGGTTATGTGTCCAAATCCAAAGGCTGATGAAAATGCAACATTCAAGCAGCTGCCCAGTCCATTTCCTCCACCACAGCCTGGCCCTGAAATAATTTTATTTGGTGCAGAAATCTACTTAAGAAAACCCAGTAGGAGCTTTAGGAGTCTTTCTGTTTAGTTCCCAGGGAAATCCTCCCAGAAATTCCTGCCTCAAATCCGATTTGCAGTTCTAGCAAACACCTCACTATTGGTATGAGAGATCCAATGCTGTGTCTCACCCTCTGGGATTTGAGACATGGCTGTTACTCTTCTGAAGCTGCTGTCCAGAAGAAGAATGCCCTTAATGCCTAAAAGGCTGAAGTGTAATTTAGGGGAGCAAAGGGAGGAGGTGGTACCGAGCAGGTGCTCTGTGCCTCCTGCAGGTTTGCTAAAGTTTTTGGAACTGGCATCTCGTGGGGGCTTTAAGAGCCAGCCCTTCAAAACACATGAAAGCCCCTGGATCCCTGGAAGTGCCCCAGGCCAGTTTGGAGAGGCTTGGAGCAATTTGGGATAGAGGAAGGTGTCCCTGCCCAAGCCAAGGGGGTGGCACTGCAGGATCTTTCAGGCCCCTTCCAACCCAAACCGTCCTGTGTGGGAGGGCACAGAAAGTTTGTCTCCTGTTATCCCCCAGCTGCTCCCCAGTAATCTGTGCTGATCTGTGCCCCTTGTGCTGTGCCCTGCAGCCCATGCAGGTGATGTTTTCAGGGGAGGCCACTCACAGGAAGTATTACTCCACGACCCACGGTGCTGTGCTCTCGGGGCAGAGGGAGGCTGCTCGGCTCATCGAGATGTACCAGGACCTGCTGCAGTGCCCAACCTGAGGAGCCCTGCCTGACCACCACCACCACCTCCCACATCCTCCTGCAGCTGTGTGGAGGGGTTCTCTTTTATTTCAGTTCGCAGTAGAACAGCCTTTTATCTTTTCTATTAAAAAAATAAAAAGCTCTAATTGTTAAAAAAAATGTTAGTCATCATTAGCTTCATTTCCATGTGCTGTATTGTTAACAGGGAAGGGTGCTCCTTTTGGTCTGGTAAACTGTTTCTCTGTCATTTTAATTCTAATTTCACTTTTGGTGCCTATCATGTTCGTTTTGTTTCTTTTTTCTTTCTGTATTGTAAGTGCCTTCTATACTAAAATAAATGTTGTAATAAAAAGTCTGGGTGCTGTGATACTTCCTGGGTACTTCACTTGGGAACTTCAACTCTTTTAAAATTCAACATCACAAAAATAGGATTTTTTTTCTCTTCTTATAAAATCGGGAGTAGGAGGAAAACAGGTTGAAAGTAGGTCAGAAACACATTACACAAATGGTGTTTGTATGGAATAATCTCTCCAAACTGGAGATTTTCTCTGCCAGCAGTAGAATCCTGACCAAAGGGGTCTGGTTAGGGCAGAGCTGACAGCACTGTGGTCAGTGTGGTCAGTGCCCCAAGGCTGCCAGAGCTCATGGAGTGTTTGGACAATGCTCTCAGCACAGGGTGGGATTCTTGGGATGCCCTGTGCAGGGCCAGGAGGGGGATTTGATGATTCTTGTGGGTCCCTCCCAACTCAGAGTATTCTTTTGTTGCCTTATCCTTGTGTAACAAGAGCACTCACCTCATCCAAGCAGCCCCTGAACTGTGCCAGATGTGTGTCACTAAATCCAGATGTTTGTGACTCCCAAGGTTTTGTCTGCTCCATGTGGAAATTGCCATCAGGAATGAGAAAAAAACTTTTTTTTTTTTTTTTAACTTCCTCAGAGAGATAAATCATGTGCTTCTTTAAAGTCAAGTGAACACAATGTAGCCATCAGCATAGTTTAAAGATATCTAAACAGTTTCCAAAAATAAAAGTTTTCAGGGTGAAGACCATGGGCGTTTAGCCACTGCCTTGTCTCCCTGCATTCCTTTTCTCCATCTGGCTGGCTGCTGGCCAGAGCAGCATGTGAGGAGTGAGGGATGTGTCTGCTCTGGCATCTGCTGCCCCATGTGAAACCTCCCTTCCCTCTGTGTGTGTGTGTGGGGTGGGAGCTGTGTTGATAAATGAGTTACAGAGGGGAGGAGAAGGGGCAGAGAGAGGGAAAAATCTCCCTCCAGAGAGTGAGTCAGTGCATCCCAAGATAAATGTCTGCAGAGGAGGCACCAGCTCTGTCTGGTTCTCTCCAATTTCAGCTGAGCTCTGCTGATTCCCTGCTGGAGTGTGGAGGTGGGATGCCTTCCTGGCTGCTGGAGAGCTGGGAAGGATGGTGGTATGTTGAATTTATTGCTGGTTTTTCTCCCATTTTATCTCTTTTCATGCTGTTACTCAGTTGAGAAGGAGTTGGGCTGAGGGAAGAGAGTGCAGCACACTTGACTGAAGAGAGATAAAAACTCTGTCCAGCTTCAATCACTCAGAGCTCAGGCTCAAGGAACCAGAGCTGATTTCCCAGCAGCCAGATCTGTTGCAAAGTTGAATCTGAGGAGAAAACCAAATCCCTTGGGCATATGAGCCTACGATGCAGGAAGAAATAAGGAGTTGCTTTTTCTCTTCAGTGAAGAAATTTAGGAAGAAATTCTCAGTGAAAGGGTGGTCAGACCCTGGAAGGGGCTGCCCAGGGAGGTGGTGGAGTCCCCAAGGAACACTCAGTGCCCTGGGCTGGGTGACAAGCTGGGGATCAGTCGAAGGCTGGACTTGATGGCCTGGGATGTCTTTTCCAACCTAAATGATTCTGTGATTCCTGTGGCTTCTTTATCATGGGACATCCAAGGAAAGCTGCTGTGCTGGTGGCCAGAGTTTGAGAGCTCCTTTTTCTGCTCTGTGCAGACAGAATGATGATGGTTTCTGGCTTTGCTGAGCAGGGATCTGCATCAGGCCAATCCCCCTCACTCCTCTGCTGCCATCACTCAGCAGCAATCCAGCCTTTAAAATGATGCTCATGTTCCAGAGACACTAAATTTAGCAGCTGTTTACTCAGAGGTATTTAAAATTAGCCGCAAAGGCCACCCTGAGCATGTGACAAGGAGAGGTGCTGTCACCATGGGGCTCTGTGAGCCTCCACACTGCTCCTCCTTCAAGACCTGTGGCATCTTCATTCCAAGAGCTCAGTGATGAAGGTTGGTGGAAAGCAGATGGAGGTGCTGGGAAGGTAAGAGGCACCTCATTACTCAGAATTAATTAGGGATTGCTCCTCCTGGCTGGCTGTGTGGGGAGGGCAGCAGGGTGCTGGCTGAGGTGGGGCTCCAAATCCCCTGGGTGATGGTGCCAGGGAGAAATGGGCATGGCTGTCCCTGGCTGCTCCTTTCCTGGGTGACCCAGGAAAAATTATCCACAGAATTTTATTCAGAGAATTATAATTAAGGAAAATTTCATCATGGAAAGGGTTGTCCAGCCCTGGCACAGCTGCCCAGGGCAGTGGGGGTGTCCCTGTCCCTGGAGGGATTTAAAAACCATGTGGATGTGGCACCTGGGGACATGTCAGTGGTGGCCTTGGCCATGCTGGATGAATGGTTAAACTCAATGGTCTCAGACTTTCCCAACCTAAACAATTCTGTGGTTCTGCTCCTTGAACTCTGGGTCACTGTAGGACATGAAATAACACGACAGGGACGTGCAGCTCTTCCAAGGCGAAAAGAGAATTTTTAATTTCTGACTCCAACATTTACAGATTTCCAAAAGTGCCAGTGGATTGCAGGGTGACAGTGCCACCTCTCCAATGACACTGGACAAACCAACCATCCAATTTCTCTTCCTCCATAAAAGAATGCAAACCAATAAGTTACTTACATAAAAAGTGTGTGTGAAAGTTCATTACAATAATGTAAACATCAGAAGGCTTAGAAAAAACTTAAAAAATCAGGGCTACAGCAAGAAATGCTTTAAAAAAGAGGTTTTTCTACAAAAGCTGAAGTGGATGCTCAGACCCCCGACTGCACCAGGTCCTGGCTCCTGCCTTCACACCCCTCCTTGCCCAAATCCGTGGAGAGCAGACCCCCGTTAGTGTCACCGTGTGGCCGGTCCCAGAATCACGGAATTAAGGCTGGAAAAGAGCTCTGAGCTCTCATCCAGCCTGGCTGGTGGCATAAAGTGACCTGTGGTTGTCCGTGCACAGAGGGGACCGTCAGGACTCTGCACCAGCACATTTAAGGTCTCCAGCAGGGTTTTTTGGCACGGGGCTGTGGATATTTGCAGAGTTCAGCCCTTTCCCCCTGACAGGAGTGTCCCAGGATCCTTACTGGGCTCTGACCTGTGCAAGTGGGCACCAGCCAGCCAGGCTTTATTTTATAATCAGAACCCCCTAATTCTGATTTGATAATCAGGGGATCCTGATTATAAAACAAAGGATGGGGCTTAGTGCCCAGGGAATTCCCCTGGTGCGGATTTATTTGCAAACACAGACCCAGAGCAGAGAAGGAGACTGGGAGATCCTGGGACAGACTCGGTGGAACGGCAGGGCTGGCAATGAGTGGGTGCTGGAACTGCAGGTGGTTCAAGGGATGGAAAAGCTGGTTCTGGCTCTGCGCTTGGAGGAGTTGGATATTTTCTCCTCCTGGAGTGGTCCCTGAGCTGAGACCACTGAGTTCCCCGTGGTGCGGGGTCCGGAGCAGCTCCTGCAAGCTGAGCACAGCCCGGGAAAGGTGATTTTGTGCTGCCATCTCGTGGCACTAAAATATTCCCTAGAAACAGCAAGAATTCGACTATTCCCAGGGAATACCTGCAAACTGACACAGGAGGGTGAGAGGGAAGAGCAGTGGGTGAGCACAGATATGATCCTTTATCAGTGGGTTCTGTTTCCATTCCTGGAGTGCCCTGGAGTGCCTGAGAAATCCCTGCAGGGCTGGCAGGAGCTGTGGAAGGTGGGTGGGAGAAGCTGGATGATCTCCCAGCTCTCAGAGCCCACCTGTGTGAGGTTTTGGCCACCCTGCAGCCCCCCTGGGACACCCAGAGCCCAGGGTTTGGTGTCTGGCTGGCTCAGGAGCCTCCCATCCCCCAGGGAATTCAGGTGTCCCTTTGGAGAAATAACTGATTAATCAGGTCCTGTGTGAGATCCTGCTGTGATATGGAGGATTTCTCTCAGTTTCAGGGATGTAATGGAATGTTTTGGGTTGGGAGGGACTTTAAGGCTTGTTCCACCCCCTGCCATGGGCAAGGACACCTTCTGTTGGGGATCCTGGGTGCTGAGAATTTCAGACTCTCTGTGCTGACAGACTCTGACCCCCGGGAGAACACTGCACTAACCTGAGGCTGTGGAGAAGCTTCCAAAATGGAATGGTAGAACTGGGATTGTGGGTGTGGAGTTTGAATAGAAATGTGTGATATCACAGGGTGGGAAACAGAATTTAAGGGTTTAGAATATATCAATATATATACAGCAAGATGGAGGCTTTAGGGCGGAGGCTGGTCCTTCTTCTTCACCTTCCTTTCTATGGGTTTGGGTGATTTTGTGTAATTGGATAAAAAAGTCCACATTGTGGGCACTGGTGGTGGGGTATTGGGTTAAAAGTAAAAATAATTGAGGTGGCATTTCCTAATTGGACAGTTTATCCTTAACAGGCCTTGTGGAGAGAGAGATGGGGCTCCATTTTTAGTTTGTTGGAGTGAAGTGCTGCAGAACTCAGGGTTTGTGAGACTATGACAGAGACAAGAACTAACAAACATCTGAGTCCAAACAAGAAACACCACCTCATACATTTAATCCCTACCCTGGCAAAAAGGAAGTTAAGACTTGACAGCTTTCCACTGGACAAAGCACAAGGGGTGGGAAATTGGTGTGAAATTTCTCCAATCAAAGGAGAAGTAGCTACAACCTGATAAATCTGATAGCAGCTACAGCCTGATCCAAAGCAAAACACCCTCCAAAATCCTTTTGTGAAGCACAGGGAGAGATTCCCCAGCCCCAGTTATCCTGGTGGGTTCACAGCAGGTGGTTTGCTGTGAGTGCCTGTAAGATGAGTGACACGAGTGGGAGAACAGCAAAAAAAAAAAAAAAAAAGAAAAAAAAATTAAAAAAAAGGGGGGATTATGCTTGGAGAAGGAAGAACAGTGTCTCTTTTCTCATGGGCAGTGTGGCCCTGGCCAGGGTGGCTGCCTGAGGGCCATTTGTCAAGCATTTGGCAACTGAGCACTGCCAAGAGAAAAGACAACAGCAGAGGCAGGGGCTGGAAAAGCTGATTTATAGGGAGAGAGATTAAAAAAAAAATAAAAATAGTGGAGCTAAATATGTTATTTTTGGCTGGGCAAGGAGTGAGGGCTGAGCTGGTAGATGCCAGGAACTGGGAGGGGATTTGGGATGCTCAGGGGAGGATTTTTGGCTGTTGTGGGTGACGTGGATGGGTGCAGATGCTGGCTTAGCCAGGAGAGAGGGCACTGACCCATGCTGAGATGGGAACACGGATAACAGCGGGGCTGAGCTCCGAGTCACCAGCTGGGGGCTGTAAATCTCCAGGAAACTCCAGCACAGGCACAGCAAAGCAAACCTTCCCTTCCCTGCCCTGCCCTGCCTCATTTGCAGCACAGCTGCAATCCCTGAATGTCCCTGCTTGCAGGTAACTCGCTTCAAAGTCCCATGGATGCTTCCTTCCTGCTTCACAATCCAAATGGATGCTTCCTTCCTGACCTGGGGATGTTCTCAGACCATCTTGGTGACACCTGGATGTGCTTGTGCTCATAAATGCAGACAGCAATCTTTGCTTGCTCCAGGTCCTTCTCTGCCCAGGCTTAGGGACAGCCTGAGAGCTTTGATCCTTTAATTTCTGCTGCCCTCTGCATTAAAACATCAATTTATTTCCCACAAAGTTCTGACAGGATGGCTGGGAAAGGCAGGGAGATCCTCCACGACTTCCATGGTGCTGAGCCCAAGGAAACTGTTCTGCCTCCACTTTAAACACAAAAACTTTCTCCATCCCTGAAGAACAGGATCATCAAACTGCCTCCTGACACAATTGGCTCTAACTGAATGGACATATTTTAAGGCTTATAAGTAGAATTTGATGTAAAATTTCTATAGAATATATATAAATATATAAAAACATATATATAAATACATTCCTAATGAATATACATACTCATATTTTTAAAGTATTTTTATAGATAAATATATAAATCTATTTTGATTGAAAATATAGGCACAATTTAAAGATTATATGTAGAATTTAAAGTAAAATTTCTATGGAATAAAATTTTAATATAAGATTATTAAACACACACACACATACACATATCTATATACATATATGAATTGTATGTAGAATTTGATGTAAAATTTCTATAGTATCTATACATATAAAAATATATTAATATGCTCCTAATGTATATATAAACTCATATACTTTATATATTTTGATCTAAAATATAGCCACATTTTAAGGACCATATGTAGAATTTGATGTAAGATTTCTAAAAAATATAATTTTAATATAAGATTTTATACACACACATATGCAAATATATAAATATAAACAGCTAAATATATTTATATGTTATGTATAAATATATAAACATACCAATCTAGAAACAGCTAAACTATATTTATATAGTTATGTATAAATATATTTAAATATAAATATAATATATAAACATATAAATATATAAATATATAAATATATAAATATACAAATATAAAATATATAAATATAAACTATAAATAAATTATAAATATATACATATAAAATATAAATAAGATAGAAATATATACATATAAAATATAAATATATAAATACATAAACCACAAACATATCACTGCCAGAGCTCTCCTGAGCTGCCCCTGCTGTGGACTTTGCAAAGTGCCCACACCAGCTGGAATTCCCAGGGCAGTCCTGCCCTCAGCCTGCAGCAGGATCCCTTCCCAGGGCCCTGCAGCTGCTCCCCGTGCCCCAGCCCGTGCTCGGTGTCATCTCCTTGCTATGCAGTAACGTCACTGCAGCCACGCCTGCTGCTCCAGGACAAATATTTCCACTGGGAAATGCAGGAGAGGGAGAGAAGGAGCCTTGCTGAGGAGGCTCAGCGCTGCTCACCCCTGCTCTGGGGACAGCTGGGACGTTCTACATGTTCTTCTTGACTAAAGTGGTTTTTGGTTTGAACAGACAGGTGTCTGCTAAGGAAGGCAGGACCCACCCCTGAAATGGAAAATGTAAACCCCCTCCCTCTGAATTATTACAATTTTGAAATTAAGGGGCTGTCAAGCAAAGAGATGGGAGCAGGAGTAACAGTTCTTTATTAGGGAACAAAATAAAAATAAAATAAACAATGCAGTAATACAAAACAGCACTGCCAGAGCCAGAGCAGTCCCTGTCCCCTGTGTGTCAGGGTGGGGGCACAGCCCCATCCCATGGGGGCTCAGCCCTCCTGCAGTGCCAGCTGTGCTTCTGCTGCAGCAGGATCCTGCACAAGGGGGGAGTTTTCCTCTGCAGCTCCAGGGCTGCTGGGGATGGGCCTGCTCTCCCTTTGGGAATGCAGGGCAGGAGAAAGCTGCTCCTCTGGGAATGCAGGGGGCAGAGGCTGCTGGGCTGCTCCAAACCTCAGATTGTATCCAGGTAGGAATGCTTGGCTCCTCCCCTGGGCAGAGCATCTCCCCGTGGGATGATGGAATTTGATCAGCCATGCAGGGACACTCACTGGCCATGGACAGGAGATAATTAATAATTAATGGCCCATGAACAGCAGAGATCTCCTGAAGGGAGGATGGGTTGTGGGAGAGATAAAGAAAAAACTGCCCAATGAACAGCAGATAACTGCCCCACCTCTGAAAGATGGGGATAGAATCCACATTGCCTGGCAGTCCAGGACATGGGCCCACCTCAACTCATCCTGGGCTGGGAAAGGTCTCCTTTTCCTGAAGGATTTGGGTGACAATGGATGTGCCAATCCACTCTCCCAGGGAACGCAGGCAGGAGTTCTTCACAGGCAGGAGAGAGAGAGAGCAAATGACAAGGTAATTTAGAGGTTTCCCTCTAAATTTGGACGGGATTTTGGAAGAGAGATCTCCACAAGGCAGGGGCTCTGAAGACAATGCCAGGCACGTGAGTTGCTGGATGGAAATACCACCGGCAAGAAATGCAATTTTTCACTGGGCAGGTGTTCTTGCTCCACATTTCAGTGAGAAATTTTCACAGAATCACACAAGGGTTTGGCTTGGACAGGACCTTAAAAATCACCCAGTGCCACTCCCTGCCATGGGCAGGGACACCTTCCACCATCCCAGGTGGCTCCGAGCCCTGTCCAACCTGGCCTTGGGCACTTCCAGGGATCCAGGGGCAGCCACAGCTTCTCTGGGCACCCTGTGCCAGGGCCTCACCACCCTCCCAGGGAACAATTCCTTCTTAATATCAAATTGAATTCTCTCCTCTTTTAGTTTAAACCATCCCTGTTTTCCTATCACTGTTTAAAATCTTCTCTTTTTTCACAAGCTCCCTTTAACTACTTCCAGTAATGCAGCACCTCCTGGTCCATGGAATGACAGTCCCTGCTCCCACTGTCAAAAAGATTGTTTTTTCCTTTTTTAATTTCACATCCCTTCCTGCCAGTGTCTGTTCTCTCCAAATGCCAGGGGACAGGGGTGGTGGCAGCCCCTCTGGAGCCCCATGCCTGCCTGGTAGAGACTGTTGGCTTTTGAGAGCCACAAGTGCTGCTGCTCTGACCAAACACGAGTTTTAGATGCTTGATCATAGCACTGGCCCTTTTCCAGGCAGTCAAAACCCCTGGTAGCATCAGCCATATGAAACATTTGGCAGCTTCTCTGCATAGTTTGAATCATTCATGGAAGGGCAAAGATATTCTTTGCTGGATTTATTTCCTGACATAGGCAGTTTCTGTTGAATCTGCTCTCAATTTTGTCCCTTCACATGTGATTATTCAGCTTTCTTCACTGATGGGTTTGGGCAGGGAGCTGGGCTCGATGACCCTTCTGGAGCCCTTCCAAATGGAGATATTCTGTCATTCTGTGTGGGATGCAATCAAAATGTTGAAATCCCTCTGATGTACCTGGCAGGGAGCTGGCCCCTCTGCAGTGTCTCTGGTTTAATCTGGGGGGATTTTGTGATGTCCATGCTGCATGAACTCTCCAGCAGGTCCTTCAGTGCCAGGAAACACAAGATATCTTTACAAGCCTTGGCTCTGCTTTATCCTCTGGCCTCATTCCACCTCAGTGCCAGGGCAGGAGCTGAGGTGCTTGTGGAGTTCTGGATGCAAGGAGACCACAAATCATGCAAATTTTAATGATTTCCAGCTCATTAGTGTGGAATAGGGGAGGGATGGTGGCCTGGAGCAGATCTTGCTGTTGTGGAGGTGAGAGATAAATTGGATACTGGGGCAGAAATTTGGGAGTGGGAGATTTTCCCAATCCCTGCATGAATGGAGAGTATTCTGAGCACCACCAAGGTCTTGGAAGGAGGTGGAGAGAGAAGGAAAGGTGTGGCTCAAAACTCCTAATTAGAGAGAGGTCTGAGCTGGCCACAGCTGACTGATACAAAACATTGG